>NW_023425449.1:43399251-44664251 GCF_014108245.1 Pipistrellus kuhlii | reverse complement strand
CACGTTTTAACATGTAAAGAGAAATATTCTATCACAGCTCCCTTCTGTTCATCCTCTAGGCTGCCCCAAGGAATGTTTCCAAAATGCTAAAGCCATTATTTTCCACGTTTCATTCTTATTCTTTAATCATTTCACATAATAGACTTGCAGGTTAGGTATCTTATCCTGTGACCACCCGGAAATCCTGCTCCCAGTTCTGGGAAGCAATATGCTGAGAAGACCCGTGGCTGCCATCAGGACTAGTAGGAGAAGAGGGGCCTTTATGCCCACTGACATCTGTGGCACAGAATGGAGCAGAAGCCTGAGGACCTTTGAGGTGTTCACCTGTGGTTGCCTCAGCTCTGCTCCCTTCCCTGCCCACGGCCCTGGGAGGATTCTGGGTCTTCATGAGCCCTTCCCTCTGTGACCTCACACCTTTCTCAAGCTCTTCTTTCCACTTGGAATTCCGTGCTGTGTGTGAGTCAAGGTGGCCAGCTTCTGTGCATGGGAAGACTGGATGTAGCCGTCCTCTCTACACTGAAATCTTCCCTGATTCATCCAGCTACTGAAAGTTCCACTCCCTGGCCACTCTGTTAGCCTGAGGGCACAGCTATTCCTGCACACTCTGTCATTTCGCCTTTCCCTTAGCAAACATGACACCAATAAAGGTGTATAGAATCTATACAAGGAACTATACAGGCACCTGAGTTTGGGTGGTGAACACACGATGCAATATACAGATGATACAATATACAGATGATGTAATATACAGATGAGTGTGTGTGGGTTGTGAATACAGTAGAAATGCTTATATGAATATGATCATGCATTCTTATAAGCTTAGGGCCTCTGTTAAATATCCTAACTGTATTCAGGCATTTATTCTATCTCCAAAAATAAAATGTAAGCTCTTTGGAAGACTGATTAGAGCATATGTTATTTGGATTCCTAGCATCTAGTACAGTGCCTGATATAATGTAGATGTGTAGAGTGTTTTAACTGACTAAGATAGTGCCACTAATTATATTCATTTTCTTCCACTCAGTAATGCATGTCTAAATTACATATTTATATGACTTTCAATATAGTAAAAGATCTAAATCTTTCTCATGGGGAAAATGAGAAAGGAGACTGCTCTGGCTGCTGAAATCCAATGCCATTTCCGGGGTTGCTAAGTGCCAGCAGAAGCACAATATCATAGCTCATTTTACAACAGCTAGTGGGTTAGCAATTCAAATGTCTTCTCACTTGAAAGAATCACTTGAACATATCTTGAAACAATTATGTTTAAACCCTTAGAAAGAAAAAACACAATAATTAAATGAGAAAACAGTATCCAGAGAAAGATAGTAATATTAATCTACCAACAAAAGTCAGTGAAGACAATCCAACCCACCACTTCCTAATATTGGTGATGTGATTTCAAAGCATGAGAAGAACTCAGATATATTCTATCTGGTTTCTATCTAGATTCAGACTAGAAAAAAAGAAGAGGTCAATAAGCATCTCATTATTTTACATCTGCTTATAACTGAATGCATACCCACTGATTAATTTAGAGCTCAGCTTAAATATATAGCTTAATAAAGTCTGTTCTGTTCAAAATTAAACATTGTGATCCTATGAGATCTTACTAGTTAACAGATTTGTTTTTACCAGCTTATACTTGTTCTTTGTTTTTGTTTTTTGTAATTTAGACTTAAACCTTTAAATTTTTAAATGAATCACTGTCCTTTAAAATACTATATATTTCTCACAGAAGGTTTATTCTCTAACTTTAAAGTGCTTTATTATTTATTTTCATAGTAATTGTTTTTAATTAATCTGTAGGGAAATGTGTGCCTACCTAAAATTTTAAATGGCCGGGGCCAATGAATTTTAGAAGCTGTATCTAAATAAAAATTAATGATGTTAAACCTTGAAATATTTGCTAATTGCTCTGTCAGGTAAAAAAAAAACAAAACAAACAAAAAAAACAAAAACAAAAACAAAAAAACTTTAAAATGTAACTCTCAATTACAAAGAGTTATTTTATAATTGTTAATGAACCTTGTTTACAGTATACTATTAAGAAGATGATGAGATAGCAGACATAAGTATAACATAGATAGCTAACTGGATATTGGTATAGTTACAGATAAGGATGTATGTAGGGGTAGGGGTAGGTATAGGTATAGATATGGATACAGATGCTGATACAATTACAGAGAAGCATGTAGCAGAGATATAAAGAAAGATAGAAGGACAGGTGTACAATGTTAACAAGCTCCCCCATTACACAAAAGTCTGTGTGGTGTCACTTCTGCCAGGATTTAAAAATGCTCTGGCAAGAACCCAAGGAAATGATGCACATGCTCTTAAAATCACCATTAAATGATCACCTCACTAAATAAGGAAAAGTCAGTGGGAATACATATGAAAAGCTTAAATAAGAAGTTGTGATGTTGTAGGTATAATGTATAAGAGTGGAAAACCCACCTTCTGACTATGGGTTTAAGATGGTTTGAAGGAAACTAATATATCATCAAGGAATATACTGGTAAGGGAGACGAACTTACACACACACACACAGCCCAAGCAAATCTCCTTATATATGTATTGCACACACACAAAAAATGTAAGCTCCACAAGAGACAGATCTTTACTGTTTTTTTTCTCACTACTGTATGTGAAGTACATATTAATAGAATGTTTCCTGGCATACATTAGGCACCCAGTAAGTATTGGTAAAATAAATGATGCCTGTGGCTTGAATCTGCTTCTCTATGATTCTTATTCTGTTCATGTTACTATTTGAAATTTCTCTCTCAACACTTAAAGCCATACATTTAACCACTACTAGATATGTTCAGTTATAAATTTCACAGGCTTTTCCTAAATGATGTGTTTAAATGATCACTCATGGTCAAGAAATATGATAAAAATGCACTAATCTATCCAGAAAGCAGGTAGCTTTTCAAGGGGCATGTTTATTATCTCAGTTACCTTTCCAAATTGTCTCCATGCAGTCTTCCATCTCATGGTTGTTTTCCTAATTTTGGTTCTCATATCTCTAATGGAAATGGAAATGTTCTAGCTTCTCCGTTTGATCTCTGATTCAAACCTCTACTAGTTGTTGTTCTACAAGAGAACCAAAGTTTCAATACGCAATTTGACTCTTCTAATTCTCCTGTTTAAAACGCACATCAACCAGGATTTTTTATCTTGCTAAATCATTTCCCCCTGAAAATAGTACACACTCTGGTGGTATATTAGTTAAGATGGTTTTGGCTGCAAGAAACAGAATGACAAACAAATGCATGCTGGCCTTTTGTTCCTGGTCTTGTGTCCCCATACAAGGAAGAGAGACACCACATCCCTATAAAAATGTCCCATGTGGGCAGAAATGGGGGCAGGAAAACCATGGGCCTTCTCTCATTTTATCAGGAAAAGTAATCTTTCCTATGACACGGGTGGCTCCTTCCTCACATCTCATCACATACCTGCATTCAGATAAGTTATGTGCACTGGACAGAGGAATTACTAACATACCCTTAGAGACTTTCAAAGAAATTGTATCACACACATTAGAAAAAAATATATTTTCCATCATGGGCTTCATGAAGAAGTGATTCACTGTTATATTATTGATACATCTAAGAAATTTTATTGCATACACTATTTATTATAATGTTCATGTAGGTATATGTGGAGAAAGAATATATAGAATATATTATAATAGTGATAGTAGGCATATATATCTAGAATATATATTAACACAATACCTATATAACATGTGTTACTAGTACAAAATAATTGATTATAATTTATATTAATATTATATTGCATATGCCATATTATATTACCTATGATATAATGATTTTATAAAGTTATTATATATATATAATTTATATGGTCTAATTATATAAAATCTCTAATTTATATTTTTTAGTCTGCTAATTTTGTTATATGCTGCTCATTATCCAATAAATTGTTTTAACAACTTGTTCAGTAAAGACTTGTATGTTTACCAGTGGTGGGCAAAAACTGAATGAATTGTTTCTATAATATCTGAACTAAAATGGAATTTTTGAACAATAAAGAAGGAGAAGGTTGACTGTTAGATTACAAACGATTTTGTGGTGTCTTTAGCACAAGCCATTATTTGCATGTACATATCCCCTTTTTGTGATTTCTTGACCTAATTACTGTAATTATTTTAAGGTCTAGAAGCACCCTTTCTATAAGAAGTTGTACTTGGTAACTACAAAATGGATTAACTGTCTGTCCTGTGGCCTCCTGCAGTAAATTTTCCTTACCTTGATCATGCTTGTGTGAAACTTTGATGGAAATGTTAGACTGAGGTCATGCACTTCTTTTTTTCTTTATTTTCTTATACTGGACTGCGAGCTTCTCGTGGTTTCACATATTTTTTAATGATCTGTCCACTCACTTCCTAACAGAGACTCTGGCATGTATATTTAACATGGCTTTTGAATTGAAGAATTTATAGATTTTGAATAAATCTTCAACATGAAATTTGTAAATTGTCCATCTTTTTACTGTGTTTATAGGGGGTACAGTTTAATATATACTAATTTATCTACTTTTATAATATTAATGTGGGTGATATTTTGCCTTGCACACCCCCTTTTATATCTTTATGTACTAAAGAGCGTGAATTGGTCATAGCCGCTTCTGCTAAGAACCTGAGGAATGCAATGATTTAGCTGTAATTTTGGTGTCATTCATCCTAAATTTTTCTTACCTTGATCATGGCTTGTATGTGCAACAATCACTATAGGGAAGGGACAACTACAAATTTAGTGTTAATTTTTAATAAGACTAGTGGTCCGGTGAAAAAAATTTGTGCATGGCAGAAGGGGTTCCCTCAGCCCAGCTGGCACCCTCTCCAATTGAGGACATCTAAAGGCATGTCCGGCTGCTAGTTTAGCCTGGGATCAGGCAATTAAACATCCCTCTCACAATTTGGAACCACTGGCTCCTAACTACTCACCAGCCTGCCAGCCTGATCATGCCTAACTGCCTCTGCCTGCCTGTCTGATTGCTCTTAAACCCTTTGCCTATCTGCCTGATTGGACCTAACAGCCAGTTCCTATTATGTACAGTGACCACTAGAGGCAGACACTCAATAGAAGTGGAAAAGCCACAAATTGAACCCACCTCTATATTTTTGTTATTGAATTTATAAGGTGGCATTGGTTAATAAAATTATATAGGTTTCAGGTGTACAATTCTATAACACATCATCTGTATATTGTATTGTGTGTTCACCACCCCAAGTCAAGTCTCCTTCCATTACCCTCTTCTACAATACTTCACCCACCCCTCTTTCTCTCTCATAATCACCTTACTGTTGCCTGGATCCATAAGTAGTTGTTGTTGTTAAACCCACCTCTTTCTGATCCCAGTCTACTTTTTGTTTGAAATGACACTGGCTACCTTCCCACCCTATTTGTGACATTACTTGAAAGCATCTTCTTATGAAAATTAAAGTGAACATGATGTTACTTGGCAGTTAACAGTTTATTGTTTATATGTTTGATAATTTTGACCTAAATGAATTGAGTTTTTAATAGGGCGAGTAGCATGTCAAATATTTGTGCCCTTTCGTAGAGTCTCCTATGGACTTACACACACAGTCACAGTCTGATGTGTATCTCTGGACTCGGATTGATTTTCTGTGATTTCAGAAAGGCCAAAAATAATGTGAAATATAATTGTGCTTAACCACAGACACATTCTTTTTTTTTTTTTTTTTTTTTTTTTTTTTTTTTTTAGTAGCTGTAGTGTCAAATAATCTTTTTGTCTAAGCTTTTCACTTAGAAACTGGTTATTTTTAGCAACTTGAAATACAATTTATAAAGTGAAATGGGAAAAAACACAGATGGTAATTTACAATGAAAACCATTTATCATTATGGGGTAATTAAAATTATGCAGCTTTTTCTCATTAGCCTTTTTCCTCAAGTTAGTTCCTATTGATTTTTGTCTCAAATAATTGAGAGAAAATTATTACAAATTTTATGCACTCTTCAAAACTGATTCTAAACCAAAGCCTAATTGCTAAATGTTCGCACCTGTATTCATCAGGCTTGCCTGTCCTGCCATTTGTTTTCTCTCTGGTGATTAGGTTCTGTCCAACATCTACAGCTCAGCATGAAGCCTTGGGGAAATCTCTTGGGTTCTGCTTAGCTCTCCATCAGAAAAGTGAAGGTAGCCTTAAAAACAAAATTCTAACTTAAGAAAACTGACACTAATCTAATATTTTGCACAAAAAAAAGGAAATCCATAGCTACTTTCTGTGAGGACTTGCATGTATTATGAAATATTAACATTGCTAGGGCATGAAATGTCATCAATTCCACATCCATTGTATGGTTGCTAAGCTACCTTTGTTCTTAGTTCAACACTTCAGTGGCTAAGAAAAAAAGTGTTTCTAGAAAAGCTATTAATAGTTCATAACATTACTAATATGGGACTTCCCAAATAAATATAATTGTAATCATTGTTTTTATATTTTATGGTTCCCAATCTTACTTATGTGATACTTCATAATAAATCTATACTAATAAAAGGGTATTATGCTAATTAGACCAAAACATCTTCCAGATGACCTTCTAGACATCCTTCTGGACAAAGCCATGGTCATGGGGTCAAGGCAGATGCAGTTAAGGAGCATCAGGCAGGGAGGAGACAGCAGTTAGGGGGATCAAGCTGGCAAGGGAGAACATTTAGGGGGATCAGGTCAGCAGACAGGTGAGTGGTTAAGAGCCAGTGGTCCTGGATTGTGAGAGGGATGCTGACTGCTGGTTTAGGCCCATAAAGCAGGGATTGGAAGTCAAACATTCCCTGAGGGGTCCTGGATTGGAGAGGGTGCAGGCCAGTCTGCGGTACCCCCCCCCCCATGCACAAATTTCATGCAACATAAAAGTCTAATATGCAAATGGACTGAACTGCAGAAGAACTAGTTGCTATGATGAACACTATGGTGGCCAACCAAAGATCTGATTCGGCCCACCCCTGATTGCCCCTCCACCTACTCAGGCATTGAGCGTATCCCTCTCCCTGGATACTTGGCCTCCTTCAGATGAGGTTGCTCCAGTGGGTGAGCTGCACCCACATCTACAGCCAACCTGGCCAAGTTCAACCTGGCCAAGTTCACCCAGGGTCAGTGCTCCACCCTCATCGTGACCTACCTGGAACCCGGGGCCTGGAAGTCCCTCTGCTGGATGTCATCAACTTCAGCTTCCAGGCCAAGGGCAAGTTCTTCCTGCACCACGTGGTTCATGTCACCCGGGTTGGCTGAAGTGGTACAGCCTACTCCTTGGTGGCCCTAGATGAGGTCCCCTACTTGCTAGACCTGCACCTGTTCCTGAGCCAATTCCTTACCCTCACCCACCCCTACAAGGAGCCTTCGGGTGTGGTCAGTGTGGACGGCATGTTGGGCAAGGTGCCACAGAGCATGGTGGATAATGAGGCTGAGACCTGCAGAACACCCTGGAGGCATGGCTGGAGCTGCAGGATCTGGGCTGCATGACCGACAACATCAAGCATCAGTATGTGCGGTTGAGGCTGGTGCCCTCACCAGAGTCCATCAAATGGGCCAAGGAGCTGGACCTTGAGGGGCTGGGCCTGCACCCCCTCTTCAGCTTGAGCTTTAAGGAGGAGGAGTTGCAGATGCTGAGGCTGGTGGACAGCATCAAGCAGTATCACTATCTTTAAAATCAATGCCTCCAGCTGGGACCTGAGCATCCAGGTGATATGGGCCAAGCAACAGGACTTCAAGGCCGTCTCCAACTTCCAGCAGGGCCGGCAGGAGCAGCTGGAGGTCCTGGTTGGCCCAGCCCCAAGCTATCAGGCAGAAAACCTTAGAAGAAGGAGGAGGAGGAAGAGAGGGAGAGAGTGTGGATGATGTCTTCACAGAGGTCGTGGGCCAGAAATGCAGCAGCCAGGACCTGAGTGAGGAGTCAAGAGGCAGAAGAAGGAGGTCCTGCCTCTGGACCAGGATTTCTATGCCACCTATCAGCCCAAGGACTTCGACAGTGACCTCGGACTGAGCATTGGTGGGGACAGGGGCGCCTTTGAGCAGCAGGTAGCTGGCACTGCCTGGATCTGATGGAGGACAACACCCAGAACCTGACCAGGGACTGGCAGCAGCTCAAGAGGAACCAGAAGAAGCGGTTTGTAGGACAGTTAGGACAAGAGGACAAGAAGAAGATCAAGACAGAAAGTGGTCACTACATGGAGCTCCTACAAGTGGTACCTCAACCAGAGTGGAAGCAGAAACAGAAAATGGACATATGCTCAATGCCTCAGCCCCAGCGGCCTGCCAGCAGTCAGCCCTGTCAGTCCTATTTGGTCAGGTTATGTGTGTAGGAGGCAACCAATTGATGTTCCTTTCTCACATCCATGTTCTCTCTGTGTCTCTCGCCTTTCCTTCTTCTCTAAAAATCAATGAAAAATGCCCTCAGGTGAGGATTAACAAAAAGACAAAACAAAACATACACACATATACAAAAATACATGAATATCAGGGGGCTGGGGTCCCAAAGGAGCACGAATTTTGTGCACCAGACCTCTAGTTGAAATATAATTACATTAGCCACCTCCCTACTAATACCAGAATGTAAGATGGGAAGTGAGGTACAGCTATTTCCCACCTGATAAAGTGTCATAAAATGTACCCAGGCAATGTCTGCTGGTGTTTCTAGAAGTAAGAAGCTCCGTATATTACATAAAACCAGCCTGACTGGGTCACAGTTTCCTGGCTCTCCACATACACCCATAGATGGCTGAGGAGAGGTTGCAGTTGCCTCCTCCATTGCTCTTTAGAACATCAAGCAGGAAGCTGAGTTTGTATCAATAGTACATACCTATCAATAAAACACGACCGAGTTTTCCCAATGGGGTGTGGAGACAGTCTACATGGTGGACTTTCCTTTTCCTCTTCATCCTTCTTCCCTTTCCTCCCGCTTTTGTAGGGTGGCCAGAAAGGGAGAAAAACACTCTGTGTTACTGAAATCTACAGTGGAGTTTCTGATGGAAAAAGAATACTTACCCAAGGTTTAGAAAGTGAGAGTATAACAGAAAGGTTCTTTTCAATCATGTTCTACAGTTCATTGTATGTTGGCCATGTACCGTGTTTTCTGTTTGAATGCTATTCATTTCAGAAGAAAATATGTCTCAGGTGGTTGTCCAGAAACGACTTGCAAACTTTTGGGGTAAAAATGAAAGAAACATTATTTTGGTTTGCTGAGTTACAAACTGAGATGGGTTTGGTAAAAATGCAGCTAGGACAATTCAAATGTATGCATAGTTGCCATTCCTTACAATTTATCTTTTCAAAAACTCTACATGCAAAGGAAAAATTCAAAAGAGGATATGGAACGTAGGCATTCAGCTTTATGATGAAATGACAAGTACTATTATACATAATGGTTTACACAAAGTTATATAGTGTTCAAAGCTTTCTAAAGGAGTTATAGATAAAGTTTTGCTTTCTTTCATTACTATTTCTTCTGCTTAGCCCATGGTCATCGATTAGAATAGAAATGAAGACTTAATACACTCAGTACTCCTGAGTGACTGTTTAAAATCTGTCATTTATTTGCCAAATTTGGAACATAAAATGTTTAGTAATATATAAACATGATATGTTCACAGGTGTCACATTTTTAGAACAATAATATTGCACATATTCCTCTAAGGAGCAAGATAGCATGAAAAAATGATATTTTACTTAATATGCACCCCCAAAGAGTGCATTAGAAAAAAAACAAAACCAGAAAGACTAAAGGACCTTTATACAACTATTTATACAAATGAAAAGCAAGTCAACCTCACATAGCAAGACAACAATAATGGCTTGTAAACCGCTTTGTAAACCACTTAATTTGGACATTTTCTCATAGGAGATCTTTATAAATACCAGGTAGAGAAACTTCCGACCCTGACTGAGCATCATGTCTCCAGGCTGTTGCTGACACTTTGATTACTAGAATTTGGGGAAACTATCAGGTTGATTGATGGCACAGGAGAGTTAAGTGCATTTTCCTTTGTGTTTTGCATATGCATAATGGCTGAAGACAGAACCAAGGCCCCCAGCATTTGCTGCAAAACAAGGAGACCTACTTTTCCTCTGCCATGAAAGCCGCTGCAGCAAGCAAAGAGCCTCTGAGGCTTCCCTCCGCCATTGCATCCACATTCAAAATTAACTTTCTTTTCAGAGCATGCTCACGGAATACACAATTCAAATAAAGTTCAGATTCCAAAACACTAGCACCTCTTTCCAGGACCGATCACAATGATGCTTAGTTTTGGAATTGCTGGTTACTGACAAGCATCTGGGGGTGGAACATTTCTAGAGTCACCTTAAACACCTAACATTTTAATCTGAAAATGTATTTTTAATCAATTAAAAAATAGTCACCCAAATTATAATCTGTTTTTAGGCTTCTATGACTTATTATATGTACTTTACAAAATATTCCTAACTCAAACTTGTACTTTGAAATTATATCCTTAATACAGTTTTAGCCCATATATATGGTAGCTTTGTAAAATGACTTTTATTTTAAATTTAATGAAAATTCACTTGAATCTCACACACCATGTATATCTATGTATATGTATGTATATGTATATGTATATGTGTATGTGTATGTGTATGTGTATATGTATATAGTTAATCGATAAACTTTGTATGTATATATGTATATAGTTAATCAATAAACTTTGGCATCACTGTCTTAAGTGATAATATACATTAGGGATGGTTTTTAATTATCAAACTCATAAACCAAAGGGAGCTGGTCACCTAATGATAAAAACAAAACACCAATACGTTGGATATTACCAATGATGCTTTATTATGTTTTTGTTTTGTTTTGTTTTGTTTTGCTGGAGAATAAAATACCATGCTGAATATACCTGTATTCTAAGTCACCGTGTTTGGAGGGAGTGCTCTCGGTGGTGACTCAGTGGCACATCCACAGCTGTGTGAGTTAGCAGTTCCCTCCACTGCCATTCTTTGCAGGCTTGGGACATTTCAGAAACTCACCCTAAAAACCGTAGCAGCTGAGTTATGTTGTATTTGTTCATACTTCTCTTGGCAATTAATTTCACAAAATTTCCTGTAAGCTGTTGTTTTGTTTTGTTTTCCCATGGCAACCTGCTTTCTACAAAGTTTATGGGATATTTACATGCTAAATATTTAACGAGACTGTTTAGCTGTTTAGTGACGATTTCCTAAGGATTTCTCCACTGAACGCTTGGCAGACCTTCCCGGAGGAAAGCATGGGACCCACAGTGGTTAGACCTTTCCCTCGTCGTTGAATGTTTAGGAAGCTTGTGCACATTAAGACTTCTAAAATAAATTCAACGACTTTCCCCATTAATCATGTCTATGCTCCATTTAAACTCATTATTTATGACTGCAGTTGTAGAGCTTTTCAACATCACCCTAAATGTTTATTGTGAAACATGAAAGTAGCTTTACTATAAGGATAATTAACTCTCTCCTCCTTCTGGTCACGAGGGAGAGATTTATTATTTGTGAGAAAGTGTGTTTTCCTGTTACCTCCCCAGGGCCAACGTTCACATAGTTTCCCTGAGAATGTTAGTTGATTTAACAAGGTGTTTTCAGGAAAATCCAGCCCACTGTCTTCTGGGGACAGTGATGCCTAATTCATAAAACATGCTAAGCAAGTTACACGGATCAGAGAAGACATCTGAGACCACATTTTTATTACAGATTATGAAAAAAGGCTTAATTCAACTAATAATAATTGTATGTCAGCAAGAAAACAGAACATTTAGCTTATCTTAACAAGCTTAAACTGAATACATTAAAATATGGACCTTCAATGGGGGAGGGAGGAGTTCTACTTCCTTGGGTTTATTCAGTCATTTTAATTTTCATGGCTGGAGCCAACTCAGAACTTGTGGTCCTCTCTCTGAGCTTGCTTTTCTGTTCTGTTGTTTTTGGTTAGGGCTGATTGGTTGTTTTTTTAACCTCAGGAGCAGAGTGTTGTTAATCCCTCTCTTCATTCATGGGTGATGTTCAATGTGTTTGCTATGTGTTTTATAGGTTTTCACACATTTTATTAATTATTTATCTCTTTCAATCAAATCCTTTCTTTCCTTTCATAAGCCCATATGATTTCTCAGATGGGTGTGCATTTATGCATATGTGTACACACACACACACATACATACATACATGTAGATGCAGACAGGAGTGCAGTGAACTTTCTGGCATCAAAGGTAATTTAAAATTTCCAGTTAATTTCATGTGAGTAGTTTAATCTGCTGTGGAAACTGACACCTCTATGAAGTATCAGAACCCAGCAATTCACAAATCGCCACACAGAGCCTGCCTTTGATCCTGAAATATGTACAAGTTTGTATGTGATTGGAAAACAAACAAAGCACCATAATTCACATTAAAAAAAATTGTTAGCCCTGGCCAGGTAGCTCAATTGATTATTTGTAGGTTTGATCGGGCACATACAAGAAGCAACCAATGAGTGAATAAATAAGTGGAACAACAAATTCATGTTTCTCTCTCTCTTCTTCTCCCTCTTCCTCTTTCTAAAATCAATCATTAAAGAATAATTAAAAATAAATTTGTGGAATGTTAGAGAAGACATACTGCTATTGTGAAAAGTAATGTAAAAAAAGCCGCTTTGAAATAGAGTGGAGTTGCCATCCCCCAGGAACTGCCTTAGTGGTCTTGTCATAACTGGAATGTTCAAACTGAGCAAGTTAACCTTTAGACTGGTCTTACAATTGTTTGTGAAACAAACAGGAAAGCATATGTCCTGACAACAAGAAATAAACAATGTGGGCACTCTTTCTAAAGACTGAATCAGTAATTGCTCAACTTATAAGCACTGATAGGAGTTTCTTTCCTCGATTCATGTCATCATTTTCTTTCCTTTCTTTATACAAACCTCTGGTCTTCACCCTGGAACTGGGACACGATTTGGAAGCTGTGCCTCCAAATTACAATTCTGTGACCCCAAAATCTTGTTCTCTCTCTCTCTCCCTCTCTCTCTCTCTCTCTCTCTCTCTCTCTCTCTCTCTCTCTCTCTCTCTTTAAATGTTATTTACTTCTTTATTTTTAAGCTGACATGTGTGTATTAAACAATCATATTTAATTGATTTTAAGTTTGCTAGATATAGCTTATGTAACATTTTATAAATACATGTAGAAAACATTGAATCTAAGTAGTTTATCTCTGGGGGAGAGAGATGTAATAATTTAGCAAATATCTAATTTAAAATCAGAGTCCTGAGATTAGAAGGCAAAGTGGATCATTCAAAATAATATTTTCTAAAATGTCCTAACCTTTTTTTATAAGATTGCTCTGAATAAACTCTTGATGAATATTTTATGTAGAATATTTATAGTTCTTCCAAGGATGAATAGTCATGCATGACCTCAAACCTTGTAAGTAAAGTTAAAAGAACAATTTTATTTTCTTTTTAGAAAAATCATAGACATGAAAAGTATATTAAACTAATGTTCAGAAGCAAGAATAAATTTTCAATCTTATCAGAAATGAGTTGAGATAAATTTCTAAAGTAGTATTATTGTCAACTGGACTGTGTTGTATTGAGTATATATAAAGAAAAAAAATACATTTGAGCATTACACCATAATAACACCTCCAGCCATGACACTGAATAGTATTAATCATGTGTAAAGTGTGGATAGTAAGACAAATGGTGCTAATAGCTGAGGTCCAGAACCAGATAAAGGGCATCATTACTGACAGTGCAAGAATGATTGGGGAAAAAAGCACAAAATGACATTTTTAACAAAGTCAGTGTGTGTTAAAAACTTTTCCACCTGTTTTATTTAAATGTAAGCAACAGAACAATGTGTAAGCTCTATGCAATAGCAAAAATTGAGACTTAAGAATAAGAAGTTAGATATCTCAATTTCAATCACAGATTTTTCAAAATCAAAGATATGCTTACACAAATTAACTAATCAGAAACAATTTCCTGAAAGGTATTGCTCAAAATACAACAGCTTAGCATGAGGAATAATGTGTTTAATGTAATTTTCCTACAAATACAACTTAATAGGCAAATATTTCTATTCCTTATTAAATATCTATGAAATAAACAATTCATGACTTGAACATTTTATTATTTATTTATTTATCCTCACCCAATGATATTTTTCCATTGATTTTTAGGAAGAGTGGAAGAGAGAGGGAAAGGCTGAGAGAAATATCAATGTGGGAGAAACACATCAAGTGGTTGCCTCCTTCAAGAGCCCAGACAGGGCTGGGGTCAGGGAGGAGACTGCAATCTAGGTACATGCCCTTGACAAGACTTGAACCTGGGACCTTAGTTTCAGAGGCTGACACTCTGTCCACTGAGTCAAACTGGCTAGGGCTTGCACAGTTTTTAAATTAAATTTTAAAAGACTATATATACTACAAATAAATGTGATGTATTTGTGTTATGAGGTATATTTACTGCAGAAATCTTGGGTAATTTTTCTTTTCTTCTTGGGGGAGAGGGTGGTTTTTCAAGGAACCAATTTGTGTTTGAACAAGACAATCCTCCAGCAGACTTGAAATAAACGTGTGACTGGGGGGTGGAGAGGCTTAGCCTTTGTTCCACTGCCCGCGTACCAAGACACTGCTCATGGGAGGGACATTTTTTCCCTTTTGAACAAGCAGTTCAAAGATTACATTAATCATTACTTTCCCTTCTTCACTGATAGTAAATAAATAACAGTAAAAACTAAAATTCTCCTGTCACCACAGATTAGGAACTTCTTCTCCCCATATTCCTTACGGACTGGCAATCACCACATTGCTATTTGTGTTCACAAAGCTTCAGTTTTATATGCCACATATGACTGACATTTCACTTAGCATAATGTTCTCAAGGTCCATCCAAGTTGTTGCAAATGGCATTATTTCATCCTTTCTTGTGTCTGAGTAGTATTCCATTGAGTATATGTACCACATCTTCTTTATCCAGTTGTCTTTCCCAGGACACTGGTCATTTGCATGTCTTGGTCACCATCAATAATGCTGCAATGAACACAGGGGTACATCTATATTTGCAAATACATGATTTTGAGGGTTTCAGCTATATGCCCAGGGGAGGAATTGCTGAGTGGTAGGGTACTTTTATTTACAATTTTTTGAAGAAGCACCAGACCACTTTCCATAGAGATTGTACCAGTCTACATTCACACCAGCAGTGGATGCGGGTTCCCTATTTCCCACAACCTCTATAACACTTGTTATTGCTTATATTGTTGATATGGTAGTTTTGACTTGCATGTCCTTAATTGCTGGTTAGGTCAAACATCTTTTCATATATCTCTTGGCTGTTCATATATCTTCTTGAGAGAGATGTATTTTCAAGTCCTCTAATCACTTTTTGATTGCATTGTTTATTTATTTAGTTTTTGAGATGTACCTGTAACTTTTAAAAAATATATATATTTTATTGGTTTTTTACAGAGAGGAAGGGAGAGGACTAGAGAGTTAGAAATATTGATGAGAAAGAAACATCAATCAGCTGCCTCCTGCACACCTCCTACTGGGGATGTGCCCTCAACCAAGGTACATGCCCTTGACAGAAATTGAACCTGGGACCCTTCAGTTTGCAGGCTGAAGCTCTATCCACTGAGCCAAACCAGTTAGGGCTGTACCTGTAGCATTTTTTCTTCTGAGTGCATTTGTTACAAATTATCCCTGTTTATGCTATAAGATTTGTGGGGATCTTACTTGTAGTGTTGTGACTTTATGTTCTTTGTTTCAGGTAGAATAACTCCCTTTAGTATTTCCTATAATGGAGGTTTTCTTGTGATATAATTCCTCAGCTTCTGTATATGGGCAATGTCTTTATTTCTCCTTCATATTAAAAGGGTACTTTTGCTGGTTATGTTATTTGTGGCTACTAATTTGTCTCTTTCAGAAGTTTGTATACTTTGTTCTACTTTCTTCTGGCTTATAGAGTTTCTGCTTTCTCACTTGTGTCTGAGTCACATTTTAGTAATTCTCTTAACATTTCAACTGTTTCTGTCATCAGCAACATTTGCTGTAATTATGGTGACTACAGGCCCAGTGCACAGATTCATTCACCAGTGGGGTCCCTCAGCCTGGCCTGCAGGGATTGGCTGAAACTAGCAGTCCTACATACCCAAGATGTAGTAGAGGGTGAAGCGGAATCCAGAAAGGAGCTGGAGCCTGAGCCTTGTCCTGGTCTACATGGGGAGGGGTGTGCAAGGGGAGTGTCCTTGGTAGAGGCTCATGCCACAGCTGCACACACCAGCCATGAGCCTGGCATTTGGTGCCCATTGGTTAGCTCCTGCTGTGGACTGTACTGACCACTAAGGGGTAGTTTCTGCATTCACTGTCTGCTCCCTGGTGGTCAGTGTGCATCACAGTCTACAGGTTGACTGGTCACGTAGGCTTTTATATATATACTAAAGGCCTGGTGCACGGAATTCGAACATGGGAGTGTCCCTCAGCCCAGCCTGCACCCTCTCCACTCTGGGGACTCTCCAGGAATGTCCGACTGCTCATGTAGGCCTGGTCCCAGTGGGTAGTAGGACATCCCTTTCACAATCCAGCACTGCTGGCTCCTAACTGCTCCCTTGCCTGCCTTCCTGATTGTCTCTAACCTCTTCTGCCTGCCAGCCTGACCACTCACTAACCACTCCCATGCTATCCTGATTAATGTCTAACTGCTCCCCTGCCAGCCTGTTTGCCCTCAAGTTCCTTCCTCTGCTGACCTGGTCACCCTTAACTGCCCTTCCCTCTAGGCTTGATCACCCCCAACTGCCCTCCCTTGTAGGCTTGGTCCCTCTCAACTATCCTCTCTTGCAGGCCTGATGCCTCCCAACTGCCCTCCCATACAGGCTTTATTGCCCCCAACTGCCCTCCCTTGCAGACCTGGTCCCTCCTAACTGCCCTCCCCTGCTGGCCATTTTGCGGTGGCCATCTTGTGTCCATATGGGGGCAGGATCTTTGACCACATGGGGGCAGTCATATTGTGTGCTGGAGTGATGGTTAATCTGCATATTACTCTTTTATTAGATAGGACAGAGGCCTGGTTCATGGGTAGGGGCCAGTTGGTTTGCCTGAAGGGTGTTTTGGATCAGTGTGATGGTTCCATTGGGGCATGGGGTAGCCTGGAAGAGGGGCCTGTGGTTTTCAGGCCAGCCACACACCCCAACCACCCAAGAGGAGGCCCTGGTATCTGGAGTTTATTTATCTTCTATAATTGAAACTTTGTAGCCTGGAGCAGAGCCAAGCCTTTTGCTCGCTCCCTGGCAGCAGCCATTTCTGTTGGAATTTATTTACTTCTTTAATTAAAACTTTGTAGCCTTGGGTGGAGGCCTGGGCCAGCCAGGGTGTGCGGAAAGCTTGGCTTCCTCCATTGCCGGGGAAACCCCAGCCTCCCTCCTGCTCTCTGTGGCAGCAGCCATCTTGGTTGGGGTTAATTTGCATACTTTCTCTGATTGACTGGTGGGCGTGGCTTGTGGATGTAGTGGAGTGATGTTAATTTGCATATTACTCTTTTATTAGGTAGGATAGATTGTTTTGGGTGTTATGAACCATATCCATATAAAACAGCAAATTTAATTCATAAATGTTGTATCTGTTCTGACTGCTCCACTGACCAGCCATTCCCTCTCTTCCGGCCTTTCTATGTCCTGAGACACAACCACATTGAATTTTGGCCAATTAACAACTCTACACTGTCCCTATGTGTTCAAGTGAGAGGAAGAGTTACATGTCTCTCATTTCAAATCAACAGCTAGAAAGTATTCATCTTAGTGTGGAAGGGATGTTGGAAGCTGAGATAGGCCAGCCTCTTGCACCAAACAGTTAGCCAACTTGTAAATGCAAAGGAACATTTTTGAAGGAAATTAAAAGTGCTACTTGAGTGAACACAAATGATAAGAAAGCACTGTGGCCTTATTGCTGACCTGGAGAAAGTGTTAGTGGTTAGAGGATCAAACCAGCTGCAACATTCCCTCAAACCAGAGCCTACTCCAGAGCAAGACCCTAACTCTTCAATTCTGTGAAGGCTGAGAAGTGAGGAGGCTGCAGAAGGAAAGTCTGAAGCTGCAGAGGTTTAAGGAAAGAGGTTTTCTCCATAACATAAAAGTGCATGGTGAAGCAGCAAGTGCTGATGTGGAAGCTGCAGCAAGTGGTCCAGGAGATCTAGCTCAGATAATTATGAAGGAGACGAAACATCAGACTTCCCATGTGATGATGTAAAAAGAGCAAAGAGGACTTGGAACCTGACTTTAATTAGAGAGAAATGGCTGGGTGTTATATACTTGGAGTCTGTCTCACCAGATTTGTGCAACCCAAACACAATGCACAAGTCACAGAAGCAACAGCTGAAGGAGCCATGTTAACACCTGCAGGAGAGGTCTCAGTACACGTCCATGTGGACTGATGATCAATGCCTTTGGCCTTCACCCACCCTCTCCCTACTGATATCTTGGTGCAGGCCAGTTCCTACAACATAGGCATAATCCCTGGTGTAGGTGAGGACATTGCAAGAATGACAAGTAACGTGTTTCTAGTAGAGCATCAGAATGGAGATCTGGATTCAGATATTTTAAAATGTTGTTTACATTGGTAAGATTGAGAACAGACCTAGCCAGTTTGACTCAGTGAATAGAGTTGGCCTGTGGACTGAAGGGTTCCAGGTTTGATCCAGCCAAGGACATATGCCTGGGATTGCAGGCTTTATCCCCAATAGGAGCATGCAGGAGGCAGCCAATCAATGATTCTCATTATTGATGTTTCAATCTCTTTCTCCTGCTCCCTTTCTCTCTGAAATCAATAAAAATATATTAAAAGAATTGAGAACAATTTTAAAGCTATACTCTGTTTCCTTGTAAGTACTAAAAATGAAATTCTTAATAAATTATAGTTGATCTTCCTCATCATATTTGCATGTAACAATCTATGTACTTATTTCTTATTGAACTGAGGCCATACTACTAATGATACTTGGGCTTTCCTGAATAATAACTAAATGGGTTAATGATGTATTAACCCACATGTTAAATAATAACCAAAGATCCTGAGTTTTATTTCTTGCTGTCTGATTTGTTACCCCTCTCTTCCTAACCTCTAAGTGAATGACTTCCCTCTTCCCACTTAATGTTCACTTTCTTAGCTTTTTAGCTTCAGAAACATTATAATTAACTATTTTTAGATTATTATAAAATATAAACAGGCTCTGAATAATGGTATGATATTCAATGAATACCATGAATTAAATTTAGTGACTTTAACTGTGACCATTAAATAAATTTTCTGCTTTTACAAATAAAAAATGAGTGATTTTAGTTGTAGCCTAATAGGAGAATGCAGATATTTATTACTGAACTAGGGGCCTAGTACACAAAATTTGTGCACTGAGTGTGGGGTGTGGATGTCCCTCAACCCAGCCTGCACCATCTCCAATCTGGGACCCCTTGAGGGATGTTTGACTGCCCTCTCACAATCTAGGGCTGCTAACTCCCTACTGCTCACCTGCCTGCCTGCCTGACTGCCCCTAATTGCTTCTGCCCACCAGCCTGATCACCCTCTAATAACTCCCCTGCCAGTCTTATAGACATCTAACTGCTCCCCTGCTGGCCCAATTGCCCCCAACTCTCCTCCCCTGCTGGCCCAGTCACCAGCAGGCCTAGTGCCCCTAACTGCCCTTCCCTGCTGGCTTGATTGCCCCCAACTGCCCTCTCATGCAGACCTGTTTGTCCCCAACTGTCCTCCACTGCAGGCCTGGTTACCCCTAACTGCCCTTCCCTGATGGCCTGATAACCCACAACTGCTCTCTCTTGCTGGCCATTTTGTGGCAGCCATCTTGTGACCACATGGGGGTGGCCATCTTGTGTGAGGGTGTGATGGTCAATTTGCATATCACATCTTCATTATATAGGATGATGAATATACACATTTCTCTTCGATATGAGTATCTGGTCTATCATACTTAGGAGTCAACATTGCATCATTAAGAATAAATGATCCAATTTAGACAAGTTTCAATTAATCTCCCAGTTTTTTATTTTCTTGGCCCTAATCCATAATGAGGGTGAGATTTAGTTCCATACTCTCAGGTTCTCCTACATGTGGCATCAGAATCACATCAGTCATATTTCCTTCTTACAGGCAGCATTTACTTATTTTTTGAGATCACTCTCAAATAGAAATATTACTTTGTAAGAGCCTAGTTCAATGAGAGAAAGAGGCTCTGTCTCAAATGCCCATCTTTGCACAGGACCAGAGCTTTATATCCTGCCCCTCATGAGTCCTTTCTGTAAGATTTTCTTTTAATAATGGTGATCTTGTATATTGCAGACAAACCAAGTTGATGTACTAGACAACAATTCAAGAATGTTGATTTGAAAGTGTTAGAGAGCTATCCAGGTATCTAGCACTTAAGATCTAAGAGAGACGGAGAATGTAGGAAGGAAATTGGACAACCTACAGCATTTTCTTCTCTAGGAATTGCTTACTTTCAAGTGGCTGAGGTGAAGAAATGGAGAGGACAAGCATTTTGTAGACACTAAGTGGGTGTGTGCTTCACTGAGTTTTCCTGATTATGGAATAAGAAAAATTATGACTGATTTTTTTTGCCAAGGCAGTCAGGGTAGGAGCAGCCAAGAATCTGGAATTAAAGAATGTAACCTGAGTGGAGGAAGGCTGAGAATCTAGAAACTGTGAGGACCCATGTTCACTATGGCATTATTTACAATCAAGACATGGAAACCACCTAAGTGTTCATCCATGGATGAATGGATAAAGAAGATGTCATAGATACCAGTCAGTGACATATCTTTCAGCTATAAAAAAGAAAGGAGTCCTGCCATTTGCAACAGCACAGATGGACTTTGAGGACATTATGCTAAGTGATATGTCAGACAGAGAAAAGACAAATACCATATGTCCTCACTTATATATGGAATCTAAAAAATAAACAAAAATGAACACATAAATACATACAACAGATTGGTGATTGACAGAAGTGTGGGTTGTGGGGTGGAGGAAATGGGGACTCTGGTCAAAAGTTACAACTTTCAGATAGAAGATTAAAAAGACCTGGGGATGTTATGTGCATCCTGGTGACTAGAGTTAATGATACTGTATTGTATATTTAAACATTTCTAAGAGAATATATCTTAAGAGTTCTCAACCTAAGAAAAAAAAAAAGAAGAAAATTTGTGACTAATTGTGGTAATGAATTTTATTTTTTTTAAATATCTTTTATTGATTTTTTACAGAGAGGAAGGGAAAGGGATAGAGAATTAGAAACATTGATGAGAGAGAAATATCAATCATTTACCTCCTTCACACTTCCTACTAGGAATGTGCCCACAACCAAGATACATGCCCTTGACTGAAATCAAACCTGTGACCTTTCAGTCCCCAGGCCGACTCTCTATCCATTGAGCCAAATGGGTTAAGGCAGTAATGGACTTTAATGCCTTTATTTTGAGTAATACTTTAGCCAGGCATGAAATTCTAATCTTAAATGTTTTTGTATTACTAATCTGAAGTTACTTTTCCACTGTATTCACATCCATAGGTTTTTATGAGATATATGTTGTATGTTTTTACTCTTTAATATATTTTGCTGTGGTTGTTTGAAAAATTATTTATCCATGATATTTTTAGTTCTATTTAATGCTTCTAAATATATAATTATCATGTGTAGTACTTTCTAAATACAACTTTTCTTCAATTAGGATTTGTTAGGTACTATTATCATTTTTACATTGTTTCTCTGCCATCCACTATGTCTGAAATAAAACAACTCCCATAATAATCTATGCCACTACTATAAAATTAATTTTTCTGTTTGTTTCTAAATGTAGTGGTTTGCATTATGTTTTCTGACCAGTAAAATTATTACAACCTGGATTTTAGTTGTTTCAGACTCTATAATTTTGAAGAGAACATCTACAGTGAGGAAGTCAAAGTAATTCTCACCTGCTTCCAGGGAGGTATCATTGCTCTGTTTCAGAACTTAAAACAGGAAGACTGGGAGCTGAGTTTAAGATGTTTGATTTTTAAATCCCATTTTTACTGATTAAAAAAAAACAACATATATATATATATATATATATATATATATATATATATATATATATATATATATATATATATATATATCTGGACCAGTTAACCTGAAATGCAGAAGCCAAGAGCTTAAGAGACTGCAGGCTCACTTTCACACTCTTTAGGCCAGGAGGGAAAATCTGTCTCAGTCACAGACCCTATTTCAGCTCAGGCTTGGGAGGGAGACAGCCACACTCCTGGGGACACAGCTTGGTGAGAAAAGTCTTTGGTTAAAGCACCCAAACCCATGTCCTCTGCTGGGTACCCCAGGGCCCCACCTCCCTGCACTTCCCTTTTAATATCTGACATAGAGTCCTGAGTTTACTGGGCTCAGGTCCCATCGGTACTGGGTGGGGATGGGGACACAGTCTCCCAGGTTCTCACTGAGGTCAGTGAGTTCTAGCCCAGCAGCTCAGGCACATGAGAGAAGGTGAAACCCAAAACAGAGATTTTGTTTTTGTTTTTAATCTGACAGATTATTTTGTATAGGTAGGTAATTTGTGGGGTTGGTTCTATTAGGGCTGTGTGTAGGTATGTGTGTGAGTGTATTTTTTTTTTTATGGTGGCTATCTAAAATACTTTTTACAACATGTTTAATAACCAGTGCTTTCAAAGCAGTGGTATCCTACAGTGTGGAAATTAAGGTCCAAGCCAAGCCTAGGTGTGAAGTGGAGGTCATGTTGCAATGCCACCTCCTGTAAGTAAAATCTGGTCCGGGAAACTCTGGGTGGATCAGGAATGCCCACCTTGGTGCCGAGAGCCAACCCTTGGGAGACTGGACCCATTGTGGTTGTGCGGCCTGCCTTTATTTTTAAATAAGGAGCCACACTCTTTTTTTTTTTAAAGTTTGAGCAATGAATGTGATTTCTAATTGTATCCAACATTAATTTTTTAAAGCTATGACAAAGTTTTTCAAATTTCTACATTTTGTTTTTCATTTGTTGTAACTGTTCTTTTTATCTATTAAACTGGGAGCTCGATGCCAAGTCACCACAGCTTGGCAGCTTCTGCATTGAGAATCTACCCCCTTGAGGTCAATGCACACCATAGCTACTGGTCAGATGGTTAAATGGTTAGATAGTCACTTAGGCATATATATATATATATATATACACACACACACAAGAGGCCCAGTGCCCAAATTCTTGGATGGGTGGGGTCCAGCAGGCCTGCCCCAATGGGGATTGATCAAGGCCAGCCTGGCTGCGGGGAAGGCATGGGTACCGGCAGTTGGCTGACTGGCCCTGCCCCCTATTGGGGTTGGGGGCCAATCATGGGAGGGGCTGGCTGGGGGGAGGTTGGGAGGCCAATAGGGGCCCTGATCAGGCCAGTTGTCTGCCACAGTGTATGTCATAGCAACTGGTTGTTCTGGTCCTTCTGGTTGTTCCATGTGTCCTGGTTGCTTGTTTTTTTTTTATATATGTATATAGATTGTATGTCGATGGGGAAATTCTGTTTCTCCTCTTAGCATTTGTTTCTATAACCAGAAATAATGTTACATATTAAAGAAAAAAAAAGTTAAAACAGTATAGCCAACAACTATATTTTCAATCTAATGCCATTTAGTTTCAATAGTTATTAGAAAATACCCTCGTATTTTAAAAATGTTAAATGATTGTCTTAATTTTTCGTGTTGTTGTACTCATGTTTACATTCTATCTTCATAAGTATCTTATTGAAAAGACAACTGTGTCTGTCAGGGGCTGGTAGAGTTGTGTTTAAACTACATCAGTTATATTTTAAGGTGAAGGACAGAATTTAAAGAAACCAATCATACACAAGGAAGTTTAAGTCAACTAATTAGATTAATCTAATTGATCCTACATACTAGAGAGGGTATTTGCATACAGGATAATAAAATTGATTCACATATGGCAACAAAATGTTACTTAACTTGACATGAAAGCTGTGATGGTTCAATTTTACTGCAGTATTTTAGAAATGTGAAAAAATAAAGAGAAAAATTATAAAAATTGTAAAGATCAAAAATAAAATATTTTGTCAATACAATTAGTAATAAGATAAAGATTAATAAACCCTCAATATTCAGTCTTGATGTTTAAGGTATATAACATTTCCAAACCATTGCTATAACCTATCCAGACATTCTGTGTGATAAAAATATAATTCATTTCTGTTTTTTCTAAGAAGATTAAGTTATTTGGAAATTGAATATACTATAGTATGCTTTTTTATGCTGTAGAAATTAAATGAAAGCTAAGACAAATTATTTTAATTAAAGCAGGTGTCACTAATGTGAATAAAATCAATTTTAGTCCATTAGACTGAAATGTCTACTGAAAAGAAAAAGGTTACTTTGGTTTATAGAAAAGCAAGTTTCTTTAGAAAAAAAAAGTAATAAGAGAATAAATTCTTGAAAGGAAAATAATCTCTTGAGAAAAACAGGTCACCAGTATGATCATTCAACTTCCCTTTGGCAACATATAAATCTGATTATAGTTGGTGATTGATAATAGTTATTTTCCCTGACACTTCTAAAGCAAGAGTAAAGTCAAACTAAAGCAAAAGCTAAACTAAACTGGACTAAACAAATTACTCTATCATCTACATAAATCCTACATAAGTTGTTTTTGCTTTTTGTTTTTTTTTTAAATACTTCAATGAGCATCTCATTATTGACAGAAAGCTCTATTTAGCAGAAAATCATTCTTGCCCATAGAAATGACATTTTGTTTCAGACTGGCAAAGCGAGTTTTACTGGTATACCGTTAATCACTGCCTTGGGAGTGACACCTGGGGAAAATGATTTAGTGGAGATTAGAACACTAAAAAATAACACCGAGAAAGTGCAATTTATTTCCACTAGAGTCAGTGAGATATTTTTTAGTAAATAATGACACCTATAAACATTTAAATCAGCCAAGATTTAATTGACTTATTTATTAATGCTATTAGCCTAATTTTGTTTATTACATACAATGACTTTAGTTATTTGACACATTGTTAAGTACACCCTGATATAATAAATACAATTTTAAGATATAACAGTATTGATTGTTATGTAAAACTGGACACATAGGCCAAAGCCTGTTTGGCTCAGCGGTAGAGCATTGGTCTGCGGACTGAGGGGTCCCAGGTTCGATTCCGGTCAAGGGCATGTATATTGGTTGCGGGCACATCCCCAGAAGAGGGTGTGCAAGAGGCAGCTGGATGATGTTTCTCTATCATCAACGTTTCTATCTCTCTATCTCTCTCCCTTTCTCTCTGTAAAAATCAATAAAATATATTAAAAAAAAAAAAAACTGGACACATAGAAATTCCGTTAATTTTGAAGTCATTTTTCATTTCCACTTTCTTCTCCATATCTTTTTTCATTAGATAAACATGCTATCATCTTATAAGTACAATTTTTTAAAGAGAATATAAAATATAATTTTAAAATTGTGACTCATTCTGGAGATATAGCCTATATTTATTTATTATAATATTATTATTTATTTTCAGTTTATGATTTATTACTAAATTTTATACACAAGCATTTATTTACTAATCTACTAGTATACCAAGTTATTTGGCTTGGTAGTAACATGTGAAATAAAAGACAAAATTTCCTCACCCACATAAATTTTACTCACTCTTAAGAGAGTCATCCATTGTTCAACATCCCCAAAGACAAATTTAAATTTACAAAAGTGAGTACTGCTATGCACTAGACATGCATAAGTCAATGCTAAAAACATGGGAATAAATAAATGTCTTATTTGAATTGCATATAAATGTACATTTTAATTTTTAGAAGTCCTATCCACTTAAAAAACACCAGAGATATTCATGCTATATTGACTCCTTCTTTCTCTATTCTAACACCATGGAACCCGTATTCTGAGAACTACATGTCATGTTAATCTCTAAATTCCTTATCATTTTTAAGATCATAATTATTCAAAATCACTTACTAAATAGTAAATGTCCATGTTCCATGTTCTTAAATGTTTCACATTTATTATATGTCAATCTATAAAATATAACATTATATTTGAGAAAATAGAAATTTTAAAAATTTAAATTTATTGATCAAGATCATATAAGAGGCATCCAAGATGAGATTTTTTTTATAATTTATCTGAATTTTTATCATTTATTATTATCATTATTATTGTTGTTGTTATTGTACTTGTTAATAACTGAGTTGAAAGTCATACTCTTAGATGAAATAATGTTAGGATGAGAAACGTTCTTGACATTAATTATCTACCTATCAACTATCTTATCTTTCTGTAGCTATAAAGATGTTGCTTCATACTAATGCAATTATAGCATTATCTCATATTAATTTAAAGAAAGATGGCCATAAAGTAGTCATTTTAAGATAACATAATGAGCAAAAAACAGCGGACAGATTGAGGATCATTTAAATAATGAGAATCACATTTTCTATCTGAATAGTTGTTCTTGATTCTTGTGGGTGTTAAACACAACTGTTCTTCTGGCACAATTTGTCACTTTCCATTTCCATTCTTTCCTAATAGAATGGGAATGTCAGGAGCGGTGGGAAGGATAAGTACAGAAAACAATGGTGGTGTAAATTCTGTTCTCTAAACCATGGATAGATATGTCACTGGCTTCACCACTGTGCGTGAGAAAGAAAATGCTTTACTAAGTCAGTAGTGGTAGACTGGATATTTCACTTTGGAAAAGATCATGCCGGGTGTCCTGTAATTTACATAATACAAATATTTCAGAAGTTTTAAGATCAGGGGATTTTAAGTAATAGTGAAAAATATCAAAATTCTCTAAATATTAAGAGAAAGGAGGGGAGAGAAGGACTTAATTATGGAATCTAATAAAAGGGTAATATGAAAATTAACCATCAATCCGTCACAAAGATGGTGGTACCCATAGCGTCCGGGGCAGGATGTCCTGGGTGGGATGCTAGTGTCACACACAGAAGCCAGCGTCCCACACTCTGGCCACAGAGGGAGGGAGGGCATATGGGCAGGCAGGGGTGCAGAAGGCTGGAGTGGAGACCCAGCACTGGGCTCCTGCTCCCAGCGGCTGCAGTGCAGCTCAGAGCACACCCCCGCCCCAGCAGACACAAGGCCTTTGCACATGAGGTGCAGAGGAAACACCTTTTTGACCGCTCATTGGCTAAGCTCCCTGTATGCCACCACTTGTGGTGTTCTTGGAAACTTGGGTAATAAGAATCCAAGAAGGTGATCTAGGACAGTGGTGGGCAAACTGCGGCTAGTGAGCCACATGCAACTGGCAAGCCGCAGTTTGCCCCTCTGTTGACTAATGAGTTTGCCGACCACTGCCTTAGGGAAAGAACACTTAAAAAACATTTTAATAATGTACTAATGTCTTTAACTTGAAGTCAAAACTTCTGGGTAAGGGTAATGCCTTACAGAGTGGGCATGATCTAGGGTTTTTCCATCTCACTCTGAGGAAAAAAAAACAAAGGTTTGCTGCTGGAGGGGCTGGTAAATGTCATATCCTGCCCTAGATAGTTTGGCTCAGTGGATAGAGCCTCAGACTGCCGACTGCAGGTTCAGGTTCGATTCTGGTCAAGGGCATGTACCTAGGTTGCAGACTCCTGTCTAACTGGGGCCCAGCTCAGGGCTCATGCAGGAGGCAACCAATCGAAGTGTCCCTCTCACATTGATGTTTCTCTCTGTCTTTCCCTCTCTCATCCATGCTCTCTAGAAATCAATGGAAACATATCCTCAGATGAGGGTAAAAAGAAAAAAAGATAGAAAGAAAGATCATATCCTATGAAAGACACATCTTGAAAATGCCTAAAGAAAGTTGTCATTTTTTCATGGTGAAGGGACTGGAGTCCGTGTTGATTAAAAAAACACCTTGGCGGCTGCGGTGTTTGGCAGTGGCAGTAGCAGCTGGGTGATGGAGGTGTGACCTTCCACTGATCATCCCTGTTGCCTCCCCCAGGGGAGGCCAGACTGTGGCTCAGGCCGCTCCCTAAGCCATCAGTAGGGTATCCCCTGAGGGCTCCCAGTCTGTGAGAGGGGCCAGTGGGGCTGAGGGCACACCCCCAGTGCATGGATTTCATGCACCGGGACTCCAGTACTTATATGAAATAGGACACAGTTCTTGAGGTTTGAAGTTTGCTCTCTAATTAAACAATAAAAACCACATTAAATACTACAGGCACCAGTAAAGCCATGTTAAGTATATGTTTAAAAAAAGATTAACATATATTTGTAATGTGGGTAGGTTGAATTAAAAATGTAGTTTAAATAGGACACAAAATCACAAAATTTTTTATCTCATGTTTAATTTCTTTATGGAAGGAACCATAAATATTTATTTTCCTAAGTGTATAATGTATATTCTGGTTTAATACTTTCTAAGTGACATATATATATGATATAGTTTGCAATTCTTATTGCAAGATATATGAAATAGCTTATTATTAACTTTTTCTCCAACAAAACATTAACTGTCTGTTTTTCAATAAAAAGAACAATTATATATATATATATATATATATATATATATATATATATATATATATATATGTGATATATGTATCAGTTAGAAAAATTTAAACCACAATATGTCAATAAGAGATGTTAATACTATCACCAAGAAATTTTTTGGAAGTATTGTAGGATATATTTTTATAATGTTTGAATTATATTTTGTACATGCATTCTCCAAACTTTTGCTACCACAAAATATAATAATGCAAATAACAATTCACTTATATATCAGGAAAACAAAATTCTAATTCTAATGGTCATGGTTGTATTTAGATATAATTTTTAAATCATTGAAAAATTAATTTAGAATCCATGCCACAATTTCAAGAAAGCTAACATACTAATATAGTCAAAGAAGACATAAATACTTAAATTGTATTAATTAATATTTAAATGAATATCCAGAATTTAATAACCTCCAGCTCAATTAATCAGGAGAATATAAAGTACTGTGCCTATTAATATTTAATTGGATCCATTATGCTTGCGATAAAGGTCAGAGATTCATTTGCAGCAGCATTATCTCTCAAAAATGAAACTTTTCATGAACTGACTGTTCTTAGATGCTAAATGCTACTACAGGAACCAGAAATGTTGAAAACAAGGGTCGATGCAGTCAGAAGTAAGAAGGCTAACCAGGCTTTGTTAATAGATTTGCATTATCATTGCAAGACCTAGGAAATGGCCTACTAACTTTGGTCCAACAAAACATAAACATTCTTTTTTTTTTTTTTAATAAAAAGAGCAATTTTATGGTTAATTAATCAATTACTTAGATATGATTTTGATTTTAGTATATTTAGTAATTGTTATTTGTAATGTGAAATTAAATTAATTCATTAGCATAAGAATGATTTCACATTATTAAATTAGATACCTACAATGTTTGATCAATAAACTGATGGCTATATTGAATAAAAAATAATAATTTGGCCATGTCCCAAAAATGAAAAATTAATTAGATATTAATATATGCTTAATTAATTTCTTCTTATTGGGTGTTATAACAATAATATGGGATTTACTTCAAGTTTAATATGCATATTCTGTAACTTAATCCTGTACTTTTTGTTAGAATTAGATAATCATAGAAAGACAAAAAAGTAAAATAGCTTAGAGATTCCCCTTTGGGTTCTGCCCATAATTATTTGCATTTAGAAATACCATTATGATATTCTGAGTCATAATTTGTTTTTTATAAAATGTTATTTGAAAAATGTATTTTAAACAATGGAATTTCAAGAAAGATAAATTTTATTTAAACCCTTGTATGCTACATATGCTTATGAATAAACTACAATCATCCCAAATTCCCCAAAGTATCTTTATGTTATTAAGTAGACAAATAAATCAGTGGGGCCTATATTTGTTTTTCTGGTGACTCCTGATACCTGTCACCCCTGAGTATACTTTTATACAACTTTCTTGAGTTATAAGTGGCATGCAATCATATGCACACGTGTGGAGTGTAAATTTATCAATTTGTAGTGGAACTGTCACTATAATCATGAAAATTAATGTATTTATTGAACACAGGGGGACAGTTATCTCTGTGAGATCCTGATTTCAATTATTTTGGTTACATACTCAGAGATAGGATTACTAGATCATATATATATAGATTTTTTTTTTACATTATTTAGGAACCTCCACACTGTTTTCCATAGAGACTGCACCATTTCACATTCCCATTGACCTTTAACGCATTGAAGCGTATTTGTCAGGTATTTTGCAAAATGCCTCTTAGTGTGGCCTATCCTTATGTTTAGATTGGCGTTACAGGTTTTTTATAATAACATCCCTTGGCAGAAGTGCATTGTTAGTCACGTTCCATCAAGGGGTGCAAGCTGTTTACATGCCTTATCACTGGTCCTGTCAGCCTTGACCATCTGCGTGAGGCAGTGTCTGCCAGTTTCCCCAACACACAGTCCGCCCTTTGTTTTGTGTCACATTTCGTCTGCCTTTCTTTTGAGTTTTTGCATTTCTTATTTAAGATCATTTTGTTTATCACATGTAAATGCTTTCTAAACAATATTTAATCAAGTTTGGGCAATTATAATGGTTTTTTATCTACTTCACATTGGGTTATGGGAAGAATTTTTACCACTAGAAGTGTTTCAAATATTTCTATTTTATCCATCTATAATATTTGCCTAGCTATTATTCTATATTATTTTTAAATATTATATTTTTAAAAATCTCCACTAACAGTTGTACTCAGGCAGCTATGAGAGTTTGAGGTTGCCTAACTTTTAGTTCTTGATCCAAGGCTTCTCTTCTTGTAGGCATAGTCAACTTTCTTCTTGTTCTGCTGTGATGTGTGTACTGGGCATCCTGATTTTCTTCTCATTTTTCCTTCTTCCTCTTTCCCACACAGTTTCCAATGGCCTTGTTCCTCCTTCAAATTGTCCCACCTTCCCAAAGAGTGATACTCTGCCAGGACTCCCTATAGAATGTCATTACTAAGACAGTCCCAGCCTGAGCCCAGGTCACTGGCATTAGCTCTGCTGAATTTAAGTTTATTTTTGTGTTCACAGGTAATTTGAAACTTATAATAGTCCTTGTTTCATAGTTATGCCAAAAGTGTGGTGATATCATATGTCCTTTTGGTTGTTCTATGTGGTTTTATCACAACATGTCAGGATTCAGATTTAGGAGGCTGATATTGTATGAACTCTTTACTTCTCACTCTTTCCTCTAACAAAAAAAAAAAAAAAAAATGGATGTAAAATAGCCATTATATTGAAAATAATAATGACATCTTCTGGATGCCCAGTCAGTGATTATAAAGACAATGCTTTAAACGTAGATTTTAAGGAACTAGCTTGAAAGGGAAAAGAGACATTTTCCATCTGCTGAGTAAGTTTTGCCTGTTTTTCACATTTCACATATAAAATATTAATACAGAACGGTGATGGTGATTCATTTCAGTCACTTTCTTGATCATTATTTTTTGAAGCTTTGTGCCAAGATTAAAAGGGGAAAAAAACTAAAACTGCAAATAAAACATGGAATAGCAGCCTCATATTTTATGTTTTAGCTCATTACATCATCAAATATTTTTCAAATGCCATGATCTCACAGCATTTTCACCTTTATCACAGCCTTGTCCACATCATTGTTTAAGCTTGCCTATTCTGAGGGACATTTACATCAATAGAAAATATTATTTAGAGAAATGTTATCTCCTTTATTTAGCAAATATTTCTTCAGTTTTCACACCTGAATTTTAGAATTTAGTATTTATCTATCAAAATCTCCATAGAATAATTTATAGCTTTGAGAGTTAATAAGAGAATACAAAACCTGATTCCCAATGCCTAGAACAAATTATTTCAACAGCATTTGCTGCTTAGAATAATTACAATGGTTCCTAGAACTATCAATGTAAAATTTCAAAAGCACTCTATAACCTTGTTAGGGATTATCAAGTTATAGTTCATTGTTATCAGTATTGTCTCCATTGTAAAAATCCAAATAAGGTTTACTGTTATTAAGTTCTTTATAATTTATTCTGATATTTGCTCAGCATTTCCATCTTTGGTTTAGCAGGTAATGAAGTTATGGTCCCAGGATCTAGGGTAGAAGAGTACACAGCTTTCTCTTACAAGAAGGACTTAGAGCAGCAATCGAGTCAGAAAGAGAAAACTTGTCCAGAAGCATCATTTACTTGACTCTCTGACTTCCCAACTTCCCACCAATGTGCATATATAACTGCTACATCAGGAATGTTGTATGTAAGAAATGAATAGAAAGGAAAAGAAGGAAGTTGTAATTGAATGATCTAATAAGGGTCAGGTATGTGAACAAAGACGAAGCCAAATAAGATATATACACAGAGGACAGATTCAGACACAGAGGGGAAGGAGGGTGGGAGCTGGCGGAGTTGGGTAAAGAGTGGGAAAGGACCCCTAGCCTGTTTGCTCAGGGGATAGAGCAGCAGCCTGTGGACCAAAAGGTCCCTGATTCAACTCCAGTCAAGGGCATGTACCTTGGTTGCAGGCTTCTCTCCAGCCCAAGTCCTGGATATGTTTCTCTCACATCAGTGTTTCTCTTTGTCTTTCCCTCTCTCTTCCACTCTCCCTAAAAATCAATGGAAAAATATCCTCAGGTGAGGATTAACAATAACAAAAAAAGAAAGGAGTTGGAAAGGAAATTGGGACATCTGAAATATAATAGTGTCTAAAATAGAGACAGGTATAACAAAGATATTAAGAAGAAGAATATCTTAGTATTCTGGAAAAAAGTTATCAAATTTGTGATATGAACAATGAAAATCAGGTATCCAGGCATCTTATGTAGAATAAAATAATAACATTCTTGATTTTTAAAAAAAGGCAGCAATGAGACCTCTTAGGAAAGGAATTCTATATATATAAGAGGCTAAGTGACCCACCGTCCATTTGTCTGACCATATAACTGACTGACTTGCTGGTATATATGATGCACACTGGCAATTTAAAAATAAATGTTTACCCCACAAATCCTTCTTCAAATTAATTTCCTTTCAATGTGCATGAATCCGTGTGCCAGGCCACTAGTTACTACATAAAGATAAGTATAGCTAGATTGAAAACTGAAAAGGAAAAATAGTGACAAATACCATAACTCTCAGAGACCATATTATCATCATAGGCATTATTATGAGAGTGAGAAGGGTTTTGAGCAACAGGAACACAGAAAATCTATCATACTTATGTTCGAGGAAAATCAATTTGCCTAATTTATATAAAATGGATGAGAATGAGCATGAGATGTAGAGAGAGAAATCTGTGTAACAATCCAGAGAGATATGATTATGCCATAAGTTATGTAAGATAATACTAGGATATAACCATGAAATCAAGTATTATAAAAAGTAGGCACACTGCAGTTAACTTTTAAGAATTATTTTAAGTAGTGTAGTCAATTCAGTTTTTATGACAGTAATTTTGCAAAAGTGAGAGACATGGCTTAAAGCTGACGTGTGAGTAGAGAAAGGCACTCTGAGCACAGAGTGGCACGTGGATACGTGTTGCTCAGGTTTAGTTGTACCAACACTAAATCCATACACTGTGTGATTTTATACTAATCAGTTTTATATTGTGCATACAAACAATTTTAGCATACTCAAAATCTTACTTATATAAATATTCTGTGATCATTTTATTGCTTTATACCTAATGAAATAATCAACTAAGTAAAAAGCAACACAATGAGAATGGCTACTTGAGTAAGTACCAAAGAAGACTGCTTTAGAGAAGTCCTTAGAAACAGTTATTACTGCCGGAGTGCCTCAAAGCATGAATAAAGTATTCCAATAGACAAAATGTTTATAAAACAAATACACTTATACCGTTGAGAAATCTCTTGAGCAGCATAAAATATATATTCATAACAATTTAGAGATTTTCATTTTAGTGAATTTTCCTGTTTCCAATTCTAATTTAAACATCCCAGGAAACAATTTTGTCATGCAATTTATAACTCGCTATAACTAATTCACTGGCCTTATGAAAACTGATCTCTTTCCCACCCCTCACTCTGTTTCTCTATTCCCATGATAGGTTAGCGTTCACTAGCTTCCTGAAGCAGTGCACTGTTTTCCCCAGAGCTTACAAAGCAATATAAAGTCTGCGGAGGATTGTATAAAAGAACACCTATGCAGTAATGAGGTGAAGCCAGACAGTCTGAACAAATGCAAACACAGGACACATGTTCATCTTCTTCCTTAAATTGTCAGAAAATAATACAGTATCTGGTTTTGTAAATAGCTCTCTTCACAAAGAATATTTTTTTTATTTTCATTATTCCTTGAGATGTTTATTTCTTAAAATAAATTTGACAGTGGAATGTTATAGGAAAAAGACTTTCATCTTGTAGCCTCTGTTTTTCCTTGGTAATTAATAATATGGCAAATAAAAGCCAGTAGTGAGCTTGAATTGCATCACCATAATTAAAACTCTTGGTTAATTTATTAAAAACAGTTTGTGTTTGCAATTGATATTCTTTTCCTAGCACTTTGCTTTTATCCCTATCAGACACATTTAAGCTAGACAGGAAATTTGCCCTGGCTTGATATGTAAATAAGCCAAAGAAAGCTTTTTATGTGCTTATCAAAATTATTTAAAAAATTAATCAGAATGGGGTTATCAAAATATTTAAAAGAATAGGATTAAAGTATAAAGTTAATTTGATTTGCCAAATAAAATCATAAATTAAGGGATGTGAGTCATCCTATATAATGCAAGAATAAGATATATTAAGGAATTTGAAAATAAAAGAAAACCTCCATGGAATTGAAATGGACTGCAAAAACATAAAAGGAACCATAACTATAAAAGAGGCACAAATTAAATCTATAATAAATGTACTTATCTGAGCAGGTTGCTCACTTAAATAAAGGAATATTCCATTTGATCTTCATGTTAGAAAAACAGAAATGACCTTAAAACTGACTCATCAGAAAAGCTATTGAATGATCTGTATATGAAGCCAACAAGTATAATCCCTCATTAGATGTCACCTAACGATTCCTTGCTTTTGTGATGACAATAATAGACCTGAGAGAGGTTAAAAGATAAAAGTTCTGAATTAAAGAGAATGAGCCTTTCAGAAGCATCATCATTATAAGGTCCTGATGAGTAAAAATGATATTGAATTACTCAGTTAATGCTAATATTTATTTTCTCCCATAAAATGCAAAGGATGAATATGTTGGTCATATTCATTGCAACCTCCTAACCAGACCCATGGAAATTTTGCCTTTTCCTATCTCTAATACCCTTGTTCATATAATCCAGATCCAATTAATGAAACCAATTTGTAGATGCTCTTCAAAAGGTGTCCACATTTAAAAACACCTCAGAGGTATGCATACTGGATAACAAATTTGGTAAAGGCCAAGGAAAGGGGAGGTAGGGGTGGAGGGTGTGGACAAAAGGGGGAAGGGGAACTCCTACAATAATGTCAGCATTAAATAAAATGTTTTCTTTATATCTTTACTAGAGGCCGGTCCATGGGTTTGTGCACCTGTGAGGTCCCTTGGCCTGGTCTGGAGAATCAGTCAAAACTGACAGTCCTGCATCCCCGAGCTGAGGAGGAGCCTGAGCCTGGGCCGGGTGCCACGCTGCTCCCACTCATCCTGGCCCCACTGTGCCTGTGGCCACCACTGCTTCTCCACAGCTGTCTCCGAGCATCAATACTAGGATGATACTGGCGCACCCATGACTGAGGAGCAACCGTGGGCTCGCACCCAGTCAGTCCCGATGCCAGTCCCAATCCCGGTCCTGGTCTGGATCAGGGAGGAGCACATGGGGGAGTATCTGAGGGAGAGGCTCACGCTGCCACCTCTGCACTCCCCAGCTATGAGCCTGGTGTCTGCACCCATTGGTCAGCTGAGCAGCCCTCCCACTGTGGAAGCCCACTGACTACCAGGGGGCCACTCCTGCCACCTGCTGGTCAGTGTGTATCAGAGCTATTGGTCAACTGGTCAACCAATCCACTGGTGGACCAGTCACTTAGAATTATATATATATATAAAATTTATATATATAATATATATATATATATATATATATATATATATATATATATATATATATATATTTAAGAGTATTAGAGATGCCTCTTTTCCCTTTCTCTCCCCACCATTACTCTCCTCCATCCAGATACCACCCTGTCCCAGATTCACACAAATGTTTATAACCCGTTAATTATTCATCACCCTATGATCTGTGTCCATAGGTAATGCATACATGTACACAAGTTCTTTGGTTAATCTCTTTCCATCCTCCTCACCCCTTCCCTCTGAGATTTGTCAGGCTGTCCCATGTTTTCATGCTTCTGGTTCTATTTTATTCATTAGTTTAATTTTATTCATTAGATTCCTTGCTTATTTATTTTTAGATTCAATTTTTGACAGACATGTATTCATTGTCATTTTATTATTTATATATTTTTTCTTTTTTTTTCTTCTTCTTAAAGAAGATCTTTAACATTTCATACAATACTGGTTTAGTGGTAGTGAACTCCTTTAGCTTTTTATTGTAAGGTAAGTTCTTTATCTGACCTTCAGAACTAAATAATAACTTTTGATAACTTTTCTGAGTATAGTAACCTTGGTTGCAGGTCCTTGTTTTTCATCACTTTGAATATATCTTGGCACTGCTCTGGCTTGCATAGTTTCCGTTGATAAATCAGTCATATGGGTGCTTGTAGATAACGAACTTCTTCTTTCTTGTTGATTTTAAGATTCTTTTTTTTCTTTAACCTTCAGCATTTTAATTATAATGTGTCTTCCTGCAGGCCCTCTTTGGGTTCATCTTGTTTGGGACTCTCTCTGTGCTTCCTGCACTTATATTTCTATTTATTTCACTAAGTAGGGTAAAGTTTCTATTATTATTTCTTCAAATAGTTTTCAATTTCTTATCTCCTCTCTTTTCCTTCTGTCACCCCTGTGATGCAAATGTTGGTGCTCTTGTAGTTGTCTTGGATTTTTTCTTTTCTTTTTGTTCTTCTGATTTGGTGTTTTTTGCTTTCTTATGTTCTAAATCACTGATTTGATTCTTGGCACCTTCTACTCTACTGTTGAATCCTTGTAAATTATTCTTCATTTCAGTTAGTGTATCCTTCACTTCGGACTGGTCCTTTTACACGCCTTTGACGTTCTCACTCAGTTCCTTGACATTCTCACTAAGATAATTGAAGCTCTCATTCAGATTCTTATAAACATTGTTTTTTAGTCTGTATCCATGTGAGGGTAAATTATCATAGCTTTGAACCTGTGACAGTGATTCCTCGACTGTTCATATATGTGTCAGGAGCAATCCCTTTATCAAACTTAAGATTATTTTTTAAAAAACACCTGGAGAAATCTGATCCATTTAGTACATTTTTACATTCTGAAATGAATTAATATGTCCATAGAACTAATTTATCAGTATAATAGGATATTGTAGATACAAATTATACTATCTTAAAATATAGTTCCAGAACAAAAGTAAGTTCCTATTTTTGAAAGCGCAGAAAATTATATTTAAATAGAAAATATATATATAGTAATTAAAGTATTTGGAAAACCTGTTTAGACAATCTCCAGTAAAATAAATCTACTAAAAGCACCAGTAAGCACTACTAAACTTATGAGTAGATAACTGCTGTATAGGTGAGTGTCCAGGAGGTAATTCATGACAATACTATGTATATGTAATGAATGCTAGATGGGTAAATTTGTAGATATGGAGTTATTGATAAGATAGTTAAGGAATGATAGGTAGATGTAGGTGAATAACAGTAATGAATTTCAAATTAGCTTTTGAATTAATCAAAATGCATCATTTTCTTGTTTGTACTTAGAGCTACATGAGAGAGACACACACAAAGAACACGTTATCCTGAATTCTTTAAACATACAGCGGACAATGCCCACTTCCCTGCCTGTCTCTTCCATTAGAAGGAAGTACATCCATGTCACTCTTTCTGTTCTTTGAAGGAAGGGCAAAAGTGAATAAAAGTGTACAAAGGGGAAAGAAAATTCAGCAAGGAAATGGGAAAAAGACAAAATTAGTGTATCTGACTATCTCTGAGTAGAAGGAATTGTAGTATCAGCTGTGTACTGACCTAAAAATGAGCTTCAGAAGAGAAATTGAGAAAAATGGGAGTTGGAAGACAAAATTGCACTTTCATATTAGTGTCCAGGGTCCTTACTCTATTTCCTTTGATCTGTGTTGCATTCATGATTCAGAAAGCATCTATTCTGTTTTCCTGAATTACATGCAGCAATTATGGACGTGGTCACAGTTTAAATGAGCAAAAGGCACTTCTCTGGGCAAACAATGTGCATATTTGTACTATCAATAAGATTTTCCTCTTAGGGAGTAAGTCCATTGAAGTCCCGAGTAAATATGTAGTGTTTAATAATATATAACTATACAGCAATAACTTCAGGGCTTTGATATATTCAAAAGCAAACACAAAAAAAGCTTGACTACTTCATCGTCCTCTGCCTAATTCTACATTTTCATCTGTCATCTTTGACAGGATTTGCTGAATCTTAGCTCAAATTACACATGTACGAATTAAGAGGAGAATTTAGTTCACATAATCAGAAGCTATATGTGGAACTTTCACAAGTAAGTGAATATGCAGTGAATAATTAACAGGTTATAAACATTGATAACTATTTCTGCTTTGCAGTCCCCAAATCCTATGAGCCTTCAATACACTCAGCTGATGATCCTAGGCACTGATTTTTGTGTTTGCTACAAGAATATTATAATGAGCATTTGTAAGATAAAAATTCATAATTATAACATCTGGTGTTATAATGTCATTAAACTCCATTTGTGTGAATCTAGAAATTTCTTCTTAAATGTTTCTTAGCATCCGTTTTGTGGAGTATCATTCAAATGTGTTAGAAGACAGAGGCCCATTTCTCACATGAAGGGCTTATTAGGGCGAAGTCATTTTCTGCACATCAGGATCTTAAGCAAAGTAGAGCTTTCACACTTAATGTCTTCCCCGGTAATGAAATGGAATATAGAAACATGTCCACGGGTCTCCAGTATGTTCTCATTCAGTACAAAGTTGAGATGATGCTCACGCATATTACTGCAGCTGTATCGCAGCACGTAATAAATGAAATTATATACGGAGATGCGAGTACCTCTCCATAGCCTCCTCTGTCAGAATGTTAAGAGATTATTGATGGGAGAAATCTGAAAGGAGCTTAAGAACAGCTAAGGAACTGCAAGAGACAACCTGCACGGAAAGGAGAGCTGTCCCAGTTTGCTTCCCAACGATTGCTGAGCAATTGACAATATGTCAAAGTCTGCTTACAAACAGAAAGCAAATGCATCTTCTAAAATAAAAAAGTAATATGTATGAAAGGATAAATATTTTTCATACACATTCTTTATGCTAACTGAACCCATATATAACAACAGAATGCTCATCAGATTTAGCTCTAATTAATAATCAAATATTAGTATATTAAACTTAAGGATAGATATTTTGATAAGCAATGAGAAGATTAAAACATACAGACATTAGACAATTGGAGTTTTCTGATGAAAAAATACTTAGAAAGGAGACTGAATGGAGTAATATTTTTGGCAAAGTAACAAACTAATCTGCAGAGTGGGGATCTTAAGATTTTAAAGTAAGATTTTGAGACCAATAAAAATGTTCAAACCATCATCCTATTATTCTATTTTAATAATATAAATTTTGGTTATATTTATTTCCTTAAAATCATTAGAGGAAGTATACTTGGTAAAAATTCTAATCTAGGCTATATATTATAAATAGATATTTTGTTATGTTAATTCCTAAGAATATATAACTAAGGTGAACTCCACTTAAAAAGTGTATATATTTATGAATGTTATTTTTTAAAAAGAGGAGCTGAAGTATGCTAGAGAAGATGAAATTTATTTTTAATTAAATGTATCTGGATAACATTAGTGAGTAACATTATATAAGTTTCAATGTACAGTTCTGTCCGACATCATTGTATGTGCGCCACATCCCCACCAGTATGATGGGTGAAAACATTTCATTATTGTTGAACTTTCCAGGTGACTATGGTGGTGATTAGGCATTTGCCTGATTACTTCTTTTTAAATTGCCTGCCGGTAATCTTTGCCCATATTATGTTATGAATATGTATATTTGGTTGAATAGGTATAAATAAATATTGTACATATGTTGACTAGTGTTTGGACTTTAATTAGAATTACTTTGTGGACTGAAATATAACAGAATTTCCTGTGTGTTTCTACTTTATATTTAAAGATAAATAAGTTCTCTAAATGTTTACAGTCATATTTTCCATAATGTTTTCATTAGGACCAAATATGATCTTGAAGGGAACTATTGATGTTACAACTCTTGGGGCAGTAAAAAATGGAGGCAGTTTTCAATAGGGAGTGATAGGAGAAACCATGAAAATTAGGTAAGTTTCTAAGCCTGGGTTTAAGATTTGAATATACTCCCATGGTTGTGGTGTGTCTGTGGCACATCAGCACAAACCCAAGAAGAGAATGCATGGAAAAGTCTGTGTCTGTGGGTACAGATTGCCAAAAATGTGCACTAGCTGAACTGATCAATAACATACAGTGGACAAGCAATCAGCCATTGGAAAACTGATGGAGCCACAGCAAGAATCACCTGGAAGTGAGTTGGCATCTTCTGAGACAGTTAGTCTTCATGTTCTTCTAGAACAAGCCAGAGAAGTGTTGATTGAATGCTGATTGTGATACTAACTCTAATGGCTTTTCATTATCAAATAAAAGCGCCTAAACTGGAGAGAAAACAAAGAAATCACCGTGAGGGAAGGAGTCCACAGAGTTAGATAAACTGCACTGGGCCTTGTGTTTCCTGTGCGCCTTCAAGGTAAAGGTGCCAGGATTCTCTGAAAGGGCCTCTCAGCAGATAGGATTATCATAACACACCTACACTGCCAGGAGCCCCAAGGAATTTCCAGCAACAAGACGGTTTGGTTAATGGAGGGTAATGATACTGGTTTGGTGAACCACTATCCCTCTGAAATAAGTTTTGTGCTCCCGTGTCAGCCCTGAGATGTCCTCTCCTGAGTTTATGAGGAAGGGCAGCGAGGCGTACAATGAGCACACCCTAGCAACAGAGTTGTGAGAGGTGAACTTCGGTGCTGCTAGAAACTGAAGCGTAACTTCCAAAAGTTTGGAATTGATTTAACTGAAGCATTTCTGCATTTCAGATAGAAACACAAGATAGAGGGAGAAGGAAACATAAGGAGGGGAATGCTGCCAAAATGTGAAGAAGTCCATGGCAGAATCCAACCAATAATTACTACAAACACACAATCAACAGTCAAATTATTTATTTATGCACAAGGACTCTTTTAAAAATTAGTTAAATTGCCATGTGAGAATATTTTTCAGAGAGTTTCTGAATATTTCATCCTCTGCCAATAAAAATTGAAAAGCGGCTCTAATAGTTCATATAATAGTTCATGAATTCTCACAAGCTCACACAACATGTTTGTGATTTTTCTGTTTTGTTTTTTTTACATCGGATTGCTTTGTATCTTACAAATCTTGGGCTAAATTATAGCTATAGTTCCTCTTAAAGCTTATCCAAAAAAACTGAATTAAACAGCCTCAGATCTTTTTATTGTGAGTGCAAAATACACATTATTTTCTCCACATCTTGTAGAGGGACAAAAGACAATGGGAAAAGAAAAATAATGTATTCAAAGATATTTGAGCCAAAACCAATTTGGCTCAGTGGATATAGTGTTGGCCTGCGGACTAAATGGTCCCAGGTTCGATTCCGTTCAAGGGCATGTACCTTGGTTGTGGACACATCCCCAGTAGGGGTGTGCAAGAGGCAGCTGATCAATGTTTTTCTCTCATCGATGTTTCTAGCTCTCTATCCCTCTCTCTTCCTCTCTGTAAAAACTCAATTATATATATTTTTTAAAAAGATATTTGAATAAACTCACTTGTATCTTTACCTGTTTAAACTGTGCTCTGACTGATGGCATTTCACTCTGTAGGCATTTGAATCCCCAGGTGGCTGTGCACAGAGGGGCTCACATCCGGTGTGCTCTGTTTGCAGATCCATGAGAAGATTTCACGGTGAACACAGGGAGCAGCGCCTCCTCTCTGCCCAGCCTGTGTCAGCAGGAGGAGCAGCTATGCGTAGTCAGTGCCGCATGTAGCAGTTGCCAATCTCCTTTATAGAACACCATAAATCCAAACCCATTAATCCAAAGTGTATTACAGATTATTTTTGTAAACTACACACCAATCCGTGAGGGTTATGGAAGCCGCCAAGCTGGATGGCGTCAGCCCCATCTGCCACAGCAGCTGCTTGGTTCCAGGGTGAATATTAAATGAATTTCCAGGCAATTCCCATCGTTGTGGGAAACATTTACAAAACGGAGGAAAGATGATGGCTTTTCTGACGATTGGGGATACTTTTTTATATATTTTGTCACTAAAGATATTAAAAATATAAAGCACAACACACAAGCATGAAGTGCCCCTCATAACCATAATCTTCCACATCACCTTCCCCGCAGAGTGCTTAAGCACTTTCACACTGCTCGTTAGTGTGCTCCTGATATTTTGATTGAATTTACTGTCTTCTTTTTAAATGAACTATTTCAAGTTCATTTGCCAGCATCGCTTTGGGACTCATGCTTTTCTTTCGATTCAGACAAAACTATTAGAGAAGACGAGGTTTGCCACACACTAATTCACAATCCTCAAAGTTTCATGTCACCCATAAGGGGTTCCAGGCAGTGATTTTACATGGGGAGATTGAAGACACTGGGGGAGCAAAGGCTCCAGAGAAGGTTACAAGGTGCATGCGTTGAAGAAATCCATGTGACGAAGGAATATGATGTGACTTTGGGTGGTGGACAAGGTACAAAATACAGATCTTTATATATATATATATATATATATATATATATATATATATATATTATTGATTTTTCACAGAGAGGAAGAGAGAGGGATAGAGAGTTAGAAACATCGATGAGAGAGAATCATCGATCAGCTGCCTCTTGCACATCCCCTACTGGGGATGTACCCGCAACTAAGGTACATGCCCTTGACCGGAATCGAACCCGGGACCTTTCAGTCTGCAGGCCGATGCTCTATCCACTGAGCCAAACCGGTCCCGGCAATATACAGATCTTGTAACGTAGAAATCCACACCTGAAATTTGTATGATCCTATTAACCACCTCACCCCCACAAATGTAATAAAAATATTTAAAAAGAGAGAAATGCACACGAGAATGATTTCCGTGTGATAATATGTTAAGGACCATGGGGCAATTCTGCCCCAAGTGAACACACAGGCACTGATGTTGAAGGCAGCCCTGAAGGTGCCCGGTGATGACACAAGCTCTCCTGTCCCCAGAGGAGGGAGCTACCAGGTAGTAGGGTATTAGGAAGAATTAGGCAACATTTACAAGCAGCAGGACGTATGTAAGACAGCAATAGAGATACATCATTAAAATAATGTCTTTAGTGACAAGAGGAGAAGGCAGAATGTCAATTTCAATGGATTTATTTTTATTATCATTGTAGTCATGTGTTGCTGCTACTATGAATTTTTCTATCATTGGATGCCAGAAAATTTTAATTTTATATTGTTTTTATGGGATACAATCAAGACACTTGGAAACAGTGTGATTCCTTTGCATCTTGCTTTGAAAAGTAGTTAGGCAGGACCAGGGCTGCTCAGCCTGGAGCTGGCTATTCCTACTGGGAGGCAAGAGCATGAGGAGCAGTTCACACCCATGAGGTCCCCAGTCCTGCTGTCTGCCCACTGCCTACCAGCTGCTCTCTGGGCAGGAGGGCAGCCCACCTGCACCATAGCAATCTTTGCACCTCAAAAATTACCTGCCCAGGTCAACATTATAAGGGGAAATGGAACAACTTTCTGAAATAAAAGGTTTCTGTGTTTGACTGAATCTGTCTGTAATTGAACCATGCACAGTATATTATTATGGAATTAGGAAATTATAAATTCAAATCTAAACCCAAGAAACCAATACATTTCTGCTTTGACTTCTCATAACCTACATCTTCTAATCACCAGGATTGGTATCCTATATAATAAAAGCCTAATATGTTAAGTGTTTGGTCATCCCTTCAACCAATAAAAGCATATTATGCTAACAATGTGCTACGGCTGCTCAACCACTCGCTATGACATGTACTGACCACCAGGGGGAAGACACTACAACTGGTAGGTTAGTTTGCTGCTGGGTCCAGCTGATTGGGACTGAGTGAGATGGATCAGACATGCCCTGGAGCCCTCCTGTGGTCCCTCCCCAGGTGGCCAACATCCCATGTCCCTCCCTGGCTTCAATTGTGCCCTGGTGAGATCCCTTGGCCTGGCCTGTGCCCTCATGCAATTCAGGACCCCTTGGGGTATGTCAAAGAGCCAATTTCAGCCCAATCCCACAGGCCAGGCCTAGGGACCCTAAAGGTGCACAGATTCATGCACCGAGCCTCCAGTAACAGCATAATATATTAAAAGGCAGATTTGAGAGTTAAAAGACTATTACACTATAGAGCTCTAATGGTGTGATTCTGTATCATTCTTCACTAGTGGCCCAGTGCATTAAATTCATGCACATTAAAAGGGAATTAATTAGAGGAAATATTTTAATATTGCTGTTTGCCCTTTCTCTATAATAGAAGTGTCAGAGGTGAAAGAAAATTAGTAACATGTATATGAAGATCTTCCTTCTGCAGAATCTGGGGCCTACCATGGGACCTAGAGTCAAGTCCTCACCCACCCATGTGGGCCTTGAAATCATGTGAGACCCAGACCCAGCTGGCCCCACCCCTGTCAAGCCCTGCTGAGCAGGGGGTGCAGCCTCAGGTGCCCCAACACACACCAGATGGGGGTTGTGGCCTGAGGTCCCCGCCTCAGCGCTGGGACTGGGGATGTGCCTTGAGGTCCCCTGTCAAACCACACTGGGTGGGCAGGGGTGCAGCCTCATGTCCCCTGTCCCGGCCCAGCACCACACAGCCTCAGGTCCCTGCTGACCACTCATTAAAGTTCATTACAGAAACCCCGCCTCTACTGTGGGCTCAGCCGTCTTGTGTTACAGGAACACAGCCTCTGCTGTGTGTGCCACCATCTTGTGATGGCATTATAGCATGAAGGTCAATTTGCATATTACCTCTTTATTATATAGGGTTACTCAGAGCACGATATGCATTTCATCCTATGTAGACTGAGCATGTGTAACGTGTGTGACAAGTTCTCAGGTGTTGCAGACAGAAGTGGCTGCCCAGTGCTTGCATGCTGCAATGAACAGCACTCTGGCTCCTGCAATCCATAGTGTGTGCTTTCCATGGTATCTCCTGGACCTACCGTACTAGCCAAGCTTGTAATTGTTGAAAATAGCCCGCATAACAATCCAAGCTGTTTATCTGGGACCAAGGGAAGGAGAACTCTTCCTCCCAGAGGCTTTTACACCTGGTTCCTGGCTACAATTTCTAGGAGGGCCTCTTTTAGGAATCCTTCCATCCCACACTATTTCTCACTTCAAAGTACCTTTGTCTGAATGACTCCCAATAAAAGCATCGGGCCACTCATTTAAAAAATATATTGTCAAATATAGAAGACAGGACTGAAGAAAACATACCAAGTTGTAAACATGAATCAGCTTTAAATATATAAACAGAATAAAACAAAATATATGAAGTATGTGGATAAATCATTAATGCTGGAAACTTTAAAGAATAAAAAATGTCTTCCTTAAAGCTCATCACTGCACATTAAAAAAAAAAAAAAATAGACCATCAAACCCAGAGGGAAGGCATGGGAAGGTTGCGGGGAGGGTAAGTGATCAACCAAAGGACTGTATGCATGAATGTAAGCATAACCAGTGGACACAGACAGTAGGGGGTGAGGGCATGTGCTAAAGAGTGGGATTGCCAGGAAAGGTCCATGGGGAAAAAGAAGACATGTAATGCCTTCAACAATAAAAAAAATTAAATTAAAAAATTGAGTAATTCTAATATTCTCAACTAAATGTCTTTTGGCTGAGTGTTTACAATATGTAAGCAATTATCTTTGAGTGCCTGGCTTGAGTAAACAAACATAAAATTTACTGAAAATAGCTTGGTGAGACTCAGGCCTTCTTTGGAAGAGGAATTCAATTGACTCCTTGGCTATTATCAAGATGAATAAGCACTGGGTTTCTCTTCCCAGCTTAGATTTTGGTGAATGTTAAGTCATTCATATTTGGAGCATTTAACTCTAGCAAGTTAAAGGCTGTGCTATTCAGATTAAATATACATATTACCTGTAAACTCAAATGTCATGCAGCAATTAAAGTGAAAAGAACCTTTTTATGTGTTGGCAATCTATTTCTCTTACCATTCTAGCTATCTGATTTTTCCCAGGAACTGCACAGAGTGAGATAGACTGCACTTATGTGAAAAGAATATTAATGCTGCATTCCAAGCATTGTGAAATATACTTTAAAGTACATCTAAATTCATGACTAAGTCATGTATGAATGACTTCTTTATAATATACTAGAGGCCTGGTGCACTAGAGGGCTGGTTGCATATATATATATATAACAAAATATGTGAAGTATGTGGATATATATACATACATATATATATATACATATATATATATATATATATACACATATATATATACATGTATATATGTGTGTGTGTGTGTGTGTGTGTGTGTGTGTGTGTGTGTGTATACATATATATATTAGGAGCCCATTGCAGGAAGATAGATTCCTGCAAGCAGCCATGGCGGCTGCAGCAGCACCACTGCCTGCCCCACCCTGCCCAACCCACTCTTTCCTTCTGGCAGCCACCTTGCTTTCTGCTTTTCCTCCCTCTTCCTTCTATGCTGTCTTCAGTCTTCACTTCTCATTGCCTCAGCATATGCAAACTAACCATCATCCATCATCCTGTCATCTTTTTTGGGTTAATTTGCATACTCACTCTGATTGGCTGTGGGCATAGTGAAGGTATGGTCATTTAGCATTTTTTCTATTTTATTAGTGTGCGTGTGTGTGTGTGTGTGTGTGTGTGTGTGTGTATTAGAGGCCCAGCACACAAAATCATGTACAGGTAGCTCACTGTCGCCCACCTTCAGGATCCTTGGCTCGTGGGCTGTGGAGAAGGGACCTAGAGGTGGTCAACGAATCTTATAGTGACTGGTTGAGTGGTTATTCCAGCTGTTATGATTACGGTCCCTGGCCTTTTATTATATAGGACTATATATATAGACTAGAGGCCCGATGCATGAAATTTGTGCAAGAGAGGTCCTTCCTTCCTCTGGTTGCTGGCACCAGCTTTCCTCTAGCACCTGGGACCCTGGCTTCCCTCTGGTACCAACTTTGTCCAGAAGGATATCCAGAATGACATCCAGAATGATGTCTGGTCTAATTAGCATATTACCTTTTTATTAATATAGATAGGATTTCCTCCAAAATGTTTACACACACTATGAATAATGATAAAGGCAGTGTTTATTCAAATATATTTCATTTTCAAAATTGAGCTATCAGCTGTTAACGTGTGTATACTAGTACATATTTTGGGACCCTGTATATTCAGGTGTGAGTTTTTTAATTCCTTTTGCCATGACATTTCCTAGCAAAAGTGAAAGAAAAAGTGGCTAGATATCCATGTGAGATTTTACCCATTGAACTTCAAAAGAAACTTAGAAAATCAACAATTAAAAAACCCTACTAATATGTTGTATCAAATTATTAAGGAAGAAGACACAGAAACTACAAGCTACCTTTGGGAAGCCCACTCAGAGTTCAGTGCTCTGTCCCTGCATGGTCCCCTTAACCCTCACAGCCTGGGCTGGGCCCCAGCATTAACCGTGAGAAACTGGTTCTCTCACCTTAACTTACACTCCCAGGCTTACCACACATGGAATGGTGGATAAGATGATTCAGTGCCCAGTGTATTTTCACTATCCAATGCCATTCAGCTGTGTGGAACCTGATTTAGTACTGAAAGAAACTTTAATTTATGTGCTAATCAGTGGCCAAAATGTTCTCACACTTTTCCCTGCACCTTTCTTTATCAGCAAATATGTTTCATGGACCTTAATGTTTTTAGCTTCATTTTTATTCTTCGGTCCTCCTAGAATATTCCAAATATTAATTGTTTAAGCAGTGTAAGGCTAAGAACAAAATTAAAGAAACTTAAAGAGTTTCCCCATGTACCCCTGTCCATATATGCAGACTTCCTGTCTAAATCTCCCAGACTAGACAGCTGCATTTGTTCCAATTAATATTTTCATTTTTATTTACTTACTAATGCTTTTATAATAATTACTCTTGAGATTTCTTCTCTGACATATGTTATTTAGAAGTGGTTATTTAACCTCCACATATTTGGGGATTTTCCAGTTATTGATTGCTAGTTTAATTCCACTGTGGTCTGAGAAATCATTGTATCATTTCTATCCTTTTAAACTGGTTAAGGTGTGTTTTATAGTCCAGAATATGGTCTATTTTGGTGACTATTTCATGTAAGCTTGAGAAGGCTGTGCCTTCTGCTGTGGGATGCAGTAGCACAGAACTGTCCTTCCGATTCTTGACTGATGATGTGGTTGAGTTCAACTACGCTCTCACTGATGCTCTGTCTGTTGGAGCATTCAATTTGGAAACAGGGGGGTAGAAGCCCCCAACCAGGATTGTGGATTCATTTGTTCCTCCTTCAGTTCTATCAGTTTTTGTCTCAAAAAGCCTGATGCTCTGTTGTCAGCACATACATGATAAGGAATGCTAGCCTTCTTGAAGAATGATCCTGTATCATTATATTGATATAATGCCTTTCTTTATCTCTGATCACTTTTCTTAATTTGAAGTCTCTTCTGTCTGAAGTTAATAAAGTTACTTTTTTGAGATTAGTGTTAACATGCTCTATGTTTCTCTATCTATTTGCTTCTAATTCACGTGTTTTATATTTAAAATATAAAGTGGATTGTTCTTCAATACACTCCGACAATCTTCATTATTTAATTAGTGTTTCTGGATCTTGGCATTCAAAGTGATAATTTGTAAGGTTGGATATTACCTACCACATTTGTTACAGTTTTCTATTTGCTGCTCTTGTTCTGTTTCCATCTTCCACTTTTTTTCTGCCTTTTGTAGTTTTTTTGTGTGTGTTTTTTTTTTTTTTGCCTTTTGTAGTTTTAATTAAGCATTTTATATGATTCCAATTTTCTTTCATTCCTTAGCATATTGGTTATACTTCTTATTAAACTTCCTTTTTGTGTGGTAGCTCTTGAGTTTTCCATATACCTTTACAGTGAATCCAAGCTTATTTTCAAGTAATATAATATTATACCACTTCATGAGTATTATGAGTACCGTATAATAACAAAATAATTCTAGTTTCTGCCAACACACCTCTTCTGTCATTTCAGTTATTCATTTCACTTATATATAAGCATACATAAGTATATATATATATATGTGTGTGTATATATATATATATATGATTATACACAATCATATATAATCAAATAGTATTTTTATTATTTTGTAGTTAATGTTATTAATTTTTAAGGAAATATTTATACTTATTTTTGTCAATAATTCTGTTTTCACCCAATCAGTATTGCTCAGCAATTGAGCATTGACCCATGAACAGTTTAATTCCAGTCAGGGCACATGCTTGGGTTGTGGGCTCAATCTCCAGTAGGGGGCATGAAGGAGGCAGCTGATCAATGTCCTCTCTATTGATGTTTCTATATCTCTATCCCCCTTCCTTTCTCTCTCTGAAATCAATAAAAATATAATAAAATAATTATTTTTAAAGTTATATTTATAACTAGAAGCCAGGTGCATGAAATGTGTGCATGGGGGGGGGGTTGTTCCTCTGTCTGACCTGCACCCTCTCCAATCTGGGACCCCTTGAGGGATGTCCCACTGTCCATTTAGGTCCCATCCCATTTGATCAGGCCTAAATGGGCAGTCGGACATCCTTCTCACAATCCAGGACTACTGGCTCCCAACTGCTCACCTGCCTGCCTGACTGCCCCTAACTGCTTCTGCCTGCCAGCCTGGTAACCCTTTAACCATCCCCTGCCAGCCTGATTGATGTCTAACTGTTCCCCTGCTGGCCTGATTGCCTCAAACTGCCTTCCCTTGCAGTCCTGGTCCCTCTTAACTGCCCTTTCCTGCTGACCTGATAGCCCACAACTGCCTTCTCCTGCCAGACATCTTATGGTGGCCATCTTGTGTTCTCTTGGGGGCAGCCATCTTTGACCACATGGGGATGGCCATCTTGTGTGTTGGAGTGACAGTCAATTTGCATATTACATATTTATTATATAGGATAGGAACTATTGGTAGTGAAGTTTACTAAGACTCTTTTTGTCTTAGTAAAAATCATTTTAGGATTATAGCAATTAAGCTCTTTTTACCTTATGTGATTGCCCATTTAACCATGCACTTTACAAGATGAATTAAAATTTTTGATCTTATAAATAAATAATCTCATTATCTTATAAAAAAAAGAAAAGATTTTCACACATGTTTATTAGCAATTCATTTTATTGAGTAAATTACTTGCTCATGTAAGAGACCATTTTTCTTTTTTTCTTTTTTCTTTTTTTTTTGGCTGTCAGATACAGGTGATTTACCTGAAATAATTACATACCTCAGGTGATGGCACATTATTATTATCAGTCCAATAAATATTATATCTTATAATTTTTATATTCTTTTTGACACTATTCCTTACTCTTGTTCGCTGTCCTCATCATAAAACACCATTATAAAATTCTCAGAAATCACCCAGTATTTTCATACATGTCATTTAATTTACAATAATATACATGAAAAATATTGGGCAATACATCTAATTAATTTTTCTACATTGTTCCCTCTTCCATGCTATAAACTCTTTTAAAGGTATATTTATCAATTATTCTTTCATATTTTTATCTTTTTCTCATTTCCTTGTATGGCTTGGTTTTTAAAGATATTAACCATTTTGGAGGGCTATGAGATAAACAGAAGTAATTATTGAGTTAGAAATAATATTGTTGACATTTGCTCTCATTTGTTTTATTGTAACATTTAATTCTAATATCATCAGAACATTGGGTAATATGTGAATGGAAATATGTAAAACTCTACATAGCTGACTTGTCTTTTGTTCTCTAAATAGTTTGTTTTTCTAGCAAAATGTATCCTCAATCTTGTATATCTAATGTTATTTTCTCATAATCAGAAAGAAAATAGCTTCTCATTAAAAGTACTTAAAAGGAACAGTACATTTTGAAGAAGAATAATTTTTGTGATTAGTAATATAATTTTGTAAAAGCATGTTTTATTTATAGTATAACTTTATTTTATCCATTAGAATTTCAATCAGTAAGTACAAGATAAATATTCTTGGCTCTAACAGAGAGTCAAGAGGACTCATGGATGCATTTCATTTGGAGTATTGTTTTTATTCTTTCTAAAGATGAACTTTCTTATACATTCATTAATTAAAATCTACTTTGTGATAAGCAGTTGTTACAGCATATATTATAGTCCTAAAGGGAAGATGATCAATAAAAATAATTTATAGTATGAAATTCCTACCAACTTTCATTGCCTGTAACCTTAAACTGATTTAATAAAAGCTTAAATATTAATTCCTCAGGTGTAACTACATTTAAAATTGTTTATCCTCAAGTATAAGATCATAGAAGAAAATGAAGTAAACATTTCTAACTGCCTCATTCCTCTCAGGATAGCAGAGCACCTTCTTTGTAAATCGATAGCCTGGTAGATTTCATAACAAAGGTTGTAAATGAATCTGCTTCTATGTTATCACCATTATTTTCTTCAAACTTCTTCTAACAATTCTGATTATTTCCAGTTTTTGTAAGTAATATACTATGTCTTTTCTTAAATTATAGTCATCAAATCTACAGCATTTCTGAAATTGTAATAGTTGAATGTTGAATAAATGAATGAAGGATTGAAGGAATTGAGGGGTATTGTAGTCCCGGATTGATATAAAGCAGAGTGGGGTAGCACAGTGCTGTTAGCCCAAGGAAAAGCTGTGTAATAATGAATAAAGGGAAGAGACATGGCCTCAAGCATGGTTTTTGGACTCATGCCATCCTTATTTCTCATTATACATCTAGTGAAGACTCAATTATTTATGCTAATGGACTCTGTGGATAATTTAAAATAATTTATTTCTTAGGCGATGAAATACATTTTTGTACTAACAAAGAGCATGAAGGACCCCTGTGCTAGGAATTCATAATTCATCACAACATTGTAAAGCCTTGACAGTTTACTTAAGAGAAGCTTTGCTCTCCTGTCCCACAGCTGCATAGAGTTGTTCCTTTTTTCTCCCTTAACTCCAAAGGGACAGACATACTTTCATTACTGAGTAATAAATAATGCTAAACCGAGCCATCCTAAATCTTTCCTATTTTCTTCCTGAATGGTTTAAGAAGGAGCTCTTTCAAGCTATAGACCCTTTTCTGATAAAAGAAAAGAAAAAAAAAGCAACAACTACTTTAGTTAATTCATCATTCATTAAGAAACATTTTTAACTCTGCTAAAAACTATGCTAAGCATTAGATAATTTATAAGGGAAACTATCCTTCATTTTCAGGAGCTAATGAGTCTAATTTAAAAGCAAAACCTAAAACACATTTACAAACAAATGAGCACATTGTCACAGAAGGTATGTAACATACATAAGAGGGCACATGCAATTTAGGACAGGCACCCTCATGGCATGGGATACGGAAGTGTGGATTAGAGAATGTAGTACTTTATTAGCTTTTTAGAGAAAGACTGCAGGCAGTTCGTTATGGCAGAATTTTTCAAGCATATTGTTTTAGAATGAATTCCCTCTGAAGGGCCTCTGAAGAGACCATTACAAGCCAAACACTTACTGGGGAGTGCTGCTGAAATGCAGTTGTATAAGGAAGCCAGAGAGCAAGGTTGGGAAGAGGGAGAGCAGACTCTCAGTGCCATGGCAACCAGCACTTCCATTGGTGTCCTCCTCTCCTGTTTGATGAAAGCAGCCCGCATTCTGGGGTGGGAACATCTTCAGGTGCTTGCCTCTTTCTTTGGTCTATGAAAAATCTTTCTTTTCCAAATCAATGCAAAAGGTAAGCATGGATATTTAATCATAAATATAGATAATGAAATAACGCCGGCAAATTTAAAGTAAAACACATAATAGAATAGTAAAAACAAAACTTTAGCATAGGCAAATAGAACTATGTTAAGTTAGATAAAATAAATATGTTTGCATATTGGCCACTGACAGTTATGCCTTTGCTGTGTGACAATTAAAGTAGTCTGGGAGATGCAAGTCCTGAGAGCCCGTCCTCAGTAACACCACCTACTTCCACATCTTGTTACTAAGAGGAAAGCATGACTGATTGAGATAGTCACTCTTATTCTGATATCTACCTTCAATGTCACATGACCTCCATAATAAAAATAGACTAATATGAAATTACTGGTAAAGGAAATGGGAAGTTGGTACCTGCAGCATAACTTATTTGAGTAGGTACTTCAAATACCAGAGATTGTATTACTGTCACTAATTCCCCTTTGCATCTCTGACTCTCCTGCTTCCATAAGATGATGATCAGGTGGGAAAAAAGAACTTCAGTGAAGCCAACAACACAGGTGTTTGGCTGCTGTCTTCACGTTTTTGTGGAAAGCACAGTTTGAACTATTTCCTGCTCATTCACTAATATCTTTTTTCTTTCCTACTTTTTCTCTGGAGGAATAATTATTCATCATATACTCTATTTAAGCAAATGTTGACATAAACATAACCTTAATGGGAAACACTGTAATATTTCTCAAAAGTTTACACTGTGTTCAATGTCCCTTCAATTACTGGTAGTAATCACTACAGAAGCACCATGTAAAGGAAATTAATAACCTCTGTTCCCTGCAAAGAAACTGAGATTCCAGGAAGATAAGCAAGCATTAAAAGCTGCCACCGAGAAAATATGAGACAAATCATAAATGCTGCCCAGGTTCTCAAAGGCTGTGCTTTCTGAGAATCAGGGTTAATCTGTGAGGTCATGGTAAGAAGATATTCTTTGTGATCAGAAACACCCTCCTTTGAATCTTGTCTCTAACTGTTCCCAGCTATACACAGGTGCTAAATGTCTTCGAGATTTTGAAATCCAGTTTGTTTGTTTTTTCCCTAAAGTAGTTAGAGAATGATAATGTCTGCCTTACCTTTTGTTTCAATGATTATTAAATGTGTGTATGCAAGGTCCTTTGCCCGGTGCATCCCAGGTTCCCAGGATCAGTGTAGGTCTCAGCATCACCACTGAGTGGTTCTCACACTCAGAGGGAGGTTTGCCCATTATTCAATGGTCACTAGTTAAATAAAGAGAACAAATCCAGCTTTTTCCAGTGTCAGAGTTTACAAATATGTGGATGTGATTACCTATTTAAATTTATATTAATATACTATATGCAGTATACTGTATATATGCCATATATTCTTTGTTTGTATATATAGTTTATACATGTATACTGTGCTAAACAACTTTTAATTTAGTATGCATGTTATTTTATATATACATAGAACACACCTATAATTTGTACTCATATATAGCTGTGTGTATTTATATATGGTACATATATGCAAAATAAATAAAAATTGTTTAGTACATATAGTTAATATATGCACACGTATATTGTGCATATGGTGTGTGTGTGTGTGTGTGTGTGGTTTGGGAGGGGGATTATCATGGCTCCTCTATCACAGCATTTTGAAAACATGCAGCTTTCAACAATAACACTGTTTTTAAAAAGTCCTTCAGTAGCATAATTTTAAGGCAGCAAAATTCAAAGAATTCTGTCTTCATTACCTGAGGTCTGAGTGCCAAGAGCTAAACATCATCTTCACACTCAGCACAGCCTGCCTTTCATTGCGTTGTCTTCCTGGGCGGGAGCCACAGCCCAGCTGCAGCCCAGCCATGCAGGGGACGGCCAGCCCAGGGTAGCCGTTTGTCTCTTGGAGCTACTAGAAGCATCCGCCGGGCTCCACAGCACAACCTCCCTGCAAGCTCAAGCCAGACTGCAACGTGTCTCCACTATATCTCAGATGTGGAGTTGAAAACATTTCACCAATGCATTCTCTAAATGAGCATTTACTCCCTGTTCAGAAACTATTAAATAAGAAGTTACCAGAGTCGGTACACAGGAGAATTCAATTATAAATTTACATTTTAGTGAGGACGTTCTGTCTATCCCAATGGCTATTACAAAAATTGATGACATCGGCTTTCACAAAACTGTCCCATAAAATGTCAGAGGCTATGCAAAGAAAATGTATTATCCTGGGTTTTTCCCTGGATGGAAAATTTTCTTTCTCACTGGCAGCCATTCCTTTAGGGTTTTCTTCCAAATATTACCCATAAGGACTTGTGCAGATTGCATTGCAGGCGATTAAGTTTCTGCGAATATAAACCTACTTTGAATTATTGCAAAACAAGTAAAACTCTAACCATCAATAAAACACTAAGTTGAGAAATGGACTGACTTATGGCCTTTGGACTGAGAAGATGGATTTTATACCATGCTCTAAAGATTACTAACGTCAGCCTGTTGCCTTTTGTGCATAACTTCAGTGAGATGCAAGTTTAAGTACAAGCAAGTTTGACATAATACATTTTCACCCAACTCATAGTAATAAGTAGGCCGTATTTTCCAAAATCTTAATTCTGTATAAGAGAAAGAGATGTAAAGTTAATTAAATACTTAATAAAATTAAATCGATTGATATTATAAATGCTTATGACTAACAAATCGGTGATGATTTTAGGGGACTGGGACTTGAGGTTGGTATCATAAATGATACAATCCATATAGAAATGTGTCTAGGTACCCAACTTAGACATTCACATACCCCAAAACCAAGGTAAAATGTATTTATACCCTACCTTCTTTTTACTCTTAAATACATGTCCTTATATCTCTCTCCCATTTTAAATTTCCTGTTATTGCTTTTCATTCTTTAAATATTTTTAGATTTTTCCTTGTCCAGTATTTTCTGTCCTTAATCAGTTATTGGCTTAGTATTGTTACTTTTGTTCCTGATATGTAAATGTTATACTAGATGCAGAAAAAACAAAACTTGACAAACAGCAAAAAGACTCAGATCATGATGGCTCAAAAATTAGAAATGATCCAGAATACTTTTTAACAAGGACATATAGGATCTGACTGTTTCCCATTAACCTGTCATTTTTGAATAATAATAATTCGATCTTTTTTTTTGTAAGTGCTATCTAAGGTTACGGTCTTGTCATATCCTCAGTGGTCCACCTATTCAGCAAGACAGGCTGACACTGAGACATCCTAGGAATGAGCCTTCCTAGCACCATGGGACTCCATTATCCAACCAGAAGGTTGGTCATCAATGCATCCTTTGGATTGATTTATGACCAAAAGGGGGATGTGTGGAAAAAAGGGGTCACATGCTGACCTGACAAGCTCAGGAGGCCTGCATGGCAGTCCTGCAAACTCAGAGACTGAAGTCACCACAAAGGATGGTCTGAAATTAAACTTCAACTAAACTGAGTTATGGTGGGCAGTTACATCTTAGGCCAATATCTTCCCTGGCAAGGTCAACCTTTTCCTTAACTGAGCCTGTCTGTCTTTTTAAATATATGATAACATACCCTTGAAATGTCTGGGTCACTTGTAACTTCTCTTTTTCATGAACCCCCTGGGTTACAAGCTAAGGTGCTAGGCGCCAGGACAGATGCCACAAATTCCTTCATTATCATGTTAATTGTTCCTATATCCACCTAAGCATGTGCCCACCATTTATTTTACTTTTTATCTAATACCAGGAGTTTCTCCATCCCCTCCTCCCCTGCTTTGCTTTATCCAACCTCCTTAATCTATCACCAATAGATTTCATGTAACCCACCTATGTCCCTATGTCCCTCCTTTGATTGCAATGTATAAATACAGACCTAACTCACCATTCTTTGGAGCATTATCTCAATTCATTTGGCTCAAATTAACTCACAAAAATTAAAAAGAAAAAAATAATTTTACATGAAATATATGAATCAAGGAGGTTTGTTGTGTTAAGCCTTCAGAAGCAGTTTCCCCTGCTGGCCTGACAGGATTGCCAATGAGAATGAGTCAGCTTTCTCAGTTTCTCTGAATTGTGTTATCAGTCAGCCATAAAGATGAGATCTGTCGTTACCTTTCAACCTCTTAATAATTTAAATGTTCGATGATAGTGGCAGCTTTGCTAAAGTTGAATCCAATGCTTCTAATCACAAAAGCTCTATCACTTTCTAATTTGCAATGATTGGATCATTGTTTCAAGCCAAGAGCTTTTTGGCTTGATTTTCTGTTTTCAGAATTTTAAGATTCTGAAACCACAGGAACGTTAGCGTTTCTGCTTCAGCAAGATGGTCCAAACAAGCCCCTAGGAGGGACACATTCAACCAACACCACGTGGGCTCTCATGCCTCCGGTGACTGAGAATCGGTGTGCCAGCCAGTCAGAGTGCAGTGATCTCAGGGAAAGGAGATCGGGCAGAGGTGGGCACCTAGGTCCTACACTTACGCCAGTTGGGTGTTTATTACCTGCCAGGCACAAGGGCGATGTCTCCGTGAACTCTAGGCACTGAGATCTTCAAGAAGAGACCAGGAACGCCGTGTCTCTGTGGACGCCATGCAGGGGAGAAGGAAAACCAGAGCCCTTCTTCCAGAGGCACCAGTCTAGTCCAGGCTGCCTGACTCACCACCGAGCATTCCAACGTTCACTACACCAAATAAGAGTCTTTAAAATTGAGCTGTGACTAGGAAACTGTATTTTCTGAACAAAATATTGATTCTTCCTTGTATCTATTTTTATTATATGCATGTGTTTGTTTGTTGTTTTGTTTTTATTTTTGTTGCAGAGAAATAAATATCCTTCCTCTTTGGGTACACGAATGGATTCTTATCACTTTTATCTACCCTGAAACTTCCTCTGTTGATTAACTTCTCTGGCTTATATAATCAACCACAGGAAACCTTATTTCTATGTATCCTTTAGTCTTAAACATATCTAATGCTCTATCCTGCTAAGAACAAAGAAGAGAAAAATGTCTTTAACCTGTTCCCACACCTCCTTCAGGTTGTAAGTCTCATTCTAATCACAGCTACACCTCTCTCTTTTCTAGCCCACCCACCACAAACATGGCTTTCACACCGAACTTTCTGTTTAAATCCTCCTTTTAGAATTCAGTGAGGATCTTAGTATCACTGTGAGGTCATCTTTATTCAGCATTTTACAATACAAGTCTTCATTTTTTCTAGAAGGAGTTTCTTGGATCCGTAACATCAGTTTTTCTTGCTTTTCTCTCTACCTTTGGAACGTTCCCTGACAGCATTTCACGCACTATTCTCTTCCCTCTGTCTGGTGCCACCTCCCTGGCTCAGAGGCTGAGTGCTGCAGAGGTGCCGGGGGAGTTTACCTGCCTTACAACTGATCAAAGTGGGCTCAACTGTCTGCAACAGAGTCCAGTGTGTCTGTCTTTCTCTTCCTTTCCCATCACAGAACTCGTACTAGATAACAAACTAGATAAGAAACCAAATTAACTACCAACAAATAGGAAGAGTTTTGAGGTAGAATCTGAGTTTATTAGCTCTAAGCATTTCACAATCCTTTTCTAACTGACTGTCAAATGTACAATATCAGCAATTCCATTGTTATCTTTATACCAGATCTGGTGGCTCAACTATACAGTGAATATCTGTTGGCTCAACAATAGGATATATTACTCTCTGGAAAACAAGTGATGGACACACAGCAAAAAACACACATAACTATGTGTTTGGACAGTAACACAGACTCAGTTTCTCATATTTGATCACATCAATAAAGCCGGTTGGTGCCTACAATTAGGTGTTTGGAGAAGAGTCAACATGACAGGGGAAATACCAGGAAAGAAGTTAATTGAACCTTTTCCAAAATCACACTCAAATTGGTAAAAGAATTATCATGTGAAACTATAGATCCTTTCCCTTTCTTTAATCTATCAGTTTGTATAATTTATTCTAAAATAATTAATTTGAGAATATCTTACCTCATATTGGCTGGTAACTCTAACTCCAGCACTGTCTCATGTAAACATTTTATTAATGGTGCCTGATAGTTACTCAAATAAAGAAATTACATATAGCTCCAATGTGGCCTGAACTTTGTTGCTTTGTGGGTGAGAATCTGCTTTCTTTTGTTGCTGCCTGTAGTACCCATGGCTGAGGTAAGCAGGATGAAATGGTGACCGGTGTCTGTGGAAAAAATCTTTGGGGCAAAAAAGTATGGTTTGTATATTTGGTGACTCATAATTGTTAATTTTATATAGTTTTAGTTTTGGGGAAAATAACACAAAGAATAACAAACACCAGACAGAAACAGAAAAATCTTTCTCGCATAGAAAAGAATAGAAATATAAAATGGACTTTTATCAAGGAATTCAATAGGGGGATTTTATGTACTGGTATGTCATTTTAATTATAACTTAATTTAAAAGAGTGCAGAAAATTTTATAATGTAAAGCCAAAAAACAGATGCCAACTTAAGTCTTATATATGTTTAACAAGCAAATTAAAAAAACAGCCTTTGCCGAAACCGGTTTGACTCAATGGATAGAGCATTGGCTTGGGGACTGAAGAGTCCCGGGTTCGATTCTGGTCAAGGGCATGTACTTTGGTTGCGGACATATCCCCAGTAGGAGGTGTGCAAGAGGCAGCTGATCGATGACTCTCTCTCATTGATGTTTCTAACTATCTCTCTCCCTTCCTCTCTGTACAAAATCAATAAAAATATATATTTTAAAAAAAACAAACAAAAACAAAAACAAAAAACAAAAAAAAAGCCTTCCCAGGCTACACAGTGCTTTGCAGTGACAACGCAAACTGAGCAAACATGGAGTATGTTGCTTGCATTTGGCTCCTCAATAATAATTTTTCTGGGGTTAAAGAACCAAAGGCAATAAGTGGAGGCCACTCCTATTTTAGGAAACTGACTGGTATTGCAGTGACCAAATGACTACATTCTAGATTAACGTGCAGAAGAGAACAAACCTTGTGTTTCACTTGGAATTTTGAATATACGCTGTTTAACTACAGATTTGACAATTTGTTGCTCTTGTATTTCTTTATTTAATTTCTAGTTCCTTAAAAACAAAATGTCATTGGATGAACTGCCACTTTGGGACAATGCACAGTGACCCAGAGATTCCTTAGGTGTAAAAGAAGCATCCTTCTCTCTGCTGAAACTGGTTTGGCTCAGTGGATAGAGTGTCAGCCTGCAGACTGAAGGGTCCCAGGTTTGATTCCGGTCAAGGGCATGTACCTTGGTTGCGGGCACATTCCACTGGGGAGTGTGCAGGAGGCAGCTGGTCATCATTGATGTTTCTAGCTCTCTATCCCTCTCCCTCTTCTCTGTAAAAAATCAATATATTTTTAAAAAAGGAAATATCCTCTAACTACTTCAGTGTCCTTCTCCCTTTATTTATCTAAGATTATCTCTCAGCTGCACATATACAATGCAGAGTATGCATGCAGAAATTGAAAGTTTAGGTTAAACCACTCAATCCATAGAACTGTTTTTGTTAGATTGGCCTTTATAAAATTCAAGATGTCATCATCATCATTTTCAATGGAACTGATCAATAAAATAAATCCATAACTCACTTCTGTCACCTTGCAAAAATTTCCCAAACATATAACAATGAAAAAGCAATGAATCTTTGGATTTTGAATTTATGAGCATCAGTGTGTTTTTTCTATTTCTGAATGTTTATTGAAAGCCCTTAAAATAACTGCATTTCTAAAATGACCCCTCAAAAATGTTGTCTGACCTAAACAACAGATGGGCAATCTAATGTATTGTCATGATTCAGAGTCTGATGGTCGTTTTATTTTGTAAGGTTTGTTTGGGAATATACGAAATTCTTAATCATGTGATATTATATACAGAAATATTACATAATATGCATATTTGTGGAATGAAATGATCTTATTAATTATTCAAATGAAAAGAGTTGTTCTACATACCATTTCTAAGTTGCCTTCAAAATATTGTGACCCAAGAATTTCAGACTGATTATTAACACATACAATTTTAATAACAGTTAAAAGTACATATTTAAGCACCTCAAAGTGATGATGAAATATAGGTAACAAAAATTTTAATTATATCTTATCATACGATATGATATGACTTTGTACAAGTAGTAGAGTTGAAGCGAATTCTAAGTTGGAGATAAAATAAGCATGATAGGTTAAGATAACCATGTATCCTAAATATATAGGCTGTTCCAAATTAATGTGTACACACTTCAACAGCTGACAGCTCAGTTTTAAAGATGAAATGTTTTTGAATAAGCACTGCCTTTATAATTATCCAAAGTGTGTGTATACATTTTTGGGACACCTATATATTTAAATGTATAATATATTTGTGCACCCGTTGCTATTATGCTTACATGTAACTTATTTTAATAGATAGCTTCAGAGTGATAACTTGCAATTTCTCCTTGAAAGTACTTGGAAACTTTATCCCATTATAAGTAGAAATGCTGTGTTTATTTCCTGTTGGTAATAATGTCCACAGGATGAGTGCTGGGAACACACTGCTGGGATAATAGACTAACAATATTGCCACACCAAGGAGAGCAGCACAGTGTCTGTCTCTGTGGAGCTTTACTGTCTTGATATTTTAGGATGAGCTCCAAAGATAATCTTCCCGAATAATGTTCTCACTATGACATTTTTATTAAAAATAAAGCAAATATCTCTCACTGATTTAATCCCTTTCAATTGTTTTATAAAGTAAATCACTAGTGATCATAGTATGTGCTCATGGCATGGCAGATTTTAATCTATACTTTTAGCCATCTATAATAATAAAAGCTTATCATGCTAATTAGACCGAACATCCTTCCAGATGACCTTCCAGAGGACCTTCCAGACCAAGCCTAGGCTGCTAGGGAAGCCTGGGCCCCAGTTACCTGCCAGCAGCCCAGGGAAGCCTGAGTCCTGGGAGCCAGAGGGAACTGGGTGCTGGCAGCCAGGAGAAGGAAGGCCTACTCTTGCACAAATTTCATGCATCGGGCCTCTAGATGAATATATGTTTGTAAAGTGGTGCTTTTCAGTATCACTCCTGAAAGATCACCACATCAGACTCTAATCCTACCCAAAAGGATATAACCTTTTATGATTGCAAGCAAATTGTTTTATTCTATCCCCCAAAGTTAGTATTAATATACAGAAAAATAAAATGTTTCTCTACACTGATAAAACATCTGAAAAACTTCAAAGTTAAAGTGAGCTGCTCACTGAGTAAACTGTGAAATTATCTTTTTCATTTCAGAAGTGAGCAATGGATGGATGCACCCATTTTAGTATGTACAGTATTCAGATTTAGAAGGGGAGAGGTTGAGGAGGGAAGGGACCAAAGGATCTATGTAGTGGATAAATAATACCTTCCATATTTTAAAAGTTGATTTGTTTTACCAGTGCCTTGTGACTGGACACTCAAGTGATTTTGAATATTTTGCTATTTCAAATGATACTGTGTAAATTACCTGGCTATATGCCATTTCACATCTCTGGACTGTGCTTCCAGGGAACTTCCTCAGAATGAGATCCCTGGGTCAAAGAGGCAGTGCCTATGCAGTTTGTTTAGATATTACCAAAATGTTCCTGTAACTGAACATTTTTCAAGATCATTGTGCAACATGTTGTACATGTATTTAAGAATCAAAATGAAATTGAATAGATGATATTTGGTTTGGTTAAAGAGTGGGGAAAATAAATCACAAAAACATTTTTGTTTTGTTTTGTTAATCCTCAGCCGATTTCTACTGATTTTTAGAGTGGAAGGGAGGGAAAGAGACAGAGAGAGAAAAACATCAATATGAAAGAGACAGATCCAGTGGCTGTCTCCTGCATAAGCCTGCAACCCAGGCACATGCCCTGACCAGAATGGAATATGCGAACCTTCAGTCTGCAGGCCAATACTCAAAACTGAGCCAAACCAGCTAGGGCCAAAAACATTTTTTAACACAAAGTAATAATTGTGGTTTAAATGCCCAATTGGCATGCAAGTGTGTGTGTGTGTGTGTGTGTGTGTGTGTATGTGTGTGTGTGTGTATGTGTATGTGTGTGTAAAATGTTTCATAATATGGGATCTAGGAGCTCACAGGTAATTTGGATGTTAGGACACACAATATTATAACTGTTTACTGTTTGCTTTGGTGCATAGTGCCTTTTAGGAATTAAGCTTTTAAAAGTAGGCCTGTTTAATAAATATGGTAAATAACCTAAAGTTCTAAGAGGACATTTTATAAATGCCAAATAATAACTGAACATATGTTTTTAGCACATTTATTTAAATTACCATTAAAATTGAAACTCAAATTTATTTAAAAAAAATATGATCACTTACAGCCAGTGAGGCTGACTGATTGAGTTTTGATATATGAACCAAGAGGTCAATAGTTTGATTTCTGGTTAGGGCACATGCCTAGGTTGCAGGCTCAATCCCCAATAGGAGTCATGTTGGAGGCAGCCAATCTATGTTTCTCTATTTTTGATATTTCTATTTCTCTATCATTCTCCCTTCTTCTCTCTCTAAATTCAATAAAAATATTTTTATAAATCTAATAACACTCTATTTATAGGTATTTCTGTATAGTGAGAAGTTTATTAATATAATCAGTTACTCAACTTTAATTCCAAAGGTATAAATAATTAAATTTACCTAGACTTCAGTTAATTGTAAGTAAAAGTTATTTTGTAAATACTTTTGATACAATCAGGTAGAATCTGTAACAGGCAAACAATTATCATATAATATAAAATTTACTTAAAATTAAAAACTCTGACTTGGACTTCATTTTTTCTTTTAAATAATTTTCTGCAAAAACAATGCATAATGCATATTTCCAGACCATTCATATGCAGTATTTTATTGCTGTATAGCAAAATATCAAATGCTTTAGATGTACAGCTTTTCATTTCTAAGATATGTTAAAATCTCACAACACAAATTTTTCCCTCTAAACAATTTTAATGACTTGATTTAATCACTTACAAGGTAAATTTATAATAGTTATACATCTTTAATACAATTTCTAATTACAAAATTTCCAAAATCATTCTAGCATTTTAGTTGTAGATATCTGTTCCCAGAGATTAGTAATCATCTGTTTTTTTTATTATTACAGTATTTTGGGGTTTACAAAGAATTTTTTTTCAAGCATTACTTCATTTTTGCTTCTCACAAAACCTGTGAGAATATAAAATTGCATTTTGGTGGTGTGGGTTTCATTTGTAAGTTTGATTCTTGCACACATGTAATCAAATTGTAACATTGAATGGGTTCATCTCACTATTCTTGAAAACCTACTTTAAGTTGCATCATTACTCATGAGACTCCTAACTCCCTTGCAGATGAAGGGAGTTTTGCAAGGCTGCATTGGTGCAGTTCTCTTTGGTTGTCCGAGGGGACAGTGTTTTGAGATTAAAAGGTATAGATTGGCAGATGCAGAATAATCACAGGGTTGTAAATTGCACCATAGTGAATATTGTCAATTACATTAATAAGTATGTATGCAGCCAGGTGGCCCACTCTGTGAAGTACATCATAGTCTAACCACTGTACTGTATGCCTGAAGCTAATGCAGAATAATAATGAATATCAACTGTAATTAAAAAATTAAAAAACAAGAGTTAGTGATAAAGAGCTCCTAACATCCTGATTTGTTTCATATTATATTTTGTGATAATACAAAATATAATCTTAAGAAGTTAAAGGATGAATCAGATATTTCTATATTTTTTAATATATCTTTATTGATTTCAGAGAGGAAGGAAGAGGGAAAGAAAGATAGAAACATCAATGATGAGAGAGAATCATTGGCTGCCTCCTGCATGTCCCCTAATGGGGATCAAGCCCACAACCCAGGTATGTGCCTTTGAGTGGAATCAAACCTGGGACCCTTCAGTCCACAGGCTTGATGCTCTATCCACTGAGCCAAATCAACTAGGGCGAATCAGTTATTTCTTACTTCTCCTGAAATATGGCACATTTTCAGTATTGTGACATTACAAGCATCTTGAATATTTTAAAGCATCAAAAGAAAGTAGATTCTAATGAGGCTAAAATGCTCTACCAGTATAGTAGATCTTGTGGAATGAAATGAAATAAATCTCTATTTCATCATGATAGACTGGTAGTTGAAGAGCAATCATTATATTTAAAATGCTGGTAATTATATTAATATTTTACACAATGTACTATTTCTAGCATTATTCTAAAATAACATGCACTAAAACACTTTAATTTTTACTTGTATAGAGCCTATTTATTAAAAGAATGAAAATAATTAATTTTAAAGACAGGTTCAGGGAAATTGTATTCCGTTAATAGTAACTTCCTAATTATAAATATAATTATGAAAGTGAAAACATGTTTCTTATAACATAACTAGTTATAAGAGGGAAATACATTCACAAGACTATACAAAATTAATGCTTTACTTTCAGGTTTAATATTCACTCGTATATTTACAGTATTATCTATAGGGTATTGAATATATTACTTTACATGAAAATGAAACACAAAGGAATCTTTCGGAGGCCAAAATATTATGTGCCTGGGCTAAAATATTATATATTTTTAGCACCTTTGATGATTAACCACAGCTGTCTTGATTTTTCTAATACAATGAGATCTATACAGCTTGTTGACTTTCATTATTTTACTCATCAACATAAAATGATAAAGCCAAAATGCAATGTAGCATGAATATATTTCATAAACACTGTTGAACATCTAAAGATAAATTAAATCGATGAAAATATAGCCTGCAAAACTTTATCATGTGATAACTCAATATGTTCATCAGCTTACTTTGTATGGATGTTTGAATTCAGTTGAAGACGTTTTAGGAATGCTGATATATAATGTGTTCTTATAACATAGTAGGCATAGGGTTAATATTTGATAACTATGTGAAGTTGTAGATTGCATAAGATTTAAACAAAGAAAATTTGAAGACTAATACCTAGAGGGTTTTTTTTTTTTTTGGTAGAAATTTTAAAATATATTCATCTTAATAAACTAAAATAAAATATTTTTAAAATATATTTTATTGATTTTTTACAGAAAGGAAGGGAGAGATAGAGAGCTAGAAACATCAATGAAAGAGAAACATCGACCGGCTGCCTCTTGCACACCCCCTACCAGGGATGTGCCTGCAACCAATGTACATGCCCCTGACCGGAATTGAACCTGGGACCTTTCAGTACTCAGACCGATGCTCCACCACTGAGCCAAACTGGTTTCGGCTAAAATAAAATATTTTATCCACAATTCTCTTAATACAATTTATGTTGTACTTAACTATTTAATAAATTTATTTTAAATACAATTTTAAGATATTAAAGATTTTAATGGAGCTATTTAAATAATTAATAAATATCTGAGGAACTTAGAAGAACAGATTATTGAAAAGTTTTTTTTTGTGTGTTTTTTTTTTTTTGGGGGGGGGGGGAGTAACGGGTTTGGCTCAGTGGATACAGAAGAAATGAGAGAGAAGAAACAGACTTGTTGTTCCACGTATTGATTCATTCATTGGTTGATTCCTGTATGTGTCCTGAACTGGGATTGAACTTCCAACCTTGGGGTATCAGGACAATATTTTAACCAACACCCAAACAGGGCTATAACCTAATTATTAAAATTAAGACATACCCTGGCTATTTTTCTAAGTTATTATAATTTATCAAAAATATATTTAAATAGTCATAAAATAAACCTAATAAAGATATTCTAGAATGAATACCAGAAATATAAACTAGCTTTAAATCAAACTACATAAAATAATTTAATAAAAATATAAAAATAAGTTAGAATTTTCATTGTCCAAGAAATTATCATATTTCTTTTAAAGAGCACATATCAAGCATAACAGATTTTGTGGGGTTTAATCATTTCCTTGTATTTTCTTGGACTTTTTCAAATACAAAAGTATTTTTAACTTGAATAGACAAGTCATAGAGGTCCCTGTTACATATAGTTTCTGCAACATTAAATAACAAAACATAACATTTAAAGTGAATTTATTTATGAATTAAAGAACTTTTTTGAGATTAAGGAGTGGGACCTTTGATGTTTTATGAGTGATTATCATGTAAATAATGAAAATAGAAGGAAAAATCAAGCATGTAATATTAACACATGCTGAATAGAGATTATGTTTAAAAAGATGTTCTGTAAAAATAGAACAGTGTAACTGCCATTGCTTTAGCTTAATGCTTCATTTCTGTAGTTTAGTTTAGTATGCATAGAGGGTGCTGATTGTATTTTGTAAGAATTGCAACCTTTGAGCCCAGTGAGGCATGCAACCCAACAGGAAAACAAGCTGCAAGCCTGCTTGTGGGCCCATATGTGGCCACTGGAAATTGTGCTACTTTCTGAACATGCAGGGAGGGGCTTTTCTCTGACTTTTTCTAATAAAAAGTATTTTTTCACTAGAGTAGACAAACCGTAGAGGTCATCTATCTGCTTCAGCTTCTGAACTTTCTCAGAAAAGCCAGGCTCTCCTCAGTCTCAGCAATAACAATGAACCATGATCAATGTCAGTTCTGTGATTTTTTCTTTTTCTTCTCTTTGGTCCTCCCAACAGAAAGTACTCTTGTGAATTTAAAAGCCAGGGCTTCCTATTGTGCCAACTGTGGAGAGGTAGCTCAAGAAGGATGCTTATGAACAATTAGTGTGTAACCACTGGGTCCTCAGAGAAGATGGCACTGTGAAAATAGGCTAGGAACCTTACCAAGCTCCAAAGAAATACTTAGTACAAGAATCCCAGTGAGATTCAATCTACATATATAAAAGCCAAGCAACCAGATTGACCAGAACAACCAGAACGACCTGTCACTAGCACATGCACTGCAGCCTGCCAACCAGCCCAGTGGTGGTGGGGCCAGCCAGTAAACCTCCTGAGGCCCCTCCTCCAGCCAATTGGCCCCCATTGATTGAGGTTGGCTGGCTGGACCTCACCCATGCACGAATTCATGCACTGGGCCTCTAGTTGATTAATAAGAACAATTATTTGTCTTTATGAGATAAATAACCACTCAGAAGTGACACTGAAAGATTCTCTATAGATTGTAAAAAATAACAATTCTCACAGCATGTTTGCTTTATAAAGATATTGTAGATTTGGAAGTTGTTTCTAATTCTTCTCTTTGAGTGGGAAGAAGGGCATTCCTGGAGAGCCTGAGGCTTTGTGAGTACTGGAAACTTGGAGACACATTTTGACTTTGTCCCTTTGTAACTATCATTTGTGGCAACTCAGAACTTTGGGGCTTCTCCTCCAAATGGGTGTTTGTTTGTTTGCCTCTTTGTTTCATACTATTTCCTCTAATCTGTTTGGATGACTCTTTCCCGGGCCTGGGGTAGCTACATCATTGCATAAGCTGGAAAGAACTCAGCTGAATCCTCAGGCAGTCTCCACCTAGCTCCTGATTTCTATCTGTGGGCATCTTCTGCCCAGGAATCTGTGCTGTGACCTCTAGCCTTACTTTCTGTTTGATGTTTTTTCAGTAACTATCCTAGTGGGTGTGAGCTGGTGTCTCTTGTGATTTTAATTTGCATTTTCCTGATCATTAGTGATGTTGAGCATCTTTACTTGTATACCTTGGCCATTTATGTGTCATCTTTGGAAAGAAGTCTATTCTAATCTTTATTCCATGTTAAAATCTGTTTATTTGATTTTTTAAAAATATATTTTATTGATTTTTCACAGAGAGGAAAGGAGAAGGATAGAGAGTTAGAAACATCGATGAGAGAGAAACATTGATCAGCTGCCTCTTGCACACCCCCTACTGGGGATGTGCCCACTACCAAGATACATCCCCTTGACCTGGGACCTTTCAGTCCGCAGGCCGATGCTCTATCCAATGAGCCACACCAGTTTCGGCTATTTGATTTTTTTTAATTGGGTTTAGACTATCTCTATATATTCTGGATCATTATAATAGTGTCCTGGTACAAAAAAATTCATGCATGGGATCTTCCCTCAGCCCAGCCTGCACCCTCTCAAATTAGAGATCCCTTTGGAGATGTCCCTGTGATTGGGCCTAAACCGGCAGTTGGACATTCCTCTCACAATCTGGGATTGCTGGTTCCTAACCTCTCACCTGCCTACTTGCCTGCTTGCCCCTAACTACCCTCCCCTACCAGCCTGATCTTGCCCCTAACTGTCTTCTCCTGCTGGTCAGATCTCACCCCTGACTGCCTTTCCTTGCTGGCCTAGTTGCCCCCAATTCCCCTCCCCTCCTGGCCTGATCTCACCCTCAACTGCCTCCCCTTCAAGCCTGATTGGCCCCCTACTGCCCTCCCCTGCCAGCCTGATTGATCCTAAGGGCCTCTGCCTCAGGCCCCAAAACCATAGCTTTGTCCTGAAGGAAGTTGGACATTCAGAAGATGGCCTGTTGACCCAATCTAATTAACATATTACCCTTTTAGTACTATAAATAGATTATATAGAATAGGATTGCTTAAGTGTGGGGGGAGAGAGGGAGGAAGGCTTTTTCAGCAAGAGGAGATGTTCTTGGCAGAAAAAAAAACACCGCATAATCCCTATACCTTAACTGATAGCCAGCCATATGCACTACACTGCCAAACCAGTCATTAAAAAATTGAACTGCTTTATTACACTTTACATCAAATAGCTGTTGCCCTTAAAACCCCTCCTCAGCCCCCAACTTAGGTTCTGCCTTCACAGTTCACCCAGAGTAGGTTCTGATTGGTCTGTTTCTATGCCAATCAGTGTGAAAAGCACCACCTCCTAGGCAGCCATTGATTCCTTGCACTTCACCCAGATTTGATTCTGATTGATCAGTTTCTACGCCAGTCAGCATCAAATCTCTGCCTTCTGGGCAGCCGTTGGATCCCCACAGTTCACCCAGATTTGGTTCTGATTGGTTGGTTTCTATGCCAGTCTGCCTCTCTGGGCCTATCTTTGGGCCTGATCAGATAGGTGGGGCTGATCAGCAGCACTATGGAGGCCGGGAGAGAAAGAGAGATGTGGCTGCTGGACAGGCTCGGGGAAGAGAGGAAAGGGCTGATCAACAGCTGCCACTGAGGCTACAGATCAGACCCTACTTCTCTCTCCAGGCCTCCCTCCAGGCCTGATTTGCAGCCCCTTTGACAGTCAGTGCTGGGTCACCATGCCCACAGCAGCAGCAGTCAGTTCTGGGTTGCCATGGTGACCCAGCACTGACTGCAGCACTGACTTCTGATCAGTCAAGCCTTCAGTCATTTTGGCAATTACAGACCCTGGATTTTTATATATTAGGATATAATTTGCAGAACTGGCTGATTTGACTCAGTAGTTAGAGCATAGATCTACACACTGGAGGGTTGTAGGTTTGATTTCCAATCAAGGGCATGTACCTTGGTTAGAGGCTCAACCCATCAGGTCCAAGAAGAAGGCAACAAATAGATGTGTTTTTCTCTGTCTCTCTCCCTTCTCCCTTCCACTCTATCTAAAAGCAATGGAAAAATATCTCGAGAGGATTAAAACATAAAAAGACATATGCTTCGCAAATAATTTATCCCATTCTGTGGCTTTGCTGTTCACTCTTGATTGTGTCCTTCCATGCACAGAAGTTTATACTTTTGATGAAATCCCACTTGTTTATTTTTGTTTGTTTTTGTTGCCTGTGCTTTTGAAGTTATATCTAAGAAATCATTGCCAAATTGAATGTCATAAAGCTTTAACCATGTATTTTGTTTCTAAGGGTTTTTATTATTTTAGCTTTTACACTTAGAGGTTGATTTATGATGAGCTGACTTTTGTAGATAGTGTAAGGTAAAGATCCAACTTTACTTTTTTGTATGTGGAAGAGGAGTCATTTTAAAGGGAGTTTGTAGATATAAAGCACCTGTCATCTATTATTGTCAAACAAAAAAGAACAAACAATAAACAATCACTGTCCTTTGTGGAAGACATATTTTTAAGACTGTTTAATTTTACATTTGGCTGAGCTCTTACTGGCCAAGGACTCTTTCCTTCCTCCCGCAGAGGTAGTAAAGGTATCTAGATCAGAAAAGAATAAATAAAACTATTTTCATTTGCAGATTATGTGATCTTGTAATTAGAAAATTCTAGGAATTTTTAAAAAAGCAGACACATTCTTACTATATTGGCACTTTCCAGGGGGGTAAAGGGAGGCAGATATGGAGAGTGTCTGCTCATTGATTCAGGGTTTCTGGGGGATGATGAAAATGTTCTGAAATTAGATGGTCTTCCTGGTTACACAGTGCTTTGAATATATCAAAATCAACTGAATTGTACACTAGGAAAAGGTGACTTTCATATGTTGATTATATATCAACAAAGTCATTAAAAATACACAAGGTCATGGTTAGTAAAAAAAAAAAAAAATAGTTGTGATTCAGGCATACATCTAAAATCATGCTATTTTTATTATAAAAAATCTGTTTATGTGGTAGCTACTAAGCTCATCCATGAGATACCCTGAGCCTGAGGTTTAGAAGGAGCTTGTTTACAAAGAGAAGAGCTGGGAGTTGGGTGCAGAAGGAGGTCCGTCTGCCCTCACCACAGGTTCCTCCCTCCCTAATGCCTTATGCAGGACAACCAATTAAGAGAATGGGATCTGATTTCCTATCAGGCAATATCCTTTGGCACACAGCTCTCTTCATTTCTGAATTTATTATGACAAACAATCCAGGCTGGACTTTGTTCTGAGGACTTTTAGTCATCAGTGCTGATTATCCAACACAATTAAATTTGGTTCAGTCTCCTACTACTCTCCGTTTCATAGAAATGTTCTACTTAATTTCCTTTTGTATTATTCTTCCACTCAACATTGGCTATTGGGCACATACTCTATGCGAGGAGTTATTCTTGAACCTGGGTAAAATGAAGTATTTTACTTTTACTTTCTTTTCCTCAAATGGTTTTAGAAGACAGTTCCTACATATGCATTTTTTTTCTTATAATAGATGACACTAGAGATGTCTCCCTATTTTTGTAAATCTTTATACATTCTTAAAGTGTTTTGTCCATCCATGAATACATTGTGGAAATGTATGGCAATGCAAAAAAAAAAAAAAAAAAAAAAAAAAAGGGAGAGAGAGAGGGAGCTATTTGAGAGATTTCACTGTTATTTTGAACAGGTTTTAACTGCAAGTAAAATAAACCTCTGTCTATAATTGTGTAAATACACACAAACACACAAGTGCATGAATGTTGGTCCAACCAAGCACAAATCAATTATCAAATGTCTATTTCACCCCACGGAGCTCTCCAACCTGGCAGCAGTCTTCAGCTGATTCATATTCGGGATAAAAGCCACACTCGCCTGCACTCTTCATTGCTCAGTCTTGACTCAGCCTCATTTCCTTGGAAGGCTCATTGCAATTAATGATGCACTACACTTAGCACAACAAAAGAATTCTGATTCTCTGTAAATCTAAGCTTGTGCCTTCCTGAATTCACTCTCTTCTGGTAACTAGACAACCTTGAAATACACTTGTTTTTGTTGGATGACATGAAGGCCAAGAGGAAAGGTCACAGAAGGATTACTTTAAATGAGATAATAGAGAAATACAATTCCTAATATTTTAATCTCATCATTAGACTCCAAGTGCTCTAAGAGAAGCCTTTAAATATGTCCATCAGTTCTCAATTCTCTGTGTTAATGGAGAGTAGCAGCAGTGTGTATAATGCAAATGAATGGAAATATACATGTTTGACTTAGAGGACACCTGTGTCATATGCTCGGAGAATAAGTAAAACTCAAATCAGATCATGAGATTGAGCTGGAAAGACCCTTCCCAGAGCTCTGTTTGCCATTGCATTGTCCTTGGTTCAGCTAAACTTCTCCCCAAGTTCACTTTTTAATCACAATATTGAAAATTACCATCTTTCTCATCTCGAATAGTGGTGTGAGCACAACCAAAAAGCACACAGCCTCCTTTGAGGTTTTTTATCTAATGGTTTCATCCTCTACTCTAAAAAGGCTTTTATTACATTTGCAGAATATGGGAGTAAAGACTCCAGAGGATCAGAATAGATAAAGATATAGGAATCAAGGAAAAAAGAGCAGTCTACTTTGCATAATGGTCTCTAACAACTAATCAGTTCCAAACACCAATTCAGAAGCCCACTATGTGCAAGACAATGTGGTAGATGCTGGGATTCTGTGGTAAATGTAATGTGAAGCAGGAAACACCCTTCTATAATAATGAAAGCATAATATGCAAATCGACTGAATGACAGAACAGCAGAAAGACCATCCTGACAAACTTCCAAAGGGCCACGCTATGACACACACTGGTGCAGGCCAGCCAAGGAGGGTGCAATGCTATTGGTCGGGGCATCCCACCATTGCCCCACGATCACCCCACAGAGGGAGGCCCAGGCCAGCCAAGCTATCATACCCCAAGCCTGATGCCTGCAGGGGCCAGCTGCTGGCAGCCAGGGGAAGGAAAGCCCCAATGGGCCCTGACTGCAGGCCAGGTCTGGGGACCCTACCCAAGAGGGTCTGGATTGTGAGAGGATGCAGGCTGGGCTGAGGGACTCCTGCATGCATGAATTTTGTGCACTGGGCCTCTGGTATAAAAATAACCAACAAGTTTGTAATTGATTGCTCCTTTTTAAAAGACAAATATTGAGAGTTATGGAAACATATGGCAGGAGAGCTTACATAGTTTAAAGAGAAGACAGCAGAGAAGAGGTCTGATGAGTGGTCTTTCACTTCTGTTCATACTTCCTGACAAGATGAAAACACAAATGGCAGGACTGGTGGGGACATGAGGCCACAAAGCTGTGTATGTGAACATGTGGAGCCAAGACTGTAAGGCACACCTGAGCAACTCAGAAAATTAATTGTGATACTAGCTTAAGCAGAAGTATTCATACTTCACGGCCACTGTAAAAACTCTGTGCTGGGATAATATTGGTGCTAGAAGGGAGAGGGGGGTGGGTTGCAGATCCTATACTAGACAGGTATGACCACAAGCCATTCTTTTATTGGCCAAGGTTTTCTTAAGCATTATGAAAGGAAAAATGTATGCATCTCAAAGCCCCTGGGGTTAGATGTGTTTACTTTCTCCTACTAATAAGTATTTACTTTAGCAGCTAACTTTCTATTTATGTCTTTTTCTAGTGACAAGGACTCCCAGCTTTGTATGACCTGCAGGCTTCCCACACCCAAATGTCTGTCCTGGTTTTAGTCCGCAGGTGGCCAGCTGAACACAAGATCGCACATCCAGTGGAAATAATCCTTATGGCTATTGGGATGCACCCCATTGTGATGATTCCAATATTTAGCACATTAATTTTCTTTACAGTGAATTATTGTAGTTTTTTGTTTATAACTGTGTCATAAACAGTACCAACAATGATCAAAATTTTAAAGATAACAAATATGGTTCTATTTACTTAGGGGGAACATCAGGATATTAACATGGCATTTCTTTTTGGAAAAAAACAAAAACAAACTTATTTATTATGCATAGTTCTGCATAGTCACCAGAACCCTGTAGTTTACAGAGTGTTGGATAAATTGATTGGAAGTGATCCTTGGGCTCTTACATCATGGAACCAAAAAATGTCCACAAAAGAAACAGAAAATTTTACTCCAGTTATTCTGAAGTCTATTTGTTTGATTTCTCCTGGGAGGAATAAAATAAAATATTTTGGTTATAAACATAAGCCTTTTTCCCCTCAATACTTTTAAAAATGTTTTTCTTTTGTCTTTAAAAAATATTTCTATTGTTAAAGTGTCAATAAAATACATTAAAAATCAAATAGAAAATTGATCTTACAAGTAGTGAAAGACAGTGCCAAAAAATGACCAGAATGTGGGCTCCAGAGACAAGGTGATTGGGCTCCAATTGTGTTCGAGTGGGTAATCTTAAACCTCACAGTTTACCTTTGTGAGTTTCCCTGGAAGGAAAATGGAGATAGTAATGTTGACTACATCATAACATTGTTAAAAGAACTGGAATCAATTATGCAAAGTTTATAGCTCCTAGAAAGTATCAAGAACCCCATGAAGGCATGCTACAGTTATATTAGCAATAAATTCACAGAAAATTGAATATTAACACACAGTTGAATTATTAGTGATCAATGAAATGTAAGTTAAAATACTGAAAAATATTTTTCTCTATTTGCAAAAAATAAGAAAGGTTTATCTGGTATTGCTCATAGTATTGGGGAAGCTTAATCACCCACAGTTGATAGCATCGTAAGTAGATGAGCAATTTTAGAGGGACTCAGATTTGAAACTTAAAATTTATATTAAATTTGGATCCTTTCATTCCAGCATTACCTTTTTAAACATATTAATTTAAGTGCCAAGAGTAAATATGCAAGGGTTGATAGTGGGTAGCATTTTTAGAATAAAAATATAGAGATGATTTAAATAGCTATTATAACTGAGATATTCATTAAATAAGTGTGTTAAATCCAAATTCTATCACTGAGGTTTCAAAAACATGTAATGTATTCTGGATATTCATAAAAAAAATGCATGCTTACACTGATTTATTATATGGAGAAAGTGAGATGCCAAAGTCAAGTTGATTTTATTCTATAACTACACATTTTAGTAGTCACTATAAGTAGAGAGAAACAGAAATATCACTGCCATATAGAAAACTGTAGAATTGAAGAATATGACTTTATTTAACTAGAATACAATTATAGTAAAGGGTTAAAAATACTGAATTATTAAAGTAAAAACAAAAATGACGTATAGGTTCCTACAATTTTTCATAAATATTCAATTTTCTGTACTAGAATATTTAGCCTGTTGGCACAATTTCAGTGTTTTTAATAGCAAAACAATTCTTTCTTTGAGGAAAAAGCACCTCTGTACTCAGTGCACTGAGGACATATTGATGTTTGTACTCCTTTATATACTACTAGAGGCCCAGTGAATGGATTCGTGCACAGTGGGTCCTTTTGCCTGGCCTACAGGGATGAAGCCAAAACCTGCTTTCTGACATCCCCTGAGGTGTCCCGGATTATGAGAGGATGGTTCTCAGGTGATGCACCCTGGAATCAGACTCCTTCCTCGCTGGTTCCAGGTGTGTAACCCTAGAACCATAGCTGCCAAGTCACTCCCGGTGGTCAGTGCCATGGGCCAGTCACTTAGCCTTTTATGCATATAGATTTAACAATGTCAGGCTGCTCTGGGCCAGGCAGTTAAACATCTGAACGGAGCCCACAGTGATCTTCCCTACAGAGCCTGCTTTCCTGTGGGACAAGGTTACAATTAAACAGAAGCATCAAGTAGACACCAAGTGGGTACACAGAGGCGGCCACAGAGGACACTTTTTGGTTCCTCTAAAAATGAAGCCTGAGACAAAGATTTGGTGCCTGGTTGCTCTGGAAGGTAATGGAAGGGATAAGGAGAAATAAAGTAGAGAATTATGGAATAGGATGGGAAAATTCAGTGCCCTGTAGGCTATGGAGGTTGTTAAGTTAGCCAGAGACCGTAAGATTACTCACGGAAGAAACAACCTAAGACAGGCACAGTCACAGAGGGTTCATCAGGAGAGAACTTGGGGGTCAACAAAGGTGGGGCACAGACCCTTACCCCAACCCCTACAATTTGGCAGGCTCCTGAACCTTCACCCCTTCTGAGGGAGGTCTCCTGCCCCCATGGCTGCTTCGCTTCCCATGCACAGCTCACATTGAGACCCAGGAAACAGACAGAGACTTGGCTGACAGCAGCTGCCCTCTCACTGCAATAAGACTTGTTTGAGAGGTCTTGTACCCATGGTGTGGGCAAGTGGGTTTTTAATATCCAAGTCCAGCCTAGTAGCAGGAATGGTCAAGCCTTTCTCAAGAAGGTAAATAATCTTTTCCACTAATACACACATGGTAAATAAGATTGTTGTTAGAGTGTTGCATTTGACAGTTGAATAGTAACCAATTTCTCAGAGGAAATTAAATTGATTAATGGAAATAAGTGAATATTCTAGAAAAAAACTGATTGTACTGTACAAAAAACTGTTCCTAAAGTGTTAACAAAAATTCTTATTGGCAGAGTGTCTCATGGTAAAATTGCATAACATGTAATGAACCTAAAGCAGTCATAGTTTAGCACAAATAATTAAAATGTAAAAGCTATCAAAACTACATTATAAAATTTCCAAAAGCCTCCTATTATTTAAATTAAAAAAGGGGGTGACAATGGAAGAATATCATGTAAGGAAAAATATCCTGCGAGTAAATTACATCTAAAAAATTTGTACTTTAGAAAATTAACCTTCATTTGAAACGCTAACAGCAAGATGCCCATGAAAATACACACATGGTGTCAAAACAAGCCAGAGGAAAATCATTTGGGGGGGAAAAATGAAAAAGGATCTCAAGTAAATTTATAGAAAATATCCCTTTATTAACTTTTGGTAGAGAATATATTTGTATATTTTCAGAAAACAACTCTGAGACCATCTGGATTTCTGCAACAGAGAGGAATATACAGAAGTGCTCCAGCCATGAAGACAGAAGAGAAACAGTCCAGAGACGGGAGACGCTGATGACACCTCGCCATACTGGCAGACCGCAACATGTCGTTGAAAGATGCCCAGGACCAAACCAGAGACGGTCAGACCTGCATTACCACCATTTGTCCACCAACCAGATCTGAAATATCATGGCTGACATGTACACATAAGGAACTGTTTGACATTGTAATTGGGACTTAAAAGAACTGTTGGCCCAGAAAGGAACTCACTACAGACTGATTCATTTGCCTCTCAGCATAACCATTATGGCTTGTCTCAGTTTTGGTTTTTACAAGGGTATTTCTTGGATCACATGATCTCACGCATCTAGGGGAAATAATGAACAACATAAACTGATGAACAAAAATAGACCCAGAGAAAAAGAAGCAGCGATCAGACTCTCAAACCGCAGAGGGAAGGTAGGGAAGGGTGGGGGTAAGGGAGAGAGATCAACCAAAGGACTTGTGTGCATGCATATAAGCCTAACTAGTGGCCATGGAAAACCGGGAGGTGAGGCCATATTTAGGGAGGGGTTTGGGATGAGATTGGGGGGATGAGGACAATTATGAGATACCATAATCAATCAATTAAAACAAACAAACAAACAAACAAACAAACAGGCCTTGAGTCCAGATACTTCCAGGGACCCAGACTCCCAGGAAGGCCTTGGAGCCCAACGGCTGGGACCCCTCTCTCCCTCTCATGGCAGGGGCTCATCTGGAGCCTCACAGGTGAGCTGAGGACCAACCCAGGCTGAGCGCAAAGATCTGCCCAGGATGCTCCTCCCCCAGTTCCATTGCAGAGGCCCTGCCCATCCCAGAGACTCAGCCCTGGCAGCTCAGGGCCAGGCTGGGGCCGCTCCTGCTGTGGGGACTGCTGAGCTGCCCACATCTGGGGGTGGGTTGCTGGAGGGCCGCCTGCCCTGGTGTGATGCCCACTAGGAAGACCTGGGCATTGACCATGCTTGTGCAGGGAATTTCTGGGAAGGAAACAGAAAAATGGGCACTAACAGTTTCTCTTTGGTGTTAAGGACTGCAGCCAGAGCACTGCTCGGGCCATAAGGACCTTCCCTGTAGGAGGGCGGGCCCTGGCCACGCAGAGACCAGGTGGCATCACCAAGGTGATGTCCTGCCAGGCCAGGTGGCCCTAAGCGCTGCCTCGTACTTGGTGCTGAGCTTGAGCGTGGGCTGCAGAGTGAGATGCCTCCATGGCAACCTCAGCGCTGGCAGGAGAGGCCAAGGGCCTCCCCTTGCTTCCTTCCGAGAAAGGTAAGTTCTACAGTAACAGCAGAGAGCATCACTAAACTGAATTAGTTTCTGGATGTACGCAAATTCACAATTAAACACACAAAGAGTTACTATGGCAATACATGGACGATGCCTCTGGGTCTTTTCAGTAGGTGGGTAATTAGCTATTTTAAAAATGACTTGATTGTCAAACCAAATAAAAGAAAATCACATAGGAAAATGATACTTGAAATGAATTCTTTGTCGTTTTCTTTCTCATTTACTTCACTCCTTTTCCCCATCCATAGAAAAACAATGGCAAATGTTTTCAAAGTCACATTTATTTCAAACCACAAGGATTTGCGGGAATAGTCTTAGCACTTTATGGTTCATATTAGGCCCAATGGTTATGGAAAATATGAGTGTGTTCATTAACACCAGCAGATCCTCTCACTTATTTCATAAGGATTGTTTCTTTAGAGATGTCATGTGACAGAAATCACATTTGGCCCTAAAATCCAAAGTCCCATGCTCATTTCTTAATGAGCTTAGAATCTAAGTGTGCTTTGAGGAGTTGATAGGGATAAAGGACTTAAACAGGTGAAAATGTCTCAATTGATATAGAAGAATCTAGCAAAGGGAAGGAAAATGCAAGCATAGCCAATAACCTAAGATCCGTTAGGATTAATTCGTGGAAGTTTGGCATTCACCTCATGTTTGCACCTGTCTCATTTATCTGGATGCAAATAGTTAAGCAATGGAAATGTTACAGGAAAAAAACATGGAAAAGTTTGTATAAACCAGACATTATTGATAAATCATGTAGCTTGCAGAATTAATATAATACTGATTGTCATAGACTTCAATATTTTATTTTTCTTTAAAAACAAACTCATTTATTACTGTGTGACAATGTAACAATGCATTGTTTTAATTATCAACAGATAGGAATGTATAACTTGCACTGATAAAATGATTCAGGTAACTAGATATATTGAAGGATTATAAAATTTATTTCTACTTATAAGCACCCATATGCAAGAAAATCAAAATTTATTTTTATATACTCACTATAAATAATTTCTTCTATAATGTTACATGTCACTATCTCAAAATCATATTGAAGAAAGCTGAAATGTATTTTTAATGAAGAACAGAATATTTTACTCTTAGTTTTAATTTGACACAAATTTTATCTAATCGTGCTTTTAAAATTCTATTAATCTGCACATTATTTTAAGTTTTTAAATTCATTTTTTTCCAATTTTTACCTAGTCAATGTTACTTAATTTCTCTGTAATGGATTCAAGAATAAGCATTTCTCTTTCCTGATAGCTACAATTGGCTTTAAAATAATATGTCCATGGTTTAATAATAAAACAAGAAAAATAAATATTAACATGGAAAGATCTAATTGAATATCTTTAGGGAAGGGATATTATACATAAAGGATTGTGAAAAAAAATCGTTGTTTTAGAATACATGCTAATTTAATCAAACATACTTTAAAATTAGAAGGAGAGACTTATTATGAGATTTAGAACATTTTGAACCATGAAGAGCAAAGTAATTCTGAGGATCAAATATGCAGTGATAATATCTAAGATGTTATAATTCTACAATGAAGTGTCTGTTTTTCTTTTGTTCCAATTTGTGGCCATCTAGAAATTCTGCCAAAACAAACTAATCATCTTCTGTACCATGATCCCTAATATGTGTTTTTGGGGCAGAGTAGGCCCAAAAAAAGTGTTCTTTTAAACCTGAAAGGCTATGTATGGTGCACAGCTTTACAAAATTACCCAAAGGTTTAAGTAGAAACTTTTAGGGAGCACAGAGTTTCCACCTCGACCATGGCTCTTAAGTGGAGTTCAAATCCTTCACCTAGGTGTGTGTCTGATGCTCAAACTCAGTTCTGGGGTTCAGTTTATCTCAATCTCTCAGGCTCAGCCACTGAGAGGGGTTGGACATGAGATCAAGCGGTAGCTCTAGGTTACTCCAAGTTACTTCATTTCTTCTGGGGCCATTTAAGCTAATGGCCCCCATTGGTTTCTAAAGTCAAACATAAAATGTAACTATCTAAACCAAAAGAACACAAATTCAGGAGGCAAAATCATGGTCATGTAGGCGGATGGGATGCATGGAAGATGGAGTAATCATCTTGACACTTTAAAAAACTATTTTTATTGAATTTATTGGGGTGACATCTACACTAATGAAAGAATAAGATGCAAATTGACCATACCTCCATGACACCCCACTAGCCAATCAGGAGTGAGTATGCAAATTAACCTGACAAAGATGGCTTGCTAATTTTCATATGCAGGTGCCAAGGTTGGGTGATGACACGGGCATTCCGCACCACCTCAGCAGTTCCAGGCCTCTGGGTAACGTGGGAAGGCGGGAGACCAGAGTAAAAAATCAGCTTCAGCCGAAGTGAAGGTAGTGCCAGCAACCAGGGGAAGGAAGGCCCATTCCTGCATGAATCTTCATGCATTGGGCCTCTAGTTGGTTAATAAAATTATACAGGTTTCAAATGTACAATTCTATAACACATCATCTGTATATTGTACTGTATGTGCACTACACCAAAACAAGTCTCCTTCCATCACCCATGTATCTCTCTTTACCCTCTTCTATGTCCCCCCACCCCTCTCTCCCTCTGGTATCACCACAATGTTGTCTGTGTCTAGGATTTTCTTTGCTTTAACACAGACTTTTGTTAACTTTCCTCAGAGCTCTGTCTCCAGGAAGAACTCTGAAATATTATGCACAAGTTTTCATGGGAAGAAACTTGGCAACAAGAGACCTCACGTGCTACCAGCTAAAAGCTAGGTCAAACCGCAGATTTAAGTAGGCAATCAAACAGAAACGCAATAGAAGGACAAGGCGATGTGCAGCAGGATCCAACACAGTATATATTTCTGCACCTGCATTCCGCATTCTCTGGGACACCTCATGGGAGTGGGCCCTGCTAGTCCATGACTAGTTTTCTGAAAAGCCTAGATTGGCATTCTTTTGCTGTCCTCCACTGTAATTCTCAGATGACATTCCACAGTGACTACTTGCAGAAGCAAGGAGGATATAATTACCATAAGAGAGTGGAAATTATAGCAATTTAGGGTGAAGGCTAATAGGCCATCGTGTCACTAGAGGAAAATATAGTATTAGTCAGTCAGAATATTAATCAATTTACATAATAATACTATAATTAAGGCTGGCAAGATACTTATTTGCACTCTTAACCATTTTCCAGGTGCAAGTAAGTTCTGGAACCCAGACCCCAATTTTTAGATCATCTTTCTCTACAATAAAGATCCTGTGATTTCACTACACATATACATAGCAAATAATCATTTGAATTTTTCATAAAGGAATCTATACTAATAAAAGGGTAATATGCTAATTAGACTGGGTCAACCGGACATCTTCCAGATGTCCAACTTCCTTCCCGACAAAGCCATAGAGGGCGCAGGCTTGGGCTGAGGGACACCACTCCTCGCCCCCCCTTGCCTCCTCGCCCCCCCTTGCCTCCCCACCCCTGTGTACAAATTTCATGCACCAGGCCTCTAATATATATATTAGGTTGGTGTAATTCTCAACTTTGGTAAGAGGGCTAGTTCCCTGAGTTAGGATGTAATGGAGAAAGGATTAAGTAGAAGCTCCTATAATGTCTCTTCCTATAAGTCAAGACTGTAAACCTAAAGAAAAACAGACTTCTGTGGAACACTGCAGATATGGACTCCTCCAACAAAAATTTGAAGAATGCAACTCAGTTATGGTGGGCTCCCTGATATCAGCTCACCTCTGCGATATTCATGAAAGTCAGATGGGTTATGGTGGACTACTGCAGAGTATCCTAGCTTCACCACAGCTCATGTGACCAGCTCTTCAACAGATCAACCACACTTCTGGCACTTTATGTATTTTTTCTAATTTGGCAAATGTTTTTCCTTGATGTCAATAGAAAGAGAGCATCAAAAATAATTAAAATTTCATTCGGAAGAAGAACAGCATTTCTTTATGAGAGCGTTCTGGGTTCTGATACCTGGCCTTTGTCACAGTGGAGTGATAGCCATTTTAATTATCTTAATATGCACTAAACATCACATTGGTGAATTATATTAATGATATTAGGTAATGGAATCCTGTGAGCAGAAAGTATAAAATATTCTAGATGCTCCATTAGGAAATAATTCCATCTACCATCATAGTTCCCATCTATGACTGATGGTAGGTAATTAAGCTCCAACAACCTGCCACATTGGTGGAAGTTTTAGGAGTTAAGAGGTTGCAGCATGCCCAGAACTCCTCTCTGAGATAAAGGACTTAGAAGGAGTAGTAAGGCATTATGGCTTCTTTAGACTTTATAAACAACATGTATAATATTTGGGAATTCTGCTCTGACCTAATTACCAGAGGAGCCTGCCTATTCAAATGCGAGATGGGGCAGACTACACAGCAGGTCTAGACTACAGATTTATCTCCACTCTGTATGAAGGTGCAGCAAGTGCCATGGGTAGATGGGTTTAGTATAGGGAGTTGCTGGTAAACACCAAAAGATGAGTTATATTTGTCACATTGTTCACAGACAGGCTATTACTGATTCACATACACACACACACATACACATTTTGTGTAATTATTGGAGGGTAAAATCAGTATTATATTTGTAAAACTTGTTTGAATTAATTTATAATTGTGAGATATGTTTTTCAGTCATATTCAAATATCAGATTACACTCAAGATAGATCCAGACCTTTAAAATAATAAACCATTTATATTACTTTATAACTAACAAATAATAATATTTTGGTGAGAATAAATGTTTCCATTAATAAAGAGACTGATATACTTAGATTTTTTATTTTCTCTCATACTTTAATTTTTTTATTTTTTATTTATAAATTTAAAGCCTATATATATATATATATATATATATATATATAAACATTTGGAGATAAATATACATAATTGAGAGCTCTGAAGAAAATTGTGATTACAGAAATTTAAGGATCCCTACTTTTTCCAGTGAAATTGGCTTTGATTTACACTGCCAGATGGGACTAAAATAGCTGCCTCATGAATACAAGGACCTGCATAGAAACAAAGAATTTAGATGAGAGAGAAATACTTTTATCAGATTATTTTTGCAATGCCTTTTGAATGCATAGCAATTATTTCCTTACCTCTTTGTAGTGTTTGGTTCTGTGCATATTGGTCTTAGGAATAAGGAGTTTTCATAGCAAAATATCCCAAAACTCATCAGCTCAGCTGTCTGAACAGGCCCAGGTGTTCAGTCATCCTTCATATTTCTCTTCAGAAAGATGTCCTGGCAACATCTGAATTTCACTGGCCCCACTTCTGAAGGAGACTGTGAAGCCGAGAGGCAGAACGCAGGTAAGGGTATCATTGGACAGAGCCCATAGGTGCTCTGACGCTCAAAGCCAGTAGAGAGATGATTGAGGAATGAAACCTGTTCCGAAAAACGTGCCAAGTTAGCTTAGTTTCCTGCTGGCATCTGTCACATCGCTCTAGTTGTAGCTGAGTGTTTTTAAGAAGACCCCGATCTGTGCTGTCTACTCCACTCTAGTGTCCCTGGGCCATTCAGGGTCCTCCCTGGGGCATTCTGCCTCTATGCAGTGCCTTCATCAGGAGTCACAAACCAACCTTCTCTCAGCCAGGCCTGCGGCCCCTGCAGTGAAAGGCCCTCCCTCAGCCAGCTGGGCTTTAGCTGGGCGGGTTCTTAGCTGCACGTGTACCTCTATCCTCGGCACGCCCACGGGACATCAAGACCAGCGAACATGGAGTCTGCACCTTCTTCTGTGTTCACTCTTTTCAACAAAGTGCACCGACGTCCTCTGGCCCGTGAGTGGAGTCCCCGCCTGGAGCTCACGGATGGGCAGTAAGATGAGGCGTCTGGCACCAGGGTGCGGTCCCTCCGCTCTGCCCCTGCTTAGGGCTCCTAGGTCACCTGAGCTCAAGCCTGTTGCAGCGGCCAGCGCTCCCCAGCATCGAGCTCTGAGCGCATCCTCACTGAGTTTAAATGATTTCAATATGCTTCTCACACCCTCATTACAGATCACCATCCCATTGAAAAAAGAAAATAGTGCTGATCACATATCAGTGAGTTGGAGCTCCTCAGAAGAAATTGTCCATGGAAATAGAGGGCATTGTTATGACCATTACATGCACAATAGAAACACATAGATTTCAGAGGCGAATTCCTGGAAAATCTTTGCATTTAGCTTAGATTGAGCAACAAAAGATCAATAATTATATGCAAATGAGTCTTTTATTCAATATAACCAACCTGCATAACATTTTCTGTGCAAATCAGCAAGTACTGGAGAATTAAAAACTCTGAGGGTAGTTGGTAGCCAGAACAGTGAACAGTTCTTGCATGCATGATGTCTCCAGAAAGTACATTTAGCCGCTTACACCACAGCTGCTATTCTGTGCAATATGCCAACAGGAAAAAATCCACCAATCACACTCCACTTAATTTCACTTAATTTAAATTACGGTGCACTTGCGTAGACAGGTTTCTTTTAAACGCTGATTTATCCTCTAAATGGAGAGGCACTGTGGCTATTTGGGATGTAATGTCCCCCGCTGGCCACATCTGGGAGGCTTTCCAACACCAGGAGCTACTGCATTCGAGGTATAACGCCCTCTCTGGCCCCCTTTGAGAGCTGTTTCTGGCAGTTCTGGGGCCTGGCCTGCCTGGCAAACCGCGTGCCAGCCCCAGGAAAACGGAATAAATTCCTCCAAGCCCCTGTGGATTCTTCCAGAAATAAGCTAAGCTTTTGTTTTCTTCTTGTTCTAATTAAAATGCTGAATGAAGGGGGCAACATTTTTAATAGGAATATTTTTTTTTTCTTTTTGATGCAGCAGCCTACTTGGATTATTTATGTTGGCATTCTTGAAAAATCGATAGAATCCCGAACAGCAAACTCCAGCCAATCTCCCTGCCCAGACTACTGGGTAGAGTGGCACTTGAGCTCCAGGTTTGGTTTGCCTTGTGAATGAGAAGTCGGCAGGCAGCTTCCTGAGCAATAGTCACCTGCAGCCTGGAGGCGGATGCTCAGCTGGACAGGTGCTCAGCGCCAACACTGTCCGTGCACTTTATGTCCTTAATAAAGTCGCCCTTCCCTGCTAGGAGTCCGGGGAAATTATCGCTTGACCTCACTTCCTAAGCCTTGAAATCATGCCCTGTGTCCTGTATAATTAGAATAAAAATAGAAGAACATGTTTACTTTATTTGATGTTTTTTAAACTGAGTGATAATTTTTACACAATAAAGCATAGATCTTGGTTGTTCAGCTTGATGAGCTTTGATGATGCTGCAGATCCATGTAACTCTCACTCAATAAAAGCTGCATATCCTTTCCATCACCTGGAAGTGTCCCTGGTACTCCATCTGGTCAGAGCTCACCTGCTTTTAACCCAAAGTGAAACCACTTTATGAATTTTGCCACAGGATTCATCTTGTTGCTGTTGTTCTTAGAATTCGAAAACTGAATTGTTTAAGATGTATTTATATTCTGTCTGGCTTTTTCCACTCAATATATAACAATGTGGAGATCAATCCAAGTTGTTGCCATATGTCAGTAGTTCATTTTCTTATATTATTACATGAAACTACAAAAATACATATTTATCCAATACTCTGTTGAGGTTTTATTTTCTTTTTAAAATATATTTTTTCTTGATTTCAGAAAGAGAGAGGAAAAGAGAGATAGAAACATAAATGATGACAGAGAATCATTGATTGGCTGACTTCCTGGTTCATAGGTTGAGGCACAACTAGTGAACCACACCAGCTGGGTGTTTTCTTTTTCTTTTTGTACTAAATGAAAAAGGCAACATCTAGCATTCTTTTTTTTTTTAAATATATTTTATTGATTTTGTAGAGAGAGGAAAGGAGAGAGATAGTTAGAAACATCGATGAGAGAGAGTCATCGATCAGCTGCCTCTTGCACACCCCCTACTGGGGATTTCCCCTCAACCAAGGTACATGCCCTTGACCAGAGTCAAACCCAGGACCCTTCAGTCCCCAAGCCGAGGCTCCATCCGGTCTCGGCAACATCTAGCATTCTTATTGGCATGCTTTATTTCTCTTGAGGAAATATTTGAAATAAAATTGCTGACAAACAACCCAATTAGAAAATGGGCAACAGACCTAAATAGATACTTTTTGAAAGAAGACAAAAGGAAGGCCAAGAGACATATGAAAACATGCTCAAAGTCACTAATCATCCAAGAGATGCAAATCAAAACGACAGTGATGTACATCTCATACCTGTCAGCATGGCTATCATCAACAAATCAACAAACAACAAGTGTTGATGAGGATGCAAAGAAAAAGGAACCCTGGTCACTGCTAGTGGAAATGCAGACTGGTGCAGCCACTGTGGAGAACAGTATGGAGTTTCCTCAAATAACTAAAAATGGAACTCCCATTTGACCCAAACGGAACTCCCATTTGACCCAGTAATCCCTCTTCTAGGAATATATCCCAAGAAACTAGAAATTCCAATCAGAAAGGATATATGCATCCCTATGTTCATAACAGCACAATTTACAATAGCTAAGCTTTGGAAATGCCCATCAGCAGATGAATTAATTAAAAAGCAGTGGTACATCTACACAATGGAATACTATGCTGCTGTAAAAAATGTTTTACCATTTGCAACAGCATGGATGGAACTGGAGAGCATTATGCTAAGTGAAATAAGCCAAAGACAGATAAATATCACATGATCTCATTCATTTATAGAATATAATGAACAACATAAACTGATGAAAATAGATCCAGAGACAGAAGCATTGATCAGACCATCAAACATCAGAGGAAAGGTAGGGGAGAGTGGGAATTAAGGGAGAGATCAAAGAAAGGCTTTGTATGCATGCATATAAGCCTAACCAATGGACACAGACACCGAGGGTGAGGGCATGAGTGAAGGGGGAGGGGGGCGCAAAACAGGGATAAGGACATATATGTAATACGTCAATCAAAATAAAATTGCTGAATCATTGGCCAGATATATGTTGAGTACTTTAAGAAATCACCAAAAGTTCTTCAAGATGGTTTATTATTTTATGTTCCCAACAGCAATAAATATTTTTATGCTTGCCAGTTTTTTCTTCTTTAATTGTTAGTGCTTCCATGAGGCCAATACATCTCCCTGGAGATCACATACTTTTGGCTGTTATCTTCAGAAGCCCTATACTGTTAGCTTTATTTAGGCTCATGGTTCATTAGGAATTCTTTTCTGCCTCTAAAGTAAGAGTGTGAGATTCTTTCTTTCTTTCTCTTTTTCTGTAGAGATACCCAGGTGTTCTGGACCTTTTTCTTTTTTTTTGTAAAGAATCTTCTTTTCTTCTTGGCTTTTCTTAGCAACTTTTATAAAAAACCATGTGTACACTGGAGTCTATTTCTGTATTCCACATTGTGTGCCACTGATATATTTTCATTTACCCCGATATGCAGTATCTCTTTTACTCTAGCTCTGAGTCAATTGCTTTAATCTTCTTATCTTTGTTTAAAGTTAGGACTATTTTGGCTATTCCAGAATATTTGGTCTTTTACTTTAACTTAAAATTAATTTGTCAATTTCTGCAAAGAAACTTGCTGCATTTTCAGTGAAATTGCATTCAATCATTTTGGGAAAAAATAGACAATGATGTTGGCCCTTCAATCCATGATCCATTTATTTAGGTTCTTCATTTCTTTTATCAGTGAGGTGAGAGGAGATGTGCTTGCCTTATTTCATACATTAGAAGAAAAACACTCAATATTATATTATTCAGTATAATGTTAGAGTCCATAATGGCCACAAAATAAGAGGTTTAGGACAATTCTATCATATATAAGAGTAGAGGCCCGTGTATAAAATTTATGCATGGGTAGGGTTCTTAGCATCTTCCAGCTGATGGCTCCTGACCAGGGCCTACCTTCATTCCGGGCTACTTCCTGGTGGTCAGTGCACATCATAGCAGGTGATCAAACTCATATATATATATATATATATATATATATATATATACACTAGAGGCTCGGTGCATGAAATTCATGCACAGGTTGTGGGGGTCGCCCAGCCTGGCCTGTGCCCTCTCACAGTGTTGGAACCCCGCAATCAATCACCCCAAAGAGGTAGGCCTTGCCCACCCATCTGGGGCCTCTCAATGGATTGCCACAAAAAGGTAGCACTCAGTGTCAAGCCCCACCCACCCACACAGCCCCACCCACCTGCATGTGGCTGCTGCGCATGCAACCTTCTTGTGATTCCTCATTATAGCAGGAGAGTGTCACAGAGTGAGGGTGTCACAACCATATGGGCTTTTATTAATAAAACTAGAGGCCTGATGCACAAAATTTGTGCACGGAGGGGGGGTGTCCCTCAGCCCAGCCTGCACCCTCTCCAATCTAGGACCCCTGGAAGGATGTCCGACTACCTGTTTAGGCCTGATCCTAGTAGGATAGGGCCAGCCAGACATCCCTCTCACAATCCAAGACTGCTGGCTCACAACTGCTCGCCTGCCTGCCTTCCTGATTGCCTCTAATTGCTTCTGCCTGCCAGCCTGATCACCCCCTAACCACTCCCCTGCCAGCCTGATTGATGCCTAACTGCTTCCCTGCCAGTCTGTTTGATGCTAACTGCCATCCCCTGCAGGCCTGATCATCCCTAACACCCCTTCCCTGCAGGCCTGGTTACCCCTAACTGCCCTTCCCTGCAGGCCTGGTCACCCCATTTTTGTTTATCATTATAGTCATACATGTATTAGTTTCCTGTGGCCACCATAGCAAAATACCTCAAACTGGGTAGTTTAAAACAACAGAAAATTATTTTTTCATAGTTCTTCAGGCTAGAAATCTAAACTCGTGGTGTTGTCAAGGCTATGTTCACTTGGGAACTTGTAGGGAAGAATCTAGATCCTGGCATTTGCCAGTACTCTTTGTGCTCCTTCACTTGTAGATGCATAACATATATATTCAGTATCGCTATATACTATCTGCACATACACAGGGCATCCAAAAAAGTGTATACACAATTTAACAACTAATAGCTCAATTTTGAAAATGAAATGTACTTAAATAACCACTACCTTTATATTATTCAGTGTGTGTATACATTTTAGAACACCCTATATATACACACATATAAAATATTATATCTACATATTACATGTATATATGATATATGCATATATGTAGTTACTGGGAATATTTATAAATATTATTTGTCAATCAAATTAGTAGTTTTGATGTAAAGTGTGGCTCTAGGGTTTTAATTAAGCAACTATACACATATGCAAGTTGGGTCCTGAAAATGGCAGAGAGCACGGCATTGGAGCCTGACTTCTACGTTATCGTAAACCTGAAGGAAAAATACCTTTGGGAATCTGCACTACGAGATAAGTAGTTCCTGAAAACAAAACTGGCAGATGTGAATTAGGGATTATGACATAGGCAAATAAGAAGAAAAACCTAAGAACAAAATATAAGTCAGAAATCAAGAAATTCTGATACATCGCAAAGCATTAGGGACCATTAAACTGTTCTCAGGAGCATGAAAACTCTCTGAAATGCAGTCAACTCCCACAAAATTAAGCAGCATGTTCATAGGAACTGCATCCCTCACAGCTAACCCTGAGAACTGGGAATACCACACTGCTTTGCCATCACCTGCCATGTGGTATGGGGCCGCCATCTGTCTATTAGCAGAAGCCTGGTACCAGCACCAAGAATGGTGCACTCCGAGGTCACCTACACTGAGACCAGAGGTGGGAAGAGTGGCCTGGCTCTCTGTCAGTGGATCTTTCACCAGGAAAGCACCAGGAAGGAAAGGCAGATGTGGTTTGTCCCCAGCAGGGGGTTTTAGAAGATGACAGATGTTACTCTAGCCATCACCTTTGGTCCCACATGGACCGAGCCTTTGAGCAACATCTTCTCCAGGTTCCTGTTAACCAATCTTATTCAGTAAATGCAAGGACAGGGAGGACTCTGTGTGTGCCAGGTCTGAATTACTGGTGGAGCACTCCAGTGTTTCACATGAAGGATTTATATTCCACATCAGCTCGTTGTGCTCATGGCAAAGACCCTTCATGACTGTGTAGGATTCTTTTATGAAAATTTCTAATATTGACTCAGTAGAAAAGGATGCAAAAAAGTCCTTTGCTTGAGTATTTGGAAAACATGACCATTAAACATTTTGAAGAATACTTTTAAATCCTTCCATTCTATTCTCATTGAATTACAATTCAAAAATATGTACACACTAGAGGCCCAGTGCACAAAAGTCATGCGTGGGGGAGGGGGGGCAGGAGGCCTGCTCAGCCCAGCCTGCTCCCTCTCACAGTCCTGGACTACATTCAAAATATTTTGAACATTTCTACTAATTACTCTGGGTTTTATATTGTCCTCAAAAGAGATTGATGAATAGACCAAAGTAAACCATGTTGGAAATAGGAATACAACACATGTTTGAGTTGATAATATAGCAGAAGATCCAAAAAATAGTCCTAACATGAATAACTCACTGAAAGGCCAAAAAGCTTTGAAAGTTAAAGATCAATGTATAAAGGCCTTTTGTTCAACAAAAAAAGTTGTGAACATCTACTACATGATTATACATGGCCTAGAAATTGGGTATAAACTCATGATCAGCTTCTTTGGACCTCTGGAAACTTGTAATCTGTGAACAGCAAACTCTCACAGAATCCTGTGTGAAGGGAGACTATGGAGGATTTTATTAGATATTTCAGCTTAAGAAACAAACAGTAATTTTAAATTTTCTAAATTTAAAAGCTGTATTGACTATAGAGACATTTTTTCCAAACAACTTTGATTTCATTCCTTATGTTTCCTAAATACATGATATAATAGAAATATATTAGAATTGTGTGTATCCAGGAGATTTCAACATATTACTGAGGGGCATACTTCTAAAACTATGACCCCGCTTATTTCAAAGCCACAGCCTTACCACTTTGCAATGTAGCTCACTTTCTGGACTGTAACTGTTCCTGGGTCACAGTAGATACTGTGCATACTACTTGCTAAATTAATTTATAATTTGTGTATTCTAGAAAACAAATATAGTGGTGAAAATAAAATAAGGTTATAATATGATTTTATATTTCAAAATCCCTAAGTGAGGTTTCCAATAATTTCCTATGTCGCAGAACATTTACCCTGTGTATTTGAAGACAAGTTTTGAAGGTGAAAGAATGCTTTCCTTTAGCATTGCAGGTTCTCTGTGTCCTTGCAGACTCAGGTTTACTCCAGTACAATAACCATACACAATAGTCAGAGGCTTATCTGTATGTCTGTGCTGTGACTTAGGATGTGAAAGAAAACCTGGGGGTGTGTCTGGGAGTCAGGGCTGAGAGCAATCCATTGGGCTAGCTTGTTTTGTGCTCATTTGTTTTTTATGGCCCTAGACAGGTATGACGTGACAAAGAAAGAGCCTAAACTAATATTCCAAGATATTTATTGCTTTTAATGCCATTAATAAGAAAATAAAAGCTAAATAGCATCCTATATTAAAATATTTTGGGAGGTGAGCCATTAGTTCAAAGAGTCAGATTTATAGATGTGGAACTGCAGAGGGGGTAAGTGCATTTATAAATAAAAATAGTTCAATTGCAGAAGAAGTAGCAGAAGACTCAAGTTTCCTAATTTTCCAACAGCAATCGAGGAATTATTAGCTTTTAAAGCTCAATGCAATGATATTCATTATGAACAAAAGCCACACTCTCTGAGAAATGCATTGGCTCTGAGACTGCCTCTCCAGAAAGTGCCACCTGACACCCACTTGTGTGTTAGAATCTGAGCCTGTCTTCAGATTTGTTGAAGTGTTGACATTGCAACAGCTGGACTCCTCTTGGGAGCACCTGAGCTTGCCTGGAAATGGCTGCCTTTGTAGCCACATCTGTGTTTAATTTAGTGTTAAAACATGTAGGTTGTTTCCTTCAAGCTGCCATTAGCAGTGTCCAGAGACTGAAAAACAAGATGTTCATTCATTAGCACCAAACTTTTCCCCCCACTAAACACAGGCAAAATGTTCTGTCATTGTTAGCTCTTTACATAAAGAACAGGAAGAGGTAGGACATATGTTATATTTTCAACAATAAAGATTAAAAAAAATAGGTGAGGAAGAAATCATTTATAAAACAAATTAAAAAGAACAGCATGAGGTAGGCTCAACATTGACCTGCTTTGGATGAATATCGTGTTTTGGGACAACAGAGAAATTTGAAAACATCAGATAGGTTGAAGTTTGCCCTAAGGGAAGGGTCACATCGTGATAAAACATTAACTAACTAGTCAAGCTGAGATCATTGCAACTTTGTTAACAAAAGCATCCTAATAGGTGTAATTTTAAAAAATATATATTTTATTGAATTCAGAGAGGAAGGAAAAAAAAAGAGAGAGAGAGAAACATCAATGATAGAGAGAATCATCCATTGACTGCTCCCTGCAACACCTCCCACTGAGGAGAGAAGCCAAAATCCAGGCTTGTATCCGGACCAGGAATCAAACCGTGACTTCTTGGTTCATAGGTCAATGATTAACCACTGAGCTGGGCCTATTGGGTGTAAGTTTTAAATTATATAAAAGAGATGCTGTGCATGTGAATCCCATACATGCGTGTACATGGTGGCACTTTTAGCCCTTCTGTGCAGTCATGGAAACGTCCTACAAGGACCAGCCTCTGCAGACCCTATACAGTCCCATCCAATGTCCACCTCTCAGGCATTGACAACGGAACTGTGCTCCTGCCATCCTTCTGATGCCTAATGTTCCCAGAAGTGTCCCAGACTGTCTTCTACAACAACAATGTCACTTTCCCTTTCTCTCCTCCCACGGTTAGGATTGGCAGGATCTCCTCTCCAGGGAGTCCTCTGTGAGTCATGGCCTGCATGGCCTGGACCCCAAACCACTGAGCAGGGTCCTGAAAGCCTCTAATGTGAAGGAATGAGTCCTTTTCCATTACCCAGCATTACCGACCCGAATCCACCTCTGGTTGCCAAGGGGCAGGTTACAATGCAATGCCACAGAGCCATCTGATTTTGACTCATATCCAGTACAGCCAGCTGCATCCCACCCAGAGTGTGGGCAGTTCTTGGACTTTCACAGAAGAGGCGAGTGCAGGAACGTGTTTTCTCTTTGTTTCCATTCAAGGACTCTGCTGAAGGGGTTTGTTTTGTATAGAATTTGAATTGTTTCTAAACAGATGCATTTCTTAGACACATATTTTAAATCAAAGAGTTAAGTCTGCCAGGTTTGAAAGCAAAACAGTCATGATTACTTGCAAACACAACTTCTCTTCTGAAGAAATTTCACATTTCAATTTTACATCTTAAGATTCATTTTGAACTTTAGAACAATGTGCTGTTTCTCAGGTTCATAATGTAATTGCATTGCAATGTATTCAGCCATCCTGTGCAAAGCTGCAGGTGATGGCGGTAATGGGCCCACATCATCCCAGCAGACCTCAGAGCATGACGGCCACTGCTCTTAGAAGTCTCCAGTCCCCTGACCTTGAAGTTTTAACGAGGTGCACCAGCACCAAGGAACCTTGAGATCAGAATAAGGATCCTAACAGCTTTTTCAACATTTAGGGCTCATCCAATATTTCTTGAAACTCTGGCTAATTTCCTGCTTCTCAGCAGAGACAAATAACTGATAATAACCTTAGAACATTCCTGTGTACTTACCACCAAGTGGGGACCTCTACCTGACATACCACCCCTGAGTAGGTCCAGGGTGCAGGCCCTCAGGTGTACTCACACACCTTAATACTGACATTTTCATTAACTTCTTATAAAAGTATGACACACAGAGGACAGAAGTACATGGATCATCATTGTTTTATACGGCAATTGAATGTCAAGAAGGGGCCATATTTATAACAGCACAGAGATAATGAGGCCTGGTATCACCAGGACCCTGGGAGGGCCCCTCTACCAGGCTCCACTGATTCCACCAGGCTGAACTATTCTGAGATCCATCACTTACATTATTTTGCTTTCGTGGAGTTTTATACAATTAGGGTTATATAAAATGTGCTCTTTTATTATAGTATATGCCTCTCCCACTTTTAATTTAACCAAACTCTGTTGTGAGATTCATCCATGTATTTTGTGCAGTAAGAGTTTTAATTCTCAATACCTTAGTATTACATTGTAGGAATTGAAAGTGGTGGTTTATTCAATCAATCTAAAAGGAATGGATTGTTTTATTTCTACTTATTGGCTGTGACGGAAAGTTCTGGAATGAATGTCACTATGCGTGTTTCTAGAACACAGACATAGCCATCTCTGCTGGGTGCTCACTGGGGTGAAGTCATCAGGTCCAGTTACTTTTAGCTGCCCAGCTTCACAGGCCCTTCTCTGCACCCCACCCCCGCCCCCCGCTCCCAGCTGCAGAGCCTGGAAATGTCTTGTGGTTTTAACTGATGCCTAAGTGACTTCTCATGAGAAGCACCTTCTCATCTGTTTTAAGGCAATTCAGAATGATTGTCCATGAAGAGCCTGATATGGATTTTATTCACTGACCATTGCTTTAACATCCATCTTACTATGAAATTATAGACTTCACACACACATACTCCAGACATAATGTTTTTTGTTTTGTTTTTGTTGTTGTTGTTGTTGTTGTTTTTTGGGGGGGTCAAATATGCATTTTGTGACTATTTTCTTCCATTCTGTGTTTATTTTTCACTCTATTACTGTATTTTGCTGAATAAAACCTCTTAATGTTAATATCTTATCTATCAATTTCTTACATATAGCCAGTGCTTTCAGTTTATTTTTATTTTTTGCTTACTCTGGAAAAAATTTGCATCTTTTTATAACACCATACTCTTTAATTGTTTAATTTCTATATAGATCTTGAAAAACCTACCTGATATGTAATAGAAATTTAAAATGTGTCCTTAAGAAAATATTTAGACATTCTTGATCCTTTGGCTTTACATATAAATCTTGTTTATCTATTTCTTCTAAAATTATATATTTTAATATTATAAGAATTAAAGTAATTATAGTTCTAGTTATTCAGATACCTAGATAGATAGATAGATAGATAGATAGATAGATAGATAGATAGAGATAAATATTTTTTTTTCAGATGGTGGTAAAAAATATGTTTTCTAATGTCCTGTATTTCTATCACAGAGAGTTGCTATCTATATGTACAAAAGCCTAAGTGACTTAATGACTGAATGGCCAGTTGACTGGTCACTGTGCCATACACTGACCACCTGGGGGCAGTCACTCAATGCAGGAGTTGCCTCCTGGTGTTCAGTGCACTCCCACAGCCAACCTCTTGCAGCTAGCCAACCTCCCTTGGCCCCTCCCCCCAGCTGCCTGGCCCTGCTGGCCAGGCTGAAGGACTCATGCATGAATTTGTGCACTGGGTCTCTAGACTTATATAAAATTTGAGATCACTGGCAGTGGTTGGAATAGCATGTTTCTTGTGTGTATGTGTTTATGATATAGTGAGAATAAATCATTGAATATATATGTAAGTAAATTAAATAATATATTATAGGCTTACTATATTAAGAAAATGAGTACACTAAGATTTCATCATCAATTATTGTCATGTCCATTGCCTTGGTTTATTAACAGCTTTCTTTCTCACTTTATTTGATAAGTGATGCAATTACTAATCCTAAGAAACAAAAAATAAATAAGGCAACAATTGATGGCTTTCCAATTTTTAAAGAGCATTTTATTAGCTATTTTCTATTTATCTAATTAAGGTATTAATTAATTGAACAAATGGCTGTTACTTGAATAAATGGCTATAAATAACAACAATAAAATACTTCATATATTTATTGGGCTTTCAGAATATTAAATAAAGTGAGGTAGTTAAAGCTCAGTACCTAACAAAACATTGCTACTAAATAAATATTAACTTACATCCCTTTGAAAATCAATCAGCATGCTGTGGACCATGGCAGGGCACACATTAGTTCACATGTCCCTATTACAGTGAAAGCATGCTTACACATATTTTAGATTCCAGAGATGGAATAGATTATTGTGGAAAAAATGAAATATTTGACTAAGGTTTTTAATCCTTATGGAGCAATAAACTAGTCTTTAATAAAATAGTCTTTAATTCTTGACTTTAATTTTGAGAAAAAATAGATTTGGTTTGTTATTTTTAGAAGGACAAAATAGTTATATATTTGGAAAGAGATATATTAGAAACAGAATTAAAAATTGTTTAAAAATTCAAAAAAGACATGGATATGTTAACATTGATGTTATTTTTTAAAGTTCAGTCTAGGAATCCATATGTCCAGCCACATAAGCATAGAATACAAAATCTTTCCCATAGATCTGGGCTCTGTTGTAACAACATGCTCCTTGGCATTTTCGCTGTAGATTTCTATACAGGCCCATGAGGGAACAGCATAGCTTTTCTGTAGTGCCTGGAACTGAACAGAAAGCACAGTGGTGGCACCTCTCCTAATAGAGCAGCTAAGACACAGTGTGAAAGGCTGCCTCTTGGCATTCAGAAATGCAGCACAAGTTCAAGTTCTTTACTGATATCCTGATTTATGCAAGTCTGGGTGCCATAGGTTCTTGCCTGTTCTGTTTTGAACCTCATGAGATTTACATTATAAATTTAGAGTCACCTTGTGATCCAAAGAAAAGAAAATAATTTTAGTAAAGGAGAGTATTAAGAATGATTAAGTCAATCTAAAGTTGCTTTGAAATTTGTTACCCATAGGTGGGTATAGCTTTGATAATTCCTTAATATAAATTAGGCAATATATTGCAAGTAAATTTGAGATTTGGAGCAATAATATTATTTTTAAAAGTAATTTTAAAAGTATAAGTTGTAAAATAGTCGATGTTTAATTGGACTCTGCCTCTTCTCTTATTTATTCAAAAGAACTCATTATACTTTCTGAATATGAATCTTTTATTATATAAAAGCATTGTGAGTACCTTCTCACACTTTGGGGGTTTACTTTTTTGGGATGAATAATAAATTTTAATTATAATATAGGTTAATTGATCATTTTATTTTCTATATGGAAAACATTTTAGGTGCACTCTTTCAGAAATTATTGTGGTTCCCAAAGTTTTGAAGACATTCATTGGCTAGCAGAATGAATAAAGAAAGAGTGGTGTATTTATGCAATTGAATAGTAAATAACAGAAAATGAATGTACTAACTTATATGCAACCATCTGATGTTAAACAAAGAAAGCCCTTTTATTGCCACCCACTTCTTCTCTACTCTACTAGTTAGCATCTTTCTCCACTTTCTTAATAACTAATTCTGCTCCTTTCTTTTTTTAAATATATTTTATTGATTTTTTACAGAGAGGAAGGGAGAGAGATAGAGAGCTAGAAACGTCGACCAGAGAGAAACATTGACCAGCTGCCTCTTGCAGACCCCTACTGGGGATGTGCCCGCAACCAATGTACATGCCCTTGACCGAAATCGAACCCGGGATCTTTCAGTCCACAGACCAAAGCTCGACCACTGAGCCACCGGCTCTGCTCCTTTCTTTATTCTGTGTCCACACTGACCTAGTCATTTATATCTGCATTGACTCTCTTCACTTCAGTGGCTAAATGGTTTAGTTCCTTCTCCATCTAGACAATTTAAATCTGCCCAGAATGGTACATGTAACACATACTCATATAAACACATCCTTACATACAGACTACACATTAGACATCATTGATATATTTTATTAATGAGTTCAAGATGACACACGAAATTCATGCATGGGTTGCAGGGGTGTCCCTCAGCCCAGCCTGCACCCTCTCCAATTTGGGACACCATGAGGGATGTTAAACTGCCTGTTTAGGCCCACTGGGATTGGATCTAAATAGGCAGTCAGACATCCCTCTCACAATCCAGGACTGCTGGCTCCCAACTGCTCGCCTGCCTGCCTTCCTGATTGCTCCTAACCACTTCTGCTGCCAGCCTGATCACCCACTAACTACTCCCATGCCAGCCTGATTGATGTCTAACTGCTCCCCTGCCAGCCTGTTTGCCCTCCTCTGCCAGTATGGCCATCCCTAACTGCCCTCCCCTGCAGGGTTGATTGCCTCCAATGCCCTCCCTTGTAGGTCTGGTGCCTATCTTGCTGACCATCTTTGTGGTGTCCATCTTGTGTCCACATGGGGGCAGGATCTTTGACCACGTGGGGTCAGCCATCTTGTGTGTTGGAGTGATGGTCAATCTGCATATTACTCTTTTATTAGATAGGATAGAGGCCTAGTGCTTGGGTGGGGGCCAGCTGGTTTACCCTGAAGGGTGTCCTGGATCAGAGTGGGGGTTCCCTTGGGGTGTGGGGTGGCTGGATGGGGGACCTGTGGTAGTTTGCAGGCTGGCCACACCCCCTGGCAACCCAAGTGGAGGCCTTGGTAAGCCACTCAGGAAGTCAACCACCATAAACTAGAAAATAGATAAGCAGCTAATTAACAATAGTCTTAAATGTCTTTAGTATTGAAGACTCATTCAACTCTTCCTGAATCAAGTCATTTTTGTCAATACTCAGAAATAATAGACATGATTCCTTCCCTTAGCAATAGCCCAGTCTAGAAGAATAGTGAGTGACAAAATTCCTACCAGCATTTTTATGTAAGACTAGAGGCCCAGTGCATGAATTTGTGCATGGGTGGGGTCTAACCAGCCAGGCTCCAATTTGGGACAGATCGGGACTGGGCCTATCAGGAGGAAGATATGAAAGGAGTTTGGCTGGCTGGCCCAAACAGGGCTGGGCCAGCTGTGGGGAGGGGCCATGGGTGATTGGCAGGCAGGCCATGCCCCTGATTGGGGTTAGGGGGTCGATTGGGGATTACTGTCCTGAGGGTGGGGCTATGGGTGGTTGGCCAGCCAGCCCTGCCTCTTATTAGGGTGGAGGGGCGATCTTGGGTGGGGCCAGTTGAGGGGAAGGGGCTTCAGGAAGTTGACTGGCTGGTCCCACCCCCTATTAGGATAAGGGGGTGATCAGAGGTGGGTCCGGCCAGGGGGAGTGGCTGTGGGCCAATCAGGGAGGTGGAGGCCCGTAGGGGGTGGGCCTGGTTGGGAGGAGGGGTTGCAGGACTTTGGCCAGCAGGCCCCACCCCCTGTTCAGGCCAGTTTGATGGCCCCAGTAAGCATCATAGCTACCGGTTGTCAGTCATTATGGTTGCTGGCTACTATACATTTTCCACTTGCACTTGGTCTCCCTCCCTCCTTTTCCCTCCCTCCCTCTTTCTCTTCCTTTTCCTTCCTTCCTTTCTTCCTTCCTTCCTTCCTTCCTTCCTTCCTTCCTTCCTTCCTTCCTTCCTTCCTTCTTTCCTTCCTTCCTTCCTTCAAGTCAGGTATCAGATATATTAACAAAGCATAGAATCCACAATCTACCCATAGAACATCTGCTTTGGGCCCCATCTTTATGAAAAGATAGAAGTTAAGTCAATAAAATTTCCCCCATATGTAAATTTCTGAAAAACAAGAGATAAAAAGGGGAGAGGAAAAGGTAGGAAGAGGAAGGACAGGGGTGTGTGTGTGTGTGTGTGTGTGTGTGTGTGTGTGTTTGTGTGTGTTTGAGAGAGTGGAGAGAGAGAGAGAGAGAGAGAGAGAGAGAGAGAGAGATCACTATTAACCTCTGTATGACAGTATGAGGGAGACCAAGTGCTGACCAACTCCCCAGGGAAACTGGTGTAAACTCTAGTAGCATAATTAAAACTTCCTGAAATGGTCTAAGGGCAAACAGTAAATGAGAAAACAGCCAGTCAAGAAAAGCTATGAAGATTGCTCTGAAAGTTGAGAGTAGGTGGTATTTGAACAAAGGCTGACTCCCTGCTCCCTCTCCCAGGCCAGGGAGGCAAAGCAACCACTCTGGATTCCTCAGTCCAGGGCAGGGCCCTTGTCTCCTCCCCTCTTCTCAGGTGACCCAGCTGTCTGGAGGCTGAATCCCGCAGGTACAATTGAGAAGCAGGGCTCAGTTCTGCTCAGCCTCCCCTCCTGGAAGGAAGGCCCTATCTTGAGCAGGTCACCCCTGTGGGTATATCACTAACTTGAGGCAGAGTAAAATACTCCTTATCTGCAAGTTCAAAAATGTTCATTTAAAACTCTCTCAGGGCACATGGACATTAGGTTGATAAAAAGAAACTTTTACATTAAAATAAAAACTTAACTCATCAAATTTAATAAATCTCAAGTGTTTAAATAGAAATGATTATAATACAAGTTTATAAAATTAATGACAATATTAATGATAAAAATAATGTTGGAAAATCCCTGCCAAATGATGATGCTTCTCACTTATCATTATTGAATATGCCATGTTATCTAAAAATGAAAGTCATAAAACTTTATAAAATCCTCTTATTCTAATACTAGAGACCTAGTGCACAAAATTCATGCATGGGGGGGGGGGAGTGTCCCTCAGCCCAGCGTGAACCCTCTTCAATCTAGGACCTCTTGAGGGATGTTCTACTGCTCGTTTAGGCCTGATATCTCTCTCACAATGCAGGACTGTTGGTTTCCAACTGCTCACCTTCCTGCCTGCCTGACCGCCCCTAACTCCTCTCCCCTGCCAGCCCTATTACCCCCAACTGCTCTCCCCTACAGGCCTAATACCCCAACTGGCCTCCCCTGAAGGCCCGGTTGCCCACAACTGTCCACCCTTGCAGGTCTGGGTCCCCCACAACTGTCCTCCCTGCAGGCCTGGTTGCCCCAAAGTGCCCTCCCTTGCAGGCCTGGTCCCTCCCCTGCTGGCCTGATCACCCACAACTGCCTTCCCATGCCAGCCATCTTGTGATGGCCATCTTATGTCCATGTGGGGGTGGCCATCTTTGACCACATGGGGGAAGCCATCTTGTGTGTTGGAGTGATGGTCAATCTGCATATTACCTCTTTATTATTTTTAGGATTTTGTGAAGCTGAGTTCACAGAACCAGATTGAATAAGCTAAAATTTGAGTGATCTGCCTTCAGATTTTCTGGTGTCCTCCTTAGGTTTCTAATCTCCACAATTAGAAAGGAGAAGGAGGAGGAGGAGGAGGAGGAGGGGTTAGGAGACACTCATAAAATAGGAGACACACTTCTTTACTTCCCAAAGATCACAGAATTGTATGAGTGGCATCAGTGAGAAGATTTCTGCCAAGAGCCATATGACTTACCAAGAAAGATATGGGGGGATTACTATTAAAAGAGAGAACTGCATCTGATAAGGACTAGTCACATTATTGGTACCATATTATTGGTAACATAAATCACTGTATAGTTAATTATTTTCCTGAGAATCAGGGTGTGACAGTAATTGATACACTTACAATGGACTTTTTAGGGTCAATAGCAAAAAGATCAATCAATCTAACTTTGGTTAATAGTTAATGTTTCATTTTTTTATATGTGGCAGGGCAGTTTTGTTTTTTAATGGTTATATCAGTCATTGTAAACTCTGAAAAACCTCTACAGTTGATGGTTAAAGCATAAGCAGATAAATGATTGCTAATTTATTTATCCTTTCATTAAACATCTGAACTGACCTGGTCCCTGTAATAAATGTAAGATAATCAAAGAAAATGTTTCTTACTTCATCCCACATTGAGAATAATACTAGTCAATAATTTTAGCCAATATATTAAAATATATTGAGACAAACTTATGTTGACTATAGATATTGTTTTAATATAAATTTTAGGTATTTCCAGGAAATATAATTATAATCTGATTCCGTATGTTCTTGGAGAAAGAGCTCAAAAATCTACAACTCAGGAGCAGTGAACATTTCTTCAAAATTCCTGGGATACTACTAAGTTATTGTCAGAAACTTAGTCTAGTTCCTCATGTATTGTTTGGAAACATAAGTGACAGGATACACTTTCTTCTATGCAATCTTAGCCTTGGACAAGGTTCTCAATGGCAAGAAAAAAGAAAAAAAAAGAAAAACTGGAGAGTTCAATCATAGGTGGCAAAGCACACTGTGCCGGGTGAAGTTAAACAGGCAAAAAGGACTTTATTCAAGGCTATTGCAGTAGCAGAGAGACCAGAGGGAAGTCTGAACTCACTCTACTGAAAGGGCAGAGAGCAGGAGGGTTTTAAACTCCTGTGTGGAGTCCAGTTGGCTTCACACAAAGGAAAAAGAAACCTTCCCCCATTGTTATGGCAAAAGCTACTTTACAAGTTGGAAGGGGCACTGAGTGAAGTGAGGCTCCAGCTCCTGATAGGAAAGGAAGTAGTGTGTGTGTGGGGGGGAGGAGGGCTGACTACTGTGAGGATGGTCTTTCTGACCCAGGCCCCCAGACATTCTGGGGTTTAGCCTAGCTAGAGGCTTTATAGATGATTTGCATGTCAAAGGTACAGAGAAAGAACATACATATAAGCTTCCTCAGGTAAATCCCTCAGATCAGGAGAACTCAGCAGAAGACTTTGGAAAATGAAGTCAGGCTGAGGGGACTCTGCAGGCCCTCTGGGTCTGAGTAGTGTCTTGTAAGAGTGAGCTGACAAGGACCATTTTGATTTCGATATTGATTCTCTGCATAATTATGATTGTATCCGTTGGCCCTACCACCCCACATGGATTTCAACATATAGATCCACAGTCTACCCATTTTGAACAAAAAGGTTTCCCATGGTAATCATTTCTTTCCCAAAATGGCTTTGTGCCTTTAGTCATTGTTTTGAGAAGTCATTGGTGCCTTTTCTCTGAAGGCCGTTGATGTCCTTCTTTAACTCATCTGTTTTCCTGTACCCCAGGGGGTCCTGGAGAATGGTGTCCTTCAGAACATTTGAGAAGATTGTCCCAATCTTTGAAAGACAACCAGACATTATCTTATTTCACTCTGTCCTAATTAGAGGAACATTCACATGACCCTTCCTACAGTAAAGAAAATCTACCCCACCATGACCATTTTGGCTCAGTGGATAGAGTGTCAGCCTGCTGACTGAAGGGTCCTATGTTTATTTCCAGTCAGGGGCATGTACCTTGGTGGCAGGCACATCACCAGTAGGGAGCTTGAAGGGGGCAGCTGATTGATGTTTCTCTCTCATTGATGTTTCTTACTCTCTAACTTTCTCCCATCCTCTCTGTAAAAAAAATCAAAATATATATTTTTTAAATAATAAAAAAAAACTTCCCCAATGAGGATATATTTCCCCTCTACATGTATTCAGCAGCAGTTAGATTTTCTTAATTCTTCACAAAACAACTGGACTATAGCACTCAACTAGATGTAGATATTAGGAAGTGTATTTTGTAAGAAATATTACATTATGCCATTTTGATTTATTCCAGAAAATAATTAAATTGGCAAATCATAGAGACAGAATATATTTATCCTAAAAAGAACCTTCATTTACCCAGTCCAGTGTTGCAGGACAGAAAGCTCACTTCCTCATAAGACCAATTTTTAAACATATTAGATAATTTAGATTATTTAGTTCAGATGACACTGATCAATAACAATAAAAAACAATAGGAATATGACATTTCAACATGAGGAAAATACATACCAAAAAATAACACAAACAAAATGACATGAAAGAAAATACTACATACAAATTTTGGTCTATGGCTTGAATTTGAATCTGTTAAAAGTTCAGAAATAACAGAAGGAAAAATCAATGAATCACTGGAATAGTCATTAGTAAAAGTTTACTGAACACGCCCAAAAGGACAGTTTACAAACAGAAGCACTCAAACCAGAACATAGAATGGCGCCCAGAGTGTGTTGTTATGAATCAGCTTAGATAGTGAGTGAGCAGTTTTATTCTTCACACGGATTGGTGATATTAGAATTTTCTTACGTATGGAAACTGGTTAGTGGTTACCACCTGTTAACTGTGTGTTATGGTTAAATTTTTCTAATGATTTCCAGACTCATAGGCAAGAAATAACCCTGGTCAAGCTAGAATTACAAAATAAGCTAAATGAGGCTTTGCTTTTATGACAAATAGGTTTTGTATGTGCAGGAGATTTTCAAGGCTGAGCTCTGTGTTTTTTATTTTAACAAACCCAATATGGAGTAGGCCAAGTACCAATCTAATTAATACATTCAGTCTTTTTTTCTATTACCATATTACTTGGCCATCCTATTGAGGATTTTAGACAAGTTAAGTCACAAGGTAAGTCATGCATTTACTAATGGAAAAAAAGTGGAAAAAAGCAAGAATGTCAAGATGATGACAAGTAGAGAGCAAATATGTAAATATATAGCAATAAGGAAAAAACAGATTCCTAGCCAAACAGCATAAGAAAACATCAAAATATGACTCCTTTTTGCAAGGATTAAGAATTTTTACCCCCCCCCCTTCATTTTTACAGAAGGGGAAAGGAAAAATAAGTACTGTACCATGACAAAATGTGAAGTATAAATATTATTAACCAATAAACAATGAACAGAGAACTATAGGAACAGGAAGCTTTAACATTAACAAACTGCACAACTGTCAAATCTAGGGAAAACTACACCTAAAAATTGGTCTGGCCTTGAAAGACTAACCCTGATTGGTGAGCTTAAGAAACACAGCAAATATTTCCAAAAAATATTGGAATGAAGAAAACTTTTGAGCCCTGGCAATTGTGTTGCTCAGTTGGTTGAGTGGCCTTCCATATACCAAGAAGCTGCTGGTTTGATTCCTGATCAGGGTACATTGCCTGGGATGCAGGCTCAATCCTCAGTAGGGGGCATGCAGGAGGCAGCCTCAAATGTCTGTTTCTCTCCCTTTCCCTTACTCTCTCTCTCTGTCTTTTTAAAAAGAAAAAGAAAAGTTTTGATTAAGTAAGTAGTGCATTTGCATACAGGTTACACACTAATACATCTCAGCTCAACTGCTGTCTGTGTGATTTGTCATCTCACATTCAACGGTTCAAACAAGTCAAAATGAAAAGGCCTGAGGAAGGCATCTGCTAAATAAGCTTATATGGTTTTTATTCTGCAGCAACTCAACAGACAGACAAATCACTGCAGAAAGGCAGGGGAGTCTGAGGTCCATCTCAGAGTTAATAATAGCATCACCATATAAGTCATGGAAATTTCAGAGAATATTTAATATATGTAAGGTAGAAGCCAGATAAGGTAGAGCAAAAGCCAACTTAATGATATAGCCATGAAAAATTAAAACACAGATGAAAGGAAGCTATTATAAAATCAGAGATACCTTCAGAAAAGGAGTGAAGGGAGAAATCGTTGGCAAAAAGAAGTAAAAAACACAAAGGAAAGAACTGGAAGGTAACATATAACAAACGTTGGTATTAACCATTTCAGCCCCCATCAAGCACTTTCAATTGTATTGTCTCTTTTCCATCAAACTTCCAATGATACTGATGAGGATTTTGTTTTAGAAAGAGTCGTGTCACAAGAGACACAGAAGAAAGCAAGTTGTAAGGTTGGTGAGAGTAGCATGTTTCTTTCTTGTCTATTCTGAAACCCAAGTATAAAGTGAGATATCTGTTGCAGGGAGAGTTAATACAAATGATGAGGAAAACATAAGGATTAGAATTACACTGGAGAAGTTAAGTATTCAGGGTCTAATAGAAATAACAGAAAACACTTTTCCAAAGGAGTGTCACTGAATTGATTGACAGGAAAAAAAAACAAACAAACAAAAAAACAAACAAACAAACAACAACAAAAAACACACATGGAGACCACCCTGGAGTGATAGGAGAAAATACAAAAACTAGAACCAAGCTATGAAATGTTTTAAAAAGTAAAACACAGCAACCTCAGGACAGAGATTCAGTGTCTGGAGGAAATGTATGGAGAGGACCAGTATCTCTGAATGAAATCAAGAGGACTTTCTGGGCCAATGACCAAATTATAGGAGGGAAGATGGTCAGTGATCCATAGTTTAAAATTACTTCTAACATGTAATTCAAAGGAAAAGGGGAAGAAGCAACACAAACTTAAAGGAAAGTTTTTCTGGAAAAGTAGAGATATTCAAGAATATATATGTAGAAGAAAATAAAATTTTAAAAAGCATAATAAATTAGTCCCTAGCTGGTTTGGCTCAGTGGATAAAGCATCAGACTGAAAGGTACTGAGTTTGATTCCTATCAAGGGCATGTGCTTAGGTTGCAGGCTCAATCCCTTCGGTCAGGGCACATGCAGGAGGCAACAATGTCTCTCTCACATTGATGTCTCTCTCTCTTTTTCTCTGTGTCTCCCCTGCCATCCCACTCTCTCTAAAAATTAATGGAAAAATATTCTCAGGTGAAGATTAACAACAAAAAAAGAATAATTGAATTGAAAGCAATAACATTGGGGACACTAGGTTTATATAATAACTTGTGGAGGAAGAAAAAGTATAATACAAAAGTTATTTCATTATAGTGATACAAGAATAAATCATTTATTTGAAATGCAAATGCTTTTAAAAGTTATAAAATATTGTTTGAATACAAAAATGTATTATTTGGGTCTTGAATGGATTCTTTTAAACTATAGTGATAATACAAGAAATGACAAATGTTTGGGAGAATAAAATAAAAAAATAAAATGAAAAAGCTTTAAAAATAATATTCTAGACAAATTTTCCAAGATATTAGTTGGCATGTTACATGTCAGAAATAATTGAAATACTAAACTACCCAATGTAGCCAAAACCGGTTTGGCTCAGTGGTAGAGTGTCGGTCTGCTGACTGAAGGGTCCGGGGTTCGATTCCGGTCAAGGGCATGTATGTTGGTTGTGGGCACATCCCCGGTGGGGGATGTGCAGGAGGCGGCTGATCGATTTTTCTCTCTATTCGACGTTTCTGGCTCTCTATCTCTCTCCCTTCCTCTCTGTAAAAAAATCAATAAAATATATTTAAAAAAACAAACAAACAAACAAAAAAAACTACCCAATGTATTCCAGAAAATAAAAACCAGTTGAATTCTAGGTATTTATTTCTAGAACTGTTTAAAGACAGTAATTTTTGCATTTCCTAAGCCCATAAAAATAAAAATAAATTGAGATTTTCAACTTACAAACATGTTTACTTTATTTTGATAATATACTAATTTTGCCATTAATAAAAAAAGAAACTTTAACATCCTTCAACTGTGACATTGATAAGGTGTGTGTGTGTGTGTGTGTGTGTGTGTGTCTGTGTGTGTGCACCTACATATTGTGATGACTCTCACATCCATACTTCATGAAAAATAACCTGCATTAAAAACAAAATTCTAGTTAATTTATCTCACCAAATCCAGAAATACATGTAATAATATTGTGTTATGCTATAACAGTCCATTTTGCCTTCTGCATTTGAATTTATGACAGATTGTATCATGGAACAAAGAGCAGAATACCTACTAGTAGGTGTGAGATTCCTCACTCATTCTTCCTCATCACTAAGATGGCATTCATCCCTTGGTTTCGGTTGTATCCAACTATACAATTCGGGACTTCTGAGTCAGACACCATGTTTGTAAATGAACTTGATATTGAGGTACACCAATAAATCAATCCAGCAAATTGAGTTTGAGTGACATGTCCATTTTTCCTGTGTAGTAAAGGGAATACCCTTATTCAGAGGCCATCTATCTTTGATATACTTGCTAAGTATTAATTTACTTAATTGTTTTTAATATATATTTTTATTGATTTTAGAGAGGAAGGGAGAGTGAAAAAGATAGAAACATCAGTGACTAGAGAGAAACATTGATTGGTTGCCTCTTGTATACCCCACTCTGGGGATCGAACCCACACATGGGTATGTGCTTTGACTGGGAATTGAACCATGACCCTCTGGTTCATAGATCAATGCACACTGAGCCAGCTGCTTAATTCTTCATGGTGTTAAAATTTATGGAAATTAGCCAAGACTGGTTTGGCTCAGTGGATAGAGCGTCAGCCTGTGGACTGAAAGGTCCCAGGTTTGATTCCAGTCAAGGGCATGTACAGTGGTTGTGGGCACATCCTCAGTAGGAGGTGTGCAGGAGGCAGCTGATCGATGTCTCTCTCATCAATGTTTCTAACTCTCTATTCCTCTCCTTTCTTCTCTGTCAAAAATCAATAAGATATATATTTTTAAAAATTTATGGAAATTAGACTGTATTCCTTTAGTTCAGTCGTCGGCAAACTCATTAGTCAACAGAGCCAAATATTAATAGTACAAGGATTGAAATTTCTTTTGAGAGCCACATTTTTAAAACTTAAACTTCTTCTAACACAACTTCTTCAAAATAGACTTGCCCTGGCCATGGTATTTTGTGGAAGAGCCACACTCAAGGGGCCAAAGAGCTGCATGTGGCTCGTGAGCCACAGTTTGCAGACCATAGCTTCAGAACTAAGATGGCAGAACTGGGTAAGGTAAATGATGCAATGAGCGTATCACATAGATTTAAGTAATTTGATAATTTGATCTTGATCTTAAAAATAACAAAGCCTATATATAGGCTTTGTTATTTTTAAGATCAAGATCAATATATATATATATATAATTTAAGATAAAAACAATGGAATTGAATTATTTTAGGTCAGACATGCAATCTTAAATCAGGTTCTGCGTGCAGTGGTGTGTTGAAGATGGTTAAGGAGAAGTGAACAGAGAACAGGGAGCATCCAGATACCTGTAAAGCTACTCTGAGAAGCTACTCTGAGATTTGGAGCAAAGTGGGCGGAGCTCTTCACTAACAGAAGCCTGGTGAGGCCCTGCCTGCATTCCCTGAGAGCTGGCATCCTGGTTCCTCCCACCCTCAGCCTGCATTGTGTCCTACAAGGTGGGTCTGGTGGGTTGTGTGGGTGGATTTCTTTGTTCTCGGCTCTTCAATGGGTTCTGCCTAGGGCACCAAGGGGAGGAGGACTGAGGTCTGGAGATGTGTGTCTGCACCTCCTGCAGGCAGCAAGGCAGCATGCCTGGCCGGCCCCTCCTTCTGGCAAAGCCCAACCAGGCTGCCAGTCCACATGGGCAACTCTGTTTGAGGTCCAGTCACTGCTCTCTCTCCTCACCCGGGCAGGCCTGGAGCCAGGGGTTAGTGACATCTAATTGAGTTCCTTCGTGTAAATCCCCTCCATCTTGCCCAAACCTGGGTACATAGTAAATATTAAGCTTTCAGCATACATTAGCCAGGACCCTGAGTGACAGATAGTAAAAGGAAGGTGGAAAATCACTCTAGGCTCTTCAGTCATCTATAAGCTCTTTAAAGACAAAAGTGTGCCTATTCCTTTGTCTTTGAGGTCTAGCCTATGTCTAGTACACAACAAGAGATCAATATATTTATTGCTGTTCAAGCTCTTACCTATAATTGTGACCTGCTTTTGGTTTAAGGTGGGATGCTTAGGTTTTTAAAGGAAAGAGAGTAAATTTGTTAAAACTAGGCCATTAAGACCATAGTATCGTTATGTATATGATAAAAAATGATTTTTACACACACACGCACGCGCACACACACACACACACACATACTAGCATCAGCATTACATTACCATCATAGCATAAATATTATCTGATTGTTAGTTGGATGGATACATGTAAAATGAATACTTTTATGTAAGTATCATGGAGCTTTCTAAAGGAGGCCCTTTGCACCTTTTAAACCATCCACAGCTTCCAGCATAGGGTCTGGCATAGGAATCAGAATGTTTGTCAAAACAATGTTTTATCTCGTTAATAGTCTAGAGTAGCAATGGAGACATATAACGATTTTCAGGTGTATTTTGAAACGTATTTACATTTGGTATGCATTAGATTAGGGTAAGTTTTAAGTACAAACATTCACATCTGAGCTAAAATATTCATTAACATTTTAAAGAGCATTTTATTACTTACCTATCTATAATAATAAAAATATGATATGCTAATTAGACCAGATGTCATTCCAGACAACCTTTTGGATGAAGCCAGAGCTGTGAGGGAAGCTTGGGTCCTGTGTGCTGTTATGCCCAGACTTCGTGATCCCCAAGGACCACCAGGGAGCCAAGTCTGATGCAATAAACAAAAGAGCCTTCACCATGCTAGCATGTGCTCCTCCCACCCACGCCGGCAGCATGGCGGAAGAGAGCGAATTTCTCCCAGTCCAGGGGTTTTGAGGGCTAGGAATAACTCCGCCCGGGGTGGAGTTGGGAGCTCATCCTCGCCCCACCCTGCCCTTTCATTCCCCCCTTGTCTAATGTGCCTAGTCAAATCATTGACTCAGCAGCCTACTTCTTTTCAGCATAAACAACAAATACAGTTATCAAGACCCTTAGTACCACAGTTCCCATCAGTATTGTCCTCACTGAAGTCCAGTTCCCCTCCTGCAGGCACCAGTTCTCCTCCTGGCCTGTAGTCGCCAGGATACAGGCCATGCAGGAGCTGGGAGTCATGTAGTCAGGTCTGGGTGCCATCTACTTCAACAGTAGTGGGCGTGCTCAGGATAACAGTGCAGCATCCTTTTGAGTCCTTGGGCAGCAAATTTCTTTACCCACATTGAGTTCCGGGGCTACAGGGTCTGCGGTGGGCACTGGCAGTGCATCTGGAACAAGCAAACTGCAGAGCCTGTAAGGACTTGAGCAAGGAAATGGTTACCATACATGATCCCCTCCCAAAAAGGGGAAACTTGTCCCAGTAAGGGGTACACCTGGCCCTCAAGAGGGCAAAGGACAGGGGGTTGGTCCAATTTTCACCGATTCTAGGACACATTTAGTTAAACCCCTTTTCCAGAGTCTCACCTGTCCTAAGGCTAGAGCTATGAGATACCTTAGCTACCAAGGGGAGGGCTGTTATCTGATAGTGGGGTGTACCTCAACCTAATCTGAAGTGTCTATAAAAACTAGACCCTAATGCTGGTGGTTTAATCTCTGAAATCTACCTACCAATGCTCTCCTGGGGAGGTTCCCTGGGACCTGAATTCCCAGGGGTGATCCCCTTACCTTGCTTAGCATTTACCTGTACACAGACAGTACTTCTAGCAACTCTGCCTCACAGAAGTTCAGAAGTCTTGGTGACACTTAACCTAGTGTCACCGGGCAACTCTGACCTAGAGCCTCTAGGACCAACAGTCTTGTCATCTGCAGGGTCCATCAACCATCTGGTCCTTCAGTGGCTTGCTTCTGGTCAGCCAATTCCTTCTGGCTGCAGTTGGTAACCCTCTTTTCTCTGTGGATGGCACAGTGTCTCCATCAAAGGGCCTGGATTAAGGCCAAAAGTTCTGGAGCTGTGCCCAAATGGTGTGGCCCAGGGTGACTACCGCTGCCCCTGCATATCAGGTCCCATCCTGAACGTAACTGCTCCCATCTGTGAACAGTACCTTGTCGTCTGTTACCTCTGTGTAGTCATGAATGGGTTCCATCATCATCATCTGGAAGCAGGCTGGCAGGGTTGATGGCCAGAGTTTTATGAATCTGGACACAGGGCTGGTCCAGGAGAAAAGCCTGGCCCATCCAGGTTAGCTCCTGGTCCAGAGTCCGCTTATCTGCCTCCTTCACCAGCAATGCTGTGGCTGCCACAGGGTCCAGTCTCTTAGACAGATAGGCAACAGGTCTCTTCCAGGGACCTAGAGTCTGAGTGAGAACCCCTTTGGCAATGTCTCTTACCTCACTCACGTAGAGGTGGAAGGGCTCCACGTCGTCCGGCAAGGATAGGGCAGCTGCTGAGATGAGAGCCTTCTTTAGCTCCTCAAAGATCCGTTGTTCCACTTTGGACCAGTTCAACAGCTGCATTCCCCAGTACATGTTCCTGCCGAGGACCACAGTCCTTCTTGATGTCCAAGGAAAACAGGTAGTTTGTCTGGTGGCTTCCTGGGCTGATGTATGGGTCCTATCAGCTCTCTCAAGACTAAATAGGGTGCCCCATGTCCATCAGGAAACTAACAGGCTTGCCTCTCCTAGCTAACCTGTCAGGACATACTCTTTACTCTTTATAATTTTTATAAAAATCTTATCTTCCAAAAATACATAACCATGCCTCAAATTTTAAAGAAAAGGCAAGGGAGGAAGAAGCAGGTCCAGTACCTGTTCCCAGGCCTCTAACAGCCACCTGAAATGTAAAATGCCACATTTTCCCTACAGATATAGATTTATCTACATTTCTAAGCCCCTCTACTCCCCACTGCAGAACATCGGTGAAAATTGTCCAAGCAGTCTCGGGGGGTTAATCATACAAATAATTGTTTTTACATTGTTTTAACACAATTCTAAATAAATTATAAACCTTTGTGATGAAGTCTACTTAAATCTATAAAGTAGATACACATGACTGAAACCAAAAATGATTCCCAAAGTTTAAACAAAATACAAGATGCAGGTACAAGCCTAAATTCAACAATGGCATATGAGAAAAGCAAAACAAAACAAGTCAAATATAAAAGTTTCATGTTACATTAAACATTACTTCAGAAAAACTGACTTAAAAAAATACTGCATCACTGACTTAAAATAATTTTTTTAAGTGTAAGCATTACATACTTTTTCATCTGACAAATGAGAATAAATCAATCCTTGAGATCTTTGATCATTACTGCTTATTCTTAACATATATAATACAGTTTAGCCTGCCATATTCTAGGCATCTAGTTACTGCAATTAACTTTTCCTAATTCAACTTATACTTTGAACTTTTAAAGCTGGCAAGTCAAATAAATTTGGCATTAACATTACATTTCTAATACATCCTGCTTATTTAGGGTAAAGTTTCAGCAACAGATCTAATCATACAATTTTTTCAGATCTCAAAATTTTTTTCTGAAGTTCAAACAAAGCACTGAATAATCTCTTTGTAGGAGAGCCTAATAGTCTTGCGCTCTCCGGCCTCCCCTAGACCTCTCCACACCAGAGGCAGTTTACTAGGATTTAAGACAATGTCAGAAAATCATAGGTCAATCACAATTCATACTTAAGTAGCTATATGACTCTGCTTAGCTGATACCAATGACAAGGAAGACTAACCATTGTGGGCTGCTTCACCACCAATCACCTGCCACTCCTTGAAGCTGGAGCAGCATTCAAATGCAAATGAACACATTCTTTACCTGAAGACTCTCAGCCATTACCATCTAGTTTCCACCTCATGGCGGGGAATTTCAAAAGCTGCTTACAATGACTTGGGAAACCAGTTTTAATTTATCTCCCAGTTATCTCCACCACTTTTAAAACTTATTCTGTACCCAGAAAAGTGTTTTTAAGCACAGCCCAAAACTATGCGCACTCGTTTTGAACTGGCCTTTCACTTTACTGAGCACAGAGATTTGCCCTTGAGCTCTTCTCCATTACCGGATGTAGCCATGCCAGATGCCTTCACCTGGCCCAGGCCCCTCGGGCCCAGGCCCCCTGAGTGAGGCTGCTTCGGCCGCAGCCCCAGCCACACTACTCAGGCGGCCCCCGAGGAGAAAGCGCGGGTCGCCCCAGCGGCTTCCCGGCTCCGCCTCCCCTTCCCCAGGCAGCCAGCAAATTAACCCAGGTGCCTGCTCCCCAAGCAAGGCCACCACTGCCCAGCTGTGCTCCAATGCACAGACTGAGCCCCGCGGGAGCCCCCCCTCCGACCCAACGCCACCAGGGGGCCCCGCACCACCACGCCGGCCACACTTCGCCGGCTCCATCCTGGGGCGCCATGTCGCCCACAGATACCAAACTCAGACCTGGGAAAGGTTCACTTTCCGCAAGTGAGGCAACGGCTCACGCCATTCCTCTCCCCATATGAGGGTCCCTCTCGGGCCCTCCCGGGAGGTCAGAACGTCTTCTGATCCTCCTGCCCGTGGCCTTCATGGTGTGTCCACCAGGCGTTTTCGGGCACCAATTTCACAAGGGGTTTTACTTCCCTCCAAAAACACAGACACACACACACCTACCGCGGCCAGTCAGACCCTCCGGACCGGGTTTTCCCTAATGGTCCTGGGGATCCTGGACGAATTCCCCATATGTTATGCCCAGACTTCATGATCCCCAAGGACCACCAGGGAGCCAAGTCCGATGCAATAAACAAAAGAGCCTTCACCATGCTAGCATGTGCTCCTCCCACCCACGCCGGCAGCATGGCAGAAGAGAGCGAATTTCTCCCAGTCCAGGGGTTTTGAGGGCTAGGGATAACTCCGCCCTACAGGGCGGAGTTGGGAGCTCATCCTCGCCCCACCCTGCCCTTTCAGGTGCCAGAAGGAAGCCAGTGCCAGCAGCTGAGGGAAGGAAGGCCCGGATTTCACACATCGGGCCTCTAGTTCTTAAATAACGTTCAAATATTTCTGACTCAGTATACTAAATTATATTTTTTCCTATTTCTGTTTAGAAAAACTGGTTAATTCAATTTCCCTCCTTTTCTTTTTATTGCCACACATTCATAGAAAAAGAATACTTCCTGAAACGGCACAAGTAAATTTTTTTCAAAAAAATTGGTGGTTGAAATATTTATAATAATTTTGACATGATTTTTAAGAAACTTTGAGTAAGAAACTAAAAATGTATTATGATTTATTCTATCATAAATGTGTGCAAAAATAAAGCACGATGTCTAAGTAAAGCTGAAAAAATGAAAGACAGGCCTTAGCAGGTTGCTCATTGGTTAGAATGATGGCCTGCGGGTTAGATTTTGGTCAAGGGCATTGCAGTCTCCATCCTCTGGCTCTAGTCAAGGATATGTGGGAGGTAAACAATCAATGTGTCTCTCTCACATTGATTTTTATCTCTCTCTGTCTCCCCCCTTCACTTACACTCTCTATAAACATTAATGAAAAAAATATCCTTGGGTAAAGATTAATTTAAAAAAAAGAAAGATAGTATAGTAACCTCACTTCATTCACTACATCCATATCCTTGGAAGTTTTTTTTTTGTTTGTTTGTTTGTTTTTGGCTTTAAATTTAATTCTCTACAGTAGGGGTGTCGAACTCAATCAGAGAAGGGGCCAAAATCTAAAATCCAGCCTAAATCGCCGGCTGAATGGTTTACTGAACAGTCATAAACTGTCATTGTGATGGAAACGCAGCGGAGTGCAGTGATGACAGCGCGGTGCGGGCCACATTGCAAGGCCTGGCGGGACGGATTTGGCCCGCGGGCCTTGTGTTTGACACATGTGCTCTACAGAATAATTCAAGTAAAAAATGTATTCATTGTTGTCTAGATCCAGCAACTGACAGGGCTAAGATAAATATCATCACAGTCACAAATATGCTGAATAGAAAAATACAAAAACAATTTTAAATACGTAGTTGAACTCAGAACATATGAGATAAAGCTTCGTGGCTCAGAGAGAAGAAAGATCTGACAGCCAGACAAGCGGGCACTTTGAACCTGGAATTGAATTGGTTATGCCTTTAGAAAGAAGGAGAAACTTTTTCCAGGCCCACATTAGGTGTGTGTATTCATAACCATGCATGGGTAGGAGATACGGCTTTTACATTTTTAACATGTTGAGATAATTGTGCATTCCCATGCACTATAGTACAATGGAACCACGGGGACATTGCATTGATCCAGTTGAGATACAGGATATTTCTATTACCATAAGGACACCTCATGATGCCCTTTTATAAACACTCTTCCCTTCCCTTCCATCACCACCCCTCTTTATGCCCTGGTGACCACTAAATTCTGGTCCTTTTTTCTAATTTTGTCATTTCAAACATCTTACATAAATGAAATCGTATAATATGTGACTTTTTTCACTGAATTCTCTGCAGATTCATGGAGGCTGCTGCATGTATCAACAGCCCATTCATTTTTGCAGTTGAGTAGCATTCCATGGTTTGATGCATTTTGATGTGCTTGATCCTGATCCTGCTCATGGACAGTGCTTTGTTTCTGGTACTGTTATGATGAATGAAGTGCTATAAGCATTAAGGCTCAGATATTGGTGGGAGCCTCCATCTTCAATCGTCTGGGAGAAATGCTGGCTTGTAGAGCAGTTGTATGCTTAATACCAAAAAATTGACTCTAGAGCTAACAGTAGAAATTGTTCATTTAAAAACTTGTGAAAGGAGATTGTATGTTATATGTTCTTCACACATACACACACACACACACACACACACACACACACACACATTGTCCAAAGATATTTTATTTCCCAGTACAAAAGGCATAGGGAAACCTAGACCAGGAGATAGACATTAGAACAATGGAAGAGAGGGTGGTGGCAGGCAAAGTCTGGAGTGATTTCCCTCAAAACAGAACACTTTCCCGTGTGACAGGGTTTATGCAGATGTGAAAGATATGCCTGAAAACAAGTTTTTGGATTGAATGACTATGAGCCTTTTTCCAAAATGCCTTCCAACATAAAAAGCCCAGTTTCCAGGAGAAAGAGAGATTTGAATACTCATCCAACCACAATATATTAAATCAACCAGGGAGGCTGGGTGGGAGGGTTATGAACAAAAAAAGGGGAGTCGTTTTAGAAAATATGTTTTTATATAAGTATACCCCAGGAACTGCATATGGTATATTTAATTAATTTATTTATTGTTTGAACTTCAAATTTAACTGGACGTTATGTGTTTTTATGTGCTAAATCTAGCAACTGTAAATAAAACAAGGTAAACTAGACACAGACACACACATACACACACACACACACACACACACACACACATGTTCTTCCCGGAGGAGAGCCTCTGCGTCCTTCCCTGCCTCCCCTTTGAGAGGAGTGATGGAGCTTCTCAGAGGACATCATTTTTGTTCTGATAGCTTTTTTACCCGCACATACATTAAGACCACCCTCCCTTCCCAAGTTCTAGAGAACAGCTCTCCATCCCCAATGAAACCACTGATTTCAGCCTTTGAAAGGAAGAACTAAGTATTTTCCAGTTGAATTCTTTCTAGAATTTTTCCCCCAGAACAATTGTCAGTAAAACAGAGAAACATTATGTGCAGAATGGGACAGTTTGGTGCCTTCTGTTTTTAGAAACTGTGTAATTCTGGGCCCAAGCAGTTAGGTTGAATTGAAGGAAGGATTCAGAAGGCCAAGTGTGGTCTTTACTGGCTTCATTCCCAAGCAGACTTTTTTTGCAAAACCTTAACATTTGCATCTTACTTAGACTTCTTACGTTTTATTTCTCTGTCAGAGATGAGGTAAGAGAGTTAAGATGACTCTAAATTAAAAGAAGATGTCTGTAATATCCTTAAAATAATTATTTTTGATAATTTGCTCCTTCAGACTCAAATGTTTCCATAAATTTTGCTTTAATAGGGAACTGAATCTCTGTTTCAAGCATCTTTAGCTTTTATAAGGATCCCCACTGGCCTGTAGAGCAGGGTTTTGCTGAATGTCATGTCATTTGGTTTCCTAACAATCCTCCTGCGGTCATTAAAAATCAAGGGTTTATCTACAATCACACCACGTTATCCCTGCATCATATGTTCTTTCTACAGAAAAACATAATGTAACTGTGCCAATGTTTACCATTTTCTAAATTGTTTTTAATTTTAGTAATGCAAAATTGCTCAACTTTATTGGAACATTAAATAATTAAAATTAATCTTTATCCTTCTATTTTAAACGAGGTACGCTTGTGTTGAATAAAAAGAAAGAAAGAAAGAAAAACAGACCTAAAAAACAAAAAGAAAAATACCAATAAAAAAAACCTGCTTTGGCTCATTTGTTACTCCTGTTACTGATTTAAACTGAAAATATTGTATCTCATTTGTATTCCTCAAAATTTGAGTTTTACACATCTTATTCATGACCTTATTTTTTTTAATTTTATTCTTGCATGAGAGTTCCATTTTTATTTTTTGAGGAAACTCCATATTGTTCTCCACAGTGGCTGCACCAGTCTACATTCCCCTCAGCGGTGCACGGGGGTTCCTTTTTCTCCACATCCTCACCAGTACTTGTTGCTTATTGATTTGTTGATGATAAACTCCACTCTCCAAGAATCTTTTATTTTATTCAGTCACTCCCCATCTACATTTTACTCAGGAAATTTTTGTTGAGTAACTAAATCCAGCATCTTATAGAGTTTCCCATATTCTGGAATTTGCTAATTTCATCCCTAGTGTTATTTAACCCTCATAGTTCCTAAGAACCAATGGTTACTTCAGAGCCTAGAAGAGTAGTAGAGTTCTATTTTTAAACAATTATACTTTGTATGTAGAAGTTGGTAATTTCCATAGCATTGCATCAACAGACACAATTTCCTTTTTACTTATTTGGAATAATGGGTCAGGTACTATCACTCTGATCTCTCTCCTTAGAGACAACACCTAAGCCTCTATTGTATTTCAGCTCCAGACCCAGGAAAGCAGCAAAACTAGACAAGCACCACCGGGCCAAGGCTGACCTCAGGACCAGCAGGATGGATAATGAGGCTCTGCCCTGGTGCTGACGAGTCAGTCAGTGGAGACCCGGACCCTGCGAGGACACCCCTGGAAAGCTGCTGAATGTTCTACTGAGATCTCCCCCTGGGACCTCCCCTAAAGTCTCCACCCTGAAAGCCCAGAGGATGGAGGACCCAGGGCCTCTCCCTCCTGGGAGCATGCCAGCAACTTGCCCCTTCTCCTCCCCAAACCCCCTGGAGAGTCACCTTGACCTTCCCCACTCCCAAGCTCTTAGGGCCCTTTCTTTGATCCTATAACTGGTTTCCTAAGCCCATTTCTTCTATGAATTATTTCTTCTACCTCTGTGATTTTCCAGGAAAATGTCCTCTTGTAGTTGGAGTTTTGGGCTTTGAATTCTTTCCTAGTCAGAATTCAGTGCCAAGGTTACTGACCTCACAGTTCTCACATCTGGTGCTGTTTGCCTGCCCACAACAGAACCATTCTTGTGAACCAAAGACGTGCCTCAGCACCCAAGTCTGTCTGCAAAAGGGTGGAATCCCTAAGAGTACAAAACAGCCGCTGATGTTACTTAAGCTGTAATTAAAGCTACACTCATCTAAACTTTGAATCCAGTGATCTCTTCATCTTGGAGAAATAATAAGGGAACTAAGTCTCGCCAGGATTCTACATTTCACAGCCAGGCTAAAGGCAAAGAGAAGACCCAGCCATACAGTCTTCCCATAGAAACCAGGGCACTGCTGAAATCAGGGTGAGTGTCCACATGCCACCGCAGGAGCCACGTGCTCTTTCTGATTGCAAAGTTCTGTTTTTCTCTGGGAAGGGAAAATCAAATATTTAAAGGCCTTGAAAGTATATCAGCTTTTTAAAACAGAAATTAGTATCAAGAAACTGTTCTGTACACAATGCAAAGTAGGCTTCTTATAGGAATGCATTTTTAAATCCATCTAAACCTTTTCTTCTTCTCTTTGCCCTCCTTCAATTTAATTGTATTTCTAAACAATTAATGCATTTCCTTTGTGTTTATTTTCCTAAAGTATTCCATCCATAACACATGTTAGAGTAGGATTTTGATAAAAGGAATATTTTCTCAAAGATACAGTGAGAAACCAAAATAGAATCTGAGGAAACCAAGGGAATATTTAATAAAAGGTAAAAGGAAATCAGTGATTAGTCACCAAGAGGCAGGCAAATTGAAGCCAAAGCTATTTCCTCCTATATTTACAGCTGCATAAGTCACAGGCCTCCCCACATGACCTCGAGTCCCACCCACAGAATATTCATCTGGAAATCAGTTCTGTGCTTATTTCTTCACTGAAGTATCGCCATCGCTCATAGCAAGCATGGTCTTCATCACATAGTCCTACTAAAGCCTCTAAGCTAAAATCATTTTCTATAGCCCCAGTTCATCCCTCTCCCGGTAAGAACATTACAAAGAATATCATCCCTGTACTCCAAGGTTGCAAGTTTGATCCCTGGTCAGGGCACATACCAGAAACTACTAATGAATGCATAAATAAGTGGAATAAGAAGTCTCTCTCTCTGTGTCTCTCTCTCAACAATTAACTGCCAACATTACCATTTGTATCTTTCTGAAACAATCTCTTCACTTCTTTTTTTTTTAATATATTTTATTGATTTTTTTTTTTTTTTTTTTTTTTTTTTTTTTTTTTACAGAGAGAAAGGGATAGGGATAGAGAGTAAAAAACATCGATGAGAGAGAAACATAAATCAGCTGCCTCCTGCACACCTCCTACTGGGGATGTGCCCGCAACCAAGGTACATGCCCTTGACCTATTGAACCTGGGACTTTCAGTCCACAGACCAAGACTATCCACTGAGCCAAACCGGTTAGGGCCCTCATCATTAATTGACATCTATTGATTCAAACAAGCTTCCACCAAAAGTCTCCTGCATTTTTTTGTAGCTGCTGACAGGTTTCTATGTGATGGAGACAGGTTGTGTTTCTAAATGCATTAGGGAACTTCCAGACATTTTTAAAAAATGATATGTACTATTCTAAACTGTCTTATTTTGTTTCTTAATTTTTCCTTCTTGTTAGACATGTCCGTCATCTTAATGAGCAAAGAGCAATTCCTCTTCTCACAGGCTTATTTCAAATATCTGTTATCTTGTTAAATAGTTTACATTATTTAATTCTTAATATAGCATGACTACAATTGTGTAAACTAATCAATGTTAATGGGGCTTTGGTAGAAAATAGGAAACTTTACTTATAGTTTTAATAATTACTTTAAAGTAATTTTAAGTTTAGAAAAAATTCATACTTTTGAGAGCACTATATCTATCCTAATAAAAGAGAAGCATACAAATTGACTGTTACTTTGTGACACCCACCAGCCAATAAGGAGTGAGTATGCAAATTACCCAGCAAAGATGGTGGTGGCCCCACTCCCAGCTACTCCAGGCCTATGGGCAGCACACATGCAGGCAGAGTGTGCCCAGGCAGGGTGAGACACCTGCTACAAGGGGGAGTGCCAGGGGCAGTGGGAGCTACAAGAGTGGCACTCCTGCTGGAACAAAGACTGAAGGCTCTGACCACAGTGAAGATGGAAGGCAGGGGCCAGAGCAAAGGCCTGGGTTCCAGATTCCAGAGAAAAAAACGGTGTGGGCAGCCAGGGGAAGGAAGCCCATTGCATAAATCTTCCTACAACTGGCCTCTAGGAATTAATACAAATCTATACAGTCTTCAAAGCCGGTCTTTATCAGCTTCTTTTTTTTCTTTTCTATTTGTCAGATTCTTAATCATCCTTAATTATAATTTAATTTATTCTTACTTGTGTTATAACTCCCTCAAAATTTGTATGAGAATATTAAATGATTTCAAAAACTAGACAGAAAATATCGATTCAGTAGCTATTTTATAAAAATATAATACTCATGACAATAGCATACATTTGCATCATTTGTAGTCATCTGCCATCCAGTTTTCACTTGCTAACATTTTTTATAGGAGAATTTTCCAATGACTGTATGACAAACAGAATGGTAGCTGGCATCTCCCTTTATGCAACATCGTCCCGTAATTAAAGCAGCACTGCTGTGGAGATCCGGTGCTCACTGTACAGCATGCTTATTTAGATTCTTCTTATTTTGTGTGTCTTATTTCTCATCCTTGGTTTCTCTTCTTTTAGGTTTCTCTTCTAAAAGAATACCCCAACCAGAGTTATCTGTACAATTGTTTATCTTGAAACCTGTCTTAGTAAAACACATTATTTGACATTAATTTTTGAGAGGACGACTGTCAATTGATGAAAAGTCTAGTTAATAAACTTTTAAAGTCACTATACGTCTAATGTACATATGCAAATGCATAGCAGGTAAGATAATTTAATCAAAATACTAATGATTTGTTAACACATTGAAGTCCTCCTTGTCTCCTTTTGGTAAAGAGGTAGTTCCTACATAACTAGCCAATTGATCTGTATCTAAATAGCTTTAACATCTTTACATTTCCTAAGTGGGAAAATCTCCCTGCTCTTGGTTTTGTTTCCACTGTTAATTTGTTTTGCACATATTTCATTCAAACACAGTTCAAAGCTAAATGAATTGTCCTGAGACACACTACAGCTCCCACCGACCACCACCACGCCTTCTGCAGGAGAGGAGCTGAGACCAGTTTTGCTGTTTGAAACACTGCTCCTTCCTCAGTGCATAGAGAGCCTCCTCCTGCCCACCCCCTCCTCGGAGCTGGGAGAAACACCTGCCCTTTGCATGATGCCTCACTCCCAGGCTCCCCGGAGCCTTGCCAATGCCTGTGCTCTCCTTTCCACACAACTGCACCTTGGCTACTAAATATCTGCAAAACTTTTACATTTTAAGGAATTTTTATCATTAATCTTAAAAATAATAAAATAAAGGGTCCTAGTTGGTTTGGCTCAGTGGATAGAATATCAGCCTGCGGACTAAAGCATTCTGGGTTAGATTCAGGTCAAGGGCACATTGTGGGCTAGATACACAGTGGGGGGAGTGCAGAAGGTGGCAATCAATGATTCTCTCTCATCATTGATGTTTTTCTCTCTCTCTCCCCCCTCTCCTTTCCTCTCTGAGATCAATATATAAATAAAGGAAGCACAACAGTGACCGCCAGGACTCTCCTGTTGGAATTCCATGGCTTTTGTATCGGTTCCATTTTGAAACTGTGCATGGCGCTGCCCCATAGCTGGGAGGGCTGTTGTATTTGGCCAATGCTCTCTTACTGGAATCTGTACCCCAGGCACCACCTAGCAAGTTAATTGGATCACAGATTCAGATTTAGCTCAGGTGATTGGAATTGTTAAAGGGCCCTTAGACTATTTTTAAAGGATGCATTTCAAGGAAACTCAGACTTTTCAATTATTTTAATTGAATTTTTATCTGTCTAAAGTTTATTTAGCCAATATGCATTTTAAAAATACTCTTTATAGTCTGGTCTTGGTGCTTGGAAATACAGTAATTAATAACTCAAAGATGCAGCTGTTATGCTGTCCCTAATCTATAATGCCATATTTGCAATTTATTTTGGAAAAGGTTGTAATATTCTTAAAGATGTATGAGAACTGAGAAGAGAGTGTTTTACTCCTCATTTGGGGAGGTTACAAAGAAGACTGACATTTGAAGGTCTTCTGATGGGAGTAGGATTCCGTCTTGGAAACAATCACAGGGCAGCGGGTCAGGTCGCAATGGACATTGCATTAGTTAAGGTGGTTTTGGCCTCAAGAAGCAAACACCATGTATTATCTCAATAAGTAACAGGTCTGCAACAGGGCTTTCCGGGTGGCTTAGTGACTCCCTGGTGTAATCTCAGCCCCTGAACCTTGCTCTCTGTGCGTGAAGCCGTCTTGGGTACAGCCACGTCTCTGCTCCTGGTTGTGAGAGGGCAGCTCCAGCTCCAAGCACCAGATGCCAGTGTGACAGCTGAACGTCAGAAAGAAGGGGCGCAGGGACAAGGAGTACTCTCTCTCTCTGGGTTCCCTATTTTTTATCCCAGGCCTGCATGGTGCTGCAGTGAGGAAGATTGGCTAAGAAGTTAAAAGTTTGGGGTTTTATTCTTTAATTTTGTCCTCATGCAAAACCTGGTGCTCACTTTCAGTCTTCTCAAGGCTGTGATGAAAGCGCTATGGAAATTGATGAAGGTGAGTGCCTGTGCCTCCCAGCCAACAAAATAGTGTCCTACTCACTCTCTTCTCCGATAGAAGAGGAAACAGCAGATGTGAAACTGGCATACAAGGTAAAGAGGTCAAAAATGGAATTAAATCTTTAAAAAAGAACTGTAGTCATTTGCAAAGATGAGTGTTCCAATATCTTTTAGTCTTTCAGGTGTTTTAGAATGATTCGGGCAATAGTGATTCAGAGGAGGTGAGAGAAGGATGTCAAACAGCAGGCTCCTGATTTTTTTAAAAAGAACTTTTAAAGTGAATCTTTGCCTCTTTAAAAGTTTTCTCAAGCCGAGACCGATTTGGCTCAATGGATAGAGCCGGCTTGGGGACTGAAGGGACCCGGGTTCGATTCCGGTCAAGGGCATGTACCTTGGTTGCGGGCATATCCCCAGTAGGGGGTGTACAAGAGGCAGCTGATCGATGACTCTCTCTCATCGATGTTTCTAGCTTTCTATCTCTCTCCCTTCCTCTCTGTACAAAATCAATAAAATATATTAAAAAAATAAAATAAAATAAAAAATAAAAGTTTTCTCAAGAAAATTGGGAATCTAAAGTGATGGATTTAGGCACTGCTAATTTCACATGTTTAAACTGTATTTTTCATAATGCTTTCTCTGCCAATTTCTAACCACTTTTTAATTAATTTTATTCAATTTTTGTGGGGGTGGGGGTTGACTTTGTGCTCAAGCACATTTTTTTTCATCTTTACAGTTAAGAGTATTCAGATGTCCCCCCTTTTTTCTCCACCAACCAAATTATTGAAGGGATTGTTGCAACTTGGGTTTATGTCAGCCTTTCAGCAACTACTGGAGTGTGAAGCAATGTAACATTTTTAGTTAAAATGCAGTTGTTTGGGCAGTCTGCAGAAGAGGCAGGAAATGTAATATTCTGGAAGATGATGATCAAAAGGTAGGCTAAAGCCACATCGTGAATATTCTCCATGATTATTTTACTCCTAAATAAGGTACAGAGTGAATACTTTACTTAGGAGGAAAAGGGAAATACAAATCTTTAGAAATCAGGGAATTAAATAGCTAAATCTCTTATTGTGAAGCTAATTGGTGTCAGTAATACCTACTCCAATGCTATCAACCTTTTTCTGCTGTGAATGCCAAAATATTATTTCCTTTATGACTTATTTGACAAAGCATATGGAAAGCCTCTACTTTCCTCCCTCTTTTTCTGTAAACCTAAAACAACTTTATTACTTAAAAAGATCACAAATATTACTAGGGTCAATGTTACTGACATGGACACTCATCTTAAGTGATTGATGAGAAGCAGTCCACTGAGTATGTCTAGTTTGCATCTGTTATCTCCTATCCTTTTAATCTGAGCCTCACCTTGGATAGCTGGTACACACGCCTGATTAATGCAGGGATCAGTTCACATGATTTCTTCATATGTTGATGTTCTGTGTATGACATCTCCACCTTCTATTTCATTATTTTAATAATGAGCATTTTCTGATGGAAGTATCTGATAGTAAGCTCAGTATTTTAGATGCCACAGAAATATATTTCTTATAACTTACTTTTTCTTGAGTTCCTTAGATATCTATTCTTTTCTTTCCATGTGTTTATTAATCTTTACATCAAGAACATAACACAGACTTCAAATGCTTATTTAAGGACATATTTTTGCTAATCCTTCCTCTTTTTTGTCACTCTCTTTACATATCTAAGTATAGGTACCTAGAGTGCTTATCCTATATAATAAAGAGGTAATATGCAAATTAGTCACAAGCAGGCTGCATGGGGTGACCAGGCCAGTGTGGGGGGGACTATGAGGGGTGACCAGGCTGGCAGGGGGGCAGTTGATGGTGATTAGGCTGGCAGGGGGGATAGTGGGGGTGACTAGGACAGCTGGGGGGCAGTTGGTGGTGACCTGGCTGGCAGGGGGGCAATTAGGCAGACAGGCAGGTGAGCGCTTAGGAACCGGTGGTCCCGGATTGTGAGAGGGATGTCCGATTGCCGGTTTTAGTCTGACTGCCAGCTTAGATGTCCCATCTGCCTGTTGTTTAGTCATTTGGTTATTGCTCACGCACCCCCTGCCAGCTTGGTCACCCCGTGCAGCATGCTCTTCGGCTGTCCATCGCTTGTTAGGTTGTGATGGCTCCTGGCTTTTTATATATTAGGATGTCTTGAAGAAGTTTAGACTCTAATTTTCTGTTCTCAAACAGAAGAGGGAACAATATTTGCTCAAAAAATATCTAAAACTTCCCAAAGATAATTTATATTTGACTCTCAAGGGGAATTTAAAAAAAAGCATGCTGAAGAGAAAGTATCTTTCTTAACTCAATAAGTAAAAATATTTTTATGCTTTCATAAAAATCTTGAACTTATATTTCTAGTAATTGTTTTATGTTTCTCCTGGAAGTTTTGTGAGATGGGCAGGCCTAATTTTTGTTTCTGAACAAGCACTAAGAGCTGACTTGGAAAGAATCTAAGCAAGTTACAGCCATGCTTGATGAAAGATGCACCTAATTAACAAATTCCAGCGTGCAAGGAGCCAGCACTCCCAGCGAATTCTCTGCATGCCACACTGTGTCATTAGGATGTTTGCCAGCCCGGGTGTGAGTGTCTTCATTTCCTATTCTGTCCCTCTGTTTTTTGTGTTGTTGTTTTTTTTGTTTTGTTTTTTCTTTTCTGGGTAACCATAGTTTAATAGCAAGGTTTTAATTTTTGTCCTGTGAGAAAGAAAACAAAGATGAAAACTATTAAAATTTACATATTCTTAAAATTGCTGTTCTATTTTTGTAAGGAATGCAAACAAAGCAAAAGAGAGGGTTGATTTTTTTCCCCCTGTAATACTTTATTTCCCACAATGTTAACTATGCATTTTTTCTCTTTCAATTTCCAATTCCACATTGACTATGAATATAAGTGTGGGTATAGTGTTTAAGATTATCAAATAAGTGAAGCCTTAATTCAAAGTGCTACATTTATTTTGATGAAAAAACAACAACAATCTAATGACAGATTATGATAATGCCCATCTGAGTGCACCATTCAAACATTAGGCATTTTTTTTTTAATCTTAATATCCTATATAATAAAAGTATAATATGCCAATTGTCCCCTCGACCAGTTTAACTGCTTGTTATGATATATGCTGACCACCAGGGGGGCAGCATAAACATGGTGGGTATCAGTGATGTGGCATTGGCAGTAGGTGGCAGTGGAGGCACTGCCAGGCCCAATGGGCTCTGACAAGAGTGGGACCATGGAGGGATGGTGGAGCAGGTGAGCAGGCGGTGGCTGGCCAAAGTGGGTATGAGCAAGCAGAGGCCTGTTTGCCCCACCGATCACCCCACAGATGGCAACCAGTGGTGGTGAGGGGGACAGAGCAAGCAAGTGGCACCAGGCCAAGGTGGGTGCTAGCAAGTCAAGGCCTGATTGCCCCACAGATGATGACCAGCAGTGAGCAGGCCCTGATTGCCCAATTGGGGCCAGGCCCCGGGCTAGGATGGGAAACAGGGGGTGGGTGGTAGTAGGTGGGCTGCAACCTCTCACAAGCTACCTAGAGGTGGAGGTGACAGGAACAGAGATGTGGTGAGAATCCAGGGTATCTGCTGGGCTCGCAGTCACTGCCCCTGCTATCCTCCCCTGGGATGGCTGACCTAGGGACTGCACTTGTGCATGAATTCATACACCGGGCCTCTAGTATTATATAACCTGATAATTATTATTGCTTATCATTATTCTTTCTCTTTTGGCATTTTTGATTATTAGGAAATAATAAGTTCAAGAATATTTTACATATTTTAGCCATTTTATTTCTTTTCCAGTTAATTGTTCTTGCCCATTGTCAATTACTCTTTGAAATTGTTTAGATTGTGGTTATTTCTTATAATTATGCTTTATCACTATTATATAAACAACTTTGAATCATGTATTACACGTTTTATTTTATTTTCAATATTTTTAAAGATTTTTGGAATTGGTCTTAAATTTAAATTGCCCAGTGTTAGATGCTTGCATAGATTACAATGAAACCTTGATATAAGGGACTAATTCAGGCAAGTCAGAAAGTCCATTATATAATAAAGTAGGTTCTCCCAATGTGCATGTCAAAAAAAGTGACAAATTAGTGAGTTTACCTGTTGTTACTAATGTACACATGTTTGTGTAATTAAAAGTAAGTATGTAGGAAATGTTTAATTTCACAGAGAAGATTCTATATGTATTACAGTGATTTTATACTTATATGAAAGTCTAGTAAATGTATGCATTTACCCATCACAGTGAGTAACAATGCACAGGGCTGGGGCGGGGCTTAGCAAAGGTGGGGACATAGGCCTGCGCAAATCAAAACTGCAACAAAAAGACACGAGACAACACATGAGGCATGAGGCAGTGTGATCACGTGCTAATTATTCACTGCACATTGTTTATGAGCGGTGATTCTTGGATTTAAATATATAGACTATAGTTATAGGTATGTAATATTTACTTATGTTGATGAGATTACTACAGTCTTTTTTTTCTAACATATACCTATTTGCTAAAATTTGTTTAAAATAACAGTGAATCAACAACAATGAAATAATCGGTTAATTTAATTACAAGCACATCTTGGTTAAAAGCATTTTTAAATCATTAGGGTGTTGCTGAAACCAATTTGGCTCAGTGGATAGAGCGTCGGCCTTCGGACTGAAGGGTCCCGGGTTCAATTCTGGTCAAGGGCATGTACATTGGTTGGGAGCACATGCCCAATAGGGGGTGTGCAGGAGGCAGCTGATTGATGATTCCCTCTCATCGATGCTTCTAACTCTCTATCCATCCCTCTTTCTCTCTGTAAAAAATCAATAAAATATATTTAAAAAAAAGAAATCCTAAAAACAAAACAAAACATAAACAAAATTTTATAAATCATTAGGGTGCTAATTTCACATATGACATAGAGACCCAAAATTTTACCTGTTGAATCTGAAATCCATTAAATCAAGGTCCACCAAATGGAGGATTTACTGTATATATGTTCCTATTAAAAAAAAAAAAAGCAACTTGTAAAATAATTTCAACTCAAAATATAAATTTCATCATGTCCTTAACTTTTCTAAAGCACTTAGCATTTTAAATACACATTTAAATTCATGAGAAATGTTAAATTTTGTTTGTTTTTCCAGTGTTTGAATTTTTTTTCCAAATAAAGCAAGGGAACAAAACTCACATGACTACAATATTAGCCTGGTGGGGATGGTTATCTACTTGGCACAGGTAAAGCGTCACGCCATTATAAATGAGAGCTGGCTATGTGGCTGGAATTGTGAGGAGCCTGGCTTATTAAAACACAAGGCAGCAACCCTGACCCCTCGCAGCTCCCACTGATAGAAGCAGAGGATGAGGAAAGGATAGATCATTCTACACTCAGCTCCCTGATCTGGAGAAATTAATCTAGTTCTTGAATAATAACCTAAAAAAAGGTTCATAGAAAAGATAGGCTTTCTTTAAAAACTACTGAATAAGGTGGTCTGTAATACTCAGCTAACAATAGACTGAAATTAATTCAATTTGTCCCTTCTATTAGACTTACCATACATATAAATAGCTTAAAATTTTAATTAAGCCAGCCAACTTTTACATAAGATATATCCTCATGATGAACTGGAAGATGATGTGTGAACTTAGAACCCTCTGTTCCTCGTATGTCCACGCCGAACATGCCCCAAACGGAGAGCTGGCCGCTGCCAGCTTGTCCAGCCCACAGCCTCACCTCTTCTGTCGCCATCCCATAGGTACCCATGGACAACCAGCCCAGCACCTGCTCCGTCCATGCCCCCCTGTCACAGGTAGCCACTCTCCCTGCCACTGAGGCTCCTACACAAACGTGGTGTGGGCAAAGAAGGTGCTGGAACACACCAGGATGGGAGCCAGGGTCAGGCAGGGTGCTTGAATAAAAGTACCGGGAGCACAGTGTGGAACCGAGGGGATGTGCTCTAGGTGGGAAGCCCCCTGGGGCCTGTGACGCCTGACCCCGTGGGAAGGGTTCAGCCATAGAAGGTCAGGAGCAGGTCCTCCTTAAAGTTCAAGGTGCCCCTAAATTCAGCTCCCTGTGCTGTGTGACCTCTTACCTGGATCTAAGGGCAGTGCTGAGAGGAAGAGATCTAGGAAGAGAGAGAAGAAAGGCATGGTTGCTTGAAGTTATTGAGTCTCAATGACACGCCTCTTAGAACTAAATGGACATGTATTGAAGATAAATACATGGGTAAAATGCTTTAGAAACAGGATGGATGTTACTCCGCAGAAGTAATATCCATCTTCAAATAGGTCCAGACTGTCCCTCTAATATGCTCCATTTTGAAGAGTGACATATTTTTTTAGAATTCTATCATTTCAGTACCATGATTTCATGTACAGCACTTTCAAAGCAACAATATCCGTCACTATAAGCAATGGAATGTTTCGGCAAGAGGTCATTTTTTAAATATATATATATTTTATTGATTCTTTACAGAGAGAAAGGGAGAGAGATAGAGAGCTAGAAACATCGATGAGAGAGAAACATTGACCAGCTGCCTCCTGCACGCCCCCACTGGGGATGTGCCAGCAACCAATGTACATGCCCTTGACCGGAATTGAACCTGGGACCTTTCAGTTCGCAGACCGACGACTGAGCCAAACCGGTTTTGGCAAGAGATTATTTTTGTTTCTTTTGGTTTACATGTGATAAACTCAATGTCTAGATTTAAAAAATATTTTAAAATGACAAGTCTTCCATTTAGTAATTGGTGAATAATACAAAATGTAAAGCAAGCAGTAAGTGACAGTTATGGCCATGCACACAGTTGTTGAAATTAATTATGGATAACTTTCTTTAATAAAAGTTCACTTGAGAATTTGCAGAGCTCTCAAATACTGATTATTACTTCATAATCACAAATGCTTCATGTGAGTCAGGTAAGAATGGCACATGCCCAGTGAAATTGACTTTGCTTACATGAATAATTCTAAAGTAAGCTTCGGTTTAAGAAAGGATATGGATTAAGATGAGAGCACACAGATTAGATTAATATATAATTATAACAAGCAGTGCAAGCTTTTTAAGCTTCAAGGGAAAAAATGACTACAATGTTTAATAACCCTGATGATTTAACATTATGTAAAAACTAACAGATATTTCAGTTGTGATTAGAGTTTAACAAATGGAACAATAAAAACCATAAACTGAAGTCTGTAGGAGTGATACAATGCTAAACAGAGAAACCTACCTCGGTTTCTTCAAGAAAAGTTTTGCTTCTGCCTCATTCATGAAACAGAACAGCCATTAGTTTGCACTGTGTCAGATGAACAGGAAGTGGAATTCCCAGGGTTCCGTAGAAGGAAGTGATTTCCTAAGTGGTGGAGGTTGTACAAGCATATTCAAGCTCTTGCCTGGGTTGCAGTGCAGAGAACAGAATAGGCTGCAATGGTTGACCCAAGTGACCTCCAAATGACTTTCAAACTCGGATGAAAACATTTTGTGAAGATAAATTTGTCATCTAACTGTGTTTTTCTTACTTCCAAAGCTGTTAAAAGATACAAATATTTGTTGTCATTCATGTGAGTCTAAACTAATAAAATATTTGTTTCTTAACTAATGTCAGTGAATAAAATAAAAATACTTCCTATTGCTGAGTTGTTTTTTCTAACTCATAAGAACCAACATAATGAAGGATATCAAGCTATCTTCCATGGAAATTATAACTCAAGGGTATCATTACTGTCACCTGATGCATTTGTGGGAGATTCATCTATCTCTGAGGAGGTGGAACTGGATTGCAATGGGTGTGCCCAGTGTCTTGATCTGCTAGACAAATGGAGGAAAATCATATTTGATTCATTTCAAAGTGTATCAAATACAATGTGAATGACAGCTGAACTCTACCTAAAAGAAAAAGCCATCTGTGTAAATGTAGATCTATTTTTAGTAAAAACTATTTCTCTTTAAGCTTGCAACTGCCCTTGAGTTTGAATCTATATTTATTACATTTTTAGGTTATGAAGTTTTATACCATTTTCATCAAGTTTAATTTGGGAGAAACAAATAACAATGTTTTGTAATGGTTCTATTGTATTTTAAAGAATATAATCATTGTATATGTTTAAACTATGTCCTTTGTCCAACTTAACGTCATTTCCCCTTAACTCACATTTAAAACATTACCTCTAACCTAACCCTGCAGAACAAAGCAATGTGCTCTACCCCTGAGAAGTCTTTGTTTATTTTTAACTAGAGGCCCGGTGCATGAAATTCATGCACAGAGTGGTGGGGGGTGTCCCTCAGCCCAGCCTGCACCCTCTCCAATCTGGGAACCCCTAGTAGGATGTCAAACTGCCCACTGAGATCAGGTCTAAACGGTCAGTTTGACATCCCTCTCACAATCCAGGACTGCTGGCTCCCAACTGCTCACCTGCATTCCTTCCTGATTTCCCCTAACCGCTTCTGCCTGCTAGTCTGGTCACAGCTAACCACTCCCATGCCAGCCTGATTGATGTCTAACTGCTCCCCTGCCAGCCTGTTTGCCCCCAACTTCCCTCCTCTGCCAGCCTGGTCACCTCTAACTGCCCTCCCCTAAAGAGTTGATTGCCTCCAACTGCCCTCCCTTGCAGGCCTGGTCCCTCCCAACTGCCTTCCCCTGCTGGCCATCTTGTGGTGGCCATCTTGGGTCCACATAGGGGCAGGATCTTTGACCTCATGGGGGCAGCCATCTTATGTGTTGGAGTGATGGTCAATCTGCATATTACTCTTTTATTGGATAGGATAGAGGCCTGGTGCATGGGTGGGGGCCAGCTGGTTCATCCTGAAGAGTGTCCTGGATCAGGGTGGAGTTCCCTTGGAGCATGGGGTGGCCTGGGCGAGGGGCCTGTGGTGGTTTGCAGGCCAGCCACACCCCCTGGTGACCCAAGTGGAGGCCCTGGTATCTGGAATTTATTTACCTTCCACAATTGAAACTTTGTAGCCTGGAGCAGAGCCAAGCCCCCTGCTCACTCTGTGGCTGCAGCCATTTATGTTTCGTTTTATGTATCTTCTATCATTGAAACTTTGTAGCCTAGAATGGAGACCTAAACCGACCAGGGCAGGTGGAAAGCTTGGCTTTCTCCATTGCCAGGGGAAACCCTAGCCTGCTCTCTCCAGCTCGGAGGCTGCCATTTTTCTTGGGATTTATCTTCTATAATTGAAACTTTGTATCCTTGAGTGGAGGCCTTGGCCCGCCAGGGTGTGTGGAAAGCTTGACTTCCTCTATTGCAGGGCAAACCCAAGCCTCTCAACTGCTCTCTGTGGCTGCAGCAATCTTGGTTGGGTTAACTTGCTTACTCACTCTGATTGGCTGGTGAGCATGGCTGGTGGGTGTGGCTTGAGCAGAGAGATGGTTAATTTGCATATTACTCTTTTATTAGGTAGGGTGTGAAAGCAATTTCTATTTCTGTTAAACACAAAAAAATCAATGTGTTTAGGTTTTTACTTTTATCTTTTTTTAAGTTAGGACAAGTTGTATTGTATAAAAAAGGTTTCCACTTTTTTATATACATCCATTTAAAGTTCCTAAGCAATTCATAATTTTAGACCAGAACACACAGAGGCCAAATGTTCCCTCCTACAATTCAACATGTAGAACCATTATAGACATCCAGTGAAGTGGGCTGCTCATGAGGACTGGCCAGCCCTCTGAAAACAATGGAGAGCGCTGAACGGAATTGAACAACCACCACCAGCTGACCACTGGGACCAGAGCCCGAGCAGCAGGAGTTGCCAACCTGCAGAGAAGGAGAGCCGGCCAACGAGTCCAACACTGAGTGACCAGTAAGAGATGGTCGCAGATGTCCACAGAGGTGACTGACAAGTGAGAGATTCCAGCAGTCTGTGAAGGCAGGTAGGTCAAAATCACAGAACAAGACCCCACCCAGACTGCAGGTGAGGAGGAGACCCTCCAAAGAGGATCCGCTACACACACACACACACACACACACACACACACACACACACAGCCCTGGCTTGGGAATCACATAGGTCCGGATCAGACACAGTGAGATATGGTCCCCATTTCTCCCAGGTAAATACTTCCCAAAGAAAACACAAATCCTTCCCTGAAGAAGCAACACCAGCCTTCACTGAGAATTGTCTCTGTCGCTGGCCATGGTGAATAAGCACCAAAAAGGTAGCACAGTGTTTGCCTCAGCAGCAGGGACACTGGAAGCAGTTGATGGGGCCACAAACCAAAGGCACAGAAAAGCTGAAACACTCACGTGAGACTGAAAGGGGAAGGTGGCCAGAGGGAATGTCCTGATGCAAATGTAGCTGCTACAATATCTGCCTCTTCTCCCTGATCTTACTGAGAGAAATGGATAAAAGCAGCAACAAAATGTAGCTTCTCCATGGCTCTCCAAAGTCAGGAGATATTAAAGACATGGTTACTATCTTGGTTCCTTGCTGCCATTACAGGGCTTAAAACAAAGCAAGTTTTCTGGGCTAAGACCAGGGCATCAGCAGGTGGGAGACTTTCTAGAAGCCCTGGAGAGAACCCCCTTCCTTGTATGTTTAGCTTCTTGAGGCCCCCATTCCTCACCTTGTGGCCCTTCTTCACCCACGAAGCCAGCAAGGAGCCCAGAACCCTTTCCACACCACGGCTCCCTGTCTTCTGCTGGCCTTCTCCCACACCCGGCAGGGACTCACGCCCTGAGGTCAGACCCAGTCACCCAGGATGGCACTCCCCGAGGAAGAAGGGCTGCAGCAGCCTCGCTGCCTGTGCACCCTTCATGTCCGGTTGCCATGGGAGCTAGGACTTACGGGTCATGGGGAATGGGCGGGGGCAGTTCCTAGTGGGAGCAGGGGCTGTTATCCTTCCTACCACAGATACCAACGCGGACACTCAGGTACTTACTGAGAATTGATTAATATAGGTGAAACTTAAATATGCACACACGCATTTCCCACTAATCGACTATTCCAGCCCGGAAAGATGGTGTGAAGGACCCAGGCTCAGCCTGGGCCAGGAGGAGAAACAAGCGGCACAGCTAGCCACCCTGGGGGCTCATGGACCCCCAGGTTACAGAAATAATGGAGAACCTGGATTTACACAGGAGTCATTAACAGGAAGAAAACAATGTTATGGGCTCAGGCCTGAACCCTCACACCGGAAAAACCAAGATGAAGGCTGTACCCTCAGGGCAAGGCCCTGCCTCTCCCTTGACCCCAACATCCCTTTCTCCAACCCAGGGCATTCAGGCCTCAGGGCAGAAGACCAGATACCCTGCCAGGACCCCTACCCTGCCTGGTGGCCAGGGTGGCCACTCCTCAGCCAGCCTGGAGGTCAGGACTGCACCCCATCCCTGCCCCCAGAGTGTCTCTGGGGCTCCCAGCCCCCCCCCCCCCCCCCCCCCAGCAGCAGCAGCACCAGCAGCAGCAGCCACCTCTAAGCCGGGCAGCCTGAGGTGAAAATCAGGGACAGCCAAGGCAGAGCCACAAAGCCGCTTGGACCTACGGCCACACCCCAGTCGCACCCCATGCACTGCAATGCCCAATATGAGGGTGCTGAGCTCAGGGAGGTGGCCACCAGGTATGGAGAGAGCCAGAGACCAAGCCAGAGAAAGCTGTGTGTGCAGGTGCGGGGCTGGGCCCAGCGGAGGAAGGAGGTGTCCCCACAGGAGGGTACCCACAGCTCCAGGCCCTCACAGCAGCCTCTCCACAGCACCTGCTGAGCCTGAACATGGAGGGCTAGAGGGCATCCTGGAGCCCCCGGGGCCAAGAGGGGACTGGGATTGGGAGGAGGGAGGTCAGTGGGAGAGAACTTTGCAGCGAGAAGGGGAGACTCCATGGCCGGAGCTGGTGCAGATCAATAGTTGCCAAACGTGGGAGGCATGCTAGCATGGGGAATGGTTCACCTTCACCCACTCCTTCTCCACTCTTCCTTTCTCTCCCGGGTTCTGGGTTCTTGGTCTATCATCTTCCTTTTCTCTGAAGAACTTCTTTCTTACAAGGAAGGTCTAGTGGCCATAAGTTCAGCTATTTCAATATCACTGTCTCTATGTATCATCTGTGTGTGAGGGGCAGGTTGGAAAACTCCCTGGTGGAGGTGAGGGATAGGAGGAGGATTCAGCCACGCAGTAGACCGAGCAGAAGCACTCGGATGGGAGAACGGGAGGAACCTGGATGTGGGGAACCGCAACCTGGTAGAGGGCTCAGTGCCCGGGCCCAGGTGTGAGAGGACACAGACTAACGATGAGTCTGGCAAACCAATCACAAGACAGATTACAAAAGATCTGTCATTGCCAAGCTCCCGGTCCAGATTTAGTCCTGAAGGTAACAGGGAGCCATTCATCAAACAAATTCCAACCCATCATCTGAAAGTAAAAATGGATAAATGGCTCCCAGTGCCCTTCCTGTTCTCCGGGTAACTGTCAAAGATCAGCAGGATTCGAGGCGTGGACCATGCCATGTGTGTCCTTCTACCCAGCGGAGTGATTTCAGAGCACCATGGCAGCCAGGAGTGAATGTAGCTGCTACTCCGCAGTCACAGTGACGTTTAGAATAGCGTGCAGGGCTCCTGTGGGAAGAGCATCCAACTTCAATCACAGGCAGCTAAAATATTGGAAATAATTCATGTCACTTTCTAAGCCCTTCAGCTTTGAGGAATTACCGTGCATTTCTCCATCACCACGGGGCACAGCACTCTGGGAATTATTAGCTGGAGTGCACACTAGGGGTACCTACAAGCATTATTTGAATTCATGTCAACCCATCTTATAACAACTAGCATTTCCCTTCCAGGACTATGAATTTGAAAGTGTCTAGAGTGTAAGTCTAAAATTGAGATGCATGTCTATAACGTTAAATCGTCACTAAATGCCTGGTATGGATCAAATCTAGTGCCTCAGGCAACATTAGTTCACTTTATTTTATATTATAAATGGGAATGAGAATTGACATTTGAGATAGATAGAAAAGTTTTGAATCCAGGCTTGGCCACTTACCTGCAATATTACCTTAAGGATGCCAATTTTTATTAGCATTGATTTCTTGATATGATAAAGGAACGAATGCCAAACAATAGGAATGATATAAATCAGTGCTTCATTAAATGTGTCTTGAATGACAGACACTATTAGAGACTCAAGACACAATATAAGAGGAGATTAAGTGTAGTATCCTGATGTCAAGAGAAAGTTTGTTGAAGAAAAAGAAATCACATACACACTGCTATACAAAATGCCTCACCAATTCTTTTTTAAATTTATGCCAACTTATTAAGGTCATACTGTTGTGAAGAGAAAATGGATTAAGAAGCTGCTAAACGGCTGACTAAGTTTTTAAGAGGCTAAAGAGCTACTACAAAAGTAGACACAGAAATTGTTAATCTTAGGCAAGTTACTGTTGTCGCCGAAAAACAGAACTGGATAGATCTGCTCTTGCCATGAGCAACTGCCTTCCCGGAGCCCACGTTCCCCCGTGTGAGGTGAATCACACACCGCAGGGCACAACTTGGTGCCTTGCTTCTTAGGCACTGGCCGGAACCCTGAGGAAAAATCCCTGTGTGCTAATGAATTTGTCTTCACAGACAAATTGTTTCCTGTAGGATTAATGCAACAAAAGACACTTGTATATCTGCTATCTTTTTCCTTATAAAATGACCTAGAAGTTGATATTTGCTTAATTAACAATACAAGTAATGCACAGAAAACATGTATTTGGCAAGGTTATAGGATTGGTACTCTTGCCTGTGAAAACAGCACAAAGAACCTCCAGAGACTGATGTCTATAAATGTGCAATTTAAGATAAACTGAAGAATTAATTTTGCAATCACATTTTAGTTATCAAAAAAGTATATGCGAAGTTCCCCAGTGGACAAATCTTAGAAACGTAATAATCAGACTTCTGAGATATGATATACAACAAAAATTGAACCTATATTTAACCACCTTTTCTTCCGATTAATATGTACCTATGAAATATTACTACTTTATCTCCACCTTGATAGGAAGCTCTTGATATAGTTGATGAATTTTTGCTAAAGCTCAGATAATAGCACATTATTACTTTTCTTACTGTCAACAGCACTTTAAAATATTTTGTCTTTGTAACAGCCCTCTGAGGTCCATCCAGATGAATTTCTTCCAAGTCCATCCATTATGCACTGAGAGAACGCAGAAACCATTTCTTCTGCATCATCTGTAAATTCTTATTGACACATTTGAAAAATCTTAGTATAAAGAATTAACAGAAATCAATTTCTATTCCTATTTTGTTTGAATTATATTACTCTTTTAACATTTTCTTGTATGTCCAATCAACCATAATTCTACAATGATCTTCATATAAATGAGAGAGAGAAAAAACTTAATTGAGAAATTGTGGGATCTTAAAGACTTAGCACTAAGTCAGAAATCCAAGAATTTACTCCCTTTCTGAGAAAAAGAATTATTTTACTCATGTAAAATATGATTATTCATTCATCTATTCATTCAACTTTAAAGCATTCTATAATAAATCTTTATTTTGAGCCTACTGCGTACCAAAAAGTGGGCTAGACTTCAGGGGACCTAATGAAGAATAAGCCATGATAACTTTCTTTAACATTTTTATAATTCATTAAAGCAGATCTTAAACTTTTTATTCCAAATCCGTATTTTATGTACAATTGATCCTTATCTAAATTTTTAGTCATATTAACATTCTTAACAATAATATTATGGTAATAACTTACACATTATATAACCACACTTAACTTTTAGTAATTATAGTAATTAAATTTAAATTTTAAAACATACATTTTAAATACAAAATAATTATTAAATAAGTGATATTTTATTTTTTATTGATTTTGAGAGAGAGGAAGAGAGAGAGAGAGAGAAACAACATCAATTTGTTGTTCTACCCATTCATGAATTTATTGGTCAATTCTTGTATGCTCCTTGACTGAGGCTAGAACCTATAAAATGGCATATCGGGACGATACTCTAACCCACTCAACAAGGCCCCCTAAATGAATATTTTAAACACAACTTATCCATGTGATAAAAGTTTGTTTTTATAAAATATTAGAGGGAGGACTGGTGCCTGAATATGTGCATGGGTGGGATCCCTTGGGGTGGCCTGTGCGGATCAGGCGCCAGCTTGCACCCCCAGACTCATGGCCCTGCACCCCCACCTAGCACTCCAACTTGGCTTGTCACCAACACCTCACTTGCTCTACAGTCTGCTGGTAGCAGGTTACAGGTCTATTGGCAAGATGATCTGGCTCCTGATTGCACACACCTTGTCTAGGTGCCACCCCCTCACCTGCTCCACCATCCCACTGTCATCATGTTCCATAGGGGCCAGAAGTGCCTCCACTACCACCTAATGCTGACACCAAAGCCTGCCATTTTCCTTGCCCCTAGGGGTCAGCACATGTCATAGCGAGTAATTGAACTCCCAGTAGTGGGGACAATTTGCATAGTACACTTTTATTATATAGAACTAGAGGCCCGATGCACAAAATTCATGCACGGGGAGAGGGAGTGTCCCTCAGCCCAGCTTGCACCCTCTCCAATCTGGGACCCCTCAAGGCATGTCTGACAGTCTAACAGGCAGTTGGACATCCCTTTCACAATACAGGACAGCTGGCTCCCAACCACTCCCCTGCCTGCCTTCCTGATTGCTCCTGCTTCTACCTGCCAGCCTGATCACCCCTAACCACTCCCCTACAGCCTGATTGATGCCTAACTGCTCCCCTGCCAGCCTGATTGTCTCTAACTGCTCTCCCCTGCAGACCTGGTCACCTCTAACTGCGTTCCCCTGCTGGCCTGGGTCCACCCCAACTGTCCTTTTCTGCAAGTGGGTCACCCCCAACTTCCCTCCTCTGCTGGCCTGGTCACCCTTAACTGCTCTCTCCTTCAGGCTTGATATCCCAACTGCTTTCCCTTGCAGGCCTGGTCCTTCCTAACTGCCCTCCCCTGCTGGCCATCTTGTGATGGCCATCTTGTGTCCACATGGAGGCAACCATCTTTGTCCACATGGGGGAAGCCATTTTTTGTGTTAGAGTGACAATCAATTTGCATATTACTCTTTTATTACATAGGATAGAGGCCTGGAGCACAGGTGGGGGCTGGCTGGTTTGTCCTGAAGGGTGTCCAGATCAGGATGGGGGCTCCCTTAGGGTGTGGGGCAGCCTGGGCTAGGGGCCTGTGGTGGTTTTCAGGCAGGCCACACCCCCTGGTTACCCAAGCAGAGACCCTGGTATCTGGAATTTATCTATCTTCTATAGTTGAAACTTTGTAGCCTTGAATGGGAGGGGACTGGAAGCTTGGTTTCCTCCACTGCCAGGGAAACTCAAGCCTCCTGCTTGCTCTGTGGCCACAGCCATCTTGGTTGGGTTAATTTGCATACTTGCTCCTGATTGGCTTGTGTGCGTAGCTTCTGTGCATAGTGGAGATATTGTCAATTTGCATGTTTCTCTTTTATTAGTGTAAATTATGGCTAACATTTTAAAATTTAAAAAATAATGACTATTTCATTATCCTGATAAAATATAAATGATGACAATGTGGTCTTTTCAGTGCTTAGTGTGATTTAACCACTGAGAGTCACATGTTTTGAATAGGCCCTACAAAAAATAACTATGAACACAAACACCATGTTTGAGCTCCTGACATTTGAGCAGATATTGAAGTAGTGAGGAATTAATTAACAGGCCTTGAGTGTGGGCTTCACTTTGTCCTCAGGAAGATGATGTTCCTGGACCAAAGCCATCTCAGGTGGGCAGAAAACCAGCATCAGGCGGGATCTTTCTTGGGGAGAAACATTTTGAGACACACAATAATTTTCTTTTTAATCTTCCTAAGTGGTAGTTACTAAGCCTCAGAGGCAGAGCTCCCATCTTTCTTTCTAGGAAAGGAGGTTCAATTATTGCCCAAAACAGAGTTAAATAGAAAGCAAAAATTTGACACATGAGACCTGAGATCATGTTGTGCAAACCTGAGTTTCATATATGAGAAAAAGAAAATGTAGCAGAAATCATAGCACAACAGAATATGGAAATAGCTCCCATGTAAATTACCAAAAATCTAAGTCATTTATACATGTTTAAAGAATGTAAAATATCATAGCAAGTCTTCCATTAGATACTAACTTAAACAATGAATATAAACATTTGTGCATTAATAGCCACCAAACATTTGTTACATAAAGGACAGATTTAAGATGAATTTTAATGCACTTATATTATTTATTTATTTTACACTCAATTTTGTTTTGTTTTACTTTCAACATTATTCTGTATTAACTTCAGATATACAACACAGTGGTTAGAAAATTATGTACTTTTCAGAGTGGTCCCCCCACTATTTCCAGTACCCACCTGGCCCCAGGCATAATTATTGGGTCGGCAACTACGTAATTGCGGGTTTCACACATATATGGCTTCAGTTGAATTTTTAGGTTTGCAGACGTAGTACAAATGTAAAACACATTTTGTTATTTGATAGTTGGCTATTCAGCTGTTAATCAGTAAAAAAAGTTTTTTGATCTGTTTTGTAGTTTTCGTTTGGCTTTCGTTGAAAAATGGAAAATCAAAAGGAACATTTTCGTCATATTTTGCTTTTTTATTTCCGCAAAGGGAAAAACGCACCGCAAGCTCATAAAAAGTTATGTGCTGTTTATGGTGACGAAGCCTTAAAAGAATGGCAGTGTCAAAATTGGTTTGCCAAATTTCGTTCTGGTGATTTTTCACTCAAAGATGAAAAACGCTCTGGTCGTCCAGTTGAAGTTGATGACGCCCTAATCAAAGCAATAATCAATTCAGACTGTCACAGTACAACACGTGAGATTGCAGAGAAGCTTCATGTATCACATACATGCATTGAAAATCACTTAAAACAACTTGGCTATGTTCAAAAACTCGATACATGGGTTCCTCACGAACTGAAAGAATCACAGTTAACGCAACGCATTAGCAGCTGCGATTTGCTAAAGAAACGTAATGAAAATGATCCATTTTTAAAACGACTGATAACTGGCGATGAAAAATGGGTTGTTTACAACAATATCAAGCGGAAAAGATCGTGGAGCAGGCCAGGTGAACCAACTCAAACAACATCAAAAGCTGATATTCATCAAAAGAAGGTTTTGTTATCAGTTTGGTGGGATTACAAAGGAATTGTCTACTTTGAACTCTTACCACCCAACCGAACGATCAATTCTGATGTCTACATTGAACAACTAACGAAATTAAACAATGCAGTTGAAGAAAAGCGGCCCGAATTGACAAATCGAAAAGGTGTTGTATTCCATCATGACAATGCAAGGCCACACACATCTTTGGTCACTCGGCAAAAATTAATGGAGCTTGGTTGGGATGTTTTGCCACATCCACCATATAGTCCTGACCTTGCACCATCTGATTACTTTTTGTTTCGATCTTTACAAAACTCCTTGAATGGTAAAAATTTCAATAATGATGATGATGTCAAATTGTACCTTATTCAGTTTTTTGCTAATAAAAACCAGAAGTTTTTTGAACATGGGATTATGATGCTGCCTGAAAGATGGCAAAAGGTCATTGATCAAAATGGGCAATACATTACAAAATAAAATTATTTAGTTCCATGAAAAAATTCTTTGATTTTCTTTAAAAAATCTGCAATTACGTAGTTGCCGACCCTATATTAGGACACTAGAGACCAGGAGCATATTTGTACATGGGGGTGGAGATTGTCCCTCAGCCCTGCTTGCACCCTCTCTAATCTGGGACCCCTCTGGGGATGCCCAACTGCTAGTTTAGGGATCAGGCTTAAACTGGCAGTCAGACATCCCTCTCACAATCCAGACTGCTGGCTCCTAACCAATCATCTGCCTGCCAACCTGATCCCCCTAACTGCTCTCCCCTTCCAGCCTAATCGCCCCCAGCCTAATCTGCTCTGCCACCATGGCTTTGTCCAGAAGGACATCCAGAAGGTGTCCAGTCTAATTAGCATAGTACCCTTTTATTAGTATAGATTACTGACTATATTCCTTATGCTGTAATTTATTTTTTATTTTATTTTTGACACTATTACAGATGTCTCCATTTGCCTCCCCTTGTCCCACCTCGACCTCCCTGCCTTTAGCCCCCCTCCCTCTCATCATCACTTCACTGTTGTCTGTGTGTGTGGGTTACAGATATCTGTTCTTTGGCTAATCTCTTCATCTTTCATCCACTCCCCACTACCCTTCCCCTCTGATAGCTGTCAGTCTGTCCCATGCAAAGTGACAACAAAACAGAAACAGAGGTATGTATAAGATGAATTTTGGAGTCATCATTTTAGTAAGGAAGATTAGAGAACATAGAATTTTCCCTATCTGGGAGCCCAATTCACCTGAGGAATTATCTAGAAGTTTAGGAAAGATCTGATCTGTTGCCTCCATACTGTTTATAGCTTGCAGTAAGAAGTGAGCCTCCGTCACTGCTGAGCTGTGGATTCTGGTTAATCCTGCAGTGATGAAAATGCATTACACGATCTTTAATGCACTCACTAAGTGAATTCTTGATTTAAATTCAAAACAATTAAATAGAATACTATATAAGTTAATTTTAAAAATTCTGAAAAAGGTTTCAAAATAATCTGCTCTTTTATTTGTTACTGGATATTAATTTGTAGGTTCTAATATTAAATTTTGAAAGACTAAATAGAAATATAAAATAGAAATCCACCTGTCCAAATTCTTTAATAATTCTAATAGGTCAAGAGAAATAAATAAAAATGCCTTACTTATTTCCTTTAAATATCTCTTATAAAGGCCTTCATTATGTTATATAAATACTTAATTTTTTAAAAAATGTATAACTCATAGTTTTTATCTATTAGGACACAAAACTGACTCTAAGACTATTATTTTAGAGCAGTTGTAAGTGCACAGCAAAAATACCAGGCAGGTAGAAACTTCCCATATCCATCCTGCCCATGCATAGACCCATGTCCTCCACATGAATTTGTCTGATGGTTTCATGACTGAAACATGGCTGTGTATTTTGGGCAAGAATACCATAGAAAGGACACTATGCCCTTCCAGGTGCATCATGGCTTGGAGCTCACAGTGCCTATATATCTTGTTCCTGAGGTATTTGGTGGATCCCTTGGTTAATTTGGTACCTGCTAAGTTTCTCAACTTGGCTACTGTTTGGCTTGGTAGTGAATAAACATCTTGGGTCTTAGGTTTGAGTATATGGACCTATTGTTTCTCCTCGCACCTTTTCTCACACAAGAGAACCTGGCTTCTCCCTTCCTCTGCTCTTTGAGATGCCCTGAGCCCAGGGGTCATGTCCATAGAGCACTGGCCACGTTTCTTTGTAGCATTTACCTTTTTAGCTGTAGGTTGTCACACTTCCTTCACACCTGGCTCTCAGCAGTCTGCTGGGTGAATGAAATCATTCAAAATGGCCAAAGGGATATGGAGTCAACATTTTTGAAGTTTTCTATTTAAAATATATTGAAACTTACATTTGAATATGTATCTATCCCTTGCTGATATTCAAATGCACTAAGCAGAGATGAATGCCCTTTTGAAAATCCTGAGCTTTTGAGACTTGCGAAAGAAAACTGTGAGTGCTGCGATCACAGCACAGGTGGGCTTTAACACTGAAATGATCTGCAAATTGCCCCATCTGGTTGATGGGACTGTGGTTTTTCCTGGAAACTCAGTGTTCTACTTCCTCTTTTGCATATTGAAGTGGACAGACGTTCCAAGCCTCTCCTCGTGGCCATGGAAGCCTGGGCAGGCCTGAGCTCTGCAGGCGGGGAGCCCCGCAGGTGGCTGTGGGCCCTGGCTGCCGGAGGCCGGGCCTGGTTGTTGAGGGGCCGCTATTGTCCCCGCAGCTTCACAGGAAACTTGGGCTGGAGGCCAGCGGTCTTCCTTCCTCCGCTCTTGGATGCTCACTCTCGCCCATCGCTAGCATCTCCAGCAGCTCTGTTTCCATCACTTCTTTTGTGGGGTTTTTGTTTGTTTGTTTGTTTGTTTGTTTGTTTTTGTTTTTTGTCTCTTTTAGACAATCATATCCAGGCTTCATTGTTTCTCTGGAGCTTGCTGGCCTGGACTATTTCTCTGGAGCTCGGTGGCCTGGATGGAAAGAAAGCTCTTAGAGCGTCTTTTCCATCGCATCCACAGATTGGCCGTTCACTGTTCATGAGGAATTAATTGAACCTCCCACACGGTTTGCATTCGCAGAGTGTTTCTGTCCAGGCCCTTTAAACTGCTCATTAAGATCAGATGTCTGACATGAAGGTGTCAGAGAATTGGGGCCTAGTCTTGTCCACAGGCATTTCCCTCCTCCTGAACCCCAAATACTTCCCAGGCCTCTTCCTATGCACTGAGCATCCTCTTCCCCTTTACTACTTTCGGCTGACCATTGCTTGGTGTCATGAATGCTAGTCTGTTTTGAAAGGAAAATCCACAAATTTATATCAATTTTCTGTCTCTTGCCATGCAAACTTCCTCCATACTTTTATTTCTGCATCATTTCCACTGCTTCTTGTGCTTTTTACCCAAATCTGTTTGCCAATCATGTGTCTGCTACCCAGCAATGCAGTTTTGATACTTTACTACATCACATGACTTTAATCTGGCTATTCTGATACTGTATTTTCCTTTGGAAACTTATTTCCTTTACTCCTCTTCCTGCTTGTTCTGGCCGTTTCCATTCCGTGTTCTTTTCTCAGCCTCTCCTGCGTCCAGCTATTCCGGGAGGCCACAGACCACCCCGGGAGCTGTGAGCATGGACTCTCCTCAAAGTGGCATTGGTGGTGTGCAGGGTCTAGAATATGCCCTGCCCTGCTGGGTATTTCATTGAACAACAGCCCTGTGTTCGTTACTACTTTCCACTTAATAGTCTTCGGGCAGAGCAACATTCCTCTAACCCTTCTTTTGTCAGGTGCCATGTCTGCGTGCCACATCTGTGCAGCTGTGCCATGCGCTCCGGCCTGGTGGGCGGAAAGGTTGTCACATCTGTAGATGCAGGTGGTTGTGAAGAGAAATCAGCTCACTTCCCCTTCTCAGCTGCCTTTCCCCTTTCCATGTCCCCACCGTTCTAGCAACAAAACGTAATTCCTGGGATTGCTTTCTCCAGTGGTGAATCCGGAATCCAAAATTCAATTTATTGCTCTTATATTTCTTAATCTGTGTACCAGAAATGTCCATTCTTTCTCTCCCAAAACGTTTGAAGCAGCTGCCTCTCTGCCTGTTGGCCTTCTGACTTCTAGAAAGACATGGGCACCTCGCACACGAGCTGTGGCTCTGGGAAGGTCACAGCTGCCAGGTGCCTTCAGCAGCAGGAGCAGCTGCACAGGTGAGTGAGGGTGGGGATAAGGATGTGTCCTTTCTTGGGGAGCACATGTTAGCTGTGTGTTTCCATACTAATGGAGCACAAACAACTTCACAGTTAATGGGCCAGTTAGGTCTATCATCTTCTTTTGAATTCTAGAAGCTTTATTCAATAAATCTATCTCTTTGTGAGTTTATGGTTTTTCTTTCTTTTCTTTTTTTTTTTGGGGGGGGGGTGTGAAGTGTGCTTGTGCCAGTGGGGAGGGTACAGCTACTGTTATATTTATCCATAAATGTTTATATTTGACATTCACTTCACTGAAAAGCTATTCAATAAACCAATAAATGTGTTCAGTTTTGCCAATTTCTCAATGATTTGCTCTAATTAGATATCTTTGAATTATAAGTTTCAGACTTTACCACATAAAAGAGTTTTAAAAACTCAAAAAAATAATTCATCTTGTTTCACTTCACAGTGAAGCACAGTAGCTAATTAATTATTACAAATATATTAATATATACTTTTAATCAACAACTGAATAGCAGCCTGCTGTGCTAATTATTTTGGGTACATGAATACTGATTGCATTTTCTTAATTAAACATTTTTTCTCTTGCATTTTTTACACTTACATGGTCACTGAATCATGTCGAGTATCACTAGAATTTACTCTGTTGGTCCTAAAACTTAAATTTAGAAATATAAGTAAAAATACAATTTTTTCCTTCTGTAATATCCAGTGAGTAAAATGTAGTACTAGAAAACATAAATACATCAGACTATATAGAGATCTGGGTCAAATTGATTGTTTTTAAATATGTTTTATTGATTTTGTTGAGAGAAAGGAAGAGGGAGTGAGTAATATCAGTGGGTTGCCTCACACATGTACCCCCAACCAGGGACTGAACCCACAGCCTGCACATGTTCCCTGGCTGGGAATTGAATCTGGATATTTGGGCACCAACAGAGCCATACCACAAGGATGGATCAATTAATTTTATTAGATCTTATTTCTAACAGGTGGTAAAATAAATAACTGACAAACTTCTGCTATGATATAAACATATGGAATAAATAATATTTTCATCAACTTAACGAACATTTTTGTAAATATAATTTGTCTAGTTGTTGACGATTCAAAAATGAAATAACGTATCTGTTAACCACACTACACGGGATGTTCAGTCACAAAACGCTAACTGCAATGGTTTTGAGAATGAAGCAGAGGTAGAGACATCACAAGGATACAACATGTGCTGAAGAACTTTTTGTGCTGACAAACATGAAGGTAGTTCTACAGGGAATGTGTAACATTGGTTTTTTAAGTGTGAAATATAGTATAGCAGGTTTCTATGCTGATGGGAATGACACATTGGAAGGGGGATATTACAGAAGCTAGTTGGAATAATTACTTGAGCCATATTTTCAGGTAGATTAAGTGTAGAAGCTAGCCCACCTAATGAGAGCCTCGCTGAGTACAGGAAAGAGGGTTGTCCGAAGTAAAAAGGAAAAGAGCAAGCAATACTAGGAGGAGAAGGGAAGAGTAGGGAAGAGTGGTTAAGAATTCAGAGAGATAAAATGGATTTGGCAATTCACAGAATTCCTGGGGAGCACTGATGGGTAGCTGAGGTTTCTTCCTGGGAATCACTGATGGTAGTTAAGGTGTCTCTAGACTTTGGAGTTGTTGAGCTGCCTATCTACAGGGGCAGATGGGCAGAGAGCTGACTTGAAGTGGGATTCGATGGTATTTTTGTCAAATGAAGGACTCAGGGAGTTAAGCACAAGGAGATGTTAGGATGACTTTCCAGATGAAGCCCGGGTCCCAGGTGTGGGAGGGAAGCCAGTGCCAGTAGCTGGGGGAAGGAAGGCCTACTCTTGCATGAATTTTGTGCATCAGGCCTCTAGTATTCTGAATAAAGATGGACATGAAGGTATGTGCTGGGGAGGGAGTTGGTGTTCCTGGAATATCTGGAGAGGGTTAGAAAATGGTAGCAGTTAGATTAATGGAGAGGGTAAGGAAATGGTGGAATGGCACAGGGTTGGAATGGAGGTTTTTGAGGGATTCCAGTTTATTGGTGTGGGCTTAGATGATTATAGTGGCAATGGGGACAAAATCTTTGAAGAGAAGACCCTGAAGTCCAGGCTATTGGACAACTATAGTAGTGAACTTGATGTCAAAATCCCTGAGAGATGAGTATGGATCACCTGTAAGCTACAAATGATGGTGATAAGCAGGGACAGTAACGTACTGATTTATGAGTTCATTTCCTAACGAACTCCAAATGTTGAAATACTCTTTTGACAATGGGAAAAGAGATAGCAAAACAAAACAAATGAATAGAGTCCATTTTCAAGGGATCTGGAAATACAATCAGTTCTATCCTTATGCAATATGGTATTGTTTCTAAGTTAAGAAGAGGAAAGGAAATTCTCCCAAGAAGAATTTAAGAGTCTGAAGAAAAAAATTAAGTATAGGAAAGAGAACATTTTTTTTTTATCAGAACATAGAAAGTGCTTGATACTTAAAATCCAATCTTACTCCTTTAGTAATTGAATATGATTTAAGATTTCAGATAAAACTTCCAATGTTTTTAAATGGCTGGAGAAAAGTGAAAGGGCCTGGCTGATGTGGCTCAGTGGTTGAGTATTGACCTATGCATCAAGAGCTATCCAGTTCAATTCCTGCTCAAGACACATGCCCAGTTGCAGGCCTGGTCAGTGAAAGTGAACATGGGCATGCAGGAGGCAGCCAACTGATGATACTTCTCTCTTATCAATGTATCCATCTCTCTCTCCCTCTCCCTTCCTCTCTCTAAAATCAATAAAAAACATATTTTTTTAAAGAAAAGTTAAAGGACCCATGATACCACAAAGTTTCCTCAAACGTCCCAATATATTTGTAAGTTCTGCATAAAGTTTCTTTAAATACATAAAGTTATTTTAAGACTTTTAATCCACATGATTTATTAATGCAATGTCCACAGCCAGAATCTAATAGAAGAACAAGACAAGGCTCATGCTCATGTGTGCACATCCTTAGAGCCGCAGCTTCACTTGTTTCTGCCGCTTGCTGCTGCTTCATAATTTCTTCAGAACTTGATCTGGTGGTTTCCACTGCTCACCTTGTATTTATAAAAAAGAAAAAAAATCTGCTCTTAAAATATTTTTGAACAGCCACAGCATTTATAATACATTATAGTGAGCTTTATGGGAAGACTGAGAAATAAAAAAAAGTTGTTATTAATAATTTATATGTAATGATTTCCAAAACAAGATGATAAAACATAAACTAAAAATAGAATGGTTTTGTTTGGCCTAAGGTAAAAAAAAAAATTGCAACAGAAAACTTGTAAGCAGTGTAAAGTTATATAAACCAGGAAGAAAGTACCCACTTTCCAGTATGTTACTTATGTGTCCTGACCATAACAACAGGAACACAGATGTTTTTTTCATTTCCTGTAATTCAATATTATAGACATTTATTTCAGGTTTTCATTAAACATATTAAAAATAATGAGGAGCTCTGGCCGCTCTTGCTTGCTTGGTTGGTCAACATGGTGTCAACCAATGAACTGGCCTAGAGGTTGCCAGTTCAATCCCCCATCAGGGCATATGCATGGGTTGTGGGCTCAGTTCCTGGTAGGGGGCATGCAGGAAGCAGCCAGTTGCTGTTTCACTCTCTCTCTCCCTCTCCCTCTCCACATAAAACCAATAAAACAATAATGGGAAGATAGATTATTTGGTTGGAACACCTTTTCTGGCCTTAGTTGTTGAATCTCTGGGGGCCTCAAAGTACCTGAAGCTGCATGCTGTTAGCAAAATGAAGTCAGTGTGTGTGACTGTGAAAATAACCCCAGGAACAAATACTTCTCTCCCTCTAACAAACAGCCTGAGGAAGCCAGCCCAGAAAAACAAGGTTTCCTGCTGAAGAAAGGAGCTGTGGGAAATGGAATGTGGCTGCAGGTGTCAGGCTTGGGGAGAGGCTGAGGGCAGCAACCAGCACAGGGTAGAACTTCCTGTCACACGCCAAATCCTTCCTGCTGGGAGACCCAGGGGCTGTGAGGGCTCTGAGGTGATCAATCTATTGTAAAGTTGTCTCTTCAATGAGAAATCATATTGATATTAACAATAATGCTAATAAACTGCAACTAAGAGATTTTGTCCTTTTAGGCAGGTAATGGTCTTAGTTATTGAAATGAAGAGAGGATATTTGATATAATTTAAAAGTGACTAATTAAAATAAAAAGAGTAAGAACAATAATAGGACAACTATTTATTTACTAAGGATTCAGGATATGCCAGGTGGTGTTGATTTGTGTTTTAACAAATGTGAATAGTTTTGTTAAAGTCATGTATGTGTCATAACTTTATGAGATAGGTACTGTTATAAGCTACATTTTACTAATGTGGACACTAAGAGTTGACGATTTGGAGAAATTAAGTAAATAGTTAACTATCACAGTACAGCTAAAAACTGGTAATATAACAATCCAAGTCTGAAACTGTGATCTTAATCACTGCACTTAATTCATGCTGATGTACCTGTCAGATTATTTTTTAGAAAGGTTTCTAAGATTTCTGACTGCATAATAACTCTCCCCTTTCCTTGATGTGGTTAATACAAGCTACACGCTATTCCATATTGGTCCAGAAATAGAAAACTGTTTCTTACAATAAAATGTTGATAGTTATCTTTAGTAATGTGAGACACAGCTAGAGGTTTATTTGCCTAAGCTGCTCAGCTTAGCCAATGTACATTTTTATCTCTAATGTGAAAAAATATGTAAGTACTTTATAAATCTATTCTTACTTTTAGCCTGTTTAACTTGTTTGGAAAATGGTACATGAGTTCATTGCTTACTGCATTAACAATCTTTATCACTTCCTTAAATTTGTTTTAAGGAATACTTTATTTGAAACCTGATGACTCAACAGAAGGTCCTATGTTCTACAATTTGATAAGTAAGTCCATGCGTTTGCAGTCTTTCAACTAATATTCAGAAATTGTTCTCTTAGAGCTAGTTCCTATGGGTTTCGTACTAACAATGCTACCACCATAGTTCTTTTTACCCTTACCTCTGATTCATGAATTCATAACTTTCAGGAGAAACCATCTTAATGGTCGAGCCCATCCCAGACCTTTATTGTGTGCTCTTCCCTGTAGCCTTTAATATGTTGACTACTCCGACTCCTTGGAAGAATTTCATCCTTGAGATCCATGTCACTAACTCCCTCACGGTCCCTCCACCCATCTGGGAATTCAAAATATCCTTTCTGATATGCTCTTTCCTTGTCTACTAGTATGTAATATATTTTCAGAGCTTGAAGCTTCTATTCTCAGTAGACTCATACTCAATGAGATACAACATGCCACCTATGGGATAAATCACTGATATAATGTGATGCACCGCATCTGCGTCTCCTTCCTAAAACTATTGAGTTCCAACTTAAGGTCCTCTTGGACATCTTCCCTGGGTGGACAAAAAAAATCAAATTCAGAGGGTTAATCAATGTCCCCTCCCCCGAAAAAGAGCCCCCTTTCAGAACATGACCCCAACCTTTGCCCAAACCAACCCCACATCCTGTTTCTCATTTCCCATGGGAAATTCCATCACCCTGCCCAGTTAAGTTAGCACCTGACATATCACCAGTCTATTTACCCAAAAGGATCATGAAGGTTCTTTATTACGTAGTTTTTCTCTACATGGCCTCCCATATTTCTTGTGTTTGACATTTCTACCTTATTGTAGATACTACTTGTGGTTTTTCCAGTGGTGCCTGTCTTCACAGTGTCCAAGCTACTCATTTGGCCCATCGCCCTCATACCAGTCCCTATCCTAACTCTGCCCCCTGTTTCTTTCTTTATCCTGTATCCATGTAGCTGTTATTCATCACCATTAGTCCAGATTAGAACTTCTTTATACAGAAAATACTCCTTGATATTTGAATGCTGAATCAGGTGACCTTTTGAGATGGAAGTTTGTATTTCATACATAATTGCCTGCCAGATGCATTGAAACTGCCTTTTTAGCTATTATTATTATTCCTTGAGACTCCCATTTTTAAAAATATATTTTATTGATTTTTTTACACAGAGGAAGGGAGAATGATAGAAGGGATAGTATTAGCTAGAAACATCCATGAGAGAGAAAGATAGACCAGCTGCCTCCTACACACCCCCAACTAGGAATGTGCCCACAACCAATGTACATACCCTCGACTGGAATCAAACCCAGATTGCATAAAAAGGATGATTGTTTCCTTTGTCATCTCTATAGAAGACATTATCTATAGAAAAAAGAAATAGGTAGTTTTCTGCAGGCAGGTTAATGTCAGGACCATGGACAGGGCCATCAGAGACAAGGTATTGTAGATTGTCATTCTGCAGAATATGGAATAGTCACTTTGTAGACATTTCATTGACACATATTACATGCAACATATAGATTTCAGATCACATTCATGATGCTCCTAAATTGCAGTTGCATGTACAGTCTGTATGGAGATTGTTATAATCCCCAAGGTAAGACTTGTGCACCATAAAGTAAGCATATATTTTCTTGGAACACTGAAAGGCAGTAGGTGTTATCATGGACACCATGCATGAGGACCTGCAGGTCACTTTATTTTACTGGTTTCAGATTTCTCATCTGTTAAATGGGGAAGCAAATGATCTCATTAAACAATGTCTCTAAATCTATGATAATGTGTAATTTTAATAATGTAAATGTTTATACATTAAAGATAGTTTCAAAAACTATAAAGTTGTATCAATCATTTTGGGCACATACTTTTGATCAGAAAAGATACTTCTATGTCATTACTTTATAGGCAATGAATGCTTTGTTAAAATGGGCATTAGCTGATTTCCTGAAAGCAATTGGCCAAAGCTGACCTGGCATTGGTTCCAAGTGAAGTCTGCTTTCTCTCATATCTGTGTTCAGATTCCTCCAAAATCTGTTCTCCATCATGCATGTCATATAAACAAACAAACAAACAAACAAATAAATAAATAAATATCAATGAGAAAGGGATCTAGTCTATTTTTAAAAATTCCAGTGTCAAGCCATGGACGGTTTGGTTTAGTGGTTAGTGTCAGCCTTGGTTGCAGGTTCTATCCCTGAGCCTGTTTGGGGTGCATGCAGGAGGCAACCAATCCCTGTGTCTCTCTCACATTGATGTTTCTCTCTGTCTCTCTCCCTCCCTTCCACTCACTGTAAAAAAGTCAACAGAAGAATATTCTCTGGTGAGAATTAACAACAAAAATTCCACAGACAACATTTCATAGGCCTGGTGTTGTTATCCAGCTAGAGATGGAGGCCAGAAGGTACCTGCAGCTGCTGGAGCTACACCAGAGTGGATGGGCCTCAGGGAACCTCAGCGCCCGCGCACCCCCACTCCCCTAGCACCGTGTCCCTTCCTATCCGCAGCCCTGAAAACCGCAGTGAGCACAGGAGTCACAGGGGCCAGATGCTGGTCCAGGAGGGTCAGGACTCTGAGCCAAGGTGGGGAGGGTCACCCACAGTGGCTGCCCCAGGACACCCGCGCTGATTGCCATCCACATGAGCACCCTCAGGTCTCCTCCACTTTTATGATTATTCAAAATCCCCAGAGTCACTGTGGATCCTGCCTCAGTGACCACTGATGGCCAAGGTACATTGCTTTCCAGACTCTGATTAAGTGCCTTCACTCATTATCACATCCATCGCCTGCATTTCCTTTCCAGGAGGGACTTTCCATATGCATAAGTTCTGTTTAACACAGGTCGACACTGGAATTTAGGTCTATATAGAGTTTGCAGAATTTGTCTTTAAATATTAACCATCTTCATAAAGCATTTTTGGACAATTTTCTCTAAACCAGAACAATGTAACCTAAAAAGCCACCTTCAAAAATGTATTTTCTAATATACATAATTAGATGAGGCCAACATCACCTGGCATCTTTATAGCCTATAAATCACAAACACATGTAAATCACTCACAGTGCGCCCAAGGATATATGTGAAACTCTGACTGAGTTGTCTTAGAGTGCAGAATTTGAATATAAACTATTAATGAACAGCTCTGTTGCTAGCAATGCAAATTGAATGCATCACTTTGCCTCTGAGAGAAGGATGCTAAAGAATATTCTGAGGACAATAAAGTTTAGTACCAAGTTTAATGTTTTATAATTCACTGAGATAAATTTGGAACAATCACACCTTTCTAAGTCCAATAGGTGCCTATTATGTATCTACCTACCTAGCTAACACTCTAGCTCTATAGATTCTCATTTTTCCTGAATATGTGGCCCTGATAGCCTATTAACAATATTTATTGGGAATTTTCAGCCCAGGTAAACAGATTTATTCTCCCAAGTACACCGTTGTTTGAAGGTCATTAGCAATGCATAATGTGCAGAGACTCTGTCTCCATGACTCTGCTTTATAAGCCAACAGTTATGCCAAGGGAGTAATTTACAACCCAAATCCGGGACCTCATGCAACATGATGGCAATTTCTGAGGAATCAAAGTGTGAATAAACACAATAACTTACATTTATGTACTTTGTGTTGTAATGTTGGAGAGTGAAAAGGCAGTGAGAAGCAGCAACAACCGAAGCAGTCAGGAGCCCTGGCCCAGGAGCTCAGTCTTTTCAATGTTGTCCCAATAGGCCTAGGGTGCTAGTTCCACCCAGGTCAGAGCACATACCTAAGTCAACCAATGAATGCACCAATAAATGGAACAATAAAACCCTCTCTCTCTCTCTCTCTCTCTCTCTCTCTCTCTCTCTCTCTCTCTCTCTCAAAATCAATCAATTTCAAAAAGAAGGGGGAAATCTATAATAATAAAATTGTAAAATGCTAATTAGACCAGACAGCTGAATGACCTTCCCAATGTCCTTCTGGACAACCTTGCAGACAAAGCCGGAGCTGTGAGGGCAGAGCCCCTTGCACAAATTTCACACACCAGGCCTCTAGTATACATGTGTGTGCATTTGCAAGAATACTGGTGAGTGCACATGATTGGTGTCATACATGGAGCCTTATCTAGGACACACTACTGCCTCGTTTCCCCAATGTTCAGCATTTCTAATTAATTTCAAGCTGACAACCTACAACAAACTATATTGTATATGAATGCAAGGACTTTTGGAACCAACCACCCCCAAATGATGTAAACATAATGTTGATTTAATACCATATAAACTGTGTGTTACTGAGAAACATGGTTGAAATTCACAAATATTTAGAGTATAAATGTATCCACTGTACTATTTGTAATGATTATAATAAATTATTTTTGTGGGAGAGCACTAAGCATAGTATCCTATTAAAATGAGAAAAAATAATGTGTATTATAAAAAAGAATCCTGACTTTAAGCAGGTACCAGATTGGTACAATATAACCAAGAATTACAGGGAAATATAAAATTTAATAGTGAATTTTAGATCATACTCAAAACATTCACTAAAGTGCCATCTGTATATTCCAAAATAGACACAGATTTTTTAATGTCCCTAACTGCAAGTTCTTTAAGACAACTTGAATGAAAATTAAAGATCAAATTAGACAAAGAGCTGTTACAGCATTTCCTACAACACCAATGAGGAAACAAATAAAGCAACATGACTCCGAGTCCCACAGCCAGCATCCCAGGGCTAGAGCCGCCCTCCAGTTCCCTGGCAACCAGAAGGTAGTTTTCATGATTCTAATCTATGCTCCATGCCTCACAGGCTTTTAGGCCCTCAGCAAATCATTTAATCTCTCTCCGTCATAGTTTTTCTATTTAAAAAAAGGGGGAGAAAAGAAGAACAACAAAAAAAGATAAGGCATCGTGAGATTCTGTGAGGATGATAAACAAGATAAACAAACTTGGGAGCTCAGTCTGTTAAGGAATTAGTGTAATGTTATGCTGTGTACACAGAAATTTTAAATAATTATAGCATTAGCTCTCATTTCTATTGTATTCTCTTGTATTGATAGTATGACTCCCAGCACAGTTGAGTGTTCACTGGACCTGACTGACAATCTCAGCCATTAATGTAGACAAGCCTTGGTCACTATATAAATATCATCATCAAATACTTTGCAGGGAATGACCTGTCCCCTGGTGTCATGTCCATGGCATGGCCTCACTGGGACCTTACACTGACTCTGCACTATTAGGACCATTAATTTATTGTGGGCTCTCTTAACACCTTGTCTTTTCCCCCTTTTCTGTAGCTAAAGTTGCAATTTTAAAAGCCTGTTTCTAATTAAATCGTTAACTATTTGGTACCTGTACCAGCTGAAATAGTTGAACATTGTCTGGGAAAAATCTCTCAGCCAAGCTGTTGTCTCTTTCAATTCACGCTGGAATCCCCTCTCCTCTCCCCTTCCCATGCCAGATGCTCTCTCCATTTCCAAACAACTGGTTGTTACCTTCTCCTTCCTCCCACCTCAGACTTCTTCACCTGTAAGGGATAAGGCATTATGTCATGCTAAGCGAAAGGTCAGATGGAGCAAGGTACCAGCCATACGATCTCACTCAGATGTGTGGGATACAAACCTGGCAGCAACAAATGAAGCAAGAGTAACAAACAGAAACTCATAGACACAGACAACGGTATGGAGGTTACCAGAGGGTGGGGTTGGCGAGTAGCAAAGACTGAAGGGGGTAGAGTACATGGTGAGCAGAGAATATTTAACTGTAGGTGGTGGGCACACAAAGCAATGTGCAGGTCATGTACCATATAATTGTACACATGTAACATACAATTTTATTAACCAACACCTTGAAAGGAACTGTGGGCTGTGAGGCTGTGGTGGGCACAGGGGTGGATCTCAGCCCATCATCTGTGCCCTCACCTAGCCCCTCCCACCATGGCCCCCAAACCCCAGTCTGCCTTCAGCCCCGCCACCACTACTCCCACATGCTGACAGCACCAGCCCTGCTCTCACCCATAAATGTCACTGAGCTATTGGGACCGGCAACAGCAGGGGGTGCGAGCAGGGCTGGCATCCTCAGGGGCAATCATGGCTGGCAGCTACCGCTTGCACCCACTGACAGTGCAGAGCAATTGGGGCCGGCACCATCAGCAGGTGCAAGTTGGGTGGCCCCTCAGGAGCAGGGGGAGGTGGAGAAGCCCTCGGGTGATCAGGGCTGGGAGCCCCTGCTCGCACCTGCTGATGGTGCAGGGAATTGGGACTGGCTCTGGGCACCAGCAGTGGGTCCAAGCAGTGAGTCTGGCATTGGTAGCAGGTATGAGTGCCAGGCAGGACCACAGCTCATGGGAGCAAAGAATTTTCAGTAACCACCAGAGGCTTGCCCTATTGACAGTGACCAGAGCACCACCTTGGTCTGATGCCCCACTCACCTGCTTCACCATATCCCCACAGTCTACGCCAGCCTTGTTCTGTGCACGCCTCCTGGTGGTCAGTGCACGTCATAGTGACCTGGTTTTCAGTTGTTCAGTTGTTCTGGTTGTTCCCCCATTTGGTCTATTTGCACATTAGCCTTTTATTATACAGGATGTCACCCCAATAAATTTAATTAAAAAAATAAAGACATTGCATTAAGCTTCCTCATGAAAATCAAAGCAATCAGCCTGAGCTCCTTCATTTCCTCACCAATAAATCTATATGTACCCTGACCTGGCCCCACCCTCTGCATTTTCTGCAGTTATAGGGGCAGGTGGCTCCTCCCCCAATAAGGCAGCACCTGCAGCTGGACCCTGGGTCCTATCCCCCACACCCCTCAAGTAGCTGTAATGCTCCCATCTCCTCTAGGGTTACTCATCTATTCCTCTGTACTTAATGCAATGTCAGTGCTCTTGTGTTCACCCATTACAGACAAGATGAAACAAGGCAGCTTCTGTTCACCCGCACTCCCCTGTGCAACCGTTACTCCCTTTAACTTACACAGGAAAATGCTTGTTGGACTTATACATGCCTACAGTCACCAAATCCGACTCTTTAACTTCCAGTCTCCTCCCCGTTCAGAATCCATTGTGTCCAAATGGTAATGCTGAGAGTAACCTGTAACCCTCTTAAGGTCACCCAGGGCTTATGTGTGTTATCCATGTCTGCATTTTAACTGATCTTCAGATGGAATTTTTAACATGTGAACACTCTCTGCCTTTTAAGAATATTGTTTTTCCTTGTTGCTGATGACAACTTATGCATGTTTTTCTTCTACTCTTTGGTTACTCCATAACATCCTTGTATGTTTAAATGTAAATGTTATCTATCATTGCCCAGATTAGTCCAGAAACCACTTTTCTCTTTCCTCTGACAAAAATTATATGCTCAGCTCCTGGACTTAAAATGTATTTATTGGTATTTATATAATATTGACTATCAATTTTACATCTCTAGCACTGACTTTTTTTATTAAATTTTGTTGTTTCATTTTACCAGATCAAATAAATTTTGATTTAGTAAAATTTGGCTACCTTGCCATTATTTCAGATATCATATAGCTAAAACAGAAACCTTAGTTCCATTCCTAAAATAGAAGCATATAAACAAACAAAAGTCAGATCCCACCACACCATCTGAGAGCAGGAGTTAATTTCTACACTTGCTCCCATAATCTCTCCTCTCATGTGGCCATAGTGATCTTTTAAACATAAAAACCACAAGTCATGTTTCTGTTTAAGATCCAACAAATCATATAGGATTAAATCATATACTCAATCCAAAAGAAAGCAGGAAAAAGAAAAGAAACGAAAAGAAAAGAAAGAACATGAAACAATAATTATCAAAACGATACATTTGAACCTAAAAATAGAGGTATTGAAGGAATATTTTATAATATTGCATGGAAAAGTAATACAAACCTATGCTCCCTGCATGAAAGCCACTTTATATAGAAAAACACAAATATATGAAAATTTAATGGATAGAGACAGAAAATAGAATAGTCCTCACCAGAGGGTGGAGGGGAGAAAAGGGAAATGCTATTTTCTTAAGGGAACAGACTTTCAGTTTGGGAGGAGAAAAAGGTCTGGAGGCGGAGCGTGAGCATTGGTGATGGCTGGGAAACATTGTGGCTGTTATTATGGTGCCAAATTATTTATTTATACGTACATAGTTACAATGGTAACTATTTATGTAAAGCATCCCAGGCTAACATAAAAGAATGTTGAAGTGGATAGATAAATGCTAGAAAAAGTTGGATTTATAAAAAATAATATTATCAAAGAAAAATATAATTTTATCCAAGTACAACAATAAGTTCATTAATAAAATAAAACTAGTTTACACAGACATGCACCTAAAGCATAATCAGGAATTTCAGTTCACCTCTCTCAAAGCTGACCAAACAAGAAGACAGGATAATGTATGGCTATATCACATTTAAGCAATTCTAGCAAACAACAGGACCTAAGTGAATCTCAAGAACATTCTACCAAACAGCAGAATTGTAGAAAACATATAAACATGCATGTAGAAAACATATAAAATATTTTCTGGGTCATAAAAAATGTCTCATAAAATTGAAAGGACTCAAGTGAGAAAAAGTATGTTTTATAACTACATTGGGATTAAATAAGAACTCAGTTTTAGGAAGACACCTGAGAAATCTCCCCAAATGAAAAACTGAACAACACATCTGTACATTAAAAAAATGGGTGAAAGAAGAAAAAGAAAAGTTAGAAAGTATTTTGAACTGAATGGAACTGTAAGCACAATATATAAAAAATTTTGGCATAAAGGTAAAAGTATATAGAGGGAAATTTATAGTATCAAACAACTGAAGACTTAAATCTATCAATATAGTTCCTATATGAAACCCACTTTCATAGAATGATACAAATAACTCAAAAGTTAATGGATAGAGACAGAAAATAGAATAGTGTTTATCAGAGGTGAGATAGAGAAAAAGATGTTATATCAGTGGCCTCAGTTACCTTTTTAAGATATTAGAAAAAAGTTGAGGGTTTAATGTACAGGATAATGTGAAGATTAACTATATTAAATGATTAAAATTTTAATTAAGAAGCTTGACAGAGACAGAAGAGCCTAGAAAGTGTTAGGCTTCACGTGACTCTCCCCTAAGGACCCTTTTCTTTTTTAAACATTGACTCGTTTGCAGGAGAGCATTTTCGCAGCTCTCACCTGAGAAGCAGACTGGTTTCCATGTCACCAGCACCGCAGCCCAGCGGGCCAGTCCGCCTTCTCCATCCCCACTGGCTTCCATCCGTGCTCTGGCCACCAGTCTGTGCCTGCACAGCCCCTCTGAATGAGTGGAAACTCCCTGATCCAATCCGCAGCCTTAAGGGCCTGTGGAGAAAGTGACCCTCGAGATAGCATTGCTCTTGAAATTGAAAAATTATCTCAGTTATTACTGAACTCAGGAAGCACGCTTCTATCGATATTTCGAGGGCAGCGAAGTTACGCGTGAGAGTGTTTCTAACGCGGCCCTTCTCACAGCCGCTCACTGGTGCATGACACCGGAAGGGAGGCCCAGGAAGGAAAATGATGAAAAAAACAGTAAATAGCATCTTTTTAAAGCAGTTTATTAAACTGGTTATTATGTGGAACTGGTTCTGAAACTACTGGAATACAAAGGAGCGAAAACTTACCATTTCCATTTTTAAATGACTAGCGAAAACTAACTTATTAAAACTTCAATGAAGTAATGCTGATTACATACTTTACATATCGTGGTAAAATGATATAAGATTCACATTTGGCTTTTTAACCACTTTCAGTGTAAAGCACAGTAGCATTGATTGCATTCACGATGTAGTGCAGTCTCCACCACTATCTGCTCTCACAATGGTCTGGTCCCCCCACAGAGGCCTGAACCCATTCAGTAACAAACCCCTCGTCTGCTCTGCCCCGGCGCCTGGTGACCTCCCATCTACCTCTGTCTCTTTGCACTTGCCTCATCTAGATGTCCCATGTGAGTGGAACCATGATTGTCTGTCCTTTGCACCTGGCTGATTTCACTTAGCATGATATTTTCAAGGTCCATCCACGTGCAGCATGAACCATGCCACTCATTTCTGTGGCTGAACAGCCCACGTATTATATAATGCATTCTGCTCTTCCATCCTTGGTGGAGGAACCTTTAGGCTGTTCCCACCTCTGGCTATTGTAAATAACCTACTACAACCATTTACATGAACATCGGGCTGAACTCCAGTTTTCAACACCCCTCGGGTCTTTAGAGCTAGTCAGAACTGAAGCGGTGCTATTACTGCAGTCCGCGCTCTTTCAGCCTTAAAGCTGGCCTGTTGGGGACCGTGTGGGCCTCCTCCCCTTCTCCAGGTATTGATGAAATTCTACATGGTAGGATATACTCATAGTGCACTAAAAGCAAAAGGTTTGGGGTTGCATTTATCTCCCCTCTGTGCTCATCTCACACCCCTATGCTGTATGGGGGGTCCCAAAAATCGCTCTGTAACAGGTGAGAGTCCAGCTTTGAAACTGATTTTTTTTAATAAGCACTGCCTGTATAATTATTCAAAGGGGGTGTGCACACTTTTGGGGACACCCTGTATTGTGCCTCTTTTCTGATACACTGAAAGGGGAAACAAAGTCAGTCACTAGGCAGATATTTTCAGTATCCACTGCTCTGCCATGCATTAGACACAACTCAATTATGGGGTTGGGAATTTCAGGAAAAGAAATTCATAACAATTAGTAATAATAAGACAGTTGTGGGCCAGAATAGAATTAAGCAATACATCCGAAATGTGAGACTATTGAAAGAAGAGAAGCTTGGCAATTTTCCTAGTTTCTACCCATGAGCAAAGAATAATGCTGCTCCAACTGGAATATTGAGCAGAATGTACTTCGGGAGTTTGATAAAGATGGCATGGCAGGAGAGAAAAAGAAGACAAAATCATAAAGCAAATGTAGCAAATGCGAAACTGTCAAGACTTTTATGTACCAAAAAGTCCAGAGAAGAAAACTGTCTCCTCTCACTAAATCTTCTTGGATTGCACTGTCTCGCTGGAGCACATGTTGCCAAGTGAGACTAGCAGGAGAACTCAACTGCACTATGTAACTGACACCACTAGGTGCAGAGAGATATTAAATAGATCAAACAGAGTGATGATGTGCACTGGGCCAGTGTGGCTCAGTGGTCGAGAGCAGCCCATACACCAAGAAATCACTGGTTGGATTTCTGGTCAGAGTACATTAGGGTTGCCAGCTCGATCTCCAGTAGGGGCATGCTGATCAATGTTGATGTTTCTCTCTCATAAATGTTTCTATCTATCTATCTATCTATCTATCTATCTATCTATCTATCTTACTCTTTTTCTAAAATCAATAAAAAATAGCTTAATAAATAGTGATCTTGTTATATTAAGTGACCTATTGTAATTAGTTATTCCCTCTCATTAGCAAGAGCTTAATTACAGAGGGCTAAGACCTGGCCCTTATTTTCCACTTAAAAATAAACTACTTCTATTTAGTATGTCACAGACTTTATGCTGTAAAGGGCCGTGTCAGCCTTGAAACAAACATGTTTGTTTTCCAAAAATAGCCACTACAGAATATCAGAGCACCTGGAGCAGAACCTAGTAAATAAGTGATTTTAATGACCAGAGACTGAATGTTATAGAGAAATGCAGGACATGCAGCACAGCCCCATGGCTTGTGATCTAAAACCCAGCCACACACTGAGCTGTCACATTTCGTCTGGGCCTCTAAGCCCGGTGCACAAATTCATGCACCAGGGGGGTCCTTCAGCCTGGCCTGAAGGATCTGGCTGAAACCAGCTCTCCAACATCCCCTGTGGGGTCCCAGTTTGTGAGAGGGTACAGGCCAGAATGAGGGACCCCACTGGCACACGACTGGGTCTGGGAAGGAATGAGGGAGAATCCCGAAGTCTTTCTATTTTTAATAAACAAATAATTTTACTGATCATTTCTAAGTAAAAACTAAATTAAAAAATATTGAGAAACAAATAATATGCACCTAATTTTAGTGGAGAAACTTCATCTGTGCTTCAGTGCTGCCCACAAAATGCCCCCAGTGCCACCAGGTGTCAAAGAAGATGCTGGACTCTCAACCACTCTGCCACTGAAATGGTTAAAAATAGTGGCATGTTTTTAGAACATCAGGCTTATTCAAATCACAATAACCCTAAGTCACCCAGGCAAGGCCTCCTTGCACCTAACCCTTAAGTAAATGCATTGCCCTCATTGCTTCATCTTCAGAAGAATGCCAAGCTCCTGTCTTCAGACAACTCACATCATTTCACTGAGCCCTGCATATATGTCCTGCCATCTCCCTGGATACATTTAAACAAAGACAATATCCTATTGTCCTCAGTGGCTCCTTACACCCAAGCAGGAGAGTTTTCAGAGGAACAAATAAAATAGCAGCTATGACACTGACAGTATCCTTCCTGTCACCCAATCCTTTATAATAAATGCCTAATACGTTAAGTGTCTGATAGTTCCTATGACCATTCAAGCAGTTGTTATGATGCACACTAACCACTAGTGGGCAGATGCTCTAACCGATCAATTAGCTTGCTGACCGAGACTGGGCTAGATCATCCAGACTCGCCCTGGAGCCCTCCCATTACCTTTCCCCAGCTGGCTGGCCCTATCAACACCTATCAGGACTTGGCAAGATGGGCCAAACATACTCTGAATAAATCCATACACCAGGCCTCTAGTTTATAAATAATAGTAGGTGAGTGTGGCAGTTTGAAAAACGGCACCCAAGAGTCATCCATCTCCTAATCCCCAGACACTGTGATTATATTACCTGACATGGAGTTGACGGAGGAGACTGAGTTATGAAATTTGAGGAGAGGTTATCCTGATGACCCAGGTGGGTCTAAGGTAATTCCAGGATTCTTTAACTAGAGGATCTTTGCTAGTTGAGCTTAGAGGCAGATGTGACTATGGAGAATGATCAGGGAAAAGAGATGCTGCTGGTGACAAGGTGGCTGAGGATATGTGGATGGTCCATAGAAGCCAAAGAGGATGAATTCTCCCCTAGAGCCTCTTGGAGGGAACACAGTCCTGCAGATATGCTGATTTTAGTCACAGAGCCCACTAGCACCCACTTTCTGGACTAAAAAGCTCTAAAATAATAAATCTGTGCTATATTAAGCCACTAAGTTGGTGTTCATTACTATGGCAGTGCTTTAAAATTAATATTAAGGATAAATACATACATATACCTATACCTAAATAGATATCCTATATAATAAAAGCCTAATATGCTGTGTATAGTCATCCAGTCAGCCGTTCAACCAATCAAAGCATAATATGCTAATGATATGCTAAGACTGATCAACCACTCATTATGACTTGCACTGACCACCAGGGGGCAGATGCTCTGACCAATAGGTTAGATCACCACTGGGATTTGGCCAATAGGGACTGAGCAAGATGGGCAGGGCATGTCCTGGAGCCCTCCTGATCCCTCTCTGGATGAACCACCTCTGACATTCCTCCCAGTCCCAATCGTGTGCCAGTGGGGTCCTTCAGCATGGCCTGTACCCTCTCACAACCTGGGATCCTTCAGGGGATATTAGAGAGCCAGTTTCAGCCCAATCCTGAAAGCCAGGCTGAGAGACCCCACTGGTGCATGAATTTGTGCACTGGGCCTCTAGTGTGTGTCTGTGTGTGTGTGTGTGTGTGTGTGTGTGTGACAGATAAACATACATGAGAAGTTTAATAAGAAATTTGTTAAACTTGTGGTTAAATTTGTTAACCACACACTTGTTAGTGGTTATTTCTGAAGCATGGTCACAGAGATTGGTAGTGGCCATGCTTCAAAAATGCTTTTGTTAATGCTATTTGTTTTTTAATATTGTTCCAAAGTGGTCAGGGGGGTTTGGACCCCCAGGGTGACCTAAACTTAGTAAGTTAATTAATTGTGTAGATGGGACAAGCACTCATACCAGTACCTAAATTATAGGTTACTAGAGTCCTAATGCATGAAATTTGTGCACTGGGAGGGTGTCCCTCAGCCCAACCTGCACCCTCTCCAGTCTGGGATATCCCTCTCACAATCTGCAATTGCTGGCTCCTAACCACTCAACTGCCTGCCTGACTGATTGCCCCTAACCACTTCTGCCTCCTAGCTTGATCGCACCTTAACTACTCCCCTGCCGGTCCGATTGCCCCCAACTGCCCTCCCCTACCAGCCTGATGCCCCCCAACTGCCTCCAACTGCTCTCCCCTGTAGACCTGATTGTCCACAACTGCCCTCCCCTGCCTGCCATCTTGTGTCGGCCATCTTGTGGTAGCCATCTTGTGATGATGTGAGGGGGTTGCGAGATGGTGCGAGGGCCACCTAGGCTTTTGTTAGTATATATTAAAGTCATGGCTAACAGTAGTACCAACTTTATTATTATTATCTACTACCCAAAATCTTGCATAGGAGGCCCTCATTTTTATGTCTTCTGACCTCTCATTTAGCTAAAACATAAACTCTTTTGTGTCTTTGATTATATAAAGTTTTTCCTAGTTTTAGCAAATATGCCATACCACTGCTTTTACAGCTAAGTCTAAACTTAACATTCTCTACTAATTATAGTCTCTACCTATAATGCAAGTCTGAATTCTAAGTTCTTTTCATTTTGCTGCCAACGTTGCCTTTCTTTCTGAAAGACATTAAGATTTGCCAGGAATGGATCCCATTTCTGAAATTTGACCTTCATTCTTTTAGAAGTCAGCAGAAGGCTCTCTGGTGTCTGCCTCTTGGTCCTTGGTGTATATTCTAACTAAGCCGATATTACTCACTCAGCGCTGCACAAAGGGTAATCCATCTTCCCTTTGCCTAGTCCATGCATCTTCACAAGCACTCAGCCCTGCCCATTCTTTTTAAAACTCCAAACCACTTCCAGGTTTACTTCCACTCCTCTTATTCTGCTTGTTTTCTGAAAACCTATTTATAAATGCATCTAATCATTTCCCTGCTCTAACTCTCAGTCTAGAATAAGCTCCCACACAAGTATTATTTTTCACCATCCATTTGACTTGAAATCCCAAACTCAGGAGTCTGAGCACCTGTAATTTACTTGAATATTAGATAAAGAGCTTTCTTATAAGTCAAGTCAGGAAAAATATTTTCATAAAATGCATAGCACTCTCTGGCCTAATGGATTTTCCTATTTGTGAGGCCAGAAACCTGACGATTTTATCAAACATACAAATTTAAATGACTATACACATAACTAACCCAGTGTTTCTTTGTTTGAAAGTTAAAATTCTTATTTTAAAATTCAATATCTCCTGTAAATCTGAGAAGCAAGAGTATTCTATCCATTCTATTTCTTCATTTTTTAAGATTTTGTGAATGCACCATTTCCTCATCCAGAAAGAAATGACTTAATAAGCTATAAACATATGTATCTATCTTTTTATAAAATTTATATTAACATAGTCAAATCCCAAAGGAACAATAATGAGGCAGCTTTGTTTCACTATAGAAAACAAGAAGAAAAAACAAACTACCAAGTTATTCTAACTGGATGGAAAAAAAAAAAACAGGTAAGAAAGGTGGTAGCTAGCTGAAACCGGTTTGGCTCAGTGGATAGAGCATCAGTCTGTGGACTGAAAGGTCCCAAGTTTGATTCCAGTCAAGGGCATATAGCTTGATTGTGGGCACATTCCCATTAGGGGGTGTGCAAGAGGCAATTGATTGATGTTTCTCCCTCATCGATGTTTCTAACTCTCTATCCCTCTCTCTTCCTCTCTGTAAAAAATCAATAAAATATATGTTTTTTAAAAAAGAAAGAAAGGTGGTAGCTAACCTTCAATAAAAGTGCTTATCAATGAAGTGGACATTGAACATTATCACTATTATGACTATGACTACTATTATAAGTAATAAAAGTAAAAGTTACTGGCATATAATGAGCAAGTGTTATGTACCAGGAAAACCTATTTATAAATGCAGCTTTTTTAAGGGCATAGCATTATTCATGAACTCATTAATTCCAAATTATAATCATGCATTTCCAAGACAAGAGCGTAAACATATATTCCAGAGGACCAGACATCATTATTAAAAGACTGAATGGGTGAGTCAAAACCTGAGGGGTGGCTGGAGAACATAAGAGAGGGAGTCAGATTAGAGTAACATGTACACAGCTTGAATGCCACAGTAAAATATTTGAATTTGATGACTTCGTGGTAAAGAGACATAAAAAAATATACGTAAATAGAATTGGTAGAACTCACCTGTCTTATAAACATAGGCATTTCAGCAATGTAGAATGTAGATCCTATAGAGCACACGTGTCAAACACAAGGCCTGCGGGCCAAATCCATCCCGCCAGGCCTTGCAATGTGGCCCGCACCGCGCTGTCATCACTGCACTCCTCTGCGTTTCCATCACAATGACAGTTTATGACTGTTCAGTAAACCATTCGGCCCGCAATTTAGGCTGGATTTTAGATTTTGGCCCCTTCTCTGATTGAGTTCGACACCCCTACTATAGAGTGTGGGAAAGATGCTGGGGAAATGAAAATAAGATAGGATTGGAGAGTAAGGTAGAATTGGGGAATTTATTCAATGGCATTGAGTTTAATCTGGAAAAATCTCTATTTATAAAGGCCTAAGCAACCGGCCGACCAGCTGGTCAGTAGCTATGATATGCAATGATGACCAGGAGGCAGAAGCTCAAAGCACAGGTATGGAAACATGGAACAGTCTGATGAATCTCAGAGGAAAAGGGGTGGGTGAGAAATTAACCAGAGATATCATATGCATACTAGAGGCCTGGTGCATGGATTCATGCACAGGTGGGGTACCTCGGCCTGGCCTGTGGGTATTGGGCTAAAACCAAGAATCTGACATCTTTTGAGGGGTCTCAAAATGTGAGAGGGTACAGGCCAGGCCAAGGGACCCCACGGGCCTATAGTAATGATATAAAAATGCCAATGGCATGCCCTTGAGAGAAGCCTAGAAACAGAGATTTTATCCTCATAAAGATGTGAGCAACACCTGAAACCAGAAGCATATAAACTAAATAAGAGTTTAGTTTATGCTAGAGAGAGTCTTTCTAGCTAAGAGGCGGAGGACAGTAATATGAGAAGTGGGTGTGAAGAATATCACAACACACAAAGCCAGGAGAGATTTTCCCATGGGGGGAGCTGGCAGCTGGTCTAACTGCTCTTGGGGTTTGAGAATTTAGACTCTGGTGAGCCGGGAAGGAGCACATTGAATGGAGCTGCAGGAATGGAAATGACATCAGACAGGATGAGGAGCTGAATAGTTAATTTTTAAAGTCCCTTTTATAACTTAAAAAGGAAGTCTTTAAATAATAACAAAAAATAGTAAAAACAGAAGGAGGCAATTGTTTGTTTGGGGGTTGGGATGGGAGGGGAGTTCAATTGGAGATATTTTCATGAAAGCAGTTAAAGTATTTCCTAAAAAGTTACAAATTACTAAGGACCAGAGACACTGAATTACCAATAAACTATTAGGAAAACACATATTTTTGATTTGCGGATTGCCTTTTTAGGGCTTTTTTATATTTTACATTTTTATTAGGGAATGCTATAAGAATATATTCACAGTTAGGAAAATATAGAGACTAAATAAGATTTTTAAATGTTATTAAATAAACAGGAGAACTATTTACCACCGAAACCTGTGGTAAATAGTTCTATTTGCTCTTTGGAGACTAATGATTAGTCTCCAAAGAGCAAATGTTCATCAATGGTGCTTACAGTGATTGAACATTTAATGAAACTAACAATAAATGTAAAATCCTTGTATTATTTTATGTTCTTGGCAATATAGTTCAAATTTAGCTTTAAAGGAATATAGCATTTTAAATATATACACCACCTAATATAAATAGAGATATTTCAAATACTTCCATTGTATTTGGTACAATAGTAATGAATACCATGGTCTGAAGTAGGGAGCTACCCAGTAACCTCTATGAAATACACACTTTCATTAATGCTAATGTTTATGTTATTGTTCATGTTATGTTAATATTCCCATATGTATCTTAATTGTATATTGCCCATTAATATTATCCATTTATTTATTAACTAGAGGCCTGGTGCATAAAATTCATGCATGATGGTGTGTGTCCCTCAGCCCAGCCTGCACCCTCTCCAATCTGGGACCCCTCAAGGGATGTCTGACTTCTCTTTTAGGCCTGATCCTGGTAGGATTTGGACTAAACAGGCAGTCAGACATCCCTCTCACAATCTAGAACTGCTGGCTCCCAACTGTTGGCTGCCTGCCTTCCTGATTTCCCCAAACCACTTCTGCCTTCCAGCCTGATCACCTCCTAACTACTCCCTTGATAGTCTGGTTGATGCCTAACTGCTCCCTGACAGCCTGATTGACCCTAACTGCCCTCCCCTGCAGGCCTGGTCCCCCACAACTGCCCTCCCCTGCAGGACTGGTCTCCCCCAATTGCCCTTCCCTGCAGGCCCAGTTGCCCCCAACTTCCTTCCTCTGCCAGCCTGGTCCCTCCCAACTTCCCTCCCTTGCAGGCTTGATCACTCCCAACTGCTCTCCCCTGCAGGCCTGATCGCCCACAACTGCCCTCCCTTTCAGGCTACACCCAACTGTCCTCCCATGCTACCATCTTGTGGTGGCCATTGTGTGTCCACATGGGGGAATGATCTTTGACCAGATAGGTGCAACCATCTTGTGTGTTGGAGTGATGGTCAATCTGCATATCATTCTTTTATTAGATAGGTTAAAGGTCTAATGTATGGGTGGGGGCTGGCTGGTTTGCCCTAAAGGGTGTCCCAGATCAGGGTAGGGGATCCCTTGAGGCATGGGGTGGCCTCCTTCTTGCTCCATAGCCAGCCAGCATCTTGGTTGGTTTAATTTGCATACTCACTCCTGATTGGCTTGTTGGTGTAACAGAGTGATGGTTAATTTGCATGTTACTCTTTTAGTAGTGTAGATGCTATTTATCTTTAGCTTATGTTCTCAATTATTTAGTACATATTTATTTAATTATATTTTTTCTAAAACTTAGTTTGAAAAAATTCTGTAGGACTTGACACTAAATTTCCCTGATAATTGTGTCTGTCCTGCTACAATTGACTCTTTTTCAAAGAATATATTAGATTTTTAAGTACATTTTGGGGAAAATTTAGGCCATTACACAGGTCTCTCTGGAATCATTAACATACATAAATGCATGTGCAATTCTCTATATCAGAATATATAAATACATTCCTATTATCACTAGGAGTTGTGTTCTGTTTTTTCTCATCTCTTAAAACACATACTTTCTAAGTAACTTTAAGATAATAATAGCACTTAAAAGGGCAGTAATTTTAAGTTATCAAAGCAAAACTTCATATTTCCCAACTCTTGATATTATTGTTAAAATTCACACATGAAAATGTAGAATCTTAACAAGGAAACTTAATGTGCTAATTTATAGATAGTTCTTTTTATAGAAAGAGTACTTAATTACCCTCTAGCCAGTGTTCTCATAATTTATAGAATGTTAAAAATTATTATTATTGCCCTATCTGGTTTGGCTCAGTGGATAGAGAGTTGGCCTATAGAGTGAAGGGATGCAGGCTCAATTCTGGTCAAGGGCATATGCCTGGATTGCAGTCTCCATCCCCAGTAGGGGGCCTGCAGAAGGCAGCCAGTCAATGATTCTCTTTCATCATTTATGTTTCTATATATCTCTCTCCTTTCCTCTCCAAAATCAATAAAAAAAATACATTTTAAAAATTATTATTCTCATTTATGATTTTTAAATTAAAGTGGGGGCCTTTATAAGTACTCCTTGAAGATGTCAATCTTTCTTTTGGTCCCAGAGAGACAGACCAATTCTCGCTTGTCCAGTGATGGTGCAGAGTTCAGTTTCAGGGTACCAAACCTGCGGGATTACAGTTCTCCTTGGGGTTTTATTGATGCAACTTATCTTTTCTATCTGAAACACATTTAGCAGTTGCAACTTATAATTAATATGCTATGGACAAAAAGAAGTCTATTGAGAAGAAAAATGGCAATGGCCAGACCTGGCCAGGTAGCTCATTTGGAGTGTCCTTCCATACACCAAGGTTGCAGGTTCAGTCCTTGGTCAGGGCACATATAAAAATCAATCAATAAATGTATAAATAAGTGGGACAACAAACCTCTCTTTCTCTCTCTCTCTCTTTCTCTCTCTCTCTCGGTCTCTCTCTCTCTCATTAATACATTTTTAAAAGAATAGAAAAAACAATAAACAATCAAACAATCCAGGGTTTTCTGATATATTTTTCTGTCTGAGTTTCCTTCCCAAGTTGAGGAAATAGACTTGTTGCAAAATTATCAGCCAACAGAGTAATTGACAATCAGCTAAAAATTAGTTGACACCCCAATTGTGCTTCTGGTTATTTGTAGGTGCAGCTGTTTCCAATGGCTGCAAAACCTACACAAAGTGAGGGCACATGTGTGCAGGAGCGATGCTGGGACAAAGCAGAGGAGCACATGGCAGGAAATGACAGCCGGACTGCTAATCTCTTCCATTGGAAATGAATCTGCATAATGGTTTCTACACAGCTTCCCTCCATGTTTCTTCCACTGTTTCAGGCTCATTGCCTCCTGGGACTGAAATGAGGGCAGAATAGCAAATAAAACAGTACATTTTCTGGGAAATGTGGGCATCTTCCAGCGACTTCCAGGTAGTTTCACACAGCTGAGGTGTCCACTGCCCCATTCATATGCCATGGGAAATACTAAGGACACAAGATGGGTATTTCAGCCTTCAAGCGTGGGGGCTGGAAGGAGGCTGTGTCTCAGCAGATATCCTTTCAAACTTTCTATGAAACTTGTGTGAGTGCTCACAAATACACACACACACACACACACACACACACACACACACACACACACACACCAGCACAGCTCCAGACACTCTGATTTCTCCCAAAATCAAAGCTTATGTCCTTACAATGATCTGTACATTCCTAGGTGGCCTGCCCAATCCTCCACTCTCCTACCTTATATTACTTGTTATAAGTTAAGCCCCTGAATAATAAATTCAATCAGATAAATGCATCTAAATTAAGCAAATAATAAATGTGTTTATTTCTTTTTTAGTTTTTGAAAAAGGAAAAAGTCTTTTGTATCTGATCTTTTGGTCAAATAAGTTTGACAACCTTCCCAGAGTTTGAATTTTAAGAAACTTTTCTTGATCTAGAATTGACTTTAGTCATTCCAAGAGGCCCACTTTGCCCAGCAGAAACATCACCATCACTAAGGTCACTCTCCATCGACCAGGACTTTTCCTCTCCTGCTGAGGGGAATTCACACTGGCAATACAGAGGTCTCACAGATATGTGTGACTAGTATGACAGGGACTGCTTGCATATGGTCACACATATGTGAGCACAAGCAGTAGGGGGTTCGATCAGGAAGGACCTCGCCAGTGAGCATGTATCTATAGTGCGGCCCATTGGCTCTGTTAGTGGACGTGCACTAGGGAATAACCTTTTCCTGCCCTATACAGGGATGCTTAGTGAGCCCTAAGGTAGAAGGTGCTAGATGTTTCTGTTCTTTTTGTCTTTTTTCAAACAGGACACTCCTCACCTACCACTAAGGTCAGCACCCCACTAGGTTGTGTACTAAGGAATTTGGATTATTCGTTTGATCCATTAATCCTGAAGATAAAGCACCTGATCTTTTGTACTCAGTTTGGCCTCAGTGTAAGCTTGCAGATGGAGAGACATGGCCCCCAGAGGGAAGAATTCACTATATGATACCAACTTGCAATTAGATCTTTTCTGTGGGAGGGAAGGGAAGTGGTCTGAGGTCCCATATATTCAGGCCTTCCTTGCTTTTAGAGACAATCAGAAATTGTATCACCTGTGCGAAATTGACACCTTGCTCCTGGCAGCATTGACCCAAAATGATATCAGAGAGTCAGAAACACCTAAGGAGGTAATGCAACCTAGTGCTCCACCAGGTACATCTGAACCGCCTTGTCCTCCTTATCCAGGGCCCCCAGAAGGACCAGCTCTGCCAATGGGGCTGGACTACCCAGACCTCTGGCTACCCTTTTCCTCTCCAGACATGGCTGAAGGAAAATTTGGATCAGCTGAATCCAGGGACCATTTTCCTTACAGGACTTAAAACAAATTAAGATAGATTTAGGAAAATTTTCAGATAACTCTAACCAGCTCATAGATGTTTTTCAGGAACTGTAAACCTTTGATTTGTCATGGAAGGATATAATGTTTTCAGGATCAAAGAAGTGGTCCCAAAAAGCAACTAAGCAGTTTGGGGATGAATACTTCTTAGCAGTGCCAGTGGGGTCCCCTGTGATCAGATTGATAGTTACCCCACTGGCCAACAGACTCTTCCCCAGAAAGATCCTACATGGATTAATGATGGGCTAGGAGATTGGAATAGGAAACATTTCCAAAATTCTGTGGTCCAAGGGCTAATGAAATGCTGTTCCAAGGCCTTGAACTATAGACCAAGGAAGGATGAGAATCCCTCCGTCTTTATGGACAGACTTAGGAAGGCACTGACTAAATACACATCTATGTCCCCAGAATCTTCTGAGGGCCAGCTCATTCTGAAAGACAAATTTGTAACTCAATAGACTCCAAATATTAGAAGGAAACTATAAAAATTGACAAATGGCCCTGAGAGTACCTTAGACAACCTCCTAAAAGTAGTCATTTTATTATTTTTACAATTAGGACCAAGAGGAGGCCAAGGAGAGGAAATCCAACAGCAGGGAAAGGGCCCCAGCCCTGGTTACCAGTGCTCCAGGGTGCAGACATCACAGGTAGGGGTCCCCGGGGATATTACTTGTTATACGTGTGGTCAGCAAGGGCGTGTTTGGAGGGACTGCCCCTAGAGATACAGAAATCCCCCTCCAAGTCTAGCATGTCAAACTCAAACCCACGGGCCATATGCCTTGTTTATTTGGCCCATGTTAACCTTTGAGGTTGACATGTTTGCTCTAAGCCCTGTCCTATTTGGAAGTCTTATTGCCTAAAGGGGTGCAGACTCCCACAGGCCAGTCTGGTATCTCAGATGGCCCAGCAGCAAGACTGATGGGCCCTGGCCTTTCCACCCCACTCCAACACAGACTATCATATCCACCCAGAAGCTCCAGGTAACCCTGACTGTTGAGGGCAGGAAATTAATTTCCTCTTTGACACTGGAGCAACCATCTCTGTTCTTCTCCTCTCCAACCCCGGCTTACCCTCGTCCCATAGTGTGACAGTTAAGGGGGTGTCTGGTAAGCTGGTGACTACGCATTTTTCTCAGCCTTTGAGTTGTAACTGGGACAATGTTTTTTCTCTCACAGACTTCTGATTATGCCAACTCCCCTATTGGGGCATGACATCTTAGCCCACTTTGGGACCACCATATGCATGGAACAAGAGCAAGAACATTGCCTGTCATTTGTAGAGAATGAAGTTGACCCTGAAGTGTGAGTTATCCAAGGGAAAATAGACAGAGAGACCAGGGCAAACTTGACTGGATTTTTCTCTGTTTGAGAAAATGAGAACAACAAAGTCACTCACCTCTTCTCCATTTGAGAACACTTTCTGCTTAGAAAGCCAATGAATCTTTTTTTTCTGTGTAGGACTAATACCTATCTCCATTCCCAGCCAAGTGGACTGGGACCTGCATCCTAATCTATATTGCTCCCAAAATAGACATTACCCTTAATAATCAGTCCTTTGAGGTCCCTCTCAATTCTTATTTTTGGGCCAGGAGAAGCACTGCCCTCCTTCCTCTCCTTGCCAGCCTCCGAGTAGCCATAGACCTAAGCACTGGAATAGAGGGACTAGCAACCTCATTTTCTTACTATCAAAACTTATCCAGCACTATCCAGCTTAGTTCAGTGGATAGAGCGTCTGCCTGAGGACCAAAGGGACCTGGTCAAGGACATGTACCTTGGTTGCAGCCTCATCAAGGCTCGTGCAGGAGGCAACCAATCGATATGTTTCTCTGATGTTAATATTTCTCTCTGTCTTTCCCTCTCCCTTCCACTCTCTCTAAAAAATCAGTGGGAAAAGATATCCTTGGGCGAGGATATAAATAAACAAACAAACAAATAAATAATAAATAAATAATAAAAAAGAAACAAACAAAAAACTTATCCAAAGACTTTACAGATTACCCCAACTATTATCATAATACAGGGCAAGTTAGACTCACTGGCAGTAGTTACCCTCCAAAATCAAAGAGGACTTATCTGCCTCACAGCTAAGAACGTGGTGCTATGCCTGTCCCTAGAGAAGAAAATGCTATTTTTACACCACCCAGTCTGGCTTAATAAGGAATGGGGCCAAGAGACTAGTTGTTAGGCCCTCAAATATCCAAGAAGAACTTTCAGAACCCTGGGGCACCTGGCTATAGAATCTTAACTGGGCTCCTGGCTTCTACCTGTAGTTGGACCCCTCTTAATGCTTTCCCTAAGAGCCCTTTTCTCCTTAGTTGTATGTTTTGTTTCCTCCAGAATGGAAGCTGTCAAGTTACAGATGGTCATGGAAGTGGAGCTCTGAGTGCCAGCTCCCATCTTCCATGGTTGCTCAGATGCCCTGACTCTGACAGAGCCCTTGCACCCCACACAGTGTCCTTCAGCTGGAAGCGGCAGGGTGGTGTTGCCCTATTCCTAACAGCAGATGGGGTCTCCAAATCGGAGCGTAGAATGAGGAGATAAAAGAGGTTGTCAGGGATGGGACCTTGTAAGAGGAAGACTATACTCACCCAGGCAGGAATTCCTGAGGCAGCCTAGCTGTACAGGAAGGAAGCACAATCGTGAAAGTCATGAGCTTTAAAATGCATGGACATTGCTGAGACAGAATTCTTTGAAAGGACCAATCAAGAGCTAGTAAAGCATATACCTACCCCTAGGTAAAGAAGTGTCAGCAGCAGCCGGCTTTCAGCCCCCTTCCTGCCTGCTGCAGTGAGTCCATCTCTCTCTATATTCAATAAACTTTGCTTCCATTTACTATCTTTGTCATGAACTCATTCTTTTAGAGATTAAAATCTTTTGCTAGACATCAAACTCAGATCTGATCATGGCACTTTGGTTTTAATAGGAAGCTATCAGTATATCATAATTGAAATTTTTTGAGACTTAAATATTTAACAACTATTATTCTTAAAGTATTAAAACACACATTCATTTGAATTTGTAAAAAATAATTTCAACAATTTGTATAATAGCCAATCTTCTTTAAAAAAAAACACAGATTCACATTATTATTTATTCAAGAAATCAGTCTTCCAAAGTTTACAAAAAGTGATATTGTATATGAACTAGTTATTATATATCTAGTATAAAATGTCACTTTGTATCTTTGAAAAGCATAAAATATTAATATAGCTAATGCATAATCTTTATTTTAAATGTAAACATAATACAGATATCAGCAATTATTTGTTAATTTGTACTAAGTAATTATTTTTTATTTTTTAAATATATTTTATTGATTTTTTACAGAGAGGAAGAGAGACGGAGAGAGAGTTAGAAACGTTGATGAGAAAGAAACATCAACCAGCTGCCTCTTGCATACCCCCTACTGGGAATGTGCCTGCAACCAATGTACATGCCCTTGACCGGAATAGAACTTGGGACCTTTCAGTTCGCAGACCGATGCTCTACCACTGAGCCAAACAGGTTTCGGCATTTCCCTAGATTTTAATCTCTAATAAGACAGATTTCATTTTATAATTTCATTGATTACTTTAAACTAAATATTATCTAAAACTTTGTTTTCCAGCTTCTTTATAATATTTAGATCAAAGACTCAGATAAAAATAAAATCACAGTATGATGAAAGACTCAAAGTTAAAATAAGTCATACTCTAAAAAAATGAGCTTCTTATTCCTAATTAAGGATAATATAGATTATTTTTCTAGGAAAATCTGCAGACCAATGTTAATTCACTATTTATTGTTCTATAATTATGTCACATTAGAGGATGAGAAAAGGCAAAATAGCTAACCTTATTTGAGGAGGGGGAAGTTTCTAGCAAAGATAGTGACTGGGTAAAAACAAACAATCAATTATTAATATGATGTCCACTCTGAAGTAATCTCCAGCACACCCTCCCTTCCTTCATCTCTCTTAGGCAAGTTAGATACCGTGAGAGTTCTTGCTTTTTGAGAATGTGATATCCCCCAAAACCTAGATATGGGGTCAGGTTCAGCTATACTAGATTGTATTTTAATCTCTTCAGTAAAGAGGATATGAAAGTTAGAGATAGAAGAGAGCACATTTCTTAACTTTCGCTCTTTAAAATGTGATTTTGCATGAATTAAGGAGATAAGATTTCCTGGAAGGCTTGCTGTCTTCTTAGCATGGGTTATGTTGTTTTATAGTTACTTCTACATGGAAATGTCTATAAATAATTTGAATAATATATTTTAAAAAGTAATGTCAAGGGAACAAGCTGTTCAGAAAGACTTTGAATTAAAATGTTATTCATTTTTTTAAGTTAAAAGAATAAGGAAGCAAATTTCATGGATACTGTATTTTGCCCATTGCCACAATATGAGAAAAATAAAAAATATATGCTAATATATGTTTAAGATGAATACAACATAATATAACATACAATATACTAGTATACAGATGAAACAATGGGCCAAATGCTTAACAGAAGAGAGACATCTGATATCTAAAGCCTAAGCCATGGGCTTATCTATTGCAAATTTAACAGTGTCAGGATCTTATACAATTAAAATGTGATTCTGTCTTTGTTCTACAAATGTAGCATTATCATCTGCTCTCCCTACCAGAGGAATATTTTTCAGGCTACTGAAATGATGCATTGTGAGTCTCATTTTACTTACTGTATTAGCATTATAGAAGGCTCAATGCATATGCTTATTGGTCTTTTTAATAGCATTTTACAAAAACAAACAAACAAACAACAACAACAACAAAACAAAAAAAAACGGGCAGTGGCCTTTTGCATCCAGCATCTTATTTTTGCTCACAGAGTCCTAATGACATAAGTATCCAGGTATCACCATACCATTTCTGTATCCTGCAGTTGAGAAAGTTTACCTTGAGAAAGGTTAAGCAGCAGGTCAAAGGTCAGACGGAAGCTCAGTATTGGCACTGAATCCCAACCCAGGTGTTTTATTCTTTGTACCTGTAGCCTTTCAAAAGTTTAATTCACTCATGAATTGTTAAATGCATAGTTAATGAAAACTTTACACATATATTAATTCATTAGATTGTGAATTTTAAGCAATTCTTATGTTATGATGCAATAGAAATTTTAAAAATTGCTTAAATTTTGATTTATTATAATATAATCTGTGAGGACATGGAAGCTGTTCATTAAAGACCCTCACACTACTATTGAGAGAGTTGCCATAGCACCCAGCTGGTGTGGCTAAGTGGTTGAGCATTGACCCATGAACCAAGAGGGTGGTTTTAGGGCTGGATCCCCAGTGGAGGACATGCAAGAGGCAGCTGATCAATGATGGTTCTCTCTCATCTATCTTTCTTTCTACCCTTTTCCCTTCCTCTCTCTCTCTCAAAATTAATAAGCATATTTTATGAGTTACCATAGCAACCAGTATTTAAAAAAGAATGTCTCTTAGTACTAAGAGCCCTTTAGGTCCTTAAAAATTTCTGATCAGTTTCTAATGGCATTGATGCAATTGCATCTTATGATTGATGTGTGCTGGTATTTTAATAGCATTTTAAAATGCTAGACTTGTAAGATTTCTTAAGAAGTAGGACAAGTTTTAAAGATAGTGTATTAAATTATTTATTCCAAGATGCAAGATGTTCATCCTGGGGTTACTATAGATCTTACTTCTTATTGAATTGAATAATATTCTCAAATCAGGATCCTGGTTGACCTAGTCCAATAAAAGCACAATGTGTTCTCCGGAAATAAATCAGTACACATGCATGCAGCACAGTGAGGGGACATTGTTTAAGCTACCTTTATAAATAATAGCTCCTGAAACATTCCGCAATTTAATTAAGTTTGCAGTGCTTTCCCTCTCATCTAGTAAACAGAATAGAACTGCTGCTGTCCAACAGTTTGTTATTCTCCTGGCCAGATAATTTATTGCATATCTATAGGCAGATGAGCAAGCAAACAAATTAACTTCTATCCTCCACTGAGAGGGCTAAAAATTAATTAGGCCAGTTTCATAAAGCAAAAAAAGGTGATTCTAGCCTATCTATGCCCACACAGACTTTGATGCTATAAAAGTAAATCCTTTTCCATCTCTTCTAGAAAGAAATATGGAGCCAGATTTATTTGTTTTAGTCAATTGGTTCTATTGATGTGTGTGATAAATTGACCAATTACACTTTTCCATCTCATGGGAGAAATTAGGCAAAAGTTATGCTTCATATAGTTTTAAATCTGGTGATTTCTACTGGAAAGCATGCAATAGCCTGAGTGCAACCTGGAGGCTCTATTCAATGCCTTTTAACAGATTTGGGGGTTGACGAAAAACAATGAAATAAATTACAGGAAGGCCATTGTGAGTTATGTACTTAAATTGTCCATTTTGGGGATCTGTTGGTCCTCTGATTCTTTACCACATAATTGTGATTCTTATCTATACAGAAAAAGCCTAAGCGACCTTTATGGTGCAATGGCCAGAATGACTGGTCGCTATGATGCACACTGACCACCAGGGGGCTCAATGCAGGAGCTGCCCCCTGGTGATCAGTCAGTGCACTCACACAGGAGGAGCACCACTCAGCCAGAAGCCAGGATCACAGCTGGCAAGAGCAGCTGCCACAGCCCGGACCTGTGGCAACACTACCCAGTGAGCAGCAGCAAGTTTAGCAGGCCTAGATGAGAGTGAGTGGTGGGATGACCAGCCCCTATTTGGGCTCCTCTCTGGCTGCCTGCCAATGGCGCACTGCTGCATCCCCAGAGGGATTCTGAATTTCAAGATGTTGCAGGCCAGCTGAGGGAAACCCTCCCCTCAATCCTATTGCACAAATTTTGTGCACTAGACCTCTAGTCTTTAATATAAATAATTACACAAAAATTGTATGTCATCCTTTGATTATTACTAAAATTGGAAATGCAAGGTTGAGTTAATTCTTATTTCCATCCACCCCAAACTTTAGTGAAGTAATTTTTTTTAGCTGAGGCCAAGGTAGATGCATTGTCATATGAGATCATAATCCTTAATTCAATTTATATTCCGGGTGTTCTGTAGAAGCATCTAGGCAATTCACTTAGCCCATTCATTGACTCCTATAGATACATTGTAGATAGAAACAACATCAACATATTTTACTAAAAAAAAAAGAAAAGAAAAAAAAGCAAACACATGGTAAGTATTTAATAATGGCTCAATATTTAATCTTTATAAGTTCAAGAAGAAAAATGTTATGTTACAGCAAATATAATGTTACAGGGAAGTGAGTATTTAGTATGTGAAATTATTTCAATAACATCACAAATTTCTAGTAAAACTCTTAAGTTTCCAGTCTGTATTTCAGACCAGTCTCCTCCATTGTTGTCCAGAGACCAGAATTATTAGCAATATCTGGAAAGTGAAAATGCAAATTATCAACTATCACACCAGAACTAACAAATCTAAAACCACATTGTGGCTAGGGTCCAACAATATGTATGTTTTTTAATGTTTGAATTGATCTTCATTGTAGATTTTACTACAGAGTAAATAAAAATTAAATTACTATCTAGAAAGATTAATTATAAAGATTTTATAATTTCATTTAAAACCTGATAAAATAATAAAACTTATTTTTTTAAATATATTTTAGTTTTCAACTAACGTTGAAATTCAATATCATTCTGTACCATTTCAGGTGTATAGCTTAGTGGTTAGAACACATGTGTCAAACACAAGGCCCGCGGGCCAAATCCGTCCCGCCAGGCCTTGCAATGTGGCCCACACCGCGCTGTCATCACTGCACTCCGCTGCGTTTCCATCACAATGACAGTTTATGACTGTTCAGTAAACCATTCGGCCCGCAATTTAGGTTGGATTTTAGATTTTGGCCCCTTCTCTGATTGAGTTCGACACCCCTAGGTTAGAAAATCATTTTCTTTATAGAGTGGGTTTCCCCACTACTTCAAGTACCCACCTGGACCCAGATATAGTTATTACAATATAGAGGTCTGGTGCATGAAATTCTTGCATGGGTACAGTCCCTAGGCCTGGCCAGCAATCAGGGCCAATCGGGCCTTCACTGCCAACCCGGAACCTTCCTTCCCTCGCTCCCTGCTGCCTACTATGGCCTTCCTTCATTCCACACAACCCCCTGGTGGTCAGTTTACATAATAGAACTGATCAAACTCCCGGTCTCCCAGTTGAACTCCCAAGGGGACACTTTGCATATTAGCCTTTTATAGAGAGATTTTTTATTATTATTTTTTTACTATATTCCCTATGCTATTATCTACATCTCTGTCACTATTCTACAACTACCAATCTGCACTTTTTAATCTCTTGACCTTTCACCCAGGCCCTCTTCCCCCTCCCCTATGGTATCTGTCAGTCTGTTCTCTTTATCAGTCTGTTTCTATTTTGTTAGTTTATTTTGTTCATTAAATTCCACATATGAGTGAAATCACATGGAATTAGTTTTTCTCTGATTGGCTTATTCCACTTAGCACAATACTCTCCAGGTCCATTCATGCTGTTGCGAAGATAAGATGTCCTTATTTTTTAGTGCTGAGTAGCATTCCATTGTGTAAATGTGCCACAGCATTTTTACCCACTCATTTACAGATGGACACTTGGGCTGTTTTCAAATATTGGCTATTGTAATTAATGTTGCAATGAACATAGGGATGTACGTATTCCTTCAAATTAGTTGTTTGGGTTTCTTTGGATATTTTCTCAGAAGTAGAGTCAGTGAGTCATAAGGCAGTTCTATCTTGAATTTTTTGAGAAATCTCCACACTGTTTTCCATAGTGGCTGCACCAGTCTGCATTCTCACCAACAGTACACAAGGTTTCCTTTTTCTCTACATCCTGGCTAACACCTGTCGTTTCTTAATTCACTGGTGATAGCCAATCTGACAGGTGTGAGGTGATACCTCAATGTGGTTTTCATTGCATTTCTCTGCTAATTAGTGACATTGAGTAATCTGTATTTTAATAAGCCCTCTGGTTGTGCTAATATTCACTAAAATTTTATTATTATTTTAAGCTATAAAACTATATTATTTAAATGACTCCCACCAGGCAAGGTACAGATATCTTCAGAATGAGCATTGATAATAGGTTACATATGGGATAGAAAGGAGACTGAGACTGTAGTTATCAGTAGGTAATGATTGTCTCCAGACAATATACAAATGTATTTACCAACAAATTAATTTAATTAATTAGAAAGTTTAGCAAAGTGGTAATAAAAAGACTGGTGAACATATGTTGCCTCTATTTCTAGATATAATCAAGAACCAAAAACATAATTATAAAATATGTTATTTAAAAATTTAAATAAAACCATAAATTGAGAAAAATCCAACAAAATTTTGTATAAGACCTACACAGTAAAAATTAGAAAACTGTAATGAAAAACATTTAAAAAGACCCAAGTAATTAGTTTAATAGTTCAAATTCATGCATTAAAGAATTTACTACCATAAGCACATTATTCTCTCAAAGTTGTTCAAGAAATGTAATGGTATTCTAATAAAATTTCAAATAGAGTTTTTATGGCCTGGCCTAGTTAATTCTAAATTGAACATAGGTGAAAGCAAATATCAAAGAAATGCCAAGGCTCTCTGAAGAAAGTAGGAAATTACTCTAAAATATATGAACATCTGTTATTATCCTCATATATAAAAATCCAGTGTCCATAGCATCCACAATGACTGGAGGTTCCACCAACTGGAAGTCAGTGCTAGGTTGCTGTGGTGACCCAGCACTGACTGCCTTAGCTGTGGGAGCCTAGACCCAACAATGACTGCCAAGGGGTCTGTGGACAGTCCGGGAGAGAAGGCTGGGGAGAAAGAAGCAGGGTCTGATTCATAGCCTTCATGGCAGCTATTGATCAGCACCTGCCTCTCTTTTTTGCTCCAGGCTTGTCCAGCAGCTGTATCTCTCTTTCTCTCTGACCTCCACTGGGGCTGCTGATCAGCCCACCTCTCAGATTAGGCCAGTTGACAGGCCCAGAGACACTGACTGGAATAAAAACCGACCAATCAGAACCAAATGTGACTGAAGTATGAGGATCCAATGGCTGCCTGGGAGGCAGAGCTTTTGATGATGACTGGCATAGAAACCAACCAATCAGAACCAAATGTGGGTGAAGTGCGAGGAGCCAGTGGCTACCTAGGAGGTGGAGTTTTTGATGCTGTGTGGCATAGAAACTGACTAATCAGTACCTAATCTGGGTGAACTTCGAAGCAGACCTAAAGTGGGGACTGAGGAGGGGTTTTAAGGGCAATAGCTGTTTGGTATAAGGTGTAAGAGAGTGGTTCAATTTTTTAATGACCAGTTTGGCAGTATAGTGCATATGGCTGGCTATCAGTCTAGGTATAGGGATTATGTATACTTGTCTGCCAAAAGCATCTCCTCTTGCTGAAAAAGGCTCCTCCTCCATTTAAGCAATCCTATCCTATATAATCTATCTATACTACTAAAAGGGTAATATGCATATTAGCATATTAGATTGGGTCAACAGGCCAACTTCTGGATGTCTGACTTCCTTCCAAATAAAGCCATGGTGGTGGGGCCCAAGGCAGAGGCAGTGAGGGGTGATCTAGCTGGCAGGGGAGGGAAGTTGGGGACAAGATCAGACCTATAGGGGAGGGCACTTGGGGCAATCAGGCAAGAAGAGACAGTTAGGAGTGATCAGGCTGGCAGGGAGGGCAGTTGGGGTGAGAACAGGCCAGCAGGGGAGGATAGTTGGGGGCAACCAGGCAGGCAGACAGAGGTGGTTAGGGGAAATCAGGCAGGCAGGCAAGCAGTTAGGAGCCAGCAGTCCTGGATTGGGAGAGGGATATGCAACTGCTGGTTTGGAGAGGGTGCAGGCTGTGCTGAAGGACCCCCCGCCCCACCTCATGCTTGAATTTCATGCACCAAGCCTCTAGTCTATAAAATAATGGCAAATGACATGATATGAAAATTCATTGAAAATAACACGCATATGGCTTTACACAAATACATACACACACACACACACACACACACACACAAAGCCTACACAAACCATTCATTAGAAAAATGCAAATTGAAATCAAAATAAGACTTTCTACCCTTGTGCATGGAAAAAATGAAAACATAAACTAGTAATCAAATGATAGAAATAATATTAAGAATATGCATCAGTTTTTTTCTCTGCTAGGCATGCAAATTGTTAGAATAACTTTGTAAACAAATTGGTATTATTTAACAAATTCAAAAGTATCAGGAGTTATTGTACTTTATAGTTATACTTGCAGGAGAAAATTCTGTCCATTTTGCAATAAGTAGGTTCAAAAATCAATACATCATTGTTAGCAAGAGCAGTGCATAAAATTGAAAGCAACCCAAATATCAGACGAGGTAACTGAGAAAGTGAGTTCAGAGCCAAGTGAAGTCTAACCACAATTATAGAAAACCGCATAGGTGCATTTTCAGTACTAAGTGTCTAGTGATATAAGCAATTGTCAGAAGATTATCATTTTTATGCATTTCAAAACAGGTAAAAATAACTGGACAGGTGCACACATAAGCACCAAAATCACTACAGGAATGATGCCCACACAGGCTGTTCAGGGAACAACCCACTATGGCAACATCAAACTGCCAGTGCAAAGAGGGTGACAGAGAACGGGAAGAGATAAGCACCCCTTATCAATCTATTGTCTGAGTGGGTTCGCTTAGCAACAGGACACTGAGAGCTAAAGGCTGTCCTGCTGACTCTACTTCCTATGGTCAATAATTGTCCCTTCACTTCAACTTGTCACGGGAACATCAACTCCAGCATTATCTGAGACCACCTGTCTATGTAGTGCAAGGACCCCCTCAGCCATCCCCCCCCTGTAGCCCCCACTTTGTTGTGCCTGTATGTGCTGAAAATTCAACCACGCCTCAGAAACTTTCTGTCTCTTTGCTTAACTTTGGTGATACTTCATTTTATTGTTTTTGCAATTTTTTTTTCAAATTCACATCAAGCTATTGTATTTTGCCCTAAATTTAATGTTGGCTCCAGCTTTGTTAGCTTCATTTGATGTAATACAATCATGTGATACTTTCAAAAGAATAGAAATCAGAAAAAATGAGGTGCATATTCAAATGTATCCTAAGAATATGTCTCAAATGCTAGCCATAGAGCACATTCATGAGCCCCCGCTCAGACCTGTAGAACCAGCACAGTGCCTTTCCCAAAGCAGAGGCTCACTTCGTTTTATTGGACAAACATGGAAATCTGGATCTGTGAAGGGATCTCTTATTTTTTCTGCTACTTTTAGGACAGTTTTATTGAGGTATACAAAGAACAGCACACATGCAACAGCTGTGAAACCATCACCACCATTGAGGTAATAAATATACCAACCCCTCCAGAGTTTCCTATGTCCCTTTGTTGTCATGGTGTTTTTTTTGGTGTGTGTGTGTGTGTGTGTGTGTGTGTGTGAGAGAGAGAGAGAGAGAGAGAGAAAGAGAGAGAGAGAGAGAAAGAGAGAGACACTTAGCATGAGATCGTCTATAGATTATCCGTCCCAGACATTTTGAAGTTTTATTGAATTCTTATGTATTCTTTGAATATCTGACTGAAAACTCTGCATTGCAAATGATCAGATCTATAATAATGTAAGTATTCAGACATGGAGCTATCATGTGTGTGGTGTTTAATTTAATGCCAAAATATTTTATTATCTGTCCCTGCTTCCTGGGAGGGATGTACTGAGGAATGTGATTTCTTAGGATCTTCAGATCAAATGCCTAACTTTGGTATAGTTCTTTTTATGGATCTGTGCCCGGTTTCTTTCTACTTAACGTGCTATCTCCATGTTGTATTTTACCACCTACTGCTTACTCTTATAAATTAAATTCCAAGTGGTGTGATTTTGTCAACTAAACATCATACTTATAATTTATGACTTGAGAGAGAGAAGAATTGGAACTCTGTCACTTGGGTGCGGTGACCAGGCAACCCAGTTTTTAATAATCTTCTGAAGGCCAGGTAGTGATTGATTCCACAGAGACTTCCTGTTCTGTGCATGTCACCTGTTTTATTTTTATTTTCTCTCTATTCTGGGTGTAGGTACATTATACAAATGCAGACTAGAAACACTTTAAAATTAAGATTTATATAGAAAATATTTAGAGTAAAATTTGATACTCTATTTAAGCACATGTGATTACATACAATATAAATGTGAATACATACATTACATCGAAGTGGAAATGCAGTAACATAGACACGTTTATATATAATCTGGTTCCCCATTTGTTTTGACAAAATGACATTACGATTTTAACAACTCCTGCCTATAATTCATAATTAATCACACCAGAGTTAGAAATACTAGCTTCCTGATGAAAATAAATTTGTGAACCTATTAACTTTTGATATGGAAATTACTGGCTCACATTGGAAACATTTTAATCTAGCAGTAGTGCTACTTTAGGGAGTGAGATGGAATTCCGAAATGCTGTTTAAAATTATGTCCTTTAAAGATGATGTAATGATAGGTTATATGAGCTGAACCATAATTCAGGTGCTGTGAATTTTCTCATTCGTTCACCCAACTATGTACTTTACCACAGCCAAAATACTCAGTTGCTTAAGTATTAAAACTCTTCAATAGAATAAGAGAAATCTATTTAATATAAAATAACTGGAAGGAACTTCTCACCAGCTTTTTATTTTCAGCATATGTGCACACTCTGCAAATTCATATTTATCTGTAAAATACCAAAATAAAGAACTTTAACTTTTAAAAGTTAAAATAGGGAACAGGTAAAGGATGCTGAATCACTTACAGACCTGGGTATATGGGCTGATGGCTTTCAAATGCTAGATGTGTGGAGGCAACAAGCATACTAACGGCGGCCGGGATTAGCAGATAAAACGACACTGCCTTGGTCAGTGAGTCGGTTTTAAGAAACTGTAACATGTTAGGGAATGAAACAGCTCAGGATTTATTCATCCAGAGAGTTAACAATTTAAGCAGAAAAGAAGAAGGCTGAAAGCACGCTGCTGTCTATACAAATCATGTCCAGGATGCTAGGTTCACACTTCCCAAGGAAATGCGGGTCCTCACTGGAGGGACCACGGGAGTGCCACTGGAGAAGCTGTGACCTGCAGAGGGTGAGTACTGATAAGGTGAACATGTTGCTCTTCCAGGAACAGAGCTACAAGGCCCTGAGGCCAGAGCGTGCAGTGGTGTGAACATGGGCAAATGATCCTTCATGAGTGGCAGGTGGAGCCTGAGGCAGGATGCCCAGCGAGGAAAATGAGGGAGGGAAAGCTGCCTGCTTGCTTGAATGATACCCTATAGACTTCTGGTTTCCTGCTAATGTTGACTGGACGACCACTTAAGTTTGTTCATTAATATAAAGACATTTCCTATTGTGTTTATAAGGATGACTTTGGCTAGTCAACTTTATAAAAGCAAAGCATTTCAGGCCCTGACAGCCATCTAGGGAGAAAGGAGGGGCTGGGGTCTGAGCTAAAGCAGAGGCAGTGGCCAGGGAGGGCAGTGGGCAATGCACAGGTGGAGGGGTTCCATGGGAGGACAGTTGATTGCAAGATTTAGCAGGATTTTCTCACTTGGGCAAGTGAACTGTGATCTCTGCGACAGAAGGAAGGATGACAAGGTAGACATTTAATCTCAATGGGTGGAAGAATGGCCGGCTCTATCTTTGATATGTTACATGTAAGAGGTCCTACCAAAGTGGGGACAATCTGGCCCACTTTTTAGCTACTAGAGTGCTCTTCGCCCTGTAACACAGCATGATGCACCTACATTTTTTAATCTTTATTCAAACTGCAGTAACTCTGCTTAGACTCTGGCACAACAAAGAAGACTCACATCGCTTGCATTTGCTACCAGGTGTGACATACTGGTCATCAACTTCAGGAAAATGTAAACTCAATAGACAAATTTTGAGAAAAGAGACTTTCATTTCACTAAAAATAAACCAACTTCAAAAATTAAATTATTCTACTGAATGAGGACATTTTATAATGAAACTAGAGGCCCAGTGCACAAAATTCCTGCATGGGTAGAGTCCCTAGGACTGGCCAGTGATCAAGGCCCATAGGGGCCTTCCCTCCAACTGCCTGCTTGGGGCTTCCTTCGGTCTGCACCACTTCCTGGTGGTTACCTCACATCATAGCAAGTGATCGAACTGGTCTCCAGAGTGAACTCCTGAGGGGACATTTTGCATACTAAGCTCTCTCTCTCTCTCTCTCTCTCTCTCTCTCTCTCTCTCTCTCTATATATATATATATATATATATATATATATATATTTATATTTATATTTATATTGATATTGATATTGATATTGATATTGATATTGATATTGATATATAATTTAAGGAAATGTCTTAAGATTATGGAACCTTCTTTTCATATAAATCAATGTTATCATTTTTATTAAGAAGTCTAGTCCTAGCCAGTTTTGCTCAGTGGATAGAGCATCAGCCTATGGACTGAAAGGTCCTAGGTTTGATTCCAGTCAAGGGCACATGCCTGGTTTTCGGACTCATCCCCAGTAAGGGGCATGCAGGAGGCAGCAAATCAATGATTCTCATCATTCATGTTTCTATCTTTTTCTCCCTTCCTCTCTGAAATCAGTACAAATATTTTTTAAAAGAATGTAAAGTCTAATTTTCCATTTACTCTCTAATAATCTGACATCTTGCAAAATCCTGATCTTGTCCCATTTTGCACTTAATAACCAAATCAAATGGAATTAAGTGCAGGATATTGATCTCTGATTTCTCCCTTCCTCCTCATGGTGATATTTTTAAGTTCAGAAGTTTTGGAAAACATCAAAACTGCCAACCATGTAGTGGATCAGAGCTTGAGAAATACAAGATTTTAGACAGATTTTTCCCTACCCTCTCAGAGCTTCCTTACTGACCTCTGTGAGTTTTGAGTACATTTATTAAATTCCAAATCACGTGGCTATTAACTGTTTAAAATGCACAGCACCCAAGTGCCCTTCTGGCCATACTGAGTTAATGTCTTTATATGAAAACACCAAATCTCACCCCATTTTTGGTCATAATATTTTTTTATCTGGGCCTTTATTTTACTATTTGACATTTTCAAAATTCTTATCTTTAGGTTACATCTCAAATATTGAAAGCTAACTAAATGTAGAAGGTCCATGAGATTTACTTGTGGTGAAATTTCATATTTATCCTGATAGAAAGAACTAGAAATATCACCTCTGAATAGATAAGCAACAGGAAGTGGACACCCGGACTATGATATTAATTTGCCATTCTCTCCTCTTCTTTGCCTGTTCTTTGTTCCCAGACTTTAAAATTTGAGTGGCAAACCTTTCAAGCTTTATTGTGTGTGCCATTCAGAAAGGAAACCTGAAATCTGTGCAACATCAAAAGCAAAGTGCCTCAGTTGAAACGTTCTTGTTTGCATTCCTATCAAATGCCATCATTGGAACAGAATAATTGTTCTGGATCTATTGCCTCTTCTTGTTCGTCTCTCTTTGGGATGTCTAAGAAGCTCATTTAAAGAGCGGGGGGCAGCCAGACTCCACAGCAGACTGCCTACTCACTGTCTGGTTCTTATGAGAACATCTCACTGAAGACACCCAGGAAAGCGTCCTCTTGGGACCGAGTTATTGAAATGCCACAGGAGGAAACAGGCAGGAGAGACAACTTGCAGCAGCAAATAATAAGGCTCCAGTTGCCAACCCTGACAGCATCTGCTATCAGGCCCGTTCCCACCAAGGATGTCTCCAGGAGTTTGATGACATTATTGCTATTCTATCCCAGACACATTTTTCATAAGCCATTATTAACAGCTGTATTTTAACCGGGGTACCGTATCATGACTTTCATGCATACACTTCTCGGTTTATTTACACGTGTGTATGGCTTAATGACTTTGCAAGCCATACTGCATTTTATTCTTGAAAGACGTGATTAGAATGTATGGTTTTAATTTCTTCCAGCTCTTACTTCCACCTAGATAGGTAAGCATCCTATCAGTTCAGGTTGTTCATTATAAACCCATGTGTGTTAAATTAGTTTTCAAACTGAATTCAGGAATCACCCAGTGATAAGCACAATAAATGAATGTGCAATGAAGCAGGTTGCCAACTACAGGAGTAGTTGTTTACCGGGATTTTTCAGCTCAGATCTTTGACACATAGACGAAGTCAGCTATCGATTCATCACATTCACGGGTCAGGCACTATAGTGTGAGTGTTGTGAGTAATTTCTACACCAGACACATTGGAAGAATTTGCTTGGTTACACAATGGTGATAGTTTCTCTTTTTTCCCCCTAAAGCAAATGTAATACACCCCCTCCAATGCCAGATGGAAAGTGATTCTCTCCAAAGCAAATACAGCTGTAGCTAAAGGGGTGCGACCTTCACAGCCACTTTGTCTTAGTCTGGCCTAGGGGAGCACACCTACCCAGGAAGCCAAGATGATATTTCTTTGTCTAGTTTGTTATCTGAGTTTCTCTGGGATCTTATGACAGCAAGGTGCTGTTTAATCACCCTAAAAAAAGGAGAGGGACCAGCCTTGGCCCAGAGGCTCATTTGGTTGGAGTGTCATCCCTACACCCAACTGTGGCAGAACCCTGGTAAGAACACACATCTAGGTTTCAGGCTCAATCCTGCCCCAGTCAGGCTGTGCATGGGAGGCAACCTATTGATGTTTCTCTCTCACAGTGATGTCTCTTTCCCTCTTTCTCTCTCTCCTTCTCCCCCCACTCCGTTTCTCTATCTCTCTCTCAAAGCAATAAACATATTCTCAGGTGAGAATTAAAAAATAAAATAAATGAAAAATAAAGCGACCAAAAAGGCGATCTGGTGGGGAGGGTCATAGAAACTTTCTGTTTTTCTCTAACATGAGACACATGAGACAAATCCATCCCTTGATCCTCACATTCAGGGAGAATGGAATGAGAAACAAAATCTTCTTTGTAAGCAAGATATCTTCAGGGAAGATGCAGGTATTAATATCAAAAAGAGGTAATGAGTACACCGAGAGGAGAGCGGAAATTACAGGAAAGCACTAGCTATGAAACTGCAATCCTGCAATCGGCAAGGCACACTGTGAAGCTTTGGAAGGAAAGGGTGTGTGTGTGTGTGTGGGGGGGGGGGGCGGTGGTAGAGTCCTGGTCTGGAACACGAAATGTCAGTCTCCTGTGGAGGCCATGGCTGGGGAAATGTTTGCCTGCATGAGGGGCCTATGTGTTAGGAGCAGATGAAGAGAAAAATGGAATGAAAGCTCAGGTAACTCTTTGTAGCTACAGTATATGAAGTTATAGCACTCAATTGCTACGGGTCTTAAGGGGCTCAGCATTGCTATTGATGAAACAAAACTCTAACACCCACATTTACTGCCTCACAGGCAGCTATATTAACCAAGGTTGGCATTATTATTTGTAATGGTGTAAAAGAAAAGGAATTATAAACACAAAATAATCTTGACCCACCCACAAAGATTATCACAGACAATACACTTGCTTAAGCAATACATTTTATATAAACTATCCTCCTATAATACTTATACATGTCATACATACATATGCAAAAATATTTTACTAGATAAAGTAGGTATTACAACATTTTGTTTGTATATTAATAAGGTCCTTTCAATGCTAATGAACATTTACTGGGTTGAAGTTGAGTTTACCCAACAGCCATAGAAATTCCTAACCTTGCTGTTGGAAGTGTACACAAACAGTAACAGCTGTTGTTTTTCTAACATTTTTAATGATTTTCATCTCATCTCATGTCTTATTCCTACAGAAGTCACTTCCAAATGTCAATATACACATAGTGCAAAACCATGTGTCTTGATTGCCATCAAATTAAGAGAAAACCTAATAAGAGTGTTAAAACAGTGCTGGTGTGTGTAAATAAAAACAGAATTAAAAAATTACTTTCCTAAAAATAAAATCTAACATGTAATTTGGCCCAAAAGGCATAGACCCATGAATATTTAATAATATATTTGCTTGAAGAGTATTAAATAATTTTATAAAACCACCAATTTAGAAAATTAAAAGTTAATAGCTCATTGATTGCCAAATTGTAATATGGATAATCAAATATATGAGTTCAAAGAGAGATCAAGCTTTAGGTCCTAGGGAGGCATATGAATATCTGCAATAAGGGGTTTTAATTCATATGTAGAGTACTGCTGAGTCACATGTTTATACAGCCTTATTTCTCATAATTTCTAGGCATTATTCTAAGTGTACAGATATCAAAAATGAGCAGCGGGTCATTCATGCACTCATTCAATGATAGAGCACCAAGGATGTGCCAGAAAAACACTGGAAATCATTGATTTCTAAGATTTTTAAGAAATTACTGAACATTTTAAACCAAATGTAAATATTTTTTTTATAAAACTATATAGCAAGTCTGTAAAAGAGAAATGGTGGGTTCTATGAATTTCAATGAATGTCATAATTTTCAATTATATTTTTTCTTTCTAAGTATAGGCTTAGTATTTTCAATAGGATAAAAAATTCTAGTTCAAATTAAAATATTTTGACCAAGTTGCTACTAGCCACATAGGTAGTAGGTACTAGCCTACCTCTGTGGCTATTAAAATTTAAATTAAATTAAAATTTTAAAAATTAGTTCCTCAGTCACAATAACCACATTCCAGATGCTTAATAGGTACACATGACTGATTTCTAAAATATTGAGGAAAAAAGATATATGACATGTCCATCATTAGCTACAGTGCAGGAGATGTTCAAAGCAAGGGTTTCAGCTTTTGGTGTTTGACCTTCCTTCAATTATTTTTTTAAAAATATATTTTCATTGATTTCAGAGGGGAATGGAGGGGAGATAGAAACATCAGTGATGATGCCAAAACCGGTTTGGCTCAGTGGATAGAGTGTCAGCCTGCGGATTGAAAGGTCCCAGGTTCGATTCTGGTCAAGGGCATGTACCTTGATTGCGGGCACATCCCCAATTGGGGGTGTGCAACAGGCAACTGATTGATTGTTCTCTCTCATTGATGTTTCTAACTCTCTATCCTTCTCTCTTCCTCTCTGTAATATATCAATAAAATATATTTTTTTTAAAAAAAGAAAGAAAGAAACATCAGTAATGAGAGAGAATCATCAATCAGCTGCCTCCTGCACGCTCCACACTGGGGATCAAGCCTGCAACCCAGGCATGTGCCCTGACTGGGAATCAAACTGTGACCTCCTGGTCCATAGGCGGATTCTCAACCACTGAGCCAGGCTGGCCAGGCCCTTCAGTCTTTCTTTACTTTTCCTCATCCTTCTCCTCTTCCTCTTTCTCCTCATTTTCCTTCTCCTGCTTATTCTATTGTACAACTGCAGCCTCATTAACTGAGTGAAAATGAGAACCAATCAGTAATTAGATCATGTGACACACACACAAAAAAATATATACCATTCTTTCTCTAGCCAAGTAAATCTTACCCATCCTCCAACAGTGTCTTTGGAAAGCCTGCCCTAGAGTCTGAGTTCTACAAAGTACACCTGGTCTTTACAAGCCTGCCACCTTGAGAAAGATCTGTTGAAAAAAACAATTTATTTTTAATGGTTTCCAGAGCATTGTAAGAGTGGTCAGGTACCCTTTACTCAACTTTCCAAAAATGTATCATCTTCTGTAACCATGATATGTTTATTAAAATAAGGCATTAACATCAGTATTCAACTCCTAGGAGCTTGAAAATCAAATGTATATTTTGAGAGTTTGGTAATGCAATGAACATTTAATGAGTGATGCTTTGAAGACCTGCTATTCCTTTCGTTTTGTTTTCTGTATTCTTTTAAGAACAACTCTTCACCTTCATCCTCTCACAGTTAGTGTCAACAAAAGTGAATTCAGCATCAGATATACTAACTTGAACATAACAGATGCTTAGGAAATATTTCTTAAGTTGTATTTATTATTTTCTACTTTATAGCTGGATAATAAATATCTTGTTCCGTGGGCACAGAAAAGGAGCTTCCAAACAGAACACACAAAATAACATGATCTATCCACACAATAGAATGCTCTATGCCCATGAAACAAACACAGTATACAACTATGTGTAATATATGAGTAGCTCCTAAAAATCATCTTCCAAAAAACAACAGATGCGAAGTCAGTACTAGGATTCAGTTTATATCAAGTTAAAACTTGAATCTATGCTATTGGAAGACCAGAGAGGTATCAGTATAAACAGTGCAAGGGCATCAAAAGCTACACAGCTGAATCCTGGTGAACTTCTAATTCTTGATGTAACTGCTGGGAAATGGATGAGATCACTTTGTGAAAGCACATGGGGTGTATATTTAGAGAATGTGCCATTTTGTCATTTTCTGGATTGAGTTTATGCTTGAGTAATAATTTGTCCATAAACATTTTTAAATCTTCCACTGTTATATTTACTTTTAAACAAAAATTGGTTTTCTTTTTTCAAATATCAATTTAATACCTATTTGAATGAATTTTTAAAAGATTCCAAAAAATGTATTTGTTATGATCCATTAATAATTAATTTTAAGATTAGCAATCCAGATCTCATTAATATAAATTAATTTTATAGCATTAATATTAATTTATTATTTATAATTCTATTTATATTCATGATGCTTAGATTTGTCATCTTAAATTTATTTGATATTTTTATTTTACATTTTTTTTTTTTTTTTGGTAGCATTTGCCAACTTTTTTTTTTTTTTTAATTTATTTATTTATTTATTTTTACATATTTTAATGATTTTTTTTTTGCCCCATTGATAATTATATTTATCTTTTCACATTAATATATGTATTTAATTAATACCCAGTTTGTTTTATTTTTTAGCACATTTAAGATGGAGATGTATATACAATATAACATGTTAAACTTAGTGACAGAAGAAAACCTTGATAGCTCATGATATTTGGAGAAAATATGTTTATAAATAAACTTTCAAGTCAAATGCAAAGAAAGGGAAATATTTTGCTCTGTAGCTTATGTATCCTAAACAACCCCTCCTGTGTTCAGAGCCAAATGTAGAAAAATTATGTCTGTTTCTAGTAATTAATAAGGTTTCATATCCCAATATTTTTCTCCAATAAAAGAAACCAAATTTTTTGGATAACAGTTTTTTGGATTTCATGGCTTGGGGCAAATATATATATTAATGACTCTGAAATGGTTTAATGTAATAATCTAAGAATGCTCTCTATTATAATCATCATCATATTTCTGCTTTTGAGTCACACCATCCCAGAATCACTTCAATGTGTTCTAACAGTTCAGGATCTTTGCTTCTTTAGAATGACACAGAAGTCTGAGTACCTCTAGTTGGCCGTAGCATATGGCCTCTGCACAAGTACTGATTATGGCTAACATTCACACTCTAGGACTGGTTTTGTGCTCAAGAAATCAGTGTTGGGAAAGGAATCACAGTGACTTCTTTAATCAGAAGTCCTGCTAGGTCTGCAGTAATTCTAGCTACTCCCCTGGGACACAAATTGATGTTGACCATGCCTAGCTTTCATTCTAAACAGTCATGGGTATGATTTTGTTTTAGCATAATTTTCCTTTGGCTTTGAAAGAGAAGCCTATGGATCCAAAGACAAACACTGCCCTCAGAGTGTTGCTTCTATTCCCTTGCACTGGGTCTTGCCAATAATCATTCAAATGTGTTTTTTGTTTGTTTTTTCAAATTGGTTTATAATGAAATGATCTAATATAAGCTGCAAATTTTTCAGCTCATAAATTCAATATCTTGGGTCTCCTTCCAAGCGGAAGTGGTGATAAAGTATACTTGTCCTTATAACTCAGCAATTCTAAAACAAACAATTCAAACTTTATGTTCTCAATATATCAACTATCCAATTTCAATACTATAATCTAAACCAGCCATGTGGAGAAGATCATGTGGCCACCAGAGAGGATGCTGGGAAATCCCTCAGTGAGTCCCTTCTGACAAAGTCCTTAGGAATATTAGACAATAGTCCCTTAAACTCCCCATATTTTCCCCCTGTCTGCTCCCACTTTTTCTCCACACTACTTTATAAGCAGCCAATACTGCATTTCTATCAGCTATGTCTAATACAGCTGTACATGTATACTCTCTGACCACATTGATTTACACCTATGTCTATGTCTACCTTTTGCTGTACTTAGTGTGGTGTATAGAATAGGAGCTAGCCTGCCCACTTGCTCACACTCCAGTTACAGCCCTGTGATCTTTAGATTTGTGTGTCCTATTTCCTTCCTCTACACAATGGGAACATATAAGCAGCTACATTATACATTTATTGTGAGGTTTAAATGTGTTTGTACAGCTAAGGAATTTATAATATTGCCTGCCATATGAACGTTAGCTATTGTTCTTGAATTGCAGCTATGTATGTTACCAGTGCAGATGTAACTCTACAATGAAGCAAAGCAGAAGAAAAGGAGGCTCAGGAGGGAAGGAATTTTAACAGTGAGACTGTGAGGAGCTTGAGCTGATCAGCATCCTGGGATCTAAATGAAATTCCAATCCGTCTGTCCCTGAAGGCAGATCATTGAAATGAGGAGAGAGATTGCAGCAATGGAATATTCTCTTCCATTTACATATGCTTTAGAGATTTTTCCTCCAAGACCAGTATTGGAAAGATATGATAAATTAACATAAATTTAATAATCTGAATAACTAGATGACTAGAAAAAGCATGGACTCCTACCAGGTAGATGATTCAGCTGGGAAATAGAACTTGGACTTGCCACAGAATTCTAGGTCCTATAAGTTTGATTTCAATTTTAATTTATCAGTTTCCAAACTTGCAAAGCTGGGGGTTCAGACTCTTTGATCAAAGCTCATTCCAGCATGGTCTGACTCATATACCTTAGCAAGAATCTTCCTCAACGGAGATTCAATTTATCCATCTCAAACTCACCTAAATATTTCACACCTCACATAAAGTTTATCTTCCACCTTGGATTCTGTTCTGTTTTCTGAGAAAATCCCTGAAGGAAAATATTTCACACCATACTTTTATGCTGGGTTGGGTTTCAATCATGTACAGCTTTACATCTTGGTTTCCCATCAATGAACAAACCCACAAACGTTCTGCAAAGGAAAATGCTCCTGAGTTGTATTTCATTTTCAGAGGCAACAAAGATTTAGGGAGCTTTGATCTCTGTTGTCATTTCGGATGTAAAAACCTCTAAAAATGTTCCAGGATTCCCAATGACACTCCAATTGTGCATAATCTGTGGTATTGAAAATTACATGTCATTTTAGTTGTATAGTGAAAATTTTAATTCACAACTAACCAAAGATCTTTTCAGTAAATCAAGCAATATTCAAGCATGAAAATGCATTAACTATTTATAGTTAATATGGGCAGATGTTTAATGGGTCCTAAATTCCTGCTTACATTTAATAAGCAACTGCATTACTCAATCCCTTAATTCCAATTGGTGTATTAATTAATGAGCAGTTACTTCTAGGCAATGATTTGTTTCTAGGAAATTGATAGCTCAGTTCAATAAGTTACTTTTCCCCTTCAGGGGTTTTGTAGGCCACTTTTGAAAGTTCATTTATTAAAGTTTAATAGAAAGGAAACAGAAAAACACATCAGATTTAAACCAATAGATCAAGCCCCACTGTTGTCTGTAATTAGACCCCTGTAATGTATATGAAGTAATTCAAAATTTATGCTAAGCTTTAGGATATGTTCTGCATTTCTTTGTGATGTGAAATCTAACTAATACGCATGTGCATTTCTAAATGTAATTAACTCCATAAATAGTGGGGAAAGCATTGTTACTTTAAGAATTACATAAAGGCACAAGATGTTTACCAGGGGAAAATACTTTAAAAGAAGTTACTTTGCTGAAACTGGTTTGGCTCAGTGGATAGAGCGCCGGCCTGTGGACTGAAAGGTCCCGGGTTCGATTCTGTTCAAGGGCATGTATCTTGGTACCAATGAGGGAGAAACATTTATAGGCTGCCTCCTGCATGCCCCCACTGGGGATTGAGCCTGCAACCCTGCATGTGCCCTGATTGGGAATCAAACTAGAGACCTGTTGGTGCATGGTAGGATGCTCAACCACTGTACCACACTGGCTGGGCTACTATTCATATTCATATTCATATTCATATTCATATTCATATTCATATTCATATGGCTTCCAAGTATCATTCCTTTCCCTTCTCCATAACAGGAATTTAATATGTGGGTTTTAAATTTTTAGGAGTTGCAGGACTTACTTAAGACAAAATATGTCCATAATCTAATAAAAGATAAGAGTTAGAAATAATTGTCAGGTCTTCCCATTCCCATGATTTTATTCACTTTATGCTCTGACATTGACTCAATGACTAAATCACAACTTCCTAACAAGCTATTTAGAAAAATAAATATTTTTATTTTGCAAAATAAGCATAGCTTTGTGGATCAAAGATTAGCATTATGCCTTGTGCTCTGGTGTGACATCATTATGTTAGTTTTCTCATCCACTAAATGGGTGAGAAACACAAACTTTTGGTGCAGCCAGATAAAATATAATAATGTGTGTGCTGTGTTCAGCATATCCCCTGGCAGGATGTAGATGCTCCACATAAATTAGCAGATTTCAATTTTCTCGTATACTTCTCCCTACTGGCAAAGAATGTCTTCTGTTCTTGTATAAATATTTGTTCAACAAATGCATGTGGGCAATTTCACCCACATATTTGAAAAGATTTAATGACAATTTGGTTGCAATATTGTCTTGGTGTTTGTATAAGCTCTTCTTCCTTTTAAGTGTTTTTCCATCATAGTCTGCTCACCTTTGCATGTGTCTGCAGATCCAGAGAAGCAAAGGAATAATTCCACAAAGAGCAGGGAGGGCACCCTCCTATTGCTGTGTACATATGGTCTATAGCTTCCATACACAACACATGGGATTCTAGGAGGCAGACATTTTACTCAGTGTCTTCTTCATTCGCCCCCTGACTACATATTGATAATGCAAACCTGTTCCTACGAGAAGCGCCGGTTTATTGCTATCATATAATTGCAACAGCTCACTGACTCGATGTTTCAAGTGTAGAGCTACTGGGTGTCCAGCAGGACTATCCTCTCGGAGTGGAGCCCAGACCAGGAGGTCTTGATAAAGGAATGAATGTGCTTCCATGAATAGCTCCACTCGCATATCACAAGGTGGCTGGTGAACTGTGTGCTGTAGACTTAAACGTACTGTTGCTGCTAGATTTTGTGCAGTGGATTTTTAAAATTTTATTTTTATTGCTGACAGTATTATAGATGTCCCTGTGTGATGGATTTCTGTTTTCTTTTTCACCTCGTTCATCAAAGTTAGATTTCATTATATTGGTGACAGGTGACATAGATTAAAACCATAACACCTTATGATAAAAATATGCATTCAACCATGGGCCTGCTGAACTCATTGTTCGTAAATGTGGTTCCTAAACACGGTGAGGAAAGGCTGAGGCCCCTGTGCAGCAGCCTGCTCTCCGGTGGCCGGAAGTGGGAGCTCCCTTTATTTAAAGAGCTGACACTTTGCAGCCGGGACTGTGACCACCCTGCGTTACACACTGTTAGACTAAACCAAAACCTCCATTTCCTCAGTGACTATTGAAATAAATCCGAAAGAGCTGTCAAAATTATCTCCTGTGTGTCAGCCAGGAAGAGCTCCTCAGAATAAGTTTTATATCTGGTGTTATCATCTGCTGGGAACACTTGGGTAAAAGACAGGAGAACTTCATTGGCAGAAAAAAAATGCAATCCAGTGTTTGGGGAATCTTAGGAACTGTCAGAGTCTATTTGAAATCACTTATGAGGAGACAAGAGTGACTTTCCACCCTTTGTACCACACACACACACACACACACACACACACACACACACACGCTCACGCGCGCGAGAGCACAGTAAACCCAGAACCCATGCATTAAGAATATTAACCCCTGCCTCCATTTCTCAGAATCACATGACAGCAAGTAAGAAACTGACAAAATGTGAACAGGAAAATTCAATGAGGAAGTGTATCTCTATAAATGAGTAGAAGTGAAAGAATGGGACAGCTCAATCTAATAAACCAAATTAATACATGTGTATATTTCTCAAACCATGGCAATGGAGGCAGAAGGGGAAGAGGCAGGCAAGCGTGGATGTGGGGAGCTGGGGAGCTTGCATGGGTTGGAGGGTGAACACCAAGTGGGGGACATGCACTCAGTGTTTCCTGGGGACAAGATTTCAGTGTTGATACCATCAGTTGTCTTATTGACAGAAACACGGATGCCCAAGAGTCCTTTACCTCTTTGAGTAGTCCTGTTATTGGGAAGGACATGGCAGTTGACATTCTTAAACTCCCTGTATATACAGGGATTACAGTACATATAAAATATGAGTATTTGAGAATTAGAAACATACTACTTCCATGGATTTAAACTGGCCATTCCTCATCTAACTATTTGACTCTGGACCCATAAAGTTCAACTTGCTAACTTCCTATACAATATTCTTGATGTCCCCTGTCCCTCTAATCTCACCTCAGCTCTTGTAGCAAGTTCAATTTCCAACCGTTCGTTTCAGACTGTGCTCTGATTATGCTCCTTCTACTCTAAGCTTTTACTTTCCCTCTCCAACCACGTGGTGATGGCCTCCACCTTGTGCGTCCAATCCACCCTTCCTTTCCACACACAGTGTTCCAGGAAAATACATAATCTAAAATCCAGATCTACCCCGTCCTTAACTTTGTTTCCATTCATTAGAAGCTTCTGGAGTCTAAACCATTTAATACAATCTTCCATATTTTGCCTATACAGCCTTCCATATCTTGCCTAATCTGCCGGCTCTCTGTTCTCCATGCTAGCAGCAAGACAGTCTACTCCTTGTTATATTTATTTTGCCAGATTTTTGTCCTTTAATTTCTTCAAATGTGTCATGTCCCTTCCCTCATTGAGATCTCCCAGGTGCTATTCCCTTTGCCTGGAGTGATCATCCCTCCTGCCTATGGCAGCCTGGACAGTGGTAAGGGAAAGGCCTGCTGGGGAGGAGGCCAGCCAATGAGAAGGGCACACAGCCACGTGACGCTGACTCCATCTCTAGAGTAAGGCAGTCATTCTCTATTGTTGTTTTATAAGGTGGGAATGGTGAGAAATTAAATAGATTAAATTTATTAGTTCATAAACTCACTTTCTTCTGAGTTTTATCTACTTCCCATTTTTTATGATGCTCCAGGGCTCTCTTTTTAATAGGCTTATGGAGGGAATGTGAGACCCACAGTCATAAATTGTGTGCAATATACTATTCCTCAAAAATTAGTTTGGTAGATGTCCTAATACTTTATGTTCCAGAATGTGTGTGCAAAAACAGTTTAGGAAATCTCAAGTCTTGAGTAGTTTCTCCAGTCAAGCATGTTGATTACCTCTTTGCCTGAAATAAATGGTAACTGATTTTATTTCTCTGAGAGAATCCAATTTCACTCCTTGAATATACACATAAACTCTGAGAAAGATGAATTTGATTTAAATAGAAATGCACATTTAGGCACACTTCACTGTGTAAATGTTGACACATCTCATCAGCAAACAAAGTAAATGATACAGTTCAAGTGCAAGAGGATTTTTCACTACAACCTTCCATCTCTTTATTACTTGAAAGGTTAACTGGGAAGAGAAAAAGCATATTTATTAGTTTAAAATCTCATATTTCAAAATGTAAGGTAAGCTCATAAAGCATATACCTTATTCAACATTAAATATTAATAAAATAGATTTTGCAACAGCTTGTAAAAGAAAATCTGTAATATGTTATAAATGTATTTTGAATCTGACAAAAGGATATCCACCTACTAATTAGAAAAGGCATGTGCTTGAGTTCATTCTGTATTCACTTTAAATATATATTCTCATTTTAGAGAGGAAGGGAGAGGGAGAGAGAGAAACATCAGTGATAAGAGTGAATCATTGATCGGCTGCCTCCTGAATGCCCCCTACTGGGGATCAAACCTGCAATCCTGGCATGTGCCCTGACCAGGAATCAAACCATGACCTCCCAGTTCATAAGTCAATGCTCAGCAACTGAGCCACATGGTCCTGTCTGTACTCAGTTTAAAATATTTAATCATCCCTATGACTGAAGGGTCCTGAGCTTGATTCCTGTCAAGGGCACATACCTCAGTTGCAGGTTCAATCCCTGGCCCTGGTCAGGGCACATGCAGGAGGCAACCAATTGATGTGTTTCTCACACATCAATATTTCTCTTTCTCTGTCTTTCCCCAACCCTCTACTCTCTAAAAACCAATGGAAAAGTATTCTTGAGTGAGGATTAACTATAAATAAATAAATAAATAAATAAATAAATAAAACATTTTAAGCAGATCTTAAAATAGAGAAAAACAGAGCAATCTTTTTATTTTGCAAAAATAAAATAAAACTTGGCTAGCTTATCATTTTTTATTAATTTGTGGCCAGTCTCCTCATCTTAGAAGATTTTTAAGTAGAGGTAATTTTCAATATACTTCTATATATTTACTTGTAGATAAATACTTGTTCATTAGTGTCTGAAACATGTTTCTGATTCATTTTTCATTCTTAAATTTTTGAATAGAACAACAGAAGTTTGTATGAAGACTGTTTATTCTGCTGCTTTATTCCACTATTAAAATATGACTAAAATAATATTGAAATAAAGATTAAATTTACTCATTAACTTATCATCTATTTCTTTGCTTAAAATATATTTTTATTGATTTTGAAAAAGAAGGGAGAGGGAAAGAGAGAGAGAGAGAGAGAGAAAGAGAGAGAGAGAGAGAGAGAGAGACATTAATGATGAGAGAGAGCCAAACCAGTTAGGGCTATCATCTATTTCTTTTCACTCTATGTCCCCCAGGTTGTTCTAGCCACCTGTGGGGACCCTCACCAGATTGTGCCAGATGTTAAAGACCTATTTACCTTATGCATGCGTAAGGCAAGAACACAGTAGTTTTGCTGTACACACTGCGGGGTGCACCTCTATTTTATATAACACTGATGTCACTATTTGGCAAGAAGCCTCTTTAGTCTGAGTTAATATAAAATATATCTCTGACCAGCTGGAGGGGGCTGCTTTGGCTGGCTGCTGTGTATGCAATGGCTACCTTTGTTTGCTATAAAGCATGTTCCATCTGCCTATAGCTGCTTGAGCCTCCCAGTTCCATGTGTCCAAGGAGGTCCTGTCCCTAGCAGAAGGCTTGGACCCAACATCATGACTCATAATATATTGAACAAGAAAGTCTCCAGTTTCATGAAACTTATTTGATACCATAGCAGATTAGTATCGTAATAAACAAATACGTGTGTGGTGTGATAAGTGCTAAGGCTGTAAAAGTAAACTATGGAAGAGGGATTCTGGAGTGATGGGGATGGTGTGGTCAGGGGAAAGAATTCTAAGGATGTGACATTTGAACAGAGATCTGAATAACATGAATCTGCAAGTGATATGAGATCTGGGGAATATACTTCCAGGCAGAGGGAACACCATGTGCAAGCTGAGTCTGGAAAACTCTTGGAATGTTTGAGAAGCAACAGGGAGGTGGGATGGGCAGGGGCCAAACAGGAAAAAAAGATAGGACTTAGAGGGGGTAAGAAAAGACAGATGAATCACTGACTGTAATTTATCTTTCAGGCAATAACTACAATGTGTGCCATATGTGATTAGAAAAAGAATAGAGGAAACAGTAGGATCATTTAGGAGCTTAGTGGAATTATAGTCATTGTCCAAACTAAATACCCTGGCTGCTAGGTTAGGGAGGTAGGGGTTGAGAGAGTGAGAGAGTGTATTACAGACAGCAACAAGGTGTTGAGACTGGATAAGCAGCAAATGGGGAGAAAGGAGCCTAACTTTCTCCCTGAATGTTTGGATGACTGATTAGGGAACTGTGACCCAAGAAAGACTGAAGAACATTCTTTTTATGGTGTTATAACATCTGAGAGTTCTTTTGAACATCCTGACAAGCTATTGGGGAAGAACTAGATATACAAATGTTGACCTAGAAAAGATTTAACCTAGAGTAAGATATAAATCATGTGTTCACAGAAGCTATTTAAGCCAGGGTTTCCCTGATCTCTTTAGAACGAGAGGTGTACAGAAAAGGAAGAAAGTGGAAAAGGAGGATTAAAGTAGACTAAAAGAAAAGAGAAAAAGGTGGTAATGTGAAAGTATCAGACAAAAATTAAGTGTGATTTTGCTATAAAGAAAAGTAGGAAACTAGGATTATACAGAACAGGGATTCAGAAGAGTTTTACTTTTTAAACTTGGGGGATATTTTAACAAAATGAATACTCTAGTGGGAAGAAAGTATTGGTGATTCTATAATGGGAAAGAAAAATGGAGTAGTTTCTGCCCTCCTTTTAGGCAGGAGGAATTGGAATCCAGAAAATAATGAAGAATTGTTCTGGGAGAGGAGCAGGGGGAAAGTGGAAGACACGGAGAACAGGCACAATGAAGGTGATTGGACCCACTGCAGCTGGAAGCAGTGCTAGTAGTGAGCATGTCGGTGTGAGTGGGAAAGGGGTGATAAAAGAAGAGGTGGTGTGAGTCAGCCTGAATTAATAGTGATATCATGAAAGTGTGCACTTCTGATTTGTAGTCATGAATTTAAATTGAAAACCGTCAGCATGATTGTGTTTTTCCCTCCATCCACTATCTGCTTCTTGGGTCAATGTGCGGAGTAGATAAAGAAGAACTGAGTTAACCCAATCACTAGGACAAAGTGAAGAGGAAGGGGCTGGAGGTATGTGAGGAATAGTGATTTAAAGGATACACCATTGGATCATCTGCCCCCTTTGCTGAGTTTCAATCTATAGATTTAAAGCAAATACCAACTTGGAAGCCTGGTAACTGAACCCTGGTGATTTGGGGCAGGTTATTTTTTTATTTGCAAATTGTATGCAATAAAATGCACCGTATGCAGCAGTACATGTAAGATGTCATCAGTGTTGTCTTCATTGTCCTCATTATCTTAGAAATTAATAGTGGCTAATTTCTAGAATTCTAGAAACCTGAGATTTAGTTCTCTCATCATCCTTTAAAACAGTGCTTCTCAACCTTTCCAATGCCGTGACCCTTTAATACTGTTAATGAATCAAAACATAAACCTCTGTGTTTCTCAATGGTCTTAGCTTCCCCAGCAGCGGTTCTCAACCTGTGGGTCACCTGAGACCATCGGAAAACACAGATGTTTACATTACAGTTAATAACAGTAGCAAAATTATAGTTATGAAGTAGCAATAAAAATAACTTTACTTTTGAATCTAAGGTAACTAATGGTCACTCACCTAATTCAAGAATAAGTGCACCTACCACTTATAATTTCAATTTGAATTTGATAGATTTTCATATATTTGTAGATATAGCTATGCACTTACCATCTTTCACTCTGATACATATGCCATAAATGATTCCCACTGCATTAGAAGATGTGTGGAGATTTTTAAAATGTATGTTTAGAGTGAGATGTCACACTACTGGTAAAAACCAGGCCAGTAATTGAATCAGTTAAGCCTGTCCTGGAGAACTGAGTGGTGTTTTTTTTGTTAGTTTGTTTATGTCTGTGTATTTGTTTTTTTGTTTTTGTGGTTTTCTTAAATATATATTTTATTGATTTTTCACAAAGAGGAAGGAAGAGGGAAAGAGAGTTAGAAATATTGACCAGCTGCCTCCTGCACACCCTCACCAGAGATGTGCCCGTAACCAAGGTACATGCCCCTGAATGGAATCGAACCTAGGACATTTCAGTCCTCAGACCAACACTCTATCCATTGAGCCAAACCAGTTTTGGCAAGAGAACTAAGTGTTTAAACCCAGGAAGGAATTGCAGTCTAGGGTAGCACGGAGAACCCAACCAACCAGATGCATGAAAAGTGGCAGATATAAGAAGAGCACTTAAAGAAGAAAATCTTAAAGTTCTATGCATTTTATGAGATGTCCCACAATTTCTTATGAAAATTTGACAATCAAATATAATTACTATGTACATTAAAAAAACATAAAAATTATTATACATGTATGCCATAGTATCTAAGTGATTTTCTAAGTAAAAGTTTGTATATAAAACAACTGCTCATGTTGCTACTTAGAGCAAAAGCACATATTTATTTGACTAATAAATATACTTATAATAGGGTAGAAATGAACTTGGAAATTGATTTTTTTCTATTCTGAATTTATTCTAACAATAACTCGTTTCAGTTTAATATATCTGAAAATCATTAAGAAACTTGTTTTGTCCTTTCTTTCTGGTTTTGAATTATTGGATATCACATAGCTAAATGTGAAGTCATTTCAGATAATTATTTCAATTTTGTGCATTAATACTATTAATCAGAATTTATAATTGCATTGCATGTGCTAGTAATTTTAGCTGTATTAACTCAAGTCTTGTAAATGAAGAAACAGGGAGCTAAAGGAATTTTAAATAGTGAAGGTCACACAGCCTTACCATGGTGAACTTGAGTTCAAAATTACCTTTTTCATAATTTATAACAAGAACATATCATAATCTTATATGTCCTTCAGTTAATAATTCTTAGAAAGACTTGATTTAAAATTCATTTCAGTTAGGATTTGTTCTAGTACATATACTGAAATATCTGTGTTTGTTTTCCTTTTATTATTCTGTTTGAAAGCTTGTTTTGTTGTTTCATTTTACCATTGCAACTCTAAAGGGTTTTCTTGACATGAATATTTCAACACTATTACCCTTAAGGATTTAGCTGCTTTTTAAAGGAAATACATGTTTGCTGTGTATTGTGCCGAATAAATTTACTGACAAAAGTGATGTTTATATGGTTAGATCTCTGAGCTCCTCTTTAAGATTACTAAGCTCAGTGAGCTCTATAACTTTTAAGTAATTACTCAGAGATGTTTTTGTGTTTAGAGCTATCCAGCCTGATATTGCAAAGGAAGTGTGAGCCCCATTTCAAATTCTCTGTTCCCATTTTCTTCTTAATCATTTTCTTAAATCTCTGACTTCTTTGAATTATTCACTAGTGAGTGAGTAATAAATATAATTTTCTCTCTGAATAAGCAAACATAGAGAACAAGCAAACGAAAAAAGCAAATCATTTCAACTATTCATAAAAGTTTCTTTTAAAAAAAAACATTACATTGGCTTAGACATTTAAACGTTTTTGTCATAATTAGAACTGCTTTTTGAAATACTATTTAATATTATTTAGCCCTACACATCTCCTACCTTCTTTCTAAATCACAGTCTGGTCCTAAGAAATTACAGGCACATAAGGCGGTCTGCCCAAGATTTCCATTTTTCAGTTGACCTACCTTGGTGTTTTTGTAAATATATTTTATAGGTTCTCTCTCCATTTGCTAATGTTTTTCAGATTAAAAGATTGTATTTTATTAGAGTCAATTTATAGGCAGTTTGTAATGATTTCTCATGAAAAGAGGGAGAGAGAGAAAGAGAGAGAGAGAGAGAGAGAGAGAGAGAGAGAGAGAGAGGGACCATACTCATCCAGATTTCAAATGTAAATTAACCTTTCTGCAAATCCAACCAGAGGAAGCATTTTGGCCAGCACAGCAGAGGATGGTGGGATAGAAAAGATATTGTGCTCCAATGTGGGTGAGGCTAGACCAGTGATCTTCCCATAGGCTTCACAAACACATCTCTACTGCCCAACGCCCTTGGCCATGACTTCCCTGGGGGCTGCGAGGACCACCTTCTGGGGAAGTGCTTCCCCCTCTATCATGTGTGGCTCCTTTCTCTTTCAATCCTTTCTGATGATTCTGGAAACTGGACCTGGCACCATGATGTTGGCTGTGTCTTCTTTTGCCTTTCTTGCAGTAGGCGGTAGTGCACCTTCTCTGAGTCTCTGTAAATAACATCAACAGTTCAAACCAGGCTTTGTCACATAATTTTAACTTAACTAGAAAATATACAGTGATTAAAACTATAGCTGTATGACCAGATGTATTTGCATTTTCCATTTGTTTCCTTTCTGGTTGCCCTTCTATCATGTGTTTGCCAGAAATCTACCCTCCTGCTATGAGGTCATTGCACTCTGCAAGTGTAAAGAAATATATGCTAACATAATACTCGTTTGCATGTATCTACCGTAGATTCATTTATTCATTCATTCAAAAATAACTTGGAGCAACATTATAGTCAACTATGAGGCTAAGTTTTGAAATACATGTGACAGAATTTGAATATATATTGATAAAAAGCTATAGAATTCCTGTTAACATGTTTTATTTGTATTTTTTAGGTCCTAGGTCACACATTCATTTAACATTGAATTTTTATATCACAGACATTCAGGTACAATCTTACAAATTGCTACTTAATATGCAACCAGAGATTGGATTCCACTTTCCCAAATAGTGCTCCAAGTCCACCAATTACATCAGAATAATGTGCTGTTCTTATTAAAATACAGACTCCTTGGCCCTATCTGGGTAGCTCAGTTGTTTAGAGCATTGTCCAGACATGTCAAGGTCTTAGGTTCCATTCTCAGTCAGGGCACATTAAAAAAAAAATAAATCAACCAATGCCTTTCTGGTGTGGCTCAGTGGTTAACATTAACCCAAGAAACAAGAAGTCACTGGTTTAATTCATGGTCAGGACACATGCCTGGGTGGCAGGTTCCATCCGCAGTGCAGGAGGCAGCCGATCTGGTGATGTTTCTTTCTCATCAATGTTTCAGTCTCTTCTATCCTTCTCCCCTCCTCTCTCTCTAAAATCAATAAAAACATCTTTTAAAAAATAAGTAACCAGTGAATGCATAACTAAGTGGGACAACAAATTGATATATATCTCTCTTTCCCTCTCTTCCTGCCTCTCTCTCTCTCTCTCTCTCTCTCTCTCTCTCTCTCTCTCTCTCTCTCTAAAATAATCAATAGATAAAATACAGACTCCTTGACCCATATTACATATAATCAATAAAGGAATCTAGTGTAGAGGTTGGACACCTACATTTTTTTCAAAGCATCCCAAGTGATTCTTAATCACAGATGTTGACATATTGCATGTGTCTGAAACATTTGAATCTAGGAACTGACTGGCTTAATTTATACAAATTCCATTTTAGTAATAACATAAACAGAAATTAGGAAGTTTTTACTTTTCCTGTGCAAACATGCATGGAGAAAGGGTGCTACTTTCAATTTGCTGCTAAAGTTAAAATTAATAACCTATATTCTAAGATACAGAGAAGTTGAATCCATCTAACTGTATCATTCCCATTTTGGAACCAGCTTGGAAAGTCAGAATCCAAAAATATGCCCTAGGACACACCCTGGAGACAAACCCTTGGTTGGTGCATGCAGCTGTTCTTGGTTACGAGGGGCTATTCTGTGCACAGGGACATTCAGCAGCATCCTGGCTGCACCCTCTACATGCCGGTAGCAACCAGCCCGATCACATTTGGGGTGATCAAAGTGATTTAATGTCAAACGTACCTGGGATGGAGCAGAGACATAAACCCCAAAGAGAGCCACTGAGATGTTATCAAACTTTATAGTTGCAACCTAACCCCCCCCCACACACACACACACCTGTGAGTATGTCCTAAGCCTCAGTTTTGCCAGGTGGCATGGTTAGCTGAGTGACAAACTAGTGTTAGGAAGGCTCCTCTAACCACGAGGCAAGCCAAACCGTCCAACTGTAACCCTCCAATGAATAACTGTGTTTCCTACATTCCTTATCAGGTGAACATCCTAGGTACATTTAAAAAATTAAGTACTTTTAAAAAATAGCATCATTATTATTATCTTTCCAACTTAGGAAAGCAAGTTATTCACATTATGCTGATAGGTGGGCATGCATGATTTTAGCATTTACCCTAGAATTCTGTATTTAATCTACAAGGAATTAACACATGTCAAAAGGAATTTGATGGAAAGATTACACAATGCTCATATCAATACTGCGTCTGAGGGCAAACAGAGTATCCAGCCCCCTTTGCGGATAAAGCAGTCGTGTGTATCACTGCGCCACTCTAAAGGATTGCTTTATATGGCTCACTCTTCCTCTGAAGCTCTTAAAGCTATCGTCCATACCAAGAGATGAAGTTCAATTTTAAGCCATTTTGGAGGTTAGCTTAATTTTTCATATTAAACTCAGAAATCCAATTTAGGGCTTAATCCTCCTATATGATAATAAACGATTCCATTTTCATTTCATTTGTTTTTGAAACAAGTGTAACAGGATTTGAATAAATCAAACTCTCTCCAGTGGAAGAGCCAGAGCGATGGCCCTCCCTGAACTCTTCTCACACAGCATTCAGGTTTCACCCAGCAAGTTGCTCTTTCGTTTTGTCAGCCTGAGTCATTTGTTGAAATATAATAGAACAGTAATAGAAATCAGGCTGTAAAGTTGATAAGGAACTTATTGGTTTCTTTATTTTATGGAGTAGTGTGGTTTTAAAAACAAAATAAGATAGCGTGAACAGCATGGGTTGAATCGATTGGGAAGATCATTTTCTGACTTTGGTTTAGGTCCAAACTCTGTAAACCCAGAAAAGGTAATGATATATTTTATGTCTAGGTTTTCTGTCCTTAAGACAGAATTGATACTCTCTCTACCTGCACCTCCTGAGGACTGGCAGAGAGATTGTGTCTAGAGTGCCCAGCAGTGAATGAGGAGTAATTAATAAAAAATATAAATGCATGTCTGTTTGGAAGTTCCAAAGTAGAACCCACTTTTACTCAAAAGTAAATCTCTCCCTGCGTTAGTGTCCGTGGCACGATTTTGTTTACTGTACATGCTCCTGAAAATTAGCCAATGAGCCTACCTGAGTGTCCTCCCTCCCTTCTCCTGCACTGGCACACAGCCCGCCCTTCCCCACATGGACTGGCTCCTGAGCATGTCAGAGTGGTACAGCCACTCAGAAGAAAGGGTTCTCAGCTTCCCTCTTCTTATTCTGCAACAACCCTCAGGCTGGAGCAATCTCCCCAGGACCACTAATTCTAGTACATATATATATATATTTGGTTTTTGTTTGCTTTTGTTTTGTCTTTCCAAATTATATCATTCTGTCCTAAAGGAGCCAGAAAAGCAGCAAGTATTTCAGGACAGTGGTCAGTTAACCCTTTCGTCAATAGGTGCTTCTCTGACATATCAGGGGAGGGCTTCACCGGGCATTGATGATGCGATGTGCAAGACCGTTTCAGTCCACATAAGCAGAGAAAGGTCATATATGAGTACAACATGGTTTTTTAAAGTTAAATATTTTAAAAATAGGCTACAGACTAAATTATAAGCCTGTATACAACTTAGTTTTCCTTTATTTTGAGAAATATTTTCTTCTTTTCTTAGTCAATAGCTAGATATACTTTCTGAATAATACATTCTCATCTATATTATTGTTGTTATATTTCAGTTTTCTTTAAAATACCAATGCACGCCAGCTTCTGGTGATGACTGACTAGTCCAAAGCATACTTCCTCTCTCTGGCATTGGGCTGGGTCAAGGAAACTGGGTGGAACATGTTGAAATGAGTCTATTTTGTCTCAGAGAGGTACCGTGGCCACCAGAACTTGAGGAATCAAGATCAAGGGGAAAATGCAAATCCCAAGGCCTAATCTCATCTATTATTTCTCCAATGCACCCAAGCAACAGAAAAGATGAGCAGAAAGTGGCAACTGGAGGCCCAGGCGAGGTGGAGTCTCAACCAGTCTGGCAGGTTTGGGGAGCCAGCATTGGAACACAGGGCCTACCCAAGGGAGCCCTGCTGAACCCAACAGACTCTGAGCTTTCCCACCTCACCAGGAGCCGGAACAGACCAGTCTGCACAGAGCCTGAAGGCCAAGTACAAGTTAGCTCAAGGTCAGAGTGCCTGCACAATCGGTCACTGCCACTGATTTCCTAAGCAAGGTAAGGTACAAAGAGAAGTGCTTAAAAGGTCAATTGCATTTTGGTACTGTCTGGCATAGATCAAAAGCAGATCATGTGACTCTTGACCCTTTGTTCCTGTGTGAGATCAATGACAGGCGTAAGAGTTTCAGTGGCAAACAATAACATTTTTTCAATTTTGTCTAAAAAACATGCACTCCTAGTCAGGTGTGTAAACCTAAATCAGCTTCCCTTGAACAGGGGACTCTTCAGTGAGTGTCAGGAGTTGAATTTTGGGGAGGATCTAGAAAAAAATAGGCATTTTGTTCAATGAATATCTCTCACCCCAACTTTAAATGTAAAGAAACTAGCCTGTGAAATCACATTGTGGGAGTGAAAAATAAAAATATTTTGATGTCCCTAACTGGTTTGGCTCAGTGGATGGAGTGTCAACCTGAGGACTGAAGGGTCCCAGGTTTGAATCTAGTCAAGGGCATGTACCTTGATTGTGGGCACATCCCCAGTGGAGAGTGTGCAGGAGGCAGCTGATTGATGTTCCAATCTCATAGATGTTTCTAACTCTCTACCTCTCTCCCTTCCTCTCTGTAAAAAATCAATAAAATATATTTTGATGATAATCTTTATCCCATCTCACTTTATTTTCCACCATATTGTGTTGCCAACTTTAATAATACTTGCAAGTTGAAGCAAATGTGCCCAAAATAGTGAATGCAAGCCCAGTAAAACCAGCATTGTATTTAACGGTTATGGCCATGCCACACTCTGAAGATACAGAGAAACTTTACTAATTACCAACAGATAGGGACTATTTGAGTGACAGCTTGCATTTGTATTTGTTGGTATCATTTTTAAACTTTATTTGCATTTTTTTTTCTGTCCCTTGAACCCACCCTCCTATTAGTGTTAAAGTGCTCCACTTTCTTTCTAAGTCTGTGATTTTTACCGAGAGCTTTCGCTGCTTGGGAAGAATGGAGGGCAGGTACCCTAAGCTGGACTACTCACAAAACCAACTGCCTAATCTTTAGGGCTATTGCAGACCAGACACAGGCCAGCTTGGCCAGAGCCGACTGGAGACGTAATCAAGAGCTATGGCAGCTGTCTTCCCAGTGTGTGCACAGAGCTAAGCAGTCAGATACAGGAAGAGCTGAAGTCTGTGTGCGTCAAAACGCAGAGTTAAGCAGGAGACAAATCATACCTATGAAGCCACATGCCTGGACCATTTGCTCCCAGCAAAACTGATATCATGGGCCCCGAGTCCTGTCTTCCACTTGGACTAATTGAGGTTAGGTTGTTGCTGCTTGCAACAGAATTCTAATTAGTAGAGGAACTTGCATCTGGAAATGGGGAATGTGCGTGGTCACGGGACAAGTATTTGTCCCTGCCAGGAAGGAAGAAGGCCAGCTATGCTGCACACTGGTTAACAGATTCTTAAGATAATTACTCCCTCAGGGCTGGAGCTTTGGAAACCGAGTGTGAAAACATCAGCATATTAAATGGCATGGTGTCATTCCTGTGGCCTTCAGCAAGTGCTCTGAAAGATACCAGCTATAACCTGAGCCTGGACATCGGGAAGTAGACAAGAAACAGCTACCCAGCTTTTCTCACTCTTCCGGGCCCAGCAATCCCAGACCTAAGGGAGTGAAACTCCTGAGCATGGCTGAACTAAGTGAGTGGATTCTCTCTCCTCCCTCCCTCCCCCGTGCTGAGGTTTGTGCGAGCCTTAGGTAGGGATGAGGCCCCTGAGAAGGGCTGGGAACGGCAGCCCTTGGGTCCCCCGGGCCTCCTGTGGGCCTGTTGCTAAGCGGTATGGTACCACTGATGCAGATACAGTGAAGGCACTTAGTAATCAGGATGTGTTGCATATTTACAAAGCCAAGTTACTCTGAGGAGCCACTATATTAATAAAGTAAAAGCAGCTGAGGCAGCGGCAGCAGTGGGTTAGTGGAATTGGTAGCAGCAATAATCAGAATAAAATTAGCGTATGTATGGAATTGAGCGGCTTAGGGAAAATCATTCCCACTCACAATTCCTCCACCAGTGGTCATCGATAAGACTTTACATTAGTGTATTAATGTAAATAAAGTGTACATCTCTCAGGATGGTCACTAACAAAGCAATATTCTGGCCAGAAGCAGCTGCTGGGCTGTAGTCACTGGTTCTGTCCTGAGAAGTCCTTTGCTCTGGGGCCCTAGTTCCTCGTCGTCATTGCCCCGTTACTATAGTGACTTAGGATAGAGGGGTGACTTTCTTTGCAGTATTCTAACACACACATTATTTGTCACCATAAATCTAAGCCAAGGCTAAGTTATTTCAAAATACTTCAAATGCAAAAGGAAATACCTCCAGAGAAGCACAAAAGTGGATAATCTGAATTAAAAGACATGTTTTATTGTTTTGTTTTTTATAGAATATAGATCTTCTAAGTCAGCATCTCCCTCTGCTTTTAGCTTAAGGCCTTTCTTCTCTCTGAAGTGAAATCCTAGGCCTTTTATTTATTTTTATTTTTTAAATATATTTTATTGATTCTTTACAGAGAGGAAGAGAGAGGGTTAGAGAGTTAGAAACATCAATCAGCTTCCTCTTGCACGCCCCAAACTAGGGATGTGCCCACAACCAAGGTACTTGCCCCTGACCGGAATCAAACCTGGAACCTTTCAGTCTGCAGGCCGGTGCTCTATCCACTGAGCCAAACCAGTTTAGGCCAAATCTTAGGCCTTTTAAAATCAAGGTCAAAGGACAACAGACCTCAGTCTGTCTAATCTATTTATCTGTTATCCACTTTTCTCAGTTCTTTCAACAACCCAGTTCACCATGGAGGAGAAGGTGCACTGATAACACATAAACACAAAGGGTCTTAAGAGACTGCTACAAGCAACCATACACCAACAGATTAGACAACCTCGAAGAAAGGGACAGAGTTCTAGAAACCATTTTCTGAGACTGAATCATGCAGAAATGAAGACCTGAGGGGACTGGTTATGTGAAGGAGGATAAATCAGTACTGAAAAACCTCCCAACAAACAAAAGTCCAGGATCAGGTGGCTTCACTGGTGAATTCTATCAGACACTCAAAGATTCAATACCTATCCTCCAACCATTCCCAAATATTGAGGGAGAGGGAACACTCCCAAATTTATTTCATGAAGCCAGTGTTACCTTGATGCCAAAAGGAGAGAAAGATACCACACAAATATAAAATTATAGGGCAATACCACTGATGAACATAAATGCAAAAATCTTTACAAAATATTAACGAACAATTCAACAGCACAGTGAAAGGACCACACAACATGACCAATGGCAATTTATTCTAGGATGCAAGGATGGTTCAACATCTGCAAATCAATCAATGTGATATACCACATTAAAAAAAAAAAAAATACAGCCGAAACCGGTGTGTCTCAGTGGATAGAGCGTCGGATTGCGGACTGAAGATCCCAGGTTCCATTCTGGTCAAGGGCATGTACCTTGGTTGCGGGCACATCCCCAGTGGGGAGTGTACAGGAGCAGCTGATGGATGTTTCTCTTTCATCAGTTTCTAGCTCTTCCTCTCTGTAAAAATCAATAAAATATATATTTTTTAAAAATACAACATTATAAAGGACATGTGTGACAAACCCATAAATAACATCAAACACAATGGTGACAATTTGTACAGTTCCTCTAAGATCAGGAACAAGGCAAAGATGCCCACTCTCACCACTTTTTTCAACACTAGAGGCCCAGCGCAAGAAATTGGTGCATGGCTGTGGTCCCTGGGCCTGGCCAGCGATCCAAGTGCAAGCGTCTGGCATGGAAGGGCAGGTCCCAGCTGACCTCTGGGCCCTGGGCAGCACCTGGGCCCCCAAACCCCATGTGCCCTCCCTCCGCCGGAGTCATGGTGCCCGAGTCCCCACATGGAGTTGCGGTGAGCGTGGCCAGATGCCATGGGCCGGGACACAGGTTGGACTTATGGGCTGCCCAGCAGTGCCACACAGAAGCCTGGCATGTGGCACACTCCCTCCCAGCCAGCCTCACAGACTGGCTCCTGCAGGAACCCTCGGGGAGCCCAAATGGCCCCTATGGTTCTGGTGTCTGCGGCCCGGCCCACTCAGAAGAGGCCGTGCGATGCGGGGTGGGCTGCTCCTGGCTGCCTAGCACCTGAGTGCCAGGGCCTCCCTGGCACATGAGTCTTGGCATCCCAGGGGAGGTTAGCAGAGGGAATGGGAGCGAGCTCTCCAGACACCACGCATTCTCCCTGCACCTCCACCTCTGTAATCAATCCCCACCTCCAGGTAGCCAGTGAGAGGTTGCAGCCCTTCGCCCAGGCACTGTAAGACATTGGTTGCCGACACCCACCCCATTTCCTTGTCCCAGTCTTGGGCAATCAGGGCCTGCTGGCTGCTAGTTGCCATCTATGGGACAATCAGAAGGGCAATCAGGCTCCCACTAGCACCCACCTTGGCCTGGTGCTGCCCACTCACATGATCCACCATCCTACTGCAGGCCCGCTTTCATAGGAGCCCATCAGAACTGGCAGCACCTCCACTGCTGCCCGCTGCCAGTGCCATGTCACCAAAGCCTGCCATGTTTCGTGCTGCCCCCTGGTGGTCAGCGCACATCATAGTGAGCATTTGAACTGGTGAAACTCTCGGTCGAGGGGGAAATTTGCATATTAGGCTTTTATTAATTGGATTTATTCAATGAATAAAGGATAGATGTCATCTATTTATATAAAAGCCTAAGTGAACAGACGACTGGAATGACCTGAATGACCAGAATGACCAGTTGCTATGATGTGCACTGACCACCAGGGGGCAGACACTCAATACAGGAGCTTCCCCCAGTTCGTCAGTGTGGTCCCACAGTGGAAGTGTCACTCAGCTGAGACCCACCAGTCCGGTGGCAGTCACTCACTCCCTCAGTAGTCCTGCAAGTCTAATATCAGAGAATGGGCCAGATACCAATGGGCCAGCCCCCCAGGCATGATCCTAACAGCACCCTCAACCTCCTGGAAGTCAGTCTCAGGCACCATGGCCATTTCCCCTCCCTAGATGCACCGCGAGGAAGAAACAATATAAAAGCAGCCGCCAGGTGGCTCCCTACAACCAGTACAGAATCCCATCCATGCACAAATTTGTGCAACGGACCTCTAGTACATGCACAAAAGAACTCATTTCCTCTCTGAGTAATTGATATAATAACCTCAAACTTTAGATAGACTACCCTCCCACTAAGGTGTGTGCCTTTGCCTTATAATTCTTAATGACACAGCTATCTTAAAAACAATTTCACATCTTCAATACTTATTCAACAACCCAATTATAGTAAAATACATACACTACTAAGAGTATGTCATATTTATTATTGGTATTTTGCATTTTACTGTAGTTTTAGTTTATAATGTAATTTTTAAATACATGCTCTTCTACATGAATGAGTTCACTAATACTTGTGTTTTATTTCATTAAATTGATTTAAACCAAGAAATCACTGGGAAGCAGGGATATTCTATAATGAAGAAAGATGCAGAGATGAGAGTTTTATAGAATCTCAGAAAACCTTACCAATTTCATAACATTTACTGAGCTCACACCAGTTCAAAGAGAGTTATATAGCATCTCAGAAAACCTTACCAATTTCATAACATTTACTGAGCTCATACCAGTTCAAAGAGAGACTTTAATATCTAAATGTACATAAGCTACAACCTATAAAATGTATGCAGATACAATAATTTGTATCATTATTGTATTGGATGCCTCTTCAGTATAAAAATCAAATAAATGCTCCTTTATATTAAATAAAATGTATCAGTGTTTAGGATAGAAATAATTTTCAATTTTATAGGGAATTTAAGGCCCTTTTGTATAATCAGGTACATAATGGAATCTGCATTATATAATGAGGAATTATAGAACATAGAGCTTTTTTTTTAATATGTTTTATTGATTTCTTACAGAGAGTAAAGGAGAGAGATAGAGAGCTAGAAACGTCGATGAGAGAGAAACATCGACCAGCTGCCTCTTGCACACCCCCTACTGGGGATGTGCCCGCAACCGATGTATTAATACCTGCCCCTGACCAGAATTGAACCTGGAACCCTTCAGTCCGCAGACCGACGCTCTACCACTGAGCCAAACCGGTTTCGGCAAGCTTTTAAAAATTTATCAGAAAGAGTCAGGCATTAACTAAGAACTATATGTTTTAATGCAAAATATGCAACACCTGTAATAAATTTATTTGGTCAAAAATTTTATAAATTATATCATAGCTTCTATAGTGAGCATTTTTAATTCCTTTTCATTTTTTTTTTTCAAAAAAACATCCTCTATAATGCAAGTCTAAAATTTAAATAGTAACAATTAAGGTCATTTGATCAGTCAAAAAATTACATGAACTCTTATTTTTTTAATATATTTTTATTGATTTCAGAGAGGAAGGGAGAGAGATATGGAAACATCAATGATTTGAGATAATAATTGATCAGCTGCCTCCTGCATGCACCACACTGGGTATCCTGCTTGCAACACAAGGCATGTGTCTTGATTGGGAATCAAACTACAATATGACCTACTGGTTTATAGGTTGATGCTCAACCACTGAATCACACTGGATGGGCCACATGGACTCCATTTTATAGCAAAACCAGAGGCCCGGTACACAAAATTCATGCACGGGGCCAAGGGGGGTGGGGTGTTCCTCAGCCTAGCCTGCACCCTCTTCAATCTGGGACACCTTGAGGGATGTCTGACTGCCTGTTTAGGTCCAATCCCGGTGGGCCTAAACTGGCAGTTGGACATCCCTCTCACAATCCAGGACTGCTGGCTCCCAACTGCTTGGCTGCCTGCCTTCCTAATTGACACTAACACTTCTGCCTGCCAGCCTGATCAACCCCTAACCACTCCCCTGCCAGCCTGATTAATGTCTAACTGCTCCCCTGCCAGCATGTTTGCCCCCAACTTCCCTCAACTGCCCTCCCTTGCAGGCCTGGTGCCTCCCAACTGCCCTCCTCTGCTGGCCATCTTGTGATGGCCATCTTGTGTCCACATAGGGGCAGGATCTTTGACCACATGGGGACAGCCATCTTGTGTATCGGAGTGGTGGTCAATCTGCATATTACTCTTCTATTAGATAGGATAGAGGCCTGTTGCACAAGTGGGGGCCAGCTGGTTTGCCCTGAAGGGTGGAGGTTTCCTTTGGGTGTGGGGCAGCCTGAGCAACGGTGTGGGTAGAGGGGGCTGTGGTGGTTTGAAGGCCAGCCACATCCCTGGTGACCCAAGTGGAAGCCCTGGTATCAGTTGAAACTTTGTAGCCTGAAGTGGAGGCCTAGGCTGGCAAGGTCAGGCAGAAAGCTTGGCTTCCTCCATTGCCTGGGAAACCCAAGCCTCCCTCCTGCTCTCTGTTGCTGTAGCCATCTTGGTTGGGTTTATTTGCATATTTACTCTGATTGGTTGATGGGCATGGCTGGTGGGTGTGGTTTGTGGGGGTAGCAGAGTGGGGATTTATTTGCATATCATTCTTTTATTAGATAGGATTATTAAGACAATAATTATTAAAACTAGAGGCACAGTGCATGAAACTTGTGCACTCGGGGTGGGGGTGTCCCTCAGCCTAGCCTGAACCCTCTCACAGTCTGGGAGCCCTTTGGAGATGTCCAACTTAGCGTTTAAGGATTTAGACCCTCTCTCCATGGGGAGCAGGCCTAAAGCCAACAGTTAGACATCCTTAATGCTGCCGCAGAGGGAGGAGAGGCTCCCGCCACTGCCACTGTTCCCCAGCCCTGAGCCCGGCTTCTGGATGAGAGGAGCTCCTCCTGTAGAAGTGCACTGACCACAAGGGGCAAGCTCCTGCATTGAGCCCCTGGCCCCTGGTGGTCAGTGCATGTCATAGGGACCGGTCCTTGTGCTGTTTGGTCAATTTGTATATTAGTCTTTTATTATATAGGATATTGACATTTGAATTCTCATTCATATATTGATACTGGATATCAGTGTAAGATCAGAAACTCCCTTTCAAACCCGATTATAGATGTGGACAATTTTAGATAAGTCAAAAAATCATGAAGACAGTAGAGTTACATAAATAATGGGAAAAGTAGTGGGGAAAGGGTATTTTATCTTCTTTTTCATTATTGATCAATAGGAAGTAAGTTACTCTTTGTCCTTTTTTATGTGAATATGTATTTCCTTTCTCTGTATGATGAGTGTAAACATGTATTATATATAGGAGAATAAAGTCAAAATAGAATGTCTAATAAATATGAATTATAAACACATTTTAAAGAATTGATATTAATAAGTGAGATATTGGTTAAATTTCAATAATTGAACTGAAGTTTATAAACTACTTTATTAGTAGAGCTCACTACCATCTGATTATATTTCAAGAATATGTGGATACAAATTTGAATTCTAGATCAGAATATACAGGGTATCTTACACATTAGTCAGACCTACCAGGGGTTCTAAGCACTTGCAAAGCATTGAGGAAGACTCGGATTGCTCTGGAATTCTTTAAGAAGCTGAAATATCATTCTCAGGAGTTTGTGCTGATTGGTTGGCACACTACACTAGGAAGTTTTCTGTATCTAAGTTATAACAAATTCATGATAACCGCTTCTGAAATGTATTTATTGTAATCAAATAACTCTGAATGGCCCATGAAAAAGCACTGAGAATTTGCACTTTTTTGCATTTCCTTTATTTATTGGGATCAGTGCTATATTTATGTCTGTATTTCAGTCTCAACTACTAACATTTGACTATGTTTATTGATATGTATGTACATGTATTCAACTAAATCCATTATTTCATTTATAAAATGAATTTAATGTAATAAATTTAATATATTGATGAGATTTCATTAAATCAAATATTAAAAGGATGCTGAATTCTGTATACCTCATCAGACAATCTTAAAAGTGTACCTGAGCAGGAACCAGTTTGGCTCAGTGGATAGAGCGTCGGCCTGCGGACTGAAGGGTCGCAGGTTCGATTTCGGTCAGGGGCATGAACGTTGGTTGCGGGCGCGTTCCCAGTGGGGGGTGTGCAAGAGGTAGTTGATCTATGTTTCTCTCTCATCAATGTTTCTAGCTCTCTGTTCCTCTCTCTTCCTCTCTGTAAAAAATCAATAAAAAATATATTAAAAAAAAAAAAAAGTGTACCTGATCCTCTCTTGAGGTTGTATTATTTTTGAGATTTTTTTTCTGGAACTAAGGTTAACAAATGTAAGTTATGTTTTTATTAGGAAATGAAAAATGAGTTACCAAAAGTTTTCAATTCTAATGAACATAAACCAAAATAAATATAAAATACATTTTTAAAATTTTTATCTGTGATAGAAATAAAAAACATCTTTATTAAGCCTATTATCCAATAGCTTGGCTAAATGCTTAGGAAATTACCAAAACTGTTACTTGTGTTGTGCTGGGTAGACCCAGTCATGAAGTAATAAAATGGTGTCTTTTGTTATTTCTTTGCCATTATTGACTATGTGAAATCTTGCTCGGAGTACAAAATACCAAATGTGACCTTCCTGTTCTGATGTGGCCAAGTAAAGAACAGATTGTGACATTATAATGCACAACAGTTTCTCTGGATTTTAATAAGCCAGGCTGAAAATCTAGGCAGCAGGGCATCTTAGGGTAAAGAAGAAAGCTTCCAACACCATTAAACTGGTCGATTGCTCTTGCATTTTGTTTGCAGAATTCAATTTCAATAAAATTGATTATTTTTTTAATAAAAACATTTCTAGATTTTTATGTAATATTTACAATACAACTTCAAAATTTTAATTATTGAGAAGGCAAAGGGACAGACATCTCTAAATTTTAATAAAAACCTAAGTTGTCAGCAAACACCAAATAGAGTAGATTGGAAAGGCAAAAATAGCTGAGGAGTTTTTTGCTCTTTAAAAAAGTCTTCTAAGTAAATCAATAATTCTGCACTTAAGATGCTGAATGAAGACACCACTTTCCTTGGGCATTTTATGAGAAAGGTTTGAGGTCAACTGAAGCCTCAAACACTGCTGAGGACTCATACATTGCTTTTCTACAGACGCGGAGACATTTCTCAGTGTTGGTTTATAGATGAACTTAAAGAGGGCGTTGGAAAGAGTGCTCTTCGGGGTGAGTGTCCCAGTGGGAGGAGCCGTTGAACTAAGCTTTCTGGTTTCTGAAAATGTGGCAATATCCTTTTCAGTATTTGGAAAGAAGGTCTTTAATCCAAGAACTGCTGTGTTTAATGCTTTTCTCTCTCTTAGTTCTATTCCTCTCATACTTAAACAGCTTCTCTAAGATGAATATTTTAATAGATATCCATTTTAGAGTTAACAATCTATAGACTGATGCAATTGACTTGTTGAGTTGCAATTGTTTTTCTATTGCTATACCTTGAATAGAGAGGTAAAACTTAAGCTCCAGCATGGTAGATAAAAAAGGCAAAATATCTTTGGTTAAATGTTAATGTAACAAATTAACTTTTTTAGCAGTAAATTATAGGGTGTGTTTTTTTTCCCAAGAGCACTTCAAAACAAATTGGCTTTCCAGTGAATAATTACTAAATTTAGAGAGAAAAAACCTCAATGGATTCAAGCCTTAAATATCCCAATACTTTTATGTGTAAGCTGTTTCCATACATGTCCATTATGGGTGAAAAGTGTATATTTAGATATTATTTCTGAAAGATAATTTGAGTGAATAGGAAAATAAAAATCTCAGTGTAAATACCTGTTTCCTTTGCAAACTGATTACTCACACCATCCTTTTTTGTTCTGTGGAGGAAGGGATTTTCAGGGGGTAGGGATGGTGATACATACTGTATTTGTAGTTACAACCAATTCTTCATTTACTTCTTCATTTTATATAATTGATAAGTATTTGTCAAAGGAACTGACTGATCAAAAGCTGAGTACTGCAGACCCTTGAACAACAGAAGGTTAGTGGTGCTGACTCTCATGGAGTCAAAAATCCGTGTAAACCTATTGACTCCCCAACACTTAGTAGGCCTCGGTGTCTGCAGGATATTGGTTCCAGGACCCTTTGGGTACCCAAACCCACAAATGCTCAAGTGCCTATTTAAAATAGTGTAGGTCAATGTATATAGATGGCCCTCCACACCCACAGACTCCTAACAATGGACGGAAAGCAGTAGATGTTTATTAAATGGGTCCTGTGCAAGGGTGAACTCTATACTTTCCTTTTGAAGGTGAGGAAATGGGGAGCCTACAATGAATATAGTCTTTAAAGATCTAATCCAAAGGCATCATTCTCCATTAAGATGTTTTCAACCTAAGAATTGGAGATGCAGATGAGTCCCATGGTTAGTTTTGAAATTCTAAGAGATTAAAATCTCACAATTTTTATTTCATTAATTCCTTTCTTTACTTATCCCAGCATAAACTAATATTCGATTAAATTTATATACCTTCATTGTTCTCCAAATATTTTGTCAATTCAGTTACTTTGGATGACCCTACAAAGTCTTCAGGCTTCTTTCATATTAATATAAATATTAGTATAAATACTCATTTCTGGAATATTAACACATTTTGAATGAATATTTAAATATTTAAGTAGTTACTCTAAGAATTTCAACTAAAGCCTGCATTCTAAAATTTATAAGTAATTTGTTTTAGGGAAAATAGCTTTTAGTTCATTAATGTTATATTACCTTCATGATTTGTTTTATTCACCCAGTTGGAGCAATATGATATGGTTAACATGATTTCTGTTAGCTTAAGGAGATACTAATAGTATATTTGAAAAACCATTGTTTTTTCTAGAAGTCATCAAACAAAATGAAATGACTAAGAGTTTGAAATGACTAAGTGTATTGTACCTCAAATTCTTACAAGTACTATTTACAAGTATTTTGTAAGACTGAATGGATACCAGAAAACCCAGACTGAGATGGGTAATTAATGTATTATGACTTTTACCTACCAAGGTCATATAGGTTTCATAATAAAGAGTATAATGCAATAATTTTTACTTTATATTATCCATGGGAGCAAAGATAAAATTATCTATGTTCTATGAGGGTTATTGCAATAAAAAAGAAGAGTTCATGAGGTAAGACACCAATATGTATCTGTACAATATGACACCAACACTGCAAACATATTGAATTAATTTATGCTCTGTGAGATCAAGCCAGGTCCTTTGGGTACTTCAGTCATTTAAGTATTTTAATTTATCTCTTCCACCTTAATTCTTCCTCTGGTTTAAAAGTGCCCTTCTAATATGCCCAAAAGATCACAGTGCATAGGTATCTTCTTTTGGCCTCATTTATTTAATGTTCCTACATTGTTAGTGCTTTGACTATTTATCTGAGAAAACAACATGGCCAATTTGATAATATGCTAGAGGTCCCAGGATAACCAGGGCATTTCCTACATGCCTGCTTGTCATTTACTATTAAGCATTATTATTCAGTTCAAGGAAGGTATAGCGTGTTGATAATTAAAGAGGATGGTTTAGGATACACTTGTCCCTTATATAGTCTTGGTTGGATGTGATATATTCCTCAATCTATCACAGAACTTTTCTCTCAATTATCACCAAAAGGTATTCTTAGTCTGGTGCTTAGCAACCAATGCAGAAACTCTTCAATTATTAGGTCATCTGATTAAGGAAAATAAGCTCTTAAAGGCACACATTCCTTCAAATCCTAAATGCAAATGGAGTCCTTCAATGGTTCATATAAAATACAAATTCTCCAGGGGTTAACATATTTCAGTGAAATGAAAGAAATCAATATAACTTTAAATATGACTAAATTGCTTGGAAATAATTTGTGTAACAAGAAAAGTAAACTGGTGTTTATTTCTAAAAAGGAAGATGGCATACTAATGCCTGGAGAAGTAGAATTAATTTGGAATGTGTTCCAAATTTTTTACTCTTTCTTTTAAAATTGATTTTAATCAACACATCATCATCTTTTACATTTATATTTTATTCACTTAGCAATAATTTATTTTAAATAATCATTGACATGAAAAAAATCTGCTTTAGGTGTAGTGGCAATATAAATATGTATGTGTAACACCATGTTTCCTAAATGGTGAATAGGAATGATGACTGGGAAAAAACATAGTTAGAATGCAGAAACTTGGGAATTGTGGACAGGAAGGAATTGAGTGCAGTTGGAAGATAGCCTTCCCAATATCTACCCAGTATGTTGTTGTGTCTTCATAGATCATTTATAATCATCGTACGACATCACTGAGGGTAGAAATGGCTGCACCAGAGCAGCATACATGGAGTGGCTTCACTTGTTTTGTACATTGTATCATTGTTCAATTTATTTAGGCATTTTGAAGAAAAAAGTGGCAGGCTACTTACATTTCTCACTTTATTGAGATTAGTGTTATAGATTTATTATTTGGACAACCTCATTATATACTGAAAATATAAAAACCCATGTCAATATGATTCAAGAATTGCTCTGATTATGTGTTATCCACAGATAATCCCCAAATTTCATATTAATGAAATTCCAATCTTCCCTTTGACCTTTCTCTTATCGTTTAGAACTAAGAAAATTTCTAGACTGATTTCCATTTTTTTTTTTTTGGTTGTTTGTAATTCCTTCCTGTTGTTGTTGTGGGTTTTTTTTTTTTTAGAGAACTTTCTTGTTGAAAGTTTTACATAGTTCCTCCTTCCCCTGCCATTAGCTTCTTCCAACCCTCTTCCCTTTGCCCTCCCCTAAACACTCACCACGCCACTTTGTCTGTCCATGGGTTATGCATATACTCATACAAGTTTATTGGTTGATCTCTTACCACCCACCATCCTCTGCCTTGCCTCTGAGGTTCAACAGTTTGTTCATGCTTCTATGACTCTGGGTCTATTTTTGATCATTAGTTTGTTTGGTTCTTTAGATTCTACATATGACTTAGACCATGTGATACTTACATTTCTCTGACTGGCTAATTTCACTCAGCCTAATGCTCTCCAGGTTAATCCATGCTATTGTAAAGAGTAAGAGTTCTTCCTTTTTATTGCACTATAGTATTTCACTGTGTAAATGTACCACTCATCTATTGATGGGAACTTAAACTGTTTCCAAATCTTAGCTATTGTAAATTGTGCTCTATGAACACCTGAGTGCATATAATCTTTCTGATGAAAGTTTCATTAAAATGTCCATACTATCCAAAGCAGTCTACAGATTCAATGCAATCCCTGTTAAAATACCAATGGCACTTTTCACAAACCTAGAACAAATATTCCAAAAATTTTATGAAACCAAAACATCCCCAAGTAGCTGTAGCAATCCTGATAAAGAACAAAGTTGGAGGAATCACAATACCAGATACCAAGTTATACTACAAAGTTACCATAATCAAAACATCCTGCCACTGTCACAAGAACAGGTATATACTAGTAGATCAATGGAACAGAACAGAGAACCAAAAATTGACCCAAGCCACTATGCTCAATTAATATTTGACAAAGGAGGCAAGAGCATAAAGTGGAGTAGAGACATTTCTTTGATAAATGGCCTTGGAACTTGTATACATGCATATAAGTACAACCAATGGACATAAAACATTGGGGAGGGAGGGGATGTGTGGGAGGGAGGTACGGGGGCAAAAAATAAAAAATCAATAAAATATGTAAAAATAAATAAATAAATAAATAAATAAATAGGAAAAAAAAATGGCCTTGGAAAAATTGGACACCAAAAATTGAAACTAGACCTCCAACTTACACCATAAATAGGAATAAATTTAAAATGGATAAAAGATTTAAATACAATATAAGACGTGAAATCATAAAAGTTCTAGAAGAAACCATAAACACCAGAACCTCAGACATCCCCCATAGCAATATGCTTACCAATACATCTCCTAGGACAATGGAAAACAAGGATAAAATATACAGTTTTTATTTTACATGAAATTAAAAAGTTTCATCACTGCAAAATAAACCATCAACAAAATAACAAGAAAGCCCATGACAAGGGAGAACATATTTACCAATGATACATCTGATAAAGGGTTAATCTCCAAAATATATAGGGAACTCATACAACAAAAGGGAGAGAAATAATCCAATTAAAAATGGGCAAAGGACCTAAATAGATACTTCTCCAAAGTGGACATACAGAAAGCCAAGAGACATGTGAAAAACAAATGCTCAAAGTCACTTGTCATCCAAGAGATGCAGGTCAAAATGACAATGAGATATCACCTCATACCTATCAGAATGGCTATCATCAACAAATCAGCAAACTAGAAGTGCTGGCAAGGATGTGGAGAAAAGAGAACTCTAGTATACTGCGGGTGGGAATGCAGATTGGCAGCCACTGTAGAAAACAGTATAGAATTTTCTTAAAAATTAAAAATAGAATTTCCATTTATACCAGGGATCCCACTTATAGAAATATATCCTAAGAAACCCAAAACACTCATCAGAAATAATATATACAACCTTATGTTCATAGCAGCTCAATTCACAATAGCTAAGATTTGGATACAGCCTAAGTGTCCATCAGAAGAGGAGTGGATCAATTTCATTTTTGATGTTTCATCTAATCTACCAAAGAAGTAACTGAATAAGTTTATGAAAAAAAGGAGAGAAAAGTTTAATGAATATGTTCCTTCTTCTTACCACATTTAACCTCTAGTTGACCTTACGTACATTGTTTTTGAAGAAGCTGCTGGTCCCACAACCTGTCATAAGAGAGGAAACCTTACAATATGATGTTAATATTTAAGATGAGAGCAATTGTCAATTATATTTTAATAAAGATGGTTAGATTTTTAAAGCACATGAAAACAAATGTGTTCCTTTTAATTCATGGGACAAAGAAATTTACAGAAATGTTTGATAAATTTATTCAAATTAACAAGTAACTATTTGTCTCTTTCAGATTAAAAGTGTGTTTTCTATGTGTTATGATAGAGAAATAATTATAATTGCATATATATGATTATAGGCAATTGATTACCTGTTATATATTTACACATAAAAATTAAATAATTCAATGTGCTTTGAAAGCTAAATGGTATACCCAATATAATATTAAGGAGATATGTTAAGAAGCAGATGAATAAATAAAAATTATTGTACTCAGTTATATGTAAATAAATTAGCATCGTGCCCTTGCTGGTTTGGCTCAGTGGACAGAGCATCAGCCTGCGGACCAAAGGTTCCCAGGTTTCATTCCTATCAAGGGCCTGTACCTTGGTTGCAGACTCCTCCCAGGCCAGGCCATGGTCAGGGCTCATGCAGGTGGCAACCAATGTCTCTCATATTGATGATTCTCTCTGTCTTTCTCTCCTCTCTTGCACTCTCCCTAAAACTCAATGGGAAAATATCTTCATGTGAGGATTAACAAAATAAATAAATAAATATCACAAGTGGAAGCTGAGAGGAAATAAGCTTCACCTTCCTTGTTATTCTGAGAAGACTATTTCTGAGAAGTGGTTAAATCACAGAGTCTATTTAAATGATTAAATGAAAGGAATTGTTCAAAGAGTTATATGCCTGGCTCTTAGGAAGAGTTTTATGGTCAATAAAACCTATAGTCAGACATAAGGACAGAAAGGCAAAGTCTATGAAATATTATGCTTTGATATTTTACCAGTGGTTGGTCAGGAAGAAGTTTTTTTTCCCCTCCCATATTGTCATACACAGTTAAATAGCTCCCTCAGAAGCACGTAGGTACAGAAATTCTGTTTATTTTTATGAACCACTAGTATGATGGATTCTTAAATCACAGTGCTATTGTGCCTCTCTCAGACCTATAAATAAAATGAATTTAATTTTCTTCCTAACAGTTTTGATGTGATGAAACTTGAAGAGTACAGGATTTATAAAGATACACATGTAATGAACATCAATAGGAACTATAGGGAGAGCATATATAAAAACACCTAAAGTTGAGCTATATTTAAATCTATCTCTGTGTTTCACAATCACACACACACACACACACACACACACACACACACACATTTGACTTACTCATATGAGAAACAGGTATTTCAACAAACTCTAGAGCCTCTATTCAGTTTTGGGTTTTATAAGCCCTGTTTATTTTATGAAACATAAACAAAGAATCAATATGACATGCCTCAGAATTTAAAATTACACCGGCTCAGTGACACACAAACGTAGGAAGTAAGAAACTGTAGAATATCACCTTTACAATGAGCGCCTTGTAAAAGACAAACACAAATAAAAGTGAGGGTTTTCATGTAGCTTCTATACAATATTAACAACAATCTACAATCCTACAGCTGTGGCATTTCTTTTCTTCTCTTTTTATTTTTAAGTTTTAAGAGGCAAATATATGAACTGCTATGAATGATGCTCTACTGTCTATGCCTACATGAATACATCCACAAAATCAACAGACATTTGTTAGAAGTTTGTTTGTTTTTACATATACCATTTTCCAATATAGATTCTAAAAAGTCTAAGTACTGTCTCCTGAGATGCAGAAATTAATCAACCTGTGCAGCATCTAGGAAATGAATGGCACTTCTTCCATCCTTAGCCACAGAGAAGGGCTATAGACCATGAGGTAGAACTTTATTGAATCCTTTTTGCAAAGGTAGAATTCAAGAGATGAGGCCACTACTTATCATCCTAAGTCAAAATCAAAAGATGAGAAGATAGTTATAAAGATAGAAGTGTTATTAGAGAAGAGAGTTCTGAAAAACAATCCTAATATTGAGAAACAAGCCTAGTATTGAGAAATATGTAAAAATAAATAAATAAATAAAATAAAAAAAAAATCCCAGCACTAACTAAACAAAGCAAACTTAGATTATTTCAGGTGGTTGTCAATATTGCCGTTTGATAATAATGAGTCCAAGTAATAACTGCAAAGCAGAATAGCAATAAAAATAGTCAATATTTCCATAAAGTATTAAAGATTGATGGGGAGAAATGCTGCTATCTGAAAGCCCTTTAAGGCAGACTGTCATTCCCAGATTCCATTAAAAGAGGTAGAATTGATCTTACTAAATATAAGGTTTTCACTATTTAGTGCAATTAGATATATGATTCTATGGAGTTGAAAAGACCTCAGGAACACTGACCCCACAAGCATTTTACCAAAAAACAGGGCCAATTTGCTTTAAGTCATGAGGGCAAATAAATGACTTGAAACCAAGGGGAGCTATTTGGATCCTCCTTTGTCTGTCTTCTTGGCCTTTGCTGTCCAGGAAAGCTGCCATCCTGAAGCTTTCAGGATTACCATCGATCAGTTTACAGTAAGTACCAACAAACCTTGGCTTTAAATGCATTAGTAGCCCTCACATAAAGTGACAAAGGGGGTGGATACCAATTTCACCATCATAAAAGCATTCGCTGGGGACCTTTAATGCCTGGACTCAATGGTCTCTGACCCTCTTCCTCAGTGACCTGCATGAGTTTTGAAACTTGTTTCTGTGTGAGTTTCCTGGTTCCTGGCATGTGCACTATCAGGTCATCCCCACCTAACTGTCAGACAAAGAGAAATTATTGCTGGTTGATTTGCACCCTCTAGAATACAATGGGGATGTGGCCATGTGTCATGTTCTCTGCTTTCAACTATGCACCTGGTGTTCATAGGCATGCAGATATTTGCTGAATGAGTGAACAAAGGAATAAAAGGTTGGTACCCATGAGATGGAGAGATACGAGGATGCATGAGAAAGACACAGTCCCCAAGCCCAAGGAAGACGTAGCTCAGGACGTGTTAATAGAGGGAGACCATGCATTTCAGACAACTGAGAGACACCCTGGGGAACGGGATGTACCTGCCTCTCGGAGCTCAGAGCCCAGCACGTCACTTCTGAGAAATTGTTTCCTTGTAAAGTGAAACACACCTCCATCAGCCGTCTCAGCAGCAGTCCAAACAAGGACTTTCTAATGCCGTTTGAAAGAAACCATGTTGTTAGTGTCCTGTAAAATTCAAGAGAGGAAAAGTTATCAAAAACAGGCTGGGCGTCGATGATGCAGAAATAGTGTAATGATTTATTTGATTCAATCTGTAAATTGTACAGAATAGGGGTTTGGTATACATGTGCTGTGTGAGTTAATATATATGGTATATGCATATAGTGATCTTATATGGATATAACTAGTTTGCTTTTAAACGTAGAAATATATTACAAATGCTGATTTATCTATTTAAACTGTGCTTTCAGTTTGAACAATAAAATAGAAACTAATGTTTTACTTCTGTGAATTATGTGTGTGTTTATGTATGTCGGTAAAACCATTATCTTGTCAGTTTTTCATATTTTGTTTTCTAAGATCATGAAAGAAAGCATGTTTTCTAATTTCTTTGATTGAATTCTATTACCTAGATCAAAATATTCTTGATTCATGATATTAAAAGCAAAAAAAAATAACACTTAGGATCATAATGAAATAAAACATGGCCTTTATATAAGGATATATTTTCAAAGTAATAAAAATTAAAACATAAAATTCCCATTAACAGTAATGGAAATGTTAAACTTACTGTCAGGAAGTCTGGATTATAATTAATGTTGCTCTTTTTTATTGTCAAAGCCAATTATTTAAACAACGACAGCTTTTCTGGTTTAAATATTTTTCAACAGAAAATATTTTACACTCTTGTCATTCGCAGAATGTTATTGTTTGACCTCCTAAAACATGCACATTCCCGTTGAGAAGGTTTTTTAAAGGGGCCACTCAAGCTCTGTCCTGGTGGCATCCACACTGCGGGTGACCTGGAGCTCTGCTGGCAAATCAGGAATCCACTCACTCCTTCTTCCCTTACGAAAGCCTGGACACGTGTTACCTTGCTTCCATGGTTTGTCTGGGGCTGTTCTCCCAATGATTGTAATTCCCTAATTCAGACCCCAGTGAGTCCAATCAATACAGGGATCCAAAAGAGATCCCATATTCAGGTTTTATTTTGTTCTAGATATTCAAATGTCTAATGATGTATGCAAACGGGAAATGTCCCCATTCTTCTCATCAGTTTGAATGTACTGAGACATGGCAGCTGGAAAACATATGTTTAGGTTCTGAAGAATTCTCTTTATTTAAATCTTACCTCATAGAATTATACTGAGCACTCATGACACCTTCTTTTTTCCTTTTTTTATTGACTTTAGAGACAGAGAGACATGGATTTGTTGTTCCACTTACTTGTACATTTATTGGTTGCTTCTTATATGTGCCCTGACCAGGGATGGCACCACAGCCTTTGCGTATGGCATATGGCACCAATGCTCTAACCAGCTGAGCTATGGGGCCAGGGCAACATTGTTTTTTAAATGGTCTTTACCCCCTGTTTTGGGCAGAACACCAGTTTAAGATGTTTGCATAGTAACTTCTTTAAATAGAATTTAAAATAAAGTGGAATTCCATGTTCTCGGAGAAGAACTGAGGGGATGAGGAACAGCGATCAGCTTGCAGCGTGCAGTCCGGTGAGTGCACGGCCAGCTGGATTCGGCGGACACAGCTTCGCTGGGACACAGCTTTGCCCTGGGTTTTGAGTAGACATTGCTGTGTAGTAACGTGATGGCTTTTCTTTGGGGAAATTGTTTTTGTATCAATTTATTTCAGGTTGTTTTCTCTCAAGAAGTTTATTGTGCTTCACACTGTCTGTAATGTAACATGCCTGCACCCCGTCTGCAAGCAGCATGGGCTCCTGCTTCAGAATCAGGAGAAAAGAACCAGAACAGCGTCGCCCCCAGAGCGACGATCTGTGCAAAGCTGTGATCCCGTCATCTCGGACATCAGTCCCTCAGCACATATCTGCCATGGCCTGGGATAAGCACAGCACAGGGCTTTCCCCTCACACTCATGGGTAATTAGGGCAATTCAGTGAAACACACTAACATCTGTGCCACCCATCCCACTAAACGGAAACTTCTGAACTATGACTATCTTCATAATCTTTATCTAGCTAACTACATTATTAATTTTCTATTCAACCAAAGGCAATGCTTTCATTTAGAACATTTACCCAGAGAAGATGAGATTCTTCGAATTGAATATCTTTGAGGTCACATGGCCCAAGTTTCTTATTTTTTGTTTTGTTTTCATTTTTTTTTCTTTATTGATTAAGGTATTACATATGTGTCCTTATCGCCCCATTGCTTCCCCACCCCCTCACTCATGCCCTCAACCCCCTGGTTATCTGTGTCCATTGGTTAGGCTTACTAGTATATGCATGCATACAAGTCCTTTGGTTGATCTCTCCCCCTCTCTCCCACCCTCCCTTACCTTCCCTCTGAGGTTTGATGATCTGATCTGTCCTTCTCTGTCTCTGGATCTGTTTTTGTTCATCAGTTTATGTTGTTCATTTTATTCCATAAATGAGTGAGATCATGTGATATTAGTCTTTCTCTGACTGGCTTACATTGGCCCAAGTTTCTTCACTGGGATTGTCACTTCCTTCTTCTACGTCTCCAGTCTCTTCTCCCAGAGACACAGAACTGACTACCTTACAAAGCTGCCAGTTCAGATACAGCAATATTTAGCAGTTCTATGTGTTGTGTTTTTACACATTTTTGTGAACATTATCTCATTTATTCAAATGCTAACTCTCTGATTGTCATTAGCAATGTTATACACAGGAAGGTGTGAAAAACGCCCATTCTACAGCTAATCACTCAGGAAGCCTGGATTCAAACATGAACAACTTCGAACCTTCCTGTCTATTCCGTCAAGGCCCTTGGAAATTAATGGACCAGCAAACAATGTGCTTTTAAAGTAAAACAGGCATGCTAGAGAAACATTTATATTCATATGTTTTATTTTGAAAGCAGTTTTGAAATGTTCAGCTGACTTGGAAATAATGAGTAAATATCTAGGAAACTCTAAGGCAGATTTGAGCATCAGGCACAGATTAATTCAAAGCTTAAGTTTTTTGTTGTTGTTGTTTGTTTGTTTGTTTTGTTTTTGTTTTTTAATATATTTTATTAATTTTTTACAAAGAGTAAGAGAGAGAGATAGAGATTTAGAAACATCAATGAGAGAGAAACATTGATCAGCTGCTTCCTGCACACCCCCTACTGGCTATGTGCCTGCAACCAAGGTACATGCCCTTGACCGGAATCAAACCTGGAACCCGTGAGTCCCCAGGATGAAGCTCTATCCACTGAGCCAACCCAGTTAGGGGTTGGTTGCCTTTGGACAAACAGTTTATTGTTATTATCATTTCTTCGTGAAGCCACTGGCACTATGCACAACATTATGACATCTGATTGCTCACTTATAACACAATGGCTTTTCTCTATCTAGAATTAAAATAGACTAACACTAGAAAATATTCACTAAATGAGAGAAATAATGATGTATGGTTTGTGATAAACAGAGGATGAAGTTATGATTTTTAATTAGTAGCCTGTAATAGAACTTTACTTTCAACTGAAGTTAGTAAATTTATATTTTAAATTTTGTTTTAATGAGAATTACTTTATGCAATGAGTCATTTTACATGTAGACACTCAAGCATCTAACAAATAAGACTTGGCCTACATAAACATATCTCTTAAAAGAGAAAAATTGTTCACTCATATGTATTTCAAATTCTAATCATGCTGAGCTGTAGAAACTACAGACTTTTTAAATGTTACCACTTGAAGAAGTCTCCTTTCTCCCACTGCCTGTTTGCCTCATTCTAGCGACTTCCCTACACACTGACAGACATCAAATTAAGCGTCCCCAAGCCTCTTTCCCAGATTCCCATGAAACAGATTGCAAGCAGTAAACATCAATTTCCTTCAATCATCCTTGATAACACACATCTCAAGTGTTTCTAAAACCATGTATCTGTTCACTACTTTTATGTTGACAATTAGAAGTGTTATTATGTACTTTAAAATTTCAAAAGAATGCAATTCACAACACAAGGAAAATATTGATCTAAAGAAAATGCTTCTAAAATATTCACAAAATGTAAATACCAAAGATATTTAATATTTGCAATCCAATTAAAAGTTTTGTGAACAGCCTTTGAAAATAAAAAAAATCATTCTTTTGATTCCTGAATATATATTCTATATTTCACATATTTTTTCTTATAATATAATTTATAATGAAAAAAAAAAACACTTAGAAATCAACCTACCATATTTCTTTGCAGCACAAAGTTGCATAATTTTAAAATTTTCAGGGAACATATGCTCTATGTATTGAACATTTACATTTGTAATGATCACACTATCACTAGTATATGCTGTTTTTTTTTGTTATTGAAATTCCCCAATATTTTAATATCCTTCAATTCACATTTTGTAAAGCAAGTTAATAATAGTAATAAAAAATGCACCAAATAGTATAAGTATGCATGCATTTGTATGAATATTATCTATGTGTCTGTGTTTGGAAATGACTCTATAATCATGCACAAAGACGTTTCATATTCATCATAAAATTTGAGTCTCTAATACTGTGATAGAGAAATATTAGGGAGGAGATGGAAAACCAACTCATTTTTAAATATGTCCTTATGTACTATTTGATTTGATAATGTGGGCAGTTATTTGAAAGAAAGATACTTAACGAGAATGTGGTGAAAATAATAAAAAGCCATCATGGTTTATGAAAACTTGGCCCATCACTATCATGTATGTACATACCAAGTCCCTAAGTTCAAGAGTCCTAAGATTTAAACTTATACAATAACTAGTGGCCCAGTGCACAAAATTCGTGCGTGGGAGTCTCTCAGCCCAGCCTGCACCCTCTCCAATTGAACATCCTCTTGCAAACTGGGACCACTGAATCCTAACCTCTCACCTGCCTGCCTACCTGATCACCCCTAACTGCCTCTACCTGCCTGCCTGATTGCCCATAACTGCCCTCTCAGCCTCAGCCCCCACCATGATGGCTTTTTTCTGGAAGGAAGTCGGGTGTCCAGAAGATGGCAGATTTCCTGATCTAATTAGTATATTACCCTTTTATTAGTAGATAGATTATATAGGATAGGATTGCTTAAATGGAGTGGGGGGAGCCTTTTTTGTGGAAGGAGATGCGCTTGGCAGATAAAAATACATAAAGAGAAAGAGAGACACGCCTGCTGGCCAAGCCTGGAGTGAAAGAGAGAGGCAAGGGCTGATCAACAGCTGCCACAGAGGCTGCAGATCAGACCCTGCTTCTCTCTGTAGGCCTCTGTTTGTAGCCCCCTTGGCCACAACAACCCAGCACTGACTTCCAGTTGGTCGGTCGAGTCTTTGGTCCTTGTGGATGTTAGAGACCCTATGTTTTCATACATTAGGATGTTTCTTTGGAACTGTGTAGCAAAGCATGTCCTATGAAAAATTTAAAAATTAGATTAATCAACAAATTCATTGCTTCAGTGATCTATTTTAAAATGAAACTTATTTCCTGATCTTGTCTTTAACCAGTATGTCCTTTCCCCTCTTGACACAATGACTCTTGATAATTTTCAATGAAGATCTATCATCTGCCCTACTGCCCACAGGAAGGCTGTCCCTACACCTCTGTATAATGTCTCATTGATGCCTGGGGCTTTTCTCCAATGTCACCCTCACCATTGCATGGATTCATGCTTACACTATGTATCTTGCTCTCCAAGAACTCATAAGTCTTTCTTTCTGGGGACTAGTCATCATTTCATTTTCATCTTTGTGTTAACAGCAGGTATCAAACAAAAAATTGTAGATGTGTGGAGTAGATTTCTGATTATGTGCCAGACACTATCATAAGTGGTTTTCATGTACTTCCATTGAATCTCAACAAAAGATTGCTCAGCAATCCCCATTTTTCAGATAGAAAAACTGAATGTGTATAAACAGCAAAGTCACTTTTCAAATTACACAGTGTAATAGGGAGCCAGGAATTGCACCTGAGCATTTGATGCCTGAGCTCTTCTCTACACAGTCTCAGCCATATCCTATTAAAGCCTTAACATGAAGACTGAGAGCAAACAGGAAACAAATTACTGGGAACAATACAGTTACTGCCAATACATTTGAAAAAACATTCCCTACAGTGACACAAAAATGTGGTTTTATTTCTAATCTTCAAAGATATAAAGAGCCCTTTATTCAAAGGTCATAACATATTTCTCTAAACACTATGTTTTACAGCTAAAACTAATGCAGAGTAATAATGAATGTCAGCTGTAATTATAAATATATATGAAATTAAAAAACACACGCTCACCGGGACCGGTTTGGCTCAGTGGATAGAGCATCAGCCTGCGGACTGAAAGATCCCAGGTTCGATTCCAGTCAAGGGCATGTACCTTGGTTGCGGGCACATCCCCAGTGGGTCGATGTTTCTCTCTCATCGATGTTTCTAACTCTCTGTCCCTCTCAGTTCCTCTCTGTGTAAAATCAATAAAATATATTTAAAAAAAATAAAATAAATAAATAAATAAATAAATAACACATGCTTACATTCTTGAGCCTTTAAGTAAAACCAGTACATAGCTTTCCAGGATCTGTACCTGTAACCTGGAATTTTTAGTATGAGGAGTTTTACCCTCTTCATGTCCTGAGTGCACATACTCAGTAGAGTATAATATCTAAAAACTAATTAGACCACGTCCACTTCACTATACTTCACATGCGAATACTTTGTTTACCTGCTGATATTGTGGTTTATAATAAGAAATGTGTATTTTTTTTTTTCCTAATTTCTGGCACAGAGCTCCTAAAACCTTTGGAATTTCTTAAATGAGGAGAGTGATGCAGATATGATGAGAAGTTTGGAACATTCTGTCCTAGCCCCCTGACATCCAAAGAGGGGAGAAGAGCTGGAGGTTGAATCAACCTCCAATGGCCAGTGATCTCACCAGTCATGCCCGTGCAATGAAACCCCCATGAACACCAAAAGGAAGTCCAGAGAACTTCTGGTTTGGAGGGACATGGAGACTGGGGGAGAGTGGTTTCCCTGGAGAGGGCATGGAATCTACATGCCCTTCCCACATGCCTGCATCTCTTCTATCTGGCAGTTTCTGAGAATTCTCCTTCTATAATAAGTCAGTGAATAACACGCTTTTCTGGGTTCTGTAAAATGGTCTAACATGGTGGTTGGCAAACTGCAGCTCGCAAGCCACATGAGACTTTTTGAGTGTGGCTCTTCTACAAAATACCACGACCTGGGAAAGTCTATTTTGAAGAAGTGGCATTAGAAGTTTAAGTTTAAAAAAATCGGCTTTCAAAAGAAATTTCAATCATTTTACTGTTGATATTTGAATCTATTGACTAATGAGTTTGCCAATCACTGGTCTAACAAATTAATCAAACCCAGGGATAAACTCTTATCTGGCAACCATCAAAATGTTCTATATATCTATGAATCTGTTTCTGTTCTACTTATTCATTTGTTTTGTCATTTTTAGATTCAGTTGTAGCTATCTTTTTTATTTCTTCTTCTTCTTCCAGAAGACCCTTTAAAATTTCATGTAATATTTACTGTTTTGGTAGTGATGAACTCCTTTAGCTTTTTCTTGTCTTGGAAACTCTTTATCTGTTATTCTATTCTAAATAATAGCTTTGTATATAGAGTAATCTTAGTTGTAGGTCTGGGCTTTTCATCACTTTGAATATCACTTACTAATTCCTTCTGGCCTGTAAAATTTCTATTGAAAAATAAGCTGACAATCTTATGGGAGCTCCTTTGTAGATAACTGACTGTTTTCCTGGTGCTGCATTTAAGCATCTCTCTTTGTCTTTAACTTTTTGCATTTTAATTATAATGTGTCTTAGTGTGGGCCTTTGGGAGCTCATCTTGTTTGAGACTCTCTGCATTTATTAAATCTGTAGGTCTATTTCCTTCACCAAATTAGAGAAGTTTTCTGCCATTATTTTTTCAAATAGGTTTTTAATTTCTTTCTCTAACTCTTCTCTTCCCAGCACCCCTGTAATGCAAGTGTTGGTATGCCTGAAGTTGTCCCAGAAGCTCCTTACTCTATCCTCATTTTTGTGTGATTCTCTCTTCATTTAGATGTTGTGTTTGGGTGTTTTTTGATTCCTTATATTCCAAATCACTTATTTGATTTTTGGCTTTATCAATTCTAGAATTGATTTCTTGTAAATTATTCTTCATTTTAGTTAGTGTATCTTTCATTTCTGACTGTTTCTTTTTTATGGTTTCCACATCATTTTTGTTTGCTATTGAAGTTCTCACTAAGTTCACTGAGCATCCTTATAACCAGTGTTTTGAACTCAGTAACTAGTAGAGTGCTTGTCTCCATTTTGTTTAGTTTTGTTGTTGTTGTTGTTGTTTCTGGAGTTTTGCTATATTATTTCACTTGAGATATGTCTCTTTGTCTCCTCAATTTGGCAGCCTCTCTGTATTAGTTTCTATGTATGAGGCACAGCTGGTAAAACTTTAAATTGATAACCTCTGCTTCTAATGCAACTCAAGAAATTTTACAGCTTGGAAACCAAATTGAATCCTCTTGGCAGAAACCTCTTCATCTCATCCTTATTATCCCCACGTTTATAAACACACAAGTGTATCTTAAACAGACAATACCCATTTTCTCCATAGGGTATGCTTATTTCTTTCAGCTTAAATATTTTCCATGTATTGTTAGGGGAAAATAAGTCCTGAATGGAAATAATTAGATTATAGAATATAGTTTTCTCTTTCTTAATTGTCAGTTTATCTTAAATATTGCCTCTACTTCAGCCTATTTTTTACACAAATTCCTATTACTGCTATTTGTTACCCACTTAAACAACAACAACAAAATAATAATTCACTCTTCTTTTGGCTATAAGACTGTTAACATATTATTAAATGACTTTACCCTATATCCTGGCACTTTAGAACAGGATAGAGTCTAAAGTCTGGGCAAAAAATATACCAAAAACTTTACTAAGACTGTTTTTTTCTTGGCTGTCAATTCTACTTAAAAATAAACATACCTATTATTTAATATTGATCTGTCAACTTTGCACACTTCAGGGATTGAGAACATTTTCACATTATATTTAATTATTGAAAAAAAATTATTTTTTAATGTTCTGTACCCTACCCCTGCCATTGATGGGAAAAGCCTTGAAGAATCCGCTATATGACATCATCATTAACAAATGCAAGGCAGCCAAAACCTGTTTGACTCAGTGCATAGAGCATTAGCCTGCAGACTGGAGGGTCCCAGGTTCGATTCCAGTCAAGGGCATGTACCTTGGTTGCGGGCACATCCCCAGTGGGGGGTGTGCAGGAGGCAGCTGATCAATGTTTCTCTATCATTGATGTTTCTGCCTCTCTATCTCTCTCTCTTCTTCTCTGTAAAAAATCAATAAAATGCATTTTATTTTTAAAAAATGCAAGCCAGATAACTTTTCGGTATTCCTTCTACCTAAATATGTATATTTTGGTTATGAATCAAAAACAATTTATCAAACAACTAGTCAGTCATGAATGATGTATTAAGTGGCTGATCACACTAAATGGCTCAAGTAGATGTGTACTAGATTCCAAAATCCAACTGTTAGGTTTCCAGATATTTTTGTGAACTGGGAGATGTTATATTGATAACTTGAAATCAGCCAAATTTATTACTTATGCCATGGAAATTAGTAACATATTATATCAGAGCTTTTTCCTGGAGAGTCAGTTGCTACACATTTATTAGAGCATTGCTGTATAATGTGTTAATGTGCACCAAAAGACATACACACACTTATACATATAGACTATGTGTGTATATATGTGTGCACACATTTATATCTCACAAGGCATGTGTTATCTTATCTATTTTAAGTGAAAAAATCTTATGATTCTACAGCTAGCAACTATAGAGGAACTAAAATATTTATGCTGTAATTGTTTGGAAATCAAGACAACTCTACAGCAGTCTACTTTATGAATGTTCATAATGTTATAACAAAAGATTAGAGAAATGACTGAAGAAGGCCATTTCCTACATTTCATTGGTGTGACACACAATCAGAAAAATTATACAATATTTTAAAGTACTGACTTCCAGTTTGCTCTTGTCTTACTGTTGATGGCAGATCTTGGGGCAACTTTCCTGTTTTACTGCTTCATGACCCAGTACCTCATGCAAAAATTGATATTCAGTAAATATTTGTTAAATCAATTCATAGTTTAAACTTTAAGTGTAGACTTTTCAACCCATCTGGACAATTGGAAAGTGCTCTTTGGAAAGAATTCTTTTAGGAGAACCTAGAGGAAGTAGAATGTCTAGTAGTTGAAGATGTTTTCTTAAGTGATGGATAATGTTGAAGAAGATTACACTCATCACTATTTTCAATCCCTTTAGCAATTACTGAAAGAAAACGAAAAAAAAAAAACACTTAAAGAAATGTGATACTGATGGACACTACAACTGAGAAATCAAAAATGATTATTCTAAACACAAACATTAATGAAATCAGATAGACTAACCTTGCAATAATATGAGTAGAATGTAGGCAAATGGAATGATAAAAATAATTCAAGACACCTTCATAAATAAGTTCGAGGACAGATTTGAAACAACATGAAGTGACAAATCTAAGGAAAAATTGCACACCAGGAAAGTCCTCTTTTACCCCTTTATCTGACTAAATCTATAAGAAAACAGTGAGGTGGGTAGTTATGAGACTTTAAAGAAGGTTAACCATTTTTGTCTGGTAAATATCTATGGTAGTATTTTGCATTTTCCTTGCACACAGAAAGATCCAGACAAATAAACCTCCTTTTCCATTTCTCAGTGTGTTTCTGGCCATTATACCTGAGGGAATTCTAGCCATTGAAAAGGATTCCACCGCATTGCAGGAAAGATATATCAGATCTTTCTTCTGACAGAGGGGAGCTGGACTGTCTTTGGGGAGTGGAATTCGACATCGTCCACAATTAGTAACCATTCAATCAAAAGAAAGCATGCGCGAGACTGCTTTACTGGTATAAAATTCTGATGAGGTTGGTCAAATCCAGTATAGAATGACCCTTTATTACTATTTATAATGACCATTATTCACCTGGGAAAGGAAAGATGTACTCTTAATTTGCTAGGGCTGCCATAACACAGAACCACAGGTTGGGGGCTTAAACAATGAACTTGTTTCTTCCCAGTTCTAGAGGCCAGGAGTCCCAGAGCAAGGTGTTGAGAGGGTTGGTTTCATTCCAAGGCCTTTCTCCTTGGTTTGCAGAGGGCCACCTTCTCTCTATGTTCTCACATAGTCATTCCTTTGTGTGTCTGAGCCCTAACTTCCTGTTCCTATAAGGACACCAGTCATATTTACACTAGGGCTCACTCCCTGTGACCTCGCTTCACTTAACCTTACCTTTTGAAAGCTTTATGGTGCAGGGAAACCTAGAAAGCCACATGCAAAAGAATGAACCTATAGTTTGTCCCCATGTGCAAGAATTAACTCAAAATGGATCAAGACCTAAACATGAGACCCAAAACAATAAGTGTCATAGAAGAAAACATAGGTACCAAACTTATGCACCTTGGTCAAAGAGAACAATTTATGAACTTGATATCAAAGGCAAGGGAATTAAAGACAAAAATAAATGAAACTTTATCAAACGAAAAAGCTTCTGCACAGCAAAAGGAATTGACAAAACAAGGAGGCATACAATCAAATGAGAGATGATTTTTTGCAAACAGTAGCTCTAAAAAAGGCTTAATTTCCAAGATGTATCAAGAACTCTGAAAATTCAACAACAAAATAACCCAATCAAAAATGGGCAAAGGACATGAACAGACACTTTTCCCAAGAGAATATACAGATACCCAATAGATATATGAATAGATTTTCAACCTCTGTTAGCAATTAGGGAAATTCAAATCAAAACTACAATGAAATACCACCTCACACCTGTTAGAGTGGCTAATATCTATGAGACAAGCAATAACAACAGTCGGAAGGTTGTGGAGGAAAAGGAAGCCTCATTCACTGCTGGTGGGAATATAGACTAGTACAACCACGATGAAAAGCAGTCTGATGATACCTCAGAAAAGTGAGATTAGAGCTACCATACAACCCAGCAATCCTTCTCCTGATTACATACCAAAAAACCTAGAAATCATGTTTTCACAAAGATATATGCACCCTATGTTAATAATTAATATTGCAACATTAATCATGGTGGTCAAGATATGGAAGCAACCAAAATGTCCTGCGATAGAGGACTGGGTAAAGAAGATGTGGTACATATACACAATGGAATACTACTCAGCCATAAGAAAGGATGAAATACTATCATTTGCATCAACAGGAATGGACATTAAGAATTTAGGCCAAGTGAAATAAGTCAGTCAGAAAAAGCTAAGAACCATATGATTTCACTCATTTGTGGGATATAAAACTGAAACTCTTGGACACAAACAGCAGTGTGGTGGTTGCCAGAGGAAAGGGGTTTAGGAGTGAAGGGGGCCCTAATATATGGTGACAGGAGAAGATTTGACTTTGGGTGGTGGGTACACAGTGCAACATACAGATCTTGTAACATAGAACCCTATGCTTGAAACGTGTATGATCATATTAACCAATGTCACCCCAATAAATGTAATAAAAATAAAATAAAAACCTTATCTCTGCATACCGTCACTTTCTGAGGCTGGAGATTAGGAGATCAGCTAATAAATCCAGCCCATAATAGCTATTGAATATATATGCTCAAATTATTTAATAATTTCATATCCATTGAACTTAAATTATTTCTTCCCCATGCTAACTTGTGCAGGCTGTATTCCTTAGTAAGTAAGACCTATAAATGCTGTTTCTAGCTGAATTAACATCCGAGGTGGTGCCCACTATTGGCAGGATGAGAGTTTGCAGAGGAAATGTTCATTCTTGCTTATTCACATGGGCTCGTTCTGATTATTACCATGCAAGTCAGCTTCTAAACCTCACACTACATTGTCTTCTACAGTCCTGTGGCATTTTGAAGGGGAATTTATCAAATTAAAAAGTCTCATTTTCTAAGATATTTCATCAAGATTTTACAGTATATTACAATTAGAAAATTTATAAAACACTTCCAAATACACACACACACACACACACTTAAATGCACATACATTCATTTGTGCAAGCTATTGTGTGTTGTTGTTGTGTGTTTTGTTCCTAAGGAGAGTTGTAAGAGCTTTCTTTGGGTTCTCAAAAATAGATATTGATCTAAAGAGCCTATGGTCTGATAAAGCTAATATCTGAGTCAGGGCTCTGAAGAGTGACAGCCCTTCTGCTAGAACATTTCCTGAGCTGCTCTTGACTTCACAGATTGAAAACAAGATTTATTCCTCACCAGCAGAGACGCCAGGTCTCTCATAGTCTGCTTTACACCAACTTAATTCGGAAGTGCTTGACATATATAAACTGTCATTTCAATGTCAATAATTATTCTAATAGATAAGATTGATCAGCTGATGATACAGTTTTCATATTCTGTTTTCTCCTTGAAGGAATTCCAGTGGGAAGATATGCTGACATCCTGCTTGTCTGGGTGCTGTCAGATTCTGGGCCATGGCAGGTAGGCGGTGGTGGATGCATCAAGCTCCTGGAATCACGCCACACCTGGAGCTGCATGTTTATTCAGCTCCAGTAGTACGGTAGGTCCTGTGCTGTAACGTGGCGATACAGCGTAGCCTTGCCAAGGCGAGTCCCTGGTCCAGCACATCCCGAGGATGCTGAGTTTACCGAGAGTGACAGGAAGACATGCAAGTGCAAGTAACCGGGTCCAGGATGGTTTGACCTTGTCAGCTGAGATTCCAAACCTAGCAAAGCTCTCCCAGGACCTGTGTTTGGTGCTAATCACCCCTTCTTATTTCCTCTGCCCTTTCTGAAAAAGCTACTGGCGAATTCTAGTTTTCCTATTTGCTTCTTAATAATCACATTTATATTGATATTTCTTTATATATATAATAAGATATATTTATTATATATGTATATCTGCATCCCTGCCCCTCTCTTTCCCCTATTAAGATGGTGTGGTGTTAGAGTGCATTCATCTCCGTAAGTTTCATCTGTTGCAGAGCATAGCATGCAAAGAACTGGGCTAGACTCCGAGGAAGGAGGTGTGCAAACTGGTGGAAGAAAGATCCATCACTGAAGATGTGCAGACGACACCATCTTACTGGCAGAAAGTAGCTATATATATTGATTTCAGAGAGGAAGTAAGAGGGAAAGAGAGATAGAAATATCAATGATGAGAGAAAAACATTGATCTTCTGCCTCCTGCACACTCCCAACTAGGAATTGAACCCACAACCAGGGCTGTACCCTGACTAGGAATTCAACCTTGGCCTCCTGGGCACAGTTATATTTCTTAATAAATGTAATCGTATCTTGCTCACTTCAAAGAATTCTGACTCTTGTTTTGCCTAGTGTAGGCTTGTATGTGAATGAGTTTGAAGAGACTATTCTATCCTATATTTCTGGTATCTATATATTAACAAGAAACAAGGTACCTTCTAATATTTGCATGTTATATTTTATTGTGGCTATATCGTTTAACACCTTACATATTCTGTCATAAGCCCTTTCTTCCATATTGCACACCAGCTGAGGACTAGGCTATTGCAGCAGGCACCTGGTAGAGCACTGATGAGCATATGCTAACTACAGTAATGAATGAAGAAATGACCGCATCACTGGTTGCATAGAAAATTCCTTCTTCCTGTTGTTAGTATTTTGCAGGGAAGGGAAACATTGACTACTCACAGCTTCTATGAGAGAAGAGCCTTTCTTAAAGTGTTTCAATGCAATTTCCCAACTTCGGGAATCTTTTTGAAAGCATTACTGATATAGTCACAAATCACCATTCATTGAAAGTAGAATGGTTTTGATATATTTTTTTTTTTACAATAGCAAAGCTTGATTAAACTAACAATTCAAAAATACAAAGAGGCCTGGCTGAGCAGGTTGTAATTTGATGCCTGCTCAGGGTACATTCAAGAATTGACCAATTAATGCATATTTAAGTGGAACAGCAAATTGTGCTCTCTCTCTCTCTCTCTCTCTCTCACACACACACACACACACACACACACTTTCTTTTATAAATAAATTTAAAAGTACATAGAATTCTAAAGTATAAAGAAAAATACATGAATCATCTACCTTCTCATGTCTAGAAATGAAGATTTCCAATAAGAAAATTATAATTGATGAACTAGGTGTTTCCTTATGAATTCTTTATACTATCATGTTTTATTTTTTCCTAAAGCAATATTTCCAGACAGTTCATTCACCAATTTCTGCCCATTTGTTCTGATATCTGTTAAATAGTGATTCCTAATGGCATTGTTTTTATGTCAAACTACCTTTCCCATTATTCCAAAGCACTACTTAATTGTCATTCTTAATATATAATAAATTAATCACAATAACAGTTTTTTAGTAAATATTAAGAACAATAACCTTTTGGAATAAATAGGAAAAGTTGCTGTGATCCTTGTAAAATTTACTAAAAACGGTATACTAATATTAAAATACAAGTGACATTAAAGGAAGTTATTATGGTGATTACAACCAGTGTGGCTCAGTGGATGAGCATCAACTATGAACAAGAAGGGCACAGTTAGATTCCTAGTAAGGACAGTTGCCCGGGTTACAGGCTCAATCCCCACTGTGGGGCTGCAGGACAAAGTTGATCAATGATTCTTTCTATCCTCTCTCTCTTCCTTCCCTTTTTCTTTTAAGTCAATTATATATTATACTAGGAACCCGGTGCACAAAGATTCATGCACAGGAGAGGGGGATGGATCCCTCTGCCAGACCTGCACCCTCTCCAATCTGGGAGCCCTCTCCCATCCAGGAGCTTCTGTCTGTCTTTGCAATCATATGAGTGAATTGTCTGAGACCCCAATCCAGTTTGGTTTGTTGCTCACAGAATAATACAAGCTTTTTTCCCCCCTTTGCTTTATTGGTGGAGATTTCCTGGAAGTTTTAGGGTATCTTCCCTTTAATTTTTCCTGGACACTCTGATTTTACTTCTGTCTCTCACCTTTGCTTTCCCACCATCCCCCACCACAACAGTAACTTGCTCCAGGTTCTCTTTGCTCTAGTGTCTAGTAGATCTGTCTGCCACCAAAACTACTATTCCCAGAATTCCTGGTGCTCCCCACATTCTTGGTTTTCCCTTCCTGCTCTGTTGCTCTCCCACTGCCTCCCACTCTGCCAAGTCCTCCAAGCTGCCAGCTCTTCCTCTGCTCTCCACCTGGAGCCCATGTATGCAAATTAACCTACCATATTTGCATACTCACTTCTGGTAGGCTGGTGAGTACAGTGGAGGTACAGTCAATTTGCATGTTTCTCTTCTATTATATAGGTGTAAATATAATATGGTGAAAGAAAAAGGAGAGAAGTAAAACCAAGGAGTTTAAAAAGAGAAACTAGATTTTTTATTTTTAGTAGCTATGTTGAAATAAGAACTACTAGTTTTATGGAAGGCAAACATGTGTTTTTCTTCAAAGCAGCAATCTTACAATTCATTATACAGAACAATTTTCAGTACAGAATCCAAGGTTCAACTTAAAACTGCATTTTTTTTTTATAAATTGCTAACATAGCAGTAATGGTGCAGATAAATGAAGATTTGTTTTTCATTTAGTGGTTATAAGAATTATAAAGAAATAGTTATTTAGATTAAATAATGAATTCTTTCTCTAAGTTCAACCATTATTATATCATACTAAAGGAAGCAGATTTCCTCTAATGTTTGCAGTACTGTGCCTCAGCTGGACACACAAAACAATCTTCAAACCCAGTAAGCATGAAGTTACCAGAATTGGTAATGGTTTTCCATGTAACATGATTATTTTATTTTTACTCTAATAAAATTATATTATTCAAGTTTTTTATTTGCTTCATAAGTTCTTTCTAGTTTGCAATGGAAAGATGACAAAGTGTATGAAAAATAAATGTCACCATCTTATTTATAAAAGAACAAGAATATGATTGTGATTATTCCTTTTTGATCTAAGAAACACTAACATTTATAAAATAGGTGTCAGAGACTATTAGAACTCATGTGATTTTGAGTTTGAGATGATAACAAAAAGAAATTCTATAATTTTAAGCAATATTTTAAGTTACCATTAGTAAGCTAAGTTTTAAGAACCTTATTCATTTTGCTTTTATGCAGTTAAAGCATAACATAAGTGAAATAAAAAAAAGACTAAAATCCAGTCAGTTTAAACTTTCATTTATCTGATTTATTGAAAGAGCTAAAATGTAGAAAAAATTCAGAAACTAATTTATGCTGCATTTGAAATCAACTTACCTAAAATAAACCTAAGTATCATAATTCACAATAAGAAATAGAGAACTAGTGCCTTAATTATGAATTCCCTTCCAAATCTCCCAGAAAGCCACACAGTAGGTCAGGACCCCTCATTGAGGACTTTGTTTAACTCAAAGGGCTGTGCAGTGGGGTTCACATTGCCAGTTTTGCTGTAGCTCACCCATGCCCACTGAATGTCAACCCATATGCAAATGGACAGCAGCCATCTCACTGTCCACAGTGAAAAGACTTTTCTCAATTGACCCCCTGCCATTATGAAGCTTTCCTCAGACTACTGCAGTCACACTGTACAGGCCCCAGCACCCAAGGTCTTTGTTCTGCCTCTTAGCATGTGCTGCCAGGCCCTAAACTTCCACATGCACCGAGAGATTCCCTGAGGAGTGAGGAGCCGATGGGTAAGAGTTTATGGAAAACAAAACAAAACAACAACAACAACAAAAACACACCTTAAGATCCCATTGGGGACTGAACATTTATTGAGAGCTATGTCCCAGGCAATTTCATATTATATCATTTGGTTTTCAAATAAAGACAGCAGGTTTCAGTGTAGTTAACCTACTTTTCCAAAGGTCTATGTCATGCAGGCCATTACCCAACCTTGAACTCCAGGTCTGGCCGATCTGAATCCCGTTCTCTCAAGTGCTCCTTCTACTTCCTCAAAATGGTTCCAAACATGTAAGTGGAATGTGACCGGATCATGGAACCAATAGGAGATATTAGTAGAATCCTGCCTAAAGTCTAATGTAGCTAATGACAGGATCCCAAATGGTAATTTCTTGATTTTGACAATGGGTAATTAGAAGAAACAAAAGATGTTAACATCAGAGGAAATTCAATAAAAGATGCATGAGAATTTCCTGTAGTCTTTGCAACATTTTAGTAAATCTAAAATTATTCCAAATTATTTAAAAATTAACAAAAATAATGTCCCAAATAACCTACAATGAAGTGACAATCTGAGTGATTAATCAATGAATTAAAAAATCAGTGGCAACTTGACTATTTCACTCCTTTACTTTCCCATGAATGTCTTTCTAGAGCAGCATTTCCCCAGTGGCTCCATTACATTAACACAAATACATCTCTCACTCTCAATGTGAGGGGGTGGCTGCATTCTTAAAGGCAGCATAGTATCAAAAATGGTGTTCAATAACAAAACCAATAAAAGGTTTAAAGCAAGAGATTTTGTTACCCATGCTAATAAACTATTTCACGTCTAGTAATTTCCCTAGCACAGGGATTCTTTTAATATGGGCATCATTTTATATCTACAGAAATAACACTTTCCAACAAACCTCTATTGGTTAACAACACATTTTTGCACAAAGTAACCACTTTTTCCTCTAGTGTTTTAATTCTTCTATGACCCATCAACAGAGCCATACCGATCTATTTTTGTCAAGTTACATCTATTGCTATAAAATTAAAACAAAAAGTTCCCTTAAAGTTCATTTTATTTCTTCTAATACTAACTCTAAATTGCTATCCCCTTTTAAATAATATTTTGTCTTTCTTGTTCACTGTGAGGCATTTTGAAAAGTGCCTGAGAGATAATAAGTACTCAATTTTTTTCATAATGAGCTATGAAACCTCATGTTATGGGGAAAATGCCTGCACCAAAATTCTTAAGCATTTGCAGGCACACATGCCACACACACACACACACACACACACACACACACACACACTAAGAATTGAAAGCATGAGGAATGGAAGGAATGAAAGATGAAGGCCAAATAAGCATCAGCAATAGAAAATGAAGCCAGGAATCAGGTTTCAAGACAAAAACAATTCTGTAGAGTTCTCTTAACTTGCTTGCTAGCATGAGTAAAATATTGTTGCTAAAGTTGCCAAGAATAAACAGTTTTAAAAGGAGGCATTATCAGTACTCACAGGATTTCTGGGATCCACTTAATTGCTGAATATAAGCTCAGAGGCTCCTGGCAACAGGATGAGAAAGACATTTCACCCTGGGCTGTTCTTGAAGCTAAATACGGCATTGAGTCCTCTAGGACTATTCTCAGAAATGTCTGCTGCTCAGTACAGAGGGCGAATGGCACAGGTATATTCAGCAAAATCAATTCCTCTGTTTTCCAAATACAGGACTCAGGGAAGTAGCTCTGTTCTCTTCTGATTTAATGTATGGCTAAACTGGAGTAGTTGCACCTTCTGATGGCATGTGCAGGATGTGTTTCTTACCCACTTTTTCTATTTCTGAAGTTAGGCGTGGCCTCAGAAGCCTCAGCAGGGCCCTCGGCAGACAATACTAAGTGGTTTGAACGTGTGAGAAAAAAAGGGGGAAAGAGCAGACAGTCTAAACAGGACCAAAATATGATAACCTCATGTAATGGTGGTATTGGACCTGTTTTTACTAAATAAAATTATATGAAAATGTTTTTTTCCAACAGCATAGGTTGGAATATGGATTAAGAATTAGATAACCAAAAAACATACTGTTAATTTGATTAATAATCATAAATTTGTAAGAAAATACCCATAGATTTCAGAGTGGCTATTTAAATATCTAGGACTAAGATAACATGAAGTCTGAGATTGATTTACAATGTTTCAGCAAATATTAAGTGGGGATGGCTAAATAAAGCAAGTATACCAAAACTATGATTACTTTCTCTTTTTCTAGAAGAGAATATTATTTTTAAAAATTCAAATTTCATGTCTTTTAAAGAATACTGTATATGTTATACATGCATCATCTTTCAAATATAGTAGTCACCCTTTCTTCATACTTTGGCAGCCATACTTTTGTGTAAATTGATATATGTCAAAGCTTATATAATTTCTAGTCACTTGGCCAGTGTCCTTTACCAAATGTGTACCGAAAACTTGGGAAGATAATAAATGAATTAGAAACTCAACGTCTGATTGCCTAGGTATTTTAAATTTGATGAATTCTATTTTTTAATATATATTTTATTGATTTTTTACAGAGAGGAAGGGAGATAGAGAGCTAGAAATGTCGATGAGAGAGAAATATTGACCAGCTGCCTCTTGCACACCCCCTACCAGGATGCGCCCACAACCAATGTACATGCCCCTGACCAGAATCGAACCTGAGACCTTTCAGTCTGAAGACAGACGCTCTACCCCTGAGCCAAACCGGTTTCGGCAAATTTGATGAATTCTAAAAACAAAGAAATTAAAAACAAAACAAAAGTAACAGAGGAACAGGGCAAACCATACTGTGTTGAACAAATGTTTTGGACAATGGCATGAGAAAGTTTCAGTTTTCCTAAAATATTCAGTTACCACTTTGCCTTGTCAGATCATAAACAGATAGCAGTATTGCAACATCCTTCCTGTTAGAAGCTGACATACAAGGACACAATCGGGGTGAATCTGAGTCAAGTCTTCTTACATTTAGGCCACATCACAGTGACTGCTGACCTAAGGCCTTAATTTATGCAGATTTCACATCTTTATACCTTTCCTCTCTCAGGCACTGCAGTTAATACTGTCATTATGGTCATTAGAATATCTGATTCAAAAGGCTCAGATGGGGCAAAGTCTAACTTGTCCTCAGGGGTAACAGTTTTTAGGCTTTTTTTTTTTTTTTTTTTTTTTAATTTCAGAGAGAGGAAGGGAGAGATAGAAACATCAATGATGAGAGAGAATCATGAATCCGCTGCCTCCTGCATGCCCTCTACTGGAAATCAAGTCCACAATTCAGGCATTTGCCCTGACCAGGATGCACTCTGTGACCTCCTGTTTCATGGGTCAACCCGCAACCACTGAGCCATGCCAGCCAGGCCTCAAGGGTAACGCTTTTATTTTAACCAAAATCTTGAGTCAAATAAAAGACAAACCAATTGAACTGGACAGAAGTTTGCTTTCCAAATCCCGAGAGGAAGCCTTTTCCATCAGAGGTATGTCTGCACTCCTATCAAGCATTTACCTGAGCAGTCCTTTTGTGGGCCCCTGTGAGGATGCTCTGCTCTAAGTATATTAAGAGGAAAATGAGTATGTATTGTTAGAAACAATACAAATCATGAGTAGTGAAAATTCCTGTCACATATAAAAATTTCAGCCGAAACCGGTTTGGCTCAGTGGATAGAGCGTCGGTCTGCGGACTGAAAGGTCCCAGGTTCGATTCCAGTCAAGGGCATGTACCTTGGTTGCGGGCACATCCCCAGGAGGGGGTGCGCAGGAGGTGGCTGGTCGATGACTCTCTCTCTCATCGATGTTTCTAACTCTCTATCCCTCTCTCTTCCTCTCTGTAAAAAACCAATAAAATATATTTTTTTAAAAGAATTTCAGCAGATATATGTTTAACTAAATTATGGATTTTAAAAAAGGCAGCACAAATTTGAATACTGATTGCCTGAAAATAGCATTTGTGATTAAGTACATTTTCAGTGTTTTGTTTGAAAAGAAATTCTCATTGTTAGGTATCCACTCATTCTTCATAAAACTGCTGGTCTGATAGTTATAAACATTGTAAAAAAAATCTCAGAAAATAGAAAAATAATGAAGATAATGAAAGAAGCAAATACAAAATACAGAGAAGTTACAGATACATTAATGGAGTGTTGTGTTGTTTGTTTTTTCAGTTTGTATCCAGTTAGAAACTGGGGCATACTAGGCATGCATTTAAAATAATTAATTCTGCATTTCTGCATGTGAACAAAGCTGGCTGGAAACAGATAATCATATTAGGATTATGTTCTCCAGATCACAAACCAAAACAAGCAACTATATATTTCCATAAGTATCATTAAACTATCCAATAATTTATTAAGACTTATTAAAGCAAAATAGACACAGCTGCAACTCTGTCAACAGAACAGATGGTCAATAGTGGATTTTCAAATAATCATTTCCTAAATTGACAGGATGAGTCAAATGGACACTTGGCAAGCAAAGTTCCATGTCTGTTGTGTGAGGAGATCCATACAAATCATCACAATGAATATCCTGATTCATTTCTTTAAGGAAGTCAGAACAACCACACTAATGTTTGCATATTAATGTATAATTTAAATGTTTGTCAGATTCATAGCATTTTCCATTAATAAATAATAATACATTATATCTTAAACTGGCTGGTGAACCATTTATGTTTGTAATATTATCCTTTATACCATTTTGCATGAAGGACTTGTATGCATGCATATAAGTACAACCAACAGACTCAAGGCACTGGGGTTGGGGGGATGATGGCAAGTGCCAAAGGGTAGGGGAGGCCCGGGGGAGGTCAGAGGGGAAGAAAAAGAGACATATGTACTATGTGTAAAATCTTAAACAATAAAATGGGGGGAGGGGAATGAAATAAAACATGCCAATGTTTTTAATGATAATTAATCCCTATTATTTTCAAATAAAAAAATAGATATTCTCTCAGAGTTACTGCAAACTGAATTCCAGACAATGTTTTCCACATGCTTCATGAAAAATAAAATAATTGAACTTGAAATGCAACTTAATTTCTTTTTGAAAAGTAAGCGGTTTCAGGGTGATGTTAAAAAATAGAGAAAGAAAGAGGAAATAGGTTTGCTTGCTTAAATTATGAAAGAGTGTCTTACTAACTATCCCTACCAATTATCATTACTTAATCAAAAGCATAGAATCATCAATGTTTTTTATTCTGCAAAGTTTTACATATGTCTCCTTTTTCCCAATTGACACCCCCCTTCCCCTGAGTCTAACCACCGCCACTCCCCTACCAAAAGACATTTAAACAGGAGATTTAGGTTCACGGCTAAATTGAGAAGAAGGTAGAGATTTCTCATAACTTCCTGCCATCACATATGCAGAGCCTTCTTATTAGCATCGCCCTCACCAGAGAGGGTATCTGTTAAATGGGGAACATCATTGCCAACAAAGTTCCTAGGTTACATGACCACTGACCTCCGTGTTGTACATGTTGTACATACTATGGGTTTGGAGAAAGGCATAATGACGTACCCACCATTATAAGACCATAGAAAATATTTTTTCTACCTTCAAAACCTCTGTGGTCCACCTATTTATCCCTCCCTCCCACCTCTGCCCCTGACAACCACTGATCCTTTTACTGTGTCCAGTGTTGCCTTTTTTCCAGAAGGTTATACAGTTGGAATAATGCATGATGTGGTTTTTATATTGTTTTCTTCCACATAATAATATGCACTTAAGTTTCCTCTTTGTCTCTTTATAGCTTGAGAGCTCATCTCTTTTTTATGCTGATTAATAACTATTGTAGATGGACCATTGGGCCACAGTTTATTTATCCATCCACTTTCCGAAGGACATTTTGGTTGCTTCCAAGTTTTGGCAAATATGAATGAAGCATCAGTAACATTCTTATACAGGTTTTGGGTGCACTAAAAGAGACAATTGCTGAATAATATAGTAACACTATATTTAATTTTGTAAGAAACTGTCTTGCCAAGTGACCATACTATTTGCATTCCCAACAGTAGGTAATGAGTTTCTGCTGCTCCACATCCTCACCAGCATTCGGGGTTGTAGGTGTTCCAGATTCTGGCCGCTTTGCTAGGTGTGCAGTGGTGTCTCAGAGCTGTGTAAGCTTGCATTTTCTTGCTGACATGTGATGCATAGCACTACTTTTCTTTATGCAGATGAGATAGTCATTTACTTTACTGACATAACCGATGATTGCCCTTACTTCTGAGTTCTGAAAAGAGAGCATATGAATTTCAATCATGCCTATTAGAAAGTATGATTATATTTCACCAATTATTAGATGGGTAGGAGATAAACATCAAACTGTGCATAAAAATTAACAGAGCACATACTAAATATAAAAATATGCTATATTTGTCCTTATTCCTTGGATACATAACTGTGGACCAATAGCAAAGAATGATCAGAACCCATATCCTCACATGGTCCACAGTTCATAAAGGATCTGAATGTGTTTAGTCTACTTTGGTATGGATGGACATAAACAAAGGGTAACAATCAGATGGAAAATCTGTGCCTCCTAACACCTTATGGTCCAAAGTTAATCATTTTGTATTCAAAATAAATATTTTGACAGTATCTTAGTTTTCAGGATATATAAGGCATACTGTATATAGTTGTCAAATTTTGACCCATTTGTAAACAGATTGTTTTATATTAATCCAAATATGTAGTTATATTTGATTAATATCCCTTAATTCTATATTGCATAATATCAGCATAGCTATGCTATAAATATTTTTACTACTCAAGAAGAGAAAGTACTGCATTCCATGAAAACACATTTGATCATTCAATATTGACATTGGAAGGCAATAATATCTCAATTGAGGTTAACTAAATAGACAACATATAATGAGTAAGGTGGGATGTGGGAAAGGAAAGAGTTTTAACATTTTAAAACATAATTTTTATATTAGTTGTCATTGAAGAATCATTGTGAAAAGCATGAAGGAGAGTTAATTTCTTATTCCTTGCCCTCCTAGGAAATTCTCTCCTGAGTGGCAAGACCATTCATTCCTTCATCAATGGGGAAATCAAAGAAGCAACTTTTAGCAGAGTTGAGAACATGTCTTCACCCTGTGAACTCGTACTACCATAAAAAAATTATAAAGGGTTCCATGCTTTATTTGAAATACAAAATATCTTAAATTGTTGCCCCATCTTCAGCCCCTTCTTCTCTGGGGATACCACGGCATCACCTAGAAGCAGCCCTGTGTCTTTTAGGTGAGGACTCATCATTGTTCATAAAGACCTGGCTTGGCTCTCCAGTTCCATGCATGAACCAGATATTGCTCATGGGGGGGGGGGTGGAAAGAGAAGAATAAGAATATTTTCTCCTTCAAAAAGTTAAATCTAGGATATTTCTAATTTCAGCTCCACTATAGCAGGGGCTGAAAGTTGTTCTTCAGCCCTTAACAACAACAACAACAACAACAAAATAAAAATAAACAATGAAATTAATGATATCTTATACCCACTGAAAGACAATTCACAAGGCAGATGGCACCCAAATTCTGGAGAGTCTGGAGCATTCAGTCTCTGGAGCTATAGCACCAGAGAGCTGGGTATCTGCAGGAGTAGCCTCTGGAGCCAGGGTCTCCTAAGAACAATTGAATATAAATTTTTAAGAATCATTGGAGGGTGCTTGTGGGATAGCATAAGATCCACAAAGTCCTGAGGACATCAGTCTTAGGTGAGTATTCTCACTTTCGTGAGCTTTTTCTTCCAGTAAGTCACCATGTGGACATCTGAGAAAGATCCCAGCACAGCTCTGGCAAAAAGACGGGGATGGGGCCTTTGCAAAATAAGACTAGCTTCTCCATAAAACCAGCCTGGTATTACTCAGGAGAAAAGACTTTGACACAGTGCACTTCTAAAACTTTATTCCAACAAGAAGGAGGGAACGCCTCCACTCCAATCTGTGACACTTAATGGGGAAAAGAAAACAACACAAAAACAAACCACAGTCAACAGGATTTAAGGCTGCAAAGAAAAATACTGGAGATGCTGCAGCTGGTAAGAGAGTTGGGGGGAGGAGATAAAACCAGGGGGAACTGTTTGAGGTCACAGCCCGGATAAAGGCGGGAGATGAGATTTAACAGGAAGACTATGGCTCTCTCCCTCTCTGCCACCTCCTGCTACAACACCTACAGGTTTCCGGGATAGCATCACATCAGTGGATTATCAGTGAAACAGCTGTAAGGCACAGATTTAAGAGGGGAGACAAAAAACAAAGACATGTGAAGAATTTAAAAACTCTGGTATCTATAGCTACCACAAAAATATAGCACAACTTAACCCATTAACAACAAAAATCTTTTCACTAAAGTCTATTTACCTGAGTTTCTATTATCCAATCAAACATGTTGAGTTTTAGAAAATTTACAAGGACTCCAAGAGATAAAGAAATCACCTGAATTAGACTTAGATTTGATAGAAATGTTGTAATGATAGATGGGGATTTTATATGAACTGTGAAATATGTAAAAGGCCTTAAAGAAAAATTGGGACGATATGCAGAAACAGATGCATAAGCAGAGAGCTGGCAACTCTAAGAGGAGTCAAAGGAAATGCTAGGATTCAAAGCCAGAGAATAAATGTAGAATGTCTTCACCAAGCTCATGGGTAGACTGCACACTGCTGGGGACAGAATTAATAAACTTGGTAATTCAATAAAAATTTCTCAAACTATAATGCAAAGATTAAAATTAAAAATAAAAACATCAAGGATTGTGAGATGATATCAAAAAGTGTAGCAGACACTTACTTTTAAGGCCAGAAGCAAAAGAAAAACCACAGGGAAGAAACATTTGAATAAATAATATCTAAGAGCGACTCACAATTATTGTAGCTCAATAACCAAACCACACATCCTAGAAGCTCCAGGAACACCAAGCATCCTCAATTTCAAAATGGAAAACAGCTGGACATGTCATAGTCAAAGTAGGAGATAATGGACAGAGATGAAATCTCAAATAAAGCTGGATTGTAGATGAAAAGCATACTTTTCTAAGAACAAAGATAAAAATTACAGAGGACTTACTTATTTTTCAGAAGCCCTGCAATGAAAAAGAGAGTAAACCCTGAATGTATTGAATGGAAAAAATAAAAAACCACCGGAAGATTCTAAAGTCAGTAAAATCATCCTTCATAAATTGAGGAGTAATAAAGACTTTCTCAGACAGAAAACGGAGGGAATGGAACTTATTCCCCTCAGACCTGACCTGCCATGAATTGAGAAGAATTTCTTCAGACAGAAGAATAATAAAATAGGCCAGAAACTTGGGACTACATAAACAAAGGTGTTACAGAAGAGATAAAGGAAGATTAAATAAAATATTATCTTTCTTAATCTTAATCTGAAAGATAACCATTTATCTTCATAATAATAGGTCATTGATGAGTGATGATATAAAAATAAGTGAAATAAGTGGTATTAATATCATAAGGCACAAGAGGGGAATGGAGTACTTTGTTATAAAGTACCTACAACACATGCATCATATTATTTGGAGGGATATATACATAATTTACCAAATATATTTTAAGCACTAGGATAACTAAACACTAATTTTTTTTTTTTTAAACCATAGGTTGATAGCTCAAGAGAAAGGAAAGAATGGAAACATGGAATGTTCGGTTAGAAGCAGAGCTGACCTCCCCCAATAAAAAGATGGGAAAGAAACTAGCAGCTGTATCAGTAATCACTGACAATGATCAAAATACACCACATAACAGCCAGATCGTCATAATGGACCCTCCAAGGCCAGTTTTAGATTGTGAATAAGAAAACCACTCTAAATATAAGGGTTCAGACGGGTTAAAAGTAGACAAATGGATAATGAGATACCTTGCTAACACTGTTCAAAAGCAAGCTGGAGTAGCTATGCGAATTTCAGAAAAGCAGACTTACAAGGTGGTTATCAGGGATAAGGGGCCGATACACCTCTCTCACACCCCTTTCCTCCTCTGCCTGCTGCTCTTTCCCTTCCTGCGCTCATGCCTCTGAGGATGACCAGCAGCTCCGTTGCTTTTGGACCCGCACTTTCTCCTGGATCAGAGCGCAGCGCCGGGCTTCCTGGCTTTGGCTAACCCAGCCTCAGCTCCCCTCCTCCTGCGGACGAGGGACTGGCCTTACAGGCCACAGCAGGCCAACTGTGGAGGTTTGGAATCTAAAGTGACATTTAAATGAGATCATCCCAAAGCAAACAGGCATGGTCAGAAAGAGACAGTTTTTGTAACAGAGCAACTGCTCGCCCTCCACCCAGGCGGCAGCTGCACCAGCCTGGCCCGCCCAGACGTGCCTCTGGGCAAACCCGGCGTTTGGGGAGATGTGTTCACTCTCTCCTCTAGGTCCTCTGTCCTCACGCTATCCCCAAAGCCAATTCTCAATCAGAGCAGATGCCACGTGTACTTCCTTGTATCGCATAAGCTGATGCCCGCATGGTCATTGAGTTCCCCAACACCCGAAGCTCCTCAGCCACAGCGGCCAGGTCAGCGCCCTGGGAATGTGGGTCTGAATTGGAGCCCCTGTCCCGGCCGCGCATCTCCCCTGGCGAGGGCACACTCACACACTCACACTCACACTCACACTCAAAGACTCACACTCACACTCACACTCACACTCACACTCAAAGACTCACACTCACACTCACATTCACACTCACACTCACACACTCACACACACACTCACACACTCACACTCACATTCACACTCACACTCACACACTCACACACTCACACTCACACACTCACACTCACACACTCACACTCACATTCACACACTCACACTCACACTCACACACTCATGCTCACACACTCACACTCACACTCACATACTCACATTCACACTCACACTCACACACTCACACTCACATTCACACACTCACACTCACACTCACACACTCATGCTCACACACTCACACTCACACTCACATACTCACATTCACACTCACACTCACACACTCACACACTCACATTCACACTCACACTCACACACTCACACTCACACTCACACTCACATTCACACTCACACTCACACTCACACACTCACACTCACACACACACTCACACTCACACTCACACTCACCATGATTTCTGCACCAACCCCGGGGTGCCCATGCCCTTCTTCCTCCTAAGAACAGCCCGAGTTCCCGGAGAATAGGCTTTTCGTGCCTGTTACACAGCTTCGCCTTCTGGATAGTTTAATATCCAAGCCCTGTCCCTCTAACAGCGGGCGAGGGGTCCACTCTTCCTCTATCTGCGCGGTTATGACTGGGAGCTGGGAAAGGGCCTGGCAATGAGCAGCTCCCTGAGGAGGGCACACCCGCCGGGTGGCACTGCCTGGGGGGCTCACATCGGTGTTCCCTGAGCGGCCGCTACCACTACGTGGACCTAAATGGAGAGAGGAGTTTAGTCCCTCACTGCACGCTGTTCCCCTCAGAAATGAGGAGTGTGGAAGCTGGGAGGGATCTTATTTCAGTGTCGGTTTTTCCAATTTTGAATGGCTTTGGCGAGTTATGAATATTTTGCTACTTAAGCAAAACTCATTGTTGTGAGCAAAGCTTCTGTGAAATGCTATGTGCATAACCAAGTCATCTGCTGACCCATACCCCTGCTATTTACATCTTACCAGTTCCTCAGTCTCTGGAAACACCTTTTAAGGTGTGGTTTTCGCAAACCCTTTCACCTTCCCCCTTGGCATAGTGAGATAATTTTCTGTTCACGTTCCTAAGATTAAGGAAAACAGGACTTCTCTCTCTCCTCTGGAGGACGACACTTGGTGCAGTCAGCTGAGAATGTCCATTTCCCCAGTCATGTGCAACTTTTGGCTGAGAGCCGGTCAGTATTCTCCCCAATTGTCATCTCTATGCTAGGCCATTATGCTCCTAACTTAATAAGAAAAAATAAATAAAACTAGAAACCCTGTGCATTTGAGATTCAATGCCATTAGAACACGTTAGCCCCTATCTCCTCAGCCCTTTTTCTCATCCCCACACCCTGAAGAGATTGCCACTTCTATTTTTTTGTTCCAGACTGGAGTTCTGCCACCATTCTGAGTGACTTCAGACAGGGACTTGGGTCATCTGTGTAGCCCCATAGCTTTTAGTTGATATCTGTACTTTGCTTCTCTGTCTTTATACCTCCACAGGCATTTATTTCCATGAAAACATGCTGGGTCTTGTCATTATCGGGAATAAATGTTCCTATAAGAGTTTAAACTAAAATAACCAACGTCAAGGTAAAAAGCAAAAACAAACAAACAAACAAAAACAACAATTTTGACACCTTCAAAATTTTTTTATTTTCTCCATGTTTGCTCTTCTATGCCTTCTAATGGACTTCATTGTTCCTCCACACTGAATCAGCTGTCTTCACCAAACTTTCAGTGCATCTTCTGTGCACTGTGCTGTGCAGCGTGCAGGCCACAGCCCCACCCCAGCGAGGCCACCACCATGTGCCTCCTCACTCGCCACCCAGGAAAGACACAGTGATGTGACTTGGTCTGAGTGCCATGTCCTGATCTGAAATCTCACATGGGTTCCATGCCACCTTCTTTCCTTTATGCTTACAATAATGTTCCAAACTTTTACCAGGATTTAGGAGGTCTGAGATGTAACATAGTTCAGGGATATTGAAAAGTGCAGAAACCCTTTTCCTTACAAAAAGAACTTCACAATGTTCTCTACTTTTCCTTTTATGTGACTCTTATCAAATTTCAGTTTTCCAAAGGGAAAATCAGATATAGACTTTTCTTTCATGCTAAACCACTATTCAAAAATGAGTACATTTTTCTTCAGTAATGGACATCAAAGGTTAACATATATAAAACCAGATTTTCGCCACCACTTCCCACATTTCTTAGTCCTTTTGATTCCTCTCTCTTTCTCTGTAAGAACAAAGGCTAAACATTATTTCAGTCTACTCTGTATATTAGCATACATGGAAGGATTTTAATCAACTCCCCACAGGAAATTAGGTTGTGCTTCATATCTTACTATTGAAAAACATGAGGAAATTTTAAATTAACTCCAATCCATTTTGAAAATATCCAAGGGTAGGCAAAATGTATCAGAGTAGGTGCTCCTTTTCTTCTGTCTTTATCTTTCTAATTTCCATGAACTTTCAGTTGATTCCAAAATAATAAAAACAATCATTTTGCTTGTTGAGTCATCCCTTCTGTTTCTGCTGTGTCCTGCTTTGCATGCAGCTTTTGACACATATGTGCATAAGTGAAGCCAGTGCTGGCAGGGAGGCTGTGAGATCTGTATCAGCGGTTCAACAGTGAAGAACCATTTCCCCCCTAAAACAATTTTGACACCTTCAAAATTTTTTATTTTCTCCATGTTTGCTCCTCTATGCCTTCTAATGGACTTCATTGCTCCTCCACACTGAATCAGCTGTCTTCACCAGACTTTCAAGGGCTCAGATATCTATCCCTCAGGTGCTATCACCATTCCAGTTTATATGATGGTGTGTGCAGCTTCTTAAAATTCTAAGAGGCAATGATAACCCACCTATGGGGTCCATCATTCTTCAGGCAAGGCCACATCTAAGCATAAACAATAGATAGTTTTCGTGTTTGATTTTTGAGGTATTAGAATAATAAGGTTTCCAACTTCCCTTGCAGTCTTATATACACATGAATATTATTCTATATTCAACCACGAGAAAGAAGAACATTTTACCATTTGCAACAACATGAATAGACCTGAAGGCATTATGCTAAGTGAGATGAGTGAGACAGAGAAAGAAAAATACTGTATTATCTCACTTATACATGGAAACTAAGAAAGCTAAATTCTTAAAAACAGGAAGTAGAGAAAAGCTGGGAAGGGTCAGGGGGACAGAGTGGCTGGGGATGTGCTGTTTAGGGTACAAACAGGAAACCTGTGGACCAGTCTTGGAGGTTTAATGCATAGAATAGTGACAGTAGCCCGTAATTCTCTAGTATTGTATAAGCTTCAAAGTCACTAATTTTTAAGAGTAGGCCTTAACTGTTCTTATCAAGAATTTTAAGAGTAGGCCTTAACTGTTCTTATCACAAAAAAAAGGAATGATAATTGTGTGACATGGAAGATGTGTTAAGTAATACTACAGTGGTAATCACACTACACTATATATATGTATCAAACCAACATGTACATGCATACCTTAAACTTACACAATGTTACATGTCAATTATATCTCAGTTTAAAAAACACATTGAATTATTTAAAAAGCTAGTTTATTTAATACAGTAGAAAAAAATCATGCATCCAGAATCATAACTTCTCTATCCCTCCCCTAGCACTCCCAATTATAAAGCTTAAACGAGTTATATTTAAACTGAGACTCATTTTTCTCATTTCACCTGTATATTCGTGATGTTCAAACTAAAACCTAATAGAGTTTGCTCAGGGATGTAGTAAGGTTGTGTTTTTCAATGTCTACATATAATTTATCCCATTACATATGTTTCCTTCTAAATTAAGTGCAGAGCCATGCCTTCCATTTGTTTTGTACACAGTAAGGACCCAAATAATGGTTTGTGAACAAAATGAGAAGGATATTTGAAATATAGATTAAAATTTTCACTTTAATGCTCAGTAATAAGCAAAAATCTTAAACCATATCTTAGAGGAAGAAAAAAAAGTGTTAATTTAATATTATAGTTTTAAGTATTTATATATAATTATGTTATTCTATTTGAGGTTCTCAAAAACTGCTTGGACTCAACTGTTTTATTTGCAAGAGTCAGAAAATCCAATTCAAAATTTCATGAAAATGCAGAGCAATTATTGGCTAAGAATATGTATAATTTTCATGTTATCAGAGGAAGCAATTATTAGAAGAAGCTTGAACCATTAGATCAATGCTACCAAATACCATCCCTCAGCTCCAACCTCTACTGCTTCGGCTCATCCTCAGGTGTTACCTGTGTTTTCCTGCAATCCCACTGGATCCCCATGCTGCCCCCCTCTCCACCACACATACACCTTTATGAATGTCTCCATTCTGTGTCACACCAAAGAACAAATCAGAGATAGTCAAGCATGGTGTCTTTACACTAATGTTTGTACTCATTTTTGTATTATCCAAAATAATTTCACTAGCCATCACTTAACTATTCACAGAGGACACAAAAATGTTACCCTAACTGGTTTGGCTCAGTAAATAGAGCATCAGCCTGTGGACTGAAGGATCCCAGGTTCGATTCAGGTCAAGGGCATGTACCTTGGTTGCAGGTACATCCCCAGTAGGGAGTGTGCAGGAGACACACTCAGACCAAGTGAGGTACCCAGCAAGGTCTCATCCTGCTTCTTATTGTTGACTTTTCAATGAGGAAACAATTTATGAAATGTGTCAATGAACTTCATGTTGAATTATAGCACCATTTTGGTAGAGAACTGAACAATGTTTTGGATCTTGTATCACTTCAGAATATCAACCATGATATCTTAAAACAAGCCCATAATCTGCAATGTTTTAGATACAATGTCTTTATATATCTAGCTATTTAGGCATATTTATAATAGCTTTCATTCCAAATGTATTAAAATGTGCTATCCTCAAGATGGCTTTTTTTCTGATATGTTAGTAAATTATCTCTCTATTTACTTTTTATTTTTATAAAATGACAATGTAATTATTTGGCCACCTCCAGCTGAAATAAGTTATCTCCACACTCTTTGATTTTTCTATTGAAAATATTTTGTTTTTAGAAAAATATATAATATTGCATCTACCCATAAAATGCGTCCTCCTATTTAAAATCTAAATTAGATGGGCTCACACTTATACATTCTTTATTGTCAGAGAACATTCGCAGAGGAATTTGCTTCACCATTGTCACTAACACATCTATTGGTAAACATAGTATTCTACATGCCAGCCTTCTATAATCAGAAGGTATTGTCCTTTTCTATTGTACATCAGCTGCTTAAAGGAATTGTAGTCAACCCAGCATAATCTAGAGTTTCTGGAATGAACCGCTTGCAATGCTTATGTAAAATATTAGTGCACAGTGCAGAGTGCTGTCTGCATCTTATCAATGAATTGTGTACCTTCCTAGCTGCTGCCAACATTCACCCCCTCCTGCCTAACAGAACCTTTCTCAGGCGCCATCAGAGAGTCCTAGGGACTTTGCTCCACCCTCAGATCCAGGAGGACCCAATTGGTTTGTGTTCAGAGTGATTAAAGAAGAAGAATGAGATTCAATAAGGCCAATGAATTTGAAGGGATCTCTGCTAGATGCTACTGGAAATTTTAACTTTAAAAAGTGCTACTGATAAGCTACCCCCATCTTTTATGGATGAGAAAGAACCTGACTGTCCCTGGATGTCACTCTTTGTTCTCTGGGAGAAGGTCATGAGGTGAAAGGGGCACTGTATGGGGCAGAAATGGAGAAAATAAAATCATGGCACTAAATAATACCACAGAATGACTGGTTCAACATTCTGAAGTTGGACACTGATTAAGTGAGTCCCTCAGTTTATCTGTTAGTCAAAGCAGTATCTGTTTATATTTTCTTTGAGTGATACATACTGCAAAGCTACTGTTTAGCCAGGTTTAGCACTTTATAACTTAGAAAAAAGTGCTTTGTGCTTGTTTTTAATTTTGTATATTAGGATTACATATGATTTACCTCTCACCAAGGAGTCAATCCCTCAGACTAGTGGCTACTTTGATGCAGCGTTTTCATAAAGTGAGGAAGTGCACACAGGCGAGTGCATTTTCCCCAGACTCACTCCTGCAGTGGGGATCCTGTTTCTCACAGAACAGAGCACTGACCCCCTGCACCTGCCCTCAGACTCCTCTGTGAGCAGAATTAGTATGAAAGTAATGTTTTCTCCACCTACAAGTCCCCTTGAAATCTAGTAATGAATTTGCCTTGAAATAAAGACTTCAAAAAAAATGGTTAATTGTTGATCCTTGATTGTCTTTGTGTTGAGCTGCAGTTAACCCAAATTCCTAAAAACAGCCATAATCTGAAGCTCCAACCATGGCCCCAGCCATGATACTTGCTGAGGAATTTATCTAGATTTGTTTGTTACAAACATGATAATAACAACAAAATGGCAGTAATTTTTTTGCACAATTATAGCTCATTGGCTTAGGCCAAACTCCTTCTTCCTATCACTACTGAGGGCCCTAAACCTTGATCCAATTACATCCTATGGTGTGTGAAATGTATATTCAGATATAGGCCCAGTTCTTCTAAGCATTTGAAGAAAAAAAAGAGAGGAAGTAATAAACTCCAATTGAGGCTAACCATTGGCATATTGACAAAAAAGGGAAATTGAAAGGGTGATGACCACCAATTTTCCTATGAGGTAAAATGTAAACAAATATATGCATTTTACACATATTTGTTAAATATATCTACACTAGTGAAAGAGAAAGAGGCAAGTTGAACATACCCTTGCAACACCCACCAGCCTATCAGGAATGAGTATGCAAATTAACCCAACAAAGATGTAGGGTTAATTTGAATATGCAGGTGCCAAGCTTCTGCAGGTGTCTCTCACCACCCCAGCCGCTGGGGCCTCTGGGCAGCGTGGGAAGACAGAAAGGTAGCTCCGGGCAGGGGCAGAGGTGGTGCCAGCAGCCAGGGGAAGGAAGGTTCATTCTTACACAAATCTAGTATTAAAGTATTTGTATATGTGTATTTGTATTCATATACAAATATATACGTTTTCATATAGAAGTTAAATCTCATAACATGAGTGGAACTCACACCTACACTGCCCTCAGCGTTCCAGTCAATCTCATGTGGAAGCAGTGACAGATGGAGAACCCCTGGCCTCGCTCTCCACCCTCCGCCCCCTGGACCACTCTGGAGTCTGAAGCTCTAATGAAGCAGTGGCCCTTGGCTCTCCTCCTAAGGACCTCCATCAGGTAGAAATGACCTTTGGGATTTGGATTTTATTGGATGATACCCTTAAGTTCCTATGAGAGATTTGTAACGGCCATTACACTACCAAAAAATAGTGTTTAATATTTTTATCTCTTCAGCAGTGTGCATTGTGACATATTTAAAATTCAAATGCATGTTAACTAATGTTTTCACCATTGCATTCATCAGGCAGTTTATCTAGATAACATTAAATACTTAAAACAGGAAAAAGGAATGAAGTCATACCATAATTTTAAATTAAGGCAACAAAGCATAATTCAGGATTAATGTTCCTTCATGAAATATAATTTTCACATACTATGAAAAAAAGTCACTAATGAGTATGTATACGAAGGTTCTTTTCCTGCACTGCATATGCAATGAATAAATAATTTGTGTTGAAAAATGGTTCCTCATAAGACAATACTGTAAATGAATTCCATAGAAGTTATTATCCTTATTTATGAAAATGTTTCTGGGATATAATGTCTATTTCATTGCTTAAATCAAAACATTTTATCTTCTATTTTTGCAATAGTTTTGGGAAGATAGCATATAAATAAGATGAACATATTTATTTTCAAATTGTTATAATATGCTCCATATATTACAATAGCAACATGTGGTTGAAGCCTTATTCTTATTCCTCGGTCATTAGAACAATTTTAGTCATTGTATATTATTATAAAAGTTACACCTCACTAAACTAATAACCACACAGTAACAAAATGAAAGATTTGCTTGAAGATGCCTTTTAACCAAAGTCAAGATTATGTACTAACTGAACGGAAAATAGGATTCACAGCTGTGATTGTTCAGGCAACCCATAACACTGAGACATACAGGGCAGTTAGCATCTGGTTCCCTCCGCCCTGTTTTCCTGGCTGAGAATAGGATAAAATAAAGTAGTCTAAATGGCACGGATTTTAAAGACATAAGCAGCTTTGAGTCCAGGGGAGGGTGGAAGGTGTATGCAGGGCCAGTGAGGAGCAGGTTCCTTTGCTTTCCCTGCAGCTCTGAATGAAGGAAGCTCTAACCCACCCACATCCTCCTCCCCTTCATCTTCCCTCCCCAGGCTTCTCCCTAATGTTTCACTGGCTCAGGATTCACGCAGTGGTTTACTATCCCGCTTTCCTCCCAAACCCGGTGCTGATAGATGTTCCTGGAGAGCCTGGCTCTGGCACAGTGTGGTTGTTAATCACTGCGGTGGTTTATTCCCCTGGCCTGCGCTGCTCCCCATTGCCACAACCTGGGCTGAGCTATGGGTGCGAGGAGGAAGGGCGACCTGAGCTCCCTGCCAGGCCCACCCCGCTGACGGGAGCTTTTGTTCTGGGTGTCCTCCTGTCTTTGCCTTTGCAGAGGCTTTAAATCTTCCTCTTTTTCTTTTTTGTCATTGTCACCATCTTTTGCAGTTTCTTTGGCAGTTTCTACACCATTCTGTTCAGCTTGTTAAAAAGAAAAAAAGAAAGAAAAGGTCTTCCTATTGCAGCCAGCTTTTAGCGCATCCCTCTGTTCTGTGTTACAGCATCCTCACCTCGCCCCCCCTTCTCATTTCTCCTCCTTTTATTTATTTATTTTTCTTCTTCTTTTGCTTTTCATTCTGAACATCTCCTGGCAGCGACAGGGGATTCTCAGCAGGCTATGCTGATCTCCGCTGGGTTTCAGGAAACAGCAGCCTCTGAAGGACCCTGGATGGAACACAACACTAGCCAAGCCTCCAGAAGCGTCTTCCTTTCTGGATTAGAGGGGAGGTCTGCCTCTTCAGATCCCACAGCATTGTTCCCTTGGCGTTTTTAAAGACCCATAACCATGTACTAATAAAATTCAAATCTCTCTGCTTCATTTCTCAAATATTGTACTTTGGGAATTCTGTTTCTGTGTTAGGAGTCTACTATCAGATAGGAAATACAGAGACCAGAAGGGGCCCAGCCAGGGATTGCTTCCCATAGGAATGGGGGCAAAGGCATTCTTTTGGGAGTCTCCTTCTCTTTAATTGAGCCCGAGCTGTTCCTCATTGTTCTCTGGTGTCCCTGACACTTCCATCCCCACTGGTTTGTTTCTCCTCTTTCTCATTTCTAGTGTCAGCTTACATTTAGGGCGGAGAGCGCTAACTTGTTCACTCTGACATTGCAATCAATTAATCACCTTGAGTCTTCTTTCCAGCACCCCTATTGGCTGGTCTGTAATTGAGCCAGGGGCACAAGCCTTTTCCAGAGTAGAGAGGCAGCTGGTTCAGCAGTCCATTTATTAGTTTTTTGAGATAACCTTTTCACAGCAGCATCGAATCAAAAGCACCGGGTTCAAGGTGGAGTGGGGTTATTCAGAAATTCATGTCTAGAGTCTACTTGGGAGGGAGCATAGCGACCAGAGACCTGCTCTCCAAGAACTGGGGAGAGAACACAATGGTCACCTTCAACCACCGGGCTCCGGGTGGAGACCAGAGACTGTGAGACAGCTGATGGCTAAGTAGTTAGAATACAGAAATGCCATTTCCCTAATTTTAATTTTATTATGTAAACCAAAACTTACTAAGACATGGATGATTAAACTCCTTTATTAAGGAACTATATTTTGTGAACATTTTAATCTTTTCCTCTACTTTATGCTGTTTAATATCTAGCAAAACATTACCCTGATTTCCTTCTCTTTATGTAATCAAAATGTCACATGTGAGAAATCTTTCATTTTCTTTAGATAGAGAGACGGTGTAAATCTCTGTGCCAATATCAAATCTGATTTATTGAGCGGTTCACTAATAGGAAGGGTACCTTTCCAATACCAAGGCATGGCACGGATAGCTCCCGCTAGGCTAAAGCCTCCCAGAGAATAGAGGAGCAAAAAAAACACATCGCCTCTTCTCTGAACTCTGCATCCCACCTCCCTTTTAACAAAGGAAAGTGGTCCCTTTCCCTTATATTGTATAAACTATGCTTATTTCAACACATTGATGACTTATTTAGAAAAATGTGTTAGTGTTACTGTTCACTTTGCATGAACAGTTCACTTTCTTCTTCCTCATAGAAAGTATGATACCTTTTATTTAATGTTTATGTGTAGGAGACCCTCCTGATCTGTGTGCTTTTCCTACCTGGCAAAGGTTGAGTAATGAGAAAGGAAGGTGGTGGGGCCGTGGTGATGTCCTCTTCTTGCCCCCCTTCTAACAAGTACCTGCTACTTCAATGGCTCTTTAAGAAAGCTTCTTGTCTCACTGGGGAGAGATGCTGTTGGCAACCAAGCTTAGCACACTCAGGGATGGCTCTAGCCTTCCTCTCCCAAGGTCATGCTCTGCAGGGGAGAGCCCATATCAGATGATTGGTGGAGGAGGTATACAAATGCCAGGCAATTTCAGCCCAGCCAAGGACAAGTGCCACAGGTTGTTTTAGCTCAAGCTTCCACAGGAAGTGGGTTGCGGTTGTCATGAGACCAGCATCAGGATTCATTGATTCCCACTGCCAGATCCTGCTCCCTGCCTCTCCTGTCCACAGTATCAATCAGTCTCAGAGGCCAGCTCTGCCTCTTTCCAGGGAACCCAACTTGTGATATGTGGCAAGATGTTTTCTCATTCCTTTCACAGGCTCAGTCCCTGGACTCTAGTTTATTATTCAAGATCACATTTGGCTCAAATACTATTAATGATGATTAAGATCATAATAATAGAAAATGAGCATTTATTTAGCCTATTAAATGCTCACAAGAGAAGATGCTTAGAATGAGCTTAAATATATTGCATTTACTGAGTACTTATAATATATTAGGCTTCATCTAGTTTTGTGTAATTGGTTTTGTGTAATTGTTTTATGTAATCCTAAAAACAGTTGTGGAAAGAGACAGGTAGCATTTAAAGTAACTTGAGCAAGGTTACATGTGACCAGAAAGTACCAGAACCGTGGTGCTGTATCCAGGTAATCTAGATTTAGAGTTTCTATTCCTAAATCACTTTTGAGATGGTTTAATCCAGTGGTTACCTCACAGGAGCCGCCCATGCATCAGAATGGCCTAGGAAGCTTGTTGAACACGGGTTGATGGGGAGATTTTCAATCAGTCAGTCTGGGATGTGGCCAGAGAATTAGCATTTTCATCAAGTCCTCAGGTGATAGTGATGCTATTTTTCCAGGAGCACATTTTCAGAGATCTTCATTTAAGTAATGCCACAGACATCATTTGGATTTTTCTGGATGTAACACAATTTAATCAATTCTCTACAAAACAAGACTATTTATATGGCGAAGTAAAATAAACACATATGCAGCCCTATTTCTTTGGCTGCAATGATGTAAAACTGATATCGTTTGTGAACAATGGAGGTAAACCTGGATTAACAGTTAATGCACTTTGACTGGCATAACTTAATCTAGCTTTGTGATAACAGTCCAGGAGTCTGAAAAAGTTAAGGGTTTGGCATTGGAGGATGTGATGGTGTAGTTCTTTCTTTTTCATTCGTCTTTGTTTTTTAACTTTACACAATTTTTTATAATAAAAAAGAGTTTTAAGCAAGCATATTAATTTTATAATTATGGAATAAGATAAGGATGAACAAGGAGAAATAGAAAGAAGCAAACACAAGCACAGCTAAGCCATCTTACCTTTGAATATACAGTCAGTTTGGCTATAAGGTGATATATGCATTTTTAAAATTACCTTGCTATGCAAAATTGCACAATAAAAACCAAAGGGATTATGGAAATATGAGGAAAAAAATCTAAAAAATTGCCTCAGTGACATACTTTCACAAAAGATAGAAGACTAATAAAAATGGAAACATGGAAAGAAACCAAGATGGCAGCAAAGGTAAACACCTAACTGCAGCCTCACACAACAATTTAAATAAAATACAACTAAAATAAAAAATGGACATTACCCAGAACTACAGGAAAGATGACTGACTGGAAATTCTACAACTAGAAGGAAAGAGAAAACCAGAAGAAAAATCAGAGGAGCTATAAAAGCCTAAGGTATGGAGACACATTGCGCATGGAGGGGACAGAGCCAGAGAGGTGGGGGAGGCTGAGTGCCTGGCTGGTGGGAAGGAGTTAAAGCTCCGGACTGTGCTGAACCCCAGTTCTGACAGCACTGTACCCCAGTCTGGGTGAGACCCTGGGGACCCAGCCTCATACAGAGGGAGCCTGGGCTGTAAGGCTCAGGGGAGCGGCAAAAGGAAGTCCCGGGGGCACGCACATTGTGCACAGACAATGGACTGTTGACTGTGCTGCTGGATTGCCCCAGTGGGAAGGAGACAAAAGCTCCAGACTGCTCTGAACCCCACTTCCAACCCCACTTCCAACTGAACTGAACCCTAGTTCCGGGCTCATTTGGAGAGAGCCTAGACTGGTAGCGGGTGAAACTCCAGGGCACCTTTCTTTCAGAGGTGCTTACACTGAGTACAGACGGACACTGAGAAACACTGAGACTCAGGAGCCTCATAGGGTGGGGTTGATGGAAGCCAAGGCTGTAGGCTCCACCCTGAAACTCAGCCACATCCAAGGTGAACACAAAGACTTTTAAGGCTACCAACTCAGGGAAGCTGCAAAAATGCCGAGATAAGGAAACAGATCACAAATGAAAGAAATGGAGGACAAAAAGAGACTGGATAGAGAGTTCAAAACCAAGCTTATAAGGTTTTTCAAGAATTTCCTAGAAAAGGCTGATAAAATAAAGGAGACCTATGAGGATATGAAAAGGGATCAACTAGAAATAAAGAATACATTTTCTAAAATAAAAAATTATTATACAGAGTCCTAAAAACAGAATGGAAGATCGCAAGAATCAAGTCAAAGATTTGGAACATAAAGAGGCAGAAGACATTCCTCCACAGAAGCAAGAAGACAAGAGAATCCAGAATGTTGAAGATAATGTGAAAAACTTCAGGGACAACTTCAAGCAAACCGACATCAGAATTATGGGGGTCCCAGAAGAAGAGAGAGAAAGCAAGATATTGAAAACATACTGAAAGAAATAGTGACAGAAAACTTCCCCCACCTGGTGAAAGAATTAGACTTATAAGTCCAGAAAGTGCACAGAACCCCAAACAAAAGGAATCCCAAGAGGAACACACAAAGACATATCATAATTAAAATTCCAAGAGCAAAAGACAAAGAGAGAATATTAAAAGCAGCAAGAGAAAAGCAGGTAGTTACCTATAAAGGAGCACCCATACAATTGTAAGCTGATTTCTCAACAGAAACCATGCAGGCCAGACGGGAATGGCAAGAAATATTCAAGATGATGAATAGCAAGAACCTACAGCACAAAATACTCTACCCAGCAAAGCTATCACTCAGAATCAAAGGCCAGATAAAGAGCTTCACTAATAAATAAATAAATTTTAAAAAAAAGCTAAAGGAGTTCATCACCGCCAAACCAGAATTATATGAATTGCTGAAGGTGGTTCTTTAGGAAGAGGAAGAAAATAAAGATAAAAATTATGAACAACAAATACATAACTATCAACAAGTGAAACCAAAAGCCAAGGGAATTAAAAAATCTAATGAACAATATTAACTGGTGAATATAATAGAATCAGAGGTATGGATGGGGAGTGAACTGACGATTCTCGGGGAAAAGGGGAGTGGGAGGTAGGGGAAGAGCTTGAACATAAACTGTGCACCTATGGATGAGGACAATGGGGGGTGGGGAAAGTGCAGAGGGTTGGTTGGGAACCTGGTGAAGGGGGAAAAAATTGAGGAACATTTGTAATAATATGAACAATAAAGATTTATTTTTTTAAAAATGGAAACAGTTTCACATACATTACATCATTCAGAAGTGCACAAATACTACAATAAGTGTGTCAGTTTATCTGTCTATTTCATTCTAAAAGAAAATGTGGCTGGGGCTCACTGAACTCTCTCCACACTGGCACCAACAGCACAGTTACATATCTACCTCATTCTTAGTCCTGGGACATGTTTCTCTTCTTCTGAGATGTAAATGCTTTGAATGATGCATTTCTAATAAATGTCTCTTTCATCAAAATGGAAAAGTTCATCCAATGTGTAATCTTCTATCTCCAATAATTCCTGTGTCAGACCTAGAAATGTTCTCCCTTAGGTTGACCCAACTGCTGGAGACTTGAGAAATTAGAGCAATATTTGAAATCACTAAGTCAGCCCATAAAGCATGAAAATGAACCATTTCTTCAGGATTTGGCAATAAGATCTCCACATAGAGACACTTGTTTCATTTCTAATGTGTGACAGGTTGTTTCCGAATTTTTGTTTTTTTCCCTTCAATCCATTTGCTTGACACATCTTCCCACCCCTTTCTCTTCCTTAAGGCCTCAATCCTATGACTGTGCAGGGCTTGGCAGTGTCCTTTCATTTCCATGTCATTGCTCACGACGTTCTACAATGTAGATTGCTTTGCAGCTAGAGAGAAAGTGTTCTGCAGTTTCCCCTAAAACACGATTCTTTCAGCCTTCTCAGATCCACAGGCTCCCTTCCTCCTTCACTGCTTGGCGTTTTGAACAAGAATTATTCATGATAGGAATATTGAATAATGGTTCTATATAAGTGAACAGATATAAATAAATATATATAAATGTCATTCAATATGCTCACATTATATATGGACACATGATAATGTACACACCCTCTCACAAATGGGAGAAAAATAGGAAAACACAACCTAATAGGGTAACACACCGTGAACCACAGCCAAGGCAGCTGGTGTGTGTCTGAGGTCTGGGCACCTGTGTGTTCCTACACACCACCACTTGGCTGGAAGTGGTTATTTGTGTTCCCCTCATGTTTCTCAGGAAGTCAATTATGCATAAGCAAACATGAAATTTCCATTTCATTCAAGTGGTTCACTAATATATCAATTGCATGGGATGGAAGTTTTTTTTCAAAGAACAACACCGCAGAACTGACTTGTTGGAGGATGGCTGTAAAAGCTTAGGAACAGAAAGTCATAGGAACCATGCCTGATGGAGAATACATATTGGAGATGTGCCATGGATTGGTTGTCCAAAGCAGTGTGTTATACTCCAGGGACAGGTATTTGAGTATATTTTTCATGCTGAAGTCTTCTGTTTGGATGACAGAGATTTTAGTTTCAGGATAAATGCTCCCAAGGTAAAGACTTGGAGTTCTGCCTTCTTTCTGTGCTATTTTCTGAATACTTCACAGCTTTGGTTTTTGCCAAGCATGTGTATCCATTGGAGGAGTTTTGCAGACATGCCTTAATAAATATACCCCTTACCGTGACTCCTATGTCTAATTTCATATTTAATATTTTCTTCTAAAGTTAACGTGCTTTGTCCCACCTGCTTCCATGATAATGCAGATTGCTAGAGCCAGCAGTTCCCGTAGAGATGGCATTCATTAGCCCGTGTTGCAGGTGAGAAAGTGAGTGAAGTAAGTGTTCCCCACATTCTCACTGTTGTGTAGAGAGGCAGTGGGACATATAATAGACATTTCTATTTTACATCGCTGTGCTTGCTTATATTAAATACTGTTACGTTCCTTATAGAAAGTTGTACTCTCTAATCACCAGAAACACTCTCCCATGAATAGCAAGCTTTCTGGGGCTCTGGAGCAAAGACAGCTTCTCAAGCTGTGTCAATGTATCTGAGATGGCTTAACATAAAATCAATCCACTCTGAGAACTTCTCCTAGACCCAGCCATGCTTAGCAGACAGTGAAAGGTTTTCTGCTTACAGAAACATAATCTGCAAACAGCCACTCCTCGATTTTAAAAATCTACAGAACTGGAACAGCTGAGTGTAACTGAAAACACAACCCATAGATGCCCACATTCCTGCCTCCCTTCCTTCTTCAGCCAGCCTTTCCCAAAGAGACTCCCTGAGCCACCAAGTGCCATGTGCCCAGGGTTTTCCACTTATTCCCTCAGGCATGAGGAGGCCACCCGGTGGAGTGAAAGATTGAATCCTTTGAGGGTCTCCTCTATAGAGAAGAGAGATACACTCTCAGATTGTTATAAACACTGAGATACTGCATGGAAAATTACTAACACAATAGGCTCTAATGTCATAGATGCAGTCACTGCCGTCAAACCTCCCATCTTGAACAATGAGGCTCTCAACCAAGTTGTTCAAGGAAAATGTCTGGAACACAACTGGGTTCTCAAACTGACTGCCCTCTTAGGCTACTACATCAGCATGACAAAAAGCGACTCAAGGGCCACAGACAAAGGAGGGAATGTTAAACCTCGCATGTTAACATCTTAGGAAACTGTGCAGTGACTATTTTTCTGTGTTTTTGGCTTATTGCTGGTGAAATGGATGATTAGCACAATTTTAAAACAAAAAGAGGCCATCGGGGGTGCTAATGTTGGTACTAGTGTGAAAGAAACAAGGATCACAGGTGATTGAAGAGGTGGAAAAGCTGTTGTTGATTTGTTTAAAGGAAAGCAGTGAGCCAGCGACAGCATATCAGAGTCAGTGACATGTGCAAAAGCAGAGATGCTGCATCTGACCCCTGAAAGACGCTCCTGGAACTAGCACTGAAAATGATTCATTCAGGTTAGTAGAGGTGGTTCGATAAATTAAGAAAAGAAGTGTTTGTAGATTTAACAGTACATTAGCCTTGTACTTCATAGAAGAAATGTTGAAAAGGGAATCATGTGGTGTCTGGAACAAATTAATTCAACTTGCATTGTTTCTAATTGGAGGAATTTGGTTTTTGACAAATTGCTTCTTGAATAGCCATCCAGAAGGAATTAAGTTCAAGAACCAAGGTTCTACCAAACTTCTATTGGAACCCTAACATCATGCCTGCCAGTTAAGGGTGTGAGCTCCAGAGCCCAGCAAACTGTGTGGTCTAAAGGGCCCCGTACTAGGTCAGTATCTTCTGTTGAATGCCTTAACTTGCTAAGCTTCACTTCTCTTTTCCATAAATGAGGGTGGCAATCCTATTAAGTAACCTATTGGATTATTGTAAGAATTAAATAAAACAATTCTTAAAACTGTGTTTTCTTACAGTTATCCTCCACCCGCCCGCCACGTAGGTGTCTTAAGGGACCGTACAATTTCCTCAGGGCACATGGGAGGTGGAGAGCCAGGGTGCAGGTTAGCTACTCCTGCCAGACACCGGATCAGCAGAACAGAATACAAAGACCCATGGTTTCACTGAGCTTCAATGCAATTTCTTCTATTTTGTAGTTTAATCCTGATCGTATTTTTTGACACAGAGTGTGATTTTGTAAAGTACTATAAATAAAGCCCAAGTTCTTCTTTGCAAAATCTTGACTGTGTAATTTATAAATGCATTACATGCCTCGCCGACCAAACACACCTCATACAAACAATCGCATCCGAGCACCTGGAGAATTCTGGAAGAAAGGAGATTGGAGTATAAAAGGGTAGTGAAGCTGCATAGTGAAACTGTGGGTGCATAAAGCCACACTTTCCGGTGGAGAGGCAGCTTTATGTGTGCCGTTAAAACTTAATATACCATTATAACTCAGAGCCAAGGTCTAGGGAGCCCAGTACTGCATGGAGGCTGAGACTTCCTCACACACAAAGAGCAGATGGGAATACAAAGCAATTATGGAGAGAATTCCAGGCTCAATAAATAAGTGCGCTCTCCTGTTAGGTTTTCCTCGGCATGAAAGCGGTATTTTAACACAGGGTCCTCGGCTTTTCAAATCGATTTATTTTACTTGTCTAACATTTTTTAAATAAACAAGTGCATTTGAAAAAATAAGTTGTTTCAGTTGTGGGGCAGTTAGCACTAGTATTCACCTTATTTGAAGGTGAAAACAAAGTTAACTGAAGTGTATTGAAATCCTAATGTTTCTGATAAGGTAGTAGCTCCTTGGGAAAAGTGAAGAAGAGAGAATGGATGGTATAGAAACCTGTAACATCACAGAATACAATTACAGAGAATGCTTTTGGTGTTTCGAATTCAGGTGTGATGGTATAAATATATTTTTACAAATAGAGGTCTTAGTGAAAGTTATCGATAAAGTTAATATATTTTAGGTATACTATACTATCATTTTTTTTTTTATTTAGGCCATCTGCAAAGGCAATGTTATTACTAGTGTGTACTAAAGGCAGCATTTGTCTGGCAATGTGCTAATGCTTTGAATACAATATTTTTCCTTTTAATACTCACATGACTTTGGTGATAGGTTTTATTTTTATCCCAATTAATATCTAAGGAAAGAAAAATATTGCAATAGCCTTCGTGACGGGCTGCGAATGTTGAAGCTGGTCCAGCGGCAACTCAGAAGCGGGCAGGAGATTCCAGGGAGAGGCCAGGCGGGGGCAGTGCTGAGCCCAATGCGGGCTGGGCAGGAACTCCTGTGCTAACTAGGTCCTGTGGGCTCAGGAATGCAAACCACAGTGGCTCAGAGCTGGGGGACATGGGACCCAGGACCCAGACTTCTGTACAAACTCCTTCCAAGCTGAGGGGAGTGAGCTGGAGAGAGAGAACGTGGGAGTGTGGCTGGCTCTGTCTCAGGAGGAATCCCAGCCCTGCCCCTACCTCCCCCACCCCCACCCCCCAAGTGAGCTGCATTAGAAGCAGGATCCACAGAAGCAGCAGCTTTCCATTTGGGGCCCATTTTTAGGAAAAGCCTGGAGCTGAGCACCTTCGCCTGCCCTCTGCACTGAGCCCGGGAAGATACCAGCACCCTGGAAGCATGGCCTCCTGCTAGCTCTGGTCTCCAGGAGCAGCCTCCTTGGCCCTTGGGTGCTTTGATGACCAGCCTTTGGGGGAGAGGCTTAAACTCTGAGGCGCTAACTGCGGAGTCCAAACCTTTTAACCTTTAGGGAAACTAAGTGTCTGACTCCCTCCCAACTGTGGTGCTGAGCCTGGGGTGGTTTATGGAGGGAGGGTCACAGCCTTTCTACCCATGTCCATGTGGGTGTTTTCTCCTCTGCTCAATGTGCAGGTGTCTCTCAACTCCTTTCTGGGTTTCTTTCAGAAGCAATTCCTGAGTGGCTGTGCATTCCACATGTCTGAGAGGAGGGTAGTTCCGGGCTGTCCTATGTTACTATCTTGAATGACTCCAGAAAGCTATGTGGTGTACTTCTTTTAATTCCAATCTGCCAACCTCTACCTTTCTTTAACATTTTTATTTGAGAAAGAGAGAGAGAGAGAGAGAGAGAGAGATGGATTGACTGTTTCATTTATTTCTGTATTCATTGATTGATTCTTGTCTATGCCCTGACCGGGGATCAAGCCCACAACCTTGGTATATCTGGACAATGTTCTAACCTACCCTGGCTTGGGCTCATGGCTCTACCTTTGAATTGGAGAGTTCAGCCCATTTATTGCTGTAACTGTTGATTGGTTGGTTTTATTGAAGTCTATGAGTTACGTTTGTTTTTCTGTTTAATCAATGTCTTCTTTGTTTTTATGTGCCTTCTTTCCTTGCTTACTTGGAGTGATTTTTATAATGTTCTTAATTAAAGAATCTTTTTTAGTGATGGCTGTGTCTTTTAGCTCTCTGCAATTTATATACAATATTGAAAATGATCAAGTCTCTCTTCAGGTGATATTATATGACTTCATAAATCATGTCAAAGTTTCCTGAACTGTGAGTGCTGGGACTGACCTGCAGACCTCGAACGATGGATGAACAGATTGCTCTGACACACGTTTCTGTGGAAGAGAGGGCTAAGGGACTACCAAGTAGCCCCATTCACCTGCCTCCTTTGGCTTCTGTTGGAACAACAGCTTGAGCTAAAATTAACTACTAGATACTATCAACAAAGTAAGCATCCTTGAGAAAGCACATGACCAAACACAGAGATTCTAGAAAAACACCCTGGAGATCAGACTTGTTTGGAAAAGTCAAGGCAGGGGCTGCCACCTTCAGCAGGGTCCTCCCAGGGGCCCTCAGCCTTTTGGAGAATCCTCCTTCCAGACTTCCAACCAAGTCCTGTGCTTCCCCACACGAGAGAACTGTGCTTTATGTGCTACCTGCCAGTCCTGGCCAGTGCAGGAGAGTTATGGGTGCTCCTCATCCCCACCGTTATGTCCTGTTTTAGAGAGAGCTAACCATGATGATACCTTGCCACTAGTTTTCACAGGACAGCTGCACAGGTGCAGTAAAAGCACCGGATGCCATCGGAACTTTTCTCAGCCCTCTCACTTTCTTCCGCTTTTTTGAATTTCATGAGGACACATGTGCCATGGAGGACTCAGATCTGCAGCTCTGGCCTTTAGGCACCTCACTGTCTCTCCCTGTGGAGATGTCCCTTGTGCTTCTGGGAGACTGTGGGATACCTTAACATGACCCGCGTGGTTCAGGGCCAACTCGGGATCCGGTTTCTGGAGAAGGCCGCACACTAAAATGAAGAGAGAGACTGGAAAAGAGTTAATTTGGGAAAATGGGGGCCAGGCGGGAAGTCCACCTCTAGTGGGAAGACTAACCCCTCTCTCTGGCCTTTTACCATTCTTTTTATTGAGATTCTGAGACAAAGACATCTCTTAGGCGGGAAGTTTCCAACAACAGAAAATCAATAAGGATTTACATATGATTAACAAATTAAAGTTGCCTCAACCACCGCTATCTCAACTAGATGATGAGTTAATAGCTCCTGACCATTCAGAGCCATCAAGGTTGGCTAGCTCTTTCTACATTTTATTACCCGTGACAATGTTAGATTTTGGTTCCTGTCAGGAAACCTTCCTCAGATCCCAGTCCTGTCTGTAGCCACTGGTGGCCTATGCTGTGCCTGTGATAAAGGAGTGAGAAAAGCTGGGCACCACAGTGCTTGTAGACTGTGTGCGGCTCGAATTCATGGAAGTTCCTATTGGACACCTCAACACACGGCTGTTAAATCCATACCTTGTTTCCTTGGTGTGGCCAAGTCAGCTTCATCCTGGCAGTCCTCTGGCATCACAATAGATGGGAGGGGCTGTGGGTCTCCCAGGAAACAGCCTGTCAGTGTGCAGATCCCAGTCCTCATGCTGTTCCTGGATCTTCATATTAGAAACCTGTGGCTCCCAGGGCTGTCCTCCTCATTCAGGGGAAGTGACATTTGCTACTTTGAACACCATAACTGCTGATCATAACTCTGATGGGTGCTATATTTGATCGCACCAACCTGTAGGTTGGTTTCCTCCCTGTATCTACAATTAACCCCAACTAATTGTTTATTTTTGCTGCATAAACCATGTTATAATAATCCTTAGTTTTTACTCCATAAATTAACTCAACATCTGGTCTACCACCCACAGTGCTACAAGGCAGTGTGTTGACTGTTCCAGTACCTCTTCTACTCTATACCCTGGTGGCTGTCTTGTCTTGGTTATATCTTAGATCCTCGTTTTGTTTCCAGCATGACCACAGTATACCTCCTCTGAACAGGCCCACACTGTCCCCCATAAGAGATGGTACACAGCCTTCTCTTATCTGTCTGGTTCTCCTTCCATCTCTCCACTCCTCTGAGAATCCATAGAGAGGCCTTCTATTGTCTCCCAGAGAATCTGCCAAAAGTTCGGAGTTCAGCAAACATTCTCCAATGGGAAGTAAACACATCTAAAAAGCCAGGAAGATGAGTCACTTTTTCCTCCAATGTGTTACAAGGCAGAGGTCCTCTATGGCATTTGTCCAGAGACCTGTACAATTGCCCCTGCCCAGCCATTGCCCAGGTCCCTTTGTGGCTCATGGGGCAGAAAGGGCCAATGCCCCACTCAGCATCAGGCATTTTCCCCATGCACTCTGACCCTCCTTCCCTACTCCTCAACCTCACTATCCAGGATTCATTTCCCAAATAAGCTTCCAGCACTTAGTTCTCACACCCATTTGGGGGAAAGCTGGGAGAACATAGCAGTTATCAGTGGAGTTTCATTGACTTGGCTATGCCACTTCCTAACAATCTAGTTTTTGAAAACTGCTTCACCTATGAGCATCAGTTTATATTGAGTAACATGAAGACACTATTAATAAACACTTTCATGGCTATACCAATGCAGTTAAGGAGCCCTAGATTAGAGCCAATGATGCAGGCAGACTAGTCAAGCCCACAGCTTTCCTGCCTCCACTTCCCATCCTTTCTCCCAATGCTCTGTGCTCAGAATCTACATAGTGACAGGCACTGGGGAAGGCTTAAAGCCGCTTGGGAGAGGGAAAGTGAGCCCAGATTGCAGCCAGGGCTCTGAGCTAGTCAGGACCAAGTGGGCAGGGAAGGCTGGCTGCAGAGGAGGAAAATGAAGCAGACATGCAGAAGAGAATGCAGCTACCGATCACTTGAAGAGATGCCTCCTGCCAGGACTCTGGACAGTTCTGCTTTGAGGTTTATAGTTGTAGGAACAACAGCTATTGCTCGCTCTGAGTTTTCATTCATCCACCCATTTTCCTTTTTTCCTGAAACACTTTTGCAACAGATCTCTGTTACATACAACCAGAATTTTAATTGACACAATTTCTAATTAATTTTCCTCATCTTAACATCTTATCTATCCTAGATACCTGTTTAATTTATCTTGCATTGACACATTTGGGACAATGTTTTCATAATTTTTTTTTTCATTTTAAACATAAATACACAAATATACTGATGAAGAGTAATGGGTTTTTACTCAGGTTTGTAGGCAAGCACCAGGTATAGTCAGGTAGGATGCCTTATTATCTCTAAGCAGATGCTAGGCACATGTTTGAGCTCAATAAAGTATAGTGTGATAGAACTGAATGGCACTTACAATATAAGTATCTGAAGAACTCATTGATTATAAAATTTGCTAAAAATGAAACTATCTTGCAAATGCATCAGAAATATATAGAGGCTAATATATTTATGGAAACCTAATATATCTATATTTTTATGATTTTGCCTGAAGCTTCTATATAGCCTTTAAAATGTGGACAAATGTCAGAGAAAATGTTATATCTTTACATTAAAATTAATAAAAACATATTTTTAACTTTCTTCAAATGATCGATAATCCAAAAGAATAACATGTGTTTCTTTGCATAGTAACATAAGCCAAATTCACTAACAAAGCTTCTGAATCAATGCACATCTTGGAGAGCTGCAGAAACTCAAAGCTACAAGAACTAAAATTGAAGAAGTGACACAAAAACCAATTATTGCTATCAGGTTAAACAAGATAACATGAAAGGAAACAAGATCATTGTGACTTAGTGGCTTTAAAACAGATCAGAGGTTTCTTCTGACATCGTATGTTGCTACAAATTTTGTTTTTTCTGTGACAGCATATCAGCTGTAATATTAAATTCATCATTTTATGATTGTATCATGCATGTCAATATATAATTAATTCATAACTATAGTAAAGCAAAATGTTATCATTAAGATTGATGCATTATATTTTATAGGTGGTATTTTTTAAAATATGTTTTCAATATTATCTTGTAGTCAATTTGTATTCTATAAATAAGCTTTCTGGTCATTCATATACTATAAATTTCACTTCATATTCTTAGACTAATGAAGGTTAATTGCTGAAAATTCCCGAGGAAACTGATTAGCTTGCTCTCTGGTTGTTTTTTGTTTATTTGTTTGTTTGTTTTATATATTCCACTGTGATTCTGCGTTGGAGTTAGGGGGTGTACTAGAGAGAATGGTTCAGATGTCCCCTGTCACCATTGTACAAAGAACTCTATCCAGTGAAGTTAGTGGTCATATTTCATGTCTTGCTAAACTATCCCCAGAATCTACTTCTCTAAGCATCACCAACTCTTTTAAAATTAAATTAAAAAAAAATCTGGCCATTTATGAATGGAGAGACAAAATCAATGACATATCATTAATTTTCTTAAGTTATGACATATTTGTAACTTTTTAATTACAGTTGCCCACAAATTAGTTATAAACATGCTGATTAGTTTATGGATGAAAAATTATTCAAAATAATACCCCAGAAGCTAGAACATAAGAACAAATTATTGAGTCACATAGCAAGAATTTGATACATGTTGAAAAAAACTGAGTGACTAAATTTTCCCATTAATTAATTAATAAATGCATTTGTTGACACATGCATGAATAACTGGGTGGATGGGTGAATGAACAGGTAGACAAATAAAAGAAACACTCAATTAAAACCACAGAATTGAGGTTAAATTATAGTTTCATTTCTTTTTTCCAATTGAGAGATTTTACTTTGGCAAAAGTGGACATATATATAAAACTGACTATGGTAATATGACCAAAGGCATTCTATCTAATAAATGAGTAATGTGCAAATTAACAATCACTTTGCTATACACACAAGTCATGCTCACCAGCCAATCAGGAAAGAGTATGCAAATTAATCCAACCAAGATGGCTGTGGCCACAGAGTGAGCAGGAGGCTTGGGTTTTCCTGGCAATGGAGTAAGCCAAGCTTTCTGCACACCCTGACTGGTCCAGACTTTCACTCAAGGCTACAAAGTTTTAATTATAAAAAATAAACAAATCCCAACAAAAATGGCAGTAACCACAGAGCTGGAGAGAGCAGGAGGATTGAGTTTCCCCGGCAATGGAGGAAGCCAAGCTTTCTGCCTGCCCTGGATTGCCCTGCCTTTTATCAAGACTACAAAGTTTCAATTATAGAAGATAAATAAATCCCAGATCGCAGAGCCTCTGCTTGGGTCATCAGGGGGTGTGGCCAAACTGCAAACCACTAGAAGCCTCTAGCCCAAGCCATCCCATGCCCCAAGGGAATCCCTACGCTGATCCAGGACAACCTTCAGGGCAAACCATCTGGCCCCCAAACAAATACCAGGCCTCTATCCTATCTAATAAAAGTGATATGCAAATTGACCATCACTCCAACATACAAGATGGCTGCCCCCATGTGGACACAAAATGGCTGTAACAAGATGGCCAGCAGAGGCAGTTGAGAGGGACCAGGACTGCAAGGAAGGGAAGTTGATGATCAAGCCTGCTGGGGAGGGCAGTTAGGGGTAACCAGGCCATCAGAGGAGGGAAGTTGGGGGTGACCAGACCTGCAAGAAAGGGCAGTTAGGGGCAAACATGCTTGCAGAGGAGCAGTTAGACATCAATCAGGCTGGCAGGGGAATGGTTAGGGGGTTATTAGGCTGGCAGGCGGAAGATGTTAAGGATGTAAAGGCAGTCAGGCAGGCGAGCAGTTCAAAGCCACCAGTCCTGGATTGTGAGGGGGAAGTCCAACTGCCTGTTTAGGCTCAATCCCACTGGGATTAGACCTAAATGGGCAGTTGGACATCACTCGAGGGGTCCCAGATTAAAGAGGGTGCAGGCTGGGCTGAGGGACACCCACCCTGTGCTTGAATTTTGTGCACCAGGTTTCTAGTAGAAAATAATAATGTTGACATAAAGGAAAACTGGTCCCTTTATCCTGTGTGTAGCACATTGCCACGTGGCCTGTGACTTTCCTAAGAGTCAGTGGGCACAGGTCACCCTGGGCATAGTCATCACTTCTTACTGGGGCAGGCCTGCTGGAGGCAGACATTTGGAGTAACTGCCCCACCCTGTGAATACTTACATACATTATCCAGGCACTCCTCAGAACAAATATTCAAGAGCATTTTAAAAGATGAAGGCTCCAAAGATGAAGGCAGAAAAAGGATGACACCTGTTTTGGAATAACGGGCCTGGAGTAAGGATTTATGGACAGGTGCAGAGTGGTGCTGAGGATGCTGAAACGCAGCCAGCAGCCCACCAGTGAGGAGCGTGGAGGACTCTGCAGGCTGAGTGTAGCTCATCAGGCAGAAGCTGGAGTGGGAGGGTAGGGGCAGGAACAAGGGAGGGTGTGTGTACTGCTGCCCACATTTGTGGGCTCAGACTTCAGGATGCAATTGCACAAGGTAAACTGTAATAAAGATTAGGGAGCCTCAGGGGAGGGTGGTAGTTACCATGGCAGGGAAATGACTTCTGAGGATGAGAACAGTGTTGAGAAGCACATCCTGGTGCTGAGGTGGACAATGTCTTTTTAATACACAGGTGTGGAGGCATGCTTCCTGCAAGAGTGTGGGACCCTGTCAGACATCATTACCCTTAATTATGATGTAGCACCATTTTCCAAAGACAGGAAGACTTATGTGAGATGTGCAATTCCAGGAAGGGAAAGTCTTTGGTGTTAAAGTAACCTGACAGTAGTAGGGCCAGTCAAACCAAATTAACCCCTTGGAAAAGACAGCATAAAAGTTTATGTTGAAAACAAGAGCACTGATTTTATTGAAAAAAAAAATTCCAATTTATCCAAGCAAGGGAGTAGTGAAAAATAAATTTCTAATGATAAGTTTTAGTCTCATTTAAATGTTGCTTAAAAATTTGACTTCAAATCAAATTAAGAAAACCTTGCCTTAATGACCAAAGGTAATGACCACGATGATAGGTTAGATGTGTGTAAACTTGTTTTCTAATAAATGTATGTAAGTGCATAGCTCTTCTTTTATTCACTTACTAGAGGACTGATGCACAAATTCTCTGACATCCCTGAGGGGTCCTGGACTGTGAGAGGGCTGGGGAGGGATATGGGAGGTTGTCCAGCTAGGGAAGGACCCTGAGAGGACTCCAGGGCCTGTCTGGCTCCTCCCGTTCAGGCCCTATCAGCTGGACCCCAGGAACAAACTAACCTACCATTAGAACATCTGTCCCCTGGTAGTCAGTGCACATCACAGTGAGTGGTTAAGCGGCCTTAGCATATTATGTTTTGATTGCTTGAACAGCCAACTGGACATTCACATATTAGGCTTTTATTATCGGGTCTAGTAATAATTAATGTCGTTTTTAAACATTCGTTTAAAATCTTGCTTGGCGTTGACTTGTATTGACATCACCTTCAAACACGTGGTATCTACAGAACGTGTGAAGTGCAATTAACAAGTTTTGCTTGAAAAAGTTTGTGTTTGGTTTGGTTTTTGTTGCAAAACTAGGGCTAAGAAGATGGCGGATGAAGAGCATATTCGGCACTGCATGCTTTACGAGTTCCAAAAAGCAAATGAGGCTGCAAAAAACATCTGTAGTGCTCTTGGTCAAGATGCAGTTAGCACCAGAAAATGCCAGCGTTGGTTTGAGAAATTTCGCTAGGGAAATTTTTCGTTAGATGACAAGAGTGGTCGAGGCCATGTGTCCAATTTTGATCAAGAAGCTCTTCAAGCTCTTTTGGTGCAAAATCCTCAAATTACCCAACAAGAGCTTGCGACAACTTTAAATTGTTCACAAAAAACAATTTCCAATCAATTGCGTGCACTTGGCAAAGTCCAAAAGTTTGGAAAATGGGTTCCTCATGAGTTGACCAACAACAATCATAATCAAAGAGTCACAATTTGCAGTTCGCTCCTCTCTCGTCAAAACCGTTTGCCGTTTTTAGAGCAAATTGTTACCGGAGATGAACAATGGGTGCTGTATGTTAATTTGAAAAGGCGGCCTCAATGGTTGGACAAAAATGAGGCTCCGCAGCCCACGCCAAAACCTGACTTGCATGTGAAAAAAGTGATGTTGTGTGTTTGGTGGAATTTTAAAGGAATTCTTCATTATGAACTTTTACCATCTAACCAAACCATTACACGTGCAGTGTATAGTGCCCAATTGGAAAGGTTAGCCCAAGCTTTAAGAGAAAAAGAATCCGCGCTGATTAATCGGAAGGGCGTAATTCTTCACCACGATAACGCACGACCGCATACTGCAAGAATCACTGCTGAAAAACTGCACCAGTTGGAATGGGAAGTTTTCCCTCAACCTGCATATTCTCCTGATATTGCCCCTTCCGATTACCATTTGTTTTGTTCTTTGCAAAACTTTCTTCTTGGAAAAAAATTTAATAATGAAGAATGCCTCAAAAATGCATTGACCGAATTTTTTGCATCAAAATCACAAGGATTTTACAACAGAGGGATTAAAATGCTTCCAGAGCGTTGGGCACAAGTAGTAGAAAACAACGGCAACTATATTGTTGATTAAATTTTGTTGTATTGTTTAAATAAATTAGATTTTTAAAAGTATTAGAAAACGACATTAATTATTACTAGACCTAATATATAGGAATAGAGGCCTGGTGCACGATTTTTATGCAGGGGGATGCGGGGTGTCCCTCAGCCTAGCCTACACCCTCTCCAATCCTGGACCCCTTAAGGGATGCCCTCTCACAATGCAGGACTGCTGGCTCCCAACTGCTCACCTGCCTGCCTGCCTCATTGCCACTAACTGCTTCTAACTGCAAACCTGATCACCTCCTAACCACTCCCTTGCCAGCCTGATTGATGCCTAACTGTTCTCTTGCTGGCCTGATCACCCCTAACTGCCCTCCCCTGCCAGACTGGTGACTCCTAACTGCCTTCTTCTCCCAGCTTGGTCACCTCCCACTGCCCTCCCCTTCAGGCCTGGTTGGCCCTAACTGTCTTCCCTGCAGACCTGCACCCCCCAGCTGTCCTCCCCTGCCAGCCCAGTCACCCTAACTGCCCTCCCTTGCCAGTGGAGTCACCCCTAACTGTTCCCCCCTGCTAGCCTGGTCACCCCTAACTGCCCTCCCTTGCTGACCTGTACCCCCCCCCCCAACTGCCTTCACCTGCAGGCCTTGTCCCTCCCAACTGCCCTCCTCTGCTGACCTGAGCACCCCCAGCTGCCCTCCCTTGCAGGTCTGGTTCCTCCCAACTATCCACTCCTGTTGGCCTGATCATCCACCACTGCCCTCCCCTACCAGCCATCTTGTGTTCACATGGGGGCAGCTATCTTTGACCACATGGGGGCAGCCATCTTCTGGGTTGGAGTGATGGTCAATTTGCATATTACTCTTTTATTAGATAGAATAATTACCTGATGTCCTATATTTGGAATAACACTAGCCTTGAAGGTGAAATAATTCACCCAGTTGAAATGGCATTCAGAGTTATATTAAGAAGGAGAAAATAGGGATGATTCTGTGACAAATTTGGAGAAAAGGTCCTTGGGGAAAAAAGCAAGAGCAAGTTTGAGAGAAGAGAAAAAATGCATAAAAGTCTGTTGTGATGGTAAATGCAGAGAGATGGGTGTGAGGAGAACATGGCATTGGGAAGAGTCAGGGTGAGTCCAGGAGACCAGGAGACAGTCAGGACCTAAAGATTCTGAGAACTTAGTTCCAAAACATCAAGAAATATTTCCTCCTCTGTGTTTGAGAAGAGGTGTACTATGAGAGTGGTCAGAGGTGAGTTGTGTTAGAGATAAGGATTGACTATGTCAGTGCAGGTGGAAACTGAGGCATGATGCAGCCAGCAGTAGACATGTCATTGGTCACCAAGCCCATGGAAGTGGCTGGGGGTGGAATCCCAGGATGGAGGACAGAGTAGAGGTGGACAACGAGTGTTGTTTCAAATAGTTTGGATTTGAGGTACCTATAGAATGTGTCAAGTGGAAAATATTAGTAGACTCATGAATCTATCCAGGAAGAGGTATGTGGATGGAGCACAGAATTGTAGGGGAAGGGTAAGTGTTCATTTGAAACCAAAAAGACAGATTAAATGAATTCAACAGAGTGAGAAGAGCAGAGGGCAAGATTAAGGTCCTCAGTTGGCCTCTGGAAAGGTTGAAATAGACCCTCAAATATTACTTCCCTTTACCGATTTTATGCTTATCAAGTATGACACTTATCTGTAAAATTCACCTGCCCATCACTTCTACCCATGTTCCCATGGCAACTAAGGCTTCTCTGCCTCGCAGGGGAGAGCCACTCTGTAGGATTCTGGTGGGACACACTTCAGCCAATGGCACTGGCCATAGCAATCATATTTCTGAACCATCCAACCATGACACTCGGTTTAGTAATGAAAAGATGAACAAAACTACATTGAGTTGAATTCTATAAATTTAAAGTCACATCCAATAATTTCTTTCCTGGAAACTTTCTTTCCTTTCTATGTTTAAAACCATTCTGTCTTCAGCACAGGCATAGTTATACAACGTTGTAGACATTAGATATTGCTAAATGTGCGTTACAGTGAAAACAATGGGGAAAACTACATCTCAGCTGGCACTGGGATAAATATACAATTCACATATTCTCCACAACAGGGATATGGGGTGCCTACCAAGACATGTGAATTTATTAAAATTCATATTTTAAACTGTTGAGAAACCTCTAAAAGTAGTACATCTCAAATTTTAATAAAATAGTTAAAATCAAATGTTAAGAAATTGATTTACTGAAAGGTAGAAAGGGGAGAATATAAGACAACCACAACTAAAAAACTAGGATGACAGAGACAGAACACAAGTGGGCTTTCACCAGACCACTCACTACATTATGTGTCAGTAAGTGACAGACTCCAATTAAACGGCAAATTTATCAGATGGAATCAAAAGCAAGATTCAACTATAGATTGTCATAAATCATAAATAAAAATACAAAATAGATGCAGAGACATAGAAACATGGAGCACAATGTGAAACCTCAGAAGGCAGGCAGGGATGGGTAGGTGGACGGGAAGAGATCAACCAGAGAATTTGTATGCATATGTGCATAACCCGTGGACACAGACAGTAAGATGGTGAGGGCCTGGGGTGAGAGTCTGGGCAGGCTAGAAGGGGTTAATGGTGGAAAAGGTGAACATATATATAATAATTTCTACAATAGAGATTTTTTAAATAAAAAATACAAACCAACCAGTGAAATTTAAAAACAGTAGATCAAAAGCTTATATTAAGAAAAAAATAATAAATGTAAGCAACTAAAAAAAAAACATAAATAATTTATGTACAAAGTTGTTTTCTGTGGTACTATTTATAATTTTTAAAAATATTGAAAACTAGAAAAATATCCCACAACAGGAGAATGATAAAATTAATTACAATGTTGCATATTATAAACCTTTATGTAGCCATTAAAATCATGTGTTCAAGTAAAATTAATATACAAAATTACAGAATCATCATAATTTTTTAAAATAGAAAAAACAATTCTAATTATTTAAACTGAATATACAAAACATATATGGACTTTTAATTTTCCTCATTAAGTTTTTCTAATTTCCATACAATTTTATCAAAAAAAGTAGTCATTCTATATAGTAGAAAAAGCTATAAATTAAATATTTATAGTATCTCTTCTTCCCTGCTATGGCTAAGGAAAACTTTTGGGGTACTATACACATAAATTCATAAACTAAACAAATGTCAAAAAATGCCTTATGATTAAACTTTGTTAATATGACTTTATGTAGTTGGACTGTGGACAGTCATTACACTGGGGCTGGATTTGTTTCTGTTGGAGACAAGAAAATCATTTTAAGTTAATTGATAGAATTGAAGTTTAAGGTAATCAATTGAAAGGAACCTAACATTTGTTGATATTGTCATGTCAACCTTAGAAGTAAAACTGGCTTGTGTGAAACAAATACATTCACAAAAACTATTGTATTTTTTTCCAAGATTCAGTCCCAGGTCTTTTTTGCACCTTAAATTATGTCACCTATATTACCCATCGTGGTCCCCAAACATGGGTATACAGTGAATCCCTCATAGAAAAAAAAGGTTTTACCTGACATAAACTCTGATTGTTCAATCATCGTGTTTACATTTCTAAGTGAAATCCACTTCTCATTTTTAAATCTGAATATTAAAGTGCTAAAAACTACCTAACTTTGGATGTGTTCAGTGTCAGACATTTGAGGCCTGGATAGTCTCCTTTTCTGTTTTCAGCAGCTACAGCCTGGTCCAGGGGTCCAAGGCCTACGATGCTGTGATTCTAGGCACTTTCATGACATTGGCCTTGGGAATAGGCATATGCTCCATCCTGCATCATTAACCACCTCCCTCTGCTATAATGTTTCTGTCTGTAATAACCACAAGATATATTCACTTAATCTGGGGAAAACACCATTTCACTGAGTCTTTGTTAAAATCCTACATTCTTGCACTGCCAAATCAGATCTCTTCAGAAGTTTGCTATATTTCATGGCTTACTTCTGTACCCCAAATCTGAAACTCAAGTTCATACTACCCTTTATCTGACTCAATGATACAATAATTTCAGGTAGGTGCAGAAAAGCGACTAAATGGGCGATCTTTTAATGCAATCAGTATATGCATTTATGATATTCTTCTTAAGGGACATGAGCTTTTTGTAATGAACAGGAAAAACTAAAGATTCAACTCTTATTATAGATTTACAATTGCCAGTAATTCCAGGAAAATAATTGATAAGGTATTATATATATATAATTTCAATATATATTAGAAAATAGCCAGAATCAGAAATAATAATAGCTCTAGAACTCAACACTTGCTCTAGGCAATAAGTGTACACCAAGGGCCTCCTCCTGGAACAGAAGACATCATTTGCGGAAAGTGCTTCAGGCACGCTGAGAGCTGAGCTCCAAACAACTCCTTCTGTTCTGGGGCAGGCTGGCCTGCAGTCTACCCCAGATGGTTTTCTGGAATAAAAGTGACCACTTTTTGACTTTGTGAGATTATAGTTGGCTTGTACAAATAATGATCCCTTATGCATAAGATTTTCAATAGCTATAATTAATGATATCTAAAGCACCTATTTAAACAATATAAAAAGGACTTCAATAAAACAATGTTTTTAACTACCCCTGATTACATATGAAATCTAAGAGCTTTTAAGGTACATTTTGCTTCAAGTTCTTATTAGAGGTAAATGTTTTAATAACAAAGTTAGCATTGTGGTGTGGTTGAAAGTTCTCTGTAATTCTGCATTAAAAAAAAAAAACAAAAAACAAAAAAAACCTGTAAGACATGCCCTGTGTACTGAGCACTCTTCCTGCTGAGAAGAATCCTATTTGTGAATGTGAAAGCCCAGTTTTCCTTTTCAACCTCCCAAATAACCCCAATTTACTTTTGAATGAATTGAATTTTTAACAGTAAATTATTTTGTCCTAGAAATTCACATTATATATTTCCCTCCCAGTTTTGTCTTTTCAATGTATCCAATTAAAACAAATTTAAACAACCAAACAAATAAACTTTGAAACTATGTATCCACTCAGCTTTTATTCTTCTTCACTATGTCATGCTCTGAAATATTAAATGTAGATATTTTGTAAGTTGATAACTTACTCTCAAAATCTAAGTCCATTGAGGAGGGATGTCAGCAACTATTTATTTCAGGTGATAGTGAAGTGGTTTTCAGGAAGACTTAACTCCATTTATCCTCTCTCTAGGCCATAATCTTGTTACTTATGCTTCCGCATAGATAAGCACCATCTTATAAGCCCCAGCATTAAGAGTTTTTACAGAATTCAGTACAAAGGAGTACTCACAGGATGAGAATCCTCAAGGGAAGCAGAACCGTCCAGATTCTAAATCTAAGCAGAGGAAATGAAGGATTAAGAGTTTAGCTGTATAATTTTAGCAAAAATAAATATTTTTTTACAATGGGGTTATTCTAGCTGAGACTTTCCCTATGAGGCTAAACCATTTTTTATGTTATTATTGTCACTAATGAGTCCTGCAAGAAACAAAACATTAACTTTTTTTATTCTCCTAATTTTAATAGAGTGTTTTGCTATTTGCTTTCATTTAGTTTCCTGGGAAGTGTTTTGATTATTTTTCAGCTCTAACTGAACAGTGTATGCTGATTAGAGAACATTGTATGCTAATCAAAATTTAATTTTATACTGAGATGAAGAAAACTTTCTGATTTTTTAGAAAGAGTCCTATTCTTTCTAAATGTATATAGATTATTGATCTATTCTTAGTTTTATTTGGATATTTGTGAAGGACTACATGAGACTGTAACTAATATATAAAATATTTCAGATTTCTGAATATTCTTAGCTCTTCAAAAATATATTATTCCAAATGTCTTAATTGTTTATTAATTTAGCCAAAACCTAAGGTTTCAAATCATACCTGACTCCCCCTCCTCCCTTCATGACAGGATACAGACCTCAATGGGATCAGGGTCATGCATATCTACATGTAACTTAATGTCCTGGCAGGCCACCTTATGGGGGTAAAAGCAATCATCACTAGCAGTCTTAAAATCACTCTTCAATTTATATTCGATAGCAGTAAGAAATTAAATGCTTTGAACTTACTGGGTTTCTCCTGCCAGTTTTTAGCTACTCAGACCATTAAAATGTAATTATATAAAAGTTTCCAACTTGATAAGTCTGTAACAGCTCTGAACGTTGATCTGAGAATAAAACAAATTCACCTTTATTTATTTGCCCCTGGAATGAGTCATCTATGTAAAATTGCTTTTTCTGCATACTAGTAGATTTTGAAATAGAGTGTGACTAATTTAACTTAGAGCTCTTTTATCAGGTAAGCTAATGAGTTAACCAAAGTTAATTTAATCCATATTGATAATGGAGCTGAAAATTCCTACCTCAATTAAATTTAAAAAAAATATATATTTTATTGATTTTTTACAGAGAGGAAAAGAGAGGGATAGAGAGTTAGAAACATCAATGAGAGAGAATCATCGATCAGCTGCCTCTTACACACCCCCTACTGGGGATGTGCCTACAACCAAGGTACATGCCCTTGACAGGAATCGAACCCAGGACCTTTCAGCCCACAGGCCAACACTCTATCCACTGAACCAAACCGGCTTTGGCTCAATTAAATTTTGAATAATATATATTTAAAAGCTTAAGTATGTAAGTGAAATTTAATGTGTGTTAGCTACTTCATTTGTAACTGTATGCTAATTTAGTAACATATAAAATATGCCTGACAACATAAACTTGAAATGTCCCCAACACAGGTTAAGCGCGGCGGTAATGGCTTAAAGAGACCACTGTGATCATGGTCTATAACTCTACCCAAACCAGCACAAGCTAATTATAACCTGTTTAAAAAATATATGTTTGCTCTAACACCCGTGATTGATCAAATCAGACTCACAGAGATCTTAGCCTGTCTCAAGCTTCACTGATAAATTGAAAGGCACGAGCAATCCAGAAAGCCAAGCCAGGGCCGGGGAGAAGTCTGGGAAATGCAGTGTGGTCCCAAGGTCCTCACATCACTCATCAGAACCCATCCGCTGTGACCCGAGGAGCTGGGGGGTTCTCTAGCTGCGGCTTCCTGCTCGCCTCACAAAGTGGAGAGAGTGAACGTGAAGATGCATCTTCATTTTCCTCCCAGTAATCACCAGGAGGCCAGACATTTTCCTGGGGGACATGCCCTATGAATCCACAGAACTTCCATTCGTGAACCATAAGGAATTTTAAGCCACGAACTTCTTGCTAAGAATTTTCCTCAAATAAGAACTAACCTTCTGCCCCGGCTGGTGTTGCTCAGTTGGTTGAATGTCCTCCCATGCAATAGGACTTGGTGGTTCAATTCCAGATCAGGGCACTTGCCCGGGTGCAGGGTCAATCCCCAGGAGGGGACATGCAGGAGACAGCTGTCAATGTTTCTCTCTCATGGATGGCTCACCCTTTCTTCCTCTCCCTTCCTCTTTCCCTGTAAAACCAATAATAGAACATATTTTAAAGATAACTCGCAAATATCATTAGTCTACCTGTTAGTATATTTACCAGTAAGTTATTCGTATAGTTTTAAGATAATTAGACAGTAGCCTTCCCTCCTAATGGGCTCCTACCTCCAACTCCTAGAGCTGGAACAAGTGTCACAGGCTCTCAATGCCCTCCTCTATACTTTGACCTAAATCAATATATCTCATCACATAATTTTCAAATATATTTTCACAATTTGCCTTGCAACCTTTTCTACAATATCTTACACAAAAGAATCAGAAAGTATTCTGATGATTGCTAGACTTTGAATATGTAAGAAGGAGTTGATACTCAATCTGTAGAGACATTAATGGTGGCCACACATCACTTCCAATCCCTTTCAAGGTCTTTGGATATTGTTTCAACCAGCTCAATTACTTTTTTCTCTCTCCATCCTTCATAGCTATGTGACTGGCTAAAGGCATTTAATTGAGTAATGTAATTTTTCTACAGCCAAGTGCACTTATATTTCTGACTGGTCAGCTTCTATAAGTGCCACACCAAGAGAAACTCCAGCTCAGTTTCCCAAAATACTTACCATCTGATGGATTCACACTCTAGAGCTATGTTCAAGAGAAGGAGAAAAGAAAATGAGTATAATAATGTATTTTTATATAATGATAGTACTGTCAAGAAAATAAACCATGGCATTACACACAGTTTATATTATTTCAGAATATAAAGAGTTTTACCCACTTGTTGGGAAACAAATATGCCAAGGTAGGAGAGAAGAAATTTCCAACAAGACTGAAATCAAGCAGAAAGACGTAATTCTGTGGCATGCATGTGTGAATAGCAGCGGGAATGGTAATTGAGTGAACTAAGTGAAAAATCATTAGACTGGAGGTGAGGGAGGGGAGTGAGGGTCGGGCCTGAATAAGGTGAGACCAGGTTTGGAGGGTTATTTGCAGGTGAATGGAGGCCCTGAAGGTCTCTGTAACCTGAGGTGTCATATGATCCAATTTAGTTTCCAAGAAACACTCTGGGACTCTTTGGATAACAAATCAGAGTAGGTCAAGATTAGAAGCATTGCCCAGCTGGCATGGCTCAGTAGTTGAGCATGGACCCATAAACCAAGAGGTCAGGGTTTGATTCCCAGTCAGGGCACATGCCTGGGGTTGTGGGTTCCATCCCCAGTGTGCAGCCTGCAGGAGGTAGCTGATTGATGATTCTCTTTCATCATTGACCTTTCTATCTCTCTCTCCCTCTCCCTTCCTCTCTTGAAATCAATAAAAATATATTTTAAAAAATAAAGGTTAGAAGCAGGGAGGCCATATAACACTTGAAAAATTAGTTAAATGGTTTGAGTTCCAGAATCAAAATTACAATTGCTTTTATTTTGCCAAATTCTTTTTCCTGAGTAGTACAGGCTGCCAGGCTACTGAGAGCACAGTATGGCACTGAAATGCCAGCCGCCACATTGTTTATACTAAGACTGCTGCTCCCGGCATGCTGGAGAAGTACAGCCACACATTGAGCTACTCACTATTATTTAAAACTAGAGGCCTAGTGCACAAAATTTGTGCACAGGGAGAGGGTGTCGCTCAGCCCAGCTTGTACTCTCTCCAAGCTGGGACCCCTTGAGGGATATCCAACTTTCCATAAACGGGCAGTCGGACATCTCTCTCACAATCCAGGACTGCTGGCTCCCAACCACTCGCCTGTCTACCTTCCCAATTGCCCCTAACTGCTTCTGCCTGCCAGCCTGATCACCCCCTAACTACTCCCATGCCAGCCTGATTGATGTCTAACAGCTCCCCTGCCAGCCAGTTTGCCCCCAACTTCCCTCCTCTGCCAGCCTAGTCACCCCTAACTGCCCTCCCCTGCAGGGTTGATTACCCCCAATTACCCTCCCTTGAAGGCCTGGTACCTCCTAACTGCCCTCCCCTCCTGGTCCTCTTGTGGTGGTCATCTTGTTTCCACATGGAGGCAGAATCTTTGACCACATTGGACAGCCATCTTATGTGTTGGAGTGATGGTCAATCTGCATATTACTCTTTTATTAGATAGGATACTAATTCAACAACATATATTGTCTTTGATATTTTCCTTTTCCTATAGCATGCCTTTCAAGTTTACTTTAAGCACCAAGTATCTGATTGTAAAGAATTAAATATATTATTAGTTTTCTCCAGAGTGAACTGCAATGAACACTTGGCTCACAAAACTCAGTGGCAGAAATGCTTCTTAATAATTTTGTCTTTATTTCTTGTTGCTAGGCTCCATAAGCCACTCTCTAACTTGAATTTAATGAAAACAAATTGCTGTATTATGTTCCATTCACACAATCTCTTTGATTCAAGAGAAATAAATAAGAAAAGCTAAGAAGAGTGAGCAGATAATGTCACGATGGAAAGGAATAAGAGCATGGTTACTGTAACTGTTTTCACACTATGAGCAACGTGACAATTACTTGGAAATTACATCTTTTAGCATAACCACCTTCACGCTTTTCCTGAAAATGCAGGTGTTTATTTTCACACCTGTGGTTTATTGGTGACACAACTCTGATAAAATCTAAGACCACAGGGGCTGGCATATTTGTTCTTATTTCTCTTTAATTAATAGTCTTAGAGATGAAGAAAAAATTAAATATAAAAGTCATGATGAAATGATAACGGTAGACAGCTCAACTGTTTGCCCTAATGAAGTGCTACCTGGAAAAGCACATAGCATAATATATGACATTTGGAATCAATATTTATTTGTTATTAATATGCATTTCAAATTTGAGCATGCGATGCTTTTTTTTAAAAATTTTCTTTGATTAAGGTATTACATATATGTCCTTATTGCCTCATTGTCCCCACCCCCCACTCATGCCCTCACCCGCCAGGTGTCTGTGACCTTTGGTTAGGCTTATATGCATGCATACAAGTCCTTTGGTTGATCTCTTCCCCTTACCCCCACCCCTCCCCTACCTTCCTTCTGAGATTTGATGGTCTGATAGATGCTTCTCTGTCTCTGGATCTGTTTTTGTTCATCAGTTTATGTTGTTCATTATATTCCATAGATAAGTGAGATCATGTGGTTTTTATCTTTCTCTAATTGGCTTATTTCACTCATTATAATGCTTTCCAGTTCCATCCATGCTGTTGCAAATGATAAGAATTTCTTCTTTTTTACCACAGTGTAGTATGTCACTGTGTAGATGTACCACAGTTTTTTAATCCACTCATCTGCTGACTGGCACCTAGGCTATTTCCAAATCTTAGCTATGGCGAGGCTTTCTTTAACTCTCCACCTAATTTTCTAATTCACAGACGTATAATTTAATTGAATGCAACCAACTCAACAGTCCGTGGTGGACACATAGGGTTGTGAGATAATTCAATGTGCAAACATCCACCTGCCCTCAGTCACACTGGCAAGGAGACAATTGGTCAAATCTCAAAAACATGTGTTCAACTTATTGAAATGACTACAAATAACTTCATCAGCTGAACTCACAGGAGGAGTAAAATGTTCTCCTAGTTTTCACAAGAGCTAATCATTATTAGTTTAAAGGTGAGTTGGACAGAAAATTCTGGAAGTGCAGAGTTATGAAAGTATCTTTTACTGGGGCATCTGCCTCCATTTGACCTCTAAGCCCCAAATTTTAAAAGTAACATAGAAAAGAATCAACGATAAATAAACATATTGAAATTAAATTAAAGCAATGTAGTCAAGTTATAGCTCCTTCCTGTAAACTTCGTGTGGCTGGTAAGAGTTTGGGACAGTAAAAGGGGGAATTTTTGAAGTGAGGAATAAGAATGATTACACACGTGGAGTAAGTAATGGATTGTGGACCAGTGTTAGAGATAACACAGAGTTTATAACGAACCTCAAAAGAAGGCGATGAAGCAGGTCATGCAGGTAGAAGAGAAAGAGATACAGCTGACTGTTAGAAGATGAGTGCAGTGATTTGAAGTGGCTTGGTCTGTTGGAATTCTTTAAGACAGGAAGGAAGGATGTTCAACAAGGCAAATATTTAATGAGCAACTACAGGCACCGGGCAGCACAGACATGAGACTTCTCTTCCACTGCGCAAGGTCACAGAATCCTTCTACATGTGAGCCTATTCTGTCTGTCTCCTCCTAGGATTGCCTGGGCCCAGTGAGTGGGCCATTCAGCAGTGGTTAAGGGAGAGTGGATGTGAGGTATGAATGAGTACTAGATAGAAATGAAGAAAACAGACTGAAGAAAGCAATGAGTATCACTGCACACCTATTAAATGCTATTCCTCCTGCATGTCAAACCTGACGAGACCACATGCTGGGGAGAATACAGGGGACCCTCACCCACTGCTCTCGGGAATGCGAGCTGGTGGACACATTCTGAAGAACAGTTTAGCAGTTTCTTATAAATTAAACATATTTATCCAAGTAAATAAAATTTTAGATTCACACAAAACCTGTACGTTATTGTTGATAGTATCTTTGCTTATTTAATCACCCAACACTGAAAACACCCAATGTCTTTCAACTGGTGAATGGATGGACATGCTCTGCTATTCCCATGCAATGGAGATGTGGAATACCACACAATAATAAAAATGAACAAGAGCTGAAACTGGTTTGGCTCAGTGGTAAGCATCAGTCTGCGGACTGAAGGGTCCCAGGTTTGATTCCGGTCAAGGGCATGTACCTTGGTTGTGGGCACATCCCCGGTAGGGGGTGTGCAAGAGGCAGCTGGTCGATGTTACTCTCTCATCGACATTTCTAGGTCTCTATCTCTTTCCCTTCCTCTCTGTAAAAAAATAAATAAAATATATTTTTTAAAAATAAAATAAAAATAAAAATAAAAATGAACAAGTTATCGATTCATGAAAAAAATGTGGCTGGGTCTAGAATGCATTTTGCTAAGTGAAATAAAACAGAATCAAAACTCTACATGTCATTTCTTAAAAAAAATATATATATATATATATATATATATATATATATATATATATATTGTGTGTGTGTGTGTGTGTGTGTGTGTGTGTGTTTATTGATTTCAAAGAGAGGAAAGGAGAGGAAGAGACAGAAACATAAATGATGAGAGAGAACCATCAATAGGCTTCCTCCTTCATGCCCCCTACTGGGAATGGACCCTGCAACCTAGGTGTGCCCTAACTGGGAATCGAGCCGTGCCCTCCTGGTTCATGGGTGGATGCTCAACCACTGAGCCATACTGGCTGGCCAAAATTCTACATATTGCTTGATCCTGTCTATGTGTCATCTGGAAAAGGCACACAATTAAATGGAAACTGATGAGCAGGAGCTGGAAGTGTGACCAGGGGCTGATTACAAAGGGACCAAACAAGGGAGTGTTGGTGTTGCTGGGACTGGAGCATGCCTGTGGGGATGGCACTGGTTCTGTACATCTTGCAGAACTAAAATGGACAGACCTGGACACATCGAAGTCCAAGTTATACTTTCTGTAAATAAAAATTCAAGCATACTACCGTGCATTAGTTAAGTCCTGTGTTGTGGATGTGTGCTCATTTAATTCTACCCTAGAAGACAACATAGATATTAAAAGAGTTAGTAATTATTAGGGTCAGCATTCAAACCCAGATCTTTTGATTCTGAATTCAGTGTTCCTTGTATTGTATCGAGTGAAAATAAAGGTATTTATATCATTAAAGTAAGTATATATGCCATTATAATTCTTATGTTTCAATTCTCCTTTGCATTTTCCAGTGAATTAAAAGATGTTTATATTTGTCCTGTTGACAAATGTTTGTTTTCCAAAGTATTATTCAGAGTAGATGAAGCAGTCTTTATACTGTTGACTCCACAAATGTCTTTAATTATTAACATCTAATTCAGCATGCACAGCACAGCTTTTTAGGTAAGTGTCATTAAATTATTTATCAGGATGTAGTGGTCAAAATGCTTTTACCATATTACTAAAAGTAGGCTTGTGACATGATGATGTTACATTTAATCATTTAGAAGGGTAAGTGGATGAAAGCATTTTTTCTTTCATAAAATTAATTATTGAATACAATATTACATTAAAAATAAATCATTGTTTCTCTCATTTTTACTTTGTAATTATGTTCATACATCCAAACTACTTTGTTCTATATCTAGTTTTTAAGTTATTGCCTCTTCTATTTTTCCATTCTTTTTAACATGTTTTAATAGGGTGCCAGCAATTCACATTTTATGGCATCAATAAGTTATAGTTACATTCGACTAATGAAAGAGGTCATTAGAATCAAACGAGAGTATTTCTTTTAAATATATTGTTAAGATCCAAGTACTTCATGATGTCTCATTCTTAGGATCACTTTGACAACACATTTCAGTGTTCCTAAAAAGATCAGTCCTTTGTTTTTATGACTACTCACCATCATGTGTGTGTGTGTGTGTGTCAGTATGTGCAGAGTGTATGTGTGTGTGAGTGTGTGTGTTTGTGTGTGTGTGTGTGTAAAATATTTGAAGTTCAAAACAACAGCATGAACTACATTTTAGAACCAAAACTCATATCCTGCTAACTCTTTCCTTGTAAAGAAAAAGATAGCAGAGTATAACAGGAGAAATTGAATGTAGAAATAATTTTAATGTATCTATGACAAAAACCTATATTTGTTATGTAAATGAAAAGATAAAGGATATTTTTCTAGGTATTATAGAAAAGCATATACAAATAATTGATACAAAATTTAATGTTTGTTCTTGTTCAATATGTCTACCATTATATAAATATGCAAATACAAGGATGGTGTGCTCATAATGTGGACAGGACATGGAAGAACTACTCTATAAACTTCCACGGTGAGCATGATAAAATGCTGTGGGGATAATCCAAGTAAGCAAGAAAGATTTCCTCAGCATAAGTCTGTTGTTATTCAGCTAGAGTGTTTTAAAATTCATTATTTTCTTCTTCAATGCAGACATTACTGATAGACTTTCAAGACACAGTAGTTGACATTTTTTGAAATCAACCTAGACAAATGAAGGACAAAGGGTGCATTTTCTTGGACCAGTGTATATGGAGGATTTTACCAGGCAACCCTCTGAGTATCAACACTGCTTAATACTGATCTGGGGGACAATGATGGTTCCTTCTTAGAAGTCATGGTCAATCACGTACAGTCATATCTAGGGATTGTATCATTGCAAGTTATGTTTTGGGCACACTCTTTAGCTTGCAGGTTCTTGACACAAAAGACAGTCACAGTGTATTTATAGCCTTTAAGGCCACTGATCATTGATATGATGGACCATTATGTCTCCTGAACGTGTTGGCTGTTGGAACTATTGGTCTATTAACAGAATCTCTCCTGTCTAACACACGTGCACTATGAGACCATCTGCCAAATATCCTCATGAAGAAATTAATCTCTTATGCATCCTATGCTTAAGTAATTTCCACTGGCACAAAGATTCTCCTGCATGTCTATTGTGCTTCGAAGTCCTTGAGCCTCTTTGTCACCTTCCCTACTAATGATCTGCAATATTCTAGTCAGTTATTTTGTAACAGTCCAATTAGCAATGCTAATAAATCTCTTCATTTTTAATATAGATTCCCAAAAGCTTCAGAGTATTTCCTTTTGAAAACTTTCCAATTTTGTTAGAAAATTTTGGACTTAATAAAGAGCAATTTTGAAGGAAACTTCATAATTGGTTATGGGTTTTTCGAGGTATGGTTATCATTGATGCACTACTGCTGTAAACCATTATTTTTTGTTAGTTATTGTTGTATTTTAACTATTACTTCTTATGTTTGAGATCATTTTGAATTTACCTAAGAGGTAAAGAAATGGTACACAGGGTTTCTATAAGCTTTTCTCCTAGCTTCTGCTAAGATTATATATTTTATAACAACAAAACTGTTATAAAATGTAAGGAGTAATCATTGGTGCAATGCTATTTAATAAAGCATAGACTTAATTAAATGTCAGGTTTTTTTCCCTCTCATTAATTTTTTTTTTTTTGTGTGTGTGTGTGCCATGTTCCCACCCAGGGTTCAACATTGTTCCCAGTGTTAAGTGTCCTTATCTCTTCTAATCATCAACACTTCTTTAGTCCTTCTTTGTCTTTCATGACCTTCATAATTTGGAAAGGTACTAGACAGTTATTTTTTTTACTAGAGGCCCAGTGCATGAGATTCGTGCACAGGTAGAATCCCTAGGCCTGGCCAGTGATCAGTGCCGATTTGTGGGACAACCAGCAGGGTGATTGCGGAGTGACCCTTGGCACCCACCTTGCCCAGCCTGGTGTCACATGCTCACCGGCCCCACCCCTGCCACTGCTGCTGGTTGCCTCCCTCTGCCTGGCAACTGGCAGGGTGATTGGGGCTCCCCAACTCCTATCTACCTTGGCTGTCTTGCAGCCTGTGGTTTGGGGGGGAAGCCCTTGTGTTGAATGCCTGCCCCCAGGTGGTCAGTGCACATCATAGTGACTGGGATTCTGCTGTTTGATGGATTTGCATATTAGGCTTTTATTAGAATAACTATCTTCAATTTTGGTTTGTCTAATGTTTTCCTCAATTTTAGATTGAAGCATTGCATTGTGAGAAAGGACAGTAGAAAAGTTCAGCTATTATCTGCACATTTTGTCAGGTGTGGAGGCCAGACATGGCAGGGGTCTCCCTTTTCTGCATCCAGCATGGAAAGAGAGATGAACAAACCTGTTCTAAGTGGAGGTGGCCAGGGATTGAGAAATAACAGAAAAAAAGAAGGAAGATACAGAAATAGATTTAAAGCTGGGAGCTGGGTGGGCCGCCATTCTCTCTGATGGAGAGGCAGCAAGGATGAGGAGCCCACACAGCACATTTATTTTATACCCCAAATACCAGGAAGTATCACCAAAACTTAGAATCAAAAGAGCTTATTTATATTATTGAGTAGACCAGAGCATTCTTGGTATTTAACTGGATTTACATATCAAAGTCCGCTCCTGCCAACACCTGGGCTGATATGAAGGCCAAGCTGATAACATGTGCAGCCTCATTGGGGAAGTATATTTCGAGTGTGTGGCTCTGCTTATCGCCCTAAGTTCAGCTGACAACAATTTAAAGAAATGTCCATGTGCCTTCCCAGGCTTTGTCTACAGTCAGGATGTGTGAAGTTATTCATGTTACTGATGACTTAAACCTTGATCATTTGGCTATTCATGATGTCTGTTTGATATTACTGTTTTTAAAGTTATAATTACTACATATTATTTTGAGACTATGCAAACATTGTTTCCATTTAGACTTTCCCCTGATCATTTACCATCATGGAGGGTAAATTAGAGTGTGATACAGTATTAGTGATAGTCTATGTCCCTCCCTCCATCTTCAATTATTAATTTGAATGCTTCTAAAGACTTGTTACTTCTTCCCTATTGAGTTCTTTATTCAGTTATTTATTTATTTCAGTGTGGACTCACAAATGTTTATTTCATTTGGGGGGTTAAAATCCAGCTCTTTGCCTATTTATTTTTTACTCAAGTCATTCCGGTTCTGGCCCCTGGGAATTCTAGGGTCAACTCTAGTTGAGCAGCAAAAGTATCATGCAAAAAATATCCTGACAAATGAGTAGCTGGTTCATGCCATATAGCACCAATGGAGAAGGGAACCTGTAAGAATATTGAAGGGAAAATAAATTGACTAACTCCATGTCATTTAAAATAAGTTTACAAATGGGTGGCAGGAAAATTGCCTGTATGGGGTAAATAAATTCTACCACACACACAAAAAGCATAATTGTAAAGGTAAAATTCATTTCATTAGGTATTAATACATATGCATGGGAAGATAGTTTTCAAACACATCTCTCATCAGTATGACCACATACTACTGCCCTGTCCACTCCTGAAGTCCACTGTCAGGATGAGACTGGACAAATTAGCTTCCCAAAGCCCCCTTGTTAGATACCAGCACTGGGAGCTGAGGGCTTCAACATATAAAACTGGGGCTTATTTCAGTCCACAGCCGGAGCGCATTTACAGGAGGACAGAATAAGCCAGGTGGTTTTTGTCTAACCAATTCACTCAAAGTTGACGATTTTGCTTTTATTGATTGCCTCAGTGAGGGTTAAACTTGGAAATGTTCTGCCTGAAGGAGTTATATTCTAGTAATTCTATAATGAACAAATAAGCTCTTTAATCCTGAAAATAAATTATGCAATTAAGATTAAGTGTGCACTACTGAGCATAGAAAACAGAACCAACCAGTTAGAGAAAATAACTAGTGATGTCGAAAATAGGAATCAAAAAATAATGCAGAAGGAAGAAAAGAGAGACCTGAGAATAAAGAAAGATGAAAGAGCTCTACAAGATCTATCTGACTCCATCAGAAAAAGCAATACTAGAAATATAGGCATTATAGAGGAGAAAGAGAGGGAGCATGGAATGGAAAGTCTATTAAAACAAATAATGGATGAGAGCTTCCCCAACCTATCAAAAGAACCAGTCCAAGAAGCAAACAGAACACCCAGTTACCTCAATCCAACAAGGACTTCTCTAATGCACTTGGTATGGAAGCTATCAAAAATTAATGACAAAGAAAAATTCTCAAAGAACCATGGAAAAGTAGGAAGTGACCTACAAAGGAAAACCCATCTCAATTCCATCCAACTTCTCAGCAGAAATTCTATAAGTCAGAAAAAACTAGAATCAAATATTCAAACATCTGAAAGAAAGGAATTACAGCCATGGATACTATATCCAGCAAAATTATCCTTTAAATGTGAAGGCGGAATAAAGACATCCTCACATATGCAAATGCTGAGGTATTTCATTACCAGAAAATCTCAAATTGAAGGCAATACACAGAAGAGTTATTCTACCTGAAACATACAGTCACAACACTAGTAGTAAAATCACAAAAAAAAAAAAACCTACAGCATAAACAGAGAAAAGTTGTAACAACAACAACATACAAGAGGAAGGGGGAAAGGTCTAAGCTGGTAAAGGAGGATGAAGATCAAGTGAATTCAAAAGGGAAAACCTATGGTATAAACAGGCAACTTCATTCTTTATAAACATAATAATAACCACACTCAAAAATCCCCAAACCAGGACTTATAGCTTAAAAAGAAGAGGAAACAGAGGAAAGATGTATAGGATGTCTTTGAACAAAAACAACAGATAGAAACATAAAGGAAAAGAACCAATAGAGATGCAGAGCTACCAGAAAACAAAAGATAAAATGGCTATTGGAAATTCTAAAAATTCAATAATTATCCTAAATTTAAATGGCCTAAATTCACCAATAAAGAGGCACAGAGTATCAGAGTGAATAATAATAATAATAATAATAATAATAATAATAATAAAACCAACAATATGCTGCCTGCAAGAGACACATCTAAGTGGCAAAGAGAGAGGCAGATTCAAAGTAAAAGGGTAGAATATAATTTTCTAACCAAACAACATACTCAGAAAAGCAGAAGAAAGGAAACAATAAATATTTTAGCATAATTAAATGAAATGGAGAACAAAATACTATACAAAAAATTAATAAAACGAAGTGCTAGTTCTTTGAAAAGATTAATAAAATTGATAAACCCTGGTTAGACTCACTAAAAAAAAAAGGAAAAGACCGATATAAACAAAATCATAAATGAAGAAGAAGTCACTAAAGACATCACAGATATACAAAGGAACATACTAGAATATAATGAAAGGTTACATGCCACCGAATTCAATAATTTAGAAGAAATGATAGTCGCTGGAAACTTATAACCTTCCTAGACTAAATCATGAACAACTGGAAAGTCTAAATAAACCAATCAGCAGTGAGAAAATTGAAACAACCATCAAATATCTTTTAAAAAACAAAAGTCCAAGGCCAGATGGCTCCACCAGTGAATTCTACCAATCAATCAAGGCAGACATAAAACCTATACTTCTCAAACTTCTCCAAAAAGTTGAAGAAGAGACAATACTCCCTAACACATTTTATGAGGCCAATATAACCCTGATACTAAAATCTGATGAAGATAACACACACACACACACACACACACACACACACACACAAAACAAAAACAAACAAACAAAAAACACAGACTAATATCCCTGATGAGTACAGATGCAAAAATCTAAAACAAAATATTAGAAATCAAATACAACAACACATCTAAAAAATAATACATCAGGATCAATTGGGGTTTATTCAAGGGGCAAAAGGATGGTTCAACATATGCAAATTAATCAATGTAATACACCACATCAACAAAATAAAGGATAAAAATCTTATGATCTTATCAATAGATGCAGAAAGAGCATTTGGTAAGATACAGCATTCATTTACAAGCATGATTAAAACACTCAATAAGCTAGTACTAGAAAGAAAGCATCTCAACCTAATGCTATATATGATAAATCCTCAGCTAATATGATACTCAGCAGTGAAAAACTAAAAGCCTTTCCTCTAAGACCAGAACTAAGACAAAAATGTTTACTCTCACCACTCTTACTCAACATAAGGCTGGAAGTCCTGGCCAGAGCAATAAGGCAAGAAAAATAAATAAGAGGCATACAAATAGGGAAGAGGTTAAGCTGTCACTTTTTATGCCGAAATAATTCTGTATATAGGAAACCCTAAAGACTCTTCCAAAAAACTATTAGAAATAATTAACAAATACAGTCAAGTTGCAAGATACAAAATCAATGTGCAAAAAATTCATTCCCTTCCTGTATGCTACAAAACTTCAGAAAATAAATGAAGAAAAAAATTATTTTGCAATTGCCACCAAAAGAATAAAATACCTAAGAATAAATTTAACAACGAATGTAAAAGACCTATATACTAAAAATTACAAAATATTATTAACAGAGATTGAAAAAGACAAAACAAAATGGCAAAACATCTGGTGTTCAGGATTGGAAGAATCAACATAGTTAAAATGTCCATATTACCCAAAGCAATATACAGATATAATGCAATCCCCATCATAATTCCAATGTCATTTTTTAAAAAAATAGAATGAGAAAGCATCATATTTGTGTGGAGCCACCGAAAACCAAGGCAATCCAAAGGGGGAGGAAATTAAGTTAGAGGTACCACACTACCTGACTCCAAATTATCCTACAGAGCTATGATAATCAAAAGAGCATGGTATTGGCAGAGAAACAGACATGCAGATAAATGGAACAGAATAGAGAGACCAGATATAAAACTACAGGTACATAGACAAATAATTTTCAACAAAGTAGCCCAAAAAATACAATGGGTAATAGATAGTCTCTTCAATAAATGGTGCTGGGAAACTGGAAAGCCACATACAAATGAATAAAACTGGATTTTTGTTTGTCCCCATTTTCAACAATTAATTCGAAACGTAACAAAGACCTACATATAATACCTGAAACAATAAATTACATAGAAGAAAATGTAGGTAACAAACTATGGACCTTGGTCGTAGAGAACATTTTATGAAATGACCCCAAAGGCAAGGGAATTAAAGGCAAAAATAAATGAATGGGGCTATATCAAACTAAAAAGCTTCTGCACAGCAAAAAACAAACAAACAAACAAACAAACAAACAAACAAAAAACCACACACACACAAACTGACAATAAAACAAAGAGGCAGCCATCCAGATGGGAGATGATATTTGCAAACAGTAGCTCCAACAAAGGTTTAATTTCCAAAATATACCAAGAACTCATAAAACTCAATACCAAACAAACAGGCAACCCAATCAAAAACTGGGCAGACAACCTGAAAATACACCTCTCCTAGGAAGATATACAAATAGCTAATAGATATATGAAAAGATATTCAGCCTCACTGGCAATTAGGAAAATGAAAGTAAAAACTACAATGCGGTACACCTCACACCTGTTAGAGTGGCCATTATCCACAAGATAAACTATAACAAGTATAGGAGAGGTTCTGGGAAAAAGGGAACCCTCATTCAATGCTGGTGGGAAGGTAGACTGGTACAGCCACTATGGAAAGCAACTAGAGAGTCCTCAAAAATTAATAGAGCTACCATACAATGCAGCAATCCCACTCCTTCATACACACACACACACACACACACACACACACACACACAAACAAAACCTAGAAATTGTGTATTTGCAAAGATATATGCAACTCTATGTTCATTACAGTATTATTCACAGTGGCCAATACATGGAAACAACCAAAGTGTCCCATGATAGAGGACTAGATAAAGAAGATGTGGTCCCTATACACTATGGAATACTATTTGTCCATAAGAAAGGATGAAATAGTACCATTTGCAACAACATTGATGGACATTGAGAAAATTATGCTAAGTGACATAAGTCAGTCAGGAAAAGCTAAGAACCATGCTAGTATGATTTTACTCATACGTGGGATATAAAACGGAAATCATGAACACAAACAGCAGGGTGGTGGTTGCTAGAGGGAAGGAGGTGGGGAAGAAAGGGGTCTTAATACAAGGTGACAGAAGATCTGACTCTGGGTGGTAGACACACAGTGTAATATACAGATCTTGTAACATAGAAACCCACACCTGAAACATATGTGTCATGTTGACCAATGTTATCCCAATCACTTTAATAATCATTTAAAAATCGAGCTCTTTAAATGGAACTGTATATGGTAACATTACTGACTAGCACTCTGGTGTCCATCTTAACATGTGCTGTCTCTGCTATTAAGAGTAGGCAATTAAGAGATAAACATGCACTGCACTGGTGTGGCTCAGTGGTTGAGTATTGACCTATGAACCAGGAGGTCAAGGTTCAATTTTGGGGACATGTTTGAGGCAGAAGATCTATGTTTCTCTCTCATCAATGTTTCTCTTTCTCCCTTTCCTTTCTCTCTGAAATCAATAAAAATAATTTTTTTAAAAAGAGAAACATGCAAACATGTCATTAAAATAAAAGAGCCACACAGAATTAGCTGTAAGTATTTCTAAAAGGCCACTTAGTTTTTATCCACCTGTGTCCTTCAAACATGTTTTACAATGTTCTGGAAAACTCACTTGTAACATCTGGCAGCTTTATCCAGAAATTAGACTATTTGGTTAATTGCCTTTATGTCACATTGCCAAGATATCCAACCCAGTTTTTCCTGCCCAAGATTCTAGCACAATGCTTCATATAATACTTTTTTTTCCTCAGAGTAATTAACTGCATGGACCTCGATGCGTACACCTAGTAAATATTCACATGCTTTGAAGTGTCCTTAAGGCTATCTACAAAATGTTGGTTCATTTTAATACTCTGCTGCATTGTTGTTGTTGTTGCTTTGGTGTTTTGGAAGGGGTTTGTTTTTCTTGTGTGTGTGTGTAATTTTTTTGTTGTTGTTTTTTTGTGTGTGTTTTGAATTTTTTTTTCTGTTTAGTGGACTTTTTACTCTGCACTAATTATGCAGTGATTGCTTTAAGTGTTGCATTACTCAGTTTTTATTCATAGAAGAGCTTTATTACAGGCAAAGAAAACAAACAGCCACAGCATGAAAAGGGTGGGCCTTGGAAACCTTCTCCCATCACCAGGTGTCCCAGGGAATTTTCTGTCTGTCAGTCTTGAAATACCTCATTATTAATATAAGCAAACCTAAAGATGTGCCTCAGTGGAGACGATTACACAGCTAACTGACCAGCTTTAAGAGTAACTGTACCAACACCAGGCACAGTTCCTGTTGTTACCAAACAGAACGGACACAGGAACACATCCTACCACCCAAATAACTCACAGATTCAAGGTGACAGAATATCATTTACTCTAGTTGGTACATCACCATCATGAGCCAGGCAGATCTGGGGGTCAGCATGAGGCCATTCCAGACCAGCTGAAGTTAACACATCCAATCAAGCTCTTCTAATAACCAATGAGCCCCAGGCAAAACTCAATAAGTATAGATTTATTTGTTCATGCAGCAATCGGTCTCTGAAGTTTTACCCAGTTCATAAGAAAGCAGTCACTGAAACTGTCAAATAACCGCCTCTCCAGTTTTAGTGAAATACCTGCAGAAGCAGACACTGAAGGAAGACAATGGTTTTTGTAATTAACAGAAACACAACAGTACAGTGTTTGATAATATTGTTCATTTCATATGTTTTATTTTACAGGTTTCAGCAAATGCTCATAATGTTAAGATTCTCTATCTACATGAATAATGCCTGGAGGAAATGACGGACTTTAGGTAAAAAACAAACAAACAAACAAAAAATGGGGTAGGTAGAACCCATTGAATGCAAGGATGATGAGTCCACAGAGAAGTGGGTTGAAATATGTTTGCAAAAGACCACCAGGAGTTTTCTGAGAAGACTCAAGGAGGTTGTTAAATCCAGCATAGGTTTTATCTGTTGTTTATTATTTATATTGTTAACACCTTAAAAATCATCACATCAATACCACAGATTTCAGTCTTAGGGAAGAGAGGACATTTCCAGTTTGCAGGACAGCACTGAACTCAGCTTCATGCAGCGTAGTGGCCCATGACCAGAAAGTCCTAATCCCTTTTATGTCTCCAGAAAAAAAGCATACCTTATTATCAGTTCCAACAGGCCGCATCCCGGGAATTACTTTACCATGACAACCTGGGTATTTCTCTGCCTTTGACTATTTCTTTTATTGTCTATAACTTTTTCATCTTGTTGACCACAAACCTCTTAAATTTGCTTTTCTTTTTTAACACAAGAGAAAGATATGTGCATACTAAAAGTACAGTTAAGTTCTCTGTTTTGAAAGCTAAAAGTGCAGAAATAAGATGACTTATTTTCTTTGTCAGCAAAATCATGTTTTTCTTCTTCCTGAAAATGAGTTTTATTTTGTCCACCCAGTGACAAAATCACTCTTGATGGTAAATGAAGTCTCCTCACCACTCACCATTCTAAGTATGGGATATTGTGGCTTAAGAAAAAGTTAATGTGAAAGGTAATTCCGCTGTGTACTGATAGCGTGGCTTTTCAGATGGTCTGAGGGCAACAGGAGAAGGTGGGAACAAGGTTTGTTTAAGATGGAGGCAGAAGAGTAACTGTCAATCACATCGTGGAGCATCAGTGTTCTCCTCCCTCCATTGCCTCTGCAGAGGACAGAGTTTACTGGTCGTGGTCCACAGCCACTTTCAGAACTTTGGGAGCTACAGATGCCAATGGAGCTGGAAGGTCACTGGCCTCTTCCACAAGGCAAGACAAGCCGGGGAATTCCCAGTTCACTTTGCTTCTTTCCATGGCCGGATCTAAGAATCCAATCAATGACTCAATCAATGATGTTAAAAATATACTCCCTGACTACCATTACTTTTAGCAACTATGAGCCCATCCATCTTAGGGCATGTCTGCTTTAGCAACCAAATTATTCTCAGTTGCACAGCAATAAAAAGTTTGTCAATAATAACTAAATAAATAGTGTCATGGAGAAGTTTGAATTCAGCTTTTATATGTAAACTGTCAGGTTGCAGTAAATATAAATTTAGCTGAAGGGCAAAAACATTTACTGTTGATATGCCATCTCATGGGAATATTTAACCCCCCCCGCCCAACTTCTCCAGAAAGGCAACACATATGGCAAAAACTCATATAGACAAAATCTCATATGTCCTTCAAAAGATTCTGTGATAGCAATCACTTATAACTTATATCATGAGCATCCTTAAGCATGAAATATATGTTCAGCAAACAAATCATGAATTTTTAAAATATGTTTTCATTGACTTTAGAGAGAGAGGAAGGGAGAGGGATAAAGGGGGGGAAACAAACATCAATGAGAGAGAAAGGTTGATGGGTTGCCTCCTGCATGCCCCACACTGAGAATCAAGCCCACAACCCAGGTATGTGCCCTGACCAGGAATCCAACCATGACCTCCTGGTTCATAGGTCAATGCTCAACCACTGAGCCACACAAGTCGAAGCATGACTTTTTAAACTACAGATTCCCTCCTCTATAGGCTCTCACTAATAGACAACACACTTAACTATCCCCTGCTGTACTCCTAACAGCACTGGGCAGGTATGCAACAACTGGTTAGCAGTAAAAAGCATTTCCAGGGCTTCAACCCTCTCTCCAATGTCCTGCTCCACCTTTATAATTTGAGAAGAGGGCCATTATGTATCTGACTATGTTGGGAAATAATACACATATTCATTTGTCTCCCTCCCATAACACTCCCCCCATTAAAGCCTGGCTCTTAGTGACTGCACTCCGGCTTTGCTCTGTGGTCCTGGGCTGGGCACCCAGGAAGCAGTGCCCGATGCAGAGTCCCCGGCTGCTTCACTGCATGGCCTGGCCACTTGCCTGTGGTTGTGAGTGTGCAGCAGGATTTTGAAACCTGCTGGGAGGTATGCCATCCATGTCAGTACTGTTCTTTTCCCAGCCATCTCTCCAATTTACAAGTGCTGTCAGAGGAAGCATTATTGGGAGAAGTAAGTCTGATCTGGAGAGAACACAGGAACACAAATTGCAGAGCAGGATAGTACGGGGCCTGCAGGGAGCCCTGGAAAGCCCGCCAGTCTGTTTAAGATGCGCATTATTACTCTTCACTGTAGTCATAAGCTGCTTACAATGATTGCTATGGAATGAGAGCCCTGATGTGTGGCTCTGGGAAAAGAAAGGGTTGAATCAGAGGTATTTTCAGTCCAAAAATGATTCCAGAGGTGACACACAGAGACGTTCTGTGTGGGCATTGCTCCATTTGTGTGCACCTGTGGCCCCGCACAGTCTTTGTGGTCTGCAGGGAACCCTGGGAAGTCCTTTAAGATGCAGTGACGTCCTGTCCGAGTCCCTGGCTGTGGCCTCGGTGTGGAACATGAAGAGATTTGGTTCTAACAGGAGTCCACGGGCTTCGCCCACTGGAGGGAGGAGATGAGTGTGGACGCATTAAACCCAGTGGGCCATGCAGGCCTGCCACCGGATGATGACTGATGGTAATCATCAATGCCCCTTTGTTTGTGGCTCAGCTTTCCTGGCTGAAGGAGCATTTTAGCATTAGCCTTAAACATTATTCCTCCAATAAATGCTTAAAAATTAGCTCTCCAAAATACTATGAATAATACCAACGCTAATAATATTCTAATGTGTAATATTTGCCAACTAGAGGGCTGACTTATGAAGATTCGTGCAAGAACAGGCCTTTCTTATCCTGGCAGCTGGCACCCCATTCACTCTGGTGGGAGCTGCTTTTCTACCTTCCCACACTGCCCAGAGGCCCAGAGCAGCTGGTGCTGTGTGGAAGGCCTGAGTTGTTGCCATGGTGACTATGCAAACATCCCACCCCACCCTGGCTGCTTTGTGCCTGTGTATGCAAATTAACCTGCCATCATTGTTGGGTTAATTTGCATACTCACTCCTGATTAGCTGGTGGGTGTTATGTAGGTATGGTCAATTTGCATATTATTCTTTTCTTAGTGTAGATTTCCCTGCTGTGACTGTCCTCACATTGTGCCAGTGTCAAGCTACAGATGTAATATCCCTGATGCGCTGGCCCCAGGAGTGATTGGAAAAGGAATGCAGCCTTCCATGTGCTGCCCAGGGAAGGCTGCTCCTGTAAGTCCAGGTGGTCCAGGCTGGCTCAATAGGATGGTGCTTAGTGGGAGAAAAAAGGACTTTACTTTAAACCTTACAAGCACTGGAACCTCACAGTGACAGAGAACATTGTTGGATGAGAACAACGTAAGAGGTATTTTCAATTCCAGGAGGAGAAGTGCACTGTCCTGTCCCCTCCTTTAATGCCCACTCGGTTTTCAAATACAAGTTCAGCCAATCAATGAGAGAGTCTGCTTGGATTCCTTCATTACTTATAAGAAGCGTTTTGTAATGCTCAGGAAACCAGCAGCACCTAAGGCCCCATTCTTCCTGGCATTTTAGTTTCCTGTAATATGAAAGCTTTTGCAGTAGGCTGGTGGGCCCAGCAGGCATTGCCCCCACACTCCCTCTCCTGCTGCCCAAAGTGCCATCTTCCTTAGGAATCCCCACTCCCCCTTCCACGAGAGAAGAAGTATCATGTGTAACTTACTCTACTTTCTTCTTAGAGATGGATGTGTGCTTGTTTCCTTTTTAAGGCTTTTGTGGTGCATTTGTTAAATGAGTGACATAGAAGTACAATATTGTTAACTGAAGACCATAGTTTACATGAGGGCTCACTGGTATGTTGCACATTCTATGAGTTCTGACAAATGGGTGACATCATGGAGATACCACCATAGTGTCATAGAGGAGGGCCACAGCCCTAAAATCCCCCAGGCTTCTCCTGCTGTTCCTCTTCCTCCTTCCCTACTAATCATGGATCTTCTTACTGTTTGTATGGCTTTGCCATGTGCAGAATGTTATGTGTTGGAAAGCATAAATATAGGTGTTCTTCTGTTGAAATTGAAAAGGTCTGTATATTTTTGAGAGGAAGGATGTCATAAATGTGATTTGTAAGTTTTTTCTCCCATTTTGTAGTGTATTCCTTTATTATCTTAACACTTTTTTTTTTTACAAAATAAAAGGTTAGTGATTTTTTTTTAAGTTTAATGAAGTGCAAGTTATTTTTTCTCTCATAGAACATGATTTTGATTGTTAAGTCTTCTGCTTTCATATTCCTATTTAACATGTGCTCATTTTGCTACACACAATCACTTTTTATTCTGTTTTACATTTTGAAATTATTTTAAATCTTGTAATATATAATACAGATAGTATGTCCTTCACTCATCTTCCCTGAATAACAAGACTTTACATAACCATGATGCATTTATCAAAATTAAGAAACTGACATTGGTTCATTACCATCAGCTAACCTACAGACTTGTATCAGATTTCACTAGTTTTTCCCCTGATGTCTTTTCTGTCTAAGATCTAATCCAAGATCTCATGGTCCTTTGGGTACTCCTGTCTCCTTAGTTCCCTTAGATCTATGACACTTTCTCATATCTTCCTTGTTTCTCTTACATTTGATACTTTGGAAGAATACTGGTCGGTGTTCTGTAGAATCTCTCATAAGTTGGTTCCTCATAATGTTATAAATTTTGGGAAGAATGTAAGAGAGTTAAAGTCCCCTTCTCATCACACCATTTCTATCAAAGGATTTGTGATGTCAAAATAACTTACTTCTGGTGATATTAACTTTGATCATTTAATTACAGTAGTGTTTCTCAGGTTTCTCCATTGTAAAATTACTGTTTCCCCTTTCCATACCTTATTTGAGAAAGTAACTAAATATATGTAGAAGGGAGAAAATTAAGCTCTATCTCCTTGAGAAAAGAGGACCAAAACTTTGTGGACCTGTATTTTACAGCAACAGAAAGGGGCCTCTGAGGCTATGTAAATATCCCATTTTTATTTAACTTTAATTCCACCCACTAACTTTAGCGTTCATCAGTGAACCTTGCCTAAGGCAGTTGTTATTATGGTGTTCTAAAGGTAATTTTGTATTTCCCACAGCCTTTCTGTAGTTGTTATTTAAAATTCTTCTGTTGGAAAAATGCCTCCATTTATTCATTCAATCATTCATTTATATGAGGATGGATTCATGGATATTTATTTTGGGGATAGTAATCCAATACAATAGCTAGTTATTTTCATGTTCAAATCACACAGTTGTTTTTCATTACTGGAAACATCATCCCCTATTTGTATGTCTCCTGCATGTTTTCTTTTCTTAATTTATCTTTATTGCTGAAAGTATCATTACCATTTTTCCTAAACATTCTTGCTTCCTCTTCAGTCCCTCTCATTCAAGATTCAACTCCAATGTTACCTTCATCGGCTCTCCAATCTGCACATGCTCTTCTGGTTTCAAAGCCCCTCCCTTGTTTGGGACATACCAGCACCAGCAGATATTTCTAAGCTCCTGATGGACTCTCCGTCTGGGAGAATCTGAACGTGTCTCTGGTGTCTGTGCCCTCGGCATCTAAACAGTGACCAGTGCTGAAGTGAATGATGACTAGTCCTCCCGGAAGCTTCGCTGTGCAAAGCAAGGAGGGGTGCACCCACCAGAGAGGGTTCAAAAGCTAATTCATTCCTGTAAAGAAAGTGTATAGGATGCACGAAGGTAAGGAGACATGGAAGCATGCAACAGACTGAGGAATCTCAGAAGGAAGACGGGGAGATAGAAAAAGATTAGCCAAGAAACTTATATGAATATATGGATCACCCTTGAACACAGACAATAGTGTGGTGAAGGCCTGGGGAGAGGTGGAGGCAGGATAGAGGTTAAGGAAAGGAAAAGAAAGACATATATAATACTATCAACAATAAAGATAAAATTTTTAAAAATATAATAATTATGGTCAAGTTTCTAATCAAACAATGCAGTACCTTCTTTCTAGACTGAGTCACAAAAATGTCTGGAATAATAAAAATCTATTCCAATCTTACTGAGAGTTTTTATCAAGAAAGGGTATTATATTTTGTCAAATGCTTTTTCTGCATCAATGGATATGATTATATTATTTTAACCTCTCAGCTTGTTTATGTGTTGTATCGCATTTATTGATTTGCAGATATTGTACCATTCTTGCATCGCAAAATAAATCCCACTTGATCATAATGTATGATCTTTCTAATGTAATGCTGGGTTCAATTTTCTAGAATTTTGTTGAGGATTTTGGCATCTATGTTCATGAGGGATATTGGCCTGTAATTCTCTTTCTTTGTATTGTTATCTGGTTTTGGGATTCGGGTAATCCTGGCTTTGTAGAAAGAGCTTGGAAGTGCTCCTTCCTCTTGAATTTTTTTGGAATAGTCTGAAGAAGATAGGTTTTATTTCTTCTTTGAGTGTTTGATTTAAAAAAATCAATTGGAGAGTTAAATAAGATAATGCATGTGTGAAAGATTGTCTTCAAAATTGTGTGTCCTGTCCAGTGCGGTTCTGAATCTTCTCTCCTCAGATAGGACTCTCCCCTCTCGTTGCCTGGTCCTATAGAGTGCGATGAAAGCAATTGGGTACTATTCCTGAGCTTTTGCTTAGCAATGCTCTGCACACTTCTTCATCTAGAAGCTCCCTGCTATCATGGGCAAAAGCCCAGGCTACCCTGCTAGGATAGGGAGGCACGTTGCCAGTTATTCCTGTCATCCCAGCTGACATCCAGCCAAAGACAAGACATGTTAATGAGGCCAAAAACACGACACAAATTCGTTTCCAAGGCCACAGGGCATAACCTGAGTCAATTAACATGCAAAGTTTCATGGATGCTGGAAGAAAACACAAGACTCCCATGTCACACAGGGATGATGGTTGACTATCAGAGCAATGGCTGAAGCCTGAGTCCTGGCCTTTCCTCCTGGGTCCCCAGGCAGGTTCCACCGTGAGGGGAAGGTGCCAGGTGGTCCCTACAGCACAGCGAGCTGCCTCCCAGGAAGGCATGCTGATTTCAGGGACTGGAATCGTGAGGATGGACGCCTGCTGTCTTGGCTCAGTCTCGGTGTGCTGAGCCCACAGGTGTGCTGGGTTTCCATCGGGCAGACAGTGGATGCGGGACTCCTGGCCCTCACAGGGCTGTGATGTAATTCCCATAACACAGTCCCTCTTCTCATGTGTATCTGTGTCATCTCTGTCTCTGCCTATGCCTATGCCTACGTCTACATCTGTGTCTCTGGAGACCCTAACATTTAAATTAATCCCAGAAATTATTCAATTACCATATAAAAGATAAACTTTGTAAGTTGAAAAATACATGTTTTGTTCTAAATAATTTTCAGTAAATAAAATAATTTTATCTGTCAAAAGAGAAAGAGTTGTTATTTTTTTTCCTTGTGGTGATACATTGAATCCAAACTCAAGGACACTAGGTATTGGGGTCCAAAATATAATTCCCCAAATATAATTATTTATTCAGCTGGCAATTTTAAACATATGATGATTTAATTTGGAAGTAAGAAAAGATATAATTCTATAATTCTAATTTTCTCATTCTCTACAAAATAAAGTTTTCCTGACAATAATCATTCTGCTGGTTAAAAGGAAATTACTATGCTAGAGATGTCACACTGAATATCATGAAATTTTAAGTAGGGTTTTTATTATGTAAAACATAGATTATTTAATTATTGTAGTTGTTATAATTCCTAAACTCATGTGGAAGTTGATTTGATAGATAATGGAATAAAGAAAAAAAATGAAAATCGTTAAACTAAATTAATGGGCTAATTTTCTATATACATAATGTAATTTTAGTTTCTATGCTCCTCTTAAGCATCTGTAACCGCACAAAATCAACAGTTCATATTAAAATCACATTTTTAGGCAAAGAGCATTATGCCTTCCCTCTTCACCGTGTGTACAGTTTCTCATCACTCCTTCCTCACACCTCGTGCCCCGAAGCCTGCTCCGGATGGAGGTCATTACCCTCCCAGCCGATAACACAGAGGGGACCCGGCTGCGGGCAGTCTGCCCTCTTCCTCCTCCAGCTCACACCTTCGGGGAGTCACTGAGAAGTGGGTCTGATGCAGGCTTTACATGCCAGTCGCCATAGTCCCCAAACAACTTGTTTAAACAATCTTAAGGCACGGCCTTGTTTTATTCTGTCTATAGGGAAGCACGGACTCCGTTTGTGTACTTATTATATGATGCCTTTTTTCAGCTGTATGTGCTAATTAGTTTTTGATATTAAAATGCAGAGGTGTGAAATTATTTCAATGTGATAAAACAAGTAGTATTTATAACACGGCTGTAAGACACCACCCAGGGGTAGGATCTGTGAAAACCTGTCCCCGCAGTGGAGAACAATCCCGCACCTCGTAACAACAGGGACGCCTCCGAGAGGTGCGTCCTGAGGGATCACGTCTCAGTGCAAACATTACACAGCTGCTGACAGAAGCCTGGATGGCGTGGCCTACCTCACACCTAGGCTGTACGGTGCAGCTGTCTGCTCCTGGGCTACAGGCCTATGCAACACATTATTGTCCGGAATACTGCCGCCAATTGTAGCACACTGGTGTTTGTACATCTCCCACAGACAAGGCGCAGTAAAGGTAGGATATGAAGGTAAGTGGTGGCACTACCATGGATGGAACTTGCAGGGCTGGAAGCCGCCCCAGTGGGTCGGGGGAGTGAGTGTGAGGACCAGGGCAGCACTGTGCACCAGGGCAGACATTGCCAACACTGGACACTTAAGACAGCACTCAACTGATCAAAAACAATTTTCTTTTTTCAATAGTAAGTTAACTTCTTACTGCAAAGTGTCTACTTTATAAACTTTTCTTTCAAAAAACAACAACAACTTTCTATTCCTTTGTAATAACACTTAGCTTAAAACCCAAACACATTGTAGGGCTATACAAACATATTTGCTATTTTATATAACCTTATTTTATGTTTTGTTCTACCTAAAAAAATGTTTTTTAACTCTTTTGTAAAAAAAACAAAACAAACATAAAACTCAGTGATACCCTAGCTGGTATTGCTCAGTGGATAGAGATCCACCTGCAGATGAAGGGTCCTAGGTTCAATTTCAGTCAAGGGCATATGTCCAGGTTGTAGGTTCATTGGTCCTCAGTCTGGGAGGAGGGGAAGGGTTGCAGGAGGCAGCCAACTAATGACTTTATCTTATCATTAATGTTTCTATCTCTTTCTCTCTCTCTCCCTTCCTCTGAAATCAATAAATATATATTTAAAAACAGATACACACATACACACACACACACACACACACACACACACACACACCTAGACCTACACATGGTCAAGGTCATCAACAGGGCTGTCTTCTCCACCTCCACACCTGGCCCCAGTGGAAGGCCATCAAGGGAAGTGACACAGGGACCTGTCACCTCTTGTGCCGACAAGACCTCTTCTGGAACATGTCCCAAAGGCCTGCTGGAGGCTCTCCTTGAAGAGAGGTCACTCTCTTCAGGAACGAGTCCACGTAGTTTGTTTGGTTTGTTCCTTTTTTCATCATAGGTTTCTTTGTAAACAGATAAAGCGCCAGAACATTCCTCTCTATTAATGATGGTCATGCATCACTAGGACGTAGGAATGTTTAGGTCATTATAATCTTATGGAACCACCATTGTATACATGGTCCATCTTTTATCAAAGAATGTATATGCATGTATGCATAACCCATGGACACAGACGATATTGCGGTGAAGCCTCAGGGAGTGGGGGCGAGGTGGAGAGGGTCTATGGTGAAGAACGGAACATCTGTAGAACTTTCAACAAGAAATATAAATTAAAATACTTTAATAGAAGTCATCATGTGCCACATAAATATAGAGACTCTCTAGTGGAAAGAGAGCCTTACATGATGTATGAGACAACTAAATAACTGTAAGTTGTCATGAACTGAATGGAACTCAGGACGAAATGTATTGAAGATTCATGTGTTTATTCCACATGTGTCATGGGGGCTGCCTAAGGGTTGGGGGAGAAATATTTGTGTTAACTCTACTGATGATGTAGCTGTCCTAAAAATTATTTCCTTTCAGGTTACTGCTAATATGTGGTCCATGGAGTAGCAAAACCTTTCACTTCAACAAATATTAGCACATGTTACTTGCTAGGCATTCAATAAAGCAGTGAGTCAAAACAGATCCTGGCTTTATGGAGCTCAGATTACAATGAAAGAGAGCAACTTTAATCAAAGAAGCATGCTATGCATTTAATTTTAAAATGACAACTGTTTGTGAAAAACATATAGAGGTAAGAAAACAAATCATAGCATGAAAAGCGGGAGTGCAGAGAAGGCCCCTGAAGTACGTAATACTTGGCTTGAAATTCTGAACATTAGAGACTGAAAATTAATAAGCAAGTCATAGGCCTTCAAGAGATGAGGAGGGATAGGGATGAAAGCCTAGATTCTAAAAAAGGAAAATGTGAAAAAAATTATGCTGGCTTAAATCCATAGACTGGAGTTGAGAATGGGAATGCTTTGGATAAACCTGCAGAAATACACAAAGGCCTTATGTTATTGTACATATCATGATACTATATTTTAATTATTAAAAATAGAGCCATGAACAGTAAATCTAAAAGTGGGCTTTAGTAGCCTTGTTTTTTGGGATTAAAAGGAATTTGAAGAATGGGAAAGTGTCCTAATTTCACAGCTTTCTCCAACCAGCCGCCTTTTCTGTTAAGAGTGGAGATTTGCCGAGACCGGTTTGGCTCAGTGGATAGAGCGTCTGCCTGCGGACTGAAAGGTCCCGGGTTAGATTCTAGTCAAAGGGAGTGTACCTTGGTTACAGGCACATCCCCAGTAGGGGGTGTGCAAGAGGCAGCTGATCAGTAACTCTCTCTCATCGATGTTTCTAACTCTATCCCTCTCTCTTCCTTTCTGTAAAAAAAAACAATAAAATATATTTATTTTTTTTAAAAAAGAGTGGAGATCTATTGTCTCACTTGGGAAAAACATTAAATTATGGAATGAATAACTACTTTTTTACTTTGTTGACCAGAGCAGCCAAAGGCCACCACAAAAAAGCAGATATTCTTTCAGAGTGATGATTAAATTTTTCTTGTAAAAAACCCTATAACACTACCTTAAAGTTTTGAAATGGAAGGTGTACCCAGCACTGTGTGGTAATTACACTGCTGGGTTGTGGGAAAATGGAAGTGTATCCTGAGCACTCGGCCCGCCCTGTGGGGGAGGACCACTGACAGGCCCATGCGTAGGTGCTGTCAGGACCCAGAGAAATGTCCGTGACTGTGCTCCTAGTTTCAGTGAAATTAAAATTTCATAAGATTCCACCTCCGTCTATTGCATTAAACAATAATGAATTGAATTATGCTGACAGCTGGTTCTCATTGTGTTACTTTTCCTCACATAAAATAGTAATAATAACTCACACTGCTTCAGTAACATAAACTCTGCTTGACAGCAAGCTCCTTCTCTGTGAGTGGGTGTGGGGGCTGGAAGAACATTTATGATGGATTGTACTTAAAAAGTAACCAGATATTGATAAAATAAAAGTGTTGAGTCACCAAAAGTTAATTTTTCTTCATCTCCATTACACATCTGTTCTAGCAATGTATTAAATTGAAGTATTCATCAGGCAGTGATTTAATTATGGACATGGCTGGACTACTTGTTAGTTTGATCTCTGAAATGGAATCACAGTTCAGCTAACATGAGAAATATCCTGGCAGAAATCATAAATAATAATTGAATTTAATGAAGTGGTTCTTTAAGAAAAATTTATTTTTAGAAGTTCTCACATCAATTTTCCTTCTAATTAAATAAGTAGGGTTGTTCAGTACTGAGCAACATGTTTAGCATTATTATTAGGTTTCAGCATTATTATTAAATGTGAAGGGTTTTCTGACAATCAGATTTTCATGCCCAAACATCTTAGAGGTTTAAATAGCAGAATTGCGGCTTCTCCTTTTATTTTTTTAAACTAGAGGCCTGGTGCATGAAATTCATGCATGGGACTGGATGGGGGTTCCTCAGCCTGCACCCTCTAGCAGTCTGGGACTGCTGGCTCTTAACCACTTGCCTGCCTGCCTGATTGCCCCTAACTGTCTCTGCCTGCCTGCCTGAACACATCTATTTGCTTGCCAGCCTGTGAGATCACCCTAACTGCCTCTACCTCGACCCCATGCCCAGAACCCATGCTTCCTTCCTCAGGCCGGCCGCAGGCACCAGGGCCCTGGCTTTGTCAGAAAGGACATCAAGTCTAATTAGCATATTACCCTTTTATTAGTGTAGATGACACATCTCTTTATAGAAAAACAAACTTTACAATTGCATATATTAGGAGTATCTGAGGTGCAGATAGCTCTTCTAAATCCTGTTTTCATTTCCTCTGGGTATATACTCAGACATGGGATGCTCAAGGGTTCCCTGTCCTCCACATTTTCGCCAATACCTGTTGTGTCCTGTCTTTTGGTGATGGCCATTCTAACAGGCATGAGGTGACATCTCACTGGGGTTTTGGCTTACATCTCCTTGATGTTGTTCCACTTGGTTTCTTCATTTGTTGGTTGGGCTTTTGGTGCAATATCCTAAGTATGAGTGCCAAGACCAGAGTCAAAGAGCTGCTTTCCTACCTTTACTTCCAGGAGTTTTACATGAAAGGTCTTATTTCTGCGATTAGTTTATGTGAGTGGTGTGAGAGAGGAGTCCCATTGTGGTTACCCAGTTTTCCCATCATCAAATTTTAGTTGAGTGTATGTATGTTTTTTTGTTTGTTTGTTTGTTTGTTTGTGTGTGTGTGTGTATGCTTGGGTTTTTTGTTTGTTTATGTGTGTGTGTTGTTGTTTTTTGTTTTGTTTTGTTTTGTTTTGCCTCTGAAGTCTGCTTTGTTCTATTGGTCTGTGTGTCTATTTTGTTCAATTTTTAATTACTAAAACTTTCTAGGTTCAGGAAATTAGGAAGTGTGATAACTCCTGGTTTCTTTCTCAAGATTACTTTGGCTATTTAAAGTCTTTTGTGGTTCCATATAAATATTAGGATTGTTTTTCCTATTTCTGTGCAAAATGAGATTGGAATTTTGATAGGGATTGCATTGAATATATAGATGTCTCTGGATGATATGGACATTTAACATATTAATTCTTCTGATCTGTGATCATCAGATACCTTTCCATTTGTTGTGCCCTCTTCCATTTCTTTCATTAAATTTTTGGAGTTTTCACCACACAGATCTTTTACTTCCTTGAACAAATTTATTCCTAAGTGTTTATTTTTTTTGATGCTATTGCAAATGTAGTAGTTTTCTTTATTTCTTTTTCAGATATTTTGTTGTTAGTGTATAGAAACTCATCTGACTTCTGTATGCTTATTTAATATATAGCAACATTACTAAAATTATTGACTAGTTTCAAGTTTTATTGGTTGAGTTTTTAGGATTTTATTTTTATATCTCATGTTATCTGAAAATAATGACAAATTTAAATTAGAACTCGTTATTTTTTAAATTATCACTTTCAACACTCAGCCTCGTAAACATTTTCTGATGGCAACATATTTTAGCTAAAATGACACAGTGGTTTAATTAGCTTGATTAATGTAATTGATGTCATTATGCATTCAGTCCTCATGCACATGCCTCCTTAGGCATTGGGGACAATTATAACACAGAAATGCAAAGGCCATTCTACAGCATTAAAGGTAATACTTTTAGAGCTCCAAGGAATAACTAATAGAAAATGAAAAGATATTATTTTTTTCTATAAGAAAGCTGAAAATTGATTGTTCTGAAATGACTGCAGTGGTGTAATAAAAATAATTTTGGATAAAAGTTCACAGTGAAATATGTCTCTTTTAAAACTGGTCATAGATAATTTATTTTGAATTTTAGAATTCTTAAATTTAGTATAACTAAATAGACAAATAAAATATACTTTGAATTAATTGGGTCACTTACTGTATTTTAAAAGTTATTCTTATATGCGGTATGCTTGTTTATTATGATTGAGAAAATGTGTGAGTTGAATTAAAATTGTCTTCTAGGTTCAGGATTGAAATCTGTAGTCGTTGGTTTTATTTCCATTTATATTTCTGTCTGTATAACTTTAAAAGTTTGTTTAGCTGTGGTTCTGTTTCACATCTAGCGAATAAAGATAATGATCATCTCTTTCCTCTAACACATTTGGAAATGCAAGTATAAAATTGCTGCAAAGTACACAGTATTACTTCAATAAGATTCAAAACCACTGAATCTGGAGGCTCTTGTTGAGCATTTCATTTGAACACATTTCATGCTGATGCATCTCCAGCTAATTGTTCTGGCTCTACAGAATATGCCTCCTCTCTACCTCTCTGATACACGACATCTTCTTTCTTTGTCTGTATTCTCTAATTTGTTATTGGGGGGGGGGGAGTAAATATTTTAGAAAAGAGAGCAAACAACCTTTTTTCCAAAGTTCTTACAAAATCTCTATCCACAAGCTTTGAAATAATTATTTAAACTTTGAAAAATCAAAGTCATATTTCCCTAAATTAAATTTAGTTAGTCTAATTCATCAGCTCAGACCTTTTGAGTTTTATTCTTTCATTTTCCTTTATTAAACTGACCACCTACTTCTGCATCTTTCCATATGCTCCCCCTCCCAATATGCTTTTAAAAAAATATAAGAGGGAAAGAGAGATAGAAACATCAATGATGAGAAAGAATCACTGATCGGCTGCCTCCTGCACATCCCATTCTGACGATCAGGCTCACAACCTAGGCATGTGCCATGACCAGGAATCGAACTGTGATCTCCTGGTTCATAGCAATCTCAGCTGCACTGGCTGGGCTTTCCATAGGCTGTTAAATTGTCCCTGTGACTTAGAAAAGTAATGAAAGCACACCTGGTAGAAGTAGCCTTCTGAGAGCCAGCACACGCAATGTCTCAGCACCTCCTCCTGCCACTTCCACGGTGTGGCACAGGCACTCCACGAATGGAAACTAGTATGACTGCATTGAACAGATGAAATTGAGTGGGCCCATAAGGATATTAGAGTCACCATATTTGGAGAGGGGCTGCAGGGTGTAGGATTATTAGCCATGGCTTTGCTATTACGAACAGTTCAAATACAAGATCTTTCATTAATAGCTATATTACCATCAATGTATCTCTGATATATCAACCATCAGTATAGGCTAATTTGTGTTGGGGTAACAAATATTCCTCCATCTTATTTACTTAAGCCAAGAGTTTATTTTTTACTCATGCTACATATCCATTGAGGTTGATCCAGGGGAAGTGAATGTTAATTGAAACTCTGCTTATTCCAGTCACTCATGGGAAAAGCCGAGTGGCAACCACAATTGAATAGTCTCTGTAACTTTTCCAAAAGAGAACTTTGGAAGATTCTGAACAGGTAATTAGATTGTCTTTAAGTGTTCATGAGATTTAAACAGGATACTAATTTAACACAAAACTAAAGGTGTAAATTACATATTCTATACTTATCCTGAAACCTCCATTAATATTTAGGTTGATACTAGCAAAGTTCTACCGGGGCATTCTGAAGAAAGGACTCTGGAATAAGTTCCCACTAAGTAGTAACGTGCATTAGGAATAATATATTTTAAAGTAGAAAAGGGAACTTCATTTCCCTTGTGAATCAAACTAAAATTATGGCAACATTTAGGAGACCAGCAGAGATCATCAAACAGAAGTATTGTATCTCAACAGAGAGAAGTGATGGAAGAGCCAGGGAGAGTCCACATTCCGTTAAGAAGCGGCAAAAGAAATTAAGTGACTGTAACAACAAAATCCACATCCGATAAGCACAGGAATTCAGACTGAAACTAGCCTGTTCCAGGGCTCAGCATACAATGAGGAGGTGCAGGAAGCAAGTATGAGGCGTGCAGTTCAAAAGCTAAGTGCCTGTGGGTGAGAAACACCAGCAGAATCCAGGGCCTTTGTCCACAGAGTGACATGAAGGCCCTTGCTTCCCTCAAGAGTGCAAGCTAAGCAGGTAAATCACCTACCACCGTGCACCTGGCTGCATTCTACAAAAGAGCATCTCTACCACCAGACTGGGTGCCTCGTTTGTTTTCTGTCCTATTTGCACCCCAGAATCCTTAGACCACAAACGTGTGTGCTGAGCAGCGCGAGGGATCCCAGAGGGATGACGTGAACAATTCATTTTAGTGGCCTTTGTTATGGAAATATCTCTAAGCCTAGGCACACTTCAGTCCTGCCTTTTCACTCATCAGGACAAGAACACCTCCACAAATCACATGGTCTCATTCATCTCTTTACCAGGTTGGAAGGCAGTTCAAGCAAAGGATGAAAAGATCTTTTAGGTCAAACAGTGCCAGTTTGCTTTCATTTACATCAGACATAAAACCTATCTAAAAATGCAAGTGCAGAAAAGCGCGTATTGGGATCATTTACTTCTTTCAACTTTTTATTCACTTGCTGTACTTTTTCATGGATGTGTTAACTTTCTTTACCTTCCACATAGAGCAGGACAATTGGAAGAAAAGATTTTCTGACTTCTCTAGAAAAAAAAAAAGAAAAAAGAAAAACGCTTATTGTTGAATTATCTGAGTGATAAATGGAAAATACAATCAGTTCACCCAGATCCGTCATTAACCAAAATTACGGAGGAATCAGTTCTCCCTGCTATTATCTCAGGACTCTGCTGAGAGAAACAAACACGCAGACAGTGACTAACAGGAAATATGCTTTGTTTCCTTTTTCACCTCAGCTTCATTATGTGCCATGGAGATGGATTCTTGACATGACAGTTTGTGTTCATTTCATTTCAGCTGCTCATTGACTTGTGAACAACAAAGTCATTCCCAAAATAGAAAAAAAAAAAAGAAGAAGAAAAAAAGTGATGCCTGGGTATGATTCGGCACCAGGAAATTTATATGTTGGGCAATGAGCTCAGTATTTCAAGATGAAAGCATTATTTTTTTGGAAGACGGAACACTTTTTATTTTTATTGACTTTATTGGGTGACCTTGGTTAATAAGGTTATATAAGTTTCAGGTGTACAATTATTTTTTATATATTTTATTGATTTTTTATAGAGAGGAAGAGAGAGGGATAGAGAGTTAGAAACATTGATGAGAGAGAAACATTGATCAGCTGCCTCCTGCACCCTCCCACTGGGGATGTGCCCGCAACCAAGGTACATGCCCTTGATCGGAATCAAACCTGGGACCCTTCAGTCTGCAGGCCGACACTCTGTCCACTAAGCCAAACCAGTTTTGGCTCAGGTGAACAATTGTATAAAACACCATCCGTGTGTGGTATTGTGCATTGACTTACATCGCCATTCATTCCTTCTTTATCTTCTCCTCCCTCCTCCTTCCCTGTTTCCTCTGGCAATCAGCACCCTGTGTCTGTGCGATAAAAGTGATTTGAAAGTCCACTGCAAACCTCTGACATTTCCATAACTCCACTTGGTGACACAGCCTCTTATTCATGCCACCACGTATTAATGACAGTCCGGTGCGGAGTGTTCACACACAGGAACCCTGTATCTACAAAGCCATCTCTCCCCATTCTTCTGCAAACGTGACATTTAGAGGCTGTGGTTTCCAGTCCGTTGGTGGCCAATTCCTACATGGGTCCAGCCTGCCTCACTCTGTTCCAACTGCCAGCGTGGCAGCCGCCCATCAGCACACTCCAGAGGACGCTTGTTAGTTAAATATTCGTGACGGCCCTCACTAATAATATGTTTTTTAAATCTGAAAAGTTTAAACACCTTGACATTTTAAAGGTTATCGCTTTCTTTCCCAGAATAATTATTGCCAGTGTCAATAATGTATTTTTAAATCATGTGAATTGACAATAGAAATGTTAGTTCATCCTCTAGAGATTTCTTTCCATGTAATCGTAAGGTAGAATGTGTAATGTAGGTGACATAATTATGAGCCTGTGTGTGTGGGAGGGGGGGTGGCACATATAATTATCCTTTTTCTATGCTTATTCTTCTGAAATCACAGAATGCAAGACAAAGCTGAGGTAAAGTAGAGGTTGAAGGTTTTAAAGTTGATATGAAAGCTAACTTCACAGCAAAATTGTAAGTCTTCTCTGCTTTTTTTATGGTTGGAAAAGGCTCTCACAGCGGAGGTCACTCTCGGGATGAGGTGAGCCAGGCTGGGGGAATGTGCACCCAGGCCTCTGGACACAGGCCTGTGCCTGGAAGAAGAACACGTTTCCGATCTCTGCAGTATAGCGAAGGCATGAGAATAAATGCCAGGGACACTGCTCAAGACACACATTCTTAACAATGGGAACAGATTTCCAAGGTACACAGTGAGGAAAGGTAATCACTTAGCAAAAGGGGCTTCAATCGCATCTGACCATATTTATTGTGGAACTGAAATGACAGCTGGGCGGGGACCATGCACAGGAAGAGCACTCTCTCCAGTCCTCACAGTGGGCGTTCAGTTCTCCCTGGTCCTCTGACAAGTCTGTGCTCCTTCAAGACTGCCCCACTCTGCACAGAACTTGTAGATGGACACTCTTCCCACTGAGCCGAAGCTGCTCTCAAACTCCTACTTTTGGCTGTGGCAGCACAATGATCCTGCGGAATACCCACCCTCTAAGTCTCCAAACACTGCAAATATGTTTGGTTTCACACACAAAAAGTCTTTGCAGATGTGAACAAAGTTAAGGATTTTGAGGGGTAGGGCATCATAAATTATCAGGGTGAGTCCAAACTGTTAGCATGAGCCCTTAAAAGCAGAAAAGATTCTGCAGTTGAAGGCAGGAGACATGAGGCAGAGGTCAAGGTCAGAGAGGTTTGGACCATGAGAGCGATGGGACCTGCCTTTGCTGGCTTTGAGGATGAGGGGCCACAGGCCTGGTTGCAGGAAGCCTTGCTGTGCACAGTCTCCAGCTGGGAGCCATGAGGGAGAGGACGTGATTTTCTTCCAGACGCTCCATGAGAGTTCCCTGCTCTGCCTTGGGGACCCAGGAAAGAAAATAGCCAAGCCCACCTTGATTTCTGAAATATAGGACCGTGTTCAGTTCTTAATCGTGAGTGTGTGGTCAGTAACACCAGCCAACTAACGCAGACAATTCCGCCCTCTGGCCCGGCATGGAAAACCATCACCAACCACTCCCACTCCCTGGAGGTGTCTCAAGTTTTAAAAAATAATTAGTATCTTCCTATTCTCATTCCCTTTTCTGAGCTATCATCCTTCATTCTTGAAGCTATTCTTACCCCCTGGAGGCACTCCTTGATCTCTGTGCGATGCCCCCTGCTGGTCAATGCCAGTCATAAATCAAGTGCTGTATTCAACAGTGAACTGATTGAAACAGCAGCCGATTGTGTTGCTTACCATAGAAAGTCCTAATAACGCAAAAATTTTTCTTGGCAAAGGTTTCATACTGTTGTCAATTTAGCTATGTTCATTTTACATCTTTGGGTCTTTCCCATATAACACTCTAAACCAGCAACATCCCATTCTACAAATGACCAGGAATACTAGCCTCAAGGCCACAGAGGCAGACACAGGGGCAGAGGTCAGGGTGGCATGTCCTGGATGGGGGCCCAGAGCCTGTGCAGGCCCCGAAGGTGGAGGACCAATAGCATAAAATTGTTCTTAGTCCTTGAAACCTATTGAATTTCTTCTCAGTTTTTAAGTTTCTTAGGACCAGCGACTTCTTTATTCTTCATATCTCTCTCTGGAATGAGAACATCCACCCTATGCCTATCCACCACTCCACTTGGGAAGCATGTAGCTTGTGTTCTAGTTCACAGGCCCCAGAAGGAGAGGAGAGGAGAGGCCATCTTGGATTTAAGGTGCATCCTAAACCCACCTAATGGGTTCTGGATGAGAAAAGGGAGAGGCGGGTTTACACAAAGAGGCACACGGAGGGAGAAGGTCATAAAGATGGAAGCAGATGTTATAGGAACAATGCCTACAAGCCAAGGATTGCTGGCAGTCATCAAGAGCTAGGGGAGAGGCATGGGATGGACTCTTCCTTAGAGGCTCCAGAAGGATTCCTCTCTCTCTTTCTCTCTCTCTGTCTCTCTCTCTCTTCCCCTTTCTTAAATATATTTTTTATTTATTTCAGAGAGGGAGAGAGAGAAACATCAATGATGAGAGAGAGAATCATTGATTGGCTGCCTCCTGCACTCGCTCTCCTGGAGATCAAACCTGCAGCCTAGGTTTATGTCCAGATCAGGAATAGAACAAGGACCTCCTGGTTCATAGGACAATACTGAGCCACACTATCTGGTCTCTCTTTATTTTTTTATCTTGCCAATTATTTCACAAAAAGAAACTGGCTCTTTGTAATAGATATTGAACTAAACCTGTAGTGACACTCTAAACTAAAATACCAAATAGAAAACATATTGAAGAGCCATAAAATTCAAAATACTGGAAAGATAGGCAAATATAGAGATAAATATACATAATAGAGACAGATATGATGACAGGAGATGTAAAGTCCTAACCAGAAATTCAAATGGCCGTTGGTTGACATCAACAGGAGAACTATTCTGCTAGTCCTCAGTATAGGGTGGTGGGAAGATGTGGCCAATGCAATATGAGATTTCGATCTGATTTGGTCTTCTTGTTCATGAGCAATAAAAATAACATCACACCAGGTTTATTTAGCTCAGAGCAGGCCTCCTATTCCTTTATAATGGCACAGACAAGTGTAAACCATTTCCACAGATGGCATTGAGCTAGGCATAAAATTACCCATGTTTTTAGTTACTTCAGCATGTCTTATCTTCTGCATCTTTTCATTGGTTAACAGAGGTCTTTCTCTGGGTTCTCTGAAGACACAGACCATAGACAGGAATCAGAGTGTCTTCAGATCATAAAGGACTTTCAAAAGAATACAAGGGGAAATAAGCCAAATTCATTTACATTTTCCATGATTTCTCCTGTGAATTATTCCTCTGGCAATTGGAGTTTAAAAAAAAATAAGATAATTGAAACGAGGCAATAAATGGTTTAAGGTGATTTAGGATTACAGATGTGAGGGTGATTTAGCTATAATATGCTAATAGCATTCAGATTTATAAAGGGACCCCATTTTATAACAGCAGTGACTGTCTATGTTGAAGACACAGTAACAGAAAATGAGTTTAATTAGAGGCAAATGGAATTTGAATTATGGGAAAAGAATTACTGATGAATACCAAATTTTAAAGTGGGAACAATAGATTTAAAGGCCAAAAATTTATCAACGGTGTTAAATTAAGCATTCTTATTTTATAATTAATCAGTTTAATTTTTCTTGCTAAAAAATTCCTTAATTATGCCAAAGGATAGCACTATTACTTTAAGAATCCTGGCAGCAAATGCTAATATTTCTTTATGTCACTGCCAACCTATTTTAAATGCAGACCTCCCACTGAAATTGTTTTCTCATCAACAGTACTGTGTGTTTCTGGGTAATCAGAACAGAATAATAACTGTGTACTTCCTTTTATTAAATACCTACCAGCAGCTCTGGCCGAGTGCTCAGCGGGTTGGGCGTCTTCCTTTGCACTGAAAGGTTGCAGGTTCGATCCCTGGACAGAGCACATGCCCAGGTTGCAGGCTCCATCCCAGGACAGTGAGCATGTAGGAAGCAGCCAGTCGATATTGGGCTATCACATCTATGTTTCTCTCTCTCCAACTCTCCCTTTTTCTCTTTCTAAATTAAAAAAAAAAAAAAAAAAAAAAACTATGAGCATGCTTTGATCTTTGTACTAAAATTGAAATGAAGGTAAAAAGGTATTCTGAGGTGAACAATACTTGACTTAACTTCAGAACACTATTAATTATATTGACTAAATGGTTTGCCCACCTCCACATTTCTGTTGTTGTTTTAAAAATTCTCTCCTGGACACAACAACTATCCTTGCTGTTACTACTTCACCTTAATCAGACACCAAATGTATTGTACTACTTGGAAGTCTTTTTGAACCCTAAGGTATAATGAGATCAGGCCACACTCCAAAATTAAAGGGGACAGTTTTCTGTCCTAAATGAATATAAAGACACTTAAACATTTTTAAAATTATAGTAAAATCACCATGGGGCAAACTAGGAATTACTGAGTGAGAAAAAGGTTATGGGTTCGATTCCCAGTCAGGGCACATAATTAGGTTTTGGGTTTGATCTCTAGTTAGGGCACATACTGGAGGCAACCAATCAAAGTTTCTCCCTCACATATCTACCTCTCTCTCTCTCTCTCTCTCTCTCTCTCTCTCTCTCTCTCTCTCTTCTCTCCCTCTCTCTAAAATCAAAGAACATATCCTCAGGTGAGTGTGGAAGGAAAGAAGGAAGGAAGGAAGGAAGGAAAGAAGGAAGGAAGGAAGGAAGGAAGGAAGGAAGGAAGGAAGGAAGGAAGGAAGGAAGAGAGAGAGAGAGAGGAAGGAATGGAGAAAGGAAGAGAAGGAGGGAGAAAGGGAGGGAGGAAAGAATGGTGTCCAAGAATAAGAGTCAGGTTGAAAGAAAACCTTTAATGTCACCTCTTCTGCAGGTGTTGTACTAGTATAGGAGCATCAATTTAAAATTTTTTGAAATGCTTTTAGAAAACTAACATAGGAATGAATGAAAATTCAAAGCAACAACAAGTTTAGTTGTTTGGGGAAAGAGCCGGAAGTAACAGTCAGGTCCTGAAAATACTGCACTCATGCAGGGATTTAATTTAGTCTCAGAACTATTACAAAAGAGAGTAGTCATGGCTATGGTAATTTAATTTTATATGTAGAGGCATCATCATTCTGTTTCCTTCTTGAAATATGTTTCTCTCAAGGTTAAAATGAACACAGATTAAGTGGAGAGATTAGCTTTATTCAAGAAGTGAAGAAGCTGATAATAATGAAATTCAATGGCTTCCTTCATACTTATTCTAGATTCTGGACAGTTGCCTAATTCATGCCTGAATGCAATAAAAGCTTTAACTGGTGTATACATATAATATTTGAGCCTAAAAATAGCTTATAATTGTAGCAAATAGAATATCTACTTTATTTGTCTTTGTTACCTATAAAATAAAATATATGTATAATTAACTCCAGTTTAATTATATTAAAGGTGACCTACAGAAATATCATAAATTTCAATTGCCTTAGCTATGTGCTTCAGCAGTTAAATATCTCTTTTAGCCAAGCCAAGATAAGTCAGCATATAAGTTGAAAAATAGTCACCCTGTAAAGCACATTTTAATGTCTTCAAAGTCAAGGTCTACCATGTTTTAGTTCTGCCAATAACATCAGGGCTCACGTGTCAGGGAATATAAGAGCTAATGTCTGAAAAGTCCAGAGATCTATAACCTTATTCAGTCAATTGTTTTTATTCAGGGAAAATGGGTTTGTATTAATAGATAATTCTCTAAGCCACCAATTCTAAAAAAAAGACAATGAGAGATAGTACTACGATAGTATTGTTTAAAACTTTTAACTTATAAAGTTAATACACTTCTAGTGCTGAGACAACCATTTTCTCCCAATAATTAATTAGAATTTCCTAGAAAAACAGAATCAATAACAATATAAATAGATGGATGGATAGATAGATAGATAAAAATTAATCATCCTCAAAAAATTAAGAATAAGTTTATTATATATCTCAGCAACCCTTCTTCTGGGTATCTACCCAAAAATCTGAAGGCATTTATACCCAAAGACATATGCATCCCTACGTTTATTGCAGCATTATTCATGTTGACCTACTCATGGAAACAACCCATGTGTCCTTCATAGGCAGATAACTGGTTAAAGAAGATGTGGTTCATATACACAATGGATACTACTCAGCCATAAGAAAATATTAAATACTGCCATTTGTGACAACATGGTTGGATCTTGAGAATACCATGCTAAGCAAAATAAGTTAGAGAGAAAAGTCGAGAATCATATTTCACTCATATATGGGATATAAAACTGAAAGCCACAAATGAACAAATAAGACAAACAAATACAAACTCAAAAAGATAAACAAGAGTGTGCTGATTACCCGAGGGAATGGGAAGGATTAGAAGAGGGTAAAGGGGGTCAAATATATGGTGATGGAAGATGATTTGATTTTGAACAGTGGGCACACAATATAATATACAGATAATGTATCACAGAATTGTATACATTATATACAATTATATGTGTTAGTAACATAAACAGTTACTAATTCATATAATCTTATTAACCAACTAGAGGCTGGATGCATAAAATTCATGCAAGCGGCTCAGCCCGCGCAGCCTCGGTGGCTTGCCTCAGCCCTTGCAGCTCCGGCTTTATCTGGAAAGTTGTCAGAAGGATGTCCAGAAGGATGTCCAGAAGGTCGTTTGACTGTCCAGTCTAATTAGAATATTTATACTTTTATTATTATAGATGTCACCCCAACAAACTTAATTTAAAAAATAACCATCACAATTTCTCACACTAGTTATTCAGACTTTCTAAGCTGAATGTTGTGGCTTAACAAAAAGACATACTCTTGTCTACTCACAGAAACACTGCTCAAATCCCACTAGAAAATGTCAATAGAGTGGGCTGTTTCTCTGCATGAGATAACATCACCTAATTTTGTTCCACAATAGAAACTCTGATTTGCCTCTTTGAAATCTATATATGGAAACTATTTTAAGAATTGTCATGTAACCTGTGAATAATAATCATCACTGTTATTATGTGGTGAAGGCAGACATTTTAAAAACAAGAACCCTCAGACATTAAAATTATTTCTGATTTTCACATAATGACACTAAAGATCAAGGTCAAAGAACTTTTCCAAATACAGATTTATTATAAAGTCCAATGCCAACATCCACCACAGTCAGACCTATTGCAGAAGCTTGCTTTTTCTCTGTTTTTATTTTGTATTCTTTTCATGTGGCCTCAATACTATATCCCCCAACTGAAGTCTTCCTTGAACATCCAGGCTATTAGATGTTCCCTGCCTTCACCCTATTTGGGTGGTAGAAGAACCAGGGTAGAAGCTGCAGCTGTTGCTCTTCCAAGTGCAGAGAGGGTTCATGGAGTCACCCACATGAGAAGCATCTGGGAATGAATGGACACCTGCAATTCCTAGTGAATCCTCTTGTGATTTTGTTTGAAGCTCATATTCTGAAGCAACAATGTGTTTTCTCTTCTCAAGTGGATAAAAGTTACATAGCTGATCACCCCATGTATTTTGGGGTGCCCCAAAGTCTGTTTTTATACCAGAGTCCATATCATAGAGCCTATGTTTTAACATAAACAGTTACTAACATATCCCTCATCAATATGGTTTAAATACTCCCATCTATTTTGTTTGATGTGATAACAGATGGATTGCTCAATACAGTATTTATTAGTGATCTTGCTTAACTGTTCTATATGGAAGCATCTTGACTCACCATACTGAATGAACTTTTATGCTTCATTTCGCTTGGAGGAAATGGTCAACAAATATTAGCTCATTTAGTGAATGAATTAATGGATAACTACAGCATAAAAAAATGAATTAAATGATAGTCTTAAAATGGACAGAAGATATGTCAAAAGACAAATTTCCACAAATTTTAAATGAAGAACTCTTCAGCTCTTTCCATTATGCTGTCATTTTAATTCATTGATTTAAAAATTTTAAATATCCTAGACTTCATTAAGTCAAGGTTGCATGCCTTTGCACATTTTTTGAAAATCACCTGAAAAATAATTAATATAAAAGGTGTGAGGGAAAATAAAAAAGGGAAAATAAAAATGGATTTACAACTGGAATAATGTAGGATAAAGTAGTCTTATTTAAGAAGGAAAGACTTTCTGTGAGTGGGCAGCCCAGTGCTCACAGAATTCTTCACCAGAACAGTCCTTCCCTGGGTGGGTTTCTATGGATTTTGAAGAGTTCTCTCCCACCAGCTACAAGGGAGCATGCTGTTAAATCCCTGTGTCCATGTTCTTTGCTACTGAAGATAGCATGTGCTTCCTTTATTTTTTTTTTATTTTTTTATTTATTTATTTATTTATTTATTTTGTATTGATTTTTTTTTTTTGCCCCCCTCCATCCCTCCCACACATCCCCTCCCTCCCCAGAGTTTTGTGTCCATTGGTTGTACTTATATGCATGTACACAAGTCCTTTGGTTGATCTATTATCTCCCCCAGATCTTCCTCCTCTCCCCGCTGTAATTTGAAAGCCTACTTGTTGATATACTGTCTCTATATCTATCTTTTGGTTCATCAGTTTATAATGTTCTTTATTATCCACAAATGAGTGAGGTCATGTGGTGTTTCTCTTTCATTGATTGGCTTATTTCACTCAGCATGATGTTCTCCAATTCCATCCAGGTTGCTGCAAATGATGAGAATTCCTTCTTTTTTATGGCAGCATAGTATTCCATTGTGTAGATGTACCATAGTTTTTGGATCCAATCATCTGCTGACGGACACTTAGGCTGTTTCCAAATTCTGGCTATTGTAGATTGTGCTGCTATGAACAGAGGGGTACATATATCCTTTCTGATTGGTGTTTCTAGTTTCTTGGGATATATTCCTAGAAGTGGGATTACTGGGTCAAATGGGAGTAACATTTTCAGTTTTTGAGGAAACTCCACACTGTTCTCCACAGGGGTTGCACCAGTCTGCATTCCCACCAGCAGTGTACGAGGGTTCCTTTTTCTCCGCAACCTTGCCAACACTTGTCGTTTGTTGATTTGTTGATGTTGGCCATTCTGACAGGTGTGAGATGCTACCACATTGTTGTTTTGATTTGCATCTCTCGGACAATTAGTGACTTTGAGCATGTTTTCATGTGCCTTTTGGCCTTCCTTCTGTCTTCTTTTGAAAATGTTCTATTTAGGTCCATTGCCCATTTTTTAATTGGATTATTTATCTTCCTTTTATTTAGTTGTATAAGCTATTTGTAGATGTTGGAGATTAAACCTTTATCAGTGGTATCATTTGCAAATATGTTCTCCCATACTGTGGGCTTTCTTGTTGTTTTGTTGATGGTTTCTTTTGCTGTAAAAAAGCTTTTTATTTTGATGTAGTCCCATTTGTTTATTTTCTCTTTAGCTTCCATTGCCCTAGGGGTAGTATCAGTGAAGAAGTTCTTTTGGCATACGTCTGAGATTTTGCTGCCTGTGGATGCTTCTAGTATTTTTATGGTTTCCTGTCTGATGTTTAAGTCCTGTATCCATTTTGAGTTTATTTTTGTGAATGGTGTAAGTTGGTGATCTAGTTTCATTCTTTTGCATGTGTCTGTCCAATTTTCCCAACACCATTTATTGAAGAAACTGTCTTGACTCCATTGTATATTCGTGCCTCCTTTGTCAAATATTAATTGAGCATAGTGATTTGGGTTGATATCTGGGTTCTCGATTCGATTCCATTGATCTATATGTCTGTTCTTGTGCCAGTACCAGGCTGTTTTGAGAACAGTGGCTTTGTAATACAGTTTGAAGTCTGGTATTGAGATCCCTCCTACTTTACTCTTTTTTCTCAGGATTGCTGTGGCTATTCGGGGTCTTTTATTGTTCCAAATGAACTTTTGGAGAGTTCTTTCTAGGTCAGTGAAATATGTCGTTGGTATTTTAATGGGGAGTGCATTGAACCCATAGATTGCTTTAGGAAGTATGGACATTTTGATAATGTTGATCCTACCAATCCATGAACATGGTATGTTCTTCCATCTCCTTACATCTTCCTCTATCTCTTTTTTCAGTGTCGTGTAGTTTTCCGCATATACGTCCTTTACTTCCTTAGTTAAATTTATTCCTAGGTATCTTAATTTTTTTGGTGCAATGGTAAATAGAATTGCTTTTTTAGTCTCTGTTTCTGCAGTTTCTCTGTTGGTGTATAGAAAAGCCATGGATTTCTTGGCATTAATTTTGTATCCTGCTACATTGCCAAATTCATTTATTAAGTCAATTAGTTTTTTAATGGAGTCTTTTGGGTTTTTTATATACAATATCATGTCATCTGCAAATAAGGATAACTTTACTTCTTCTTTTCCAATTTGGATGCCTTTTATTTCCTCCTCTTGTCTAATTGCAATGGCTAGTACTTCCAGTACTATGTCAAACAGGAGTGGCGAGAGTGGGCATCCCTGTCTTGTTCCTGTTCTTAGAGGGAATGGTTTTAGTTTTTGCCCATTGAGTATAATGTTGGCTGTGGGTTTATCATATATAGCTTTTATTATGTTGAGGTATGATCCTTGTACTCCCACCTTGTTAAGAGTTTTTATCAGAAAAGGGTGTTGGATTTTATAGAATGCTTTTTCTGCATCAATTGATATGACTATATGATTTTTATCTTTCAATTTGTTTATGTGATGTATCACATTTATTGATTTGCGGATATTGTACCATCCTTGCATTCCTGGAATAAATCCTACTTGGTCGTGGTGTATGATCTTTGTGATGTTCTTCTGGAGTCGATTTGCTAGAATTTTGTTGAGGATTTTGGCATCTATGTTCATGAGGGATATTGGCCTGTAATTCTCTTTCATTGAGTTGTCTTTATCTGGTTTTGGTATTAGGGTGATGCTGGCTTCATAGAAGGATTTGGAAGTGTTCCTTCCTCTTGGGTTTTTTGGAATAGTCTGAGGAGGATAGGTTTTAGTTCTTCCTTGAATGTTTGGTAAAACTCTCCTGTGAAGCCATCTGGCCCTGGGCTTTTGTTTGCTGGAAGCTTTTTGATGACTGTTTCAATTTCTTCCCAAGTCACTGGTTTATTGAGATTTTTAGATTCTTCCTGATTGAGTTTTGGAAGATTATATTTTTCTAGGAATATGTCCATTTCCTCCAGGTTGTTCAGTTTGTTGGAGTAGAGTTGTTCATAGTATTTTGTAACAATCCGTTGTATTTCGGTGGGGTCTGTTGTTATTTCACCTCTTTCATTTCTGATTTTGTTTATTTGGGTCCTCTCTCTTTGTTTCTTGGTTAGTCTGGCTAGAGGTCCATCTATCTTGTTTATCCTTTCAAAGAACCAGCTCTTGGTTTTGTTGATCTTATGTATTGTTTCTTTGGTCTCTATGTCGTTTATCTGTGCTCTGATTTTTGTTATTTCCTTCCTTTTACTTACACTGGGCTTTTCTTGTTGCTCTTTTTCTAACTCTTTGAGTTGTAGAGTTAGATCATTTGTTACACTTTTTTCTAGTTTTTTGCAATAGGCTTGTAAGAATATGAACTTCCCTCTCAAAACTGCTTTTGCTCTGTCCCATAGATTTTGGATTGTTGTGTTTTCATTGTCATTTGTTTCCAGGATGTTTTTAATTTCTTCCTTGATTTCTCTGGTATCCCAGTCCTTGTTTAATAGCATGCTGTTTAGTCTCCATGTGTTTGATTTCTTTGGATTATTTTTATTATAGTTAATTTCCAGTTTTATGCCATTATGGTCTGAGAAGATGCTTGATATGATTTCTATCTTCTTGAATTTGAAGAGACTTTGCCTATGTCCCAAAATGTGGTCTATCTTTGAGAATGACCCATGTGCATTTGAGAAGAATGTATATTCTGTGGCTTTGGGGTGGAATGTTCTGAAGATGTCAATTAATTCCATCTGGTCTAGTGAGTCATTTAGGATTGATATTTCTTTGCTGATTTTTTGTTTAGATGATTTGTCAAAGGGTGACAGTGGGGTATTAAAATCTCCTACTATGATTGTATTGCTGTTAATCTCTCCCTTAATGTCCTCTAGCAGTTTTTTTTTTTATGTATTTGGGTGCTCCCATATTGGGTGCATATATATTTACCAGGGTTATTTCTTCTTGTTTGATTGCTCCCTTTAGTATTATGAAGTGGCCTTCATTGTCTCTTGTTATGTCCTTCACTCTGAGATCTAATTTATCAGATATAAGTATTGCTACCCCAGCTTTCTTTTCATTTCCATTTGCCTGGAAAACCTTTTTCCATCCCTTCACCCTCAGTCTGTGTGCATCTCTTTTTCTGAGGTGGGTTTCTTGTAGACAACAGATGTATGGGTCTTGTTTTCTTATCCAATCTGTTACCCTATGTCTTTTGATTGGAGCATTTAAACCATTTACATTTAATGTTATTAATGATAGGTACTCATTTGATGCCATTTTTATTCTATACCCCTGTGTTCGCTTCCTATTTCTTTATTTTTACAGTAGACCCTTTAGCATTTCTTGCATTGCTGGTTTGGTGGAGATAAATTCCTTCAATCTTTTTTTGTCTGTGAAGCTCCTGATTTCCCCTTCAATTTTGATTGATAGTCTTGCTGGGTACAGTATTCTTGGATTCAGACCCTTTCTTTACTTGACTTTGTATATTTCATCCCATTCCCTTCTGGCCTGATAAGTTTCTGTTGAGAAATCAGTTGTTAGTCTGATGGGGGTTCCTTTATATGTAACTTTCTGTCTCTCTCTGGCTGCTTTTAAGATTCTAACTTTGTCATTGGTGTTTGCCAATTTAATTATAATATGTCTTGGCGTCGGCTTCTGGGATCCATTTTGCTTGGGACTCTGTGAGCATCTTGGATTTGTGTGGGTTTTTTCTTCTCTGTCTCAGGAAAATTTTCTGTCATTATATCTTGAAATACGTTTTCCATATCTACCTCGGTTTTCTTTCCTTCCAGAACCCCTATTATAAGAATATTGTTTTGTTTTGCATTGTCCCAAAGCTCCCGTAGGCTCTCCTCCTGCTTTTTAATTTTTTTTTTCTAGAAGCTGCTCTAATTGGGTATTTTTTTTCCATCTTGTCTTCTAGCTCACTGATGCGATCCTCTGCTTCTTCTAGTCTGCTCTTGATGCTTTCTATTGAGTTCTTCATAGTAGTGATGTCATTTTTCATTTCATCTTGAGTCATCTTCATTTTCTCTTGGGTTTTTTTCATTTCCTCTTGGGTCTTACTCATATTGTCAAATTTGTTTTCCATTCTTTTTAGCCATCTTAACATCGTTACTCTGAATTCTTGCTCTGGTAGGTTGCTTGCTTCTATATCGTTTACTTCCTTTTCTGGTGAAGCCTGCTTTTCTTTCATATGTGGGCTGTTTTTTGGTCTCCCCATGATCTAGGACACACATGTCAAACACAAGGCCCGCGGGCCAAATCCGGCCAGCCAGGCCTTGCAATGTGGCCCGCACCGCGCTATCATCACTGCACTCCGCTGCGTTCCATCACAATGAGGCGCGGTGACATAGGAGGCTTGTGATCTCGCTGGCCGCCTCCCTGGCCACCGTACTTGCTATCTATTACGCATGCGCATAGATAACAAGTCACGCGAGATTCAGGAGGCGTGACCTATAGTCCGGCATCCGATGTGGTTGTGCGGGTGGCAGAGCAGAGGAGAGAGTGAGTGTGCGGGCATAAAAAATACACAGCAGAAGCTGCCAGTTCCTGGCATAAAGTGCAGGCATAAAAATCGCAACAGAATCTGCTATCTGTCCCCAGCCAGGCATTTATTGACTGACTTTTTTTTTCTCCACTCCATCTGCCAAATCAAGCTATCTCTGTGCAGTTTTCAACTTTTTCCTTCTAACGCAGATTTCCAATAAACTACATCTTTTACTGCCAATATTGATCCCAAAATGTCCAGGAAAAGAAAAGTTGACTGTGAAGGCAGACAATTTAATGACAAATGGGAAAATGAATACATGTTTGTGCTTAGAGAGGGCAAACCAGTGTGTATATTGTGTTATGAGACAGTGTCGGTGATGAAAGAGTACAATATACACCGTCATTTTGACACCAAACATAATGTTAAGTATGGCAAATATACTTTGGAACAAAAGCATAAAATTGTTAAAGAACTAAAAGGCAAACTACAATCACAGCAGCAAATGTTTACAAAGGCTACAGCGAAAAATGATGCTGCAGTGAAAGCAAGCTTTATAGTGGCTGAAGAAATTGCCCGTACTTCAAGGTGTTTTTCAGAGGGTGCCTTTTTGAAGCAATGCATGCTAAAAGTGTGTGAGCAAGTATGCCCAGACCAGATACAGTTTTCAAAATGTAAGTTTGTCAAGAAACACCATTGCAGATAGAGTTCAAGAACTCTCAGGAAATCTATCATCACAGCTGGCCGAACAGGCATACAGTTATCTCGCTTTTTCACTTGCTATCGATGAAAGCACAGACAACACTGATACAGCGCAGCTGTCCATCTTTATACGTGCTACGAAGTCCGACCTCTCTGTCACTGAGGAACTTTTGGATGTAGCTGCCATGCATGGGACAACAACTGGTAGAGATATATTTGAGGCTGTGGAGAAATCTATAAATAATTTTAAATTACCCTGGGAAAAGTTGGTGGGGCTAACTACCGATGGCGCACCTTCAATGTGTGGAGAAAAGAAAGGCTTGGTTGGACTAATGAAGGAAAGAATGCAAAAAAGTCACTGCCACACACCCTTGATTACTTATCATTGCGTTATCCACCAAGAGGCTATGTGTGGAAAAGTTCTGGACATGAATGACATAATGACCACAGTCATTAAAACTATTAACTTTATAAGGGCACATGGCCTGAATCATCGCCAGTTCCAGGAGTTTTTACAGGAGGTGGGTGCAGAGCATGGAGATGTGCCATACCACACAGAAGTAAGATGGCTGAGCAAGAGCGCAGTCCTCAAAAGATTTTTTGAGTTCAGAGAACAAATTGCTCTTTTCATGGAAAGTAAAGGAAAGCCCTTGCCTGAACTGTCAGATCCCGCCTGTATATGTGATTTTGCTATGATGTGTGACATATGCGAGCATCTCGCCCAACTGAATCTGAAGCTGCAGGGACACAAACAAGTCATCACGAAGATGTCTGACATGATCACAGCATTCCAGCGTAAACTTCAACTATGAAAGTCCCAACTGGAACAGGACAATCTTGCCCACTTTCCCGTTTGTTTGAGTATCTCAACCACTATTTCTGGTATTTTTCCTTGCAGTCGGCTGGCTACCAAAGTTAGCCGTTTACTAAGTGAATTTGAGCGGCGCTTCTCTGACTTTAGAACACAGCACTCAGGCTTTGACATCTTTGCCAATCCTTTTACAGTTGATGTCAACAATGTGCCCCATCACCTTCAGATGGAGATAATCGAGCTTCAGTCTGACAGTGGCCTGAAATCAAGGTTTCAGGATGTTGAAATTGAGGACTTCTACCCTCTACTGCCCCCTGACTCAATGTCTGAGCTCCGACTTCATGCTGCCCGTATTCTATCCATGTTCGGGAGCACCTATCTTTGTGAACAGATGTTTTCAATAATGAATCTGAACAAAAACAAGCACAGATCACGCATTACCGATGACAACCTCCATGCTGTTTTGCGGGTTGCTACAGCCCAAGAAATAAAACCGAACATTGACTCATTGATCCGGGGAAAACGGTGTCAGACATCTAGCCAGAAAACAAAACAATGAGCATTTTAGGTACATTCCAATATTACTGTTTTGCTTGATAGCATGTGAGTTGGTTAACAGCACTGTTAAGGAAAAGATGGTTCCACTCATTTTAAATTCACATTTCTGGTTAACATTGTCAGTTTATGACTGTTCAGTAAACCATTCAGCCCGCGATTTAGGCTGGATTTTAGATTTTGGCCCCTTCTCTGATTGAGTTCGACACCCCTACTCTAGAGCCTCTCCAGCTTTTTTATTTATTTATTTATTTATTTATTTATTTTTGTCCTCTCTGAAGCAGGAACTACGGAGGGGGGTGGGGGCAGGTAGGAGCAACTGCAATCTCCCGCAACTCTCTGATATCCCTCCGAGCCGGATCCAAATGTGTTGCTCTTTAGATATCTCCCCTGTTAGGAGCCCCGTCCACTTTCAAGGGTGACAACAGCCCAACAGCGGGGGCTTCTACTTATAATCACCGCCCTTGTCCTCCAGCTTCCCCGAGCGCGCTCTGTGCTCGCAGGCTTTTTGTTTTCGCTGCGAGCGCTCTCCACCCTCTCCCCCCGAAATCTGACCTTTTCGCTGAGCAGTGGGGCAATCCTGTGAGGGCAGGTGTTCGCGCCGCCTGGGATCAGCGTTCTGGGGGTCACAGATGCTTGGTGGTCGCTGCGGCTGTGGGTATTCAGGCCTCTGACACCATCCTATCTTCCTCTCAAGATGGCGAGGTTTCCCCATCCAAGCCGGTAGGTAGCTCCTGGCAGGGACACAGCCCTCGTGGGTCCTTCCCTGTGAGGGGCACCTCTGTCAGCTGCCCCCCAGCAATTTCTTCTGGTGTTCACTGTCTCCCAGCTTGCCGATAAACACTCACAGCTCAAGACCCTCAGTTGCTCTCTCTTTCTGCTTCGGGAGAGGGCTCAGAATCCGCCCATCTATTCTTCCGCCATCTTACCTCTCCAGCATGTGCTTCCTTTAGCAAGTTCAATTTTCTAGTGGATGAAGATGGAGAAGGTGGAGGACAGGTTGTAATTCTTTATCCTATCTCTGTGAATGGTGTAGATTTCCTCCTCCGTTCTAAATTTCTTTCTAATTAAAAATGGCACCCTTAAAAAAATTAGGAATCTATATAAGGGATAATGAATGAAATAAAGATACCTATGGCCCCATAACTGAGAGATGGTAGTTCATAACATCACATTTTGACATATTCTACAGCCACATCTCTATTTCCTGTGTTAGCTGGGTAAACCACATGCCATAAGATTTTGGCAATACTATATGAAATATTGTTCCCTTCTCCTGTGATACATACAGTACTTTCTCCAAGATATTAACGAATTCAGAGTGAGCACCCTATATATTTACATATTTATATATTGGCTAGTTTCTTCTAACTTTGATTTCTGCTCTCTGCTGTATTCTTGCCCTGGCTCTGTACTTCTTGATCCGTACTTTATCTACTCTCACTCCAACACTGACAAAGATTCTTATATTCATTAAAAATATTCAGTGTTTGCCAAAACAGATTTGGCTCAGTGTATAGAGCATCGACCTGCGGACTTAAAGGTCCCAGGTTCGATTCCAGTCAAGGGCATGTACCTTGGTTGTGGGCACATCCCCAGTAAGAGGTGTGCAGGAGGCAGCTGATAGATGTTTCTCTCTCATCAATGTTTCTAACTCTCTATCCCTCTCCCTTCCACTCTGTAATATGCCAATAAAATATGTTTTTAAATATTCAATGTTCACGACCGGCATGACTCAGTGGTTGAGAGTTGACCTGTGAACCAGGAGGTCACAGTTCAATTCCCAATAGGGCCACATACTGGATTGGGGGCTCAATCCCCAGTAGGGGGTGTGCAAGAGGCAGCTGATCAATGATTCTTTCTCATCATTGATATTTCTATCTCTCTCTCCCTCTCCCTTCCTCTCTGAAATCAATAAGAACATATTTTAAAATATTCAGTGAGTGCCAACTTTTGCTGGCATTTTTCAAGACATTGGGGAGCAACAGTGAGAACAACAGATGGAATCTATTCTCACCAAGTTACATTCCAGGGGAGGTGAAGAGGACGCAGGGCAGACACATGGGCAGACTGCAGATGTCACTGCTGTGGAGAAAAGGCAAGCAGAGGAGTGGGAGATTGCCAGGGAGGAGGCTGCAATATCTAAAAAGTAGCGGTCTGAGAGAGATCTTATTGGGCAGCTGGTACTTGATCAAAGACCTGAATGCAGCCTCTTGGGTCTAAAGATACTTATAATTGCTATCACATCCTACACAACCAAAAAGGAAACACACACACACACACACACACACACACACACACGTTAATGAGGTAGATTTGTTTAGACTTTTATTTGAGTTTCAGAAGAAATAGAAGAGGTTCGCTGAAGCAACCACACACAGAAATTAAGATGGAAGATTAGAATTTTTAAATCTCAATAATATAAGGCTTTAACCTCCTACGGTGTTAACCAGCCATGTGCCTTCATTCTTCTTTCCCTTTCTCCTCTTTCAAGTATCCCACTTCTTCTCCCTTCCTTTCTTTTGCCTTTTTTCTTTCCCTGTTATCACTTTCCCCCTCCCTAATTCTGTTCATGAATGAGGGACTACCCAGATAGATCAATTTATCAATTTATCAATTTATCTATTTATTTATTTGTTTATTTATTTATTTATTTATTTAATCAATTTTAGGCAGAGGGAGGAGAGAGAGAGAGAGAGAGAGAGAGAGAGAGAGAGAGAGAGATGCCTTGATTGGCTACCACCTGCAGGGGCCTGACTGGGAATTGAATCCCACAAACTGCATATATGCCCTAACTGGGAATCATACTTGCCACCTTTTGGCATATGGGACAAAGTTCTAACCAATTGAGTGAGCCACACGGGTCAGGGCCACAGGGTTCTACCTGTCTCCTTCTCTGTCGGCTGCTATCTAAAGACATCATTTCCCCATAATCCACATTTAGACAAATGATCAAGGTACTTTCTTGAAAAGGGCACTCCACCTTGAGAATAAATTATAGTTGCTAAAGGTAAAGTAAATTTTCCTGCTATATTACATATGCATATATTTTAAATAATTAGGACCATATTTAAATATTTTATAGTCTCCTATAAAATATTAGCTCTTAGCCAAATCACTGGAAATTTAAAAAGATAAGCTTGAATTGCTGCATATCACTTTGTCATATATCCATATTCTTCTTTATATGAAGAATCACACTGTTACAAAGCATTCTGGCTATTTCCGTTATTACTACCCTCAGCAGTGCGTGCGGGAACACCACACAGGCTCTGGGAGAAGCATTGCCAGGCACCCTGGAATCTGGACACATGACTGACAGCTGGAAGACTCTGGACAGGTCACTCAAAGCCTCTGGTCCTCGGCCTCCTCATAAACAAAATATAATAATGGCTTGAGGTGATTAATGAGTTGGGACATAGGAAGCATAAAGAAAAGGACTTGATACCCAACAAGTGCTCATTAAACGTTACCTATGACCATTGTTGTTACTAAAATCATTATTACAAAGTTCCTGTGTACATTTCTGATTATTTCATTAGGGTTAGACATGGAAATATTAGGTAGAACCAATGTAAATATAATGCATTTGAAGTCATGATACTTCTAAAAGACTGGTTGCTAGGTATGAATGAGAAAGCTTGTCTAACTGTATTAGTACTGAGTGATACATGAGTAAATATTTAATAAACTGGTACATAGTAATGATACTACATAATTTGCATTTATTTTATAGTTACTAGTTTCTATAAACTATCTTCATATATTTATTAAAAATTTGTACAGTGGTGCCTCGCATAAAGAACGCCTCGCACAGCGAACGCTGCACACAACGAACTTCGTTTCACACAACAAAGTCGCCCGAGCTTCCACGACCGCTTTGCCCGAGCTTCCACGACTGCTTCGCCCAAGCTTCCACGATCGCTGCCGATGTATTGCATCCTTCCGCGCAGGCACTGCAGGCAGTCGTTAGTCACTGCGCTTAATTTAAGCACGTATCGCGGCAATCGTTCTTCATTATGAATTAAATCACACACGTATCACGGCAGTCGTCCTTTTAAGTTAAACTCAATATTTTTTTTATATCATGGCTTCTAAAAAAAGCAGGAAGGTGATTTCTGTTGAAATGAAACAGGAAATAATTAGAAGGAGTGAATGTGGGGTAAAACAGTGTGACCTCGTCAAAGAGTTTGGCCTCAGCAAGACCACCATTTTCACCATTTTGACAAATAAGGATGCAATCAAATCAGCCAAAGTAGCCAAAGGAGTATCAAAACTATTTCATGAAAAACATAGGTCTTCAATCCACGAGGAAATGGAGAGGCTATTAGCGATTTGGATTAAGGACAGGCAGGTGAAAGGTGATGTAACAACCCAAGATATTATCTGTCACAAAGCCAAGAGAATTTATGACGATCTAAAGAAAAACATCCCTGGAAGTAGCAGCAATCAAGATAATGAAGAAGAATTCAAAGCCAGCAGGGGGTGGTTTTTTAGATTTAAGAAAAGGTGTGGAATCCACAGCGTTACTATGCATGGTGAGGCTGGCAGTGCTGACAAGAAAGAAGCAGAAAAGTTCTCTATTAACTTTCAAAAATGTATTAAGGATGAAGGATAGTGCCCACAAAAAGTGTTCAATGCCGATGAAACAGGTCTTTTCTGGAAAAGAATGCCAAGCAGAACCTTCATTACAAAAGAGGAGAAGAAATTGCCAGGACACAAAGCCATGAAGGACAGACTTACCCTTATGTTTTCGTCTAATGCCAGCGGAGACCTCAAGATCAAACCTCTATTGGTTTATCACTCTGAAAATCCAAGAATTTTCAAGAAAAATAACGTTATTAAGTCCAAACTGCCCGTCCATTGGAAGTCCAATCAAAAAGCCTGGGTGACCCAAGTTATCTTCAACGAATGGATTCTGGAAACCTTTGCTCCTGCCGTGAAGAAATTCTTGCTGGAAAAAGAACTGCCACTCAAAGCCCTTCTGATACTTGACAATGCCCCTTCTCACCCAAAAGACCCAGAGGAAATATTGCAGGAAAATTATCCTTTTATCAAGGTGCAGTATTTGCCACCAAACACCACATCCATTCTTCAGCCAATGGATCAGCAAGTTATTGCGAACTTTAAAAAACTCTACACTAGAGCCCTCTTTAATAAGGTGTTTGAAGAATGCGAGTTTGGTGGAGACAATATGACTGTCCGAAAGTTTTGGAAGGAGAAATTTGATGTCCTTATGGCAATACGACTTATACAGAAGGCCTGGGAAGAAGTGTCACAAAGGACCCTCATTTCTGCTTGGAAGATGCTTGTGCCTTCGTGGACCCAGGAAGAAGCAGTAGTTGATGACACAGAAGTGGTGAAGGACATCATCACAGTGGCCCAAAGGTTGGAATTAGAGGTAGAGGAAGAGGATGTAGAGGAGCTTATTGAGGAACACGAAGAAGAGCTGACAACTGAAGAGCTCCAAGCACTTCTGGTCCAGCAACAGGACAATGCTCAAAGGGAAGCGTCATCTGATAACGAGGAGCAACAATCAAACAAACAACCAATCCCAACTGCTGACATCAAGAACATCCTGGTCAAATGGAAAGCAGTTCAGGAGTTTACCAATGCCCACTATCCGGATTCAGCTGAAGCAAACAAGATCAACGATCTTTACTCCGATACTCTTGTCCGTTATTTCCGGCAGATGTTGGAGAAAAGAGAAAAACAAACGACTTTGGACAGGTTTTTCATGAAACCATCGGCCAAAAAGCAGAAAATGGATGAAGATGTGCAAGATTCGGTAGACTCTACTTAGTCTGTGTTAAAATTAAAAAAATGTGTTTGTTTTTTTTTTAAATTATGTTTTTAGATGTATCTAAATAAAAATAATAACAAAAAATTTATCTTTTTTTATGTCATCTTAGCATATTTTATGCTACAGAACGAATTATTTTTTTTAACATGTATTGTTATGGGAACACGCGTTTCACATAACGAACTTTTCGCATAACAAACTTGCTCCTGGAACGAATTAAGTTCGTTGTGTGAGGCACCACTGTATTTCTTCCACCAATTATTATATGTTTAAACTTTATCAATTTTTCTATAAAGTTTTAAGTTTTTAAAATGTACTTCTAATTGGTAGGATAAGTATAAATGTAAAAGAGTGTATATAAGACTAAACCTTTGATTTTAGGAACTATTTGACACATAAATCTCTCCAGATAATGGAAATCAAGATGTTGAAATATCATCATCAACGTAATCATACAAATTTCATAAGTGATCCATTCTGATCTTAGAAAACTTTAATATGTGACTTTTTTATTAAACAAAGGGATATGTTTATAAAATTCCATTAAAAATGTTTTCTGTCTGTAGGGGGATAGGAACAAATTCTAATAAAAAAAAGGCTGTGTTTTAAAAATTAGAATAATCCCAAACAGAATGTGTAAATGATAAAAGTAAGATTCTTCTGACACTTGGTGACTTCAATTTACGAAAATCCCAGCAGTGCTCTGTTTAAATCATGGGCTTTGCGAGGCCAAATTGAATTCTGATAGCTTACCATTACACGATCAGGCGGTCAGCCACTGCTGTGGATTAGGCTCCGCAGCTATGGATTTCCATCAGGGCACCGTGGGAAGCTTAAAACTGAAGGCATATTTAGTTGTGCCCTTGTGTGATATAAATGACTATCTTAATATTTAAATTCTTTTCTGTTGGAATATACAAGACATATTTCCATTATATTGTGAAACAGAAGACAGAAGACAAATACATTCTGTGGCTTCAATTTTTCACATCTATTCATGGAAGCACTCTGTCTTAAGATAGTAAGCGTTCTTTGGTTTTCCTTTTTTGTGATTCTGTATACATGCTGAATAAAGGCTCCATGGAAAACATTAATAACCTCTCCGCAGAAGTGTTATTGCTGATGTGGGAAGGAATTCAAATTTGTATATGAGAAAAATCTTGAGGGCTCACATGTCTAATTATTAACAAAGGGGCCCAGCTGAGACAAGCTAGGAATGTTGGGATCTGTTTTCAGTTAGAATTCAGTCTGTTCTCTGTCTCGATGAATGTGCTTCTGTTCTGTTTGTTAGTTCAGTTTGTTCATTAGAGTCCACATATTGTATTTGTTTTTTGCTGACTGGCTCATTTGCACTTAGCATAATACTCTCAGGTCCATCTATGCTATCACAAAGGGTAATATTTCCTTCTTTGTTATGGCCAAGTAGTATTCCATTGGGTAAATGTTGAAAAATTTAGATCAACAGAAGGATTTAGCAGGATTTTAATATACAAACCTACTCTACTTTTTGGAGAAAATCACCCTTACAGAAACAGTTAATACAAATCCAAGCGCTCCTTTGCGAGGAGCATGTTCATGAAAGAAGCAGGCAAAGTCCCTGGAGCAAAGGGAAAGGCCCTGTTGAGGCACTGAAACATGGCTTCACACCACCGAGGAGAAGAGAAGCATCTGGGGGCACTTGCCTGGGTACTGAATCCTCCCAAAAAGTGGCAACGTAACCTGGTCTTAGAGCCCAGTCTGCCTCTGTCAGAAGACAGATCTGTGACTATTCACTACACAAATAAGCAAAGCAAAAATGTTCAGCCATTTTGGCTCAGTGGCTAGAGCATCAAGCCTGTGGACTGAAGGATCCTGGATATGATGCTGGTCCAAGGCCCATGCCTGGGTTGCAGGCTTGATCCCAGTAGGGTGCATGCAGGAGGCAGCCAATCAATGATTTTCTCTCATCGTTGATGTTTCTATCTCTCTCTCTCCCTTTCCCTTCCTCTCTGAAATCAATAAAAGTATATTTTTTAAAAATATTCAGCCAATACTCAGATGCTTCTTCGTTCAATTATTAATGGCTAATTTCTTGTCATGTTATTATATTCCTTATTGTCCCCAAAAGCTCTGAAAATCAGGTATCTTTCTTAGGACTGCTTAACATCCCTTAGAAAATTTTCCTTTGGGCCAAGACCAAGCAAGATTGATCTCACTTGCTTACTCAGGACTGTTCTGAGTCAGTCAACCATCTGATCAGACTATTCAATGTATGTGAAACGCAGGGGGGGAAACTAAGGTGTAAAGAACAAGGAAAGACTGAACAACAGGTACACGTAAAGGAGACTAAAGTGACTGAGGGAAATAATGCAGAATGAGCTCATTGTTGGGATCCTGGAAGAGAAAATGGGCTTCAATGAAGATAGTGGTGAAGTTTGAGAAAGTCCGTAATCTAGTTAATAGTATTAAACCAATATAAATCTTCTAATTTTGATAAAATTTGGGGTGGGTACATTTTTGAAAGTCTAAAATTATTATTAAATTTTTAAAAAAACACGTTGAAAAAATTAACACAAGTTAGGTAAAAAACTCTTTAAGAATGAAGAGAAAATCAATCATCTGAGCAAAGTATTATTTCTATAGCAAAGAGGAAAAGTCAATAAATATGTTTCATCCTTAATTTTAACCCAAGAGTTAACAAGACTCTATGCTAATTAGACCATCAAGCAAATCTTAATTTAAAAGCCTTCGAAATTTGAGATTAAAGCAAAATGCAATATCCTATTTAAATTAACCACAGAGAAATCCATCTTTATTAATTACTTTTCAAAAACCAGGGTCAGCAGTGACTTCTAAGCAGGGCACCTCAAATCTGTATGGAGCTGCTCCCCATTTCTCCTGGTCAATGTGTTCTCCAACCTTCCACTATCCCACCAGACACACACACACACACACACACACACACACACACACAGTATCGCCAAAGCCAATTCCCATCATGAGTTCACCCAGCTCACAAGATCAGGATACCAGAATTGTGTTGACACCTTTCCTAACTCTGGGTGATTAACCACAGGCTGAGTTAAGGACTCTGGATTACTGTGCCTCGTCTTGAGCTGTAGACACTTGAGTAGGTCCATAAAGAAGGCTCTTTCACCTCCTGTTCCAACCATGGTCCTGCCTTTGGTCTAAAGACCCTGGAGAAACAGGAGGCGGCACCTAATAATAGACATGGTTTCGCCATGTCTGGATGTGAAGAGTTGTTTGTGGTAGTTGCTATCCAAGTGTTCCTATAGCTACCAGTAATGCAACGTCACAAATCCGATAATTTATCAAGTGTTGCTTAGGAACAACATTGAAACAACACTTCCCAGGTTGCATTTTGATTCATTCTCTACCACAGAAACTTCTTCCGTACTTGGAAAGGGCCAGAGAGAAGAGCCTTTTCCCTCCAGTGTTCCTGATAATGACTTGCAAATGTTGGCATTTATGCCTGAGCAGAGGAGACTTTTCAAAGGATAATGTAACTGAATTCATCTTCTTCTTTTGACCTTTACCTGACTTCTGGTCTTGCCTCACTTATCTATCTCACTTCCCGCTTTTGCCATTCTCTCTCATCTTCTGAGATCACTGACTCGGGGCTTCAAGGTGACCCTCTTCAGAGAGAGCTGCCTTGGCATTAAGGATCTGTCTGTTTTGGATCAAGGCTTCAGAGCTCGCTCCCGCAGAAAATTAGAATACATCGGTTGTACAATTACTTTTTTAAATCTTTCACAAATCTAGACTTTCCTGTTCTCAGGTAATGACCTGTATATATTTTATTTGATATTTTAATGATATTTTCACATAGTGTAATATGCTTTTTAAGAAGATTTCAAAATTGTCACCCTTTACCTAAACTTAACAAAGCAAAGCAGTACTTAGAGAAGGATTACAAAACATAACAGTTATACTTCTTTTACACATTTAAAATTGGGAAAATTACCAAATGAGAAGCACTAACCATGAAATGCAAAACAGAATATTTATAGCCCATTTTCTATCTGGAATTTCTTTCTTAGACCATCAGAATGAGAAAATGATCTATACGAATAAAAATGAAGAAAATGAACCAACAAAATGCTCACTGCTTTTGTGATCTTTTCTTTTTAAGACTCAATTACAAATATAATACTTTTACTTTATATTATGCATGTTATGTGTATTCATACTGTACAAAGGAAGGCAATATTTTTGACAATTACAGGCATGCCGCATAACAATGTTTTGGTCAACAAGGGACTGCATATTCGACAGTGGTGTATGATACAGCCGAGGTGTGTAGGTTGTACCCTCTAGAAACCTATGTAAGTACACTCTCTGATGTTCAACATGACCACAAATTCACTTAACGGTGCATTTCTCACATGGAAACCAGGTGTTAAGCAGTGCATGACTGTGTAAATTTGTTGTGACTCCAATAAAAATTATCATTTCTATATACAGTGTTAAAGAAAAAAACAATTGAAACCTGTAAAGAATTTTTTGTGAGTTTATTTGAGCCTTACTGTCGACATATGCCGGGAAGCAGAACCTCAATGGATTGAGATAATGCTCCCGAGAATGGCGGGTTACATTTCTATATTTATACATTACAATCAAAGGACAGGGACTTAGGTTAGTTACATGAAATTCATTGGTGATAGGTTAGGGAGGTGGGACAAAGCCAAGCAGGGAAACCTCTGGAATAGGGTAAAAGGTGAAATGATGGACAGGAGCTTCTTGTACAGAGATGGATACAGGATACTCTAACATAATTAACAGTTGACAACTAACTTGATAACAATAACAATGAGGAATGTCTCCAGTCCATTTGTTGTGCCCTGAGGGGTCCAGGTAAAAAGGAAGTTACAAGTTACCCAGACATCTCACAGATACGTTATCTCAGATGCTGGAAGGCAGATGGGCTCAGTAAAAGATCAAAGTTGATCTTTGTCAGGTGAAATATCTGGGATATGACTATCTACTATAACCTGTTAGATATTTAATTTTCATACCATCTTTTGTGGTTATCTTAGGTCTCTGGGTTTGCAAGACTGCCAAGCAGGCCTTCCCTGAGCTTGTCAGGTTAGCATGTATGTGGCTCTTTTCTTTCACAAAAGAAATGTCTGCATTTATTAACCTATAATTGTACAGTAGGAATTACAGACATAAAAGGTCTTAATAGTTCACCTGTAAAAACATTTTTATTTTACACATAACCAAAAAAAGCCTTTATGTAATGTTAAACTTAGGCATGTGGACTTAAATTTATAAAGTTGTTTTTCAAGGATTCTTTTAGAGTTATCCTGAAAAGTAGTTTAATTATATATTTCACTGTTTGTACCAACACAATTTTTAATGAAAATAGAAATATTGTCAAATCATATTCTTAGAAAATAAACCTTGTTTTTAGTTATACAGTATGTATTGGAATAAAAATAAGATTCCAAATTAAATTAAATGTGAAGTTTATTACAGGAATCAAGGGGATGTAATTTTAATGAATTAGATCATTATAAGATATAATTTAGTCCAGTTAAATTTTAAAAGACCACCTAGTCTTTTTAGATTTACATGTGTTTTAAAAGATTTTAATTACATGAAACCAAAAATGTACATGTGCATATGTGTGTGTGTATATATATATATATATATATATATGAATATGTGTAGTGAAAATGACTATAAAATATTTACTTCACTAAATTTCAACAAGTGGCTCATTAATTATCCAAATTTTGAGTGTTAGACTTGACTTAGTTTGTGAGTGTGTGTGAGAGAAAAGCTTTGCTTTGAAAAAGTTTGCGGTTGTGCATCAGGTTATTAGATGTAAGCTTTCACTAGGATGGAGAGATCACTGCTCCTCACAGATGCTGGGAAAATGAGGCTTGTGGTTCCCAGCCTCGCTCTATGCAGCTGGGATCTGCACCATATTTATTCTGACTTCTAGTGGAAATCCCACTCTATTTCCCAGTATTGGGTTCTTCGTGGTACCAGGGATCTGAGAAGATGAATCATTGGATGATGAAAATGAAACTCCTGACTTCACAGTGTCGCTCACCCACCCACAGAGTCATATTCTGTACGGGCACAAAATACACCCATCCCAGCATTGAAAATGCATGTCCCAAATCTTTTGAACTACTTCAAATCCTTACCAACTATGCTTTCAAATTTTTCCTTTCCTACTTGGATTTTCATTTATTTTAAAATCCAAAACATCATTAACTATAGCAGGCATGCAAGAATGGAGAATGAAAATACTATGATTCTGAAATACCGTGGTGGGCGCAAGTCTACATTTACACAAAAATGCGCTGCCTTTCTTTGCTGGCCTCCTGGGGAGTGATGGAATAAGGTACATCAGCTCTTAAATGAGAAGGAAATTCCAGATCGATGGCCTTCCCAGAAACACCTGGCCCCGGGCCTGGAGACAAGTCCCCGCCCTCCACTTCTGAACACAAATGACTCTGTTAACCTCCGCTGCCCGAGGGCATTGCAGGTAGAGGCCACGCAGACAGCCTCATTAGCTTGCTTTCCAGCGCCTGGGATGATACATGCGGCTCTGCTCCCTGCAATAAAGAGCTGGGAGCAGCTTTTCTTTGCTTCATCAGGTTGCAGAGCAGAGAGGCAGATGCTGCGGAGGTTAGAACCCCGGGCAGAGCTCTCAGCTCCCCCTTCCCCCCAGTCCTGCTACCAACCTTGCATGCTGGAAAAGATGCAGCCCCTTAGGCCCCTGCTCATTGGGGAGCTAACATCCTTAGATGGTCCCCAATCCCTCTAAGATTCTGTGTTTTAAGCATATTATAACCTTAGAAAGTGAAGGACAGGTCTGCTTTCAGTGCCTGCTCCCCATGTCAGAGATATTTGAGCTCAGCACAGGGCAAACCCAGGCAAGAAACACTTAGGATAGCTGCTCTGAGAAGTGTCATCTGGTGCTTGCAAAATTGCAATCACACATAAACATTGGGTATGAAGATAACTGTACGTGTTTGATCCAACATGTAAGACAGAAAATCTAAAATAATGGGAACTGCTAGTTCTAATGAGGTACAGAACTTCTTGGGGTCGAGCTTTATATAGAACTAATGATTAATGCACGCCGGAGATTGAAGTTCACAATAGTAATGCAGCTAATAATGAATAATTCTGTGCAGCTAAATTTTCATTATATTCTCTGGACTTTCCAGACAAGTCTAAATAGCATTAAAATGATAAAATTGTCTACTAACCCTGTAGCTTTGGTAACACAATATGTCTGTGTAATTGTCACATTTAGCCTTTCCAAATCTCAGTAATAGGAATCATTTTTCCTTTTAATTTGTTGATGTTGATGAAATATTAATCATACTCTATTACCTTCCAATGTGAAACATACATTTCCTCTACAATAATTTATCGGGGATCAAAGCTGTGAATTCTATTTTACTCAGATTATGATTATTATTAGAGGCTAAATGTATGAAAATTAGTACAAGATTAGGCCTTTGCAGTCCCGGCTGCCTCGTGGCTGGGCTGCCTTGAGGCCCCAGCTGCCTCTACCCTCCACCCACTGGTTGTTCCGAGGGAACTTTCTGCTATCTGGTCTAATTAGCATATTAGCTCTTTATTAATAGGATTTAAGTATCGATAGGATAGTAAATTATTATTGAGAAAAAATACTAAATTGCTTATTACATTATTTATTTACTGATTTTTTTTCTTGCAAAAACATATTTCATGCAAAAACAACCTTCACATTTTTTCTAAACAATTGTATGAGGTTTTCTGGAACTATTCTTAAATGTGACTTGGAAAAGAGCCAGGAAAAAGAATGAGGCCAATGACCATTTAAAAAAAAATAACTTTAAATAGAAAAACTGGGGAGAATCTTATCTCATTAATGTTCCATGATCTCTTCCAAGCCCTGGCCAGTGTGGCTCAGTTGGTGGGGCAACCTCCCAAGGAGTCACCAGTTCCATTCCTGGTCAGTACAAGCTCAATCACCAGCAGGGGGCACACAGACAGGCAACCGATTGATGCTTCTCTCTCCTTCCCCTCTCTCTTTCTAAAATCAATAAAAAACATAAAATAAGAAAGAATGGTTAGCCAATTACTACACTGGAATGCCTTTTGAGCTCATTATTTTTCTGTGTTAATTAAGAAACATTTCAAGAGCAGTCAACTGTAAGACAACATGGTTCTGGGCTCCTTCGTGTCACTGGTTCTTAGAGTGTAGTCCACGGACCAGAGCGCTGGCATCACATGACTTCAGAAATGCACATCACTGTGCTTCCTTCTCACCTTGGAGGGGACAGCCCACGGTGGGCCCAGCACTCCGCATCCTGAGGAGCCTCCGGTGACTCTGACATGCCTGAGGGTTGGGCATCACTGCCCTTTGTATATGTGTTTTCTAAAATAGGCTTTATTTTAAGAGCAGTTTGGGGCTCATAGCAAAATGAGCAGAACATGTACAGAGTCGCATCTATCCCTGCCCCCACCGAGACCCAGCACAGCCTTCCACCACCACCACCCTGCACTGCGTGGAGCATTTGTTATGGTTGATGGCTACATGTGTGAGTTTAAGAATGAAAAACATTATTCTTCTTTGAAAATTATATGTTTGTACCTTTAGAGTCTTTCTTTAAGGATTAATTTTAAATATATATAAAGTATTATCTGGCACATTTACCTTATTGTGCCTATTACTAGTTCATCTCATTTGCTGGTTAGAGTTTTTGTTGTGATAACACTGAAGTCATAAAAGCCACTTCCTGATAGTGTGGTGACTGTTTTAAAGGGTTCAGTGGGACCCTGAGAATTCACACCAACCCAGTCCTTCCTCCCTGTACCACCCCCCAGCAAGCAAAAAGCAAGCAAAGCAATGGTCAGATATCTTCAGTGAACTAAGGGGTTCATCATTCTTATATAATGGTAGAGTTGCCTCTTTAGTCAAAATCTGGCCAAATTATCAGTCCCTTGCATTGTTTACCTTGTTACTTGTGCAGTAGCTGTGAAATACGGATGTTCTTGTGATATTTCGTATATTATAATTGCCCTGTTGTTCAAATATTAGAATTTCTGGAAGGGTCAGACATCACACCACAGGATGCACAATTCCAGGCCTCCACCTCACTCAGACAAAAGCGGAGCACCCCCGTCCCTGACTTGCTGCCATAGTGAGCACCTCTCTTTCAGTGTAAACCACGGAAGGTGCTTCTGAAATGTAAAAGAAAACCAGTTCACTGGCCAGAGCAGGTAGCCACCCACTTAAAATTGTCCCTATAGTCCAAGCTTTTGTCCTTTCCTTTTAGCTTTATTTACGTTTCGTGCTTTGTGACTGTCCGGGACTGTTTGTTGGTATCATGGCTGTGCTGCACTGCTGCCAGCATTCGTCATCCTGTGTAAGTGGAGAAGAGGACTTAGCAGTTCATTTGTCCCACTCATTTGCAACCCTGTTTTGGGAATGACTTGGAACATTTTTTAATTTATTTTTTTGGAATCGCTTTTACCTTGAAGGATATATTTTTGAGTAGCTTTGAGGTGGCTAATTTTTGTTGTATGAGGACAGACTTGATTTGAGGCAACGTCTACAAATCATGTATAGCCAAATATGGGATCTGACCATATGGGTACTGACTCTGAGGAAGGCAGTTTTGTTCATGAAAGCATGACTAAGAGGCAAAAACAACATTCATCTATTTTGTAAACCTCTGGTGGTGCTTCATCTCAAGGAACGGAGAACTAACACTGAAAAAATGGGGGACGCTGGTTCCTCAGAAAGCCTTCTGCTGCCTGTGTCTCTATTGCCTGCCCTCCCAGGAGTGTGCTCCGCTAACATCAGGCCAACGGGATCTCCCCACAGCGCTGCGCTGGGGTTCCACTGCCCAGAGGAAGATACAGACCTCAGTCTGGATGAGACCCCTGTGTCCCCTCATTCCTCCAGGCCTGCAGGCCCAGTTCATGAACCCATGCCGCTGTGCCCAGGTGGATCTTAGGAGTGAAAAAGAAAGGATGTTTTCTAAGCTTGTTAAATAATTATATTTAGAATCTTATGTTCTCAAAGAATATATTCACTCCTACACATAAGATGTAAATTCTGTTTACAGAATATTATAATTAGCCCTCAGAAATTATAGCAGAAAAGGAAACTTGTAGGGCTAGTGAATGAATCCAAGGTAACCTTTTATTTTTGCAAAAAACACGCCTCCTGAAATATGTGACAATAATGAAGAGTGTTGTGTTCATATAGAATTGGTTTTAATTCATTAATATTCATGATAGAAAGCTTTTTATAGCATTATTATTTTATCAGTATGATTCTGTAATGAGTACATATGAGATGGAGGAGCCGGGACCGGTTTGGCTCAGTGGATAGAGCGTCGGCCTGTGGACTGAAAGGTCCCGGGTTCAATTCCGGGCAAGGTCATGTACTTTGGTTGCGGGCACATCCCCAGTGGAGGGTGTGCAAGGAGCAGCTGATCGATGATGATTCTTTCTCATCGATGTTTCTAACTCTCTATCCCTCTCTCTTCCTCTCTGTGAAAAATCAATAAAATATATTTTTTAAAAAAAAACACATATGGGATGGAGGAAGGGAACAAGATGGTAAAGACAATGTTTGGGGGGGAGGTTTATTTTTATTTTTGCTTTTCTTCAAAGGATCATTAGTGAAGTGCTGTTGATCACATTTCTGTCTTACTACTTACCTCAGATATTCAGAGAGATTTTCTTAGGAAATATGGTCTAAGAGGATCCTGGGATTTTTGCAAGGACACATGTTCTGGCAAAACCATGGCCATTATTAGAAAGGAGAGCACTTTTCCCATTACAATCTCAGTTGAAAGCTTAGACTTTCAATTCTGGGTCAGGGGCAGAAACAGCAGCTTCTAAGGAGGTCAGGGCCAGTGCAATGTAATGTAATGGCCCCCTCTCCTTATTGTGTGGAGCATCCAAAACTCTGCCTCAGGATTTAGAGGGCCCTTGAGAAAATGTAGGGGTTACTGGGCTGGAGGGGCCCTTCTGCTCTGCTCATGTGACCACTAAATGAAGTCCATGCTCCCCTATGTTCCTCTAATCCAAGGCTCAGCACGCGTTTTCTGGGAAGGGCCAGGCTGTGAATATCTGAGACTTTGCTGGCTGTGTGGTCTCCATACTGGAACCACTCAACCTGACCTGCCATAGCACAAAACAGTCTCGGCCAATCCAGTGGCAGTAGCTTGGCTGTGCTCAATAAATAAAATGTATTTATGAAGGGTATAATGTGAATCTCATGTATTTTTCATGTGTCATGAAACACTGAGAAGTGCTCTCCATTCAATGAAGTGAAAGCCATGTTCATCTTTTGGGCTGGACAAGGAGGGGCAGCGGCTGGATGTGGCTGGTGACCCAGGGTCTGCTGACCCTGCCCTTAACCCGCACACATCACATGAGTCAATTAACCATTTCCCAATTCCTATAAACTCTCAGGAATATTTCCCTCTACCTGCATTTCTTTGTTGTTGTTGTTGTTGTTGTTGTTGTTCTTTATTCTTCAATGAATAAATGCACCGATGGAGGAAGAAAAAATATCCATGCAGTGTGAGCAGTCATTCATGGGGGCGGCTGACTGCAGGTGAGAAGTGTGTGTGTGTGCTCTCATGCAGGGTTCTGCCCTCCAGAGTTCTCATTGACTGCTTCGTACAGGAGGGTTACTGAAGATATGCTCAGACTCTGTTTATATGCAAGTTAAATTTTATTAATAAAACAGCATTCTCCCAGTGGAAAATGCCGGGAAAACTGCAATGAGGCGCAAAGAAGCTTTGAGTTCAAAACAATTTAGTGAAAGGATTTGAAATGATGCACCGCATTGATCTGTCTCTTAAGTTCTTAGAACCTATCAATTTAATCCTTTCAACCTAGCAAATTGCTCTTTTGCATCATTTTTCAGTCTTTCCACAGAGGAAACATAGCAAGTGTGTGTGTGTGTGTGTGTGTGTGTGTGTGTGTGTGTGTGTGAGAGAGAGAGAGAGAGAGAGAGAGAGAGAGAGGGAGGGAGAGAGAGAGAGAGAGAGAGAGAGAGAGAGAGAGAGAGAGAGAGAGAAAGAGATTAGACTTTAATAGCCTACATGCCTCTTTAATTTCATTTATTTTTCTAATAAAAAGACCACTAACATATTTCTGATGATTCATCTCTGTTGATTAATGCTATTATGCTCCTAGTTTGTCCATCTCAACTCATTTCTGTTTGATAAGATTATTTTTCCTCTTAATGGAATCAGTGTTAAAGATATTTTCTCTTATTCTTAAATAACTATAAAGAATAGATTGAGACAGAGAATTGGCAGCCTGTGTGGGGACGCCTTAACCTTGGGAGCACTCACTGTGTTCTGACATCAGGTAATGGAAGTGGTATTGGTCTCAGTAATGCTTTTCCCACATCTGGATGCTCACAGGAATGAGGTTGCATTCCAAATGCCCAGGAGCACTTCTTTGCTAAGAGATCCGGGTAAGCAGAAACACAATGAGCATCCGTGTTTCCCACGCCAGACACAGAAAGGAGCTCTGTTGTTCCAATTATACACCCCGTGGGCCAGTTGGAAACGTTCTTGAAACCTCATTCTGAATGCCTGGTGCCAGCGCAGTTGCTTCTAAAAGACAAACAGTCAAACCACTTCAACAGTCAAGCCAGGCAACAAATTATACCTTTCTCTCCATAATGCCTCTGTAATTGTGTGAAATCTCCGTGATATAGTTATATCCCTCTCAGTGTGATAACTTGTCAAAGAGATTATAGTCCTCATTGTGCCTGAAGTAGGTCTAAAATAAAGATGAGGTCCCAATATGAGTTTAAATACAGCCAAAATATGAGTGCCTTGAATGAGTTGTGGACCTGATCACGCTCTCTTCTGGTGGACACCCTGGGAAAGGAGGGAAGGGCAAGGCTCACAACCAGACTCCCTGATGGACATCATCCCCCAAATATCATTGTCCAAGTCACTGAGAGACATTGACAATACATGGTCCCATTATTAATTGGATATTCTTGAATTCTTTTGATGACCAAAAAATTAAATTAAATTAACTCTAGATTATTTAGCCAAAATGTATTATCAATAAATGAATTGTTAAATTTACTTAGCCACAAAAACTGGTATTTACCCACATGCCTTTCATGCCCTTTATGATGTCACTCAGAAGCAGTATTATAAATATGTATGTGATTTATCCATTTGGTCCATGAATCAATACTTGAAAGAATTTAATAAGTGCCACCTTTAACAATACTACTTCTCTCTTCAGAACTAAGAAAGAGTTGACGATGTTTGAAGTCTTCTGACAGCCTGCATGAGCAATTCCAAGCCTTGTGACATATCACTGCCTACATATCACTGCCTACATGTACAGTTGTGTAACTTTAGGCCATAGTTCTGATAGTTCTCTGGGGCTGAGGTCATGCCTAATTCATCCCCATGGATCTCCTGTTTGCTTCTATGGAGTACTTTATAGCCACTTAGAATATGCAAATTAGTTTTCATGTTTGTGCCCTACAGAGTCCAAACTGTTCAATAAAACACTTACCAAATGCCATTTGGAATCTGTCTAGGAAAAGAGCAATTTTAAACTTCTGGTTATATCGGGTCTAGTAATAATTAATGTCGTTTTTAAACATTCGTTTAAAATCTTGCTTGGCGTTGACTTGTATTGACATAACCTTCAAACACGTGGTATCTACAGAACGTGTGAAGTGCAATTAACAAGTTTTGCTTGAAAAAGTTTGTGTTTGGTTTGGTTTTTGTTGCAAAACTTGGGCTAAGAAGATGGCGGATGAAGAGCATATTTGGCACTGCATGCTTTACGAGTTCCAATTAGGAAGAAAAGCAAGTGAGGCTGCAAAAAACATCTGTAGTGCTCTTGGTCAAGATGCAGTTAGCGCCAGAAAATGCCAGCGTTGGTTTGAGAAATTTCGCGAGGGAAATTTTTCGTTAGATGACAAGAGTGGTCGAGGCCGTGTGTCCAATTTTGATCAAGAAGCTCTTCAAGCTCTTTTGGTGCAAAATCCCCAAATTACCCAACAAGAGCTTGCGACAACTTTAAATTGTTCACAAAAAACAATTTCCAATCAATTGCGTGCACTTGGCAAAGTCCAAAAGTTTGGAAAATGGGTACCTCATGAGTTGACCGACAACAACCATAATCAAAGAGTCACAATTTGCAGTTCGCTCCTCTCTCGTCAAAACCGTTTGCCGTTTTTAGAGCAAATTGTTACCGGAGATGAACAATGGGTGCTGTATGTTAATTTGAAAAGGTGGCCTCAATGGTTGGACAAAAATGAGGCTCCGCAGCCCACGCCAAAACCTGACTTGCATGCGAAAAAAGTGATGTTGTGTGTTTGGTGGAATTTTAAAGGAATTCTTCATTATGAACTTTTACCATCTAACCAAACCATTACAAGTGCAGTGTATAGTGCCCAATTGGAAAGGTTAGCCCAAGCTTTAAGAGAAAAAGAACCCCCGCTGATTAATCGGAAGGGCGTAATTCTTCACCACGATAACGCACGACCGCATACTGCAAGAATCACTGCTGAAAAACTACACCAGTTGGAATGGGAAGTTCTCCCTCAACCTGCATATTCTCCTGATATTGACCCTTCCGATTACCATTTGTTTTGTTCTTTGCAAAACTTTCTTCTTGGAAAAAAATTTAATAATGAAGAATGCCTCAAAAATGCATTGACCGAATTTTTTGCATCAAAATCACAAGAATTTTACAACAGAGAGATTAAAATGCTTCCTGAGCATTGGGCACAAGTAGTAGAAAACAACGGCAACTATATTGTTGATTAAATTTTGTTGTATTGTTTAAATAAATTAGATTTTTAAAAGTATTAGAAAACGACATTAATTATTACTAGACCTAATAGATAAACAAATGTATAGCACTATCTCAGAGTAGAAAGGTACTTACATGCCATTAAGAATAGTTCGTCTATGGTAATTAACATTATGAATTTCCAAAGCAGTTGATTATTTGAACCAAGGCATTTGACCTCCATGCTCCTTGGTTTCAAGACTGAGTCACTGTGATCTTGACTGGCAAGAACTTTGAAGAAATGAAAGCCCTGTTATGCTTTTTGATCATGGCATCTCTCTCCCCTGAAGCTGGTTGTGACATTTGTGTCCTTGGTCTTGTCCTGTGAGGATGAGTTTGTAGTGACCTCCTGGAATCAGAGAATAATAAACATATTATTAAGTATATTAAAGCAAATGTCTCAAAAGCATTGTCCCAATCAGATTTCAGTTTGAGATTAGCACCTGCCCAATTCCAGAACTGGACATGGACATTCACACCCAAAAGGAGTGTGGCTTGGTAATGAGATGGCCACAAGTCAACAGTGAAAAAGAGGGGACATAAAAAATTCAACCTATGGGAACAATCATTCTCTTTTCAGAACTCAGAAAGGAGCAGATGGCCTTTAAGGCCATAAGACACAAAATATGTACTAGTGAGATTCTGATAAGTTGTGGTGTGTCACAATCTATTTTATATTACAATTATTGCACCCCTGCCTCATTTCCTCTATTAGGATAAGCTGGTTGAAATTCGATGAGCCTAACACCATTCTATTAAAAGTCTGAATTTTTGTTTTACTTGCTGGTTCAACTTAGCTAAGTTTTACTGTCCTGCAAACTCCTTTGTTGTATTGCCCCAGATCAGGTGAGATTAGAGGGCAGAGTGAGGAGGCAGCCACATTTCTCTGAAGGTCACTGAAGGGCACCAGGGGCTACTGAAGTCCCCCTGTTCACTCTGACTATCCTGGAACACTGAGAAGCAGTCAGGTCGAATTCCTCCACTGGATTGCCTCCTTCAACGATGTCCCGGTAGGATGTAGGATGGAGACAAAATGTGCTTTTCCATCTGGAGGCACCTCCTCACTGAGATTGGAGGTGAAAAGTGAAAGACACAGCTTCCACCTGACTCTCCTGGATTGCACTTGGTCCTCTCTTTCCCCTGCTTCACTCTGACTTTTACTCTTGCATACCTGATTTCCTTTCTTTTTATAACTTTTAATTTATTAATTTTATATATAAAAAGAAAGGGTGGAGAGAGAGAGAGAGAGAGAGAGAGAGAGAGAGAGAGAGAGAGAGAGAGAGAGAGAGATTGTATTGTTCCACTTATTCATGCATCCATTGGTTGATTCTTGAATGTGCTCTAACCAGGGATTGAACCTGCAACATTGGTGTATCAGGACAGTGCTCTAACCCACTGAGCTGCCCAGCCAGGACCCAGACTACTTTACCACAGCAACTTCAGGCTCTTTAGCAGATACAGCACCAAAAGTCTTCTATTGTGTTTTTAATCAATTCAAAATTTTAAACCCTCTAATAGATAGCAATTTCATACTAATCATAGTGTTTCTACTTCCTTGACCAAACCCATATTGATCATGAACAAATTCTGATACTCAAATATCTTTCCTGTGAAAAATATATGCTAGTTTTGTGCTGACACAAAAAAATGCCTACTTAAAACAGATCTACAAAAATTATTTCTAAAGTAACATAATATTTAATAGCCTCATTTATAGAGTAAATGGAAGTTCAGATGACATGAAAAGTTTTAATTGAGAAATTGCTTGATGTCTATGTAATTCTTGGTTTTCAAGCTACTTTTGCTTAGATACACCCTTAAGCAATGTTTTCAGAAATATTCTAGGGAAATATCTCTGATATTGGGGTTGCCTTAATAGCTTTGATTTCATTATTGTGATAATTTGGGTGGGGCCCTCCTAAAGGGATTAGTGTCATAATAAAAGGAGAGCCTGACTCCTCATTCTGCTCTCCACCAGGAGAGGGCCCTAACAAGAAGACAGTTCACTCAAAGCCAAAAAGCCCGCCCTTACCACACTGGCTCTGCCGGAGCATTGGACTTAGATTTCTCAGCCTCTGGATCTGTGAGATGTAAATGTGTGCTGTTCTAACCACCCAGTCTATGGAATCCTGTTGTAACAACCAAAATTAAGAAGCCTCATATATCTGAGAGTGAAAGGGAAGGAATCTACCTAGATGATGTGCATCTACATAAAGTGCACTGATAGACACATTTCTCCTTATAGTGAATGACAGGCTGGTAGACAGCAAGCCACCATTATCTAAGAAGTACCCAACATGCCCCTGAAGGAGGAGGAGGAAGATTTCATTTGATGGCACCAATATACCATAAGCAAACTAATTTCCCAGATATATTTTCTAAGCATTTCTTTGCTGAAAAACTTTGCTTTATTGTTTTGTCATTTTTAAAATTTGATGTCAACACTTGGTTCCAATTTGACTATAGCAGTTCCAACCATTACATATGCATTCCAATCAGGCAGAAAAAGGAAGTGAGAAGAAAGACAACTCCCCCCACAAACACACCCCCAGAAATTGTACATACACTTCTGCTTTTACATTTCATTGACCAAATGTAGTCACATGGCCATAACCTGTTAAAAGAGGGCTGTGGATTTAGTCTTTATTCACAATATTTTTCTTGGTCAGCTAAATTTCAGGGATGCCATTGCAGAAGAAATAAAAATGGCTATTAGAAAGAAACTCATAGTTTCTACCCCATCAGAAAATTATTAATTATGAACCATCAGAAACTGCAGAAAAATACAAATTAATATTTAAAAAAATAAGCCAGAATAAATAGAATGAACTTGTGTCCATTACTATTTTAGAAAATTATATTTAGAGTATTTCACTTTACATCAAGTGTACATCAGAGGTATTATCATCCCTTAATCAGTAATTTGATACCTGGATTTGACTGATTACTAATCCAGGGTTCCTTGTGATCCAATGAATTCTCATTCTAGTTCCAGTAGTTAAACATCCATTGTAATTGGGAAAAATAATGTAAAATATTTGTGATTACTTCAATTTATTATATATTGTAGTTAAATCAAATGTATACTACTAGAGGCCTGGTGCATGAATTTGTGCACTGGGGGAGGGAGTCCTCAGCCCAGATTGTGAGAAGGTGCAGGACAGGCAGAAGGACCCCATCAGTGCATGATCAGACCAGGGAGGGATGTGGAGTTGGGCCAGCCAAGGAGGGACCATGGGAGGGCTCCATCTTGCTTAGTCCTGATTGGCCTGACCCCAGCAGCAAGCTAACCTACTGGTAGGAGCATCTGCGCCCTGGTGGTCAGTGCATGACATAGTGAGCAGTTGAGTGGCATTAGCATATCATTAGCATATTATGTTTTGATTAGTGAACAGACAACTGGACACTTAACATATTAGGCTCTTATATAGGATGATACTATGAAAAATGTGATTTTTAAAAAATTTTATACTGAAATATTTTGTGTTTCAATATCTTTCATTTAATTTTCAAAGGCTTATTTAAATTGAATTGCAAACTATTTGCAATGTTTTCAAGTTGCCCCACAATGTCAGGGAATAAAGAATTTTGTATGATTACTTGTTTCCAAGATACTTGGAATCTTTTAAAAATACATTAAAAATTATATTTTTCTTTAAAATACCTTGAGTTATATGACATGAAAAACTGGATGGTCTCAGGGACTTCTATAATAATCTCAACAACAAAGGTTAATTAAAAACAAAACAAAACTGGATAGTAATTTTTTTGTAGTTTTTTCCATTCAAATTACTTTGTTATAAATACAAATCTTATCACATGGTTCTTGGTATGACTAAAATAAAATTAAACTGGAAAAAGCATTAAAACATTTTATGTTTACGTGAGAAATTAAAGATTTAAAATAATTGATACTATGTAGCTCAGAACAGTCCAAGTGTTCAAAGAGAATAGTTATGAAAGAGAATAGTTATATATATGGGACAAATTAGAGCCGTATGTGAGTGATGGTAAAATTTATAAGGAAATTGCACATATCTTCTCATTGTCAATGGTACTATCATATCTGCAGCACTTTAAAAAAAATAATGTAATGTGTGTAATCAAACATACTCACTAACTTGATAGGCATGTCTTTGAAACAAATCATCCTCAAGGTCTTAGATTATTAAAATTAATCGAAAGTTTTGAGTTTCATATCAAATAGCTAAAACTGTTCTTTTTTAGTCAACTTTCTCATGGCCTTTTGTAGGTCCAGCTGCCTTTGCTGCAGCCTTTCAGTAAAGGTGCAGTTCAAGTTCTCCTTTTGTAAGGAAAAGGAAGAGGAAGGATGTCGGTGGTCAGCAGCAACAATTTGGTGAATTTCAGAGAGCTAAATTTTCTTGCAAATTTATGTATATGAGTTGAAAATTGAAAAATAAATGTAATTATGTGCAATTTTCTATTCTTTTATCTCAATTCTGAGACAGAGTTCTTAGAGCTAATCATCCACTAATCAGCAGCTTGCTATGTATCTTCAAACCTAACTTTTATAGTTAATAACCTCACTGAATTAAACAAAGTTTATTTATAACATCAATTATTCTCTCAACAACTAATTTACTTAATTCTACATTTATTATAATATTATTTTCTATACTTACTTTGGAAAAGCTCTGTATTATTATCAGTTATAAATATGCTGAAATAATTTCTGAGCTGGTATCACAAACAAGAAGAGTTGATAATTATACTTCTTTTAAGAAGCCACCTTTTTGTTCTTATTTTAAGAATATGACATTTCAAAATACATAGATGTAATAAATCTGAAAGTAAGACATGATTTTCACATTATAACTTGCATATTCAAGCCTTAAGGAAAAGTTCTCAAGCCAATAAAACATCTTCCCTCTAAGTACTTAAAATACATCAGGAGTGCACTCATTAAAGCATCATCCTTGTGTGGAGGATGATGGGTGTTATGATGACATTTCTTTTAAGGTGAAAAAAATCTGTCAAGGGGACTCCATCTGACGTGTCCTTCTCCAGATGGTAAACCAGGATCAGAATTTAGATAAATCTCACTGACAGGTGTTAGTTTTTTTGTTTTTTTCTTTAATACATTTATTCTTGACACTTTTTTGCCGATGTGTAATTTTGAGCCATAATATTCTGGTGCAATTATCTTTAGTAATTTTTATCTCCCCAAATGAAGTAAAATAAAATTTAATTTATTATGATTATTTATTTTTTTCCAAATTAAATAAATTTAAAAACCTTTATTTTTCTGAAATACAGCTGAAAGATTTCCTGTTTGTGAGTACATGTTTAAAGATGGATCATATACACAATGAAACTGATCATAGTTTATCTAAGTTTAATTTTATCTCAGAAAGCACATATCCAACTTATCACTCTAATATGACAATGAAGCAATAATTGAAATTGGCAGCTTTAATAAAAAACTATTGTCATCTATTCAGTATGCATAAACAAAGAGGAAGATTTTTACATGGAACAAAGATGGAATTAATTAACAATGACTTGGTTTCAGGCTGTCTTGGGACGCAGTTATTTCTACAATAGTTCATGACTTTAAAGGGCTTAGACAAAGGTACAAGTAATACTACCATTTCCTAAGGGCACCGGCACTTACAGAACATTCCGTCCTGCGGCGTTTCAGATTGAAATATCGGCATGTGCAGTGTAAGTACACTTTTTGAGTCATTTATCAGTCCCAGGCTGCACCAGGCTAGAAAGCCCTTGACATAAAATACTACCAAGGAACTTGTGTAGATGTACCCGCATGACAGGTAAACAAAATTCATCGGGTTTCATATATATTTCTGGATCCAGCTCTGAAGGCTTAGATTAATGTGCAGCTTATGTTGATGTCCTGGAACAAAGGAAGAAAAACACACTTTGCCGCTCTTAAAATGCAATGCTGGCCAAACAAAAGAGCTCACAGGAAACCTGCTACCTTTGCTTTTTAATATCTCTTCAAAAATGCTAATATTAATCCTGAAATTTTGGTGAGATCTCAGGCACTCAAATTCTGTTGTTTGGGGTTTATTTCTGTGGCCCTGCCTCCTTGCATGTAATCTCACTAAAATGGGGAGCATAGGGTCCCCACTGACATAGGATCTACTAGCAATGTTACTTATCAACTGTCATGAGCAAGTTTCTGAAGAATTAATTGGTTTTATAATCAAAATTATACACTAATAGTTGCACATCCTACTTTCTAGCAATAATATGTGTTTCCTGGTGAACCATTAACATAAAATGTTCCAAACTTTTCTGGAATGTTTATTTTAAAAAGTATTTTTCTTTTTTCTCAGATTTGTTACTATTTGTCTTTCTCAGATTTGTCCTAGAGAAGAGAAACAATGAATTCTGACTTTTTCTCTTAAACTTCAGTCTGCAATATTTGTGTAACACAATTTAAGATATTAGCAATCATGATTATACATATGCTCTCAATAAGTTGATTTTCACTGGGAAGTAAGACTATCTTATTACAATAATATATAACAATGTTTTAGCATCTAATTCAGGTTTAAGAACATGCATTTTCTTGAATCATTGAATTTGAGAGCATTTTAATATATATCTTGGGCCAAAAATCAACACGTATATAATCTCTGTTGTCCATTTATTTAACCAGTTGTCTTTTTCTTGTCATGTAAGGTTCCTCATACATTACAATTGTCGATCCTTTGCCTTTACCTTGTGACTATCCCCATCTCTGTCTTGAACATGTGCCTATGTTTCAGATACATTTTGCCAGACACAAAACCCCTTCAATTCTAATTTTTTTTTCCTTTTTTTTAAATAAATCTTTGTTCAGATTATTACAATTGTTGAGTGGGGACCAGGTGGAGGGGAGCTATGGAGAGGAGGGGGAGAGGAGGAAAAGGAGAAACAATTGTAATAATCTGAACAATTCTAATTTTTAATGCCCAATGTTAAGAACCACTGATTCTGCTGCCTTGCAGCAATTTCCCAAGTAGCCCATGAACACAGTTCCCCACCCCTTCTGCAAGATTGTAGAGAAAAGGGAACATTAGTACACAGCTGGTGGGAATACAAAATGGTGCAGCCACTGTAGAAAAAATATGGAGTTTCCAAAAACAATTAAAAATAAAACTCCCATTTGACCCAGTGATCCCACTTTTAGGAATATATCCTAAGAAACCTAAAATACTCATCAGAAAGAATATATGCACTCTTATGTTCACAGCAGCACAATTAACAATAGTTAATATTTGGAAACAACTTAAGTGCCCATCAGCAGATGAGTGGATAAAAAAATTATGGCACTATTTAGCTTTGGTGAATGTGTCCGTTCTCTTAAGCATATGCAAAATCAATGGAGTACCTATATCCATTTAATAAAGCAATCTACTAAACCTACCACAGATCTTTCTGATGTAAATTAAGGTCTAGTAAGATCACAGAGATTTACTTATGATAAGTATTTGCCATAATTATCCATGTGCACTCTGAATATTTTATTCAATAAAAAATATGTATTAAATGTAAAAAGACCACTAACCAAGGATTAATGTTAATATGTACATACCAGAAAAAATATATTCAGATGTAAAAATATTCACTTAAGAAAACTCTTAAGCATCTAATTTAGTAGCCTTTAAATTTCATCTCCCAATTAAAATCATTTGTTTACGCTTGAGTTGGCATAATTTCTAATCATATGTGATGCTAGGTTGAAATATCTTCAGTTAAATTACATGGAATAAAGTAAAAGCAATGTGGATATTGTAAAAATCACCCTGATTATGTTTTCCAATCAATTTATCAAAAGTTTCTAGGTTTATTGAGCATTCTGTCAAAAGTGGTACATCCCACACAAACTTTCACCCATGCAATAGTACTGAAACTGACATGAAGTTCATTGTTCTGCTCTTTAGCAAAGACCTACAGTTCTTTGTAATTTGCCTTGTTTTGAAAATGGTGCTATTTATCATCAGCATCTCTGTGTTGAAGGATCAGTGGGAGAATGTTATGGTAAGAGACACTACCGATTATAAAGGATAGTTTCAAAAGGGCCCTGCCTTTGAAATAATTGTAATCATCTTTTTATTAAGCTTAAAATTATTGTCTATAGTATAGAAGAAAAATATATTAAATCAAATTATATTATTGAGAGTTAATTTATTTTAAATCACCATAGAGAAATTTTGTTGTTGTTACTGTATTTGATTTCAAATAAAATACTTTCCTAAATATATTTTCTTAGCCTAAGACTTTAATTTAGAATAAACTCACATGATGACCTAAGACAAGTCACTTTACTTCTCTGAGCTTCAGTTATCTTGTCCTAAATGAAAATGTACTTATTCAACCATTTATCTTTCTGCTTACTCTTTCATTTTTCATTCATTCTTTTCCTCATTTTATCTAAAAATAGATGAACATGTAAATTGACCCTACCTCTGCTATGCCCATAGCCAATCAGAGTGAGTATGCAAATTAACCCATCAAAGATGATGGTTAATTTGCAGACATAGCCACCCAGTGCCTGTGTCCAGGGAACATCCTGGCATCCAGGTCACTGTGAGGTAAGGCCGGGTGGGCCCAGAGCAGCCTGGGAAAGGCCAAGCCTGTGATCAGAATGAGGGGGCAGGTGCAAAGCTTGTGATCACTGGGAGCTGGAGGTCCCTTGGCCAAGGCAGAAAGCCTCTGCCGGAAGCTTTTGGCTTGAGCAGGCCTGGGCAAGGGCAGCCTGCAATTGTAGGGAGCAGGGGGTCCACTGCCCAAGGCTGAAAGCCCACAATAGGTGTGAACTACAGAGGAAACACTTTTTCTACTGCACATGGGCTAAGCTCCCTGTACGCCACTGGTAATATTCTTAGAAACTTGGGTATAAGAATCTGAAAAGGTGACCTAGAGTTTTTTCCACCTAGAAGGAAAAAAAAACACACGAAGCTTTGCTGCTGGAGGACTAAGAAATGTCATATTCTGCCCTAGCCGGTTTGACTCATTGGATAATGCCTCCGCCTGCAGACAGCAGGATCTGGGTTCAATTCTGATCAATGACATGTACCTAGGTGACAGGCTCCTCCCTGGCCAGGGCCCAGGTTAGGGCTCATGCAGGAGGCAACCAATCAAAGTATTCCTCTCACTTTGATTTATCTTCATCTTTCCCTTTCTCTTCTACTTTCTCTAAAAGTAAATGGAAACATATCCTCAGGTAAGGATAAGAAAGAAAGAAAGAAAGAAGAAAGAAAGAAAGAAAGAAAGAAAGAAAGAAAGAAAGAAAGAAAGAAAGAAAGAAAGAAAGAAAGAAAGAAAGAAAGGAAGGAAGGAAGGAAGGGAGAGAGAGAGAGAGAGAGAGAGAGAGAGAGAGAGAGAGAGAGAGAGAGAGAGAGAGAGAGAGAGAAAGAGAGAAAGAATGAAAGAAAGAAAGAAAGAAAGAAAGAAAGAAAGAAAGAGAAAGAGAGAAAGAAAGAGAGAGAGAGAAAGAAAGAGAGAGAGAGAAAAAGAAAGAAAGAAAGAAAGAAGAAAGAAAGAAAGAAAGAAAGAAAGAAAGAAAGAAAGAAAGAAAGAAAGAGAAAGAACTGCATATCCTATGAAAGACACAAGTTGAACATGCCTAAAGAAAGTTGTCATTTTTTCATAGTAAAGGGACTGGAGTCCTTGTTGATGAAAACACCTTGGTGTCTGTGGTGACTGGCAGTGGCAGCAGCAGTGGGGTGATGGGGATGGTGCCTTCCCCTGATCAGCCAGATCTCCTCCCACAAAGGGAGGCCAGACTGAAGCTTAGGTCCATCCTCAATGAGGAACGGGCCTAAGCCATCAGTAGGACATCCCCTGAGGCCTCCCAGTATGTTAGAGGGGGCAGGTTAGGGTGAGGGACCCCCCCACACACACTCCCAGTGCATGAATTTCATGCATCAGGCCCCTCGTCTACAAATATGAGTAGTTATAAGGTGCCAGGCACTGTTTTGGGATTCTAGTATACCAAAGAGAAAAACAAAAATGGAATGAAGTTTTTATTCTATAATCTATAATAATAAAAGCATAATATGCAAATAGACTGAATGGTCAAACAGTGAATGACTGTCCAGACAGCCTTCCAGGCTAAGCCAGGGCTGCGAGGTGGCCAAGGCAGCCAGGGCTGTGAAGGCTTCCTCTTGCATGAATTTTGTGCATCAGGCCTCTAGTATAATAATAATATCTCATTCATATTAATTTATACAGAATAAAAATGTGTAGGTATGTATGTGTGTATGGGAAATAATTTATCTCTGTTCCCTCCCCCAATGATTCTCAGTTTTCTGTTAGTCTTCTTATAAAACCTTGCCATTTTGTAATTAGGTTGTTTGTTTAGGGGTTTTATTGACTTAAGATAGACAGAGAGAGAGAGAAACATTGATTCCTTGTTCTACCTATTAGTATTCATTGTTAACTCTTGTATGTGCCCTGACTTGGAATCAAATCTACAACTTCAAGAATTAGGATGATACTCTAACCAACTGAGCTATCCAGCAAGGGCCTGTAATTAGGTTTAGATCCTGTGTCCTGGAGCATAGGACTTGTGTCTTTCCGTTCAGCATTTTTAGTCAGCACCTGAATAAATGAATGAATGATGCTTAATAGACACTCAATCTTAAGGTTCAAAATATAATTATGTCCAAACCAGAAAACCCCAAGAATAATACATCTTCTCCTGTCAAACCATTGTGTTCTCTGTGAGTTCTGAGAAAGTCTAATACAAATGTAGGGATGAATCCCAACCTCTGATTGCTGCTGTACTTTCAAAATCTCACTATTTTGTCATTTCACTTTAGGAGACAAGTTAACAAAAAATGTGTTTTTTTTTCTAGTGATTGCAGAAAATGTTTGAGGGGCAGTCTTGTCTGAAAATTGGAATTCAGCACTGAGTCAGTGAAGTCTTATTTTCCACAAATTTCCCAGTTTTATGTGTGGTTATCTAAAGATTAACTGGTGACAGCTTATTAGGAATTTTACTGTGTTGTAAGCTTTAATGTTCCTATTGTTTCTTCCCCTTTGAAATCAGAAAATTATACACTGTGTTAATAAGCAAAATATAATTATTAAAATTATTAGATAGAAAATAATAAATGCAAAATCTTTTGTGGAATGAATTTTGGTTTCATTAATTATATCTATATTTGTTCTATTCTGTAACACAGAGATTTTCAATCTGAGTGACACAAGAACTTTTGAAACATGCAATACCCAACTATTTAGTTAGGGGCAGAGACCTCTTTTCCCTTCGACTGTCAAATAAAACAATGACAACAGCCAACATGACAATAGTCATCCAGTATGAATGAATCAAAATTACGCCTATTTTTTGTCAGATCAGAAAAAAATATATTTTTGGTGTGCTACAGAATTTTAGTAATTACTTTATGTGTGCTAAGAGATAAAAAATGTTGAAAATTGCTGCTCTAGTATATTTACATATTAGACTTCATGTTTTTATTGTATATAACATCCTAAACTTGTAACAATTTAGTTCAAATTGACACCAATTGAACTTCCATAACTTCTATAGCATCCCGGAACCCAGCATCTATACTGCTGCATCTCCCCTTATTTTAGGGGTGTCGAACTCAATCAGAGAAGGGGCCAAAATCTAAAATCCAGCCTAAATCGCGGGCCGAATGGTTTACTGAACAGTCATAAACTGTCATTGTGATGGAAACGCAGCGGAGTGCAGTGATGACAGCGCTGTGCAGGCCACATTGCAAGGCCTGGCGGGACGGATTTGGCCCGCGGGCCTTGTGTTTGACACATGTGCCTTATTTTGTCTTTCTGTTTTCACAAATGTATCTCTACACAATAGTGGCCAGCAGTGCCTATAATAATAAAAGTGTAATATGCTAATTAGACCGATGTCCTTTCAGATGACCTTCTGCAGGAAGCCAGGGCTGCAAGGGAAGCCCTGGTCCTGGGAGTCAGTGGGAAGCTGGTGCCGGCAGCCGAGGGAAGGAAGGCAGGCCTACTCTTGCAAGAATTTCATACATCGGGCCTCTAGTAGATTTATAATTATCTTTACTCCTTGTCTTTTAAATCCTGTAGGAATTAAAAGTGGAGCATAAACAAAAATGTATTATGGTGTTTGTATCAACTATGAATTTACCTTCACCAGAGATCCCTGAGTTACTAACTAGTGTCTAGTGCCCTATCTTTTCAGCCTGAAGACTGCTGGAGTTTTTTTGTTTTGTTTTGTTTTGTTTTAATATATTTTATTGATTTTTTACAGAGAGGAAGAGAGAGGAATAGAGAGCTAGAAACATCAATGAGAGAGAAACGTCCAGCTGCCTCCTGCACACCCCCTACCGGGGATGTACTCGCAACCAATGTACATGCCCTTGTCTGGAATCAAACCTGGGACCTTTCAGTCCGCAGACCGACGCTCTATCCACGGAGCCAAACCGGTATAGGCATCTGCTAGAGTTTTTTACAGGGCAGATCTACTGAGGTTTAACTTCCTCAGCTTTTAATTTAAAAGTCTTCATTTCTCGCTCATATTTAAAGGACAGTTTCATAAATGAGAGAATTCTTGGTTAACAGGTTTGTTTGTTTGTTTGTTTGTTTCCCAGCACTTTCAATATGTCATGCACCATCTTCTGACTTCCACAGTCTGATGAGAAATCAGCTGTTCCTCATATGTTAGGATCCCTTTCACAGGACAACACTTTAGGATCCCTTTCATAGGACACTTGTCCCTTGCTGTCATGATTGAAGGCTGTAGCAGTTCCATGTATTTCAGCACTTTCCCAAATTATATTTTGCAAAGACTGCATTTCTAATCATTCATAGACACTGCTCTTGGTTCCTAAGCCTTTGTCCAACTACTATTTTGACAGAGATCCCTTAAACATTAGGAGCTAAAAATAACAAAACAAACAAACAAACAAAACACCTCAGCCAGTCTTCCCTGCCTGGCTCAGTGCCCTCACACACTCTCAACACTGAGCCTGGCCTCTGCCGAGTCTGGGGATGGGACTATAGTCAGCTGAAGATAAGTCTTCTTAGGTCCTTCAGAGAATGCCTCTTGCTGTGGCAAGTACACAAGCTTCCAAATCCCCCATGCACAGTGGTGTTCTTGAATGTCCTAGTTTTCCAAGAAATGCTCCCTAGCTTTTGCTGCTTTGCCTTAGGCATTCAAAACATACGAAAATCTTGTGTTCCAGGCATGGGAGGATTGCAGTTCCATTTTCATTGTTTCCACGTAATTGCCAACATCTTTTGGCTTGAGATCTGAGTTAGATGAAACAGAGACCAAACATAATGAAGGCATGTAGTTGGATAGTTTCCCGACAGCTTAGACCAGACACAAGCAATAATCTGTGGTAAAGGTATGCTCTGCTCCTTCTGAAACCAGGGAAGAGGGTCCCCTGGGAGACCAGGATTCTGTTTTCAAGACTAGAGTGAGCAAAGGAAACAGCAAATACCACAAGCTGCACTACTATTGGGACATTTCCTGTTCTTGATTCATCACTTGGTTATTGCCTATTTTTCCAGAGTTCTGACGAAGTGGGTGCCAGCAGGTCTGCTTGCTTTTGATGTTTCTGTGAGGGAAATGTGAGCTTAGCACCCCTATGCTGCTGTTTTTCTGACAGCATGTTTTATTTTTATGAAGAAAAGCTGAGCAGGGGCAAATGTGGGAGAGCACACTATCAGAAGGCCGCTCCAGCCAGAAGTCACGGCGATGAAGGGGCACCGCTGGCTTGCTCACACACGCCCCAAGACCTTATTGGGCCTCCATGTATTTCCCTGACCCAACAGCAGCCATTTTCGCTACAAAGAAATGAACAACAAATTCAGTCCCACCTAGGGTCTTTGGAAGTAAATTGACTGAAGTGTGGGTATATGTACTTTAAGACACTGTGATAGATTTTAGAGGAGGGTAAATGACTGTTACCACTGTCTTATTCTGTTTGTTCACTACTCTAAGTAGCTTGGTGTAAACTATGTCCTATGATAAAACATTTAATTTATTTGGATACTTGAGTCTCTGAAGATTAAGTTGTATAAAGTTTATTTGGATACTTGAGTCTCTGAAGATTAAGTTGTATAAACCACATCAAAGGACACTGATATGCTCAGGCTCCTGGTTGGATTCAGTCAATAGAGAAATACTGCCAAAGAGCCATGGGAGATGACATTGGGACATTTACTCTCTTGCTCCCTTACTTTGGGGTTGTCTAAACCTAATAAACCTTCTCTTTTTTAAAATTTATTTTTAATTTTAGTTGACATCCCATATCACCTTAGTTTCAGGTATAAAACATGTTGATTCAACATCATGAAGTGATCACTACCATAAGTAAAGTACCTATCTGTCACCTTGTGTAGTTATTACAATACTACTGATTCTATTTTCTATGTCTTACATTATGTTCCCATGACTATTTTATAACTGGAAGGTTTACTATTTAATCCCTCCCCTTTTTTCACCCAGCCCTCCAACCCCCTTCCTCTGGCCACCATCAGTTTATTCTCTGTGTCAATGAAAGTGTTTCTGTATAAATTTGTTTGCTCAATTCTTTTGTATTTTAGATGCCATTTTTGGGTGAAATAACATAGCATTTGTTTTTCTCTGACTTGTTTGAATGAACATAGTAACCTCTGGGGTTTATCCATGTTGACACCAATGCAAGATTTAATAATTTTTTTATGGCTGAGTAATATCCCATTGTTTATACACATCTCTTTTATTTTAAATATGTTTTATTGATTTTTTACAGAGAGGAGGGAAGGGGGATAGAGAGTTAGAAACATCAATGGGAAAGTAACACCAATCAGCTGCGTCCTGAACAGCCACTACTGGGGATGTGCCCGCAATGGGCTGAAATCAAACCTGGGACCCTTTAGTCCGCAGACCAACGCTCTATCCACTGAGCCAAACCGTTAGGGCCCAAATCTTCTTTATCCATTTGTCAATCTGTGGTCATCTAGGCTGTTTCAATATCTTGGCTATTGTAAATAATCTGGCAATGAACATAGGGGTGCATATGTTTTTTTTTGAATTAGTGTTTTTGTTTTCTTTGAATAAATACCCACAAATGGAATTGTTGCTTCATAAGGTAGTACTTCTTTAAATTTTTTGATGATCCTCCAAAATATTTTCCATAGGGGCTGCACTGGTCTACAATCCCAACAGCAGAGCCCCAAATGAGTCTTCTCCTCTGAGGCAGCTTCTGTGCAGGAAACTTCCTTTAGAAGTTCCGGAAATGCTCCCTCCAGGCGCTACGGGTGGTAATAACCACTCTCACCACCTGGGGTCTGGCTTTCTCACAGAGGTTCCTGGTATTATTGCCTACTTTGTATTTAGTTCTTTCTTTAAAACCCTCTCACAATTTTCTTAATTTTAACTTGCTGTGTATTTTCAGGTAGGTCCCTGACCAATAAACAAAGAACAAGTCTTTGCAACTTAATGTATTTTAATTATCTATAAAGGCAGCTACAGAAATAAAGACATCAACAAGGCAAATGTGCAGCCTTCCTCTTAGAAGAGTCTTATAAAGTTGTTTAGTAGAAAATAATAAAACACATGCAAAACCTTACTGTGACCATATATTCTATCTCTAAATGAAAGTGTCTGATTCAAATGTATGCTATACCTGCCAGCATATTAAAAACAATATCAAGTTAATAAAAATAAGTGCATATTCTAGTTGAGTAGCATGTAGAAATATCTGTAGAATATACTTCCTATAAGCGATGTTATACTCTGAGCAATAATTAAACTTCATTAAACAAACAGCCATTCAAACATGTTGACTACTGCTTCTAAATTAAAATAAAAAGAAAGAAACCCCTCCACCACTGGGGTTTTTAAGTTCCCATGTTTATCTCAGTTTAATTAGAATTTTAGATCCAATTTCAGGGTACATGTGACAGGTTGAAAATCATATTCAAAGAAGTGATAAAATGAACAGTTGAGCGATTTATTGAGATAATCCATGTGAAAGCTGTATAAAATAAGATACAAGAGTAAGATATGGATTACAGCTGTTTTATTTTAGAACTGATGGCCAGTAGATTGAGTTCTAAGGACAAAAAAAAGTGTGTGTCAGGGGTAAACACAACACAATGTGGGGTTAAATTGTGTCTGAAAATAAACTGTAAGCATCTTGATAATCATTGAACCTTGGAATCGTATAGAAGCAGCAGCAACTATAAAACATAAGGAATTACATGCCAAGTAGAGGTCAGAAAACTGATCCCCACTTTGGGTAGTCCAAAGCCCCCTATGTTCCCTCCACAGATCCTAGGTGTCTGCACGGGTGACACAGGCTTAAATTTTACTGAGGAAAACAGGCAGTGTTTGAAAAGCACCAAGATATTAAATTTTCGGTTCACATCCTGAGTCACCATTAATCATTTTTTTTGGTGTCGCTCACAATGGACCTGTGCTCTCCATAGTGCCCACGGTGGGCCAGGAATGACAGCCATTCACAGCCCGTCGACTCTCCCAGGGCTGAGGTCCCTTCTGGGCAGCACCTGGTTCAGCTGGCCTGCCCACTGCTGAGCACCTGCTCTGCACAGAGCAAGAAATTGTTAAATGGGAACATTGTGTTGCTAAACGGGTAAAAACTATCATGAAAGAAGGATGTGAAATCTATTATTTTTAGATTATTTCCCCATCCTTACTAATAAAAGCCTAAGTAATTATCATGCTGTGATGCCCTCATGCCATCACAAAATGGCTGTACACACAACAGGCGCATGCAGCAGGTGAGTGTGGCGTGGCTGGGCTTGACGCTGCATGCATGGCTTGGAGCCTTTTTGGGAGTCCTGCCTCTGCTGGGCAAGGCCTGCCTGAGGGTCCCACCTCCCTGATCCACATGCAGGACCCCCTGCTCTGGCCCAGCCCTTTGGGGCAATCCATCGTGGAGGCCTGGATGGATGGGAGGAGACCTACCTCTTTTAGGCTATTAACTGCTGGGCTCCCACACTATGACAGGGCACAGGCCAGTTCACGGAGTTCTAAAGACAAAGAAAAGTGTGTGGCGGGGTAAAAACAACACAATGTAGGGTTAAATCATGTCTGAAAATAAATTGTAAGCATCTTGATGATCATTGAACCTTTGAATCATAAAGAAGCAGCAGCAACTACAAAACATAAGGCATTACATGCCCCTTTACACACCGAGTGCATGAATTTTGTGCACCAGGCCTCTAGTTTAATTAATATTTCCTATCACTTGCCAGAAACAAAACTGACCTACAGGTACAGGAAAGACAAGTGAGTTCAAAATAAAATGACTCCAAAGGCAATCCTGACTCAACCAGTATCTAATTCTGAAAACGCAGGTAAAGTGCTGCATCTGGTTGGCTGAGATGAGGTTTCTTGTAAAATTCAGGAATCCAAAATTAGAACAGGATTAAACATTCATAAAGTGCTGTCTTGATAGGAGTGAGTTATAGTTTAATAAATGCAAATCAATTTATAGCATTTTAATTCAAATATACGCATTGAGATAATTTATAGGTTTGTGGTAATTTTATAGACTATATATTTGCATGTTTAGCATATATTACATGAAATTGTTAGCTTTGTGCAGAAGCTAAAATCTTGATGAACAAATTATAATTACATGAATCTGATTAAATTTCATACAAGGAGAATGTGTATTTAAATATTGTGTATACACATCAGATGCATTTTAAAAATCTGTATGCCTAACTTGGCAACTTCTTTTTAATATATAATCTAGCTGCACTTCCAATGTGGATTCCTGTTGTCAAGTCAAGGTTAGTGCCTTTACCTAGAGAATTCACTGAGCAGCTGTTTTTGCATATTCCTCACAAAGATTGTTTTTATATTTTATTTATATATTTTTTATTTTTGTTAATCCTCACCCTGGGATATTTTTTTCCATTGATTTTTTTAGAGCGAGTCGAAGGGAAAAAGATAGAGGAAGGGGGAGAGAGAGAGAGAGAGAGAGAGAGAGAGAGAGAGAGAGAGAGAAATGTGAGAGAGACCACATGGATTGGTTGCCTCCCACACATGCCCTGACTGGGGTTGAGGCTCAAACCTGCAACCTAGGAGCATGCTCTTGACTGGGAATTGAAGCTGCAACATTTCAGTTCTCAGGCCAATGCTCTAACCACTTAGCAACACCAGCCAGGGCACAAATACTGTTTTTAAAAATTAAGAACATTTAATTTTAAATGTTAAAAACCAAGAACATTTTTACAAACCTAAAACACCATATATTTAAAATTCATTTCCTTTTATTCACCATTACTTCACATACAAACACATGTTCCTTTCGATATTACCACTTAGGAATATTCCAGATTAATTGAAAAAAACAAGTAATTTTTATCTATTCGATATGTTACCTATTGCATAGCCTTCTTTTAGTGCTTGCCTTCTAGCAAAGATGGGAACAATAACTGTTCTTGGAATTTATAGGCTGATATCATCAGCTGGAACTCTCAATGTCCTCACCACTAGAAGATAGGTTTTCTATCTGAGTAGCCTATCCTCGCCCCAATAGCCTTATTTTATTTGAGGAAAATAACAGAATGGCATCGGGGGGTTGTTAGGGGGCAGTTTAATTTGCAGTTTACTATGTGTGCTCTACGTTTGAAGAAGCAGATAATAAACACTGACCTTACCCTTTTCCTGCCTTTCTGCATCATATTAGAAAAAGAGGGATCTCAGAACAAAATTGAAGGGCCATAGAATAATTCCTTCCACAACATTATTGAGGAACACTAGTCTTTAAATTCCTTAGCTTGTCAATAACGTATCTGTCTCAGTCTGGCTGGACTGGGTGGCTTTATAAGCAATAGCAAATTATTCCTCATGGTCCTAGAGGCTGTGACGGTCCTAGATCAAGGCTCCTGGAGGTGTGGTGTCTGGTGAGAACCCCTGTCCTGCTTCATAAAGGGCCAACCTCTCATGGTGTCCTCAAGTGTGGAGGGGGCCAGGGAGCTCTCTGAGGTCCTTTACATGAGGTCACTGATCTCATTCATGAGGGCTTCACCCTCATGACCTAAGCACCTCAAATACCATCACATTGGAAGGGAGGGTTTATTTTGAGGAACAAATGAAGTCTATAGCAGTGTTTTTATAGGAAGCAGCATATTTTAAAGGAAAAGCTCCTTGTATTAAGCAATATAAATTATTTTCTTAGAAAACAAAGACTGCCTTCTTAGAAAACGAGGTGATCCTGGACAGGAAATAGTGGGCCTTCTGCTGAAGAACCCCAGGCTGCTCTCCATTGTGTGTGTCAGTGAGCAATTCTAATGAGATAAAATCTAGTTCCTATAACAACACCACACTGAGTTCAAAGGCCTACCTAAGCTGGGGGAAATTCAAGTCCCAGAATCTAACAATAGGATGGGATAGCAAGTTAGCGGGTGAACTGAGCCCCAGAGTTAATTGCTGGGGCTCTGGCAGAATTGATCTGATTACTCCAAAGAGTCTATGGGACACAGGAAGGACACAAGGAACCGTATACAAGTTCACTTGTTAGAAAAATAAGCCTTTTATGGTTAGGGCAATTGAAACTTTTCTGCAATGGGAATTCTTTCTTTAATATAGACATCACAAGATACATTCAGATGTTCACTGGTATCTTCAGAACTCACTTAAAACCATTTCAGGGTCACAGGATGCGAAGTAGATAAATCAGTACATTGAGTGCATGGGTCAAAACACATTTCTTGAACCACAAAAAGAGGATTTTAACCAAAAGTATTAAACATCACAGACCATTATTCTGCATTCGTGGTGTGATTCAACAGATAATGTAACTATATTATACAATGTCTTTGGAGAACTAGGGCAATGATGTTTTATTCTTACATGAGTAATACAGTCAGAGCTAATTTACAGTGCCATAAGCTTACTTGTAAATAAGGACAAAAATGGCCAGGTCATGAAATATTGTTTAATCACTATGCTGTATTCTATAATAGCACAAATATATAAAGTAGACATCATATTTGTTAAAGTTTATCTTTATCGTTGAAAGTATTACTTCGGCCCCCCTTTTCTCCCCACTAACTCCCTCCGCCCAGGAACCTGCCCTCCTCCCCAGGCCTTCACCACACTAATATTTGTATCCATACATATTTCATATATGCATATAAGTTCTTTGGTTAATCTCTCCCCAACTCTCCACCCACCCACACCTTCCCTCTGAGATAGGTTTTCTTTAGTGATAATATATATCATCATTTATATTAATTTATCTGGGATATTACCAAGTGGTTTTTTTAAAGCCATCTTCAATTTTCAAATATACTATGCTCTAAAAAAAATTATAAGAGCTTGAAACTCATTTGAATACCAAAAGTTCAGACTTAATTCCCTCAATTGGTGGAATTTGTTAATTTAATCTAATTAATCCATTGCTTTGTATGATTTTCTTTCACTAAAATGACAGAAGCTTTAGTTGAACTAGTTAAATATCTAGACAATTCACCCAAAACTACAGCCTTTAAATATGTCAGAGATATTTTTAGCACATGGGTAACCAGCAGTGGAGCAATGCAGACTTTCAAGCTCTCCAAATTCACCCATGTTCAAAAATTCAAAATCCCAAAAGGATTTCTATGGATCTGTCCAATGATATTATAAATTTTGTCTTGGAGCAAAAAATTATAGAAGCATGTAAGAGAAAGAATATCTGAAGATTTTTAAGATTTTTTAAAATGTAAACATATCTTTGCAGTTGACTTCAAAGAGCACACATGTACAATGAGGCAGAAGACTTGGAAGAGCTCTCTGCTGCAGCACATAGGATAGCAGGGGTGGTGATCAATCAACTTTTCTGACACATGCACAATAAGTAGTCATCTGTGATCTAGCAGAAAATGCACAAACACCAGATGTTTCTATCCTGCTGTATACCATCCCCCCCCCCCCAAAAAAAAATGTCCTTTATTCAAATACCTGCAATTGGAGTGAAACTTGAAGAATTTAGCAGGGTCATTCTATCTTAATGTTAAAAAATAAGAAAATCTAGCCATAGTGGTACATTTTTAAATTAATTTGAACAGATTAATTCACTGTTTTGCACCATTAAGTCTTAAAAAGACTATTATAGTTAATTCCTATTGATCTTTTCTTGTTACATATTTAATACATCTTCTATCCAAGGTGCTTCAATGAGAGAGCACAGGGAACACTAAGAATAAAAAGTACGTAGATTATAGGTTTGCTTGAAAGAACATTCAATGACTTCAAATTGAAAAGAACTTTTAGAGTTTACAATAAAATATGATTAGGATCTATACATCCTCATGTGGACAAGCCAATAAAATGGCACTGGTGGGATGGATTTGTTGCATTACAACTTTCAAATAATGTGCCACCTCTTGGGAATTTGGTTCTTTATGATAGTACTAGAGGCCCAATGCACAAAGACTCATGCAAAAATGGCCTTCCTTTCCCTGGCTGCTGGCACCACCTTCACTTTGGCCAGAGCTGCCTTTCCATCTTCCCACGCTGCCCAGAGGCCCGGAGCAGCAGGGCGATTGGAAATACCTGCATCCTGCCCCAGGCCACTTGGCGCCTGTGTATGCAAATTAACCCACCACCTTTGTTGGATTAATTTGCATACTCACTCCTGATTGGCTGGTGGGTATCACAAAGGTATGGCCAATTTGCATCTTTCACTTTTATTAGTATAGATATCACCATCAGCAGCATCACTAATGATCTGAGGCACGTCTTTCACCTTCCTACAGTCTAAGAAAAACCTGTTAATGAGTGGTAATTGTTACAACTAGTTCCATGTTACTAATTTTTTTTATATAAATCTTTATTGTTCTTATTATTATTATACAAATGTTCCGCATTTCCCCCCCCTCCATTGTTCCCCTCCACCAGGTTCCCGCCCCACCCTCTGCCCTTTCCCCATCCCCCATTGTCCTCTCCATAGGTGCACAGTTTTTGTTCAGGCTCTTCCCGCACCCCCCACTCCCCTTTTCCCCGAGAATCTTCAGTTCACTCCTTTTCCATACCTCTGATTCTATTATATTCACCAGTTAATATTGTTCATCAGGTTTTTTAATTCCCTTGGTTTTTAGTTTCACTTGTTGATAGTTAACGCATTTGTTGATCATAATTTTTATCTATATCTTCTTCCTCTTCCTAAAGAACCCTTTTCAGCAATTCATATAATTCTGGTTTGGTGGTGATGAACTCTTTTAGCTTCTTTTTATTTGTGAAGCTCTTTATCTGTCCTTTGATTCTGAGTGATAACTTTACTGGGTAGAGTATTTTGGGGTGTAGGTTCTTGCTATTCATCACCTTGAATATTTCTTGCCATCCCGTCTGGCCTGCATGGTTTCTGTTGAGAAATCAGCTGACAATCGTATGGGTGTTCCTTTATAGGAAACTACCTGCTTTTCTCTTGCTGCTTTTACTATTCTCTCTTTGTCTTTTGTTCTTGGAATTTTAATTATGATGTCTCTTTGTGTGTTCCTCTTTGGATTTCTTTTGTTTGAAGTTCTGTGCGCTTCCTGGACTTGTAAGTCTATTTCTTTCCCCAGGTTGGGGAAATTTTCTGTCACTATTTCTTTCAGTATCCTTTCGGTATCTTGCTTTATCTCTTCTTCTGGGTACCCCATAATTCTGATGTTGGTTCATTTGAAATTGTCCCATAGGTTTCTTGCACTATCTTCAACTTTCTGGATTCTCTTATCTTCTTGCTTCTGCAGAGGAGTGTCCTCTGGCTCTTTGTGTTCCAAATCTTTGACTTGATTCTTGCAATCTTCCATTCTGGTTTTAGGACTCTGTGTAATATTTTTTTATTTCAGACAAAGTATTCTTTATTTCTAGTTGACCCCTTTTCATATCCTCATAGGTCTCTTGAAACTCTTGAAAAACCTTATAAATGTGGTTTTGAACTCTATATCCAGTTGCTTCTTGTCCTCCATTTCTTTTGTTTGTGATCTGTTTCCTTGACTCGGCATTTTCACAGCTTCCCTGAGTTGGTAGGGTGGCTTTGTGTGCTAAGGTGTCCTATATGGTTCAGTGGGTCAGCCTCCCAGTTACCTGAGGTGGCCAGTCTTGGTGTAACCCTTTGTGGGTTGTGTGTGCAGTCTTGTTGTTAAGCCTTGCTTGTTGTTAAAATCACTGGGAAGCGTTGATCTCCAAGCCAATTGGCTATGAGGATCAGAAGTGTCTCAGCTAGGAGGGTTTCTGTATTCCACTTGAATGGGGGGGGGGGGGGGGGGAGTCTCGGGGTGGCACAGCCAAGTTTGATGAATCCCAAAGCTTGGTTGCAGGCACATGCACCTCTTTGGTATAGGTGCAGACAAGCTTTAGATTCCTGTCTGCCCCTCCCTAGGAGAGTCCTATTTGTGGTGAATGAGAAAGCTAGTCACTAGAAGGGCTTCTGTGCTCCGCTTGGATAGGGCGGAGTCTCAGGGTGGTGCAGACAAGCTTTAGTCAGCCCCTCCCTACGAGGGTCTGATTTCTGAGTCCCGCAATAATGGCCGCTGGCTTCACACACCTCCGAGAGATCTCTGCCCACTGCCTGATAGTCTGGCCTCTCCCTGTCTGGGGCCGTCTATTAGAGCAATAGGGTGGTTCTGTTTTCCTCCCGAACAAGAAAGCTAGCTGCCACACATTAGCTGTCCGCCCTTTCCGCATGCAGGGAGTAAGCCAGTAGTGAACTCGGCCTGCCCTCTCTGTGCTCCGCAAGCAAGCCAGCAGCAAAGTCTGGCGGCTACCTTTTCGCTCCCACAGTTCTCTACACATTCACAGTTTCTAAGGTTCAGCATGCCTTCTCTCTTCTTCCCAGATGGTAGAGCCTCCTCTCAGCCAGCAGTCCAGCGTTTCAGGGCGATGTTTCCCCTGTTTTCCAGTTCTAAATTCAAATTTGTTGTGGTAGGCTGCATTCAGGTGTCTACCCTATGCCGCCATCTTGGTTTCTCCCCATGTTACTAATTTACTTGCATATTTCATTCTCCTTTATTATCCTTTGAATAATATTTGATATATGCAACATACAAGTAATTGATAAAGTAAAAAAGTAATGAACACCGTGAGCCATCACTTAAATCAAGGAAAAAACATTATCAGTAGCTTAATACAGTTAGTTTTTTTTGTTTGTTTGTTTTGTTTTGTTGAGTTTTACCATATGTGTACATGTCATAGGTAGTGTTGGAGACTTGCATCTTTGTAGACTTCATTATGTTACCCTGATTCGCACATGTTATTATGTACTGTGGTAGCTCACTAATTTTTTCACAACTACTTAATGATTTTTTCAATTGACATACATATAATGGACATAAAATATATTGGATATACTTAAATATACAATTTGATGAGCTTTGACATATGGATACACCCTTGAAACAATCAGCTCTTTGTGATAGAACAGGAATGAGAGAGCCAACCAAGGACCATGGAGAACAAAGAATGCAGAGTCAATCCTGGGGCAGAAATGGAGCTTAAATCAAGAAATAGCCCTAACCACTTTGGCTCAGTGAATAGAGCATCAGCCTGCGGACTGAAGGGTCCCAGGTTCGATTCCAGTCAAGGGCATGTACCTTGATTGCAGGCACAACCCCAGTAGGGGGCGTGCAGGAGGCAGCTGATCAATATGTATGTGCAAGAATACAGATTCTGTTACTGAGAATAATTCTTAGTCAACATTAGTTGACATTTCTCATTGATGTTTCCAACTCTTTCCCTTTCTCTCCGTAAAATCAATAAAATATATATTTTTTTAAAAAAAGAAAAGAAACAGTCCCCAACCCAAGTAGTGGAACCTGGCAACCCTAACTTTCAGAACTGATGGAGCTAAGGGACCTTTCCCTTGTGAATTTCAGTGCCTATAGGTCACTTATCTTTTACCTTGATAGGTGTACAGATCAGGAAAATATGACAGTCAGGTCTCTGAGCCTGATACTGTGATTGGATGGTTTATGTGAATACCTTAGAAGATAGGAATCTTTAAATTTCATATTGCATTTGGAAGAAAAGTGAACAATGAAGGTCAATGGGTAAACTGTGGTAGAGTATGTGCAATGCTCATTTTGTAGTCTCTCCCAAACTCCTTTCCAGGTTTCTGCATTTGTTGTGTGTGTAGTCAGGCCACCAGCTGCAGGGAATTAGGCTCCCAAAGGAAGGGAGTCAGCTTAGCAAAGCCAAGCTCTCCTGGCTGAGAGGAGCCTCGCCAGTAAATCCTACTTGCAAATTCTAAACAGTTCAATCTGATAGGACACTAATGTTGACAAAGAACGATTCTCAGTAACAGAATCTGTATTCTTGGGCGCACACATTACCTTTCCTCACTCAGGCAGACCCAGTGCATTTAAGATTACATTAGGACCCGGCGCACAAAAGTGTTCCATAGACTAGTTCTGTTAAATTTACTGACCCTGAAGCCATCTGTCCTGAACCGAAATGCTCAGAATTGTCAGCAGATAGTTTATTTATGTGATAATGAATGATGTACCATATAAATTAAAGCAAATAAGTAGCATAAGTGGCCCCAAATTAGTCAGATAGAACCCTTCACTCTCCCACTTCTGGGGCATAATAAAGATTGATTGACCGGATGTGCTCTGCATCACAGACAGAGCATAAGATAGGATGCTAGAAAAATTACAGATTAATTCAAAACTTAATGTACTTTATGACACTTTTATTCTGATGCCCATGAATTATTAGTAAATACTTGGGAACTTAAAAATATAAAGGATAATAAAAATCTCCTGTGTAAGGCACCATCTAGCTTAATTTATAAAACATTATCAATAAAGTTGAAATGTGTCACAACCTATCCTAATTGTTTATGAATAATCTATAAGTACTTTGGTTGATTATCAGTCATGTAAAATATTTTTGCTTTCAATAATTACACATATATGGCATGTATTAGGTATATTAGGTATATGTTATCTATGTCATACATAAATAGGTACTTGATTGATGGCAATAGTCAGCTCTTAGATCAATGTGAAATATATAGTGCTGAAAATCCCCTGTGGATTTTTTATTTAGATGTAAAAGCTAAAAGTAAAAGTGCTCCAGTTGATACATTTTAACATATTCTAAATTAAGGAGAAAAATATTTCTTGATTTGGGAGTAATAAAGATTTCTTAAATCACATAAAACATTAAAGATGAATGAAAATATTGCTAAATTGGACAACATTGACTTAGATCATGGATGGGAACTCTCTATGCTTTCTATTCAATTTTTCCATAAACCCAATTTAACGAAAAAGATTATTTTAAAAAATTAGACCACCCTAGTTGGTTTGGCTCAGTGGATAGAGTGGTAACCTGTGGAATGAAGGGTCCCGGGTTCAATTTCAGTCAAAGGCACATGCCCGCTTTGTGGGTTCAATCCCCAGTATGTGGGCATGCAGGGGGCAGCCAATCAATCATTCTCTCAGCATTGATGTTTCTATCTCTCTCTCCCTCTCCCTTACTCTCTGAAATCAATAAAAAAACAATATATATATATATATATATATATATATATATACATTTTTTTAATTAGACCTTGTGTTTATCAAAAACAACATGTAGACAGTGAAACACAAACCAAGAAAATAGTTTTATTACATACACTTGACATGCATAATTCCTTCAGGAAAGCAATTCCACGTTTGAACATATATCCAAGAAAAATGCATGTATGTATCCTTTGAAAGTCATAAACAATAGTATTCTTATGAGCATTATTTATAATAAGCTAAAACTGGACACATCAAATATCAATAAAAGAATGAATATTATTTTGGAATATATTGATGCATGAATTATTCTATAGCAATGGAATATTTAGAAGAATATTGTTACTGCTAAGAAGATGGGTTAGAGCAGTGACTGGAAAAGGTCTTGGTAGTGGTTGTGACTTGATAATATTCTATCTTGGCCAGGGAGATGGTTAAAGTAGTGTTCACTTTGTGATAGTAAGTAATAGGCTCAATACTTATTATCTGTGCACACTGCTGTAAGTTATACTTCAAATTAGTTTATTTTTACAAATGTGGACACTGATGAATTGTGCCATCTTAATTATCCTAGTCACTGAAACTCAGCCCATATCAGCAAAACCATTTCACCTGCCATGTAAATTCCAGTAAGGTGATTGGGACATCTGTATTGTTATCTCCACAAACATTCTAAAGGTGGAATCTGAACTTAGAGAGTATCCAGACAACAGTGTGTTTCAGCAGCAAAGGAGGTTCCAGACTCAGTATGCTGTGATGAACAATGTCTCAGGTTTCAACCAGACCTCTTTCCTTAATCCTTACAGGGGAATTGCTTTTGATGAACAAATTGTCAGACAATGCATGCACTGTCAAAAGCCACTGTCTTCCAGGATGTGGAAGGATCTGTATTACAATTTTGATTCTTTGCCTGTCTTTCTTCTCTCCTTGACAGGGAGGACGAGAATGTGTCTGACTCATTACTATGTCACGCATTTTAACTAAGTGCCAGGCACAGAACACAGGTTTCATATCCATGCTTAAGTAAAAGTTTAATGCAATGGCATTCACCTTGGCAAGTTCATTGCCAGGTCCACAAAAGTTTTGAAATCATACACTGATAATTCAAAAAATGACATCAGCCAAGCCAAGTTGAACAAAGTTGACATATTTCTAGCCTGAGAACAGACATAGTCATCATCCTAACTAGTACTGGTTTCTATCATAATTTTTGAATTCATTAGTTTTATAACATAAACTTACTCATGTTAATCACATTTTCTTTACACTCTGCACATGCCACTGTTGATGGGTAAAGACAAAAACACAGGAATGAAAGGAAACTCACTGGAGTCATCTGAAGTTCCTGGTGACAAGCCGCTAAAGAACTCTTGGATGAATATCTCATTAATAAGCTTATCAATGTGTTTGTTAGTTCATTAAGTTCATGTATGAGCAATCCTGCTATTCTTGCAAATAACTTACAAAAGTTCTTCTAATGAGGCATTTCAAATTAGTAAGGCATCCATTAGGGAAAGCCTGCCGCTTCCCATAGATTGGCATGCATGCTGAATGCCTCATCTAGCCATAAAATTGTATAAATACAGGTCCATGCAAATGAATTTTTTTTCTTTTCTCCAAAAGCAGTTTTTACTATATGTCTCAAAATAGTTGATAAAAAGATGTGTGCCTGACCTGTGATATCTAATAACATTTGTTATACTTTGAGTAATTAACACATACACTTATTAATCAATTATTGTAATTACATAAAATAGCGTTATTAATAAGAATTAAATATTAGTGTCTTCTTTGTACTTTATTTAACATTCACATCTTTATATCATAGACTAGTAGCCCTGCACATGAATCTGTGAGCTAGTAGCTCACTCCTAGCTCATTGCCACTCTCCTATAGCTCTCCTCACTCTCCTCCTCCCCATTCCCCCTCAACCTGCCCTCATACCTTGCTGTCCTGCCCCCTCCTGTAACTCTCTGCCAACCATTTGTAGCTCACTGCCCCACCCTCCTGCTGATCTGTGATTCAATCATTACACAGTCAGTCATTGTGCTTCACAGTGTAATGACCACTTGCATATTACATCTTTATTATATAGGATAAGGTAACTAAAGCTCATCTGTGTGGTCATTTTGTCGAGCTTGTGGTACGATATAAGGGCAGAGGGAAAACTAAGATTTGTCTACAAATGAATGTGTCACCTAGTTGGCAATACTACCAACATAAATAATATTTTCCACCAAATTAACTGAATAATAAAAGTAAAGTATTATAGTATACATATGCTCAAGTTTGTGATGGCCTTGACATTTTTCCTGACTATGACCACCTCATGAATGGGTGGAGAAAATAAGCTATTTCCACAGGAAGTGTCAATTTTAAGACCCTAAGAGAGCTGCTCTGAGGCAGCCTGCATCCCATTCTCCATGGACATGATCAAAATGAATACTTTGGTTAAAAAATAACTCCTATTCCTTTCTTTTTACTTTCACCTTTCTATTGTAAGTGACCATACAATTTGATGCAAAATGATTTTGCCATCCATTTTATGTGCCCTCTACACATTTACCGTGTTTCCCCGAAAATAAAACATCCTCCAAAAATAAGACTTACTTACAGGTTTCCTTCTGAGTGAAATATAAGGCATCCCCCCAAAATAAGCCCCCCACCCCAGGCTCTGTCTCAGAATGAAAATTAATTTACCATAAACTGGTCGTTAGGGCCGCCCCGACTGGCGTCTAGCAACCAGTGGCATTACGCGGAGTCCTGATGTCACTGCTGTGTGGAGGCGGAGCGGAGGTCGGAGTGAGTGGTGAGCGTGGGGCAGGAGAGAGGAGGAGACTTTCACAGATGCGTGTAGAACAGGAGGATTAGAGCGGACTGGACGCTGCGAAGGTGGTGAGTGCTGGTCTGTCTCTGGTGACACTACCTGATGCTCGCGGCCGCCCTCATGATGACTGAAGGTTCTCAGTCAGTGGCAGACCCTGCTCCAGCCCAGATCCAGGCCCCAGCAAGCCCAGTGACAGTCCCCAGGCAGGCCTCAGGGGGTAAATGTCTGATAAAGGGGTAGGGGGGATGTCTGGTGAAGATGTTCAGTGGCACAGGGGTGGGGGGTGGGGGATCACTTAAAATGACACAGGAGGATCAGAGGGGGCACTCAAAATGACACAGGAAGATCAAAAGGGGTTACTAAAATGGTAATTCCCCCTCTGATTCTCCTGTGCCATTTTGATTCCCCTCTCAAATCCCCCACTGTGTCATTTTAAGTGATCCCCCTCCCCCCACCTTGATACCCCAATTCCTTTTTTTTACCCCTAAAAATGAGGGCAAAAAGAAAAAGCTACTCCGTGGAGTACAAGAAAGGAATCATGGAAGACTCTTGCGGCCAAAATCTTACTGCTTTCTGCAAAGAGATGTTGAGTATCTGATTGGTCAGAAAATGGCGAGCAGAGTATGGTAACCTCATTGAACAAGTGGACAAGGGAAATGCTGAAAAGCTCAAGTGTGGATCAGGTTGGCAATCATTATTTTCTGAGCTGGAAGACCTGATCTGTGAATGGGTTGTTGACAGAGCAAAGGCTTTGGTTGTGAATAGGGCTCAGATTCAAGAATTTGCCCTTGCAATGGCACCACAGTTTGACATAGCCCCCAAAGACTTCAAAGCATCACAACACTGGCTGGATAATTTCCTTCAGCGAAGTGAACTGTCTTTAAGAAGATCTATAGGTACAACATTGTTTGGGTTGGAAGATACTCAAGTTACTAAGCAAGCACTTGCATTCAAGTCCTTTATTGATGATGCTGACTTCTCTAAATATTAATACAATCTTTCCAACATGATTGCTATAGATGAAAATGCAGTGTTTATGGGCCAATCATCTCAAACAACAATTGAACAGTGGGGTGCCTCCTCAGTGTACATTCCCTCCACTGCTTACAAAAGTGCACGTGTTTCCTGTATTTTGGCAATTAGTCTGGATGGTACTAAAATCCCACCTTTAATCATTTCTAAGGGCAAGAAGGAAAAGATTGAATGTGTTTTGGGCATTTTTATTCTTGAAACTGAAAAAGCCTGGGCCACACAAGCAGTTATAAGGAAGTGGGTCGATTTAATACTCTGCTTGTTATGTGAGGGAGCCAAAGAGGTCTGCTAGTCTGGGATGCAGCCAGCACTCACCAAGCTAAAGACAGGAAGACATTTCTTCACAAAAGAAAAATAGATCAGATAATGATTCCCTCAGGAATGAAGGCCTATCTCCAGACTCTTGATATTGCAATAAACAAGCCATTCAAAGACAATTTGGGCATGGAAATTAATAACTACCTTGAAAATAGAATGGAGGGAAATCAGTGTGGAAACTTTGTGAAACCTAAACTGCAGGAAGTTGTGACTTGGGTGAAGAATTCATGGGAGAAAATCACTGACAGTTGCATTGCAAATGCACTGCTAGCAGGCTACCTTGACAAGAAGTACTCATTTAAAGACAGTGCTCTTGCTAAACATGAGAGATTTGGTCCACTGATTCTGAAAGAAATGGAGTCACAAGAAATTCACCAGGAAATTTAGGAATTGGATTGTTATGATGATGTTTCAGAAGATGATGACATGATTGTCTTTGAATAAATAAGTAAGTTCTTGATACTGTAGGATTCACAGTTTGTCTGATTTGTGTTGACAACTACTGTACTACCATACTGTATACAGGTAATAAATTTCCTTTGTTTTCATTTAACAATAAATGTGTACCATATTCTTCTTCATGGAAAAATAAGACATCCCCTGAAAATAAGACCTTGTGCATCTTTGGGAGCAAAAAATAATATAATACACTGTCTTATTTTCAGGGAAACAGGGTAGTTCATAGGTCTTGAGGAATGTCTGAAAGAGAAGTGGTCATCCTTTGGATAAAAACCTTATAAAAATAATGACAAGAAATTTCCTAACAATACCTCACTGTAACTTTTAATAACAAAGAGAATAATGCATGGGATTGTCTTGGGCTATTTATCTCTTATCAGCTTAAGAAATATATGTTATTGTTTATTTGAAGATTATAGAAAGTAATTTTTTACTAGATTCAGAAGATTTAGAGACAAGCAAATTTTGTATTAAATTATTACTTTTCCCTGTAGACTATGGAGAAAAGAAGGGATTGTAAATGGCAATAAAACTTAATATTGAAGAGTTGTATAATGTCTTTCCAGGCTTTGAAAGTATACCTGAGATTTCAAAATACCAAGTATATATGTAATCCCAGTGATCTGATTTTACTTGCTGAACTTGACTTATGAATTCTGAATATCTGGCTCTTTAGATCAATGACAGGAATAAAGCACAATGTTTGATGAATCAGATGAAACATGTTGGGTGATATGGTCTGTCTGACTCCACTATGAGCCAAAATGAGCATGTACATTCTGGCAGAATTAACATCCATACATGTTCTACCAACACACAGTCAAACGTTGCTTTTTCTCCTCTGATGGAGCAAAGTTGAGCTCAATCAAACAACTACCCAGCAGGCTCTTCAGCCCCCTCCCCCTACCAATCCTTTTCTTTTATTTTTCTAGACCCATTTCTACAGCTCGGCCACAAATTGGAAGCTGAATTGGTTCTTTTCACCCTGGAATTGTTCAGAGAAGTCACACAGGTGGGTTTGCTTTGATTCTTCCTTTTATTTTTGGCACTGGGATTAATTCTTTTCTGCTCCTGTCTCCACTTGTTATCTCCCCTGCTGAGATTCTCTTTCTTCTGGAGCTCAGACACTTAAAGCAGGAGGAGACATTTTTATTTCATGCTGTTATCTTCCCAACAAGCAGTTCCCTGTAATGGGAGCCCACCCGTGATGGGCGCCACCAGAACTAAAACTTAACTGTCCATGAAATTTACTGTCTGTTGTTTGATTCATTTATACCATGCTATGCAGACCCTGAGCCCAACTGTAAATTTACGTTCGTATTGTTCTTAGCGTGAATCACTGGTCACAGTTCATATGCAAATATGAAGTTAGCTGGCTCTTCTCTGAGAATTTTTATTGCTTCATAAAACTTAGAGTCAGGAAAGCTCTAAGACTTCTGCCACCCTCCAGAAGGGTCATGTTTGATTCTTCCCTTGGAAAATAACTTTAGTTTTCCCACTTAAACTCCAGTGAAATAATTATGTTCAAAGCCTTTAATTTTTTTTTTAAATGAAAGAGTTTCCTGCCATATATCATGCTAATTATAAGTTGATCAGCCAACATGAAACCTACCAGGCAGAAATCCAGGTGTGCCCTGTGTCAGCATTGAGTCCTCTACCGCTGCTTAGATTGATGTCTGAACACCCAGTGCTTCACCCTGTGACAATTTTAAGAACTTGCTAATTGGCATGGATCACCCCAGTCTAGCTGCCTTCTAGCCTGTTGTTCAATAGCCCATGAGCAGCTATTGTATTCCATTAATGCCTGTTTTTCTGAGGAACTGAAAAGGACCGGACTGTGGATAGCCTGCACTTTCTGAGAGCACTATTATTCTTGCTCTGGAAAATATGTGGCTGGCAGCATTTTTGAGTAGTAAATACATAGCTATTTGAATTTGGGGAAGGATTATTTTAGCACCTGCATTTTCCTTTACATATTGTCATTGCAGGAAAAACACCTCCTTGCAAATGTACTTATTAAGTGCAACTCCACTCAGATTAAGGAATCTGTGTCTAGGTTCTGTCTGGATACACGGTTCTGTGACCAACTGGGGTAGAGTTGAGTATTCACAATGGTAAGCTTTGGATAAAGATGATGACAAAGACAAGGCAAACACTGTCAGAGAACACAAGTCCACTTTTATAAATTTAATGTTGGAAAGAGAATAAAATTTTTACGCCACACGTTGGTCTTTAGTTTTATCTGCAGGTAACATTCATTTCAATGTTGAAATCTGTTAGCCACCCCATAGCTTCAGTATTTACTTAATACACGGGTCATACTCTGTTAAACTGATTAGAGACTCAGGTTTAAAGTATGTTTCAAAAATTGAAAATACGTTTTTCCAAAGGTGTGATTCCTTTGTGCCCAGTAAAATTTTATCTTAATAATTGTGTCATGCCAAATATTTGAGTCCCAGCAGTTTGAATAGGGATGATAGTCCTTTGCAAATGCTGAATACACAAAAGTTCTCCTCATCATTAGTGCTGCCTGCACCTCTCTGTGCCTTTCAGCCTTAATTCTCAGCACTTATAATGCCCTCTTGAGGCTCACAGAGGTTCAGGGGAGTGCACATGAGCATGCTCACGCTGGCGCTGGTGTGTGTTCTAGTAAAAGTCTTTTTGTAAAAAGGCAACTAGGGTCGAAGCTGGTTTGGCTCAGTGGTAGAGCATCGGTCTGTGGACTGAAATGTCCCAGGTTCAATTCCGGTCAAGGGCATGTACATTAGTTGCGGGCACATCCCCGGTAGGGGGTGTGCAAGAGGCAGCGGTCGATGTTTCTCTCATCGACATTTCTAGCTCTCTATCTCTCCCCCTTCCTCTCTGTGAAAAATCAATAAAATATATTTTTTAAAAAAGAAAAAAAAAAGGCAACTAGGTGCTCACTCTTTTGTGCTCTGAGCAGACACTCAAGGAAGAGCCATCCTGCTAACTGGATGAGCCTCCCTGTCCCTGTCACCACCATGGAATATTGGTCTTGCCCAGAAGGATGTTCCATACATGCACACTGCCACTTGTCCCTCCTTTTTCACTTTCTACAATCCCTTAAAGAAACACCTCTGTTCCATTAATTTATTTTATTTATTCACTCAATCATCATTTCATCTATTCAAAAGATTTTTTAAAACACCTACAAGTTTCAAGTAATGTGAGATGTTAAAGAAGAAGATTATAATGGCAAAGTCACTACCCAACATCCCCACCCAGAAAAAAACAAAACAAAAAAACTCACCTTTCAAAGGGCAGACAGATGAATCAATAAGACAATCTATTTCCATACCGTAAAAAGAGTAATTTTTATTTAATATAAATTAGGTCATGTTGCTGTCTGACCAAAACCTATTAATTGCTTTTCATCTTACACTTAGAAAAGATCAAAACTATGACCATTGTATCCTGGGTTACAGAACCCTAGAGTCTTGGCCACTGCTGCCTCTTCAACATAATGTTCTCTTTCTGCTTCCTCACCAAGACCCAGACTTATAACCCCCTTCCTGCTCCACACTCTATTTGCTCCTACTAGGGAGAGGAGAAACTTTGCATTTCTCTACAAATCTTTGCAAGGCTAGCTTCTGAATACCAATGAAGTATCTGCTAATGTGACTTTAAATGAGATTTCTTCTTCACCAACAAATTTAATTTAGTTACCTCTCCCAATAACATTTTATCGCATCACTAGTGTCCAGGTGCATGGATTTGTGCACACTGAAAGGAAATTAATTAGAAGAAATATTTTAATATCCCTATTTGCCCTTTCTCTGTAATGCAGTAGAATTGTCACCCAAATTCATGATCAACAATGACAGATCAAAACACATGTGTGTGATTGGCACCAGCAAGAACTTTATATGCATCACATAAGCATGAGGCAACTTGGCCTTTTCTATATATAGAATAAACTTGCTTAATTAAACCTTCTTTCTGATTTAGCTAAACTTTTTCCAGCCCAGTGAAGTACCCCAACTTTCTTTCAGCAACACAGCAGTAAATTAGTGATCAGAGAGAAGAAAATTAAAACCACGATGAGATATCACCTTATACCTTTCAGAATGGCAAACATCAATAAATCAAAAAATAAGTGTTGGTATGGTTGTGGAGAAAGGGGAACCCTTGTGCACTATTGATGGGAATGCCTATTAGTGCAGCCACTGTAGAAAACAGTATGGAGTTTTCTCAAAAAATTAAAAATGGCTGAAGCCAGTTTGGCTCAGTGGATAGAGCATTGATCTGCGGACTGAAAGGTCCCAGTTTTGATTCCGGTCAAGGGCATGTACATTGGTTGCAGACACATCCCTAGTGTGGGGTGTGCAGGAGGCAGATGGTCGATGTTTCTCTCTCATCAATGTTTCTAGCTCTCTATCCCTCTCCTTTCCTCTCTGTAAAAAAGTAATAAAAAATATATTTTTAAAAAATCTTCTTTAAAAAAAATTAAAAATGGAAATGTTACATCACCCAGCAATTCCACTTCTGGGTATATATTTGAAGAAACCCAAAATATTAGTTGAAAAGAATATAAGTACCTTCTCTGCAACATTATTTACAATAACCAAGATATGGAAGCAACCCAAATGCCCATCAACAGACCAGTGGATAAAAAATGGTGCTACATATACAAAATGAAATATTACTCAGCCATAAAGAGGAATGAGATCTTATCATTTGTGACAGATAGATGGACTTAGAGGTTATTATGCTACGTGAAATAAGTCAGATAGAAAAATACAAATATGATTTCACTCATATGCGGAATCTAAACAAACAAACAAATGCAAGGATACAGAGAACAGACTGATGATGGTTGAGGAGATTGATGAAAAAGGTTAAGGGATTAAGAGGTAGTAATTGGTAGTCACAAAATAGTCACAAGGATCAGAAGTATGATCAATAATATTGTAATAACTATGTATGGTGCCCGATGGTACTTGAAATATGAAGGGAAGGGGGAATGTATATGCTGTGTAAAGTATATGCTTGTCTGAACACTGTTCTGTACATCTGAAACTAATACAGAATAGTGTTAAATGCAAACTGTGATTGAAAAACAAAACAACAACAAAATAAAGTGATTAAGATGATTACTTTTATATATATTTTACCACAATTAATTTTTTAATAAAATATAGAAAATTATTATGATGGTAAGAAAAATAATCAAAATGTTAAGGATATAGGAATGTTGGCAAAGATTTATCATATGTGACTTGCACAGTCACCCGAATAAATCTTCCAAAGAAGCACGGGAAGAACTCTTTTTACAAAGGTGTGGGGAAATACATCCGTGAGCCGAGCATTTCTAGCCTTGGTCGTTCATCCCTTTTATAAGCCAGACATGGCTATTGGAATACCAACATTGAGAGAATCCCTCTGATTTCTATGGATATTGTGGGCACTATGGTAACCTCTAACCATCAAAGATAAGGAGGGCACATCATGACCCATCAAGTACAGAAGGGTGTACCAATGATCAGAATAAAAGAGATGAGTAGCTCAATAAAGCGGAGGTTTGCAGACTATGGTGCAGGGTCAAATGCCCTTCTCCTTTAACTAAACTCTTGGTCTCTGAGAAGAACAATGGGATCTTGGAGAAAGTCGGTGGAACAGAGTCAACTTAATAAGGTGATGGCTGCCATTGCAGCCATTATTCCCAACACAGTATCTGTACTGGAGCAAATCAGCAGAGACACAGGCATTGCTATGCAGCTACTGACCCACTATGGTATTTTTCTCTGTATTTATCTTCCAGAAGCTCCAAAGCATATTGCCTTTATCTGGTAGGTCCAACAAAATATAATACCTTCATTGTGCAGGCCCAGAATCAGAGAAACTCCTGGTTTCTAACACAGCATCATCCACAGAGATCTTCACCACCTTAACATCCTGCAAATGTCACAATGTTTCACTGCATTTAGGAGCATTCTGATCAGAGCGGATAAACCAGAAAATAGTTTATTTGCTTTCATAATATTAGAGAGTGGGAGAATCCTAAGTTTAGATCCTACCACTTCAGTGATGGTGATGGGGTTTAGTAATCTACTTTTCATACAATAAAAAGTAAATACCTACATGGACATACATATGCAAGTCACAAAGTAGAAACATTAGGAAGATAACAAAAGTTCAATTCACTACAAATAAAAAAATTCATATTGAATAAAAAATAAATTAGATGTAATTCTTGGCTTCTAGATTTACAGAGATATTTTATTTTTTGTATGATAATTTCTTTGCATATAAAGATATTATAAAATGGTCATATTCTTACACAGCTTACAGAAGTAAAAATTGGACTAATAGTTAATATAGATCAAAAGTTTTCAAAAAGGTATCATAAGTAAATATTGACTAATATCCTATCAAATAAAAAAGCAATATGCAAATTGGCTGTGTCCACAAACCTCGCCCACCAGCCAATCAGGAGCAAGTATGCAAATTAACCCAACCACAATGGTTGCTGCCACAGAGCAAGCAGGAGGCTTGAGTTTCCCTGGCAATGGAGGAAGCCAAACTTCCTGGCTTGCCCTGGCCTCCACTCAAGGCTACAGAATTTCAATTGTAAAAGATAAATAAATTCCAGATACCAGGGCCTCTGCTTAGGTCACCAGGCGGGGCATGGCCAGCCTGCAAACCACCACAGGGTCCTTGCTCAGGTCATCCCACGTCCCAAGGGAACTCCCACCCTGATCTGGGACACCCTTCAGGGCAAACCAGCTATTCCCCACCAGTGAATCAGGCTTCTATCTTATCTAATAAAAGAGTAATATGCAAATTGACTGTCACTCCAACACACAAAATGGCTGCCCCCATGTGGACACAAGATGTGTCACAAGATCACCAAAATGGAAGAGCAGTTGGGAGGACCAGGCCTGCAGGAGAGGGCAGTTGGGAGTGATCAGGCCAACAGGGGAGGGCAGTTAGGGGAGACCAGGCCTACAGGGGAGGGCAGTTAGTGGTGCCTAGGACTGCAGGGGAGGGCAGTTAGGGTTGACCAGGTCTGCAGGGGAGGGTAGTTAGGGGCAATCCTGGCAGAGGAGTGGCTAAGGGGTGATCAGGATGGCAGGCAGAAGTGATTAGGGGCAATCAGGAAGTTAAGCAGGCGAACAGTTGGGAGCCAGCAATCCTGTATTGTAAGAGGGATGTCTGACTGCCCATTTAGGCCTGATCCTAAACAGGCAGTTTGACATCCCTCAAGGGGTCTCAGATTGGAGAGAGTGCAAACTGTACTAAGGGACACACACACACCCGTGCATGAATTTCTTGCACCAGGCCTCTAATTTTTTTATATTTTAACTAGAGGCCTGGTGCATGAATTGGTGCACGGTGGGTTCCCATGGCCCGACCAGCAATTGGGGCCTATCAAGGTCTTGGCCAGTCCAAATCAGGGCCGAATGGGGCTTCCTGGCTGGGAGGAGGGATTGGGGCTTCCTGGCTGGGAGGAGGGACTTCAGGTGTTGGCTGGCTGCAGGAGATTGGCTGTGGGAATGCACTGACCACCAGGGCACAGCTCCTGCATTGAACACCTGCCTGTTGGTGGTCAGTGTGTGTCATAGCGACCAGTCAACCAGTTGTTTGGTTCCTTAGGCTTTTATATATAGAGATAACAATTACTTGGATTACTATATTTGAGGACAGTGAACTCATAACCTTAAGGAGTATTGTAGCATGAATTAAAGTAAAATAGCAGATAAATTTTTATTTTAGCTTTAATAATTATCCAATCTTTGATATCATTTAAGATAAGCAACTTGTCCACTCAGCCCCACCCAGTCTGAGTAAATGAGAACTGAATTGCCATATATCAGTTACAGCCTAGATGGCATTGATTGGTTCTTTATCTTGCCCTAAACCTCTTAGCAAGTTTGGTTTACAAGCCTTAAAGTAGCTCCTGCTCATCACTTTCTACTAAGAGACTGATCTTAACTGTATCAAGGCATATCGAGCTGTCAACTACAATAATTTTCTTCAACCTATGCAGAGCTTCAAGAATTCAAAATCCTCCTGACTTAAAGTGTCTGGGCCTTATAAACTGCCCCATCCCTGCTTCCATCTAGATTACACTAAAAATGCAGGTGGGCAGCATTGAAAGCTAGACCTGGGACCATTGCCACTGAAAGGGATCTTAGAGTCAGAAAAAAAGGTATCTGCTTTAATAGACCTATAAGAAAAAGGAAGACACATGGATGTCTGGGCCGATGAGACCTGCACCTCTATGCAGAGTACAGAGGGGTTTTCACCTCACCTTCACCTCCAGCTTTGTGCAGAGCATAGCTGGTGTGACTGTGTCCTGTGCCCAGACTGGCCTTTCTACTTGACCAGTACTCCTCAGCATCAGGTCTTCTTGCCCCTACTGGAGCATACTTCCATCCTACCTCCTCCATTGGCACACCTCCCCACTGAAACTATTGGGTTTTGGTGAGTAAAGTTCCAAAATGAATTTCCCATAATCTTTCCATCAAGTCTGATTCATTTCTGTGTTTTCTCCTACCTAGGCCAAGATCATGAGATATTAAACTTTCCTTGTGCAATTGGAGTGTGCCTTTCGGGGTCAATTGAAGTGATTAATTTCCAAGGTACAGCCATGAGATAGTGACAGGGATAAAATATGAGCAGCGTTCAGTTAGTGCATGAATAAAGGTGACCCTCTTGGTCATAACTGCAAATAGTCTGAACAAGCCATCCCGAAACGGAAAGGTTATCTCAGGGTAATTGTAACCATGTTCATGTGAAGTAATAAAAAGACTCGCCTAATGAATGTTTTATATAAAGACTCAGTCAATTACAATCCTTGACACTACAGGAAAACGTTTGCTGCCTAGTCAGTATTTTTATCTTTGTCAATTTATGAATGGATATTTAATATATTTGTACTTTCTAAGAAAGCTACATGAACTGTTTTAACTTCTAAACTTTAAAAATCATATGCAACATTTAGCTGTCAGAATTTTATTGACTGTGGATTGGTGTTTTTGATGTAAAAGGAAGACTATTCTGATACTTTTCTTTCATCGCTACAATTTTAGTGTCTTCTACTATGGGTCTGTAATGATGAATCATTCATTTCATTAATTAGAAATTATATGAGGGTAAAATATAACAGGAGCTCCTAGTATTATGCTTTATTTCCTTAAAGTATTCAGACTAGGAGAGACCTTTAGAAAGTCTTATGTGGTCTATTCTGAAAGGTAAGCAGTTTGACAAAACACATTCCACTATGAGTGTAATTATCCCATAATTAAAGTTGATGTCATTTAGAAGAAACAAAATGTTGTAAGATAGAGGCAGTATTCTTTAGTTGTTTAGTTCCAATCAGTATAATGAATACATCTAGCAATAAGGTTTTTCTTCTCATTCTTAATGCTGAGGTCTTCCCTAATTTCACTTTTGGGATTTTCTTCTATTGATCCCTACTCTTGGTCTGCATGGTCTTTCCTGCCTGATGCAAAAAAAAAAATTATTAGTTTTAGGATTTGCACATATTTTTCCAAAAAGGCAATTAATTACACTAAAAGAATCAAAGCAAATTCAAGATAAGCATTTCTTGTCATACCTATTGTGTTAGTGAAACAACAGTTTTCATATCACACAATGTTTTGGTCCAGAAATTTAAGCAGGTGAGACTTATGGTTGGTTCTTCTGTTCCTTGCAGTGTTGACTCCAGCCATTAGGTGGTATTGAACTGCAATATCCACTCGTCTGGGTTGCCCAAGACAGCTCCATTCACGTTCCTGGTGCCTTGGTGGCGATGGCTAGAAAACTGGGCATGGTGGAGCCCTCTTCCTCCTCATCAAGTATCAGGGATTCTTCATTTGTTCTCTCCAGAAGGAAGTCTAACTTCTTACAGGATAGCCCAGGACTCAAAAACCCCTTGTCTGGGTAGCTCAGTTGGTTAGAGCGTCATCCCCATACACCAAGATTGTGGGGGTTTGATCCACAGTCAGGGCACAAACAAGATTCAACCAATGAATGCATAAATAAGTGGAACAACAAATTGATCTCTCTCTCTCTCTCTCTCTCTCTCTCCTTTTCTCTCTCAAATCAATTAATGAAAAAAAGATTAAATTAGAAAAAATAAGGAAGCATCCAGTCTTCTCATACAACCAGGCCTGGGCCTCGCATAAGTCCTCTTCCACCACATCACATTAGTCAAGGCATTCCAGGAAGTGCACCTTCAAGGGGAGAGAAAACAGTCTATTTCTTGCTAGGAGGAGTGTTGTCTTCCATTTGACACATCATTTTAATAGTCTGATGACTTCTGCACATGGTGGACTGACTTTCCTTAAGCTTTTCTTTTCTTTGGGCTGTACCACTCATCATATCTGAGTCCAAGAATGGCTCCTGATGGCATCTGTGGCTGTGGAGTCACTTTTCAGGAGACATAATCTAATTAAGGTTTACCTTAATTTCTAGTATTATTTACCAAGGATCAAATTCAACCTGTCTCTGTTCTATGATTCCTGAGGACTGCTGCTGATGTGCTTAGTGGCAGGCTGGCTGTCTTTATTGTCCTGTCTTTGCACACATCAGGTAAATGGGCTCAGTGTCTCCTTTGATAACCAGGTAAATCCTGGTCCCAGTGCTATTCTACCTGTCACTTGAACCTATGAATGCTCCACTTTCTCACAAATCAATAGTTTAAAGATGATTTCACCGATAGACCGTTATCAAGCCAGGGCAGCTACTGACAACTGCAATTAGTCGCGAATGATTTTTATCTTTTCTATCTGTATTAACATGACCATGAGTCCTTTGTCAAGTGTGTGATAGCAAAAATCTTTTCAAAGATTTTCCCCAAATTTTCAGATTTTACTGAATTACTGTCTCATCCCTCCAACACAAACAAGGGCAGTCTATTTATTTAAAAATACCATAATACTAGGAAAATCTCAGCTTTTATTGATTAACATTGATTGAAAAAATCAGTTTACTTATCTGTGGAAAGTAATAGAGACTATGGTAATAAGTGATCTGAAGAGAAAAATAATTGTATAAAGGAGATTCCCTTTCTATTAATAGCATATGTAATTTTTTGAATCTGGAAACATTTGCTTTAACATTTTTGTCTTTTATTTTGTGTGTGCTTATTTGCCTTCCTCAAAGAATTATAAAAGAACACATATAAAAAGATGTCAAGGTTAAATGTTGGTCAACCTTGTAAAATGGGGATAATGCATGCTGAGAGAAAATAGGTGGGGTCATGGTTGCAGTAAACATTTATATTTACACATCAATATGTTCATATGAGTAACAATTTCTGAATATAGTCTTTTCTTCATTTTTACTGGGATACTTTAAAGCACCCTTTCTATAGCCATGACCTGTTACCCTTCACTGTGCAGATGTGTTTTTCCATAATGAATGCCAATGCTCTCTTATTCATTGTAATTCAAATGAGTATCTGATAAATGATGAATGTGAGTGGACATTACATTTCAATTAGTTGAATGGGGTAATAAGATATGGCTAAATAGTTGGATGATGCTTGCATGGAAAATAAGCAATAAGATCCTGGGCAAGAATTTTTAGTCCTTTGTTTCTAATATTAGTATGATATGCAAAGTAGAATTATATAAGTTATTAAAACAGACACAGTAATAAATTCATCTGGATATTAAAACTTCAAGTTATGTTTCCTGAAGATTTTTTCACTTTTGGAACAATATCATTAGTTAATCAATTTTAAACCAGTATAACACATTAGACCATATTTAATTCAGTTATTAAATATTCTTAAAATTTAACTATATTACTTTTTCCAATGATTGGGATATGTGTATAATTCACAAAAATGAATGTAAAGTATTAAGCTGTTTACATTGTCATGTTCTCCTGAAATTTCTAATACTTATGTAAATATGTGAATAGAAAAATCATAATTTCAAGTTTATAAAAAATTTTCTATAAATAATAATGGACTACCTGACTAATATCACTTAACAGTCCTTAGAAATGTCAGTCGCTGATTCAATATAAATAACAATGTTTACAAAATTAAAAATGCAACTGCAAAAAATACCATCCAATCTTGGCTTTGCCACATGCATTGATATGATTTTGATATTTTTTAAACTTTTGATGAGACCACAAAGGAGTTATTCATAGTAATAAATCTACTAAGAGAGATATAAAATATATACTGAGTGGCCAGATTGTTATGATCTCTGAACACATAATAATCTGGCCACTCAGTGTATATCCTATATAGTAAAAGACTAATATGCAATTTGTCCCCTCGACCAGGAGTTTGACCAGCAGACAGGCTGGCCAACCGCCCATATCCCGTCCCACTCGCTAGGCTGGCTGGACCCCACCCATTCATGAATTCATGCACCAAGCCTCTAATATACACATACTCACACATACACACACACTGAGTGGCCAGATTATTATGTATTCAAAGATCATAATAATCTGGCTACTCAGTGTATACATCTATAATAATAAAAGCATAATATGCTAATTAGATTGGACAGATGCCAAACAACCTTCTGGTCATCATTCTGGACGTCCTTTCAGATGAAGCTGCCATGGCAGGGGCCAAGGCAGAGGCAATTAGGGGTGATCAGGCAGTCAGGGGAGTGGTTAAGGGCAATGAGGCAGGCAGGCTGAATACTTAGGGGCAATCAGGCAGGCAGATGAGCATTTAGGGGCATCAGGCAGTTGGGCAGAGGTGGTTAGAGGCAACCAGGCAGACAGGCAAAGGGATTAGAGGCAATCAGACAGGCAGGCAGGCAAGCGGTTAGGACCCAGCAATTCCAGATTGCAAGACAATGCAGGCAGGGCTGAGGGATACCTACCCTGCATGAATTCTAGTTAATTGACAAAAGATAAAAAGCAGGAGAAATAGGGGCTATCTACGTGTCAGTTTTTATCTTGGCTCTGTCTCCACCTTTGTAGGTGATTGGGGACAAAACTCATCATCTAGTTACCTCCTGCTTGAGATCCAGCACAGAGACTAAGCCTCCTCCAGAGCCAGTTTTCTGATTCTAGGAGTTTCTTCTTATTATTTTGTTTAATCTGATTGTACTTTGTGATTGGGAGGAGATTATGATGAAAGTGTTCAGAAATAAATTGTAAAGAAGGAAATGGGGCCTTTTGTATCCCCGACTGGTTGCCTGGACATTTTGGGATTCAGGGCAAGAGATAAGCTTACATACCACACGTCTAAATATTGAAGTCACAAATGAAGCTATTCAAGTATTAAATTGAATATGCTCTTTAGTACTGTCTTGTAAAAAAAAACAACAACAAACAAACAAACAAACAAACAAAAAACCACTTTAAAATGGCCTCGAGGGTCAAATCCATGCCTAATAGCAGAGGCATGACCTCCCATTCTCTTCTCAATCCAGGTCATTCTGCCCCATGCAAACCATGAGGGTCCATGTGTGAAGGGCCCTGTGTGCACTGCCAAGCTCCATCCACACCTTCCCCAGGGTCAACTCCTTGGTCCATGTTCTGGATGAAGGGGCACCTCTCAGAACGACAGACAGAAGTCAACTGTGCACACATAGAGAATAGTCTTGGGGACATAAGCAGTTGTTTCAATGTCTCAGGGACTTGAACCATGATCTGCAATAGGAAACCTGAGCCCTCAGTAAAAACCTTCTCTCAGCCTAGTAGACATCATGTGCCAGTGACAATGCCTGGCTAGAGCAGGACCAGAGCAGGACCCTGGAATGCAAGAACCCTGGGACTGAGAATGATACTTTCCACCACACTTGGTTTTCTTCTCCCACTCAGGACTTGTAAGCAACCAGTAGTTTCCTGGGTGTCACCTCCATCACATCATCACTTTACAGAAAGCTGTCCTTTCCCATGATACTCCATGACATACTTCTGTCACTTGGCATTTACAAAGAAATAAATAATTTCTAGGGGGTGAGGGGGATAATCTTAGATCCCAGGTAGAAAATTTTCATATGTAAATTGTCTTTTAAGAGGAATTAACTCTTTTAAGAGTACAAGGACTCTTGAGGACACAATATCGTGACTCAATGAAATAAGCTCTCTCTCTTTTTTTTTTAATCCTCACCCTAAGACACAGTTAGAGAGAGGAAGGGAGAGTGCCAGAGAAACATAGATCTGAGAGAGACACATTAATTAGCTTGGAACCTGCAAATAAAGCATTCACCCTTACCTGAACCAGCAACCTTTCAGTGCACAGGACAACGCTCAGCCCACTGAGCCACTTTATCCTGGGGGAAGAATCTCTTTTTTTCAGATACAGTGATAAAGCCCTTGTGGGAAATGTATCTATTTAATATTGAAATGATACTTGCCTTAGAATGTGAGGGTTTCCTTTCATAGAAAAGAGTCCCTGCAAAAAGTTGGTTATATTTAATATTTTTATGAATGATAATGACAATAATAAAAAGACTCAAAATTCAAGTCACAGTATCTTTACATGTCTCTCATCCTTGGTTCAAGAACTTCACAAAGCAGACATTTTCAAAATTTGAGAATTTCAGACCTCTTTAAATCACATGGGTTACTATAAGTTTTATCTGACATGAAGTCATCACTGATCAATCCATCTATCTTATGCTTTTGAAATGCAAATGTGATCATGCATTGCCCTGCTTGAGTCCAAATAATTACTCCTAATTGCCCATGAGGTAGACAAGGTCCAGCTGTTAGAGCTATAAATAATCCCTTTAGGATTTCTCCCTTATTTAACATCTCCTTTCATCTCCTCACATCCCTCCCCACTACTTATGACATCATGTAAGGTATCATGGTGACTAACTAGTGCAAGACATCTCTGTGGGACTTTTTCACTTCTGCATTCTCATAGTACTTTATAAACACTTTTGTCCTATTCTTTACCTGCTGCTCTAAACATTAATTTACCTTGAAAAAAATGAGTTTCTATTCCCTTCCTTTTTGCATTAGAGCTAAAATTATTTTCAATAAATAATTGTTTATAAAGTAGTGATACCACTGACTCTAAAAGAAGCAATGAGAAATGAGGAGCAAAGTAGTCGAGATTTCTCAGAATAGTTAGTATAAGGCTAGGTCACCATTCTAGTATCTCCTGAAGCAGATAGAGGCATGGACATGCAGATGGAACACAAGATAAAAATTTTTGAAATCATAAAGATGTCTATAATGTGCAGTATGTGTTCATTATATGCTCTACATTTAAACTTTGGAGACATATCAATTTATAGTTTAATTATAAACAAATCTATCATATTGTCAGATTCTTGCTGAAAGAATAAATAAATGATTGTTATATTCCAATAATGTCAAAGCAGATGCAATACCCATCTCCAACAAAACTTAAGAATGCCATACAAAAATGCAACAAACTGTGGGACATTCAAATGCCATCATGTGCCATGTAATGACATTTTGGTCAATGATCTAGCACACATGTGTCAAACATAAGGCCCGCGGGCCAAATCCGTCCCGCCAGGCCTTGCAATGTGGCCCACACCGCGCTGTCATCACTGCACTCCGCTGCGTTTCCATCACAATGACAGTTTATGACTGTTCAGTAAACCATTCGGCCCGCGATTTAGGCTGGATTTTAGATTTTGGCCCCTTCTCTGATTGAGTTCGATACCCCTAATCTAGCATATATATGATGAAGGTCCCATATATAATAATAAAAGCATAACATGCTAATTAGGCCGTTACAGCTGAACAACCTTCCAGACCTCATTCTGGACATCCTTCCAGACAAAGCCAAGGTGTTGGGAGCTGAGGCAGAGGCAGTTAGGAGTGATCAGGCATGCAGGTAAGCAGTTAGGTGTGATCAGGCAGGCAGGCGAGTGGTTAGGGGCGATCAGGCAGGCAGGTAGGTGAGCAGTTAGGAGCTAGCGGTCCCAGATTGTGAGATGGTGAAGGCTGAGTTGAGGGACCCCCACCCCATGTGTGAATTTCATACACTGGGCCTCTAGTAAGGTTACAATGGAGCTGAAATTTTTCTATCACTTTGATGACATTGTAACCATCCTAACCTTATAGCATAGCACATTACACAAGTACACTGTGTTACAGTTTCCTAGAGCATTCAGTACTATAACAAGCTGTACAGATTTGTAGCCTAGGAGCTGTAGGGGAAAATACTTTGTCATCCCAAAATATATCTTATTTGGCATAAGGATTATTTTAAGCTGAATAATTTTAAGGAAGAGCAGACATGGGAGATGCTAAGAACAGCAAGCAGAAGTTATCCTTGGAAAAGGCATTTACATTTGTAAGGCATTTACATCTGTAGCAGGAAGAGGGGAGACCTTTTCTCTAAACCTCTTATCAGTGAAGAAGACAAATTTGCCTCAGAGCCTTACCTTTTGTTCTGTGCTTTTCCTGGGAACAACCCACTTCCTGAACATCTTTTGACTTCAGCTGAAGATGGTATTCAAGGTGGTGGCTTGGGAGATTTCTGTGAGTTACTATGAATGAGTGAATGAATAAAGGAGTGAACGGAGTAAACAAACAAACAAACAAACAAATAAATAAATAAATGGCCATGGATAAAAAGACTCAATATTATCAAGATGTCAGTTCTTCCTAACTTTACCAATAGTTAATGCAAACCCAAAAATCTCAGTAAATTATTTTGTGGATACTGACAAAATAATTCGGGAGAGGAAAAAGAGTTAGGATACCCCACACAATTTTGAAGGAGAAAAACAAAATTGGAGGGCTGAAACTCCCCAACTTCAAAGCTTACTATAAAGTGACAGTATTCAAGACAATGAGGTGTTGATGAAAGAATAGACAAGCAGGTCATATGTGCCCGCATTAATACCGTCACGTGATCCAAGACAGGAGCAAAGGCAAGTCAATGGAGAAAGATAGTCTTTTAAATAAATGATGCAGGATATCCATATAGGAAAAAAAATTGACATATAGACCTTAGACCCTTCACACACACAAAAACATGAACTTACAAACCTAAATGGAAAACTGTAAAACTGCCAGATGACAACATGTGATCTTGGGTATGGCAATGGATTTTTAGATATAATGCCATAAATAACAAAAGAAGTAATTGGTAACCTGGATTTCATTAAAACTAACAACTTTGGCATCATAAAACACAATATCAAGAGAATGAGAAGACAAGCCACAGACTGGGAGAGAATATTTGCCAAAGATATATCTGATATGATACTATTATCCAACACATGGAGAGAACTCTTTCTCAACAAGAAACAAACTACCTGATTTAAAAAATGGGCCAGCCAAAACCGGTTTAGCTCAGTGAATAGAGCGTAGGCCTGTGGACTGAAAAGTCCCAGGTTCGATTCCAGTCAAGGGCATATACCTTGGTTGCAGGCACATCCCCAGTAGGGGGTGTGCAAGAGGCAGCTGATCAATGTTTCTTATCTATGTTTCTAGCTTTCTATCCCTCTCTCTTTTTCTCAGTAAAAACTCAATAATATATATATATATATATATATATATATATATATATATATATATATATTATTTTTATTTTTTTAATAGGCCAGACCTTAAAAAACACCTCACTAAAAAAGATATAAGAGGGCAAATAAGAAGATGAAAAGATACTTTAAATAATTTACCATCAGGGAAATTTGAAGTAAAACAACAATGAGATGTCATTTAGTAGGTGAATGGATGAATTAACTGTGGTAGGTACATCTAGACAATAGAATATTTTTGAGTGCTGAGACAAATTGGATTATCAGCCATGAAAAGACATAGCTATTAATAAAACTTAAATGCATATTAATAAGTTTTTAAAAGCCCAACTGAAAAGGCTATATATTGAAAGAATCCAATATTAGATTTCTAGAAAAGGCAACAATATAGAGACAGTAAAAATATTGGTGTTGGCCAGGGATTTTGTATGTTGGAGGGAGGGATGATTAGAAAGAAGCACAGAGGATTCATAAGGAAGTAAAAATACTTTGTATGATACTATAATGGTGAATACATATCATTGAAGGTTTGTCCAAATCCTTAGAATGTACAACACCAAGAAGGAACTGTAATGTAAACAACAAGCTCTGGGTGATGATGATGTATCAATAAATGTACCACTCTTGTGAGGGTTGTTAATAATGAGGGATGCTACATGTGTGGGGGCAGAAGTTATATGGGGGATCTTGGTACTTTCCCCTCTTTTGCTGTGAACCAAAAACTACTGTTAAAAAAAATCAGTGCCCCCTTTTTCTTTATTTTTTTTCTTCCACTTGAAAAGTAACATTATAAAGTAGTATTTTGCATGTATATTTAGATGTTTCTTTTGTTACACTTTGATTTTGACCTTTATTCCTGTTTTGAAGGATTACATTTGAAATACCTTCAGCAAACAACAATTCCTAAGCCATGCACACACTGAAAAATCCAAATTCTGTTTCCCTCTTTCCATCCAACTGTCCCAAATAAATAATAGCTATATAGATAGATGATGATAGATAGATAGATAATAGATAGATGAAAAATAGATAGATAGGTAGATAGATAAGTAGATAGATAGATAGATAGATAGATAGATAGATAGATAGATAGATATAGATAGATAATAGATAGACTTTAAGAAATTAGCTCATATGATTGTGGAGGCTTGACAAGTCCAAAATCTACAGCACAGGCCAACAGGCTGAAGACCCAGCAGACCCAGGAATAAATGCAGGTTAAGTCCAAGGAGGGTCAACTAGAATCACTCCGCCCCCCATGCCCTGGCTGCTGCCTTATTCCAGGGTGACCAGTCTTTTTCTGTTCAGCGCCTCAACTGATTATGAAGAGTAATTGGCTTTCTTATCTGAAAAATACTTTCACAAACATCTAGGATGACATCTGACCAAATATCTGGGTTCTGTGTCCTATTCAATTAGACACATGAAATTAATCTTTACAGGAATCAAAAGAGTTTTTTTTTAAGTGCTTTGGGAGACATCTATACAAAATATGACTGAGGCTCAAAGGTTTTTGGGACAGCAGGTTAGAGAAAAAGGATGCAAGATGGGGTGAAAGAGGAGTCTCAAAGGTAATGATTCTCTGCTTGGATTAGCCTATAAACCATCCTGGATAATACCTCAGGCCTGGTCCACTGCGCTACACATAAAGGCATTCCTACGCTATGGTACCCCATCCTGCAGGAACCCATTAACCCATGGGCAGACATCCACCCCAGGCTCATCCCTGTCAGCATCCCAAGCAGAGAGATGAAAGGCCAAAGGTCAGAATCATCTCTCTCTCTCTCTCTCTCTCTCTCTCTCTCTCTCTCTCTCACACACACACACACACACACACACACACACACTCCCCTACTTGGGAAACTGTAATTCCAGAAGAAGAAGAGAACATTTTGGAATCCTATATAATAAAAGCCTAATATGCAAATCGACCAAACGGCAGAATGACTGGCCGCTATGATGCACACTGACCACCAGGCAGCAGATGCTTAACACAGGAGCTGCCCCCAGCCCACAGGCCCTTGGCCATCCAAGGCAGATGCCAGCATTTCCCCCCAACCCCCCAATTGCTCCACAGATAGGCCCTGATCACCAGCCAGGCCTAGGGACCCTAATCATGCATGCATTTTGTGCACCAGTAATGAAGGGAGATTAATCAATAATCACTTAGCATGATATATTAAGAAATTTGTTCCTTATTGTATAAATTTTTGAACTGTTAACATACTTCAAACCAGCAGAGTAATTTGATCAAGACAGCATTTGAAAAAAACCCAAGAAGAGAATTTAGTGAACAGAAGAAAGGAATACAAAACTCCCAGTAGGAAAATCATTAGTCATCTGTAGCAGCAGTGAGGATAAAGAAGAGATGACAGAGTTTTGTGAGGATATGAGAACATCTGTCAAAGGAAAGCTGAAGCTGAGAACATGATAGCCTGGTTGTAATGTCTGGCCTTGAGATTCATGGGCAGGGTGGGATCAAGCCCAGAGTCATGTGGGAAAACAGAAAATACAGGACATCAATTATGATAACGTTGTAACCAGACATGAGGCATGTTTAAGAATGGTTTCTGGACTCTTCTGGGGAATTCTTAGAATACTCATTTCAATTTCATGCATCTCATTCAAAAGTATATGTGATGCTCGATAGAAGGTATCAAAAACAAAAATTGGACATATATTTTATTATGTGGTCTATAGTAATAGTAAAAAAATAAAATAAATAGTATTGGTGCCAAGGACATCTGTCCATTGACCTCTCCCCTGGCCCTAAGGTAAGAGATTTCCACCCTGGGTTACGTAAAGAAGAAAATCCTTAATATGCAATCTGACACTATTTTTTTTTTTTTTTAGCTATTTACTCTAATCAAAATTTGGTAATCAAAAAAATAACTTTCAACAATAATCTTTATATGGTGAGAATGACAACTGGATTAAGATGAGAACTTGAATATTTATAAAACACGGTACACAGGAATTTAATAATAAATGATATAGAATGGCAAAGGGAAAGATGTCAAAGAAAAGAAGTTGTAAATCTCCTTTAAACAAGTCTGTTAAACAAAACACAAGCTGGCTAAGGAGACAAGGCACCTAAAAGCAAGGGGAGAGTGTCCATTGCATTTTCAAATATGGCAGCACTGAGACCATCCTCACTGCAGCCTTGGAGACCATACTGTCTCCTTTCCCTGGGCAACTTCAATGTGCACATTTGAGTTGGCACTGAAGAAACTATGTGATTCGTTTATACTCACTTTACACCCTACTTTGAGTTTTACCAAAGTATTCATATGTAATTATTCTAATATTTTATCCTAAATCTTTCCCTCTGTTTCTTTTCCTTTCCTACCTGTCTATATTGATTGCTTCAAGGACAGTTTGAGCCTGGCTGTCAGTGGTTTCCACCAACCCTTGTATAATAAGACGTTCCCCCTTTGTGTTCATACTTTACTCATTCATGCATTTCTGATCAAACAACAAATCAGTTTACAGTTGACAGAGCACCTTATTGTGTGTGAGAGAGAGAAATAAGAGCTATTAATGATGTCATGCTAGAACTGAAAAACTTTTCCACACTTTACCTTTCTATATCATTCATACCATTTTCAGTTTTCTGAACCATATTTTTCAGGTGAGGGAGCATATCCTCACATATAATAGTGGTAAGTGGAAATTTAAAGAGGAGCAGAGGTTTTATTCCCACCAAAATAAGGAAAAAGAGGATGGGAAGTACCATGGAGTGACCATGATATATCCAAATAAGTAATGAGTCTCTATAACAAGTACCCATAATTGGAATTGTTTGATCACATGTTGGTATATTTTTAATTTTTTGAGAACCATCATACTGTTTTTTATGACTGTATGGATTTACATTCCCACATTATGTAAGAACTATGTCTTCATTGTCTAGGGTTCTGAGAAATGGCCATTTGTGTTTCTGGGAATTTGCCCATTTTATGTAGATTATTCAATCTTCCAGTGTATAATAATTCATATTAATCTTTTATCTATCCTATCTAACAAAAGGGTAATATGCAAATTAACCATAACTTCATCACAAAATGGCAGTGCCCATAGCCACAAGATGGCAGCACCCAGTACACTCAGCCCTGCCGGAGTCCCCCAGTTCTGGGGGGCAGCTGCTGAGAGTGGCCAGCATTAGCAACTTGGCAGAATGCTTACTTCATCGCCATAGTGACAAGGCAAGCATTCTACCCCAGCTGCAAAGGGCCTCTGGGCAGAGGGCACAGAGCAGCTATGGTGGGGGAGGGGTGGGTAATGCTTGCGTTGTCACCCTGGCTACAAGGTAAGAGTTCTGTGCCCAGCCACAGATAGGCCTCTGGGCCATGGAGAGCCTCTTGCAGCAGGCATGGAATGGTCAGGCACCACAGAGAACTACTGGTGCACAGATTCATGCACAGGGCTACTAGTCCTATCTAGTAAAAGAGTAATATGTAAATTGACAGTCACTCCAACACATGAGTGTATACACATTGAGAAGGATGTGTATACAGTTGATGTTGCCTTGTGTTCTGTAAATGTCTATTAGGTCAAGGGGTAATTGTGTTATCCAAGTCCTCCAATTCCTTCTTTCTCTTATGTCTGGTTGTTCTGTCTATTCAGGGAGGGATTCTGAATTGTCTGTTGGTATAGAAATGTCTTTCACTTCCTTCTATTTCTTAATTTTTACATCTATTGAGTGGCACGCAGCACCTGGCCCTGGCTCATGCTCCTGCCTGGTCTCCTGCCCCTTGGCTCACTGCTACATCCCCCAAGGGGTCCTGGATTGCAAGAGAACGCAGGGCAGGCTGAGGGACACACACACATTATGCACGAATCAGTGCTCCGGGCCTCTAGTTACCAAATAAATTCCTTTCTATTTTCATAGAATGGGTAATAGTCCCACTTTCATTTCTGATTTGGTAATGTGAGTCTTCTCTGCTTTTTCTTAGATAATTTTGTGAAAGGTTTCTCAGTTTTACTGATCTTTTCAAAGAACCAACTTTTGGTTTCTTTGATTTTCTCTACTATTATTCTATCCTCTATAGTCCATATAATTTCTTTCTACTATAACCTTTCTGCTGCTTTGGGGCTTTTTTGTTCTTTTTCTAGTTCCTTAAGTTGTAGTTGTTGATTTGAGATCTTACCTCTTTTTTAATGTAGGTATTTGAAGCTATAAATTTCCATTTTAGCCATGCTTTCTGTGTGCTCCCCTCAAGTTCTGATGTGTGATCCTTTCATGTTCATTTATCAATAAATATTTTTCTAATTCCCCTTGTGATTTCTTCTTCAATCCATTGGTTGCTTAAGAGTGTGTTTTCTAATTTGTCCTAATTTGCTAATTTTCCAGTTTTTCTTTCATTATTGATTTCTAACTTTATCCCTTCTGGCCAGGGGGAAATACCTTGTATGATGTTTATCTTTTTACATCTATTGAGACTTAAGCTCTGGCTTCACAGATGGTCTATCCTAAAGAAAAGTCCCTTCACTTGAGAAGGATGTGTATACAGTTGTTATTGCCTCATGTTCTGTAAATGTCTGTTAGGCCTAGGGGTAATTGTGTTGTCCAAGTCCTCCAGTTTCTTCTTTATCTTATGTCTGGTTGTTCTGTCTATTCAGGGTGGGATTCTGAATTATCTGTTGGTATAGGAATGTCTATCACTCCCTTCTATTTCTTAATTTTTGTTTTATATATTTTCATGGTCAGTAATTAGGTGTAAAAATGTTTATACTCATTATACCTTCTTGCTCTATTGAATTTTTATTAGTATATAATGTCCTTCTTTGTCTGATTTGATTTTTTTAATTTAAAATATAGTTTGATATTAGTATAACCACCCTGCTCTCTTTTGGTTACTATTTGCATGGAATATGTCTTTCCAACTTTTTACTGTTAGCTATTTTGTATTTTTGCATTTCTTGAAGATATCATATAGGCCAATTATTTTTCTTATCCTTTCTGCCATCTTTGACAGAGTTTAATCCATTTACATTTAAAGTAATTACTGATGTGGAGGGACTTATTTCTGTCGTTTTCCTTTTATTTTATATATGGTTTATACCTCCCTCCCTGTGTTACTGTCTCTTTTGTGATTAGTTCTTTTTTATATAGTAAATAATTTTAACTCCCTTCATATGAGTTTTCATGTAAATTCTATAACTGTACTCTTTGTGGTTCCCATTGGGATTACATTTATTATTCTAACAATGTAGGACTCCAATTTTAATTTTACCAACATTAATTACATACATAAGTCTGCTCATTTAATGCTCTGACCCAATCCCTTTCAGTTACTGAAGTCACATTGTGTGACCAAAAGCACCTACCGTTTCTTATTGCTTGTATTTCTGAAACAGTGTCAATAAGTGTATTTGCCTTGCCTTCTCCGTTGATGTGAAACTGCTGATGGCATTTGTTAGTCAGGTAAGATATATGGTAGAGTGATTATGACCAATCAATTACCAGCAGTCCAGTCTGGGTTTGCTTAGGGATTCATTTTATATTTGATATTTACTCAGCAGCATGTATATTTGATATTTGCTGAGCACAGTGGAATTTTTAGTTTGAGCCCTACAAACATTTGCTACTACAGAGTTAGGAATCAATGGTTTCTAACGTATTGCATTTTGAGTGAGAAGGCAGGGGGTTTAAAAAAAGAGTCCTCATTTTCTCCTTCCACAACTTTGCTTTAGTATGCTTGGCCATGCTTTCTTCCTCTTCTCATTTCAGTTCTTCTTACATTAAAATGTTTGTGCTATGTGTTTTTGTTTTGTTTTGTTTTTAAATTAACACCAAAGGAATTCTGTGTTAGCAAATAAATAACAAATAAACTGGTGTGTGTATGAAAGTGCTATGTAAATTCTCAAGTACATATAGTTAGTAAGGACCGCTAATTACTATATATCAGTTTCTGTGTTAGCACAAATAATCACTTAAATTCTATCCATTCTTAACAATAAATGCAAATTTTCATTTGAGCACTTATTTTTTTTCAAGCCATAGAGTCCTTTACCTACAATATTGAAACACTCTAAATAGGACCAATACCTAAATCACTAAACATTGCAAAAGGAAAAACTGGCTGAGAGGAGAGCTGCTGCAGGGATGGCTTGCTATCAGTGTGCTCTATGATTAATATGCCGAACTTACACAGGATTTCAATGACCTGAAATAAACTGCTCTCAGTGTTAGAAGGATGGCTTCAGCTCTTCAGAACAAATTAATTTAGAACATATTGAAAGAGAATGAAAGTTACAGAATAATCATTTTCTCTTTCCTATTGTAGAAATATTAGTGTGAAATATAACTGTTATGTGTTGGAGAGTTAGCACAATATTCTTAATTTATTCTCTTTCTCCATAAACAATTGATTGTATGTACTCCCTAAACACTGTTTTAGGAGCCAGGGGCCTTAACTTTATTATGATTTATAAAATCTCGGCTCTTGAGAATCTGTGCTTTATGCCCAGAGGCAGAAAATAAGCAGGTATAAACAAATAAGATAAGCTCGAGGATTTGCAATGAAGACTCCAAGGTGTGTGAATCCATTTATACACCTAAAAGCTTACTGTAACATATTCTCAGATGTTTGGGAGTTTAGCAAGACTTATTTCTTGGCTTATGCTATCTATTCATATTGTGACAGGTTGATATAACGAAGTAATATGCTTTGTAAGCCTTTATTCCTTAAGTTTCAATCAGTCTTGCTCCATCTGATCCATGTACATCCTGTGAAGATGGCATGTAAAATGTCACTTCAGGAAGAAGCATGGATAAATAGACAGGAGGAGGTGGAATAACTGCCCCCCAGGGACACATCCATAGGCCTAGCTCTGGTGCCCAGCAGCCTTATGCTTCAGTCCCTGGGTCTGTGTACATTCACACTGAGGGTCTGGCTGCCAATCAGCTGACTGAGGTGCTGACAGATCTTGCCCTTCAGGACACTGATAAGGCTGGGCATACCCTCCACTCCTGGGAGTCATTACAAATCAAACAGGCTGCTGGCATTTGACAGACACTTGATAGCTAGGGCAGGGTTGAGTGATAAGGTTCATCTCCTACACAAAGCCACTCCTTCAAGACAGGGAGAGCCAGCTGTTCCACCCAGTGCAGACACCAGCAGAGGCAAGCAAAATGAAGACACAAAGGGTATATCCAAACAAAAGCACAAGGTAAAATAAAAGCTCAGGACAGGGGGTGCATGAGGGAGGGGAGGAGGGGGTGGCACGGCAGCAAACTTAGTGAAACTGAGACAAGAAATTTACATGATAAAGACTTCAAAGTAATACTCATAAAGTTTCCCATGGAATTTGGGAAAACAGTGCATGCACATAATGAGAACTTCAACAAAGAGATAAAAAAATATTAAAAAGTACCAAATAGAAGTCACAGAGCTGAAGAATACAATAAGTAAATTGAAACAATACACTGGAGGGGTTCAATAGTAGAGCAGATGAAGCAGAAGAAAAGATCAGTGAACTCAAAGAAGAGGCAATAGAACTCACCCAATCAAAGCAGCAAAAAGAAAACAGAATGAGAAAAAGTGAATATAAGTCAAGGAACTTATCAGACAACATCAAGCAGACTAACAGAAGGAAACAGACATCCAAATCCAGGAAGCCTAGAGAACTCCAATTAAGATGAACCTAAAAAAAACACAAAAAACAAAAAACAAACAAAAAAAAAACCTACACTAAAACACACTATAATTAAAATGTCAAAGGTTGCAAAACCAGTTTGGTTCAGTGGATAGAGCCTGTGAACTGAAGAGTCTCAGGTTTGATTCCAGTCAAGGGCATGTAACTTGGTTGCGGCACATCCCCAGTAGGGGATGTGCATGAGGCAGCTGATCAATGTTTCTGTCATCGATGTTTCTGGCTCTCTATCCCTCTCCCTTCCTCTCTGTAAAAAATCAATAAAATTATTAATAAAAAAAATAAAAATAAAATGTCAAAGGTTAAAGCAAGGAGAGAATCTTAAAAGCAGCAAAAGAAAAACAACTTATTATATACAAAGGAAACTCCATAAGACTATCAGCAGATTTTTCAGCCAAATTTTTTAAAATATATTTTTATTGATTTCAGAGATAAAGGGAGAGAGAGAAATATCAATGATGAGAGAGAATCATTGATCAGTTGCCATCTGATACCCTACACTGGGGATCGAGCCCACAACCCTGGCATATTCTCTAACTAGGAATCAAAAGATGATTTCCTGCTTCATAGGTTAATGCTTAACCACTGAGCAACACCAGCCAGTGATGGGGTCTTATCTGCAGCTGCAAGGTTTCAAGAATCTGGAGAATGGGCTGTGATGTAAATTAAATAAACTAGACATGAAGTATAAATTTGGGAGGCATTTTGGGGGAGCCAAGGGAGGCTTAGCTTTAGTGATTAAACTCTCTGAATCTCCAGCCCCAGGGCTTTTTATTCACACACCAGAGGCTGGGTGCACAAAATTCATGATTGCGAGGAAGGGTCCCCTCAGCCCAGCCTGTACCCTCTCCAATCTGAGCACCCTCTCTTAAACTGGCAGTCGGACATCCCTCTAACAATCCTGGACTGCTGGTTCCTAACCCCTCATCTGCCTACCTGCCTGATCGCCCCCAACTTCCCCCACCCCTGCTGACCTGGTTGGCCCATGCAGCTTGCTGCTCGATCGTTTGGTCACCCTACCCCTCACTAGCTCCCCTGCTGGCCTGGTCACTCCACGCAGCCTGTTCAGTCATCCATTCGGTTGCAATGATCACACAGGCTTTTATATAGACAGATTTTTCTTTTTAGCAAAGCAGATATACATGTCAAAAGTAAGGTTAGGTAAACAGTAAAGGATTATCAGGTTGGGGGAACTGCCCTCAGCTGTCTGGGAGCAGGCAATAGCATGCAGATCTTCAGCCCTGCAGAAGCTCCAATATCTATTAGCCTTCTGCTGAAATTCTTGCATTTTATTATACCTTGCTGGAATTTGCTTCCAGAAAGCCAGGCTCAGCCAACATTTTATAGGCCAGCATGGAGTGGCATGATGTATTCAAATTTCTAAGAGAAAAAGTCTTTCAGTCACTCTGAAGTTTCTTTAAAAATCTAAAATAGTACTACCATATGATCCAGCAATTCTACTTCTTGTTATTCATCCAGAGGAAATGAAATAAAAATTTCAAAGCTATATCTGTATTCTCATGTTCTTTGCAGCATTATATACAACTAGGGGCCCAGTGCACTAATTCATGCACATTGAAAGGAACTGTGGGCTGCATGGCTGTGGTGGGCCCAGAGGCAGGTCTCGGCCCATCCTCTGCACCCTCCACCCTTTCCGCCTTGGTCCCTGGTCCCTTCTCTGCTGGCAACCTTGCTCCCACTGCCACCACTCCCATGTGCTGACCACGCCAACCCCCCTTGCACCCACTGATGTTGCCGAGTGTTGGGACCAGCGCCAGGTACTGGCAGTGGGTGCAATTGGGACTGGTGCAGGCAGCAGGTGCGGGTGCTGGGTGGTACAGCACTGCATGGGAGCAAAGAATGTTCAGTAACCACCAGAGGCTCTCCCCAATGACAACAACTGGCGCCCCACCTTGGTCAGGCACCTCTGCTCACCTGCTCCACCATCCCACCACGACTGACACCTGCTATGTTCCATGCTCTGCCACCTGCTGCTGATGCCCACCATGTTCCATCCATACCCCTGGTAGTCTGCTCACATCATAGTGACCAGTTGGTTGGTTGTTCAGTTGTTCTGCCCTTGAATCTATTAAGGTTTTATGCATATAGATAACCATTATTTGGAAACAATCTTATCTGTATATAATGAAATGCAAAAAAAAAAAAAAAAAAAACAAGAACAGATGTGGTGCATATACAATGGAATACTACACAGTTGTGAGGGGGAAAAACATTCTGCCATTTGAAACTATACATATGAACATGGAAAGCATTGTGCTAAGTGAATTAAGAGACAAAGTTTGACTTATATGTGAAATCTCTCTGCTTCTCCTTTCTACCAACTTTATAGATGCCATCTAATTCTAATATTTATTGGAGTTATAATAATTAATACAGAGCTTATAGTACTTACTTCTTTTCATCAGCACTAGTCCTGTCCAGACATTTAGATATTTTGCACTTCTGTGGGTTAGCCTTGGACTAATACATAACATCAGCAAGAACTGCTTGTTCATTGATTGCTCTCAGGTTGACTTTGTTGTGACTTATCTTCAAACACATTTGTTTCCAGTAAACACTGAACCAAAGTCAAAGGAGAGGATCTATATGAAGTCAGAGCCAATCAGAAAGAGCAGAGTAATGCTCCAAGTACTGAGATTCCCATCACTGGAAGGGTTGAAAGAGATTTGGGTAAATTTCTTGTAGCATACCCTGTTGTGTATATTCAATTATGAGCAAGGATTGGAATGGGCAGTTTAAAGTACTGAGATAATTGAGCAAAGGTGAAATCGCCTTGTTCTAAAAAGCGGAAACATTTGATTGTCTGGTAAAATGATTTAAAGAAATAAAGCCCCAGACCTCTGAGCTAGGTTTGAACCCTCCAGCTCATGAGAGGTCCCACCGTTCTCTAACATTTTAACTCAGACTTATTCACCTGGTTATGTTCCCTGTTAAGCCAGTCTGAGTATTACACTTTTGTTCCTTTTTGTAGAGGTTTTCATGGGCCCATTAACAATTTTCAGTACAATTGAGAACAGAATATTTTGTCTGTTTGGTTTATAGCTGTATCTCCAAAATGGAAAATAATGTCTGGTGTATACCAAGTCTTTAAATTATTTTAGAAAGAATCAATATAATACTTTTTTTCTATTATAAATCTTTGGAGAAAGACTTCCAACTTTTACATTTAGCAACCATCAAAATGTGTTTTTTCACTGAAATGACTCCATTTAGCAATAAAAACACATTAAAAAATAAAAGGTGCATCTTCCTTAGATTAGGTATGTAGTTCTGGTATTCTGATAACACCTCCTAATGGTCTAAGCTCAGAAATTTCTCTCTAGACCCCAAGCATGTGCATACCTAAATAGTGAGGAGCTTGAATGAAATGGTAATGGGGACACCTGTCTGTTAAGGAAGAACGTGCTCTTGGGAAGTTGTAAATAGATGATGTCAGTGTAAGCCCCAGTCGGGCACCTTTGGGAATGTTTTCCTGAATGTTTCGAAGTGACCATATTGCAAGGGTTTAATGTTAGTGCAGGTGGATAATATTTGTAAAAATGTAAAGAAATAATTAATTAGCCAAAACCAGTTTGGCTCAGTGGATAGAGCATAAGTCTGAGGACTGAAGGGTCCCAGGTTTGATTCCAGTCAAGGGCATGTACATTGGTTGCAAGCACATCACTGTAGGGGGCGTGCAGGAGGCAGCTGGTCGATGTTTCTCTTTCATCAGTGTTTCTAACTGTATATCCCTCACCCTTCCTCTCTGTAAAAAATCAATAAAATATTTTTTTAAATAATAAATAAAAGAAATAATAAATTATTTTCTCTAATCTGAGCTCTGGATCGTTTTGCCAACCTCAGCTTTACTATTTATTATACCTGTGCCTTTGACAATTAACTGCTCTATGTCTGTTTCATCATTTATGAAGTAAGGTTAATGATAGGCTCCAACTTGTGGAGTTCTTTTGAGAATTAAATGAGTTAATGCGTTGACAAAACACAGAATAGTGCCTAATACGTAGTAAGTATCCAGAGACTGTCTCTGGTTTTATATAACAGACTTGAGAAATGGAAATACATTGTTTCCATTTCTCATCAGCTTATGAAAGGGCTTTAGACATTTAACATGTATTAATATGTCTTGCGATGAATATGAACTATTCCTAAAATATGCTCCTGGGATATTTCAGGGTGCCAAGCAGGGCCAAGTTTCTACTCCCATGACAACCCTGATGGGACTCAGGAGAATGGCACTTTAGGCCAAGTCAGATTTGCCCTCCCTTCCAAATAATCAAAAGCTGTTTAATCAAAAGCTGTTTCATCATCTAAGTCAGAGTGTTAATCTGTCACTCAGATCAAAATGTCAATCTTGGCTCAAAAACTATTGTATATATTGATTAGCTTTAAATATATGTCTCAGTGGGGAGAGAGGATGGGGGGAGGGGACAGGAAGAGATTAACCAAAGAACATATATGCATAACCCTTGGACACAGACAAGAGTGGTGAAGGCCCGGAGTGGGGTGGGAGTTGGGTGGAGGATGGTAAAAAGGGAGAAAATTTTATCAGTAATAAAATAAAATTTTAAAAATATATAATATAGTTAAAATCATTTCTCAAATAATATATTAACTAATTCTAATTGTTTTAAACTGACTTAAGAGATTAATTACTCTCACAAAAATTACTGTCCAAGATGTCTATAATTGATGCGAAATGAACTATATACCAGAGAAGGGGTGGGGAGAGAAAGAGATAGATATTTTAAGTAATAACCTATATTAAACATAGAATATTTGTGGAAGAATTCTGTTTTCTTCCAGCCATTCAGCCAAAATAGTACACTTTTTATATGAAACATTTTTTTAGATAGGGAGCTTCTTTATACCCAATGATAAACCATAAGAGGTAAGACCAACTAGGTGTCAAAATGTCTCTAGTTTCTTTTTCATATAAAATATTTTCATGAAATTATCTAATTCTTTTTACTATAACTTATCTCTAGAACAAGAGATTACTTCTTGTATTATCATCTAAGAAACAACAGAATTTGAGAAAAAGTCAGCTTAAAACTTAATAATAAATTTGATTATAAAGTGATTGATTAAAAACATCTAATTTCTCATAACAGAGTGAATGATTCATCTGAAACCTGCTCACTATCAAAGCTGGGCATTTCCACTCAGGCTTCAAATGTACACGGCAACGAAGTCAATGTACAGAAAGGCAGGGTCCCAGTGATGCCATCATCAAAAACTGGCACTCTATGGTTATGCTGACATCTCTCTTTGCTGCCAGCACGTACACAATTTTGGATATTGAGCTCTAGAAAGGACTGGAGAATGAAGATGATGTTCCCATACAAAGCAGAGAGGCAATCCTCCTTCAAGGGATAAAATAATTGAACAACACAGCTTTTGTGAACATACTCACTTGAATATACCCTTTTCTTTTATTCTCCCTTCCTGTCTTCCTTCCTTCCTTTCTTTCTCTCTTCTTTTAAGATAGCCTAGAACTACTTTTTGGCTTGAAGATGCAAGTTATTCTGGCACAGGCCTATTTGTGGTGTCTCTTAATTCACCAGATTGCATCAAGACTGAAAAGGACAGCGCCTCATCATTCTTACCCCTCTAAGAGAAGGTCCACACACCCCAGTCTGCTGAATCAATGACTTTGCCAAATTAGGGTCATAGGATATGCTACAAAAGGATTAAACACTTTCTGTTCTTATAACATTGACAGCTTCAGGTCTTACTTAGAATTGTGATACTTTTAATTACTTGATTCAGTCCTTATAGTAATTAATACTGACTACCCTGTGGCTCTCTTGGTAGAACAGATGAATGGCCAGGAGAGCAGAGCCCCTTAATGTGCTCTCAGACTGGCCGGGCTCAGCTCCTCAGAGCCCACAGGCTCATGCAGGAGCAATGACAGGGAAGGTGAGGGAGAGCGGCCATGCAGGGGTCAGACTGAGAGCTCAGGAACACAGGCTTCTCACAACCTCCCAAAGGGCCTCCCCGTCCAGCTGGTGTTAATAATTGTGTGAGTCTGTCTTTAATGACTACTGTGCCTAGACTAAAAGGGAATTTTCGATAGTGTAGGGGAAACATTTTTCATCTCTATTAAAAATAATTATTTTCATATCTTTGCTCCAGCTCTGCCTTTCAGCAAAAGCTCTAGGAAATGAGCTGCTCTGCATTTGTTTCTCAGTGCAAAGAAAGACACTGAATTTCTCAGGCAATGCATGCTAACTATGCACGGAGCAATGTGTGGAATCTAAAATGGAAAACGCATACAGCCACAAGATGAGTGGACTGTCTCATCCTCACACAATAGCCCATTCCCGATGACTCACTGTCCTCCATATAAACTGAGGACTGTGACAGGGGAGTGGAATGCTCTTCCCTCACAAGATAAAGAAATTACCTGCAAAATATGCTAATCAGATTAGGCTGGCGCACCCATTCGTAGCATATCATTCTTTTGTCTATTGTATATTAGAAATCTGCCTCTATTGCTATGGTGCAACTAAAGGAAAGAAATGAAGAAGGTTTTAATAAAAATGTTTTATCTTTACTTTGCTGGACAACTATGAATCCAGAACCCATAACATGAATGTAAATAAGATGTTGCTGTGCATGCTAACTTTCTATTGTTAGTGATTTATTAGGGGGATAGATTATTGCTAGCCGGAAATTACACTAGGAATGAAGAGATTTTGTTTCTTCAAGCCATAATAGATGTAATTCTCTTATTTATAAGAGTCGAGCTTTCATCTTTATCTGTTTTCTTAAAACACTTGCACTTGCCCTGAGAACCAAGGATTAAAAGGAAAATATTCCTGTCCGTTTCCTTTCCTTCACCATCTGCACACAGAGTATGCTTTGATGTCGACGCTAAAGCTGATTTCTTCCACAGTTTTGTTAAATTCCCAGCCTACACTCTAATCAGGTTTTAACATTAACATTATATATGCGTGCACCAGTGCTGAGCTAATGGGCTGGGCTGAGGCAGATCCCCATATATTTTATGTGTTTTCTCCTCAATCTGTCTTCATTGCAGATTGAAAACTCCCTTTACTTAGCCAATTTTTTTAAGTGAACTTCATAAATCTTTTCATGTAAAAGCACCAGCAGCAGAATTTATTCAAAGTGGGAAAGTTTCTCTCCCAATGCACTTCTGTAGAGCTTGCTGTGCAGGGAAATGAGTTTTGAACAGGCAGGCTGCTTTGCACGGGGAGAAAATTAAATTCTTGCGTTCCCCATGCATTCTGCATGCGTGATGCCTTCCGTGTGATTTCTACCTGCATGATCATCGTTCGGCGCAGGGAAGGCTCAGGGCAGAGCAAGGTCAGGAAGGTATGAGGAAGTTAACAAAAATGGAGATGAACTAAAAATGACTTCATTTCCATACATATTTCATCCCAAGAGCCTTTGCAAAGAGAAAAGGGCTCACTCATCTCCTTTTCACCAAAGCCTTCCCTGCAGCCACACTTCAAGTTCAGTGAGAGACAAATAGGCTCTTGCATTGAGTTCAGTTAAATTTTTCAGATGTGTTATCACAAGGAATTTTCTTTTTGCCAGGGGCTCACTTGTCAACCGGAGACAGCAAACAATAACATGATGGGGTGAGGTGTGTTCACACTATGTAGCCTGTGGCCACAGTCCTGTCATCCATTCCTTGGGGAAAAATGCCACCAACGAATATTCATTTTTGTTGTAATTAATGAGTAAACAGTTGGCTCAGAGGTGAACAAATTTAAACAAGATCCAGAAATGATCAATAAGTAGTTAACATTCATTTTCAAATCCCAAACCCATGTTCTTCCCAACATCATCAAAGTGCTTTGAAAGATGCCCTTGCATATGTGTGAAGGGACAAATTCGGGGATGTCCTGGAGGATAGAGACTCTTCCCCCAAGGCCCTCACAGGCAGGGAGAACTTGTGAGAGAGCCAGCTCCTAGGGTTCCTCTCTACTTTTGAACTTTGTATCTGGGGTTGAGCTAGGCTTCTTTTCAATTTTAACTGTTTGATTCAAATAAAAAATTAATACATACATAAGCATTATAGAAAAAACAGATAAACAAAAAGAAGAACATTAAAAATATCCACACAGTTACTTTTGTTTTGGTTAAGTTTAAAAAAAAATAATAATTCTATATAATAAATAGGTAATATGCAAATTGACCAGCATTTCAACACACAAGATGGACGCCCCCATGTGGTCAAAGATGGCTGCCCCCATGTGGACTCAAGATGGACACCACAATATGGCCATCAGAGGAAGGCAGTTGGGACCAAAAGGCCAGCATGGGAGGACAGTTGGGAGGGACCAGGCCTAGAAGAGAGGGCAGTTGAGGGCAACCAGGCCTGCAGGGAAGGGCAGTTGGGGTCGACCAGACTGGCAAGGGAGGGAAGTTAGGGGTGACCTGGCCAACAGGGGAGGACAGTTGGGGGCGACTAGGCCTGCAGGGGAGGACAGTTAGGGGTAACCAGGCTTTCAGAGGAGCAGTTAGGCGTCAATCAGGCTGATTAGGGTATGATCAGGATGGCAGGCAGAAGTGGTTAGGGACAATCAGACAGGCAGGCAGATGAGCATTTGGGAGCCAGTAGTAATGAATTATGAGATGGATGTCTGACTGCCCATTTAGGCCCAATGCCACTGAAGGGTCCCAGATTGGAGAGGGTGCAGGCTGAACTGAGGGACACACAACCCCCCCATGCATGAATTTCATCACCTCTAGTATTAGAATATTTTTTTAAAGTAGCTCAACTAGCACTAAAAGAGCTCTGATAGAAACTCGTAACTTCTCCCAAACATTAGTGTCTTCTATAATCATGCATCACCATCAAAGCCAGGAAACTAATATTGACCCAATATTAGTAACTAAAAAGCAGATTTTTTTCATTTTTATTTTTTAATTCGAGTTTGCATTCTATTTCACAAAGTTTCCAACTAATAAAGTTCTATTATTTCAGATTGATTGGGATCCTACATGGCACTGTTTTCCTGTCCTCTAACCCCCTCCAACCTGTGGTAGCTTTTCCACTTTTCCTTGTCTTGCATGAGCTAGACCTTGGAAAGGCACTGGTCAGGCCTCAGTTATGGTTGATCTGATGCTTTCTCCTGGTTAGGTACAGGTAATGTGTTTTGGGCAAAAATATTATAGAAGTGATGTGCCACTTTGAGTGCATCTTATCAAAGATTTCTTATAACTTTTATTACTGGGAATTATTTTTTTAATTTATCTCTATTTTGAAAGTAATACAGAATACTCTTTTTTTCTCATTGACCCCTTTTATCTAACTCCTGCCCCTGCCCACATCTTTTCCACATCATTGTCTGTGTCCATGGGTTATGCATATATGTATATAAATTCATTGTTTACTTTCTTTCCACCCACATACCCCTCACCTTCCTTCTGAGATTCATCAATATATCCCATGTTTCTATGTCTCTGGATCTATTTTTCTCATCATATAATATTTTCCTTTAAATTCCACATCTGAATAAAATCATGTGATATTTACCTTTCCCTGACTGGCTTATTTCACTTAACATAATTCTCTTCAGGTCTCTCCATGCTATCTCAAAGGGAAAGAGATTCTCCTTTTTTACAGCTGAGTAGTATTCCATCTTATGAATGTATCACAGCTTTTTTATCCACTCATCTACTGATGGGCACTTGGGCTGTTTCCAGATCTTATTATTGTCAATTGTACCTCTATGAATATAAGGGTGCATAAATTACTTCTGATTCATGTTCCAGGTTTCTTAGGGTATATTTCCAGAAGTGGGATCAATAGGTCAAATGGCAGTTCTATTTTTAAATTTTTGAGGAAACTCATGTTGTTTTCCATAGTGGCTGCACCAGTTTGCATTCCCACCCGCAGTGTACTAGGGTTTACTTTTCTCAACATCCTTGCCAGCACTTGTCATTTGTTGACCTGTTGATAGTAGCCATTCTGACAGGTCTGAGGTGATACCTCATTGACATTCTTACAATCCTTTGTATTTCTGTGTTGTTAGTTGTTACTTTGCCTTTCTCGCTTCTTATAGTATTTATTTGGCTCTTCTCTCTTTTTTCGTTGATGAGTTTGGCTAAAGGTTTATCAATCTTTTTCACCTTTTGAAAGAACTAGCTCTTGGATTTATCCCTTGTACTCTTTTTTTAGTCTCTATGTCATTTATTTCCACTTTGATCTTTGTTATTTCCTTTCTTCTACTTCTTCTGGGCTTTCCTTGCTATTCTCTTTCTAATTCATTTAGTTGTAGCATTAGATAGTTTATTGGTGCTTTTTATTATTTCTCAACATAGGCCGATGATGCTATGAACTTCCCTCTCAGGAATACTTTCACTGAGTCCCATAGGTTTGGGGTTGTGTGTTCATTTTCATTTGTTTCCAGGAAGTTTTTTTCTTCTTCTTAATCTCATTGGTAACCATTCATTTTCTAATAACATGCTAGTTAACTTTCAAGTGTTTGAATGTTTTTGAATGTTTTTACTATAGTTGATTTCTAATTTCATGCCATTGTGATCTTAGAAGATTCTTGATATGATTTCAATCTTCTTGAATTTCTAGAGCAGTGGTTCTCAACCTTTCTAGTGCCTCGACCCTTTAATACAAATCCACATGTTGTGGTGACCCTCAACCATAAGATTATTTTTGTTGCTACTTCATAACAGTAATTTGCTACTGTTAATGAATCATAATGTAAATATCTACAACAATAGCCTAAGACCATCAGAAAACACAGATATTTACATTACAATTCATTAACAGTAGCAAAATTACAGTTATGAAGTAGCAATGAAAATAATTTTATGGTTGGGGTTCACCACATGAGGAACTATATTAAAGGGCCGTGGCATTAGAAAGGTTGAAAACCACTGTTGTAAAGACTTAGTTTGTGTCTTAACATGTAGTATGTAATTTAGAATGAAAAGAAGTGTCTATCAGTTTCTTTGCAGGCAAGTTATGATTTTCCCTTTGTAATTTATACATATGTTAGGGAGGATTACTTTAAGACTATACAAATACTATCTTTCTGTCAAAAACCAGCTCAATAATTTCATTCTCCATTAGTGAATCTTGATTACAACAATTATTATTATGGTGTTTCTGTTTCCCCCATCACTTCTACATTTACCAGCTCACATTCTTCTATAAGGAACACTTAATGAGTTATCTCTTTTCCCCACTTATGTACCTATTAAAGTATTTATGTATATCCATATGAATTCCTAAGTAATTTATTTAGTAGCATTATGATAGAATAATGGCCTCCCAAGAAATCCCCAGAATTTTTCCTTACATTGGAAAAATATCTTTGCTTATGCAATTTTGGTAAGGCCATACCTTGAGATGGTGAGGTATCTTCAATTATCCATAAGGTACAATCTAATCATGTATCCATAAGAGTGAAAAACACAGGAGGAAGGATGGGTCAGAGGGATGTGACATGAGAACTTGACATGTTGCTGGTGTTGAAGATGGAGGAGGCCACAAGCCAAGGAATGATGTGGACTTTGGGAGCTGTATAATCAGCCTCTGACTGACCAGTGAGGACATGGGCATCTTCTACCTGCAATGACAAAGGACTGAATTTCAGCAACATAGAAGAGTGGGAAAACAGACTTCCCGAGAGCCATCAGAAGGGCATACAGTGATGTGAACACCTGATTTAGAAAAACAAACAAACAAACAAAAAACAAACAAACAAACAAAAAAAACAGTGTTGAAAAACAAAAAAACTTGTGCTAAAATCTTAGGTTTGTGGTAATCTGTCAACAGTAGAAATAAAATCTAATAAAATGGCCCTGCACAAGTGGCTCCATTGGTTGGAGCATCATCCCATATACCAAAAGGCTGTGTGTTCAAGTCACAGTCAGGGCACATACCTAGGTTGTAGGGTACTATCCCTGGTCAGGGAGTATATAAGTGGCAGCCTATCAGTGTTTCTTTCTCTCTCTCTAAAATCAATAAACATGTACATGAGGAAGGAATTAAATAAACCCTAATAATATTCCCTTTTTTTCATCAAATTGTTCCAGCTTTGTCATAGGAGATGCCCTTAGATAAGCAGGTATTGTGATTATTTCTCTGATCAACAGCATTTTCCCCATTTGAATTTACTCTACAGTCCATTAACCTCATTAGCTGGAAGATGAACTAAAATGTCAGGTAATTCCATATACGAGTAAATAGAATTCACCTTAGATTACCTCTCCATGTTCAGAAGAAAATGATAAAGGGTTATAATTAATATAGACTTTATCATTTTTAAAATTTTTATTTGAATCACTAAAATATGAAGGCACTGGGCCTTGGCCTAATTTCTCCATTTTATTAAACCAGATTGTGTAGTGGTGAGGGTGTTTCTGCTTTTACTAGGTCAAGAAACTAAACAAACATCTAACAATAAGTCAGAACTTGGAATAGAATTGCTTTAAGCTGAAACAGGTTTGGCTCAGTGAATAGAGCGTCAGCCAGTGGAATGAAAGGTCCCAGGTTTGATTCCAGTCAAGGGCATGTACCTTGGTTGCAGGTACATCCCCGGTAGGGGGTGCGCAGGAGGCAGCTAATCGATGTTTCTAACTCTCTGTCCCTCTCCTTTCCTCTCCGTAAAAAAATCAATAAAATATATTTTTTTAAAAGAAAAGAAAAGAAAAGAAACTTTGAGAAAAATAGAAGAAATGCTTTAAGAAATAGGTAAGATTAAGCAGGAGACAATACACACACTTGCCCTTCCCTGGGTCAGCTTACAAAAGGTAGAGTTGGTGAAATGTTAGGTCTGCCCTAAAGCTCCCCTATTTGCTCAGGATAACCAGCATTAAGCTAACAGTGATTAATTATTAGATTCCTACAATGAGAGATTTGGCTTGAAAAGTTGTGTTCTCAAAGAAACAATACATTGATATCAATCATCCTAAGTATGAATGACATCTAATCCTTTTCAAAAATCAGATTTTTTCTGACTGGCATGGCTCAGTGGTTGAGTGTCAACTTATGAAGCCAGAGGTCATCCTTCTATTCCTGGTCAGGGCACATGCCCTGGTTGCAGACTCGATCCCCAGTGTGGGGTATGCAGGAGGCAGCCGATCAATGATTCTCTTTCATGGTTGATATTTCTATCTCCCTCTCTCTCTCCCTTACTTTCTAAAATCAATAAAAAAAAATTTTAAATCAGATTTTGCTTGAGGAAGGTGATGAGGACGCACTGGCTATTCAATAGGGGAGGAGTACTACAGAGTGGAAACAAGGGAACCCACAAAAGTAACATACTAGACATACTGATCAGATATGATGCATACCACAATTTGGCTGCTCCTGGCTTTAACAGGATCTCATTTGCCTCCAACTACACTTGCAAAATTTCGCTATTCTGACAAGAGCACATTCCTTAACTTTTCTGAGGACAAGAGCTGTATCTTATTTAACTTTAATTTCCTAGCTCAGTTCCTCACATGCAGTACACTCTCTTTTCATGTTTGTGGAGTAAATAAAGAAGTAGAAGAATGAATAATGATTTGAAATAGTGTGGGATAGATGTAGGAAACCTACCACAAACTCAAGCATCTGAGGACAAAGGACTCATATTTCATAAATACTAATTATGGGTATAGGACAACTACTCATGTCCAAAACGTTATGTCTTATTTTTTATTTCCTTTCATAATATGATAGTAGGATAATTTAAATTGAAAAATATCCTATATAATAAAACCCTACTATGCAAATTAACCAAACTGTGGAACGACCGGTCACTATGACATACAATGACCACCAGGGGGCAGATGCTCAATCCAGGAGCTGCCCCCTGGTGGTCAGTGCACTCCCACAGGGTGAGTGCCACTCAGCCAGAAGCCAGGCTCACAGCTGGCTAGTGCAGCAGCTGTGGTAGGAACCTCTCCAGCCTTTGCAACAGCGGTAAGGATATCTAACTGATGGTTTAGGTCCACCCCCCAGGAGGGAGCCCAAGCCATCAGTAGGAAATTCCCCAAAGCCTCTCAGACTGAGAAAGGGTGCAGACCAGGCTGAGGGAACCCCCAACCCGAGTGCACAATTTTCGTGCAGTGAGCCTCTAGCATACATAGAATAAACCATCTCCATTGATATTGAAAATATAGGAAAGTAAAAAGAATAAAAATAAAAATAAATAGTGGAAGACACAACTTTTAAAGACATTTTCATGCTGAGAAAATAAAATAGATGTGAGATGACTAATAAAAGCTGATAGTATAAGCACCACATAAAAACAATTTCCACCAATTAGATGTTAAAGCAATATGCTATGGATATTCATTTCTGTTTGAAGATGGGTTAATGAAAGTCTAATTTGATTGTCAGATTTGTATGAAACCACAAAAGACCCTGAATAGCCAAGGTAATCCCTGAGAAAAAAGAATGAAGCTGGAGGTAACATGTTACCTGTCTTCAAATTATACTACAGAGCTATGATAATCAAAAGAGCATGGTATTGGCAGAGAAATGGACATACAGAGTCATGGAACAGAATAGAGAGCCCCACTGTAAAACCATAGGTGTATGATCAGATAATTTTCAACAAAGGAGCCAGAAACACTCAATGGAGTAATGATGGTCTCTTCAATAAGTGGTGCTGGAAAACTGGAAAGCCACATACAAATGAGTGAAACTAAATTATAGTTTGTCCCATGTACATAAATTAATTCAGAATGGAACAAAGACCTAACCGTAAAAATAAATTACATAGAAGAAAATATAGGGACCAAATTCTTGGACCTTGGTCATAGAGAACATTTTATGAACTTGACCCCAAAGACAAGGGAAGTAAAAGCAAAAATGCATGCATGGCATTCAGCAGCTCATTCATCTTTTACAAATTCTTTTTATTTGATATCTTTCTCCTTCAAACTTTTTCTTTCCTCCTTTCTTCTTATGAAGCTCTTTTTCTTGTCAGTAGATTCCACAGAGGGTGTTTGAGAGAGATCACCCATAAACACATTTGCCACATGTTCAGTCCTCAGCATTGCTAGGGATTTGGATGGGAATAAGTCAACAGAGTAGGAAGAAGTCGGAGTGGGCATCCCTTTGTCGCTCTCAGTGATGTCTGCAGGGTTACTGTGCCTGGCTAGCTCCCCAAACAGCTTTTTTCATCCAACCATCTGTTCCAAAAACAAGTGCCAAAATTAATCTTTAATCAACTATTTTGTGTCCAGCTCAGAAACAAGTATATACATTTCACATTATCATCAAGAAATTCATGTGAGTTGCTAATAATCATCACCTGAAAAAGTGCTTTCCCTTCCCAGGTCCTCATTTTTATCCTGGGTGTAAGTTGTACTGTTTCTTATTTGCATAATAGCAGCCAACATGCATATATACCAACTCATTTTTCTGTAAGCACATTTGTATAGTGATTTCTAAATCTTTCCCCATTTGTTAATATTTAGGTCTGTTGCTAGCCTGAGCAACTTTCATTAACTTGAAATTTCTCATCTCCATTTCCTAAAACATCATAAGTTGCCTGAATATGTTGGCTCCTAAATTACCTAAGGAATGTATTTTCCTACAGCAATTACTTGGTTCAAAAAGTAAACTGCAGCTTTAAGTAAGGGCACCCTCAGGTTTTCTCTGCCTTTGTAGATTTATACAAATGCCTGTTACTGTCATTTTCCAGGAGACTGTAGGTAAACAAGCATACTCGGTCTGCACTTTCTAACTGGAAGTTCTGCCATTATTTCAAAATTGTATTTGTGGCTCTGAAGTTGTCTCTGGCAAAGTATAATTACATTGCTTCCTTAATTTCCTTCCTTCCAATTTTGAATATCAGATCTATCATTTCAGCCACTGTCACATCAAAATGCAAATTCCCTGCTCACTTACTCTGTTAATATCTACCCAGATAAGCATTAATGTTGTCTCTGCCCATAGCCAACCCAACTGATACAGGTGAGATAGATAAATGAGTAAACAAACAAAGAAACAGCACAGCCACCTCCAAGAGTGTAATGATGTCACTACAGTACGAGCCAGCAAGTGGAATTGGTCTATTTAATAATTTCTCTTTCCATCTCCAAAAGCAACATTTCAAGCATATGCTAATATCTTCTAGCTTAGAACTATGCTACCTCCTTTAACTTTCTTAGCCGATTTAGCTAAGACTTTTTTCAGGAGAAAATAAAGCTCGGGGAAAAGATGCTTTTTTCAAGTGTAAACAGCCAAGTCGCCTTCCCCAGATGGACCTTCGTTCTGTCGCCAAGTGTGGTGGCTCTCCTCGGGGCTGAGTTCACTTCATCTCTCTGCAGCACCAACAAGGGCCCCTCTACTTTATTTCTAGAGAGAAAGCCTCTCCATTCTTGCTTTCCCGCTTTAGTTTTCCCTCTTCCAACTTCTCTCGTTTCTCTAATTTGCTACTCCCCCTGTCTCCTGCTGATCAATAAATGATGTAATACTTCTGCTTTCTTTCCTGAGATCTCTACATTCCCATTGGCCACTAGCTCCCACCAAGATCTCATCCGTTTCCCAGACTTCACTGCCTAATGTTCATCTCTATAAAGTGCTCAAGCCCAGAACCACATATGGAAGAGCCTTACTGATTTCCTTACTAACATTTAACTTCCAGGCCACCAATGTCTCTAACCTGGATGATGGCTACTTAATTTTCAAAATCTATTGTGTTTTTAGTGAGACTTGTTATAAATATTACCATTATAACACATATAGAAGTTATTCTAATGCTTTATATTGTTTGACTATGTTCACTGTTTATTAATATTTACTAGGCTATTTAAATACACTAAACAGCTCATTATATTAAGGGAAGAAATGAACATGTATTTGACATCACTTTTCTCAGACTCCATCATTATGACACTCAGACTTCAATCTTCTTGAGATTGAGCTGCTGGTATATGAAATTGTGAATTAAAAATAACTTCTTGGCCCTGGCTGGTGTTTCTAAGTGGTTAGAGCATCAGCTCAAGCACCCAAGTGTCTGGTTCAATTCCCTGTCAAGCGTATAGACCTGGGTTGTGGGTTTGCTCCCTGTCCACAATCCAGGTGCATGCAGGAGTCAACCAGTCATTGTGTTTCTCTCACATTGTTCTCTCTCTCTCTCTCTCTCTCTCTCTCTCTCTCTCTCTCTCTCTCTCCCTCTCTCTCTCTCTCTCTTTCTCTTCTGTTTCTCCCTCTGTCTCTCTACTCCTACCTCTACTTCTCTTCCTCCCTCAATTCACTTTCTCTGAAAAGCAAAGGGAGAAAATATCCTTTGGTGAGGATTAACAACAAAAGAATAACTTCTTGAACATTTAATTTTAAAGCTTAATCTTTGAAGTCCTTTCCAAGCTTTTAACATAAACACAGAATTTTACACCTTTGAGTATATTTCTCAGAGTGATATAAAGGGGTAAACTGATGCAACATTCATACCCAAGCTCAGTGTTGGACAGGTGAAGAAGCAGCAAGTCAAGGACCCAGAGTGAACAGCTATGTTCAGGAGGTGAGGCCACACGAGCATCCCTAATGAGATGAAGCCCAGCAGGGTCATCTTTGTACGGAGGAGACCTCCGAACTACACATCAAGGCTAGTAAGTGTACATAATTATTTATATGTATTTTTGATAAACGAAAATAAATACACTTCTGCTTTCCATCTAGACTTTAAACCAGTGCCCAGTCAATCTCAAACACTTTGCAGCCATTCTGCTCCTGGCTGCCAGCACATGCCCCAGGCCGGGACACAGGTTATTGTATCGCAGCAGGTGAGGACACAGAAGGACGCTCTTCATTATATCCGGTTGGAGCCCACCAGACGGCCTCTTTCACGTTGGATGACTGAACTACGACTGCACATTGCTTCAGGAAGACAGGTTTTGAAATGGACAACGAAAAATCTTTTAGGACAGAAAGAATATCTCCTCGTCTCCCTTTCAGCCACCTCTCATGATTATGATTATTATAATTCAGCAATTACAGAACTTTTCCAGTGGATGGTGCTTACACTAAGAACTGTTATTACCACCATTTTCTGAAATCAAGCAGGACCATTTCATCAGGGAGGCCTCTCAGTCTCACCACCTGCCATTTCTACGAACACTGGAAGATGGAGAGGTCAAGCCCCGCCACGACCTGTACGAACAGCTGCTTCACACAGCGGCAGGCTCTGTTAGAGGCTGGAGACCAGAGGCCCTGGGAAAGGCTGAGCCTCTGGCATCGGTGGGAGGGGCCTCTCTAGGTTTGATTACAGCCATTCGCTTGGGTACCATGGACAGCGAATCAGGCACCATGACAAGCACCACAGGCTTCTGTGCTCAGAGGCCTCTTTCCTTCAGGAAGATATATTAAATTCAGAGGATAACAGCAAAGAGAAAGTTTTTACTGAATGTCTTTTGGGCATTGCTGAGTGCCCTTTGCCAGGATGGGAATAGATTGTGACTTAGGTGGCAGTTTACATTGACATTTGTATTTATCTTCTAAATACTTCATATGGCCTTTAGTAGCAGATGTCTATATTCTGAGATATTTTATAATAATGAAATTTTAATGCATATCCAACAATTACTTTCTTTGAGCTTTTGCAATGACAAGGGCTTCCAAATTACTATTATTATATTTATAGAAGTAGTTTTTAAAATAAGTTTATTGATTATTAGAGAGGAAGGAAGAGGGAGACAGAGAAGCGTCTATGTGAGAGCAAAACAATTGGCTGCCTCCTGCACCCCCTCACAGGGGATCAAGCCCACAACCCAGTCATGTGCCTGACTGGGAAGCAAACCAGCAACATTTTAGTCCAACCAACTGAATCACACCAGCTAGGGCTACAGAAATACTTTAAAAAAAATTTTTTTTCCCCAAAATAACCCCCAACGGCTGTCTGGTTACAATTAATTTTCAGTCTGGAAGTGCAATAAAGTGTAATTTCCCACACTAATATGTATTTTTCAGGGGTTGTAAGTGATAGATAGAACGGTTTTTAAAAATTCATTCCCTGTGAGTTCTACTATCCCCATTATTACTTTAATTTTATTATATTTAAGTTATATGAGCTAGAAAATAAAAAATATAATTCAAGTAGACTCTTTACCTTCTTAATCCCATTTCAGTAATTTCAACAAACTGAGTTTTACAAAGAGAGTAAAAGAAACTCTTATTTCAGAGAAAGTACAAAAAATAAACATTATATTTATTGTAATATTTTTGCTTGAAAGAAAAAATATTTAATGTTTCATAGTTAAGCAATATAATAAAGTACAGCATTAAATTCAAATTTTGTTAGACATTCATTTTTTCTTTTTTATTAAAAGTGTTTTAATGTTGACATTATTTCAGGAATTCCCCTATCCCCTCTTCTTTGCCCACCTCCACCTTCCCCCACCTTCCCCTTCCTTGGCCTATATAAAATCTTGAGTGAATTGTGCAGATTTGTCTATATGCAAAGAAATTACATTCTTTAAAACAAGACATAATGTGTGACAAAAATATAATCAAGCTCTTTTCTGTGATATAAGAAGTTAGGACAGTGAAAATGACTGAGCATAAAAACACTGGAGTATGGCTTTCTTAAAAGCTCGAAAGGCGATGTGAGAGGACACTTCGTACTCTGCTCCTGAAATTTCAACAATTTAACCAACTATAATTTATCAAAGAAATTCCTGCTCAACACAGACACATGCCTGAGACACATTGAAACATCTGCAGGTGAGCAATCTGGAATAAACAAGGAGACAAGAAGGGAGGACAGCACAAATAGCCAGAAGACCGTCCTGCAGCCAGGAGAGGGGAGAAAGCCCGCAGTAGCAGGCACCTCCTTCAACCTGAGATGTTTGGGTAAGGAAGAAAGGGAAGGCAGTCCAGCAGGGTGAGCAAAGAGGAGTAAAAAGTGACCAAGCCAGCAGATGCCTGACAGAGCACAGGGTTCTGCTGTGTGGCTCTCCACTGTTGGGCCAGGAGGTGATGTTTCAGACAAAGAAATGGAACCACAGAGCCCTGACATCACTTGGACTCCCAAAACTGGCCTGCCATTGTCCTTGAAGTCCAATCCAGGAACAAATTATCTGTTAACCAAGAGCTATTGCAGTAGAACCACTGTTACTATCTGTGCCTGATCCCCAGGAGGGGTGCATGGAGTGAGACCCCAGGGAGATTAGGTGTCTCTATCATAGTGAGGGCAAAACAAACCCAACACCCAAGCAGCATGGCCACATTGTCTCACAGAAGCCATGGAGGTTCAAGACTGGGAAATCACAGAGGTAAAAAATCTATGATTCAGTGCCATCAACTCGAAAATAGTAGAAAGACTTCTTCAAAGATAAAAGCGTAAGCAAAGGAGGACAGTGAATACCATGAAGAACCACAGTAATTGGAATAGTCAGAAAGAAAATACAATATCTCCAGAATGCTTTCTAGAACACATGGAAATATGGAACATACTAGTAAATGACAGAGATTTCAAGATTGCAGTTCTGAATATTCTCAACAATATGGGAGAAAATACTGAAAGGCAACTCAGTGCTCTCAGAAAACAAATCCATGAACAAAGCAAGTATTTTACCAAAGAAATTGAAATTTAGAACCAATCAGAAATCCAGCAACTGAAGCAGGCAATTAAAAATATTAAGAGTGAACTACTCGGCCTAGAAAACAGACCAACCAGATGGAAGAAAGAATTAGTGATATTTAAAATAGAAATGATGCACAGTGAAGAAGAGATAGACCTGAGCATAAAGAAAAATGAAAGAGCTCTACCAGACCTACCGGACTCAAATGAGAATAAGCAATATTAGAATTATAGGCATTGAGGAGGAGGAAGAGAGAGACCCTGGAATGGAGAATCTACTAAAACAAATAGTGGATGAAAACTTCCCAAATCTATGGAAAGAACTAGATCCTTAAATCACAAGACACAAACAGAACACCTAATTACCTCATTTCAAAAAGTCTTTTTCCAAGGCACTTAGTATTGAAGCTGTCAAAAAATAGGACTGGGAAATCAAAGATTTTCAAAATAGCCAGGGAAATTCACAAAGTGGCTTATAAAGAAAAACCAATATGAATTTCACTTGACTTCTTAGAAGAAACTCAAAAAGAAAAAAAAGAAAAAAGTAGAAACAAATATTTAAATATCTGAAAGAGAGAAATTACCAGCCAAGGATAATATATTCAGCAAAATTATCTTTAAAGATGAAGGAGAAATAAAGATGTTCCAGACATTCAGAAGCTGAGGGATTTTATCACCAGAAAACCTCCACTGCAGTAAATACTCAAAGGAGTGATTCTACCTGAAACAGAGACCATAAGGTCAAAAACACTATGTGCAAGATCACAAAAAACCTTACAGCATAAATAAATAATTTGAGACAATAAAAAAAAATAAAGGGGGAGGGAGTTATTGTCTGAACTGATAAAAGAAAATAAAGATCAAATACACTGAAAAGGAAAAAATGGTATATATGCAATTACATTTTTTATAAACATAATGGTAACCATACACAAAAATCCCCAAATCAGGACAAATAGCTTAACAAAAAAGAGGAAACAGAGAAAAGTAGTATGGAATACCACCAAATAAAAACAATAGATAGAAATATAAAGGAAAAAAAACAATGGATACACAGAAAACAAAAGATAAAATGGTTATTGGAAATCCTCACACTTCAATAACTACCCTAAATGTAAATGGTCTAAATTCACCAATAAAGAGGCACAGAGACATCTAAGCCACAAAAGCAAGGGTAGATTCAAAGTAGAAGGATAAAATGATTCTCCAAGCAAATAACCTCTACACAAAAAAAGCATATTAAGAAAAAGTATATGTAGCCATACTTATATCTGATAAAATAGATTTTAAGGTAATAAGAGACAAAGATGGACACTTTATAATAAAGGGAACTACATCAAGAAAACATAACACTTTTTAATACGCATGCACCCAACCAGGGAGCACCAAAATATCTAAAACTACTATTCACAAAACTAAAGAGAAAAACAGTTCAAAACATAATCATAGTTGGGAATCTTAATACTACATTGACAGCTCTAGACAGGAAACCAATGAAGATATATTGGCCTTAAGTCACAGGACCAAGTAGACATAAATGATATTTATAGAACATTTCAGCCCAGAACATAAGAATATCAGATTATATATTATTCTCCAGTGCATATATAATAGAATATTCCCAAGGATAGATCATATATAAGGTCACAAAAGTAGCACAAATTCAGGAAGATTGATAATATACCAAGCATATTCTACAACCACAGTGCCTTGAAATTAGAAATCAGCTGCAAAAAGGAAGTAAAGAAACTCACAAATACATGGAGATTAAATAGCATACTATGAAAACATGACTGATTCAAAGAAGAAATAAAAATTAACTCAAAAGTTACATAGAAAAAAACGAGAATGACAATACAGCATATCAAATCTTCTGGAAGGCAGCAAATGTAGAAAGAAGAAAGTTCATATCATTTCATAGGCCTATCTCAAGAAACAGGAGAAATCCCAAGTAAACAACCTAACTTCACATTTTAAAGTAATAGGAAAAAAAGAGGAATAAAAGCTGCCCAAAGTCAGCAGAAGAAAGAAAATAATAAAAATTTGAACAGAATTAAATGAAATAGAGAACAAAAAGACCATACAAAAAAATTATAAAACAATGAGCTGGTTGTTTGAAAATGTTAATAAAATTGATAAACCCTGGCTAGACTCACTAAGAAAAAAAGGGAGAAGTCCCATATAAACAAAATCAGAAATGAGAGAGGAAAAGTCACCACAAACATCACAGATATACAAAGGATAATACTAGACTATAATGAAAGACTACACACCACCAAATTCAATAACAGAAGAAATAGATAGTACTTGGAAACATATAACTTTCCTAGATTAAATCATGAACAACTTGAAATTTTTAATAGAACAATCAGCAGTGAGAAAATTGAAATAATCATCAAACACCTTCCAAAAAAAACACAACAAAGTCCAAAACCAGATAATTCCAGTGAATTCTACTAATCAATCAAGGAAGACATAAAACCTATGCATCTCAAACTCTTCAAAAAATTGAGGAAGAGGCAATACTTCCTAATGCATTCTATGAGGCCAATATAACCCTGATATAAAAACCTGGTAAAGGTAACACACACACACACACACACACACACACACACACACACAAAAAAAAAAAAAAAAAACCTACATACCAATATTTCCAATTAACATAGACGCAGAAATCCAAGCAAAATACTAGCAAATTGAATACAATAATACATTCAAAAAATAATACATAATAAGCGGGGTTCATTTCAGGGCATAAGGATGCAAATTAATCAATGTAATATAACACGTTAACAAAAGAAAGGATAAAAGTGATTTTATCAATAGATGCAGAAAAAACATTGATATGATACAATTATTGTTTTAACACTCATGAAATAGGAATAGAAGGTTATTACCTCACTATAATAAAAGCCATCTATGGTAAACTCTGAGCTAATATCATACTCAATGGTGAAAACCTGAAAGTTTTTACCCTAAGATCAGCAACAAGACAAGAATATATATTCTTGCCACTCTTATTCAACATAGTCTGAAAGTTCTAGCCAAAGCAATAAGGCAAGAGAAAGAAATAAAAGGCATCCAAATAGGGAAGAAGTCAAATTGTCAGTATTTGCAGACAACCTGATTCTGTATATAGAAACCCTAAAGACTCCACCAAAAAGTTATTAGAAATAAATGAATACAGTAAAGTTGCAGGATACAAAATCAATGTGCAAAAATAAATAAATAAATAAAATAAACAACAACAACTTTGTATTTCTATATACTTACAACAAAACTTCAGAAAAAGGAATGAAAAAAAAATTCCTTTTGCAATTGCAACCAAAAGAATGAAATACCTAGGAACAAACTTAACAGGGAACAGTAAAAATCTATATACTGAAAATTACAAAGCATTTATTCACAGAGATGGAAAAAGACACAACAAAATAGAAAAATATTTCATGTCATGTATTGGCAATATTAACAAACTTAAAATAGCCATATTACCTAAACTGATATACAGATTTAATTAAATCCCCATCAAAATCCCAGTGTCATTTTTAAAGAAATAAAATGAGAAATCATCAGGTTTGAAAGGAACCACAAAAGACCCCAAATAGCCAGAGCAAAAGAATGAAACTGGAGGTATCTGACTTCAAAAAAAAGTTTCATTTATTTTGTTTGATTTTTTTAAGGTTTAAAGAGTTTGCATTTTCTATGTGTATTTTTCTAACGTGGGCATTTTAGTGCCAGCACTGGAGAGCAGGTCCCACAAAGAGGAAGTGGTGTTCCCTGCCTGCCTTCCAAGAGCCTCTGCAGATCACTGAATAATATTCTTCACATTATGAACTATATCTTATGTAAGTAATCATAAACCTACTTTTGAAAATTTAATTTCCAAATATGCATTATGCTAAATGTTACTTTAACATATGACATCTGTTCTGAAACATAGCCTCCATTGTTCACTTAGAATAAAGTCTTCCATTTGGAAATCCAGAGTAAAATATACACAGATTTTTAAGACTCTTCATGCGTGTGGGTATATTTCCTTTTGGAAAACTTGCAACTTTGAATCCAACATCTAACATGTGAAATGCTTATCTCATTGCACTTCCACTGCCATCTCACCTCCCCCCGCCACACACACACATTTTTCCCTAATTTAAAGTATACTTACTTTATTTCATATTTTTAATACTAGAGAGGATTTAGTACTTAAAGTCCTAGCCATAGCAATTAGACATGAAGAAAAAATAAAAGTCATTTAAATTGGAAAGGAGGATGTAAGCTGTCATTATTTGCAGATGACAGGATATTGTAAATAGAAAAACCTAAAGATTCCACCAAAAAACTATTAGATTTAATAACTTAATTCAGCAATGTAGCAGAATACAAAATTAACACCTAGAAAACAATGGCATTTTTATATACCAATAATGAATTCTCAAAAAGAGAAACTAAACAATCACATTTATCATTGCAAAAAAAAACAAAAAAAAAAAAACTTAAGATAATTAGGAATAAACTTAACAATAGTGATAAAAGACCTATACTCAGAACACTGCATGATGTTGAAAAAATAGAGGAAGATATAAACAATTAGAAGATACCATGTTCATAGTAGAATTAACATCTTTAAAATGTAGATAATACCCAAAGCAATCTATAAATTCAATGTAATCCCTATTAAAATACCAATGGCATATTTCATAGACCTAGGACAAAAGCTGAACACTCCAAAAATTTATGTGAAATCAAAAAGGACTCCGAATAGTAGTAGCAATCTTGAGAAAAAACTACAAAGTTGGAGGGATCACAATACCAGATACCAAGTTACACTACAAAGTCACCATAATTAAAACAGCCTGGTACCAGCACAAGAACAGGCATATTTATCAATGAACCAGAACAGAGAACCCAGAAATTGACCCAATCCATTACACTTAATTAATATTTGAAAAAGGAGGCAAGAGCATACAATTAAATCAAGACAGACTCTTCAATAAATGTTGCTGGGAAAATTCTAGAGGTAAATGCAAAAGGAATAAAACTGGACCACTAACTTACACTATACACAAGAATAAACTCAAAATGGATAAAAGATTTAAATGTAAGATATGAAAATATAAAAATCTTAGGCAGCAAAATCTCAGATATCTCTCATAGCAATATGTTTATGGATACATCTCCTAGGGCAAAGGAAACTAAGGTGAAAATAAACAAATGGGACTACATCAAAATAAAAAGCTTATGTGTAGCAGAAGAAATCACCATCAAAGCAACATAGATAGAACTGGAAAGCATTATGCTAAGCAAAATAAGCCAATCAGAAAAAGATAAATACCACATGATCTCACTAATTTATGGAATATAATGAACAACATAAGCTAATGAACAAAAAACAGATCCAGAGACAGAGAAGTATCCATCAGACTGTCAAACCTCAGAGGGAATATAGGGGGAGGGGGGAGGTAAGAGGAAGAGATCAACCAAAAGACTTGTATGCATGCATATAAGCTTAACAAATGGACACAGACATCAGGGGAATGAGGGCATGATTGGGGGGAAGTGGAGAGGGCAATAGGGGAATAAGGACCCATATGTAATACCTTAATCAATAAAGAAAAAAAAATGAAAAGAGAGCCCACTGTATGGGAGAACATATTTGGCAATGATACATTTGATAAAGGATTAATTTCCAAAATACATAAGGAACTCATACAACTTAAGAGAAGGAAGACAAACAATCCAATTTAAAAATGGCAAAAGGACCTCAAGAAAAACTTCTCCAAAGTGGACACACAAATGACCAAGAGGCATAAAAACATGCTGAAAGTCACTATTCATCAGAGAGATGCAAATTTCAAAGATAATAAGGTATCACCTCACACCTATCAGAGTGGCTACCATCAACAAATCAATAAATGACAAGTGTTGGTGAGGCTGTGGAGAAAAGGGGACCCTAGTATACTGCTGGTTGGAATGTAGACACAGTGCATCCACTGTGGAAAACTGTATGGAATTTTCTCAAAAATAAATTAAATATGGAACTGTCCCAGTGATCCCACTTCTAGGAAAATATTCCAAAAAACCCAGAACATAAAAAAATAAAAAATAAATAAAAAATGCACCCCTGTGCAATTTACAGCAGCCCAAGTAGATGAGTGACTTTAAAAGCCATGGTTCATTTACAGAATGAAATTCTATGCAGCTGCATAAAAGAAAGGATCTCTTACCTTTTGAGGCAGCATGCTCGGCCCTCGCAGCTGTGGTGGCTTGCCTCAGCCCTCGTGGCCCTGGCTTCATCTGGAAATTTGTCCTGAAGGACGTCTGGAAGATCATTCAGTTGTCTGGTCTAATTAATATATGACACCTTTATTATTAGAGACTAGAAGCCTGGCGCATGAAATTCGTGCATGGGGACAGAGGTGTCCCTCAGCCCAGCCTGCACCCTCTCCAATCTGGGACACCTTGAGGAATGCCCAACTGCCTGTTTAGGCCTGATTCCAGTAGAATCGGGCTTAAAAGGGCAGTTAGATATCTCTCTCACAATCCAGAACTGCTGGCTCCCAACTGCTCTCCTGCCTGCCTTCCTGATTGCCCCTAACCACTTCTGCCTACCAGCCTGATCACCCTACCCACCCCCTGCCAGCTTGATTGATGCATAACTGTTCCTCTGCTATCCTGGTCACCCCTAACTGCCCTCCCCTGCAGGCCTGGTCACCCCTAACTTTCCTCCCCTGCAAGCCTGCCTCTCTCCAACTGCTATCCCCTGCAGATCTGGGTGCCCCCCCTCCCACCTGCCCTTCCCTTCAGGCCCAGTCACACCCAACTTTCCTCTTCTGTCGGCCTGGTCACCACTAATTGCTCTTCCCTGCTGGCCTGATCACCTACAACTGACCTCCCCTGCAAGCCTGATCCCTCCAAGTTGCCCTCCTGTGCTGGCCATCTTGTGTCTATATGGGGCAGCCATCTTTGACCACATGGGGGAAGCCATCTTGTGTGTTGAAGTGATGGTCAATTTGCATATTACTCTTTTATTGGATAGGATATGCATAGCCCATGGACATAGACAATAGTTTGGGGATGGCCTGGCGGTGGGGGCAGGTAGGGGTGGAGGGGGTTACTGAGGAAAAAAGGGGGGACATCTGAAATGCTTTCAAGAGTAAATATAAATTTTAAAATGATAATAAAAGTTAAAATGCACCTATATGAACAAAAAAAGATGTCAGGGTCAAGGAAAAACATTTGCAATTCCTGATACTATCATCTAATTCGTGGATGGCTGTTGCAAGTCTCAGGTCCATTTTAATGGTGGTAAAAGTTTGATTTTTCTACTTCAGTCTGTAACTTTGTTTTTGTCTCTATTTTTCTGCTTCAGTCTATAATTTTGCTTGTCCTTCCAGTTGGATAAAGAGAACACACACTTGCTCCCTGGCTATCTGGAGTAAAGGCCTCTACATGAATGTAACTTCAGAGCTGGCCTTGAGAATATATTTTCTGATAATAACAAAAGAAAGCAGAAAATGATAATTAGATGCCTGTATTGAGAAGTTTCCTCTTAATTTTTTTTCTTAGCAGCACAAAGAAAGAAAATAAACCCTTTTGTTACAGCTTAACCGCTTATAATATTTGGTAAGAAACAAGGTCATGTTTTCTCCTGAAGAAGAAACACAGGCAATAAATTCTGTAGCTTATTAAAAAGATAAGAACCTTTCCAGAAAGTTTATATAGCTTGCATAGAAGCATCACTTGTTTGATTTTTTTAAACTTATTCTACTGTATCTGCTATCACTACCAATGCATGAATGCAAAGACTTTTAACTTTCTAATAACATGAAATAGGAGAGGCTGAGCTGGAGACAGCTTTCAATGTTTTTGAGGTCTGTGGTTGAAAAGATATTTGGATACAGAATTCAGAAGCTTTGCCTTGGCACAGAGATTTAAAATGGAGCTGGTCAGCCAGTTGAAATTAAATTCAGTGATAAATAATTCTAACAGGATGGAAAACTATGTTTCTGTCCTTGAGGAATAAGCCAAATAAAATGAAAACATTCTAAGCAAAATCTTCTCACTTCCCTTAGACAAAGCAGGAGAAAGCAGCTAAGCAGGCCGCAACTTCCTTCCCCCTTCCCAAAGCTTGTCTGTGCCACAGAGGGAGCACATTTGCATCATCCAGAGGCCCTGCTTTCATGCCCCAGGTTGCTGGTGACAGCAGCCAGATTTCTCTGTTCCTGAGTGTCATACACACACAGGATGTGTGGAGTGTGTATGATACAGGGAGACTCACAGAGTACATCTTTTAACAATTAGGACATTGCCCCAACCTGAAGGGAACCAATTCCAGCATGTCATAATTACAAGAGTTTTATCAAAAGGTTGATGAAGCTTGGGGGCTCAAAAAGGGCTGAGCCACATATGTGATTACCTATTGGAAGGGCTAAAAAGCATCTCCCCCAAATCTGAATAGGATTGCTTGCTGCCAGACAGCTCAGGGCATCTTAATCTGCATGTTATTGCCTCCTGTTGGCTGAACAGCTGTAGGCTATTCAATAATATGACAATGCTTCTGTAGACCCTACCCTTTGAAACCTCACCTTTGAAGTGTATGTCTCCACCTTGCCTTAGGACAAATCCTATCTAATAAAAAGGGAATGTGCTAATTGACCCTCACACCATCACAAAGATGGTGGCACCCACAGCTAGTGAGGAGGAAATATACTAATTGTTGCCCCACCCTCAAAGATGGTGGTGCCCACTGCTACAAGATGGTGGCACCCAATCCTCTCAGCCCCACCGGGGCAGCCGGTGTGCAGGTCCTGCCTCTGGAGTCCCCCAGTCCCCTCAGTCCCCTAGCCTCCCAGGGCTGCCTGAGGCACAGGCAAGCCTCAGATGGCAGCTGCCCAGCCGCCCAGGGCTGCCCAAAATTCAGGTAACCAGGGCCAGCCAAAGCTTGCACTGCCAGCAGTGGCAGCAGTGGAGGCGTGATGGGCATCGCCTTCCCCTGATCACCGGGTCGCCTCTCACCCCTAAGGCTCCTAGACTGAGAGGAGGCAGACCAGGCTGAGGTACTCCCCTCCAGTGCATGAATTTTCAAGCACTGGGCCTCTAGTTGTGTTAATAAAAGCACAGGTCCTGAGTCAAGGGGAAGTCTTTAGCTCCTTTAGCTGAAGCTCCTCTGACCCCCCAATGCCTTTCAAAACTATCTTTTCTCACCATTCTCTTTAATCATCTATGCACGGCCTTTCTCCAGATTGCTGAACCCTTTGTGATGCTGGGACAAGAACCCCAGCACCAGCCCTGGCTGATTTGCACTCAGCCAATGAGGCCTCGGGCAAACACTTCGTGCTGCAGAGAAACAAGTCCATGGCCACAGTGACTGGACAGGCTGCCGAACTCACCCTGAAGGAGTTCAACAAATGATTTTGAATGCATGTTACTGCATGGGAATGCCAGATCTGGGGTGGAATAATATCTACCTTATTGATAACCACTTAATGTGAATGAACATAGTAGATTAGAGGATTTACACTGACTAACAATGGCACACATAGTTGAGACTTTTTTTTTTTTTTAAGAATGAGCTCACTGGATGGGGAGTAGAGCTCTGCAAGAATTTACTTCACTAGAGACTGAAGAATTCTCATTCCATTTCTTTCATCACCTATGTGCTGTTAGTGGACTATGTCAATCTTGAGAGCTGAGCTGTTTTCATCTGTGTGGAAACCTGTTTTGACTGCTGACCTTTTATTGCATTTTATTTATGGTGCCCCACTAGCAGGTCTGCCTAAGTGAGTTTTTGTGGGCCCTCAAATGTGTACTGATAAGCTAGGAGAGAGCACACCCTTCGTGTCTGTGGACACTTGCTCTAACCTCCCCCACTTCAGCTGGCTGCCTCCCCTGCATTGTCTGAACGTGGACTTTCATCCAGGATCAAGGGTGAGGGCTCCTGCATTAATGCAGTAGGTGGTGTTTAGCAGGCAGCCCACAGTGAACTCAGCCCAGAAAGAAGGAAAGCAGCTGTGGGAGCCACAGCCCACGTCGCCTGGTCCCACTTCTAAAGAAAGGGCTCAAAGCCAGAATCTAAAAAGGAACTGCATTCTACCACCTTGAGAAAATGTTTCCAGGGACTCTATTTCCACTATCTATCACTTCACTGTGGTCCTGCTGACTCTCCCCTACTTTCTGTTTCTGTCACCCTCTCCTAGAGGCGGACCAGCATCACAAATTGCTCTCCTGCTATTTTATCATCTCACACCCTTAGCAATCCCCTTGCATGATACTAAGATCATATATTCTTGCTCATTCTATTTCCTTTTGCCTTGACTAAATTTAAATCATAGCTCAATGCTGTTATCTTAGCTCTGGGGGAGACCTCCTATGCCTTGAAGGGTGTGCCTTTCTTCCAAATCATTCTTTGTAGAGCCAATGACCTCACGGAGATTTCCTATGGAGTGCATTTAGCAATAACCTCCAATCTACCTTCCCTTGAACTCTCTATTTCTCATCTTCCTCATAAAGTACAATGAACAAGTGGCATTCCAAATACATCCATGATTTTCTCACAGTTCCCCAAATTAGGTGTGTAAACTAATTCTATATAATAAAGAATAATATGCAAATGGTCATTACACCATGAAGCATAAGGACCCATAGTATAATGATCCATTCATGGATCAGCAGGAGGGTGGGGCAGCAAGCTGCAAGTGGACAGGGGAGAGCTACAGGAGGGGGCTGGGCAGCAAGCTATGAGGGAAGGGGGAGGCAGAGGGAGCTACAGGAAAGCAGGGCAGTGGGTGGAGAGCTACTGGAGGGTGGCAGCAAGGTATTGACAATATACTGGTGCATGGATTCCTGGGCAGGGCTACTAGTATATCTATGAATTGCCTGACTATACAAGTAGCTTATCTAAATAACAAACAAACACAATGCCCTAGCCTGGCTGGTGTTGCTAGTGGTTGAGTGTCAATGCAGGCACCAAAAAGTCACTAGTGTGGGGAGAGAAACCAAGATGGAAGCATAGGATAGGTACCCAAATGCAGCCTACCACAACAATTTTGAATTTAAAACTGGAAAACAGGGGAGGCATTGCCCTGAAGCACGGGACGTCTGGCTGAGAGGAGGCTCTGCCATCGGGGAAGGAGAGAGAAGGCAAGCTGAGCCTCAGAAACTGTGAAGGTGCGGAGAACTGTGCAAGTGAAAGAGCAGCCACAGAGTTCTCTGCTGGCCTACTCCTGGAGTGTGGAGAGGGCCAGCCTGGCCGAGTTTGCTGCTGGCTTACTACAGGTGCACAGAGAGGGCGGACAGTTAATGTGCAGCTGGCTTTCTTGTTCGGGAGGAAAACAGAATCACCCTATTGCTCTGATAGACAGCCCCAGTCAGGGAGAGGCTGGAATGTCAGGCAGCCAGCAAAGATCTCTCAGAGGTGTGTGAAGCCAGTGGCTATTACTGCAGGACTCAGGGAGGGGCCAACTGGAAACCAAAGCTTATCTGCACCACCCCGAGACTCCACCCCATCCAAGCTGAGCACAGAAGCTCTCCCAGAGGCTGGCTTTCTCTAAGGAGGGACTGACCGGAATCCAAAGCTTGTCTGTGCCTTTACCAAAGAGGTGCACGCACCTGCAACCAATCTTGTGGGAAGATTGGTCAGTCTCACCATAAACAGGACTTTTCTAAGGTGAGACTGACAGGGAACCAAAGCTTGTCTGCACTACTCCGAGACTGCGCCCCATCCAAGTGGAGTACAGAAGCCCTCCTAGCTGAGACACTGTTAATCCTCACAGCCAATTGGTTTGGAGATCAACGTTTCCCAGTGATACCAACAATAAGAAAGGCTTAACAACAAGACTGCACACACAGCCAAAAAGGGCTACACCAAGACTGTCCACCTTAGATAACTGGGAAGGTTGTGCTACTGGGCTCTACCAGAACACCTAGCACACAAAGCTATTCCATCAAATCAGGGAAACAACTAAAATGCAGAGAAGAGGCAGGACACAAAGGAAGGAGATGGAGGAAAAGAAAAGAATGGACATTGAGTTCAAAACTACAGTAATAAGGTTTTTCAAGAATTTCCTAAAAAAGGCTGATAAAATAAATGAGACCTATGAGGATATGAAAAGGGATCAACTAGAAATAAAAAGGGATCAACTAGAAATAAAGAAAACATTGTCTGAAATAAAAAATATTACACAGAGTCCTAAAAACAGACTGGAAGATAGCAAGAATTAAGACAAAGATTTAGAACACAAAGAGCCAGAGGACACTCCTCCACAGAAGTAAGAAGATAAGAGAATCCAGAAAGTTGAAGATAGTGTAAGAAACCTATGGGACAATTTCAAGCGAACCAACATCAGAATTATGAGGGTCCCAGAAGAAGAGAGAGAGAGCAAGATACTAAAAGCATACTTGAAATAGTGAGAGAAAACTTCCTCCACCTGGTGAAAGAAATAGACTTACAAGTCTAGGAAGGGCACAGAACCCCAAACAAAAGGAATCCAAAGAGGACCACACCAAGACACATCATAATTAAAATTCCAAGAGCAAAAGACAAAAAGAGAATATTAAAAGCAGCAAGAGAAAAGCATGTAATTACCTATAAAGGAGCACCCATATGATTGTCAGCTGATTTCTCAACAGAAACCATGCAGGCCAGACCGGAATGGCAAGAAATATTCAAGGTGATAAATAGCAAGAACCTATACCCAAAAATACCCTACAACAAAACTATCACTCAGAATCAAAGACTAGATAAAGAGCTTCACAAATTAAAATAAAATAATAATAATAAAAAAAAAAGCTAAAGGAGTTCATCACCGCCAAACCAGAATTTTATGAATTGCTGAAGGGGGTTATTTAGGAAGAGGAAGAAGATAAAGATAAAAATTATGAACAACAAATAGGTAACTATTAACAAGTGAAACTAAAAACCAAAGGAATTAAAAAATCTGATTAACAATATTAACTGGTGAATATAATAGAATCAGAGGTATGGAAGGGGAGTGGACTGATGATTCTCAGGGAAAAGGGGAGTGAGGGTGCAGGAAGAAACTGAACAAAAACTGTGCACCTATGGATGAGGACAATGGGGGATGGGGAAAAGGCAGAGGGTGGAGTGGAAACCTGGTGGAGGACAGCAATGAAGGGGGGCGGGGGAGGAACACATTTGTAATAATCTGAATAAAGATTTATTTTAAAAATTAAAAATAAATAAAAATAAAAAGTCACTGGTGCAATTGCCATTCAAGGCACTTGCTCAGATTGTGGGCTAGATAAATGTGGGGCATGTAGAAGGCAGACAATGATGTTCTCTCTCATCAATGTTTCTATAACTCTCTCTCTCTCTCCATTTCTCTCTCTAAGAAATCAATAAAAATATATATTTTTTAAATTCATGCCCAAGAGGGCTCAGCATGGAATGACAGTTTCACATGTCCTCTGGGTAGCTGGCCCTGTGTCCCTGTGAGTGCTCTTGCCCTGAGAAATGCCCACGTGCTCTGCTCTGAGCATCTGCAGGAACAAACAAGGCAAATGCATGGCGAGATGGAAGGAGCAGCACGCGGACACATCTCATGCTGCACATCAGCGGTGAAAGCTGCCACACTCTGACGGTGCATTTTAATTGGATGCAGGGAAATGGACAGGCAGAAAAGCCCAAAGTCAGCAAAAGTGGGTATTTGTCTGGCTTACCCATGGATTCTGGAAGATTGAAAGAGAGCTTGTTACACAACAGCACTTGTCAGATGAAGAAATTGAGGTTTAAAGAAATTGAGGTTCACTGGAATCACCCAAAGAATTTTGGAAGCTGCCCCTCCCCTTAGCACCTGTGGTCTTTCATTGCTTGAAATATGGTCCAACTTTGCTGCCATGAGAAGCAAGGAAAAGTGCACCTTCCTATGTGGCCCAATGCACAGGCTAGACCCCCTAAGCATGAATCTAAGCATAAATCCTGCTCCACACATTGTCTACCTTTGCATGAAATGTCTTTAAAAGAAACATGAAAAATCATGAGCAAATAAATTGTCCCCAGTTTCCAAAATATTTCTAGCCTTGTGACTTAGCCACGTAAAAGGGCCCCTTGCAAATATGCTGCTCATTATGTCTAACTAGTCTTTTATTGCAAGTAGACAGTCCCAGAAATTGTTGTCACATTTCATATATTTCTTTAGGATTAATATGAAATGTGACAACTATAGATAATTTATACAGAACACCCAAAACTATTGATAGTAATGACTTCATATTATTACTGTTGAATTGTATTACCTACATGAATCAGATTCATGTTTATAAATGTTATAAACTGTTCTGCTATCCTTATACTACACTCACACATGATCATTGTCTTTGAGAGTTTAGGAAATAGCCATTTCCTCATGACTTAGGGCAAAAAAAAATTTAGCTTAAATTATTTTACTATTTGTGCTCCATGAAAAAGGAAAGAATAATTTATTTCTGACAGTCAATTTCTTTTACTTATGTGTAAATCTGTTATGTTTAGTTTGCATTTAAAATTGTTACAACAGAGTTTTATTACATAAAACTATATAAATATGTCAATTTTGCATACCTAAATTGAGTGGCTCATTCAGATATTTGCCCTCAATAAAAACAAAAATAAAAACACCAAAATGAAAAAGCTTCCACTAAGGAAAACCAAATTGCTTCTATAGGGATTAAAATTAATTTGGGTACAGCTTTTCTTGTGCTCCACAGGATGCTCTGAAATAATGTAAAGTCTACAACTTGAAATGAAAAGAGTATTTTGAACCAGCATCTTATGTCTATTCCAGCCAGAGGATCTAAAGAAAACATTTTTAGTTACACAAAGGCCCAGGCTCCGCTGCCTGTTCTCAGTCCAGAGCTGCCCGGTCTTCCTCGGGGTACTTGCTGCTTCTCTCAGGCTTTTATTTCCTCTTTCCATATAACGTCACTTGAAACACACCGTAGTGCTGCAGGACTGGGGTCATTTGTGGATCCAATTACCAACATTAGCCCAGTTCATCCCCATTGCAGTTCCCATTTCTACAGGGAGAGGAACTATTTGACTCAAATCTAGATCAGGGCCCTGACTCAGATTCCATTAGTTGTAGGCTAAGGCATGGCCACCTGGTAGCAACACACCCACACTATGGGAGATGGAGGCATGGGGGATGCATTTTATTTCAGAAGGAGTGAAGTAGAAATGACTGTATCAGCTTGATTATAAAATATAATCAGAAAGGCTGAGATTTGCTTGGTAACTTATTTCTAATGTCCGAAATTCCTAATATTCAGTGACAAAAACATCTAACTCCAGGCATTGCTGGGAAGGGTTATATGATAAACATATCATGTGCCTAGCTCTGTGTCTAAAATATAATAGATAACTAATGGGAGCTTCCTCTCCTTATGTCAATCAATGAGTTAATTTAAGTGCGAAGAAAAAAAAATATTTTTTGCATAAATGATTTAAGTGATCATGATCCGCAGGTTTTGGGAGAGAAAATACATTAAAATCAAAATGTACCCTCATTTGCTGTCAATGCTCTCCCTAACTTGTCCCAATTAACAAAGCATTTTCATTATTGACGTAGGTATTCAGGAGCTTCTGAATTGGGAGATAGGTAGATGATAGATAGATAGATAGATAGATAGATAGATAGGTAGATAGATAGATGATAGATAGACAGATAAAAGGAGAGAGAAATCTTTATGTATTGCTTTCATAGCCTTCTCTACTGTTGCCCACTCTACTTAGTCAACTTGTTTTCTCACTGAGAAACAACATATGCCTTCCACCCTTTGGTTCCCTTAACACATGAAGCTACGCCCAACTTAGATGCATGTGCTGTTGGTACTCTACAAGTCCATTGTGGGATTTCCTTTAATTACCCATACTTTACTCATGCTGTCATCCTAAATATATCAATAGTTTACATTGTTTAAGCTCTGGCTTGGTAGCTCAGCTGTTTAGAGTATCATCCCACTATACCAAGGCTGTGGATTTGATCCCCTGTTAGTGCACATACAAGAGTCAACCAATAAATCCTACATAATAAAGAGCTAATATGCTAATTAGACCAAACAACAGAAGAACCATCCAGATGACCTTCTGGACAAAGCTGTGCATCGGGCCTCTAGTGTATAAATAAGTGGGACAACAAAAGGAAGTTTCTCTCTCTTTTCCCCTTCATCTCTCTCTAAAATCAAGAAATAAAAATTGGGTTGGGGAGGGGAGTTTAAACTGTTTAAAGAAACATTCTTTGAATACTATAGCCTCTATCTGCCTCACCTTTCTATGAAAATCTGTGTTCAATGACCATATGACTGCTTACTTTATTGCCTTCTTTCTCTAGTTACTTTTCATGCATTGTTTTTGTCTTCCTAACCACCATGTACCCAACCAAACAGCACACAGCTCCTGGTTAGTGTCATTCAAGGAATTCCTAGTTATTGTTTATGCCACATCTTCTTTAATTTTTAAATAATTTTATAACACTTGATGTGTCACTGAGAATAATGTATTATTTATATGCAGTTCATCTTGCAGTATAAAATAAATATTGTGTCATCATTTTTATATTAGCTACATGACCTAGAAATAAGTATATAATGTTAATTCCAGTGCGCCATAACTACTTAAATGTAATTCAAATGAAAACTCCCTTGACACTTAACACCCAAAATAGTGCATGGCTTTACTATACATAGCAAGCTAAACTATGTTCAGTTGGTTTTACAAAGAACATGCAAATTATTCAGAAATAATGATTCATATAGTTCACTTTATTTTTTTCTGTTGACTGTAAGTAACCATAATATGTTCACAAACAGAAATAAATCAATTACAGTTGGACCCACAAGAAGTAACTCTTGAATAACAGCCTGTTGCCCTAGAAGTCAGAACAGTAACTGCCAGAATTTGAGTATACTGCGTGCACAATCGGGTAGCATCATTTCAAATGAATTACACTATTTTCCCTTAAGAATTTGTAATAATGTTCAATAATAAATAATAACCTATAGGGCAAGTATAAATGGAGGTGGGATGTAGAGTAGTAATTTACCAGAGACTCAACTCCACAGGCTAAATTGATCTATGCTGATTGCTCTTCCTGTACAATGTGCTTCTGCAGATAATAGCAAACTCCAACCTGCTCCCCAACCTGCCAACTTCAATTCACTTCTGTTTACATTGCTTATTATTAGACACTACAAGGAAACTCTATAATTCAACCAACACTTCCATCTGTAGTTACAAGCACTTTCCAAAACAGAAAAAAATGACCATTTCATGTAATAAAGGCACTGTAATAGCAAATCAGAATTTAGTCTTGTAGCACTTAAATATTTTCAAAACTGTATGAATGGGTGGTCTAACCAACAAGACTGAACATTTATACTTCAGAGGAAAATTTCCCTGGAAAAGTCAGAATTTCAGTTTCCTAATATGGGGTAACATACATCTTTTAGAATTTGTCAGACCATCTTTTAGAATTTCTGATCAGTAATAAATCAGGACACAATTATATAATTTCATAGAAATGTTACATTGCAGGTGAGTCTTTTACAGCTTATTTCAGTTTTGAGGAGAGCCTCCGAGAGAAGTGGAAGAAAATTAGTCAAAAATGTGTTTAATTTTAAAAAGCACCACATTTCCTGAACCAATATTCTCAAAAACTATTATTCATGACTAGGAGAGAATACTTTAAAAATATCCATCCTTTGTAAATAAGAACACAATCCTATTGTATGGTGTGCACACTGTTAAAATACTTCCACATCATATATACAAATGTGCATGCAACGACTTCTGAAGCCCACTTTCCCCATTTTACTATTTAACTATTTCATCACCCTTTCCATGACTCAACTAGACTGAGCATCAGGGGAAATACCCAAGAGGAGACAAAACTCCCAACCTGATGTCCCAGCTAACAATTGTTTTATGAAGGTTTATTACAGATTAATTTGTTTTATCTTTTTAATATTTTCCCCTCTCTATCACTGTCAAAACTCTTCATACATCTTAAATGCAGGCACCACCTTATTTATTATTAGTAGCCTTGTGCAGGAATCCGTGCGCCAGTAGCTCACCACTAGCTCATTGCCACCCTCCAGTAGCTCTCTACCTGACACCCACCATCCTGTAGCTCCCTCTGCCCCTCTGCCGCCCCCTTCTCCCCCCAGCTTGCTGCCCCACCCTCCTGCTGATCCGTGACCTGGTCATTACGCAGTACACTTCATGGCCAAACAACCATTTGAATATCACGTCTTTATTCTATAGGATAGTCACAGCAGAATGGCAGATGGGGGTTTTTATGGAGAAGGAAACCACTGTCTTCCAAACACTGAAGGAATGATTGCACCTAAACAGGAGTCCTCTCCATTCCCTGTAAGTAACAGCAAATGGCTCCCTGCTGCAGAAGGGACCACCTCAAGCTTAGGGGTTGACAGAGTGGGTGCTTGTTTCCCAGCATAGAGACGTGCATGGTGTTGCTGGGCAGGCGGGATGGGAAGCACCTCTAACTTCACACCCGTTCGCAGGCTCAGACCGATGATGCAGAATGTGATGGGTGCTCCATCCCTGTGTACAGCCTTCGGGGACGTCTTCTCCCTCAGGGAGTCCCGCCCTGACGCTCTCTGAAACCTGCCCTTTGATGGCCTTTTTGGCTCCAGTCCAGCCACTCTGCTCACATTCTTTGCACCAGCACCTGACCCTTTCCACCTCCTGACCCCTTCCGCCTCCCATGGGCTGTGCTCTCTCCCACTGCCAGGCCCCCTCCTGGGCTCTCCTCCATGCCTGCGGCTCCTCTCTATGGAACCCACTTCTTCACGTTCACATGGAGGCCTTCTACCTGCTTCAGCCTAAACGTCACTCCCGGGAGTTCCAGATGCAACCCCTGACTCCTTGACCTCCTCCTCCCCTAGGACATGGTATTTAGTACCACTGTGGCATTTGTAGTATTCGTATACCGCTAGTTCTTCTTTGCTCCTTGGATACACTTGAGGGAATAAAATCTTGGAAGAGGAGCTATCTAGCACATGACTAGCCACCAACAGCCATCGTTGCAGAAATGCTGGGTAAGTAAATGGGGGGAAGTTACTTTGTACGGGAACTTGACAGTGTGAGCCTCACAGTAATTAGTGTTAGTAGTAAAACCAGGAAAAACAGAACAAAATGTATGTGACATTTTAACATTAATTCTAAATGAAAATGGACAAGGTATATCAATAATTTTAAAAAGTATGAAGAAAACAAAATATAGAATGGTTTACATTAACATTTAACACTAATGTCTGTTTTTAAAAGTTACACATAAAACTAAAAAGTAAAAGTTAAATGAGGAACATTTTTGCATCAACTTAATGGACAAGTCATATTTTTAATATGCATAAACTTTTTAAAAGACACAAACACATTAGAAAATGGGCGTTTAAAAAACTATTATAAATTGAAAGACTTTTCTTAAAAGGTAAATCCTCTCTAGTATTAAAAATATGAAATAAAGTAAGTATACTTTAAATTAGGGAAAAATGTGTGTGTGTGGCGGGGGGAGGTGAGATGGCAGTGGAAGTGCAATGAGATAAACATTTCACATGTTCGATGTTGGATTCAAAGTTGCAAGTTTTCCAAAAGGAAATATGCCCACACGCGTGAAGAGTCTTAAAAATCTGTGTATATTTTACTCTGGATTTCCAAATGGAAGACTTTATTCTAAGTGAACAATGGAGGCTATGTTTCAGAACAGATGTCATATGTTAAAGTAACATTTAGCATAATGCATATTTGGAAATTAAATTTTCAAAAGTAGGTTTATGATTACTTACATGAGATATAGTTCATAATGTGAAGAATATTATCCAGTGGCCTGCAGAGGCTCTCGGAAGGCAGGCAGGGAACACCACTTCCTCCTCTGTGGGACCCGCCTCTCCAGTGTGGCCTGAGGGCCTGGGAACTGGACTCTGACACGGAGTTTGGTGGCTCTGCAGAGCGCTGCCCAGGCCCTGGCTGTGCTCACAGCTATGGGCATGAGGTTGGTATGGTCCTGCCTTTCTTTCCCCTGCTCTGTAACCTGTCCACGCTCACTCTGGAACTCTGGCCTTCTGAAAGAAAAAAAAGAAGAAGAAGAAGAAGCCTAAGTATCGATGAGGTCTATTCCTATGTTTTGGGTTATTACAACCCTCCTCAAAATAATGAGGGAGTCAAGTACCTGCTCGCACACTTGATAGAGAAGAATCAGAGGAAAGAGAAAGAATAAAAAGATAATATCTGAAAACATTATTATATACATTTTGAACGGATTTCTCACAATCAAGATAAAATAAACATTCATTATTATTTTTTTCTATTTTTATGGCACCATTAAAATTAACTCATGTGAGATCTTTTTGATTAATTTTGAGAAAATTAACTGACTAACTTTCTGAGAAAATCAGCTTTCCAAATCATCTACTCAATAATCACATTTTTCATTAATTTAAATGTCAAATCTATCCTATACCAAAAAAAAGTCTAGTACAAGGCACTATACTTATATTTATAAATTTTAATTTTGTTCCATTGATCTATTTTTTGTTATATTCATATAGCATGCATTAGTAATTCTTTATGGTAGGTTTTTCTGTTCATTATTATAAATTGGCATAATTACATAGTTTGGTATAGTGCCCGTGCTTTGTGAGGGCTGATAACAAGATTCAAAGTTCTGCTCTTCACAGTAAAGCAGGTTTTCTGAGAAAGGATTTTAGACACGGTTTCACCTTTATAATTAAGCCATGAATGTGTTCTCTCTCTGGCCTTGATCAGTAGTCGGCAAACTCATTAGTCAACAGAGCCAAATAACAACAGTACAAAGATTGAAATTTCTTTTGAGAGCCACATTTTTTAAGTTAAACTATATAGGTAGGTACGTTGTTATTAACTTAATTAGGGTACTCTTCAATCGCATGTACATGTGCACCCGCACGTGGTATTTTGTGGAAGAGCCACACATAAGGGGCAGAAGAGCCACATGTGGCTCGCGAGCCACGGTTTACCGATGACTGGCCTAGATTGATCTTTAACTAATGAGCACTGCGATTGGTGTGACGTCACTGAAGCCTCATGGGATGTTCGCTTCCCTCTTCTCTGGCTGCATTTCTCCAGCATCCTTGGTAAGTTACACTCTTAAATTTCACTTCTGCTCACTTCCAGGCAGGGCGTGTGCGGCAGCTGCTCTGAAACCCTCGCTCCTGGTGAAGAACATTCAGTCGCCTGAGGTTCCCAATGATCTGAAGTCTGACCCTGACTCCCGGGGACCTGCCTGAACCTTCACGTTAGACTCAGCTCTGTGAGGGCTGCGGGAAACCCGAGCTAGTGGCCAAGCCGGGGAGGCAGCTCCTGGGACCAGGGGTTAAGGCTAATTCTGTAAGAACTCCATTTATCGGCACATTTCCTGCTGCGCTTGGGCCACACGGTTTGTCATTTGCCTGCCACCACCATATTCTTTCCAAAAGGTGCTGCCGGACACAAACACACTCTGGGCCCAGGAAGCTACTGCACACCACAGCCCATCCCAGTGAGAAGCAGCCTGCGGCCCGGGAAATGTGTTGAGAATGTACAGTTCTCTCTCTCTCCTGCTCCGCACTGCTGAGGAGGCAGTTTCAGGGACAGAGCCTGAGGCCACGCACAGAGCGGGCATCAGAGCTGGCCCCCAGCCGGCATGAGCTGGAGGTGGCAGCGGCATGACTCCGTGTGCGAGCAGAACTGAGACTCTCAGCAAGCAGACCAGACATCTCAGCCTGGAAAGGAAAGTCTGCTGAAAGCGTGCTGAAAGCGCTACTGTCTTCATCAGCGTGGTGCTGGGAAATTGATCAGAAAAAAAACGTAGAAAGAAAAATTAGATTGAGAGAAAGCACTAAATGCATTGCCTTGCCTCAGCATATGTTTACAATTTCTTTGCAAGCCTAAGAAGTCAGCGTGCTTGAGCCCCAGCTCCTCATTGCTCTGTTAAGCCACAAGGATGGAGGGGTCTGTGTGCCCTTGTCTCTCAGGGCAAATACTGTGCGATCCCTGGGTTGATCACTGCTTTCTTTCTTGCTCTTCTCATAGCAATTCTCCTGCAAATATGATTTTTTTTTTCTTTTTTAATGCCACCTTCCTCTATCCCATTCTTTTTCATTCTCAGCGCTGCCTTAATGAAGCCATATGTTGTTTCGTTCAGGACATATGGCTGCAGCATCCCAGTCTGAGCTCCTTGGTCTGACCCTGTCTTGGGCTCTTTAAGCCAATCTGCATCTTCCTAGAGCCACGCTGTCTGCCACGGCGCTCCCCACTCAGTCTGCTGAGCAGCAGTGTCTGCACCTGGTTCCCGAACCCCTGCAGCCAGGACCCCGGGCATTTGGACTTGCTTCTCCCTCCTTTGAGGGTTTTCTCAGACTCTGCCCCAGCGACCCGGCCCCTCAGGCTCCCGTGTCTTTCAGTGGGGACCCCAGGCTCCGTGTCCAGGTCTATAAAGCGGAGCCGCAAACTTCTCCTTTGAATGAACTGCACATCCCAGCAGGTGGCCTCCGCACACATGTCCCCGCACAACCTGCGTGCGACCACGGGTTCCCCCTCCTCCAGGAGAGCCGCTCTCCAGGTAACAGCCTCCTGCTGCAACACCGAGGAGCTTCCTACCACACCCTCAGACCTGCCCCAGAAGGCATTCCATGTCCGCAGGCTCCAATGCAGACACAAAACCAGCCGACGTGCATATTAACAAATGCACTGCATGGAACTAGCTCCCATGACTGTGGGGCTGGGCAGGCAGGTCCCACCCCTGAGACCAGCCGCTAGGGAGGCAGGCTGGGCTTCTGGGGCCTGAGCCGAAGCTGCCCTGGGAGGCAGAACCCCCCGCCCCCCGGAAGCTGTGGTTGCGCTCTGAGGGCCTTCAGAGAACTGCCCTGCTCACCCAGAACAATCTCCTTCATTTACAGTGAGCCAGTCCTGAACTGTAATCATGGCTGCGAACGCCTGCGCAGCACACCGAGACGAGTGTGTGATTAGATAACAGGGACTGCGGCCCAGCCAAACTGCCATGTTCCAAATGGAGTGAGTGGAAAGCAAAACTCCATTCGTTTGATCGCCTGCCTTCACAGTGGCAGAGGGTGAGCTGGGAGGAGACTGGGATTGGGGAAGTGAAAATGACCACCTGGAGCCCAACAGGAAAAGTACCGGCTTCTTGTCCACAGAAGTTCCCCTGCTTCACTGAAAGCCTGCGTTTCACGTCTCAACATCGTTCCTGGGAATCAGGTCTCTGCTGGCACGCCCTGTCCTACCTGCATCCCAGATGACAGCTTCCCTCCGGCTCACCCAGCACCATGGGCAGGGTGGGGCTGCTCAGGCAGGTAAGGCAAAGGCCCTCCTCTAGCAGTCCCAGTAGGAATTTACCATCTACACTTGTGTTATTATTCATCTTTAGAATGATCCCCCAACATAATTAGTCCATGTGCAATTTTGTGTTTTCCAGATACCATAGGTCAATGGCGGTCATGACCATGCTGGCCCTGTCAAACTGAAACTCCTTTTGAAACTGGACCATCGATGGGCCCGTGCTGCTTGAGCCAATTCAGCAGAGACAAGGTTGAAGCACACATGAGCATTTATTCCAATATCGCCTTCAGTGCTGGAGAGCAGCAGGCCATCCACACAAACCTGCTCTGGCCCCACCATAAACCTGCAGCTTATATTGGTAGGACAAAGATTACGTTGGGAAGTAGGCAAAAGGGCTAATGGGCAGTTCACAGATATGCAAGGACTGGGGTCCTCAAAGGGCTTAGTGATATGCCAGGGCTAGGTCTTCAAAGGGCTGGCATTCCGGTTTCTGCAGCACAGTGGTTCCTCTCTCCATGCAATAGGCAGCTCCAGGGGGAGGGCGGCTACAGTCCCAGGTGAGCTCCCAGGTCCTCCCAGGAGTGCGGCTGCCAGCCAGGCTAGACTGTGCCTTCTCTAATCAGAACAAACCACTGGGCTAACAGAGCAGGATTCACATTCCCACAGTTCTAGCTGGTTCCCCAGCATTCGGTCTGCCCTGTCACTTCATTGAACAATCACCGCGGTGGCAGAGCAAGCAGAAGCGGGCGAGAGATCAGTGCATTCACCGCAGCCCTGTGTATGCGGCACAATCTGCTCTGGCCCATCTCCTTTCTCAGCTCCTTCGTCCTTTCCTCTCCTCCTCACTGCACACAGAATAACACCCCCCCCTCCCCCCCGCACCCTCTCAGCCACACTCATACCTCTGGGTCGGTGCCTGGTCTGCCATTCTCACTCAGATTCCAGCCCCACCCCCAGCCTAAGCCATGCTTTAGCAGGACCCTCAATGGCACCCCCAGCCAGGGCCCTGCCATCTCCTGGGAGTTATTCCAAGTGTGGGGTTGAAGAATAACTCCTCAAAGGCATGACAAATGACACTGCTTTTCAAAATGTTGTTTGTGTAGTGATTTGATGAAGCACAGCTCTCAATATAAGTCTCATGCTCTCCAGGGTACTAAAGCAGGAAAATGCATCGACATCTTTTTATTGTCCCTGCCATCACATGGTGATCCGTGGGTCTATTTCTTAGAATAGCCAGACCTCAACTTACAACCAATGACAAAATTAAACTCTGTCATTTTTTGGAACTTGGAATGTCTTTTCCAATGGAAAGATGTTATTAAAGATGTTAATTTCCTGAAATAAACTTTTAAAAACCTCAAGGTAGAATTAATGGAGCAGATTAGGCTCCAAATATTATATAAAATATATATAATATTTTTTTTTTCAGTAAATGCTATTGAAAATGCCTAAGCTTCACTTTGGGACATCAGGAACTCATCTTCCTACCATATAAGTGTGGATAGAAGGGGCCACATGCTGACCTGACAGCGCAGGGGAGGCCTGCATGGTGGCCTTGCAAATTCAGACCTAAAGTCACCACAAAGGATGGTCTGAAATTAAACTTTAACTAAAAGCAGTGATGGTGGGTTGTTACATCCTAAGTGAAGTGTAGTAGCAACTATACTTAGGTAAAAACTGCTGTTTGAATTTTAACCCTGCTATTCTGGCTTCTGCACTCACTTACTTGCTTAAACAATAGGGTAGTTACCTCAGCTTCCAGATTAAGACCTGGAAAGTCACAAAGGTAACTTTCCTGTGCCCATGGACCACGAACACAGGAGATGAATTCCCACTGACTCAGTAGCTCCAGGAGTTGAGACTATAGATGACCTTTAGAAATTATTAACCCTGCTCAGTTCTGCTTTTGTACAATCTGCTTTTGCAAGATAGGTCCACATTCCAATGTCCGGCATTTAGAATTTAGAGTTTAGATACAGGCGTCCTCAAACTTTTTAAAGTGGGGGCCAGATCACGGTCCCTCAGAGAGCTGGAGGGCCGGACTATATGAACTACTAATTCCTACTGTAACACCTCGGCTGCGCTCACTGCCCAAAAAACCTGGCGGGCCGGATCAGACTCCTCTGTGGGCCGCATGTGGCCTGCAGGCCGTAGTTTGAAGACCCCTGGTTAGAACAAAGGAAATTTTTTGTAGTTTAGACCTTTAAAAGGACCACCTACTCCTGGGACAGTGCAGACATGAGGGTGGACTCCACCTGCGTGTGGTACTCTCGCAGCCATCCTGGCCAGCCTGCTTTTTTAAATCAATTATCAGCCTCTGGTGGTCCTATTTTGACTCCAGGATTCAACTCCACAATACTAAGCCCATATTTTCACAGACAAGGCTACCCTTACCTTAACTGAGCTATCTGTCTTTTTTATCTGTAATGATGTTGTAGAAGACCGAAGAAACCCAAGTGACGCTTAGAGAAATGGAGTTACACAGCTTATTACACCAGTGGTCAGGGAGGAGTTGCCTCCAAAGTCTGAGCTAACCAATATGGTGGAAGCTTTCCCTTTATACCCTTTGGTTTCTTTGTCTCCAAATATGGATTATACTTTTGGATCTTTTGAGTGCTTTGCAAAAAGCCCCATGTGCTGGGTTGGAGGCAGTGAGACTATATCTAAGGGCCTCACCTGGCACCAGTGCTGATAACCCCCTTCGAGGTTGTGTATTGTCCGTGGTTTATGGCCTCTGTAAAATGTGAGCATATAGGTAACCGGTCTTGCAAGACCAGATTGTGGAGAAAGGGGCAGTGACTTAATTATAGATTATCAAGAATGCACATTAGGTTACTGCTCAGATTCAAATTGCTAACCCTTCTTCCATCCCCCCCTCCCACCCCCAACATCAGGGTTACATTGGAATTAGACTTTCAGCCTTCTCGATAACATACCCTTGAAATGTCTGGGTAACTTGTAACTTCCCTTTTTCTAGACCCCTTGGGGCACATCCTAATGTGCCTGTATGCCAGGACAGAGACCACAAATTCCTTCATTGTTATAGTGTTAATTGTTCCTGCATCCACCTAAGCATGCGTCCATCATTTTACCTTATATCCAATCCCAGGGGTTTCCCTGCTTTGCTTTCTCCCGCCTCTCCAGTCTATCCCAATGGATTTCATGTAACCCATCTATGTCCCTTCCTTTGATTGCAATGTATAAATACAGATGTAACCCGCCATTCTCCTGGGCATCATCCCAATCCTCTGAGGTTGTCCACAGTTTGGTTCAAATAAACTCACAAAAATTATTTACAGGTTTCAATGGTTGTTTTTCTTATGGGTTTGTTTGTTTTTACATTAACACAAGGCATTGGATAGCAGCCAAGTGGGTATTTTGTAGTTGCAGATTTCACCCACTGGATGTGTACATGAAGTATGGACACAATGCATGAGTTTTCTGAGTAAATATTAATGAATAGGCAGACATCCCCTCTCCTGTTACCACAGAGGTGAGAGTTGCCACTTTGATATCAAGCAGCAAGAACCGCAGATAACACTGGATCAACCCTTGCATTGGACACTTCCCTTTTGCAAAAGTTAATTTTGAAAAAAACCTAACCTTCCCTTGACATTGTGTAAATAATTTAGTTGCCCCCAAATCTGGCAATTAAAGAGCAGGTATTGGTGTGATAGAAACTGTATATATTTAAATAGTTTGTTCAAACGAAGGCAAACATTAAAGGTTCCACCAGGAGAGTTGACCCTCTCTGTCCTCCCAAAAGTCTCAGATCTCTTTCCATCCCCATTTTAGGAGACTTGACTAAAAAGTGTGGAGCACATGAAACATGCGCTCAGCTGGAGCAAGGAGATAACGGAGACAGACAGAGCTCCCTGGCCTGGCGCACAGGGAGGGAAAAGCCTGCCTCTGAGCCCTGAGACTAATTACATTAGAGGCATATTTAGTAATATCATTTAATAATTTTTTCCAGGATACTTAAGCATGATTTTAATATATACCTTTTAACCTGTACCTCATGTTCCATTATCCATAATTATGCTGTTTGCTTATTATTCCTTTTAAATTACAATGATTAATTATACACATTACATAATTGAATTATGAAAAATGATTAATTATCGTTGTATTATTGTTTAATTATACGACATATTTCACTTTAACTAGAAAATGCAAAGTTCTTTAACTCTTGGGCTAACTGCATTGTCGTGGGGGTAATTAGCCTGGATTTCGTTACAGGTGAAGTGAGTGATTCACCCAAGGTGAAGCAAGACTATGGAACCAGGAATAGCTCAGAGTGCAGAACTTTTAGCCATTTTAAAAACAAACAAACAAATAAACAAGCAAACAAAGAAGGTGATTTCTTTCCGATGAATAATATGACTCCTCTTAACGAATATGCTCTTTCCTTTTCTGGAAGCCTGTGTTCATAGAGGGTTTCAGAGAACATAGCTCAGGAGGCTGTTGGCTGAGCATGTGAACATGAAGCCGGTGACACAGTCCTCACAGCCCCGCCTAGGAGCCTGCAAGGTCCTGGCACCTGGACCAGCTCCGGGGGCTCACTCCGCAGGTGGCCCCCAGACAGACCTGTCCCCAGGTGACTGCACCAGAGAGCTGTCATCTGGGACGTATGATGCTCTCACTTGCTTTCTATTATAATGCATATCCACAGTGGGGAATGGGAAATGGAGAAATGAAAGAAATTGGTAAAAGTTATTTTAAATCACAAGGCAGCTTTGTTTTTTTTCCTCCCTCAGGAAGTAGTTAAATCTCTTCTTGAGTCAATTGCATCTGGTTGAGTCCATGACCAGAACGGATCTTTTGACTACTGTAAAAATTAAGACCCAAGTCTTAACTAGGAAAAAAGAGGAAACAGAAATGAACAACAATAATACTGGCCTACATTTTAATCTCTTGGATGAATATTTATATCTCCCGAGAGAAAGGTCTTATTGCACAAAATTAGAATAGAGTACCAGCCACCCTGTGCGTTGAATTGTGGGGAAGGCAGGCCAGTTGATGTATTTGGCTACTGGGCTTTGCAGGAACACTGTAGTTTCCGTTGCCTGTAGGTAGAACACTTAAATTAATTTCTCCACCAAAGTCCACACAGCGAGTGGAAGAGATTCTAAAACGTAGATTGGAAAGTTGTTATGAAGGGCAAACAAAAATGCTGAGCAACAAAAATTAAAATTAAAATACAGGTCCACTCTAATCAACACACTGGGACTTTTAGCATCTAGAAGTGTTAATATTATTTCAAAAATTTTAGATTTACATGTTTATGAGTGTGTGTGTTCACATCAAAATCTACAAGCTATCTATCACAGTACCTCTTAAAAAAGAAATGCAAAAACCTAGCTAATATATTTATATTTGAAGAGAAATTATAAAATAAAATAAAAAGGATCGCATACAGCCTAAACCGGTTTGGCTCAGTGGATAGAGTGTCAGCCTGCAGACTAAAGGGTCCTGGGTTCGATTCTGGTCAAGGGCATATTCTTTAGTTGCAGACACATCCCCAGTAGGGGGTGTGCAAGAGGCAGCTGATCTATGTTTCTCTCTCATCGATGTTTCTAACTCTCTATCCGTCTCCCTTCCTCTCTGTAAAAAATCAATAAAATAAAATTTTTGAAAAAGGATCGCATACAGCATATACTAACTTGCTTCTCAATATTGTTCTGGTAAGCACTTCAAATAACAAATTCCCTAAGGTGAATATGATTAAACTATGGTAAGCATATTTATTGCAAGCAGTCTTCTTTCATTCTTGACTATGCACAACAGACCTAAGAAATATCCTTCTGTGCGATGTCTCTGGATTTGGCATCTGACTGCAGATACCATGGTTACAGTGCCAAGTGTTAGGCATGAAATTGTAGGCTGGAAAATGCATCAAAATTGATATATTGGCTTTTGAGGACACCCAGCCACATCTGCACCTGATCACAGCTTTGTTTATGAAGAAATGCTTGTCTGTGAGATGAGGTGATGTGGGCCATTAGTGATAGATGGAAGCCAGGAGATAAAGAAAAGATGATTACTTTTTATAACCGGTTCCCTACCAGAATGCCGCACTGCGCAACAGCTAATAAAACTGTTCTAATAACTTTGAACCCAAGAGGTAATTTACATTTTATTAGGGTGAAGAGATTTGAAATTGTTTGTTGCAGAAGATTAAAAAGAGGGGAAATAAAGAGAGAGAAAGAGACTGAAGCTTGAATTAGAAATGAGATTTGTGATTTTTCTTTTTGATTCACAGAAAAGCAACTGTCTGCGCTGTGTTATAACTTCACATACTGCCCGACCAGTTGTGGGAAAATTGACTCTTTAAATGTGATGATGCTGAAAAATGGTGTTTCAGAAAGGAAAGATTTCTTTCTTTTTCTTTTTTAACATTACTGTCTCCTGCAGCATTTCACTAATGAGATACATAATACAATTATATAACTCATGCATTATTTACCATCACTCCTGAATTTCCATCACTTGATTTGAGATCACTCACATGCCTGAAAGCAGAACAGCCCTAGGCATTTCAAAGTTTGAATATAAATCACCTATATAGTTTAAGAACCTCATGTTAAATAAGATACCCAATTCCCTAGCCTCAATTAAATGTGAAAAAGAATATGTATTTTTGCATAATAATGACTTCATTTACATATTGCCATATTTCCTTTGTTCGCTGGACACATTTTTATGGAGCGCCCGCTGGTACAAGGTGCCATGAAGGGGATGTATGAGACGGTTTAATTTAATTAAGAAATCCTTACTCTAGCATATTCCACACCTACCATGCAAGCAACTGGCAAAAATACTTTGGTAACTTGCTGGCATAAATTACAATATTTACAGAGATAAGATGCCATTCCATAGACGGAATTACCATCAATGTAATAACAAACATTTATGTGCCCAAACCATGACATTAAGCGGCAGATTTATAGGGCGGTGTGCTGGAGTCAGCTTGTTTTGTCTCAAGGGAGAGCAGTGAGCCTCTCCTTACAAATCAACATTCAAAAATGTCAAGTTTCTGGCCTGAAATTGGCCTCCATGGAAGTACTTACAACAGAGGAATTGTCAACGAGCACAGCCTCGTGTTGGTGTTGCTTTCAGGAGCTGTTGTTGCACACACCTGCAGCACAGCGCTGGGCTCACAAACTGGACCCACACACTGGACCCACCACACTGGGCCCACTCACTGGGCCCATAGCACTGGACCCATAGCACTGGGCCCACTCACTGGACCCATAGCACTGGACCCATAGCACTGGGCCCACACACTGGACCCATAGCACTGGACCCATAGCACTGGGGCCACAGCACTGGGCCCATAGCACTGGACCCATAGCACTGGGGCCACAGCACTGGGCCCATAGCACTGGACCCACCACACTGGGCCCACACACTGGACCCATAGCACTGGGCCCATAGCACTGGGCCCATAGCACTGGGGCCACAGCACTGGGCCCATAGCACTGGACCCACCACACTGGGCCCACACACTGGACCCATAGCACTGGGCCCATAGCACTGGACCCATAGCACTGGGCCCATAGCACTGGGCCCACACACTGGACCCATAGCACTGGACCCATAGCACTGGGGCCACAGCACTGGGCCCATAGCACTGGGGCCACGGCACTGGGCCCATAGCACTGGGGCCATGGCACTGGGCCCATAGCACTGGGGCCATGGCACTGGGCCCATAGCACTGGGGCCATGGCACTGGGCCCATAGCACTGGGGCCATGGCACTGGGCCCATAGCACTGGGGCCACGGCACTGGGCCCACACACTGGGCCCACACACTGGACCCATAGCACTGGGGCCACGGCACTGGGCCCATAGCACTGGGGCCATGGCACTGGGCCCATAGCACTGGACCCACCACACTGGGCCCACACCCTGGACCCATAGGACTGGGCCCACACACTGGGCCCACACCCTGGACCCATAGCACTGGGCCCGTAGGACTTGTCTAAGGACAGGATGTGGGAATGCACACCGGACGGCGGGAGCAGAGCTGCTCACACAGGGAGCCTCGAAGGGATGCCGACCCTGGGAGGCCACCAGGGTGAAACCATTGACCCGACACGAAACTTAATTGAGGGATAATTTATAGGAGAATGTTAATTGAACAATGAATCACTTAGTATGAAGGATAAAATACATGTGCATTGATTACTCAAAAGCAAACAGATGATTGAAAAGAGCTTAGGAGGCCACTAAGCCAAGGACTTCTGCACAGTGAGCAAGAGGCAGGAAGAAGCTGTCAAATTCCAGAGCCTGGCCTGAGACCACAGGGTGTGAGTCCTTGCTGGCTCTTTCTCGGAAGGTGGGGACTGAAGCAGGAGGGTATTAAGTAAAAAATTAGTGATTCTCTTTAGAGAGTGCTCTCCCCCTAACACACTGTCCCCAGGAAATAGACAGCTCTCATGTCAACATCCAGAATATTCTGGTGAGGTGGACACTGGCTTCCTACAAGGCTCAGGGCTTCTCAGGCTGCATTTGAGGGGATGGCTGATGAGGGGCAGGGGCTATACCTGGTCACCGCCAACAGAAATCAACGCACAGTTAAACATAAATCCTAGCACAATGCCAGATGGGAATTCTGGTCTAATAGCGTTACAGCCATCGTGCCAGACTAAACACATGACAACAGAAAGAGGAGAGTGAATGCAACCACTCGAGTGGAGTGGGATCTGCCATCCTATCTGTACGTCATTGAAAATACGATCGCTTTTATCTAAGAGGAATCTTTATCGTTTTCTGAAGCACAAAATTATTAGAAACTTTGATCAATGTTTGTTGCTTTTTAAAAAATATTTTTATTGAATTCAGAGAGGAAGGGTGAGGGATAGAGAGATAGGAACAACATTAATGATTGAGAGAATCATCGATCGGCTGCCTCCTGCATGCCCCAGACTGAGGATGGAGCCTACAGCCTGGGCATGTGCCCTGACTTGGAATAGAACTGTGACCTCCTGTTTTATATGTTGATGCTCAATCACTGAGCCACTCCAGCAGGGCAGATTTTGTTCCTTTTTAATGTAATGTGGCATAACTTGGCCACCATTTTCTAGTTCTCCAACCCTTTCCAAATCCTATGGTTCCTGATAAAAGAATTGGACTTCCTACTTCAGTCTTCAGTTGAAATCAGAATGGAAGAGTTTCCAAAATTTATTTTCCCTGTGAGAAAACATGGAGCAGCCAGGAACAGCATGGAGTAGCCTCGAGCAGCATGGAGACAGCATGGAGCAGCATGGAGACAGCACAGAGACAGCATGGGGAGAGCACGGAGACAGCATGGGGACAGCACGGAGACAGCACAGAGACAGCACAGAGACAGCATGGGGACAGCATGGGGACAGCATGGAGACAGCATGGAGACAGCACAGAGACAGCATGGAGACAGCACAGAGACAGCATGGAGACAGCACAGAGAAAGCACGGAGACAGCACGGAGACAGCATAGGGACAGCATGGACACAGCATGAGCACAGAGACAGCATGGGGACAGCACAGAAACAGCATGGGGACAGCACGGAGACAGCATGGAGACAGCATGGAGACAGCACAGAGACAGCATGGGGACAGCACAGAGACAGCATGGGGACAGCACGGAGACAGCATGGAGATGGCATGAAGACAGCATGGGGACAGCATGGAGCAGCATGGAGACAGCATGGAGACAGCATGGGGACAGCATAAAGCAGCATGGAACAGCATGGAGATAGCATGGAAAGAGCATGGAGACAGCATAGAGCAGCATGGAGACAGCATGAAGATAGCATAGAGACAGCATGGGGACAGCAGAGAGCAGCATGGAGACAGCATGGAGATAGCATGGGGACAGCATGGAGACAGCATCCAGAAATCTCAGTAGTCAGACAAGATTCTGGGTCCACCACTTCTCAGTTACTCCCCACAAACAACCACTCCCCCTGACCTTGGACTCCCTCAGCCTCTGTGCCTCTCAGATTACCTCTCATGCATTTTCTGTGCAGAGGGAAGGCAGTAAGAAAGGCGGGCTATTCACACAGTGCCTGGCACTTAAAGGAGAAAACCATGGAGCGCTTTCCCCCCTTCCCTGCCTCTGTGATGGAAGACTTCTTCCCAAAGGCACCTGCTAATCTGAATGGATGGGACACAATCACTTCCTCCATCGTGAATAACGCACTCCCACGGAGTGTGGGTTACTGAGTGTGTAACTCCCACCATCTTGCTAACGTTCCCACACGGAAGGGGCATATGTACTCCCACTGACAATCAAAACAAGTCACAAAAGAAAATCCACAGAAATCAACAGTTAAAGGAAACAAAACCAAAATCACAGATGTAATGTTTAACTGTGTGTTTTTCTTAAATGTTCAGAGTTTGGTGCCCCCCTGTATCTGTCAGTAAAGTTGGCCTCAACTTAGTGATTCTTTTACCCTGGAATGTGATGACCTTGTTTTATGGAAATAGCTTTGCTTTTTTTCTTTTTTTTTGCATTTTTTAACTTTTTAAAATTTCTTTATTGATTAAGGTATTACATATGTGTCCTTACCCCCCATTGTCTCTCCCACCCACCCCCACTCTTGTCCTATCCCCCCACCCCCCAGTGTCTGTGTCCATTGCTTAGGCTTATATGCATGCACACAAGTCCTTTGGTTGATCTCTCCCCTTACCTCAGCCCTCCCCTCCCTTCCCTCTGAGGTTTGACGGTCTTATTGATGCTTCTCTGTTCTCTGGATCTGTTTTTGTTCATCAGTTTATGTTGTTCATTATATTCCACATATGAGTGAGATCATGTGACACGCATTTTTTTAAGGTTCTAGCCATCCTAGCATAAACACACACGGTGATTCCTCCCCGGCGTCTGTTTTGTGGGGAGCGGTGGATGCTTCAGAGAGCACCTCTCCCTTCCGCTGCCTGCTCTTTCCGCAGAGCTCAGACCGGCAGTGTTATTTTAGGGCAGCTTTATGCTTGGTGATTTTTCCGTGATTGACTCTTGCACTTAAGCTAAAGGGATTTACTGATGTTAACTGAGGTTGTTTCATTCCTATGAAAGCTCAGGTGCTAACTAGGCAAATCTCAGATTGATAAAATGGCTCACATTTCATATCAGTGTTTGCAGCCAGGGAGCTGGAAAGCACGCAGGGAAAGTTAGAGATACACATTTGTTAGCATCTTCTTCAGCTCACTGTGTGCATGGTGGGGCAAAAGCGGGATGACAGTTGTGAGTACATGACAGTTTATTTTATTTCCTTTTTAAAAATCCTCATCCGAGGATATTTTTTCCATTGATTTTCAGACAGAGTAGAAGGGAGGGAGTGGGGCAGAGAGAGAGAGAAACATCAATGTGAGAGAGACACATGGATTGGTTGCCTTCCGCAGGAGCCCAGCAGGGAATGGGAATCGAACCCACAACTGAGGTACATGCTATTGACTGGGAATCAAACCCGTGTCCCTTCAGTCCTTGGGCCGACAACACTCTAACCACTGAGCAACTAGCCAGGGCCAGCGTTTATTCTTGTATTATCATTTATTAATCCTTGGATTATTTTCCATACAAACGAATGTAAACCTACTTTTGCCCAAGCTGTGTTACCAGCTTCTTAGGAATATAATTCTTGACTCATGAGAATGATAATAAATTGATTAACCTTCTTCGTGCCACAGTTGCTTCATTCTAACATGATAGATCAACCAGATGAGAAAATGAGCTGACAAATGTGGAAACGTTTGCGGAGGAGGAAGTGTCTGCAAGGAAGTGTCAGCCAGCCTGCAGGACGGCCGGGCATCCCTGCCTCTGGCCGCAGGTCCCATGAGTGCCCGGGTACTATGCCTCACAGTGTTGCCTAGGATTGCTCTGTGTAATCCGCGGGATACTTTGGAAATGACAGTGAGAGGTTCCCTACGTTAGATCACAGGGATATCGCAGCTCATGCCGTGATGCCTTTGGGATTGTGTGCTCGAGGGGAAGCCAGCTTCTCTGACATAAACACACACATGTCCTGAGGGGAGATGCTGACATCATGACGGAACCTCAGAAGAGACTTGGAGCCAGAACCCCCAGCTAAGACGAGTCTAAGCCGAGACCCATAGCAAACACCCAAGACCAGAGATCTCTATGGTTGGCTTAAGCCAATAAACTTGGGGGCAATTTGTTATGCGACTGTAGTTGACAAATAGCAAAAGGGGCTCATTCCTTTGCTCACTTCCCCGTTGTTTACTGTGTCTGAGCCAGGCACAGAACTGGAAGGCTGGGCACAGAGATGAAGAAGCACAGGGTTCACGGAGGAAGGCATAAAAATGTGGCTGAAAAGGCTTCTCTCGGAGCTGATTTAAAACAACTTCGCACAGTCTCCATGCTGCAACTCTGTGATCTGTGATTAAGTCGTTGTGATAAAATTATTGGGCAAACATAAAGTAGAAGAAAAGAAATTTCCCTCAGCAACCTGGATATGCGCACTGCAATTATTATGTCCATTTTCTTTCAAAAAATGTGTCCAGGCTAAAATAATGAATTTGGTCAGAAGCACATCTCATGAACCAGAGTCCAATGGCAATCCTTAGCCAGTGTTTCCACTTCGTGTCAAAACCCAGCCTCCTCCCCGGGCTCCCCTCTGCACAGTCAGACCGGCTGGGAAAGGCGTCACGTTAGCAAACAAAACAAAGCCTAGAGAGCAAACAAGAACCCATCACTACATACACGATGCACCTCTCACTCAACCTGGAAACCATCCAGAGCAGTTACAGGATTTACATAGCCCCCCTGAGCCACCAGAGCCACTAGGGGCGGTGCCAGGAACCACTTGCTTGTGGATCTGAGGGATGCGTTTGGCAGAAGCTCCGGAAGGTCCAGTTACAGGGGCTTCCATCAGTCAGAGAGCACGTCCACGCCAGAAGCAGAACGGTGACAGGGAAGCCCAGAGCAGATCATCTGCCAACACCTCTGTTTAAGAGGCATAAGGAACAAAATGTGGTTGAGCTCACCACTCTGAATTCTGGTAATCACTGACGCCAGAGCCTCCCCTTGTCCCCTGGGTAGGAGTGTTGGATGTCTCTTTGGTACACAATGCAGAAGAGAGTAAGACCACTTCTTCCTTACAACACAACAAGATAATCTCATTAATTTTTGACATCACTTCAGAAAGCTGTGTAATATTTATTCCAAAAGACTCTTTAAAGCACACAGGAGAGGCTTACCAGAGGCAATGAAGCCGACGAGCACCTTTTCAAACAGCAGCAGAGACTGCAGGGCCCTGCACAGCAGTGCTGGGACAGGTGTGCTTGGGGTCTTCAAACTGTCACAGGAAGACCCCCGTCTGGCAGCAACGTCCTCCACTGTGTGAGAACCCCGGTCCCCGGAAGGTAAGCAGGGTCAGGGACCAGCCAGGCCCCACACCCTCCCTTCCTAATGCCCCTCCTGCCGCAGCATCACTTAAGATGCTTAGGATGGTGTGTTTCCTGGAGCACTACTTATAGCTCTGAGGTTGGAAGTTAATATTCAGTTTGTTAAAGAAACATAGAACACTTTCAATATAATTTTTTTTAATAATTTTTTATTGTTCGTATTATTACAAATGTTCCTTTTTCCCCCCCCCCACCATTGCTCTCCTCCACCAGGTTCCCACCCCACCCTCTGCCCTTTCCCCTCTCCTCATTGTCCTCATCCATAGGTGCACAGTTTTTGTTCAGTCTCTTCCCACGCCCCCCTCTCCCCTTTTCCCCAAGAATCGTCAGTTTACTCCCCTTCCATACCTCTGATTCTATTATATTCAACAGTTAATATTCATCAGATTTTTTAAATTTCCTTGGTTTTTAGATTCACTTGTTGATAGTTACGTATTTGTTGTTCATAATTTTTATCTTTGTTTACTTTCTCTTCTGAAAGAACCCCCTTCAGCAATTCATATAATTCTGGTTTGGCGGTGATGAACTCCTTTAGCTTTTTTTTATTAGTGAAGCTCTTTATCTGGCCTTCAATTCTGAGTGATAGCTTTGCTGGGTAGATTATTTTTGGCTGTAGGGTCTTGCTATTCATCACCTTGAATATTTCTTGCCATTCCCTTCTGGCCTGCATGGTTTCTGTTGAGAAGTCAGCTGACAATCGTATAGGTGCTCCTTTATAGGTTACTATCTTCTTTGCTCTTGCTTCTTTTAATATTCTCTCTTTGTCTTTTGCTCTTGGAATTTTAATAATGATGTGTCTCGGTGTGGTCCTCTTTGGATTCCTTTTGTTTGGAGTTCTGTGCGCTTCCTGGACTTGTAAGTCTAATTCTTTCACCAGGTGGGGGAAGTTTTCTGTCACTATTTCTTTCAGTATGTTTTCGATATCTTGCTCTCTCTCATCTTCTGGGACCCCCATAATTCTGATGTTGGTTTGCTTGAAGTTGTCCCAGAGGTTTCTTACATTATCTTCAATTTTCTGGATTCTCTTGCCTTCTAGCTTCTGTGGAGGAGTGTCTTCTGGCTCTTTATGTTCCAAATCTTTGACTTGATTCTTGCGATCTTCCCTTCTGTTTTTAGGACTCTGTAAAATATTTTTTATTTCAGACAATGTATTCTTTATTTCTTGTTGATCCCTTATCATTTCTTGTTGATTCCTTATTAATTCTAGTTGATCTCTTTTCATATCCTCATAGGCCTTATCCATCTTTTCTAGGAAATTCTTGAAAAACCTTATAAGCGTAGTTTTGAACTCTATATCCAGACGCTTTTTGTCCTCCATTTCTTTCGTTTGTGATCTATTTTGTTGTCACATTTCGCAGTTACAGATGGGTTTCAGGGTGGAGCCTGCAGTTTTGGCTTCCGTCAGCCCCGCCCTATGCGGGTCCTTCAGGGCTCGCTGCCCGCGCCTCTGAGAGAAAGGTGCCCTCGATTTTCGCCTGCTGCCAAACAGTCTATGCTCTCCCCCAATGAGCCCGGTATTGGGGTTCAGTTCAGTTGGAAGTGGAGTTGGAGGTGGCGTTCAGAGCAGTCTGGAGCCCCAGTCTCCTTCCCGTCAGGGCAATCCCGCGGCACAGCCGACCGTCCCTTCTCTGCACGCAATGTGTGCGCCTCCGGGACCTCCTTTTGCCACTTCCCCGGGGTTCCGCCTTACAGCCCGGCTCCCTATGGCTAAGCCTGAGTCCCCGGGGTCTGGCTTAAAACTGGGGATCAGAGCAGTCGGGGGCCCAGCACAGTAGGAGTTTTATCTCCTTTCCGCTAGGGAACGCCCGCCAGGCACTCGGCCTCCCTCCTCTCCGGCTCCGTCCTCTCCGCGCGCCGCGTCTCCGTACCTTGGGCTTTTCCAGCTCCTCCGCGCCTCCTTCTGGTTTTCTCCTTGCTTCTCGCTGTAGAATTTCCAGTCAGTCAACCTTCCTGTAGTTCTGGGCAATGTCCATTTTATATTTTAGTTGTATTTTATTGAAATTGTTGTGTGCGGCTGCGGCTAGGTGTTCACCTGGGCGCAGCCATCTTGGATCTCTTCAATATAATTTTAATGTACAAAGCGTGTTATTCTGCTAGATCATCTAAAGACAATAATCTTCACTTTTTCGGTGTTTTATTAACTCAAAATAAACAAACGAAAGCCCCCTCAGAAATCTTTACAACCCAATTTAAAGCCACTTAAAAGTGTGAAAGCCATTTTTATGGCCTTCAAATGTGTGATGGAGCAAGCCACACCTTCAAAGGGCCTAAAAACAATTTTTGAGAATCTAGTAAATTACACATAAATGTAGTTAGCCAAATTAGTTTGATTATCTCAATAGAGGTTACGGTGTTGGCAAATCCTTTAGCAAAGTCCTTTATATTTTTCATCTTGACATCACACTTCTGAAATCAGTTGTGCATTTTAAATTGTAAATGTCAATCTAACAAAGTCTCAGGTAGCCTAAATATGCCAAACTCTCTTAAACATTACAAGTATTTAAAATGTCAGTCATATATATTATGCCTAACCCCAATGCCGAAGTGTGAGTATCTTAGGTCTGATTTACTTCTCACCTCTGTTTCAGGTCTGACCTGCCCACACTGGAAGCCACTTACCCCATAAGGAAACACTGCCAGCTCAGCTGGAAGGGCCCTCTCAGTGCGCTTGGCCACCAGTGAGAGGTCATTGGGGGGGGGGGGGGGGCTGCAAATTCGAGTGATCTCCCCACCAGAGGAGATATGTCAACCTTTCGTGCTCACTCTGCTCCCTGAGGAGTCAAAGGCCATACTTTTTAGATAATATGTTAACTTTCACAAATTGAGTTAAAATTTTATAATTCAGTATTTGTATAAGTACCGCGCACTAACCGATTGCGCCACTGGAGCTCCTCTATAATTCAGTATTTGATTCCAAATCTAAATATCTATGTATTCCTAAATTGCAGATAACTGTCTTGCTGGGTGATGAATTTCTCGTTATCTTCATTCTCACATGCACAATTCTTGGGAGTTATCTTTATGACATTCAATTGCATTTTCCATGTGATTCTAATGTGGCGATGCACAGCTCCAAGGTCATGCTGAGATGTGGACGAGAGGTTTGTGGAAGAGCCACACAGAGTGCTGGGACAAGTACACAGACGCTGGGAGGACGTGCGGCGGGTTTAACGCCACCGAGGCCTCCCCTCTGGGATGGGCCTGGGGTGCTGAGGAGACGCTTCGCCATCATCACCTGTGTTGGTGATGACTATTGCTTCATCCATTGGTCACACCATTCCCTTCGACCGGTTAAGATACACCTTCTTATTTAATGTTTACATTCACTGTTCACAACAGTGCTCACTAAGTTACAAATTTAACCTTAGAAGGAGTCTTGGTGGAACTGAATACTGATGAGAAGAGAAAAGTGGAAATTAAATTCTAAAGGTTATATTCCTGGTGTCATTTCGGTGACAAGGAGCGATTTCTCCAGAGAGAGTCCTGGTGGGATGCTGTCCTGAGAAACAGGACGCTGAGGTCCCACAGTGCACTCTGCAGAGCCACGTGCTCCCCTCGCCGTGTTTGTTAGGGCGACCTTGACTGAGCACCACACACGAGATCTTACACAGCAGAAGGGCATGTTCTCACCATTCTGAACAGACCTTGGAGATGGAGGTGCCAGCAGCATGTGCTCCCACTAACGACCCAGGGAAGGACCCGCCCAGGCCTTTCCCAGCTGCTGGTGTGGTTGGCTATGCAGCAGCACTCCAACCGAATTTCCCCCGCCTGCTACTCTGCCTCCATGTCAGAAATGCCCCTCCATGCAAGGACACCAGCCACGTGGTATCAAACCTCATCTTCATGACCTCGTCCTCACCATGACGTTCTCAACAACCTTTTCCTAGGCCAGGCAGGCTCTGTGGCACAGGGAGTTAGGACTGCAGCACAGGAACTTCAGAGGAACATGATTCGAGCTGTAACATCTCTCTGGAGCTAAGAACAGAAGGACCTCAGACTGACAGAGCTTGCATGGGAGCATATGGCCAGCTATGGTCACTCTGGGCATTCAGTGGCTTGAAACCTGAGCTGTAACATCTTTCCTGGAAGCAGAAGAGCTACTGGGGGTGCTGGAGATCCCCTTGAGTAAGAAGCCATGGTATTGAACGTGGGGAGGTAGTTAAGAAAGCGGTAACTCAAAACATTTTTCATAAATGAAGACAAGGTTAAGGAGACAGAGAAGGTTAAGGAGATAGAAAGTTTTTCTGAAGATAACTTTCCTACCTTACTCTGAGCCCCCTCCCAACACAGCTTATGCCTTTACAGAAGAGGTTTTTCTAAAAGGAAGTAATGTGATCACCCAGCATTCCCCAAACAAGTGTTGTGCGGCGATGTCATTGTTCAAGTTGGCAGCCTTCGCCTTGTCCAATTCAGAGCCATTGCATGTGTTACTGTGGAGGTCTCCACTGTGTCAACAAAAGGCCAGTTATTCTGGGAACTCATGAAGGAAGTGAATATATTAAAACGTTATAATACCAGATTCTTCTGTCTCATGTACAGGAAAGATAAAGTCTCAGAAACATAACTTCTCCTCCAGGGTCTCAACTTCTTGCCCAGTCTCACTGCTCATGCGTAGGAAGTGCAATGTCCACTCCAGACCTGAAGCACCCGGCCCACTGGCTTGAGGGGCTCCGAGGTTGGACAATGCAGAAAACCATGCCCTATTTTAGAAGCAGGTATGAGCTCTTCCAATGCGACCAAAATCTTCTGCCCAAGAACTCAGAATCTGATCACATCAATTTCAGTTTTGGTCCCATCCCTTAGTAACTATTTTCATGATCATACTGTGCAACTGTATGTGGCTTAGCTTAGCTAACACCGCTTTTATTTCTGTTGGCTTTCCAGTCTTTGGTTTGGGTGTCTACTTTGTCAAACCTCAGCTTGTAGTTGTGTAAGCAAATTTACTAAAGCTTTAGCTCTTCTGTCCTTTCTCAACCAGGAAAGCTCCAGGGTCTATCTAACCTGCACCTGTGAAACCTTCCATAAGAGGCTCCCAGAATTCTGAACTTGGGACTGGAGCTCTGCTGCCCCCTCCTGGCCCCACACCTCTTTTTACATGGAAGGTCAAAAGCCACGCGCTTCTCAAGAACTCAATCTGGAATCTCTGTAAACTTTACTAGTGAAAGGAAATGACTCATTCATACTGAGAATTTAAATTCTCAGGCCCTACAGTTTGCCTTTTGTTTATATTTGTCATTTAATCTTCTTAACTTGTTTAGGAGATCATTGTTACCATAGCACAGTAGATAACTTGTTTTAAGGGCGAATTGGCGAGATTGAATAATGCACCTAAAAAATTAATTGTATGCCTGGCTTTTACCTTGTTTTATTTTATAGCTGTTTTTGCCTGTTCTACTCTTATTCAGGGCTGATGTTCACTAACTCACTTGGCTCAGAGAAAATTCTCAAATTATCCAAAATATCATTTTATCATTATCAGTAATAGGGTTAAAATTTAGGAATCTAGAATCTGTGCTAAAGACCAAATTATATTTTTTCTGCTATTATCAGGACATAGAACAAGGATACCACAGAAAATTAACATTGGATACTAAGTCAAAACTCCTGGACATAATTTCAAGGCTGCTCCTTGGGCAAGTCATGAACAGCCTGAGACAGTTTCCTCCGATGAACAAAGGAGAGCATCCTCTCCCTGCCCAGGCACTGTGTGGATGACAGCACTGTGCCCATGTCCAGTCTACACAGGTACCAGGACCTTGTGAATCTCACTCTGGATCCCCAATGGACATACACACAAAAACTTCAATAAGCATCAAAGATAAAAACAGTAGAAGGCAAGTAATTTGTGATGCAAGAGCTTACTCAAATGAACAGGCATAAACTTAAATGCTTTTTAATGTTATTATTTTAATTCAAATATAACCCAATTTTCCTTGCCACGTATCCATGACTACTACCACTAATGTTACTATTACTATTACTATATGGTAGAAAGGGGGAAAAACAAGTCATTAAATTTACCTCTGTATGTATAATATCACATAAGATGTTTTGAACTTCCCATGGTAATGTAACATGAAGTCAGCTTTTTTCCTGGGAAATATTATCAGTAATTATGTCAACTTTTTTCTCCCATTTATGCTATTTCCATGAGAATTAGTTGCCCTGTAGCTAGAATTTTATCCTCCCATGGAAATTTAAAAATGGGACTAAAGTAGAACTATTTCAAAAACATGTAGCCATATACATGCGTCCTTATGACTAAAACAACTTACTCTATCTTATCCAGGGCATTTTCAGTAGCTTCATAAGCTCTTTCTACCTCCCATCTTTTTTTTCTCAACCTACTGCACCCGGAGAAATCTATGCAAATTTCATAGATTTGACCAATTCAGCCTTTACAAAATACTTTCCGTTTATAGCCATCACTTCCACGGTAAAGCCAAGTCTCCTTTGAGGGACGTACAATGTTTCCAGGATTAAGTTGCTGTTTATATCTTTAGTGCTCTTTCTCCCACACCTGCCTTGCACTTTACAAGCTACTAAGTACAACTGATGACATTTCAAGATTGTAACATCACATCCATGTGTCTTTGTCAACTGCTCATCCTGTCCATTCCTGGCCTTCTTTTCAATCCTTTCTGTGTGTAGAGATTTTTTTATTCAGCCTCAAGAGCCAGAGTCACCTCTGCAGGAAAGCGTACCAGGAAGTCACCCTACCCTTACGCCCAAACCCAGGCTCCACCGCCACATGACAATTTATCTCTGGTTCACAATAAAATTAACCATGTTACATGCAGTAATTATGCAATCCAGGCAACAACTGAATGAAATAGCTAATAATATTATTCTTTAATGCAAATGGACTAGGAATTCAGAAAGGTTAATTAACTTGCCAACAATCACACAGCTAGTCAGTTGCCAAGATGAGAATCCAAATTCACTTAGTCTAGTGTCTGACTCTAGAACCCATCAGCTTCAAGGTCTCTGCAAATACTTCTCCTGCACAGCACTGTGGTGAGATGTCCCCTCAAATACTCACAAAGGTCTACCAGGAAATAGGATCATTCATATTTCTACATACAGCATATTGCTCAAAAAGAGTGTGTTGAATTTAACTATGTTCTATTTTTTAACTTATGTAATTTTTAAATTGAGTAGAGCTTTTCAAAGGGAAAGTATATACTTGTTGGAGTAAAGGATATATACTATAAATTGTTCTTCTGAAGATTTTGAAATAAGTCAATAAAGGCCATTATGTAATAAGGCTATTAAATTTGCAGGTAATAAATTAAAGCATGTAGTTTTCTCAACATTTTTATAAACCCATGCAATAATTTGATGAAAAAATTCATAAACACAGAGACTTTACTACTTGTCTTCCCTTGGCTGCTTAGAATCAATGATGAAGAACAAGCAAATATATCCACCCCTAAAATTAATGACTCAACATTTCGCCTGCTCAGCTTCTCATAACAAAAGCAAAAGTATAAAATGTGATACCAATGCACTTCCTTCTATAATTAGGCAACCCTTTAATTAAAATCATAACAATTTCACAGGGATCTATATTGCTTTCTAAATTATATAGTAATTCATTTCCAAGTTATTTGGAGAAAGAAAAATATTTTAATATTTTAAAAGTATTTATACATATTTATACAATAAAAGCCTAAGTGACTGTTATGGTGGAATGACCAGAACAACCGGTCACTATGATGAGCACTGACCACCAGTGCACTCCCACAGGGGGAATGTCACTCAGCCAGAAGCCAGGCTCATGGCTGGTGAGCACAGTGGCTATGGCAGGAGTTTCTCCCACTTCTGCAGCAGCACTGAGGACCAGCAAGCCCAGCAATAAGGAGCCTGCCACTAAGGAACAGTGAGCCGAGTGGTGGGAGAGAGCAAGGCGGGCAGTAAGGAGCAAGGGGTCCTGGACTCTGTGAGGGCACAGGCCAGCCTGAAGGACCCCCCCTCCAGTGCACAAATTTCATGCAGTTGGCCTCTAGTGTATATATATTTTTTCTTAAATAACATAATCACTTAACACAAAAGATTGTATCTAATAGTATATGCATATAATTATTTTATATTAAGCAATATATAAAATAGATCCTTACATATTAATATATAAAAATTTACTTGACCATGTACTGGGCTACAGATTTCCATCCTATATTTGCTTCTTTTTGTCTACTTGAAGTGGTATGTTATTCCTAATATCTATCTGTGAATACCAGGTAAACAAGTTCTTGGATATAGTTCTACATTGGCTATTTTTAATGTTCCCAAATTATTCAGAGAGAGCAAACTGAACAGTAAAGTCAAACAAATAAGACCCATATAAGTACTTTAAACTACCATAAAGAATAGTTTTCTACATTGATAGTACCCTGTTACAGAATTCCATCAAGATGTTTATCACTTTTGAGGTAATGGACCAGCATTCTCTATGCTGCAAATCTGAATGCAAGAAAGGGAGAAAACATTCTTACCCTGGAATCACTCACTTGTTCATCTCTGCAATGGGCCACAGCCAAAGAATGGCTTCCTCTGGTCTGCAAACATTTGCTACGACAAGAGAAAAGAGAGAGTTCACTGTGGAGACCCAAAACATGGTTTCTTCTACTGACCATAGTGATGTGAATGCTCCCTGCAGCTGGACCAACTTTAGTCAGATTTCCTTCTGACAGTAGGTGCCTGACCTTCCTTTCCTAGAGCATTGATTTTTTGAAAAACTTAGAATTGCAAACTCTTTCTCTGCTGCTTTGAGATCTTCTTAGCCTCTCACCAGGTTTGTATCTCAGATATGTCTTTACCAAGGCCTGGCCATTCCTATGAACTGTTCTCATCAAGAAAGATAGAGCCCCTCCCCCAGCCTCAGTGGGAGGGCAGGAGTCTAACTTCCATGGGCAACCACTAACAAGCACAGATGGTGGATTCACAATGGCCAGCCTCTTTCCTAAATCCTCTAGTACTTTTCTACTTGCTCACCCCAGGGCTTAAGAACTCTACCTTTTCTGTCAGAGGAGCTGAGTCCAATCTCTCTCCACTTATTACAAGAGTGTTGAACAAAGTCATCCTGGCCCACTTAATGTGCCCAGTGCAATTGCTCTTGACCATATCAAATACAAGCCATACAAATAAAATAATTAACTGTTTCTCTCATCTTTGTATGGTTACTTTTAGAATTAAAGACTGTATCCTATATAATAAAGAGGTAATATGCAAATTGACCATCACTCCAGCACATAAGATGGCCACTCCCATGTGGTCAAAGATGGCTGGCTCCATATGGACACAAGATGGCTGCCACAAGCTGGCCAGCAGGGAAGTGAGGGAAGTTAGGGGTGATCAGGACAGCAGGGGAGAGCAGTTGGGGGCAACCAGGCTGGCAGGGGAGGACAGTTAGGGGTGACCAGGCCAGAGGGAGGGCAATTAGGGGCAATTGGGCCAGCAGTGGAGCAGTTAGGTGTTGATCAGGCTGGCGGGGGAGTGGTTATGGGGTGATCAGGCTGGCAGGCAGAAGCAGTTAGGGGCAATCAAGTAGGCAGGCAGATGAGCAGTGGGGAGCCAGCAGTCCTGGATTGTGAGAGGAATATCTGACTGCCCATTTAGGCCTGATCCTCAAGGGGTCATCCCTCAAGAGGTCTCAGATTGGAGAGGATGCAGGCTTGGCTGAGGGACACACACACACACACACACACACACACACACACATCCATGCATGAATTTCTTGCACCGGGCCTCTATTAGTTAGATAAATATTATAGGGTTAGAGTACTTTTTGAAGCAATTCTTTTTTAATTCCACTGTTTAACCAAGTTAGTTTAATATAATAAGATTAGAGGCCCAGTGCATGGATTTGTGCACTGGTGGGGAGCTTGGCCTGCAAGGATCAGCCTGCTATGGGAGCAGTCGCTCATCCTGGTCAGCTGAGTGGTGCTCCCACTGTGGGAGCACACTGACCACCAGGGGGCAGCTCCTGCATTGAGTGTCTATCCCCTGGTGGTCAGTGCAAATCATAGCAACTGGTCAACCAGTCATTCTGGTCATTCCACTGGTCAATCACTGAACTTTTATATATATGTGATTACAATATTATTGAGTATAATCTATAATAATAAAGACTAATATGCTAATTAGACCAGAGGACCTTCCTGATGACCTTCAAGACTAAGCTACGGTGTTGCAGGGGCCGAGGCAGAGGCAACCGCTGCCAGGGTGGGGGACAAGCCCGCTGCACAAATTTCATGCATCGGGTATCTAGTAAGATTATAATTTTGTGGGGCAGTGAAGTTGGATATGCCTAATACATTATGCTCATTGTAATCTTTTGTTCTTAAACACATATTTTATAAGACATGCTAATCTTTGTTTCTCTGTCTCCCATTTAACTTTTTTCTAATCTAATTCATCTGTATAATTTATCTAGTATAATACAGTTCATATTTGCCTGCCTTTAAGTTTTTGTTTTGCTTGAGTGATTTTTTTTTATCAATTCAAACAATGTTTTCTCTCCCCTTTGCTCTCTCATTTTTGGTTATTCTGATGTTATAAAATGGTGACATTTTATTGGTAACAAAATTAATATAAATTGGGTTGAAAAGTGACTTTAACTTTTAAACAACTTCCTTAGTTTTGCCTTGTCTCCTGGTAAATTATAGCATGGAAAGCAGTAAATAAAAGTAAATATAAATAAGTAAAGTACATACCATGTCAGAAGGTTTTAAGTGTTATGTAAACACACAGCAGGATAATATACTGAGAGAGGAGGGTGAGGAAGAGATGTGAGGAGGAGGGGTTGATTCACCCATTGCATGTCAAGGGTATTTTTTGTAACAGCACAACTACTGACACACTCTTGTCTTTGTGTGTCCTGTTTATAAACGCACAGTAGCTCACATTTTACATAAAGAAAATTATGTTTTTAATTACTATAAACTAGAACTCCATAATACTAATTATTTAATACATATCAAGTAGATGAAATATTTCATCAGAATGTCATTAATATTATATTTTAAAAAGAAAAATAGAAATGTATAACTTATGAGATGTTATATTAAGTCAATACAATGAATAATATATCTTAGTCACATTAACACTAGTGTGACCTGTGAGAGGGCAAGACCAGCAACCTTAGTATTTCTGAACCTCACTGCCAGGCCAGAGCCCACACCCCTAAGCCTGGGGACCTTCAGACGCCTTCAAGAGAGCTTATAATAAGCCCCCAAACTTCTCATTGAGCATTGAGTGAGAAGATTTGGGGGGAGTATTTTAACAATGGGTGGTCCATTAAATAATAGCTAATATTGTCATTTTATACTATAATAATGGGAATATTTAAAAGTAATTTTAAAACTTATGAGGCTCTGCATGCATATGATTGTATTGTTCTCTTATCTAATCACCAAGACAGTATCTTAATATCTCCATGCAGATAGAGAAGGACAGTCCTTAGGGCTTCAGACATAATAGGCTGCAAGACTCAGCTAAATATGCATTTTCTGATTTTCTGGCCCTAAACCCAAGGACGTGAAATAGAGTCCAAGTGAAACTCAGTGCAGCTGCGTGTGTGCTTGCCTGTAGGTCTGTGAGTTTCAAAGTCAGAAGAAATTAAATTATCTTTGGAATCTATTTTGGGGAAAACAACAACAATAAAAAAGACAGCTTAGAAACAAATGAAGTAAATATGAGATGGCAGAGTCTCAAATCACGGAAGAACCAAGTTCTAGAAAAAAAGGGGGCAATTAAACTAAGGACTATACTATGTTCTTTTTTTCTTTTTGTAAGAGTTGAATGCTATTGATACTTTTAAGTTTTAAAACTTATCATACAGTCTTTAATTTCATTGACAGGAATAACTTCAGGTAGGAATAATTTATTTTTCTGTCTTTTCTTTCATCAAACTAAAGATAATTATCTTTTCAATTACTATTCCTAGGTCTTAGGTATAGTGATAATTAATACATTTAATTTAATACAGGGTTAGACAAAAGTAGGTTTACAGTTGTTTTAATGGGAAAATCATACTACAATTAATAAGTAATAATTCAAGAATAAATATTTTGTGTACTCACAACTGTAAACCCACTTTTGCCCACCCTGTGTATTCATCTTTATGTACAAATGGGACTAGTTCACATTTCTTCCAATTCTCACACTCTTGCAAACAACTTAAAGACTCAAAGGAATTTAAATTACATACAAAGAATAATTCTGGAAAGGAGAGTTTGGCTCTATCCTTTTCAAAAAAGAAAGGAGTATAAATTGATGGATGCAAGTGAAGAGGAAGTACAGAACAAGCATTTGAGTTAAACAGGAGTCATTGCCCAGGCATGCGTGTGCTGAAAGCCTGGCACTGTAATGGCCATGAGCAGGTCACAGAAGTCAGTGGTACGGAGTGGATTTCAGGGACTCACTCACTTACCCGTGACTGGAGCCTAAGAGGGCAACTGAGTCACCAGAAGGGGCAAAAGCCTGATCAACAGCAAAACTATTATAAGATGAGTGTCAGCTGAACAAGACACGGGAAAGGAAGGACCCGAAAAACAGAAGGCAGACTGCCCAGCCCAGAGGCTCCAGTGGAATTGGGTGGCCATTGTGTGCCTCCCCGTGGCTGAATGGACTCCCTAAGCTGATTTCACTTTACATCCTCTCCATTTGGCCACTGACCAGTAAGAAGAATCCTAAAGATGGGGACGCAAGCATTTGAAAGTCATTATTTTCAAATCACAATCATCCTTAGAATATTTTGCAATAAACAAAGCAGTTTACTAAGCACTGTCAGACCTTGATGATCAAAAAAGAAAGAAACAACACTAATATTTATGTTATTCGGCATGTAATTTACATTTATCTGAGTTTATTGGTGTTATGAAGCAGCTGCCCGCTTTTATCAGACTCTTTTATTCACATGCCCCAGGAGGAATTCCTGCAGGCTCATGTACAACTTCTGCTAGGGCGGCAATGCACACAAAGTCAGGATGCGGCTACATGGTGGAGAGCAAAATCCATTCATTTAAGCACATGACCCTTTGGAAGAAGAAAACATTTGAAAAATGTGTGAAAAGACGGTTCTCTCGTTTTCGTATTTTTCCCACACAGACAGTATTCTCCGTTTCCACAAGGAGCAGCGGAAGGAGAAAGAGGCTGTGATCACCACTTCCCTGAGCCAGACAGGCCCATCGGTGTCAGAGTGGCACCAGAGAGCACCAGTGGAAGACAGCAGGTCAGAGGTCACACTGGGCTCTCAGTGAGGAACCTGTGAGGGCCATGACAGAAATGAGAGGCCGAATGGGACCTCACAGGGCCGATCTGAACTTTTTTCAGTAAAAAATGTGTGTGATGCCCAGCGTAGTGGAAACACAAGGCTGGCTGGTCTAATTTTTGAGGGTGATGATCTGCTCATCTTAATTATCGGAATATTTCATTTAATTCTCTTTTCCCCAGTGTGGCCACTCATTGACACAGCCGTGCCCTTATCCAGTAACAAAATAAGGTTGAAAGCCTCTTTTGACTACCAGCTCATTGATGTATGTACACAGCTGGATTGGTGTGGAGGGAGGTACAAACGCTGGAAACCACCACATATGTCTATGCCACAAACACCTCCATCCCGCCCACTTCCCTCTGCTTTTACTATTTTTTGTCATGATAAGAGCACTTAACATAAAATCTAAAACTGTCTTTAAAACTAATTTTTAATTGAATTTATTTGGGTGACACTGATTAACAAAATTATACCAGTTTCAGGTACACAATTCTATAAAACATCATCTGTACACTGTCTTGTGTGTTCACTACCCTGTCTTCTTCCATGTCATTCATCCCCCCATACCTTCCTAAATCTCCCCACGCCTCTGCCTCACCACAATCACCACACGCTGTCTGTGTCCAGGAGGATTTTTTTCTCTTTTTGTGTTCTTTTTCGCTCAATTCCTTCATCCACCCAACACCTTACCCTGATAGCTGTCAGCCTAAACACTAATTTTTAAAAAGCCGCTTTCCAACAATGGCTCTCTAAGAACACTGTCTCACAATTTTAAATTGTGCGTTAGCATCCCGTGTGACAAATGTATGCGCTTGTCTATTGAAGGATCAGGAATCGCAACAGTTCTTGTTGGAATGTGTCTAAGGTATGAATGACTCTTTCACAAGAAAGTTTTATTTGTAAACTGAGAGTAAAATTATTCTTCCTTATAACATGCTGAATAATAAGGGACAATGTATGTTTCTTAAGTGTATAATGCAGGAGTTTACTTCTTAGAGAAATGCCTGATTTCCTTTTACTCATATATCTGTATGCACATGTTCATGCATTATCTTTATTAACAAAAACATTGAGCATATGGAGAAAATACATCAGGGATGCTATAATATGTCAAGAGATCAAAGAAAGCATAGTCATAAATTCCCAGTGATTTCATAGATGATATGTAAGGATGCACAGATTATATTTGGAAATATTGAAATTCTTGTGGCAAATCCTGTTCTAAGAGAACACGGCCCTTCCTTTCCCACGTGCACACAGCACCAGCTCAGCAAGCTTTACTGCTTTAATTTTCCTGGATGCTCCAAAAAAGAGGTAAATCTTGACAGATTAACGCTAAACCTAAAATCTGTCTAGGTAGTATGAATTTAAGGTGGCCTAACTTCCTCAAAAGGAAGAGACTATATATTAACTCAGCCTCGCAGGTTGGAATATTTCCATAGGCTGAATCTGAAAGTGAGTAGAGTTTCCCCATGGTCCTGAATGATTAAAAATATGTATAACTTTCAAGCACATAAAATTATTCATAGAATTAATATTTTCTTTAAACTGTAGCCAGCTATACAACAGGGGATATAATATTTATTGGCATTACAATTTAAATAATTCCTTTTTCTTTTCTTATTTCATATATTTTTATTGATTTTAGAAAGGAAGGGGGGAAAGAGAAAGAGAGAGAGAGAAAGAGAGATATCAATGATGAGAGAGAATCATTGATTGGCTGCATGCCCCCCAACTGGGGATCAAGCCCGCACCACATCAGTTGGGCATAATTCCTTTTTCTTTTAAGAAAAGTGGGAAATTTTGGTTATTTAACCATATGTGATTTAAATGATATTTTGCTAGTAAAATCATTTTGAAAAACAATTTGGAATTACAAATTACTAAAAAAAATATTTAGAAAATAGTACTTATCTATAAAATATTAGAAGGGAGTCAATGAAAATTCAAATGAAAGATTTTGTAACATGACATCCACATGTAAGGCTTTTGAAACAAATGTTTTTCAGATATAAACCTACCCTTTCATATCTGATTCTACATCTATAGTACGATCACTCAGGTAGATTTTAATGAGTTTTGCCATATTATTAGTTTGACGAAGTAGTTAGAATTTATATCCTGCTTACCCAAAAATCTTAATTGGGAGTTTAATAAAATTTAGATATATGCATCATATTCAGAAATACTTTGAGAATTTTTACTTAAAGAAAATATGTTTCAAGAGATGATTAGTCAACCTGTTGAATGGGAAACAGCTGTTTTCTTTTTTATTTGTTTTCTCTGCTGCCTTGAAAGATGGACAATTATTGCCACTCACTCACTTCCTGTGAGAGTTGGAGGATTAAGCTGTCTTTTTCCTCCTGGAAAAGAAAACACATTCTTATTTTGCTAATCACTTATTAGAAATGGACATCAAAATATGTTATGAAAGAAGAAGAGAAGAATGCATTTTCTTAGGAGTAAAAATATTGTTGAAGGAGAGGCTGGCCTTTCATAATGCAATTTCTGTTTCTCCAACTATCTGCCATGCTTCCTACCTTCTACTTTGTCCTCTAGCAAACCTGGCCACTTGTGAATTTCCCTGCATCCACCTGTCCTTCTATCTCTATAGCTATCCCCTTACAGAGAATTCTCATTCCTGAATTCATCATTGGCTAAGTCAACAAAAGTGTCATTTAGTTGAAATAACACTACCACTTCCTACACTAATCTCCCTCCATGTGGCCTATATGGCATTCTTCTGAGTCCTGTGATGTCCTCTATATAATTCTACCATTTTTCATGTCACAATGAATTTCAATTTTCTACTAATTGGTCTAATTAGGAACACTTAGAAGGTGGGAGAATTTTCTTTTATATTTATTCATTTTATGTTTCTAGTACAGGCATAGGTGGCAAATGTGGGATTTTGTTTGTTTTGTTTGCTTTTCAGTCAAAATTGTGGTTTTCAGAGGTGGAATGAACATTTTCTGGTTACTTCTTAGGTCTTTAGAATTGAGAAAAAGAGTGAGAGAAACAGAAAACAAATGTTTCCATGTTTTGATAACCAAAGAATGATATTTTGAATCTAGGACTATAAAAGAAGATCAAATTTGGGTAACAATATGGAAAATTCAGTGATAAGAGATATCTACACTACACCCAAATGAAGATGTGCAATTAGAAGTGAGACATGAAAGCCTAAAATCAAATAAAAAAAATCAGAACAATAAGCCAGATATATACATGTGAGACTTTTCACTGTAGAGTGGACATCAGAAGCCTCCTAGAAAGATTTTGTAGGATGATAAAGGCTTTCATAATGCAATCCTGTGTGTTTGTGGTTTGTTTTTGTTTTTGGTTTTTTGTTTTTTTTTTTCAGAGAACATTATCATTTAGGGGATAATTGATCATGAGAAGTTCAAATAAGAACTTAATAAAAACAAGCCAAAAGGAGGATGTGATTCATCAGGACTCGCCAGCAATGGCTGCATTGGTCAGGCTGGCAGCAAAGAGGAGGTGAGTGGGCCTCATGGAAGGACCCTAGAACTACAGTGTTTCATGTTCACTTCCGGTTACAGCTGACACTTGGTCTCAGTGTCAGGAGGACATGAAGGCTAATTCCATCCTTTAAAATATTAAACACGAGACAAACAGAAGACATCTCCAGGCTAGGTTCAAGCTGCTGACCGTAATTTTGGAACCTTTGGACTGCTTGCCTGCTTAGATATAGTCTCTGTTAAAGATGGTATCAAGACATCTGATTTAAATAAATGAAGCTCCAAATACAGGCAATGATTTTGGGTGTGTGTGTGTGTGTGTGTGTGTGTGTGTGTGTGAAAGGATGAAATTTACACGATTGAAATTGAGCTGAAAGATGACCAGATAAGTTTTCAGACACTCTGTTCCTTGATCCAGATTATATGACTTACTAAATACATGTGATCATCATTTACCCACCGGCTATTTGACGAGAATGAAGGAGAAAAAGCAAACCCTTCTAAGTCAAAAGATATTTAAAGAATTTAAAGAATTCATAGCACTAAAATTAAATTGTAACCCTTATAAGTCAAAAGATATTTAAAGAATTCATAGCACTAAAATTAAATTGTGTCAGCACTGGTGGTTAATTTGAAGTCAATAGCTTTCAAGTGGTTCTTTGCAATTCCTGTCAATGATTCTGCCTAGTTACATAGGAGATATAGGAGTGAACAGCAGTCCATCCCCATCTCCCCCCCCCTACCCCCAAGGAGAGTGCAGACCTCGCTGCTCATCCTCATCCCACTTAATGAAGACAAACAACATTGTGGGGAGAGGCGGATGTGACAGCTATTAACTACTTACGATAGGTATTAAATATTCTTCAACTTCTATTAAATTTTCTCCAAGATAAAGTCACTTATATTAATACACTTAATTCTGAATAAGTCACCTTACCATCAATTAGTTAGGAAAGTGAAGATGACTCACATGGAATCATTTGTAGTAGCCATTTAGACACAGTCCTTGAACCCCTACCTCATAGAAAAATTACTTCAGTATGAGTTCAATGTCATGCTTTTAAGCTAAACCTCGATGGGAAATATTCCTAAGATTTAGGAGAATTAAAAAAGAAAAACTTCAAAGAGAAAATGTGGTCATCTGAAAAATGTGATAAAGCATGCTCAGTGGCATTGAAATGGTCCTCAGTTAAAAAGTTTAAGAAAGTAAATTAAAATGCCAAGCAAAACGGATAACTTCAGCAAAAAAAAGAATGTGCTTCACTCTCGCTCACTCTGTAAAAGGAAAACGTTCAGGCCAATGAAATATTCATGAAACAAAAGATCAAGACTTTTAAGTCTTAGATCAAATTCAAGACTGGGCATGAACTTGATCCAATGGTTCAATCTGAATATTAAGCATTTAGTACAGGAATAACACAGAACTATTTTTTGGAAGGGGTTCCATTTTAGAATAATTGACTGATAGTTAACTTTATCAATTCTGGGAAAGAAACCGATTGAAGAGCATGCATTGATGATTAGTCAATGGATGAGTTGCCTGGGCTTTAGTAGTAGATGTACTAATTGTTTTGATTACATTGTTGCAACAGTTGTGCTTTCCCCAAGTCTTTTACCTTCTCACACATCAAATTTAAACACCAGCTGACAGGCAAGGGCACATATGCAAATTTAGTTATTATACTTTGCTCCCAAACTTGCTGGAAACTTCATTTAAAGGTGTATTTCTCTGTTTTATTTTTAGCATTAGTTGTTAGTAAGGAGAACACTGCATGTATTAATCATTTGAAATGAAAACTCCCTCCTGAAATCTCTCTAGAAGCAGGTGTAAGCAATTTCATTTCAAAGATTGATGGAATAGAAACACACCCATGAGAGCTCCGACCAATTTGACATCCTCTTTTTAAAGATCCAGGGGAAAGGCGAGGTGAGCCAGCCACCCGCAGGCCTCCTCTGAGTGTGTGTAAACCGGGGCCACTCTCAGGAGGCCTGGAAGCAGCCGAGAGGCCTGGGAGCACGATCCTCCCTCTGCACAGGAAGCCAGCAAGCACTGCAGGGAGATCCCGTCCCACTATCCGTCCGTCCCCAGTGCAGCAGCCACACTCTCCCCAGAAGGCGATGTCCATCCCTGTCACGGTTTACCAAAGCCTCTTCTCCATTTCTGTATTTCAGCTGTCAATGAAGTGTTAGAAAGCAAAGGCAGTTTCTCCAAAATGCCTAAGGGATCTGTTATTCCTTTTGAGCCAAATGACCAGCAGACATTCTTGCAAAACTGCTAATAAAAAAGCTCTGAATGCCAGCATGTTGGCTGAACAAAAATAAAACCTTTCAAGGAGGTGCCAGAGTCCTATGATGAAATGCGGTGAAATTCAGAAAAGAACAAATCTAATGGGATTAGAGAAGCCAGGTAGGATGTATTACTTTGTTTTTGTATGAACTCAGCCTCCTTGTCCTGCCATAGTGTTATTCTTGAATTTAGGAACTTTTACGTAATAACAAAATGGTGTTTGAAATTTAACCATGCACTTCCACAAAAAAATCAAAGAAAGAAGTCACTAAGACAGAAATTTATATCTTCCCTCAAAGACCTCTGTCTGCGTTACACTGGGGGCAGCTCCTGTGCATGGGTTTCAATGTGGTATTTTCATGCACACAGTCTATCTCAGTCATTGCCACAGGTATTCAAGAGTGTGTGTGGGGGGGGGGGGGGGGAGGGGGTGATAAGGACACATATGTAATACATTAATCAATAAAGAAATTAAAAAATAAAAATAAATAAATAAATAGAAAGAATTGTCTGTTGACTGTCTTAATGAAGAAAATTCTTTTAGATCAAAGGGTCTGAACTTTGAGTCAAAAGAAGATATTTAGCAGATTCAGGAGCCCCTAAAATTATAACCAACGGCTTCTGTTGATCTACAAAAGTCCATTTTATTCCATTTATGGAGACATTTCATGCATTTCAGCATCATATTTCCAAAAGACGTCATAACTTCCACTCATAAATGTTTCTCTTCTTTAGGAAATACAAAGACCATCTTTTAAGCCAGTGTGGCACCGCAGAAAGGTCTGGGACTTAGCAAATACCTTTAAAGAACTTCCAATTTTACAGTGACTTGTGAGGAACATTTCTGTTAAATTAAATAGAAAACGTGACATTTAACAAGATTATATCCAATGCAGTAACAAACAAAAAAGTAAAAATCAATTATAAGAGGTATAGAGATAGAAAAGAATTGTAAATAAGAGTGTATATATAAATAATATGATCACCTATCTATAGACATGGGATAATTCATATAAGAGGTCAACAATATCAAAGATCAATATTTTAAAACAATAGGCAAAAAACATGAAGAACATATAATTTAAGAGATTAATTTACTAAGCAGCATAAATTATAAGAACTTTAGAATGTATCTAGCAGCAAAGTACATTTTATAAAAAAATACACAACTATATTAAAGAAAATAAATATTGAATAAATATAAAATTCATGAAATAAGTATTAAATAAACAGAAAGTTTATATAGTTTCTTTCAACAAGTATAAAAACATAAATTCTAATAGAAAATAATAAAACTGACTATAATGGCATTAATAGTTCATTTAACAAATGACCCCATAAAAGACAGTATATCCAAAGGAATTGGGTACTTTTGGTATATATAACTAGTGAAGATAAGTTATCAAGAACATTTTCAAAATATCTTCAAATCAACAATAATTTTTAAAGCATGGTAGTATTGGGAATAAGTAAAGAAGTAAGAGAAATAGTTATAGTTACTATTATTTTTATTAGCATTATAATTACTATGTTTATTTAACCTTGAAATATCTCACTTTAATATTATCACACAAATATTATCAAAACTAAAGTCATTTGTTTTATTTCAAAACCAGATTTAAATCTATTATCACAATACTTTGCAATTTCTAGATAAATGCTCTTCTATCCAATATAATAGTTAATATTTGCCCACATAGTGAATAAAGGAAAACAAATACTCAGAGCAAATTGAAAGGGAAGGCAGCACATGAAGAGTTAGCTCAGCATAAGGGTAGCAGTTTAAGACATGGCCAGTCATTACAGCGACAGAAAAGCAAGCTGCATACTAAATCAGTCATGACAAGCTTTGTCATCATCATTTTGATAAATTTAACTTCTTGTATTGTTCATGCCTCTCACAATCTCCAGTCTTTCCTTTAGAATCAATTTATTTCTGCCTGAAATACATCTTTCAGACTTTCCTTTAATAAGCACCTGCTGATAGAACATTTTTCTGATTTGGTCTCTCTTAAGACCTCATTTGTTTAGCCTAATTTCGGACATTTTCTTCCACTTGGCAGAGAATTCTATGTTGGCACTTTCTCTCAGTACAGTGAAGACACCACAGTGCTTTTCTCCCATCATCGCTTTGATACTGAGAAGCCAGCTGTCAGACTAACAGTTGCTCTTAGAATCTATGGATTGCTATCTCTCTTTATTTCTAGAAATATCCCAAGAATTATTTATTCCAATACTGCTTATGTTTCTTTTTTCGCTTCCTGCTCCTTCTAAAACTTTAATAAGACAGATGTTGAACTTTATTATGTTAATATCCCATGATTTTTTATCTTATTTTTATGGTTTCTTTCTCTGTGTATTAATTTTGTATTCTAAATATTTTCTTCTATTCAAATTTGTAGTTCACTAATTTTCCTATTGCCTTATCTAATTAGCTATTCAATGTATTCATGGAGTCATTAAATTTTATTTTCAATTATTTTATCTTCTACTTCTTGGGTATTCATTTGTTGTTGTTGTTGTTAGTTTTCAAGTCTGTTTGGTCCCTTTTTATAGTTTCCCACATTCTAAAGATTTTTTCAAACTTGTCTTTTTTCAAACATTTGGTTTTTATTATGATTATACTTTAATAATAATGTGCCAGGTAGCTTCAATGTTTGAAGTCTTTACAGGTCATTTCCTCCTTCTAGTGTTTTTGTTTTTTAATTCTTGCTCATTATCTGCTCTTCTTTTCCTTCAGCCAATTATCTGTGGGAAGTCTTTGCAATCTAGGTTTAGTGGGCCTTCTTTGCGAGATTATTAGCATTTTCTTCTCAGTGCACCATGCAACCTGCCCACTTTAAGTGAAACTCACACCCCAAGCTACAATATCTTGGGCAGCCTGAGGGATGTGATTTGTCCTGTAGATCTTGTGATTACAGTGTTTAATAGAATTTGTTTCCCTTTTCTCTATTAAGTAGAAAAAAATAATTTCCTTGTAACACGTGGGAATAGCTGATTTAGAAGAAATTACAGCTCTGTCAGCACTGTGGTTGCTACCAAAGTATTCCCTCCCCAAGAAGAACTAGGTCTGCTTTCTTTGCTCAGTCTTCTTCCCCTACCTGAAAACTTAAAAGCAGATTCTCCAAGTTTGCCTAGGGTAAAATGGATTTATTTGCTTAAGACAACATTCTGGGTTTCCATTTTCATTAATTTTTGTCTGATCATTCCTTAGTAGCCTCTAAGGTCCCCAGTGTTTTAAGATTTGGAAAATATATGTATAGTCACAATTTTAAATCTTTCAACAGAAAAATGTCAAGTCCTTAGGCAACAGCAACTACTGCGTATGGGACTAGGTCAGTTTGCCATAGTCCCATAGAATGGATGGGGAAGGAGACCACAGTATCAAATGGATTTAGAGTATCTATTATTTATGTCTATGTCATAGAAACATCAATTGCATGTCCACACTATTACCTTTCTCTCCCAAGTTCCATGAGGCAATGCAGAGGAAGGCCAAGGTGAGTACCACATACATAAGAGTGTTGGTCATTGCTAAGGATCCTCAAAAATAATAAACTATTAATATTTTATAGATTTTTTTAAACCTGACAAACCTTTGTGTACAAGGAGTTATTGTCTTTATATTTCTAATCAGGAAAATAAATCGCCTTCTGAACTGGAAAAAGAAATCTCCAGATTCAAAAATATCTGCATTTCAAAGGTAATTGACAAAACCTGTCAGATCATTTGGTTCAAGAGACATGTAAATAAAATAGAATGATGTCACTATAGAGGATTAAATCCTCATATCAAGCTGGTTGTATTAATCACAATAGACAACATCTTTCTCAAATGTAATATTTTCTATAATAAAGGAACTATGTACTAGTATATGTAAATCTTAAGACAAAATTAAAGGAGAAATACTCATGTCCACCATCAACCCAGCATTCTGAAGGAAAAACAAATATGTTCTGAATAAATGTGTCCCAAACAAATATGCTCAGCAAAAATCATCTCAATCATTCATCAAGTTAAGTTATTTATTGAGTCAATACATTGTGCTACATTCTGGTGATAAATAATTAGAGAAATACTTATCTATACTAATAAGAGGATGATATGCTAATTAGACTAGATAGACTGAATGTCTTCCAGGCATCCTTCCAGATGTCCTTCTGGACAAAGCCACGACTACGAGGGCCAAGGAGGGCTGGCCACAGCAGCCAGCAGTGGCAGCAACAGTGGAGTGATGGGGGTGGTACATTCTCCTGATTGGCCAGTTGCTTCCCACAGAGGGAGGGAGGCCAAACTGTGCCTTAGGCCCACCCTGAGCCAACAGTAGGACATCCACTGAAGGTTCCCAGACCATAAGAGTGGGCAGGTCCGGATGAGGGACACCCCCCTCCCAGTGCCTGAATTTTTGCGCATCTGGCCTCTAGGTATAAAATAATCAAGTAAATATGTAAATGAGCACTGAAGTACAACAAAGGGAAGGAACACAGTTCTTTGAAATCACAATAAAAATAATTAAAACCTGACCTCACCTGGGATGCGGTTGTCAGTGAAGACTCTCTGGGGAAGCTCAGATCTGCAGGCGAAGCAGGAAATAAATAGCTTCAATTCTTCACTCATTTTTCTCAGTGTATACAACATATCACAACATTTTTAAATAGAACTTTCAAACTGGGGCTATGACAGCTCTATTAACATATCCTCACTTTTTGGACCTTAACGTTTTGATAACTGAGAATATCATGACACCATTGGCTCTGAGTTCTCACACACAGTCATCTGCCTGATTATTCTCCAGGCACTGTTCTCACAGGTGCAGGTGTGATCAACTTGCATTGAGTGGTACCCTGTCTTCAGACCCAAAAGATAGCAAACAAATTTAACATTATATATTATTCACTTGCTTTATTCTAATTTAATTTTTAAAATTATAATAAAAAGAAGTGGTGTGTTGTGCTAATTTACTAGGTAAATTAATGTATGTAGAGTTTACATTTAAAAAGCAAACTCAAGTAATAACCCAATTTCAAAAACAAATTCTATATAGTCTTAAAAATAAAAATACAAATACCAGAGATTGAAAAACTTGAGTCATGTCTTGAAAGCAAATCTTGTCTGCATGTTCAAAAACAAATAAATATTCCTTAACAGTTATAATTTTTGTAATTTGTTTGTTTCTTTTTTTAAAATCTACTTGGCTCACTCAAGCAGGTTTGATAGAGAAAAAAAATGACCTCAAAGTCTTAAAAATATATAATCCAAATTATTTAAAGATTTCTATACAGAGAAAAACAATGAACAATTTTCATTATACTGAAAAATAAAACATTTGTGTATTTTATGTTTACATTTTAGACTTTTAATGATTACCTGTTTTAACACTCTTGAGGTCTATGTGTCTGATATCTGTATAATTTAGAAATTACTAACTTTGTGTCTCTGCTTGGAAATTTACATCTAACATAGTAAGACAATCATTTGAATTGCTAGACTGAGCTGAAGGCTCTCTTAAGATGTTTTCCTCTTTTCTACCAATAAAAATCTGGTGCATTAAATTTTGTAGTGTGTTAAGAGCTACAGCGTCCACAAATAAGAGGAGAGATCTGACAGGTTTATGAATATCACCCAGCAACTCCTTGGCAACTCCACGTTCTCCTTTATATTCCAAAGAGGAGCAAAGGAGCAGGGAGCAGGACCACCCATTTGTTCTTGTTCACCTGGTGCCCGAATGGAAGGCCATTCAGTTAATAGCCTCACGGATGAATGAAGTGATGCTGCAAGGATCCATCTCTGTTTCCTAATTTAATATCACAGAGAAAGGACATCAGATGTTTGTCTCACCTTCTCTCACTCCAACCAGTTTTTTTTTAATTTTTTACCCACATTTTATACTTTGCTATATATTTGTTGGGCTCAAATTGGCTCTCAAAAATACAAATAGCACACCATACAAACTGGAGGGAGTTCTACAGGGTCCAGCCTCAGATTGACCTGTGGCAGGGCCACAAATAAGTCCCAGTTTGGAGGGCACAGCCTTCCTAGCATAATTAAGCTTAACCTTATTGCCCTCCCTAGATCCTTCCTAGGTAACTAATGGGCTGTGGGCGGTGCAACAAGTGCTGCCAAAACAATGTAATACTCACAAGAACATTATGAACATGTTGACCACTTCCTTTGTTTTGATCTCACTATAAAATAAAGCCTTGGCTTGCAGACTGGATCTTTTTGTGTCCTCATCCAGGAGTGGGAGATCCTCCAAACCCCAGATGTATTCTCTTGTCTGTCTTCTTTAATCCTTCACCGCCCCTCCTCGGGTTCATGCTTGGCTGTGCTGTCATGGCACACCAACTGAATTTAAAATAGTAAAAAATTTCAGGCAAAGGAAAACATGGTTGTGCAAGTAGAACTGGGGAGGGGGGGAATGTTTACCATGAGATTTCAAAGAGGGGGCTTTATTAGAACTAAATATCAAGAACTCAAAATAGGTACAACAGGGGAGTTTCTTGAAATGTTTCTTAATATAAATGACACCTCAGCAAACAATGTGTTTAAGGGGCTGGTGAGGACCCAGTGTGATGCAGGTGCACACAGCTCCCTGGCCCTTGTCAGGTACTTAGGATGTCTGGGGAAACTATTTCAAGTTTTTTTCAAAATGAATTTTATAACTAATAGCAATTATATCTCTGGTCCAGATGTAACTCTCCAGTAAGTATTTGAAATACAGATATGTTCTACCATGTACGTGCCATGTGCATTAACAATCTAAGAGCATATTTTCTTGGGGAAAGTACGAACTTCTAACAAGTGTATACTAATTCCAGAGTACCCTCAGGAAATACGTTTTCTACTTTAGCACTGACAAGTCATAAAAATTTTTGATTATTTATAGAATGTGAGCATTGGGTTCTACTTTGAGCCTCTTAAACTCCATGGGACAATGAAGGGGTGCACAGAACTTCTCCAAATTCTTTTCAGGAAGGTCCAGGCCCAGAAGTCTTCAAGGGTGGCCAATAGAGACTGAACTCGTGAATTTGGCTTTATTATTACTGGCAGTAGACTATCAGCTTTAACTTTGTGCTTTTGTAAAAATAAGACAACCTAGTCTAGATTTTATGTAGACAAGTGAAATTAACAAATAAAGTAAAAATAAATTTTTAGAATTGTTTTCAAAATGCTGTCATGCTTGGGTACATCTCTAAAAATAGAAACTATAAATGGAGACATATACTCAACCTCTAATCTCTCTCTCTCTCTCTCTCTCTCTCTCTCTCTCTCTCTCTCTCCCTCCTCTCTAATCAATAAATAAACATTTTTTTAAAAATAGAGAATGAAATTTATAATGCATTGAATTAGGGAAATATTCACTGTCTCAACAATTCTAGGTCTAGTATATTCTTCATATAGGCACATATGTTTTAGCTATTACCACAAAAATATTCAGCAACAAATCATCCTAAAATTCAGTTGCTTGAAACAACAATAATATCCTCTCATCTTTTTCTTGATTATCCTGAGAGAAGATTGGTCCAGGCTGAATTTATCTGGAGGGGTTTAGCCCTGCCCCACATGGCTTATCCTTTCCCTAGATCCAAAGTGCTGGCTGATGTGTTCCCCTCAGGCTGACAGTAGGTGCTCCAGGGAGCAAGCAGGAACATGCAAGGCCTCTTGGCTTAGGCAGACTTGGTACTCGGTCACTTCTGCCTACTCTATGGGCCACGCACATCATCTGGCTAAACCGAAGGACATGCTGATCCCATGAAGATAAAAGGAAGAGGATAAATGTGTTTTAACAATGAACTAATCTAATACAGTTAAATAGACAAACACATCACTGCAGTTTCTATAGATACATTTGATGCCCATCAACAAGGAACGTATTCTATAAAATGTAATGTTTTCATATAATGAGCAAACTTTATAACCATTTTAAAAAGTGTTAATTCTGTAGGTTCTGAAAACAATCACATTACAGAAGTATCTTAAATGGAATGAGAGTGTGAACAGTGGTGTGAAATAAGGGTTATAGGAACAAATCTTCAACCCAATTATATCCTGTCCTGCAGGAAGGATTGTTGGGTAGGGGGCACTCCCAGAAAAGAAAGAAGGCACATAATCCAGTATAATCTCCTTGTAAATATGCTTGTTTGCTTGTTTGTTTGTTTGTTTGTTTGTTTTTGCTAACAATAGATTCATTTGCTCCAGTATGCTTTTAGCAGAATGCACCTGGTTTTCCAAGATCACTATGGAAAAATCCATTATCTCAAGTTTTTGGTTGTAGCTCCTGGAAAATGTCACATAAACTGTACAACTATACAAGCATGTATTAGTCTTCAAGGACTCAGCAAAGAAATACTAGAAAGACTGGGGGCTAAACAACAAAAATTTATTTTCTCCTGAGATCCAAGTGCCAGCATTTAGGGTTCTGTGAGAGCTCTCTTCCTGGCTGTAGTTGGCAATAGTCTTTCTGGATCTCCATGAAATCCTTCCTGTGTGTGTGTGCGGAGGGGAGAGTTCTCCGGTATCTCCTCTTATAGCACCTTATAAGGGCACTAATTCCATTGACCAGGGCCCCCATCCTCTGACCTCACTTAATCTTAATTACTTCCTCAGAGGCTGTGTCTCCTCTGTGATGTATAAGTACACTGGAAATTAGGGCTTTGACATATAAATCTGAAAAAACATGGAGCCAAAACCGGTTTGACTCAGTGCATAGAGGTCTGCAGACTGAAGGGTCCCAGGTTCGATTCCCGTCAAGAGCATGTACATTGGTGGCAGGCACATCCCCAGTAGGGGGTGTGCAGGAGGTAGCTGGTGGATGTTACTAGCTCTCTATCTCTCTCCCTTACTCTCTATAAAAAAATCAATGAAATATATATTTTTTTAAAAGAAAGAAAAGCATGGAGTCCATAGCAGAGCATAAAGTTAAGATCTTTCCAGCTTAAATGCTCTTCCTTTCTAAGCCAGGCATCTCTGCACTTCATCTGTTACCCTGAGTCAATGCACTCCGAGAGAGCAAACAAAGTGCCAGAGAGTCTCACTGCAGGCTCTGACCACCTGGCATCACCTGTGCCTCTCGGCTCCTGAGTGATGATCAATAAAGCAAACCCTGAGCAAGATCTTTGCTTTGTGTACATTCGACTTCACAATCGGCGCCTCTGTGTTATCTCCAGTGCATATGCAGTCTTTTAGCACTGCCAGAAACATGTTAAACAAAACCACAAATGGAAGAATGAATAAGAACATTAATCAATTGTTGTATTTAGTCAGCTGCTTAAAGATATTCAAATTTATTCATGAGTAAATTCTCACATCAAAATTCAAGTTTTACAGAATGCTTGTGCATAAAGGACTTAAAAGAATTAATATTATTGATATTAAAATTAACAAAATTAAATTTATAACTAAAAAGAGCACCTAGCACATCAAAAATTGAAAAGAAATAAAAACTCAAATAGACATAACAGAAAAAGCAAAAAATAGAGTAAATAAGAAAGAATCCTACTGTAATAATGATAATAATATTAGTTTTTAATTGGATTGTAGAATGACTAGCAGGGTGTAAGCCAAAAAAAAAATATGACAGGGTTTGAATTGTGTTTGTTATATTTATTCTCACCTACTGTGATATATCAGCAAGAGTTTGAATCATAACCAAGTGTTAATTAATAAATCATAATTCTCAGTGTGGAATGCACTTCTTAACATCATACTAATTCTCAAGGAAAACATAAAAAGAATGTAAAATCTTTCAAATCTGTTAGCTGGAATTTCTAATTAAAAGTTCTGCCATTTGTTCCCTAATCTGGAGGTCTGGAACATCTTTTGAGGTACCCCAAGTTCTTGTTGGTGAGAAACTCTAACCTTTGCGACAGGTGGAGTCTATATAGATTAAGAGGGGAAAATGAAAATAGAAGCTTGTCTTGTAAACTGTCAAAATGGAATGTCACCCCACCCTTATTTTGATAATTTTGGCAGATGAACCTTGCCCAGGGCAACAAAGAAATGTTTTTCTTACATTTTAAATATTTACCAGAGAATTCAGTTCTGGTATATTTGCAGCCCCTGTAAGGGTTGTATTAGCATTATAGTAATTACTATTTTGTCTTTATACTTCAAGTTCTGTAAGAAAATGAAACAAAATTCAATTTTTTTTTCCTTCATCACGTTGGAGAATCTTTGTCTTAAATATTTTCTGAGCATCGCTCACTGTGAGCCCATGGACCTCACATCAATGGCCTTTCATGAGCTGCTTGAGCCTAGAGCTCTCTTCACCTCCACCCACTTCCTTCCTAGGGATCTGAACTTTTGGAATCAACAGGTAAATCAACCAAAATTTTGTAACGTTTTTGTGAAAACCCCCAAAGCTACGGATGCATTGTGCAAGTGCTGTCTATAATCAGCGCACCTTGAGGGGCCTGTGAAGGGTCTAGAGGGCACTTTGGCTATTTTTTATTTACTTCATGATTGCAGTGAGGTTGTATAAATGCAATCCCAACTCTTTTTAAAGTGAGTGGGAAACCAAAGTACAGGTATAATCTGACCCTTTCACACTTGGGTACAAACAGAATTGACTCTGATCCACAGGAGGCCAGCTTGAGGGGAGGGACTCAGACAGGACTGCTCTGAGTGTCCATGGTAACAAGAGAAGGGCTCTCTGGGGAGATGGCTTAGCCCTCCCAGGTCTCTATTGCTCCCTAAATGCCCAAAAGGAGCCTGTATCTGTCACAAAAATGAGAGCGTTTATATGCAGAGACACCTTTTACATCACACCAAGTACTCACACACCCAAATCTAAGGAGTATTTTCTCTCCCAGGTTCCTGTCCAGCAGCACTCCCCTCCAAAGCACAGGCCCTCCTGCCTGGGCACCTTCTGAAGATGCCACCAAGAAGCTGGGGGGCCCTCTCTGACCTCTAGGAAGTAGTGGGGTCCCCACCTTCCGCCTCTCTCTGGAGAAGGGGCATCCCAGGTTCCGGCAGGGCTGCTCCCTGTCTGGACCCCCTTTGTGGATCGAAGGATAACGAGCAGCATCCTCTGCCATGGCCCTCAGCGCCAGGGAGCCAGGAGTGGTACCTCAGGAAGGAGCGCTGCTCCGACACTTAAGTCGCAACTGCTGGGAAATGGTGGTGGCATGATAACTTGCCTAATGCCAGCCTGTGGAATCGGGGTACCCCACCAACGTGGAGTTTCTGATCAAATTTATTCTGAAGTAAAGGAAGTTCTAGAAGCAAAACAATATAAGACACTAGAGGAAACTGCCATCACTTTTCACTGCTGTATGGTTCTTTAAAGTGTCTTTGACCCCCTTTTTGCTATTCCACATGTGATGATCAGCTGTGAATTCTCCGTGAACGGGATATTTGGAAAGATGTTTGCAAGGCCCTTCCCCTTGCTGGCCAAGCCCCTGCTTTATCCGTTCAGCATATCCAGGGCCTTAGCACAGAGCGGGTGGGAGAAGGCAGAAACCAGGCCAAGGCAACGAGAAGGAGCAGAACTATGCAATGCCTGGTAGAAGAATTTGGGATTTGAGGAAGGAAAATAGTAATTGATGTAGTGGATTTCAATCCATTTCAAGTAAACCTTTTTTAAAGAAAAGACACTATTTATTTTTGAGATTTCATTTAGTTTAACCTATTTTTCAAAATTCTAATAAAACATCTAAACAAAAAAAACACACACGTTGTGTTAGGATTGCATGTGAATTTAATACATATATTTATTTTCAATATATTTCGAATTAACAAACTTGTTTTTAACTAATGATATATGAGCATCATTAAGGTAAATATCTATTTAATATTTAAAGAATTTCCCCCTTTGTGATAAAAATTATATACACCTTAATATCTACCTCCTATCTACTTCATCCAGATATATATATATATATTTCAAAGGGGGAACCTGAGAAAGGATAAAGAAATATGAGGAGAAAAGGAGGTTAAAACATCATCTACAGGTTTATTTACCAAACCGAGAGCACTTACAATAATCCTGACAAAAGAATGCTAAAATTCCTGTTGAAATAAACCACTTAAAATCAGGAAATGACTTTACTGCCCCCAGAGAAACAAAAATCCAGACACCATCAATCGACTTTTTACATTTTTTGCATGTACCATCAGAGAAAAACTCATCGAAATCATTATTTTTAGTTTATTACTTCAAGGAGAAGGAATGCTTCCTTCCACAGGCTTTTGTGATGGAAGAATGTGCTTGTAGTATGATAATTTGTGTCTAGTTCATTAAGCAGGTGTTCTGGGCAAGATAATATGGGGGAAACGGCAAATCTGAGGCACTGCTTTCCGTTAACCCCTCAGGCACTGGCAGTCTGAAGTTCCCCTTCTGAAGACTAATCCATTCTGCTTACCGCTTAGCATTTTCTGATCCTAGCTAGCTCTGGGTTCCGGGGAGGTTGGATGTTTGAAGTACATAAAAGCATGTGGCAATTCTGAGCACCTACTTAGTTATCCCTTATGGAAACCAGCTGATAAACCATCAGAGGAGAGAGCCTTGGCAGGCAGGATCCCGGGAGCAGGTGGCGTCATCCCCTTTTTGTCACATGGAAGGAAAGCTTGTCCCTCGGTGGCTGCCATTGCCACCCTTAAGGAGGCTCCCTACCCCCAGGTAAACTCGTTTTGAAGACTGATACTTAGGGAAGATGGGATCTTTTAAAAAGAGAAATGATGAATATGATTATTTATAATAGCCACACCAAGGGTCACAGGGTCACAACGACACCCCCTCCATGGTCCGGGGCAGCTCACACACTGCGGGCTGGTCACTATGGACTGGGACGGGTTTGCGCTTGGCCCGTGAGCTCCAGATTCCCACAATTCCCACCAATGGCCTATACTGATTCCTAATCTGCTCTCCTCATCCATTTGCTCTGCTTAATCTCTACAGGCATTTGGATCCCATCTGAACACTCACCTCCCCAAGTTACGGTCCACTTTCCACTCCACTTCATTTTTCCCAGGATTCAGTATTGTGAAATTAATTCTTGTTCATAGTTAGGAGCACTCTGCACTCAGATGACTTAGATTCAAATCTGCGTCAATATCTTTCTACATTTGCTTGTTACTTGGACTCGACAAACCTCCCATTTTTCATCTGTGAAACGGGATTGTACTAACAGCTACAGTAACATGCACCGTGTGTAGCAGACCTGTCTCCCCGCCAGCACAGCTCACGGGCATGTACCTGTGCGTGAGCTCAGGGACCCGCGCTCACACAGGCCACACACGGGAAGAGCTCTGTTGTCTCAACTTTAAATTCTTACAAAGTCTGAACAAGGAGCCTGGGATCTTCCTTTTCCATTAGGGCCTGCAAATTGTACTTCATCCTGCTAACCAGAGATGAAACTCCTAAGCACTCACTTACAGATAAAGAAAGGGGTTTCTCCATATTATATCTTAAAATAGGTCAATATAATTTCAGAATAAATGAACTCACAGTGGCACGTAAAGATTCTCAGTTCATTTGACACATGTTTTTCTTTTTAATTGTCCCATTTTCTCAACAGCATTTTTCTTTGTGTATATTGACTCAAAACTATCGACATTTTACTCCAAACCACGTGGAGAAATTTAACAAATTCCCTTGGGCTGCCAGATATAACAAACAAACCAGCCAAAAAAGCAGAATGCAGTTAAATTTTAATTTCAGATAAACAATGAATAGATTTTTATAAGTACCTCCATGTAATATCTTGGAAACATGAAAAAAATTAAACTGTAACACAAGCAATTTAAAATAACAAATAGCCATGTATTACATTTAATCAATAACGATTGTTAGTAACATTCTGGAATACTGCCACAGACTTCAAGGGAAAGAAAACAGAGATGAAAATGATGAATTGTGTGATATGAATGCTGGTCAAATCCGCCATAGATTGGCCTATTCATTCTGCCCTATAAAATATTCAAATAAATTATAAAGTAATATCCTCTTTAAAAGAGAGGGGGCGCTGTTAGTCTCTGGGGTGCACCCCAGGGGCCAGGCTACTGTCTCCCAATGGCCCCAGTAGAAGGAATAGGCATGTGTGTGGGTTCTGGTGCTCCCTCCTCCGTGGGCGGACTCTCAGGTTCTCTGACACTCTTCTCATGAACGTATCTCCAACTGCCTTTCTCCATGAGCGAGACACGACACGTGTTTATCATTTATCTCAAGTACTCCATTAAATGAGAAATGCCCTGTGCTCTCATTTAGGAAGGACACCTACAATTTGGTGACAAATCTCCAAGTTGTGAAGAAAATAACAAGAGTCTGGCTGGGGTGGCTCTGACTCCACGAAGCCGGGTGCAGGCAGCATGGACGAAAGGACGGGTTTCCCTTTGTGATCTGGACCTGCAAAAGCAAATGAGGCTGCCAGCTGCGGAGATTATCCAAAGCATGCAGTGGGTGCCTCAAAATAAACGTTTGTCTATGAAAACGTTTTCCTATCCACATTGGTTAATCATCTTTCTAAAGATAACACTGTATCGCCGTGATTTCAAGTAGGTTATCTCAAGTCCATGTTACAATTTGGTAAAGGAGACTGTCATTATATGAATCACCAAAGAGGCCCACCTAAAATTTAAAAAGTCAAATTAGGAAAATAGCATTAATTTTGAAGTATTCCCTCCTAACCCCCCCCCCCCGCCCCCACAAAAAAAAAAATGTGCAGACTATATGGCAGTAGAGGGTCAGTTCAATTTACCTATTTTGAAAAATAGCCATAAAAATTCACACACAGAAGTAAATGGCACCAGTATGAGGAGGCCGTGAACCATCTCACTGAGAAGCACGGCCCTGAGCAGGCGGCAAGGCATCCTCAGCAGCGGGAGGGGATCATTCCAAGTGGAGCCAGCACCAGGGCAAAGCCACGAGGGCAGAGTGTTTGCATTTACCAGGAACAGCCAGCAGTCGGTGAGTCCCAGGGGCTGTAACAGTGGGCAGCATGGACTAAGCCAGGAAGGCGAGCAGGAGGGATGCAGGGTCAGGGAGGTGGCAGGCAGGCTGAGTGGGTCTGTGGGCTGTTCCAGGGCTTGAGCTTTATTCTGGGGAGTGGACCATCCTGTGCTGTGCTGGGAAACGTTGTCTGGGTGTTCAGGATCGTGCTGGAGAAGCATGGAAGAGAGGAAAGGGACCTTCCCAGAGAAGGTGGTGTCTGAGGGGCACCTCAAACAGCAGAGTTTGAAATGATTCAGAAAACACTGAGAAATGAATCCTAAGTGGCCAAGCCAAAGACCATGTTAGAAACAAATGCATAGAGGGTGCCATTTTCACAGTTTGACAGGGATCACACATCCTCCCAGTCTTCCTGTGGAGTACTCCCAGTGGTCACAGATGGCCCAGCAGAGCGGAATATCTCTAAGGACTCTCCAGGGAAAGCAGTTAATCCTATTCTTACAGCCTGTGATATAAGGATTCCCGGGAAGTTCCTTGGGTAGAGGCAGTGTAGACTGCCTGTCTTTCATACCCACTGAGGACAGAAAGCCGCTGGGCTGAAATGAGATGGTAGCACTGAGTGATAATGTTCAGATAGATGGCAGCTAAGGACCCTTCACTAATAGGACAGGTGGCCACATATCGCCGTAGACTGAAGAGAAGTTGAAGAATATCTTCATTTTTCCAAATTCTGATACAAAGAATATTCCTAAGTATACTTTTTTTTATAGATTTTTAAAAATAGTATCATCAATAAATATTCTGATGGAAAGATTCTAAAGAGAGGTATGGAATAACAAGGAAATGTAAGTATACCATAAACACAAAATAGAACATGCTTCCAGAAATGTTTGCTCAGGCATGTTCTGGGATAAAAGATATTGGTAATTTGTGCTTTATAAAATTATATAGAAAAGTTACATTCTGTGAGCTACTTACTGGAATGAAAAATGCAAGTTCTACTTGAGAATGTATTAAGATGATTATCCTTTATAGTACCAGAGACTTGCAGAAGTAAACAAATTTAAATCTTTTACATATGGCAAATTCTAACAAATTATGCCTTCCCCATGCTTACAAGGAAAAAAAAAGCTATATTTTAGTTACTTAACTATGATATATCTTTATTAACAGTTTTATTTTACTGAGGGGAAACAGCTAGGAATATGACCTGGAATTTAAATCCCTGAAGCTGTAGAGAAAGAGGCACTGACATCCACAGCCCTTAGACGCACAAGCAGGACCAGAATGGCTACTGGAAAGTAGCGACGTGACAAAACCAGTGTGTTTCTATAAAGGAGAGTCATATCCCTTGTTCTGCCAACCCTCTGATGATGTTGAAACGGAAGTCACTTGAAGTGACTGAAATTGATAAATGTCTCTTTCTCTGAAGGGATGGTCTCATTACCTGTGTGAATCCATTATGTAGACCTCTCACCTCCTCTCTGCTCAGGGCCCCTGCACTGGCTGCCTCTTCCTGACCATCAGCCACTCTTCACAGTAGGCTTCCTCTGAGAACACCCTGTACAGAACACACACACACACACACACACACACACGCCTGTTATGCTCTACACTACTTGCTGTTTTATTAAGTCAGGGTTCTCAAAATATGGTCCAAGGACCTCTGAGGGACCCCTAGCCTCTTTCAGGGAGACTGAAATGGAAAACTATTGTCATAGTAATACTTAGACATCATCTGACTTTTAAGCTCTCATGAGTATGCAAATTATGAAAGTTCATTGATATGGTTTCAGATTCCACATTGAAACTAATCTTTAACTTCACTTCTTTTTCATTGAAAAGAAACTCTTGCCATATTTATTCGGATATGCTGTCTATATGTCTAAAAATCTTTAAGCACTACATATGTACACATACATGTAACATACATGTGCTTTAAATGCAATTATGTGTGTGTGTTTATGGTTCTTTAGAGAATGTAGATAGCATATTATGGACTTGAATGAATTGAGATAATATAAAGTATAAAATGATTATATAAATACTAGAGGCACGGTGCACAGGTAGGGTATCTAGGCCTAGCCAGTGATCAAGGCCCATTGGGGCCTTCCTTCCCCGGGCTGCCAGCTGCTGGCGGGGCCTTCTTTCATTCCACGCTGCCCCCTGGTGGTCAGTGCATGTCATAGCAAGCATTTGAACTCCTGAGGGGACAATTTGCATGTTAGCCTATTATTGTAAAGGATAAAATCGCCAACACTGGGCTATTTTGACCTGCACAAATTGCAATTTATTATGATTCACAGTAAGATAAACATTTATATAAAGAAAAGGTGGATGGGAAAAGTTTACCTTTTCATATGAATGAACATCCCCATTATAATCACCTGGCGGTGCCAACAAACATCTGCCTTGAGGCCCTGAGAAGAATGCTGGCGGCAAATCCGCAGCCTTTTCAGTCACCGGGACAGGTGTGCCGAGAGGAGCAGGCTACTTAGTTCCGTCAGCTCAGGGATGGATAGGTCCCCAAGGCCAGGGCGGGAAACCGGGCCATCTGTGGTTCCCAGGAAGATAAATAATTCCGACTCTGATGTCTGCTGCAACTCTGGGTGCCATCACAATGTTCCCTAATTCTCTGCAGCGTAAACAATGACATACAAGATATTGTTGCCAACTGCCACACACGCTCTCCTTGGCAGGCAGCCGGGGGACAGAAGGCAGTGTTTTACCCCTCAATGTCTGCAGTCATGCTTTTGTTTTAGAAACTGAACTGAAACAGAATCAAGTAAAATGAACAAGGGAGGGTAAGGACTGCCATGTATTCAATGGCATGGCATAAATGTTGTTAGATAAAGTGGTGAAGTGTTCCTTTTCAAACAGCACCTCCTGTTTGTGGGTCATCTCACCGTGTGGTGAGGTAGGAAAGCCCGTTCCTCACATCTCTCCCCAAAGCGACGGGGGTCCCTGACCCAGGCAGCTCCTGTCTGCTTTTCGCCTCAGGAGGAGTTTGAGCTTCTGTGTGACCTACTGACACGTTCGGCATCTGCTTCCAGGAGACCCATGTCCCAGCGGCTGCTCCAGGCCACGCATCTCCAGGAGCCTGGGGTGGCAGGGAGGGGTCTGGCCCAGCCCGGCCCTGGCCTGGAGCTCAGGCTGCTGCTTCTGGGGTCGGCATGGCCCAAAATACAGACCTTTTCATTCATGTCTCAGTTGGTTCAAGACCTCAGTAGAGAAGGTGATTACTAAGAACCCTCAGGCGCCAGGCGTTTGGCACCACCACCTTTGCTGGAGTGAGCACCCATTTCGTCAGTGTTTGAGCACGGCTGCCTCATGTGGCTCCCGGCCTGGGACTGCAGATGCCGCGCCATCACCCTGCATGCTGCCCAGTGGTCTGCTTTCCAGAGAACTGGGAGCCACTGGCTTGGGAATGTCACTCACTGGTTTCCTTTTCTGTCTCCTGCGGGATAAAGCAGAACACGTCTCCTGCAGCTGGGAGCAAAACCAAACAAGCCCACCCACTGAGCCGCCAGCAGGACACAGGGTCCGCCTACCCCAGTACTCTCCTCCCCAGGTCCCCTCCCCGGGCAGCTCCTGGTCCACGGAAACCACACCGCAGCTCCAGGTCCACGGAAACCACCCCGCAGCTCCTGGTCCATGGAAACCACACCACAGCTCCGCTGAGTCCTGTTGTCTGCGAAGCACAGCCCAGCGCATGGCTGAAACCTCGGATTTTTCTGAGTGTCTGCGTCCCCAGATCTGCTGACTGTCGAAGAAACAGATGGATAACGGCACATCTGCCCAGGGTTGTGAGAGAAAACAAGAAGCCAGAACTAATGGCGGAGCGGGCAGAGGGGAGCTATCCCCCCAAAGAGGATGCCCCAGCCCGGCTCTAGAGCTCCGTTCCCTGGGCCCTTGCTTGCAGGTGCCGATGAGAGGAATGCACCTTAAACTCCAGGGACCACTTTCCTTCTTGGAAACCGCAGCCTGCTCGTTGCTGGAAACTCGTTGCTGGAAACTCAAAGACCCAGGAAAGGGAAAGGGAAAGGAAAACCACCCAGGCCCCTCGCCAGGTCGTGCGCCCAGTGCTGTCCTAAGGGGGCCGCCCTGGGCCTGGCCAGACCTCCCTGATGCCACTGCCTCCTGCCCGGGAGCCACACAGCCGCTGGGCCTGTGCCAGCACCTGCCTTGGCGCAGGCTGCCCCTGCCCTGGGGATACAGACACCACTTCCACCCCGCACCCTCTACCCCTGCACCCAGCGCGGGAGCTCACAGGGAAGCAGGGAGGAGGAGGAAAAAAACCTCCATGCTGCATGGGCTCATCAGACTGACAAAGCCCCAGTGAGCGGCCAGTGGAGAGTTCTGCCTGCCGGTGCAGTGCCTGCCTCCTGCAGCTGCAGCTCATGGGACCGGCCATGCCCATGGGGACCGACCATGCTCATGGGGATTGGCCATGCCCATGGGGACCGGCCATGCTCATGGGGATTGGCCATGCCCATGGGGACTGGCCATGCTCATGGGGATTGGCCATGCCCATGGGGACCGGCCATGCTCATGGGGATTGGCCATGCCCATGGGGACCGGCCATGCCCATGGGGATCGGCCATGCCCATGGGGACCGACCATGCTCATGGGGATTAGCCATGCCCAGGGGACTGGTCACGCCCATGGGGATTGGCCATGCCCATGGGACCAGCCATGCCCATCGGACCGGCCATGCTCATGGGACCGGCCATGCTCATGGGACTGGCCATGCCTGTGGGGACTGGCCATGTCTGTGGGGACCGGCCATGCCCTTGGGATCAGCCATGCCCAATGGGATTGGCCATGCCCGTGAAGACTGGCCATACTCGTGGGGACCGGCCCCGTGGCGGGTGGCGCCCAATGAGGGTCCGAGGCATGCTGCCTCCTAGGAACAGGACACTGGAGGTCCTGCAGCTCCTCGCAGTGGGCTCTGTGAAACTTACTGATGCAACCATCTAGGGGGCAAGACTCCCCCCTCCATGCTGCTAGTAGGGCAGTCAGAAAGCTGGCCGGGACTTGGCTTCCTTTGCAGCACCTCTGACTGGTACATGCACTTTGACTCTGAAAACAAGGGCAGTAGGCTGATGTAGGAGGGAGCTCCACCTTTCTGAGGGGCACTTCCCCACAGGGAGCTCCTCCTCACAGGGAGCACCTCCCCACAGGGAGAGCCTTCCCACAGGGAGGGAGCCTCTTCCCACAGGGAGCACCTTCCAACAGGGAGCCCCTTCCCACAGGGAGGGAGCCTCTTCCCACAGGGAGCACCTTCCCACAGGGAGAGCCTCCTCACAGGGAGCGCCTCCCCACAGGGAGCCCCGTCCCACAGGGAGGGAGCCTCTTCCCACAGGGAGCACCTTCCAACAGGGAGCGCCTCCCCACAGGGAGCACCTTCCCACAGGGAGAGCCTCCTCACAGGGAGCATCTCCCCACAGGGAGACCCTTCCCACAGGGAGGGAGCCTCTTCCCACAGGGAGAACCTTCCAACAGGGAGCGCCTCCCCACAGGGAGCACCTCCCCACAGGGAGCACCTCCCCACAGGGAGCTCCTTCCCATAGGGAGCACCTCCCCACAGGGAGCCTCTTTCCACAGGGAGTGCCTCCAGCTTGATCAAGTCCTGCCATGCGGCCTGGCAGTTACATGTTTGAAGCTGCATGCAGCTATTACAGTCAAGTTTCACTGATAAGAATGACAAGGTAACACAAAATGTCAACTTCAAATGAGTCTAATTCAAACTACCCAATTAACTTTAACTGCTAGAAAACAGATTCTCACCAAACCTGCTGCTTTAGAGAACCATAAAGACTGCTGTTTGGTTGGGGATAAATGGTGTAGGAATTCCATTCATTCGGACTTTATGGGCTCACATTAGAAGAAAAATGCATCTTAATGCCTTGTACTGCATCACAGGAGGGCAGCCACCAGCCAAAATGGGCAGGGATCCACCCACAGCCTTACTCGGCCCCCAGACTCGGCCTCTGAGCTAGAAGCATGATTACTGAGCGGCTCTCTGCTTCATGCAGACCACAGGGAGCACCTGCCCACAGGGAGCACCTCCCCACAGGGAGAGCCTTCCCACAGGAAGCTCCTCCCCACAGGGAGCACCTCCCCACAGGGAGCTGACAGGCCAGGCTGCCCGCAGGAGTGAGTCCTTCCTAGTGGGGTCAGTGCAGCACTCCTTGTCCACTGTAGTGGGCTAGCGGTCAGCCAGTTGACGAGTAGGTGATAGTCTCTGCAGAGGCCCACGTCCCTTAGCACTTCTCATCCAGCCTTAGCATTTGTGCTCTCAAGATAAAAGGAAGCTCTAGATCAATTTCACTGATGCATATCCAAGTATCAATTATGAATAGAATATTAGTAAATTATATGCATACACACATATCTCCCATAGAGGAGCTCCAAGTATTGGAGCTATTTGGGCACAATGACCAAAAGCCTTTGCCAGCTCTCCCTTGTGTCTGGCTAATCTCCCAGCAATGGGACATTCAGGTGGCAGCCATATTTGTTGTGAGGTGATTCCGCAAAGAATTACAGCAAATAACATAAGCAAATAAACAGGAACCCCAACCTGGATGACTGTAGGAGAGGTAGGCAAGGTAGACTTGCTGTTCGTGTTTACAGTGGCACTGAGCTGCCTGCAGTCCTGCTGTGCATGTGAGTGGGAGTGGTATGCTTGGCAGGCAGGCCAGATAGGCTGACGGCTGAGAACCACTCCCTATGAGGTGGTAGGAGCAGGCGGAGTATTTGGAATCATAATTACTGGTTCATACAGGAAATCCTTGCAAACCTCGTTTGTTTATGTAGAATGGTTTAGAACCCAAACCCGGTGACAGTGGACAGAGGTGGAGCACCATGGTGAAGGCCCAAGAGAGAAGGACTCTGCGCCACGAGACAGGAGTCCTGTGGACACCGGCCATGGTTTCCATCCTCAAGCATTGGGGTTCATGAGGAGCACATGCCTCCGTTTCCAAGTCCAGCCGCTCATTTCCTGCCTGACAGGAAGGCCACAGGTGTATAGAACAGGTGTTTTTTTTTAAACCGCTCATGAGATATAAGACTTTGTTCAAGTTATCAGCTTTCTTCAGTTTCAGCTTCCTCAATTGCCAGCAAGTTAAGCAGCATTCCTCTGGAACATTAAGAGGGTGAAATGAAGTGATAATAGTGCACCTCTGTTCTCTCTCCCCTCCCGCCTGCTCCCCAGGCCTGTGCACAATGTCTCCTTCACTGGACTCTGCCACAGTGATAAATGTATCTCTTCTAAAGAAGCTTTAAAAATGTGCCCAGGCGATCTGACAGCTCTTTCTCTATGTAATTATCTACGCGTATTATTTCAATGTCTTTCTAGAGATCAATTAGCCAATTCTTGTTAAACTTTTTAAATATCTTAGTTTATTGGCACCTAATGGAAAAAGAGAAACAGAAAGATAAGAATCTTAGGGAAGCCGAAACCTGTTTGGCTCAGTGGTAGAGTGTCGGTCTGCGGACTGAAAGGTCCCAGGTTCGATTCTGGTCAAGGGCATGTACGTTGGTTGCAGGCATGTCCCCAGTAGGAGGCGTGCAAGAGGCAGCTGGTCAATGTTTCTCTCTCATCGACGTTTCTACGGTAGCTCTCTATCTCTCTCCCTTCCTCCTCTCTGTAAAATATCAATAAAATATATTTAAGAAAAAAAAAAGAATCTTAGGGAAAATCAGTAGTATTTTAAATGAGGACAATATTTGAAATCTTTACCTGAATTCAGTAGAGCTAAAATTATATTTCAAAAGTCTAAGAAATAAGTGTTTTTGAAAATAAATATTTTAATAATTCCATTAGATTAATGAAATACATGATATTTATGGCATGCTATAATTTAGATTAGGAAATAGCAAAAGTAATTAATTATAATCATTTGAACATCACTGCCATGTGCAAAATAGCCCAAAGACAGAATACTGAACCCAGTATTATTAAAGGACAAGGAAAATTCACTCATATATATCTAAATTTAGTCACTAAGTATAAAACTAGTATAGCCTGTAGAAGATAAAAGGCAATAAGATTATCTTTTTTCTTTAAAGATTAGTTTGGAATATTAATGATTAATCCTCAACAGAAAAATTGTCTCTTCACTTATATGTCAATGTATTTCTTCTTTACTTTTAAATAAGTTGTCATCTGGTGTTATCCCAAAATAAATAGCAAATGGACCCCCAGTGCCAAAATAATTAAACAGCAATCCAACTTTCAAGGCAAACATATAATACCACTTTTCAATAACAGAAGAGAGCCGAGAAGAAATGGAATTAGATTTCCCTAGCAACATATGTCACTCAAAACCATTATTAATTTTGTGCCCTGCCCAGCACATAGGGATATAGTTAAGATTAGAGCCCATTGGGTCGTATAAAATTAATGAAGTTTCTTGAGCTTCTCGGAGTCAGGTGTCATATAAATATTAAACAGCAATAATCATGGTAATGATGAAATTACACTTCTAATCTTCATCTTGCACATGCTGTAATAATTCCCAGGCACTTTATCACTCACCCAGGTGCACACACACCTGTCTCCCAGACTCCTCTTCGTCTGCTGAAATCAGCTGCTGCCGTAGTCCTGAGAGAAGGCAATGGCTGGGGTTAAAAAGCCAGCCTTTGCATCACTGAGGACTGCAGCACACCTGTTGGCCAAGAAACCCACAAAAATGGGTGGCCAGAAAAAAGAGGCGACAAAGTGCATTAGTGAAACTACAGGTGCGGTCCTGCTTGATCATGAAAACAAGGTGCAGGAGGGCATCGTTCGAGCTCGATACATCGCCGAGAAGCTCTCCCTCCCTAACTTATCCTCAGGCCCACCTTCGCCCAGAATGGAAACCGTATTTATAGAAACAGCCTCCTCCAGATGCTTTAGATAAGATGGCACAAACCAACACCTACAAATGGTGAGTTCCCTCGGCCAGCCTGTAACCATGGAAACAGTTTGACCATTTACACAGAGCCAGCCCTTTGAATTCCACCCTGCCTCCCTGTCTGGGAAACTGCTCACAATGTAATCTGATTACTTTGTCTGGGAAATTATCATCATTACACAAACAACCAACCAACCAATCAAGAATGCATGTGAAAAAGTTCTTGTTATGTTGTTGAATACAAAGGCTTACAACAGGGGTGACACGAAAGTTTAACAAAATCCTTGCCGACAATTCTTCTTTTGTTGGGGGAGACACTGCATCAGTAAGGCTTGATTAGGTGCATCTGGCCGTATTGTTCCCATGTGTTTTCTCCCACGCACCGTGCTCTGCACCCTGCGGCCTGCCCACTCGGTCCTGCGCCCGTCCTGCACCCGTCTGTCACATTGAGCCGGCAGCACGCTCAGGCTCTGGGACAATGCTGCTCAGACTTGTCAGATGACATACATCCTGAGTCATCAGTCTTAAACAGGGACAATTACCTCTTCTTCTTTGGTGTTATTATTATAAATAACCATAACCACTGCATTTCCTACTCCGGCACATCTTATAGAAACCTCATGTGTATTATAATATTGAGACTCCAAATAGCCCTGACATTATCACAGCTGTCTGAGCTGAGAGAGTTCCTACAGAGTAGGAATAACCATGCCATGTCCAAGTTAAAAGAAAACAATTTTTTTTTTGTGTGTGTATATATATATATATATATATATATATATATATATATACACAAAATTTGTGCACAGGGCAAAGTGTCCCTCAGCCCAGCCTGCACCCTCTCCAATGTTGGACACCTCAAGGGATGTCCAACTGCCCGTTAAGGCCTGATCAGACATCCCTCTCACAATCCAGGACTGCTGGCTCCCCACCACTCATCTGTCTGCCTACCTGATTGCCCCTAACCACTTTTGCCTGCCAGCTTGATCACCCCCTAACCACTCCCCTGCCAGCCTGATCAATGCCTAACTGCTCCCCTGATGGCCCAATTGCCCCTAACTGCCCTCCCCTGCTAGCCTGGTCAGCCCTAACTGCCCTCCCCTAATGGCCCTCCCTTGCAGGTCTGGTCACCCCAAACTGTCTTCCCCTGCAGGCCTGGTTGCCCCCAACTTCCCTACCCTGTTGGCCCTGTCACCCCCAACTGCCCTCCCTTGCAGGCCTGGTCCCTCCCAACAACCCTCCCCTGTTGGCCTGGTTGTCCCCAAATGGCACCTCTGCTGACCCAGTCACCCCTAACTGCCCTCCCCTGCAGGCCTGGTAGCCCCTAACTGCCTTACCCTGCTTGCCTGGTTACCCCCAACTGCCCTACCCTGCTGGTCTGGTTGCCCCCAACTACCCTCCCCTCCAAGCCTTGTCCCTCCCAACTATCCTCCCCAGCAGGCCTGGTCACCTCCAACTGCTCTACTCTGCCAGCCCAGTAACCCCTAATTGCCCTCCCTTGCAGGCCTGGTTCCTCCCAACTGCCCTCCCCTGTAGGCTATCTTGTGTCCATATGGGGTGGCCATCTTTGACCACATGGGGCAGCCATCTTGTGTGTTGGAGTGACAGTCAATTTGCATATTAGGCTTTTATTATATAGGATATATATATATATAAAGTTTTTTCACAGAAGAGGCAGGATTCCAACTCTGATCTCTAGACGCTAAGTTTTTCCTTTTCCCTATACCTACAATTATACAATTTCCAAGTAAAATCCTAACATAAACTAAACTGCTAATTAACCATACTCATCAAAATATATATATATCTCTTCACATCTAACTCTCATCATACATAACTTATTCTTCTTGTTTGGGCCCATGGTGATGTAATCTGTTTTATTATGATATAGATATGCACTCAAATATAAAAAATTAAACAATAATAATGAATACTATCAAATGCACAACTCTCCTTTTGTTGATAAGAGAATCTCCCATTAAAATTATATATATATATATATATATATATATATATATATATATATATATATATTTCCCCCCCCCCCCCCCCCCGAAACCAGTTTGGCTCAGTGGTAGAGTGTTGGTCTGTGGACTGAAAGGTCCCAGGTTCGATTCCGGTCAAGGGCATGTACATTGGTTGCGGGCACATCCCCGGTAGCAGGTGTGCAGGAGGCAGCTGGTCAATGTTTCTCTCTCATTGACGTTTCTGGCTCTCTATCTCTCTCCCTTTCTCTCTGTAAAAAGTTAATAAAATATAAAAAATATATATATATATTATTTTTAAAAAATCCTTGACACTTTCTTCCCATGATTATTGAAGGTATAGTTCACATATTTGAAAATATAATTCCTTAATATTTCTACAATACATACTATTAATTGAGTGCTTTTATTTTTATTATTTCAAAGTCACAAAACAGAAAAATAAATGAAGAATAAGATATTTGTTTCAGTTTTTACTGGAAAGGACTAAGATTTAAATTCTATCCTATTCTTATTTATTTTCATAATAAAAACTAGTGGCCCAGTGCATGACATTTGTGCACTCAGGAGTGGGGGTTCCCCTCAGCCCAGCCTGTGCCCTCTCCCAGTCTGGGAGCTCTCAGGTGATGTCTGACTATGGCCTAGCCATCATCCAGACATCCTTAGCCCTGCCCCAGAGGCAGGAGAAGCTCCCACCATTTTCACTGTTCTGTTTCAAACCAGCCATGAGCTCTGTTCCTGGCTGAGCAGTGCTCCCATATGGGAGGGCATTGACCACCAGAAGGCAGCTCCTACATTGCATGGGATTGGGCGGAATTGGCTCTCCAACAGCTCCCAAGGGGTCTGGGATTGCAAGAGGGCACAGGCCAGACAGAGGGACGCCACTAGTGCACAATTGGGACCAGGGAGGAATGCAGGAGTTTGATTAGCCTGGGAGGAACCGTGGGAGGGCTCTAGGGCAGGTCCAGTCTATCTCACTCAGTCCCAATCCCAATTGGCTGAACCCCAACAGCAAGCTAACATACCAGTCAGAGTGTCTGCCCCCTGGTAGTCAGTGCACATAATAGCAACTGGTCAATCAATCAACTGTCTGTCCCCTTGTGGTCAGTGCATGTCATAGCGAGAGGTTGAGTGGCCTTAGCATAGCATTAGCATTTTACACTTTGTTTGGTTGAACAGACGACTGGATGGCCCGACATGTAGCATATTAGGCTTTTATTATATAGGGTGGAATTCAGAAAAGTATTATCTGAAAAATTTAACAAGTAAAAATAAAATCCCTTTAGTATCACCTCTACGTGTTTAAGTTCCTACACATGGTGAATCAAAATTATTTTATTATCTTGGCAAATTTCTTATGAAATGTACCACATTTTGTTATGCATCTGTTTCTACATGACCCCTGAAAGGTAGACACAAGTTATTCAGTGTGTACACGTGATGTCATCACAGGGCATAACACACATCTGACATGCTACTTCACAGTTCAGGAATAATATAACTTAGTACTACATCAGTGGTGTCAGCCATGACCTGAGATGCACATGAGGTTGGAATTAGCTTGAAGTGTACAATAGATTACATATACACAAGTGTATTACATGTATATAGATTATACATACATATCTATGCACATATTTATTAAATGTGAGCAAAGACATCTTCCTTGACATCACTTAAATACATAAACTTTTATTGCAATAGCATTTTTCCAGCTTTTCTGTAAAGATGAAAGCTGAGAGGGGCTAAGGTGCACCACTGCACGTTACTTCTGACTCTGATTTATATTAAGCCAGTGAGGAACGGATCCCACATGTGAAATGAGTCATACTCTTTCAAAACATTTAAAGTGTATGAAAGGACAGGGAACTGTACGAAATAGCTTATGCTGTTCTATCAGATTTAAGTTTTCACAGTGGGAAAAATTTATTTCCTCCAAGAGGCTGCCTTACTTGTCAAGGCTCCCTGAACGGTGGGATAGATTTGGATTGGACCTCAGCCCAGAAATACGATTCAGGTCTGAAGTTTACAGAAACCACGTCCCCTGCCTCCTCAGATGCCTGTGGAGTGAATGTCCTCTCACAGGCTCTGATGGTGCCTTTTTACTTTCCTGTGGGAGGGATCCAAACTACATAGAAAGAGACTTCACATCACCACTTAGGAAGTGGAAACGGAACCAAAAAGAACACTAATCCATGAGCACATAAAGCCTGTGACTAAAAGGACACAAATGACGACTGCTGACAAGGATGTTGAGAAATGGAGCCTCATATATTGCTGATGAGAATGTGAACAATGAGGCTGCTTTGGAAACCAGTTTGGCAGTTCCTACAAATGGTAGACATTGTATGCTTCACAAGATGTTACCGTCTGACCCAGTAATTCCAGCCCTTGGTATGGAGCCGAAAGAAATACAAGCATGTCGCCATACAAAAACTTGTACACAATTGCTCACAGCAGCCTTCAAAGTAAAATAAAATAGAAAATAACCCACATGGCCATCAGCCTACAAGGGGATAAATAAAACGTGGTGTGTTCATTCAATGGGATATCATCTGGCAATGAAACAGAATGAAGTGACAATACATTACCAAGTGGACTAACCTCACTGCAATGCTAAGCAAAAGAAGCCAGACACAAAAGACTAGTGAGCATATGACTCCATCTCCATGAAATGTCCAGAAGAGGTGATCCTAGAGGACAGGAGCAAGAGCCAAGTCTGCCCGGCACCAGGGCAGTGGCGGGGATTAGTGTGACATAACAGTTCAGGCTGTGCAGGTGCTTTTGTGAGGGCAAAAGTAACACTGAAGTTAGATTGGCTGTTTGGTGGTGGCAGCATAGCCCTGTGATTAAACATTCTGTAAACTCTGACTTGTGTGCTTTAAATTGGTGGATTTAAATGGGTGAGTTGTATGGTACATGAATTATATCTCCATGAGCTGTTGAAAAATATGAGATCAACCCTTTCACATATTGTAAATAAAAAGGAATATCAGACTAAATCAAGAAACAATATCCATTTTTATGCATTATTTTTAAAGCATCTAAAAGAAAAATGGCCAAAACTGGTTTGGCTCAGTGGATAGAGCATCGGTCTGTGGACTGAACTGTCCCAGGTTCGATTCTGGTCAAGGGCATGTACATTGGTTGCAGGCACATCCCCAGTAGGGGGTGTGCAGGAGGCAGCTGGTCGATGTTTCTCTCTCATTGATGTTTCTAACTCTCTATCCCTCTCCCTTCCTCTCTGTAAAAAAATATTAAAAAAAAATTTTTTTAAAGAAAAAGAGAAAGAAAAATGGCTCAAAAGGGTTGCAAGTAACAGATTATACAAATATACCTCAGAAAATAGACATCAGAAACAAAAAGCAGATCTCCTGAGATCAATCCAAGGTTGACCTCAAAGCAGAAAGTGTTAAGAAAACCAGGAGCGTTTTCTTACACATGAAGTACTTCAAATATATAAAGCTAGAGGCCCATTGCACGAAGATTCATGCAATAAGCCTTGCCTTTCTTTCCCTGGCTGCCGGCACTGGTTTTCCTCTGGCACCAAGGACTGGTGCCTTCACTCCAGCCACAGCAGAGAAGCCAAGCCTCTTCAATCTTCAGTCGTCTTGAGTCTTCTGTCTTCAGTCTTCGCTCAGGCCAGAGCCTTCAGTCTTCACTCTGTGCCTACCTATGAAAATTAACTCGCTATCTATGTTGGGTTAATTGTCATACTCACCCCTGATTGGCCGTGGGTATCACAGATGTATGGTCAATTTGTACATTTCTATTTTATTAGTGTAGATAATCATGTAGTATACTATATGAATGTCCATGAGACCTCTGCCCAACTTCTTCAGAATTATTTCAGATATTTTTCTGTTGTTCTATATGAATATTCATGCATTCTCCCTTATCCTATTTCTCTGCCTCCACCTTTATCTTTCAAGGTAACTTCTCTCTAAAGTAAGCAAGTCAAACTCACAACCCTGTAGGTTGAATGCCTCTGTTATTTGGCCCATGTTAGCCTTTGAGTTTGACATGCTTGCTCTAGAGACACCTAGTAGAAGGTTATATTGCAACAGTATTCACATTCTCCTTCATAAAAGGAAAAAAAAATAGATCAAATACATTTCTATCAATGGATATATTGAGGAATAGTCTTGAAACTCAATGTGTTATGGAAATTAAAAATAAATGAACTATGGCTACATCTATCACCTTAAAATAGAAATATATTATTAAATAAAAAGAAAAACCAAGTTAAGATGTTATTGATAAAATGTTCAAAATTGTACCAAGTAATAATATATAATGTTTGAAAAATCTATAAACATGCACTAAGCATTTAAAAAAGCTGAGGAATAATATAAGATGAAGTCATGTATCTTCTGCTGAGAAGACAAATCCTAATGATGTCAATGCTTCATGAATTAAGCTTTATTTTCTCCCTGAAATTATCCTTGTCAGCCACTAGATCAGAAATATGACAGCCAATTTTCTTCTAAACATTTTTAAAAGTTTGTTTTCTTGCCTTGAGGGTTTTTTTGTTTTGTTTTGTTTTGTTTTTACCTAGCTAGAATTGATCTTTGTGTGTAGTGTAATTAGATTGTAATTTTTTTTATAAGGTTAGTCAATTGTTCCAGAACCATTTACTGCATTCTTTCTGTACTGATGTACAGGGATCATTTGTCATGTATGAGAGGCTGTGAATACATGTATCAGGCATGTATTCACAGCCTCTTTTGGAGCTCTCTGTTTTGTTATCTATATACTGTATATAAAAACCTAAGTGACCATCAGGACCTAAAGACTGAATGACCAGTTGCTATGATGCACACTGACCACCAGGGGGCAGACGCTTAATGCAAAGGTTGACCCCTGGTGGTCAGTGTGCTCCCATAGCCTACCTCCCATGGCTGGCCAACCTCCCTCGGCCCCTCCCCCAGAGGGGGCCATCATCAGCCCCAGTTGCCAGCCGGGGAGAGGTATCTCACCCTTACACAAACTCCTGCACCGAGCCTCTACTACTGATATACTTTAATACTACTCTACCTTTATTATCCTAGTTTATAATAAACTTATATATGATAAGGAAAGTCCCTCCAGCTTCTTTAAAAATGTCTTGGCTTTTCTTGGCCCTTAGATCTTATGTATAAATATTAAGATTAGCTTATTCAAGTTTTGTGTATCTGGTAATCCCTCATTTATTTGGATTTTCTCTTCTATCCGTAAATACCATTCTATAATTTACTCCATATACACATTGCCATCATTTATTAAGTTTACTTGTAGATACTTATTTATAACTTACTTGGGACTATGTAAAGCAAGCATGTCAAACTTAAAGGCTAACATGGGTTAAATAAATGAGGCATGCGGTCCATGGGGTGTGAGTTTGACATGTTTGATGTAAAGCCTTTATCATAGTACCAGACAAATGACAAGTATTCAAAAACCATTAACTGCCATCATTAAGGTGTTATAATCCATGAATTTTTAATGTTGTATAGGGATGCTTTTGAGCCTTTGTGTATAGAGATTGTATATAAGAAAACTTGCTTCACTTTCCTATTAGTTACAATACTCTCCCTGTGGATTTTCTAGGATTTGTTTCTGGTTTTAACCTACTTTATTACTTTATGGATATATCACTCAATTTCTAGTTTCCTAGGAAATATATCTTGAATAAATGTTAAATTACTCAATGTTTTCTCTGTATGGTTTTCTTTAAAATATTAATATTATTCCACTGTTAGTTGGGTTGCCCAGGATGTAGTCTCTGAGATGGAAATTAACATGTAGGGAGCTGATCAAGAATCAAATCTTGGGATCTTCATTTATAACAGAAAGGGGGAAGAAATGGGATTGGCAGAGGGAGAAATTTGACCATATTGAACTATCAAGGGAAATGTCAACCAACACTATAGGCTCCAAAACTGAGATACAGTTGAATAGGAGACTTTTTTTAAACTGGCAGTAGTTTAAACTCCCTAGTGGACCAGATATTTGATGCACGTTGTCCAGAAAAAGGGGCTTGACCTTGAACAAGGTGACTCTCTTCATCCAGTCATTTTTTAGAAATGACCTACAGCTGAGGGTTATCTGCTGGCAGTATCCCCAGACACCAGGAAAAGCATGCTTAAGTCAGAGGGATATGTCACAGCATCAACCAAACAGACACTGCCATGGCAGCCTTCACAGTGGTGAGCTTGCTAGCTCTTCTGGAGTAAACCATCTCTGGTCATAATGTGATTTTTATATAGACACTATAAATCCAGTGTGCTAATATTTCATACTCTCTTATTCTGCTGTTTTCTTTCCTATCTTTAAGCTTATATTCATGCCACTATTCTATATTTTTCATTCATTTACTCCTGAAATTTTGAGTGCTTCCTATGAGGCATACGCTGTTGGGTGTTTAAAATATTCTCTTTGATGATATAATGCTTTATTCTGTTTTCACAGAAGCTAGGTATTAATTTGACTTGCTGAACAACCACAACATACTTACTGTAAAGTCTTTAACAGAATACTGCAGAAAACTTTCCATCGAGGTAAACTGTTTCACCTTCGTTACCCTGGCATTAAGTGTGCTCTAACGTTTTACTCAGGCTCACACCGGTGGAAGATGCCTGTTGTTAGTAGTAATACTGCACAAAGCAATACTCCTCTCCTCTACTGCTTTCTGTCATGTGTCACCCTCCTCAGTCCAGCTCTTTTCATGATGCCTGGAGCTGGCCCTCTCTGTCAAGAGCATGGGTTTACTCCCAGTCTGTTGAGGATGGCAGATCCATTCAAGGTTCTTTGGGCCCATAGAGGTCAGCAAAACCCAAGCATGAACTTGAAGGCTGTATTCTTCAGCCACATCTTGTGACCAGGGTGCCTTAATCTCTGTTCTTGCCAATAAAGCATTTCATTTGGAAACCACTTTTAATACTGTTTACTGGTAGGAGTTAAATTCTGGCTTCCACCCCCACTTATTAATCTGAGGGCAGCAGGACCTCAGTCAGCAGTGCTCATCACCACCTTATATTTGAGCTGAGCTATATCTCTGTTTTTGTTTCTATTATGTTGTCAATCATTAGCAATTAGGTCCAAATTTAAGCTGTCGTTCACTGGACCATCTTGTCTCTAAAACCTCTGAAAGGCATATCAATGATAAATAACGTAGGACTTGTCTTGGCCTTCAGTGCAACAAATAGATGAAGTTATTTAGAGACAGAAACACTATACAGGAACCTAATAAATCAAATAATAAAGAGGAGATAACAGTTACCTGCCCACATCTGAAGTTAGGAATTGGAACACCCTTTCATAAACAGAGAACATCTACATTCATGTTTTAGGCAACTGTATATATATATATATAGTTCCTTATTTAAGTCTTAAAATGACTTTGAGATGCCCATGCCATTATTCTATCATTTCACAGATAAAGAAACCAAAACACAGTGAAGGACTGGCTATAAAAGACGCACTCCAAATTAACTCCAGAACCGGACTCTTCACTATGAGCAGCCTGTGGAAAGTCAGCTAGAGCGTCCAGTCAGCAAGTCAGTATTTTGGAAATGAGGACACATGAGTTACGTTCCTGATAACTGCTCCATGGCAATGTATGAGGTAAAGGACGCCTAAGGCTGAGAAGGAGCTGGAGTCAAGGCTCAGAGAACAGCAGATGAAAGAAGAGGTTAGAACAGGAGAGGCCAGCGGAGGTGAGTGACCACTCCAGAGGTAAAAGGAAATCAAGAGAAACACTTTTGCAGAATCCAAAGGATCCTGCATAGAGTAAATATATTTCATTGGGGGGTTATGGAGGTTATGCGTTGAATCTTTAATTCTGTTAATTTCCATGACAACAAAATTCTACAAAATACTGCTAGCAGTATTCCTCAAATATCAGGGAAAGAGTCCTTAAGTCCAGAGTAGCAATTAAATAGACCAGTTTTCTAGACAAGTTTAGAAAGTATTTTTCTGCATTCTCAGCTCCTGCCCACCCCACCTGCCTGCCTCCACAGTCACGCCTCAGACCTTGTGCACCTGCCAAGCAGAAACCATATTTCTGGGAGGATTCCAAAATGGTGGTGGAGTAAGAGGAGGCTACACTGACATGCTCCAAGGACCAAACTGGAATTACCACTAAAATACAGAGAAAAAAAAAACATCATGTGTAATCAACTGAAGACTAGTTGGAGAGATTTCTGATAACATATAGAGACTGGTAGGAAGTGCAAAAGTTTGAAAAGGCTGGACATGCTCCCATGACAGCATCTGAAGGTTCAGAGAGATATCTCAGCTGTAGGGGAGTTTCCACTGAGAATTCTGGAGGTCTAAATCCAAATCTTGGCCCTCCAGCCCACAACACCAAGACTAAGAAAGGTACCCACATAACATTTGGCTGTAAAAAACATCAGGGTTGCTATCTGCCAGAGAGAGATGGCTGAAAATTCAGGCATCCTCTTAAAGTGTCAATGCACAAAATTACATGTGTAGCCACTCACCTTGTGCTCCAGCAGAGGGAGGGTAGAGTGGACTTGGGCTGTGTGAGCAGAAGCCAGGTTTAGGGGCTCTGGGGCAGACACCCCAGTTCCCTGTGCTGAGTCATTCCTTCATACTACAGAGGACATCTTTCTCTGGCAGACCTTTGTCAGCCAGGCAGCTTTTGCCTGGGGGAAGCAATTGTCCTACCCTATGGGAAAACCCTTTTCCCTATATGTGGAGTTTCTGGGCCCATTAAGAAAATGAGAATAACAATCAGACTGTAGGCAGAAGCAATTGGCACACTTTGTTTGAAAACCACTTGCCCCAGCCTTGGTCAATAGCGTGGGACTGATCAAGACTTTAGGCAGAAGTGGGTTTCTGGAGGCTTTGAGTTTTTGCCTGATCAAATTAGGGGCTCAAGACCAGAAAAAGCAGACCTTGGTGCACATTTTGGTCCTTTCCAAAGGCACCCAGCCCCAGAAGAAGATGGAACTGCAAGTTTGGATTGCTGATAGCTCCAAACAGGGTACTCAGGGCCAGTCATAAACAGTGTCTGACATTGCCCTGAACTAAAGATTGGGAATCGTAGCAAATATACCTAATACATAGAAACAAACCCAAACAGGCAGCCAAAATAGGAAGACAAAAAAACAAACCCCAAATGAAAGAACAAGAGAATTTTATAGAAAAAGAGCTAAATGAAATGGAGAGAAGCAATTATCATATATATAGTTCAGAATAAAGATGGAAAGGATGTTCAACAGCATGAGAAAAGATGGAATAACTATGAAAAAAGACCAGTCAGAAATAAAGAATGAAATAGCACTAATAAAGAATACATTGGAATGAAAACACAGCAGATTAGGAGAATCTGAGGATCAGATCAGTGAATTAGAAGACAGGGTAACAAATATAAATCAGAGAATAAATAAATAAATAAAAGAAGTATAGCTTAAGGGAACTATGGAACAATATGAAATATAACAATATTCGCATCAATGAAATGCCAGAAGGTGAAGAAATTGAACAAGGGCTAGAGAACATGCTTGGAGAAATAATGGCAGAAAACATCCCTAATCTTGTAAAGGAAAAAGTCAAACAAGTTCAGGAGGCACAAAGAGTAAGAAGAATAGAGAGAAAGAAGTTTAAAAAAATAAACATACAAAATTTAAATGCCAATAAATTAGTATCTATCAGTAATAGCCTTAAATGTAAATGGATTAAGTGCTCCAATTGAAAGACATAGGGTAGCTAAATGGATATGAAAACATGACCTAAATATATGCTGTCTACAAGAGACCCACCTCAGAACAAAAGATTCACACAGGATGAAAGTGAAGGGATGAAAAAAATGCCCATGCAAATGAAAAAAAAAAAAAAAAAAAAAAAAAAGCTGTGATAGCAATAATCATATCTGACAAAATAGACTTCAAAATGAAGGCCATCTTAAGAGATAACAAAGATCACTGCATAAGACTAAAGGGGTTGATCCAACAAGAGGATATAACTCTGGTAAACATATATGCACAAACAAACAAATATATCTAGGAGTGTCTAAATATATATTTTTTTAAACTCCGGAGGACTTTAAGGGAGAGATCAACAGCAATACAGTCACAGTAGTATACTTTAACATCCCACTGACTTCAATGAATAGATCTTCCAAACAAAAAAATTAACAAGGATATGGTGACTATACATGATACATTGGATGAGATGGATTTAATTGACATTTATGGAACATTTTGCCTAAAAGCTGCAGAGCACACATTCTTCTCAAGTGCAGAAGAGTCATTCTTAAAGATAGACCACATATTGGGACACAAAACTAGTATCTACAAGTTTAAGAAAATATAAATCATATCAAGCATCTTCTCAGATCACAACAGAATAAAATTATAAATTTTACAACTATAGTAAAATCATACCAAAATATTCAAGCATATGGAGCCTAAATAGCATGTTATTAAACAATGAATGGTTTCCCTAAGAGATCAAGAAATAAATAAAAAAAATTCTGAAAACAAATGAATACACAACACCCCAAAATCTCTGGGACATAGCAAAAGTAGTCCTGAGAGGTAAGTTCATAACACTACAGGCCTGCCCAGAGTAAGTAGAAGGAAGTAACTAATAAAGATTAGAGCACAAATATATGGCATAGAGACTAAAAAAATAATATAAAAGATCAATGAAACCAATAGTTTGATCTTTGAGGAAATAAACAAGATTGATGAACCATTAGCCAGACTCATCAAAAACGAAGAGAGAAGACCCAAATAAATAAAACCAGAAATGAAAGCAGAGAAGTAACAACTGACACAACAGAAATACAAAGAATTGTAAGAAAACACTATAAACAACTATATACCAAGAAGCTAAACAATGTGGACAAAATGGACAAATTCCTAGAAAAATACAACCTTCCAAAACTAAATCAGAAAGAATCAGAAAACCTGAATAGGCCAATAACAACTGGTGAAATTGAAGCAGTAATCGAAAAACTCCCAGCAAACAACAGCCCTGGTCTGGATGGCTTCATAAAGGAGTTTTACCAAACATCCAAAGAAGAAGTAACAACTATTGTCCTCAAACTATTGCAAAAAATCCAAAAAGAAGGAATACTTCCAGCCTCTTTTCATGAAGCCAGCATTATCTTTATTCCAAAATCAGATAAAGACAGTACAAAGTAAGAAAATAAAAGGCCAATATCCCTGATGAGCACAAAGGCTAAAATCCTCAACAAAATATTAACAAATTGGATCCAGCAATATATTAAAAGTATCATACACCATGACCAAGTGGGATTTATTCCAGGGATGCAAGGCTGGTCCAATATTAAAAAATCAATAAATGTGATACATCACATAAACAAATTAAAAGACAAAAATTACATGATCATATGAGTAGATGCAGAAAAATAATTTGACAAATATCCAACACCCATTTTTTATTAAGACTTTCAGCAAAGTAAGAATAAAGGAACCATACCTTAACATAATAAGGCTATATATGACAAACCTACAGCCAACATCACACTCGATGGGCAAAATCTAAAACCATTTCCTGTAAGAACAGTAAAAAGACAGAGATATCTGCTTTCCCCACTCTTACTCAGCATAGTACTGGAAATCTGATCTAGTGTGATCAGATAAGAAAAATAAATAAAAGCATCCAAATTTGAAAGGAGGAAGAAAGACTTCCATTATTTGCAGATGACATGATATTATACATAGAAAACCCTAAAGCAGTGGTCAGCACACTATGGCTCTGTTGACTAATGAGTTTGTCTACCACTGTCATATACTGTCCTTTACCTCTTTGCACACAATATGCCACAATTGCCCAATCCTCACAGCTTCCAACTACATGGTAACATTTAGTCTAGTCCAGTGGTTGACAAACTCATTAGTCAACAGAGTGGCAAACCGTGGGTGAGCCACGGTTTGCCAACCACTGCCCTAAAGACTCCACAAAAAAACCTACTAGATTTAATAAATGAATTTGTTACATTGTAGCAGCATACACAATTAATACTCATAAATTGATGACATTTTTAAACAACAAAAATTAATTATCTGAAAGAAAAATTAAGCAAACAATCACATTTACCACTGCAGCAACAAAAACAAGATACTTCGGAATAAACCTAACCAAGTAAATAAAAGGCTGTACATAGAAAATTATAGAACATTGAAAAAATGAGCAGAGGGAGATATAAACATGTGAAATAACATACCATGTTCATAGATTGGTAGAACTGATATAATTAAAATGTCCATATTAACCAAATAATCTACAGATTCAATGCAATCCTTATGAAAATACCAATGGCATATTTCACAGATCTAGAAAAATACTCCATGCTGTCTCAAAGAATAAGAGATTAATATAAAAAAAAATATTGAAGACCCCAAATAGCTGCAGCAATCTTGAGAAAGAAGAACAAAGTTGGAGAGATAAGAATACCAGATATCAAGTTATACTGCGAAGCCAATGAAATCAAAACAGCCTGGTACTAGCACAAGAATAGGCATATTGATCAATAGAACATAACAGAAACCCCAGAAATTGACCCAAATCGCTATGCTCAATTAATATTTAACAAAAGAGGCAAGAGTATACAATGGAGTCAAGACAATCTGTTCAACAAATGGTTCTGGAAAACCTGGATAGACATAGGCAAAAAGTGAAACTAGACCACCAACTTACACCATACACACAAATAAACTCAAAATGTGTAAAAGACTTAAATGTAAGTTATGGAACCATAAAAATCCCAGAAAAAAACAAAGATAGCAAGAATCTCATACATCTCTCATAGCAATATGTTTGTGGATTTATATCCTAAGGCAAAGGAAACTAAGGAGAAAATAAACAAATGGAACTACATCAAAATAAAAAGCTTCTCACAACAAAAGAAACCACCATAAAAATGAAAAGGGAGGACATGTTTGGCAATGATACATTGATAAAGGGTTAATATCCAAAGTATATAATGAACTCATGCAACTTAACAAAAGAAGACAAACAATCCTATTTAAAAATGGGCAAAGGACCTAACTAGACACTTCTCCAAAGGAACATACAGACAGACAAGAGACATATGAAAAAAATGCTCAAAATTACTCATCATCAGAGAGATGCAAATTAAAACGATAATGAGTTATCACTTTACATTTCTCAGAATGGCTACCATCAACAAATCAACAAATGACAAGGGCTGGCGAGGATGCAGAGAACAGGGAGCCCTCTTGCACTGCTGGCTGGAATGCAGACTAGTGCAGCCACTGTGGAGAACAGTATGGAGTTTCCTCAAAAAATTAAAGATGAAACTTCCATTTCACCCAGTGATCCCACTTCTAGGAATATATCCTGAGGAACTGAAAACAATGAGAAAGAATATATGCACCCCTATGTTCATATCAACTCAGTTTACAATAGCTAAGATCTCAAAACAGTCCAAGTGCCCATCAGTAGATGAGTGGATAAAAAAGCTGTGGTACATTTGTACCATGGGATACTATGCAGAAGGATCTCTTATTCTTTGAGACAGCATGGAGGGACCTGGAGAGTATCAAGTTCCACATGATCTCACTCAGATGTGGAATCTAATGAACAAAATAAACTAATGTATTAATATAAAAGAAATCAAAAAAAAAAATAGAAGCATGGAACAGCTTGTTGAATCTCAGAGGGAAGGCAGTGGATGGGTGGGTAGGTGGGTGGGAAAAGATCAGCCAAGAACTTGTATGAATATATGCATCACCATAGACATACACAATAAATAGGGTGCTGAAGGCCTGGGGTAGGAGGGTGGGGCAGGCTAGAAGGGGTTAAGGAGAGGAAACATAGGACATATGTAATACTTTCAACAATATAGATTTTTTAAAACTTTTAAGTAGTATTTTTCTCTTTTTATTTATTTTTAATTCTCTATTGTTGAAAGTATTGCATATGTCTCCTTTTTCCCTCATTGACTTTTCTTAGCCTGCCCCCTCCCCCCTGTCAAAGGTAATATTTTTCAAATATAATTTAGATTTCATTGAATTGGCTAAGATTTTTCAGTTCACATAAATATTCAAATGAATTAAATATCTTGAGACTTAAAGCACTTTCATAGAAAAAATACCTATCCTAATTTTCCTGGAATGCCATGACCCACACATTTAGCTTTAATAAATGATAGTCACAAACTTCACTGATGTGGATCACCACAAAGTTTAAATTCTTAGTGTGATACTCCTTGTATTATTTCCAAACAACACATTCAAATTAGGTTCTCAAACACTGTTCCTGCTGATTATCTCTGTACACTGATTGCAAATGAGATGCATTTCTCCAGTCGTGCTCACACAGTACATGAGACTTTCCTTCACACGCCTGTCAGCACTTGTGAGGAAAACACTGCGCTTGTGAGCTGACTGATCCCTGGCTGCCGCTGAGTCAGTCATAGGAGTGCAAGGTCTGCAGCCTCCTCACCTGTGCTCCCCTAGCTCAGCACAAGGAGAGCTCGTCACTAATTCTGAATAAGCGAACCTTTATCTGCAGGGAACTCTCAAAGGTGCGTTTCAAAACTACTTTGTGGAGAAATGTGGTTTCAGCTGAAAAATGCACCTTTTCCTCCCTCCTGCCACAGTTAACTTAGATGAAGATGAAGCCCAAAGTCGAGTTCAAAAAAAACAAATATTGGAGATGCTTTTATGAGGAGAGACTCCTGATGATGTGTGTACACCAAGCATGTCAAACTCAAAGGCTAACGGGAGCCAAATAAATGAGGCATACCACCCAAGGGCCACGAGTTTGACATGCTTGGTGTACAATTAAGCTTTGATTTACTTCTCTTTTCATATTGTTTAATCTTTCAATCTTTTAATCTTAACTTTTCATGTTGGTAGGCACAAGAGCTAATTGGTTTTCTTTTTCTCACAACACTTACTGCTTTACAATGATCACAGCAATAAAAAATACTCATAGCAATAAACGTTACAACTTATTTATTTCCTCCCTCCCCCATTTTCTGTACGTTTTCCATTTGCTATTACCTTTAATGCTAAGTTACCTATTTTTTATTTTTAAAATGAGAGTAATTCATGTAGTGCTTACATGTAAATATACTATTTATTAGTATACACTGCATGTTAAAAAGGGCTGTGATTACCTATGTTAGGGCCATTGGTAAATTCTCAGTGAATTGGTGAGATTCTTTCATGCTATTGTGCATAATAATATTTAGTTCAGTAGTTTTCAAAGATATATATTCCCCAACGTCTGCCCTCGATGAGTCCTTGGATAGTGTCTAGTTGAGCGGCATGATCATCAGTGTTGTGGATATATTTTGGTGCGTTCATTTCCTGCGGAAAACACCCAGGAGTAGAATTGGATGATAGGTATGCTGGGTGACAAAGCAAGTTGCTGTTGGACTTCAGTCAATACTGTCAGATAGTTTTCCAAAGTGGTTAAATCTGGTAGTAAACGCGACTTGCACTTGCTTTACATTCTTGCAAAGCTCTGCAGTGTCTGTCTTAGAGTGTAATGCTGGCCTGCCGGCTGTGCTATCAGGGATGCCCCGACCCCCTGCTGGTGGCCAGTGGCTGCCTTCCTGAGCAGAGAAGCAGGTCCTAATGGGCCCGGTGGGAGCACTCCCCAAGACTCCGCACCTCAATGCAGAGTTGGGCAGCAACACCCACCCCCGTGTTTACCTGAAAGGGGCCTGGCTCCACAAACTGCTGCCGGGGCCCCATGTCTAACTGCCCTGTTTCCCCGAAAATAAGACAGTGTCTGATATTAATTTTTTTCTCCCAAAGTTGCGTTAAGTCTTATTTTCAGGGGATGTCTTATCTTTCCATGCGCTAGGTATTATTTTTGGAGGATGTCTTATTTTCGGGGAAACACGGTAGCAACCAGGCACTGGCACTGCCTTCTGCCTCCTGCTCATCCCAACAGTGAAACCAGGTCACCAGCATCTCTCCAGAAGGAGCCTGCACACATACTCAGACCCCTAACTCTTGTCATTGCCAACACACACACACACACACACACACACACACACAGCACACACCACACCACACCACACTACACATACACACACACCACACACCACACCACACACAACATCACACACCACACCATACACACTACACATATACAAAACCACACACACCACACATGCAACAACACACATATCATATACATGCAAGACACTTACCCAAAACATAAGAACACATACACGCACTACACACACATACTACACACACACACACCACATAAACACACCACACACCATACATCTAACACCACACACACAATACACAAACATAAGACATGCATGCAACCAAACATATATCACACACACAATCATGTAAACCACACACATACACCACGTCCATAACACACAACACAATACACACAACACACAGCACACAACACATGCACTACTCACACACACATCACACAACATACACACGCACACAAAACACAAACATTTGTCCTCTGTTATGCTGTATTACTTTACTCTATTTCTGGATTCTGTACATTGTTCCATTCATCAGTATTTAAACCAATCCCATACTTTCTTCATTAATGTATCTTTACTAAATGTTTTGTTTTGTTTCTTCAGGATTTTCTGTGTTATACCTGGTTCAATAATTCTCACTCTATCTAAAATTAAAGATTTCTCTCTCTCTCTCTCCCTCTCTCTCTCTCTCTCTCTCTCTCTCTCTCTCTCTCTCCCTCTCTCTCTCTCCCTCTCTCTCTCTCTCTCCACATTCAAACACATACACATACACAACATGCACATAAAACACACACAATGCACACAACATATACAATACACACCACGCACACAACACAACACAAAAAATACACACAAATGTTTGTCCACTGATATTCTGCTGTATTATTCTTGTCTATTTCTGTATTCTTATTCAATTTGTCAGTATTTAAACCAATCCCATACTGTCTTTGTTAATGTACCTTTACTAAATGTTTTAATATCTTGTTTTGTTACTTCAAGATTTTCTGGATTATACCTGATTCAAGAATTCTTGGCCCATCTAAAATTTAAAGATCAGCTTTCAGTTCTCTCTCTCTCTCTCTCTCTCTCTCTCTCTCTCTCACACACACACACACACACACACACACACACACACATACACACACACAATATCAATTGAGATTGCTCTACATCTACAGATCCATCTGGGAATAACAGACATCTGACAATACTGAGTTTTAAACTAGCTGCAATTTTTAAATCTCTGCACCACAGGGAATGAAACAAATTAGTACAGCAGAAATAAGAAAGGATAGATTTGAGAATGGAAAAAAAGAGAGAAATAAATAGTTTTGAAAATATAAAGACAGAGAGTTATCAAAAGACCAAGAAATTGCATCCTCAACATCTCCTGCATCAAGGGATAAAATCTCTGGTTAGATAATGTAGATAATTCAGTTGCTAATTCAATTGTTCGTTCATTGTCATAAAGAGATAAATTGGGGAAAAATCTGGAGATGAAAAACATAAAAGGCAACAAAATTACCCATAAAAATAAAGGAACCACACTAAATGTATACCAATTAATTTTAAAATACTGTTGATTTGAAAGGCAAACAACCTAAAAGGCTCACACACTGTTAGAGTCTAAGAAAAAAAGGGGGTTGTTTCCAGATAGTTGACTAGCTAGCTAAGAAGATCCTTTGAAATTGTGTTTTTATTAAGGTAATAGTTGGCATGCAATACTGTATCACTTTCAGGTGTACACCCTAGTGATCCAACATTTATGTACCTTAGGATGTGACTGCAGTGGTAAGGCTAGTAACCACCTGTCGCCATTTAAAGTTATGACAACATTACTGACCACATTCCCTGTGTTGTACATTACATCCCTGTAACTTATTTACTTTATAACTACTTTATTACTTTATAACTAGAGGCCCAGTGCATGAAATTTGTGCAAGAGCAGGCCTTCCTTCCCCCGGCTGCCAGCACTGGCTTCCCTCTGGCACCCAGGACCGGTCTTCCCTCATAGACCCAGCTTCATCAGGAAGGTCGTCCTGAAGGACATCTGGTCTAACTAGCATAGAATTATTATATTATATTATATTATATTATATTATATTATATTATATTATATTATGTTATATTATTATAGAAGTTTGTAGATTTATTCCCCTTCCTCCGCTTGGTCACTCTATGAATCTGTTTCTAGTTTTTTTTGTTGTTGTTGTTTCAGATTCCACAAAATAAGTAAAATATTTTTAAAATTCGCTGATAACATAAGGAATCATTTTGGTCTAAGTGATCTTCCAAGAAAAATGGCAAAGTCCAGTACTCAAATCAGTTAAAATTAAAAGGGTTATAATGCAACAAAGATTTTATGGGTATCATCTTATTCCCAGTATCCATATTATCTCTGCATCCTTTTCTCATGTGCAGCCTTCCAAATGGAACAACTGTGATAAAAGTTTGAATTTCATATCTATAATTGCTCCATTCCTAATGAAGCATATGGCATAATTAAAATACCTCTAAACCCTGAGCTCTAAGAAGTAAATGGTCTCATTAATGAACTGCCTAAATAGATCAGGAAGAGAACAAAACATTCCACCAGAGCATGAGTAAGTAGAAAGTAAATATTACCAAGGACACACTGTCTCCTGATGAAGCACCTTTTTGGTAACCTCGTTGTGTCAACTGAAAATGATCTTCTGGTTTCAGTAGAAAATCAGTCATAATATTTTGCATGTATCCTTTACATCCGAGAGAGTGATATCCATAAGAATTATAAAGCTAAAACTGTTCCAAAACTGAAAGAAAAGCTATATTTTCTACTTCTACATATATGTTTTTAAGAATATGTTTAACAAGAAGAAATAAAAATAAATATAGCAATAAAACACAGATTTTCATTAGTCTTTCTAGAAGGGTGTTTTTAAAAATCTATTACATAACTTATAAAAATGATAATAAAAATTTCCATATGGCAAGGTGAAGAAAGAAAAAAATCAATGTGAATGTTCATTCAATATAAAATATTAACTGCAATTTTTATGCAAATGACTTCCAAAGGCACAAAGGACCCAAGTCTGTCACCGCCGCCAATAACTGGTATTCCCTGTCGCCTCCTGCCTCTCTCCCACTATTCTCTCTACACCCTAAAAACACTGCCTCACTTCCATGTCAACTCACTAAGCCTGTCCTGGCCTCAGGATTTTTGCATGTGCCTTTACTTTATGTAGAAGGTAAGTCATCTACATTCTTAATCTAGTGAAGTCCTACCTATTTTCCTGGTCTCAGAAAACATACATAAATATTATTTGTATGTACTGATACCCCCAAATCTATATTAGGTACCCCTGAACTGCCCTCTTTTTTATATTGACAAAGACTATATACAAAGATGTTCTTATTTTTATTTCATCAAATAGTCAAGCAAAAGAATATTTTTAAAGGAGAAACTAGAATTAGCAAAAGATAGAGAAAACAGAAAAGAAAAAAAAAAGCTTAGGTTTTTCACTTGGAACAATAACCATTGACGGGAAGCAGAAGTCTATAAAATTGAGATTGGTAGGAGAACATGAACAGAGATTTCAATGCAAAAGCATATAAATAGATATAAAAAGGTCTCTTCTGCTTCAATGCTACCATCAGTCTACAAACAACACTGATACAATCAAAACTACTCCAAAATATGGATATCTGGAAAATATTTAAATGTCTAAAAAGTAACTTCAAGGGTAATTTCAGGTACATTAACTTTAAAATTAGTATAAAATTTTCTGTTCTTTTCACAAGGCTCCAAATACCTCGTTTAGAGATGAGATGCGGGATTGAATCATTACTGAAATATTAGTGTTACTGACACCCTTGTTTAAAGTATTAAAATTCTAGCAAAAATTTGCTTCTCTTTGATTTCATGTCTTTACTATCATTCTAATTATCAGAGACTTAGAGCATATATAGTGATAAAGAACAAAAATGCTCATGGTTTGCAAAATACAAAATAGAACACCAAACTTAGAAAAAGAATGAAATCTAAAACTTGCATGTTATCATTGTTCTCTTGAAGTACAAAGAAATAAATACAATAAATACCCCACTGAAACACAAATAGCTCACACATTTTAAATATGAATGGCAGGAGATAGCAACATTCAGGATAATGAGTCAAGATGTTTAAATATGCATGTGTTAGGGGGAAAAAACCTCAATGTCTTCAAAATTATAGGAAGCTAAGCAATTATATTGTCTTTGAAATAACAAAGAAACTATGATAAGAAAGAGATGGTTTGGAGAAGTCTGCTTTATTTCCCTAAAAATGTGCCTGTGACCTTTCCAATAAATCTGAACTGTCTTGGGCCAGTTTGATAGTTTCAGGGAATTTAGTATTTGGTTTTCAGAAACCCAGAGTCGTGTTTAGAATAAGATACAGAACATAGCAATAGAAACACTCAAGGATGAAAAGAGTGCTCATCTTTAGTCTAAACTCAATAAATTCTTAAAATATAAAGATTCCTGAGATCTTTATAGCACAAAATATTGCTGTTCAGTTCAGTCCTGTATAAACTACATAAGAATTACTGTATAGGTGAGGATGGGTAGGAAGAGAGAAATGCCATAGTAATATGCAATGCTAGCTACTCATCATGAACATTGATGGACTAGATGCCAGTTCTCACAGTGAAAATGATTTCATTTGTTGCCTAAACAAAATTCCAGAGGGCTTCATTAATTGTACAAACTACTAAATTAGTGAAACGGGGCAACACAATGGACTTGGATGCACTCCTTAAACCTAAAAATTTCTGGGGTTCAGGTGCTTCCCACAGCCACCAATCATCAGAAAACACTGCACACTGACGCCCAGTCCCTTCCTTACTAGACGGCTGCTCACTGAGTGATGGTGGGCAAACGCATGCACACCCAGTTCTTCAGGCACAGCCGCCCTGCTGGCCTGCTGCTGGCCCGTTTAAAAAGAAGTGGGTCGGATTGAAGATCTACAGAGAAGGACCTGGATATCCCAAATTAATTATTTTGTATTTTTGATTTTATGTCTGAAATTTCACAGGTAAAACTTAGTCTATATTAACTACATCGTAAATTCTTCAAGGAAGAAGTAATACTTCAACTGTTATTCATGTCCACACTTTTGTGAGTAGATCAAATGCATGGCTTGTTAACGAGGAGAGAGAGAAATAAAGATCACGGATAACTAGAAATGAACAAAGGAGGGGTTTTTGAAGGTTGGAAATTATTGAAGTTTATTATTAGCCCCTTCACAAATTTGCCTGTGAACCTACTAACAAATATTCAGCAAAAGAAACTGGAAAGAAAAAATTGATTCTGCATTTGTGGTTTCTTTATTATTTTTATCTGCAGTGGAAGGGGCTGGGGAGCGGTGATTGAATGGCACTTTCATGAAAGGTTAGGAAGAATGACCTTTCTCTTCAGGTAGCTGAGAGATCACAGAAACTTCAAAGCAGAGGAAGAAATGCTGAAAAGCTGCCCGACATCGGAACAGAAGGCCCTGCTTGCAGGACGTGAGCACCTGAGCACCCTCACTCCCCCCCACCCCACCCCGACCACCACGTGCTGAGTCGAGATGAAGACTGCCACAGCCAAAGATTCCATTTTCCTGTACCTGAACCTGAAAGGTACCTGCGACTTCACCTTCCACATTGTGGTTGGCATTTCCAGCCGCATGGCCAGTGCTCAGAATTGGATTCCGATCAAAGGAGGGATGAAAATGAAACCAATGATTTAATACAAAAATCCGGACAACGAGCTTTCCCTGTGGACTGCTGAGACATTATTGGGGAGTTTCAAGCCATCAAATCTTTCTCTTCTTCCAAAGTCCACATTGCAAATCGAGAGCCTTGCTCCTCGGTGTCCCCACAGACCAGCAGCCTCTAGGTCACCTGACAGGCATGCGGGCACTGGTCCCACTCCACCTACTCTATCAGAATGGTCGTTTTAACATCACTGCACATCTAAGCAAGTGTACTGAATGTAAACTGTGGTTGAAATTTTATTTTTTTAATACATTTTATTGATATTTTACAGAGAGGAAGAGAGAGGGATAGAGGGTTAGAAACATCGATAAAAGAGAAACATCGATCAGCTGCCTCCTTCATGCCTCCTACTGGGGATGTGCCTGCAACCAAGGTACATGCCCTTGACCAGAATCGAACCTGAGACCTTTCAGTCCACAGGCCAACGCACTATCAACAGAGCCAAATGATTAGGGCATATGGTTGAAAATTTTTTTTAAAAAATAATAATAATTAAATGCATTGGATTTGTTTGTATTGAAGTCTGAAACATGCTAACCTAAAATCTGCTTCTTTGAGAAGCAAACCACATCTGTGGATACTTCCCTGGCATAACTGAACATGATCTTATATCATGGGGTTTTTTGTTTTCTTTTGTTTTGTTTTAATTGAATTTTTAAAACTGCAGCCAACGATATGTTTTTTATTGATTTTAGAAAGGAAGGGAGAGAGAAAGAGAGAAACATTGATGTGGGGAGAGGGGGGAGAACATGGATTGTCTACACACCCTGATGGGGAATTGAACCTGAGTATATGCCTGACTTGAAATGAATCCCAAAACCTAGGTGTGTGCCCTGACTGGGAACGGAACACATTTTTGGTCTTTGGGGCAACGCTCCATCTAACTGAGCCTTCTGGCCAGGGCTGTTTTAATTAAATGTTTAGAGAGAAAGAGAAAAGGAGAGAGAGAGAGAGAGAGAGAGAGAGAGAGAGAGAGAGAGAGAGAGAGAGAGAGAGAGAGAGAGAGAGAGAGAGAGTTGCTATTCCACTCATTTATTGGTTGAATCTTATATGTGCCCTGCCAAGGAATCAAACCTTGCCATATGGGGGCAACACTCCAATCAACTGAGCTACTCAGCTAAAGATGTGTTTAGTGAACCGTCAAATTTTGTGTTCCTATTGATTCTTTGTTTGAGTGCAAGAAGCAAAAGTAATCCAAATTTCTCTTTGGATAGTATTGGATGTTAATTGTCCTCCTTCTCTATCTTTTCTCACTTTTTTGAACTACCTTCTACAATTACCAAAATTTTCACACACATTCGCAATCCAGCCAATGATGCAGGAACTAGTTACATATTAGATTCCTTAACAATATGTGAATATTTGTCATTATATTTATTATACAGTATTTTATAATTATCTATCATATAAAAAGCCTGTGATTGTCACGCCATCATGCCGAAACAACAGATTAGCAGGAGGCTGTGTAAGCAGCAGGGACACATGGGTGGGTGGGGGCTTGCCTCTGGAAGACTCGACCAAAGATGTGGGTGGGTTTCTGGGCCCCACTGAGCCACGGGACTCTGGGTCCTGGGTCTCATGCAATCTTGCATGCTGGGACCCTAATATATTATGAAAGGTATAGCTCATGTCACTACTATTCAAAATATTAAGGTAAGTGTAAGGTAGAATTTTGAATATGAGATTGGTCTTAGCTTGAACATACCACTGCCTGCTCACATTTCCACGTTAAATTCCTCCCATAACAACACAGATTAAATATAGCCAAAGCTAAAAAAATAAAAATAAAAATAAGCAAAAAGAAGTTCACACCAAAGATTCCTTTTTTACCTACGTTCTCTTTTTTAAATAATGGCTTCTCCACCATTACAAGTCATTCTGGGTAAATATGAAATTACACCCAGTTCTTTTATCATTCTCATCTCATATGCAAAGTCTACTTCCTTTCCAGTCCTTCTTCCAATACCCAAACTAGGTCCCTGTCACATCTCAATGCACCATGTTGATAGTTTACCAACTGGGTCTTCATATCTTTAATCCACATGTGTCAAACACAAGGCCCGCGGGCCAAATCCGTCCCGCCAGGCCTTGCAATGTGGCCCGCACCGCGCTGTCATCACTGCACTCCGCTGCGTTTCCATCACAATGACAGTTTATGACTGTTCAGTAAACCATTCGGCCCGAGATTTAGGCTGGATTTTAGATTTTGGCCCCTTCTCTGATTGAGTTCGACACCCCTACAATCTCTACCTTCTCCCACGTAAACTGCAGGACAGCAGCCATATTCTATTACTTCCAAGATAAAGCGATTCAGGGTCCTCACAGTTACACGTTTACAGACTCATCTTTTGCCACTCTGCTCTATGTACCCTACTCTCCAGCTTCTTTAAGCTTCTTAACATCTTCCAGTGTCAACTGTATTGTCAGCCTAGTGCCTCTCACTTCATATGGCCTTTCCCACTGGAAATAGAAATTTTATTCTATTTTCCTTATTCCTTCACTCTTCATCGGCCTTTTAGCACTTGCCCATATTTCAAGGCTGAGATTCATGACCATCCCCATAACACTGGTTTATTTTATTCTATTTTCTTATTTTTTTCTTCCTCTGTTCTCTTATTTATGTGAAAGTTTATTATTCTGAACAATCTTACCCAGTCAACTGTAAGATCCTTGAGAAAAGGGTTTCTGGATACATCTCTTCACTAAATGAGATGTAACAATCATACTAATTCAAAATATTTATTGAATTGAATTGAATATTGACCTTGTTATAACAGAGAGCAAATTTAAAGCTGTCAGGAAACAAAGGATATGACAGAAAAGGATTTTATAGAGACCATAATTAGTATGTGAAAAGATGATCTTTCAGATATGGATTTATGGTTGAATCCGCTAAGTTAATTCTGAAACAGGTTATGCACCTTTTTATCATTTTCTGTTGCACAGGGATAGTTCTATGTGGTAAGAATTATGGGAAAGACATTTAAAATATCCAAACATGCCCTAACTGGTTTGGCTCAGAAGAGAGTGTTGGCCTGCGGATTCAAGGGTCCTGGCTTTGATTCCAGTCAAGGCCATGTACCTTGATTGCTGGCACATACCTAATGGGGAGTGTGCAGGAGGCAGCTTATTGATGTTTCTCTCTCATCAATGTTTTTAACTCTCTGTCCCTCTCCCTTCCTCTCTGTAAAAAAATTAATAAAATATATTTTTAAAATGTAATTTTAAAAATATAATAATAATAATATCCAAACATCATTTTCACTGGCAAAATAATATTGATTTCTTTTGATAGGAGATCGTCAGATATACAATATTTATTATTCTAATCTACATACTAGTCAGTCCCAGGAGTCACACACTGGCAACAGAAAGAAATTATCCCTGGAATATAAGCTTCAGGAAGTCCCTTTTGTTCACTATCTTCCCAATCATCTAGTACAGTACCTGACATGAAGTAGGTACTCAGTAAACACCTGTTATGTGAATGGTTTATTAAATAGATGAATGAATTAGAAGTCACTTTTGTTCAATTTGGGACTATAGAATAGAAAAGAATAAAATAAATTTCAAATACTAACAGTAAAATAACATATATATGAAATTAAAGAAAAATTACAGAGTAAATGGTAGGAAGATTTATATTAAAAAGGCCTTGAATGTGCTTATGTATTGTTTACTTGTATGAAATCACATCAGAAAATTGATTTGTATTTGAGTCTGAGATATAAAATGTATAAAGTCTTATTGGATCAAGACAAAAATTCTAATCTTTGAGTCAAAATGATAATCATATTCAATCAAGTTTCACATGGGGATAGTTAATACATCTCCATTTAGATCTGTTAATTTGAAGGATTTAATAATTTCCTAGTATTGATCTATTCCTGCATTCATGAAATAGACTGCACTGCCCAGGTGGCTTAAGTTTGTTAAGTACAGCTGGATATCATTTGCTGATAATTTGCTTGTTATTTTTGCATCTATATTTATAATTGAGGTTGGTATTTTCCTTTTTACTCCCTTTGTTAGCTCTTATTATCAGCATCACAGGATAGCTTTTCTTCTTCCTCTGAGTGCTGGAAACATTGAGATAGGCAGAAATTTTTCTGTTCCTTGAGGATTTTTTAAAAAGTATCTTATGAAATAATCTAGGTCCACTCCTTTAGGAGATGGGGCAATATTCTCATTTACTGCAGCTTTCTTGTGTTTTCTATAATGGCGTTAGTCAACTTTGATAATTTCCTAGGGATTCGTGTATTTCACAAAAAGACCCTAGAAATTGATTAAAAAAAATTTTTTTAAAAAGGCATTTTACAAAATAAATGTATTTCCGTATCCTTTTATATGCGTGTTTCATGTGGCTGTCCCACAGGATGCATCTCCACAAATGCATCTCAACTTGCACAAAACAGACATGCCCAGCCACTCCATTTTTTCACGCCCAGGTCACCCCGGAGCTGACACTAGGCCCAGCCCAGCCAGCAGAGGCACCTGTAGGTTCCGTGTCCAGAAAGAGCTGCCTGCTACCAGGCGGTCCCGGAAACACCGCCTTACTAGATGCTATGGGCTGAGTGTGTGTGTCCCCTCATCCAAAAGTGTAGACACTGACGCTCTAAGCACCTCGTGTATTGGAAACGGGGCCTGTAAGGAAACATTTAAAGTTGAATGAGGTCACGATGGGGAGACCCCAGTTCCACAGCATCAGTGTTCTTGTGAGAAGAGACGTCACAGAGCTCGCGAGCCCCCACCCCAGCACAGAGGAGGAGGTCATCCAAACACAGGGAACCCGCATGGCGAGGCATCCGTCTCTGCAGGCGAGGAGCGCACAGCCTCACCGACCCGAGCAGGCCACCCCTGACCCTGGACAGCCCGGCCTCCCGAACCACGAGGAACCACGCATACTGCGCCACTGGGCTGCGGCCGGCCCAGCAGAAGGAGCGGTGCACCAGGGCAGAAAGAAGCAGAGAATGGGTCTGGGCGGGCAGCAGCGGCAGGAGCTCCTGCACCAGGTGGTCCAGGACACCTCTGAGCCAGCTCTGTGGTGGACTGGTGCAGCCTCCGAAAAGACTCTGTGACCAAGATGCACCTCCTGCTCAACTCCTTCCCAACTCCTTCCCATCCACAGAGCGCCTCATGCAAGCTCACTCTTACTTAATTTAGACATTTTCACTTCTAATTCCTGTGTATCCTTTTCCTCGTTGGAATTGCACATTTTACATTCAAAGGGGCACTACTTGGAAGAGTAACATTGCAAGCAGACCTACGGTGGCAGGCCCCTCAGAGATGCCCTCATCCTAATCTCTAGAACATGTGAATATATTACGTGATATGACAAGAGGAAATTAAGACTGCAGGTAGAATTCAATAACGGAAATGATACTGGTCTAGAAGCCCAGTGCACAAAATTCATGCACTGGTAGAGTCCCTAGCGGCGCCAGCCAATGGCCACTGGCCAGGTACTTCCTCCCTTCCCCAGCTGGTGGTGGCCGGGGCCTCTCTCCCTTCCCCTGGCCACCCCGCCCCCTGGTCGAACTCCCAGACCAACTCCTGGTTGAGGGGACAATTTGCATTCTATGCTTTTATTATGTAGGATTATGTGTCTGGTCTACTATTCTAGTCCAATATTTTGAACTATTAATTAGCTAATTCAATTTCTTATTTGATAATGAGAGCTTTTAAAGGGTGGGCCAAGTGTGTCAGGAGGGTCTTTATGAGAGGAGCAGGGAGGGAGAAAGAGTGTGAGCGTACTGCGATGTGAGAGACACTCCGCAGGCCACTGCTGGCTGTGAAGACGGACGGGGCCATGGGCCAAGGGATGCGGTAGCACTACAAGCTGGTAAAGGGGCGGGAATAAATTGTCCCCTGGAGCTTCTGGAAGAAACACAGCTCTGCCCACACCTTGATTTAGCAGAATGAGATTCATTTAAGACTCCTGACCTCCGGAGCAGTCAAATAATAAACAATTCTTGTAAACATTGTTGATACCACCAAGGATGTGATGATCTGTTACAATAGCATAGGAAACTAATACACAGTTAAGGATTGACTTTGGAGTCAGGGATAACAGTGATCAAATTACAACCTCACCCTCTGAACACTGTGCACCCTTACACAAGAAATTTAACTTCTAAAGAGCTTTGATTACTCAGCTAGAAAATGGTATAATAATGTAATAATGTTCTATACAGTTATGTATGAGGATTGATTTAGAGGATATCTATTTGGCAAACATTTGACATATAGCACTCATTGAAAAAATCTATAAGAATTAATTTTCCATTTATCTACTTCATAGTCGTAATTTTCTTTGCATATCATTCTCTTTCTCTGGCTTTTCCTAGTTTTATTTTTAATGCATTCTAGTCTAATATCTTCAACTATTGATTCACTCATTGACTTTCTTACCCTATATATTAAAAGGGTAATATGCAAATAGACTGAACAGTGGTACAACAGAACAACCAAACAACCGATCACTATGACATATGCTGACTGGCAAGAGAGGAGTGCAGAACATGGCAGGTGTCAGCCACGGCAAGATGGTAGAGCAGATGAGCAGGGGTGCCAGACCAAGGTGGGGTGCCAGTAGCTGTCATCGGGGTGAGCCTCTGGTGATTACTGAAAATTTTTTGCTCCTGTGTGCTGCAGTCCTGCCAGCACTCACACCCACTACCAGTGCTGGAGCCATCACTTGCACCCAATGCTGCTGCCCAGTGCCAGTCCTAATTGCTCAGCACCATCAGTGGGTGTGAGCAGTGGCTGCCAGCCCCAATTGTCCCCCAAGGCTTCTCCACCTCCCCCTGCTCCTGAGGGGCAATTGGGACAGCAGCTGCCACTCACACCCACTGATGGCACTGGCCTTGTTCATACCCACTGCTGGCACCGGCCCCAATTGTTCCACGCTGTCAGCACATGGAAGCAGTGGCAGCAAGAGCAGGGCTTCCAGCAGACAAGGGACAGGGCTGCAGCAAGAAGGGCCAGGTGGGAGAGTGGAGGATGGGCCGAGACCTGCCCAGTGCCCACAGCAGCCTCGTGGCCCACAGTTCCTTTCAAGGTGCAAAAATTCATGCACTGGGTCCCTAATTTTATAATAAAAACTTTTGAAGTTATTGTTTTTCTTCTATGTACTGAAAAGGTGGCATCTGTAAGTTTTGCTAAGCAGTGTTATCATTAGCTTTAATTGTTTATTATGATTTTAATTTCTACTTTGGCTAAAAATCTGTTTGGGAAATTTTTTATTGTCTTAAGTCTAAAAGTGGCTGAATTTGTTACTGTTGTTGATAACATTGAAAGCTTTGATAATAATTTCCATCTCTATCACTCACAAATCAGCTAATGTGTCCTATGTAATTGGGCATTTTATAATTATAGAGTTTGCTACACAATCTTCTGTTCCAACAGTAGTTAAATTTTATCATAGATTATAATTCTGAAAACATACTTACATATTTATGTCTGATTATTCTTGTAAACACTAGAATTTTTAATCTATTAACATTTATATTTTCAATTATTTCCTACTTTTCTATATATTGTTGTTCTCTGCTATTTTCTAAAAAAAGTATGTCATCTCATCATTATGGCCTGAATTTTTTTTCTATTTAAATTTACCTTTTTTTCTTCTTCCAGGACTCTCATTTTAATGGCAACTTTGCCTTAAATTAATATTGAATATTTTTATTTGCATCTGCCATTTCAACATTTGCCCATCTGTTTTAGGTTTTTGTTTGTATACTTCTTATAAAGAGCATATACTTTAATTTTATTACATTTTCTCTAAGAATATAATAGTTTAAGCATTTGTATTTTTAAAGAAATTTTAACATTTTGAGATATGTGGTTTGTTATATACACACGTACATATTTGTCTGCTGAATTATAACCCCATTTTACAGTGGTGTTAATATTAGTAAGGGTTACCTAAAATGTTTTAAAAGCATCATTTGATACCATGCATATCAACATAACTTACATAAGCCTGAAGACCACCTATGGCAACATGATTATGTCCTTTGTTCTGAAATAAAAAGTTGGTCTATGAAACATAAGGCTGTAAACCACTGTATAACTTCAACTCAGGAAATGCTCATGATCAATTTATCAGAAACATAATCTGCTCACCTGGATCAGCATTTTTCAGTCAAGACTCAGTTCAAGGCCCTGTTTTGTTGTGTCCATCAAGCCTGAACTATGATGTACTGATGTCTCCATCAACTCCCACATGCAAAGTCCAGCCTTAAATCACTGGATCCCAGGTTCCAAGACTATTAAGTCACCCTGTTTAGATTCCTTCTTTTATGACAGAAGTAAGATTTTGTGGCAGTCTCCCTATGAAAGAAAGTTCTAATAAAGTTAACTTTATTAACAAGTTTGGAATACTGAATAGTATTAGAATCAAAAAGTGTCATATCTTTTTATGATCAGAAATTTAACACACCTTACTTTTCCCCTGCCCATTCCCACAGTACAACATATGCAGAGGTAACATGATTTACACCAAGGTTATTGCAATTAATTTCACATTTCATCAATTCTCTTGAACAATGATTTAGGCTAATTTGTATTAGCTGTCACATTTTTATGCCTGACTTCTCCAATTACAAGCATTTCATTTAGAATTATTTTATAATTAGTTGGAATGTTACTGAAATATATACTGAAAACTTTTAAACACTTCTCAAACTGGTCTGTGAGTCCTTTGTGTATTTGAATACATGTTCTATTTCTAAGGAAATTCATTTAGATAAAAATTATCTTAATATGTCTTAAATGCCCTCTTACAATATCTGATATTTTGTATTACAGAGAATTTGGAGGCTGAACTATTTTTTTACAGATAATGTTTTTATTTTTCTTCTTTTTTATTTTTTAAAATTCTTTATTGATCAAGGTATCAAATATTTGTCCTCATTCCCCTATTCCCTTCCTAAACCCCTCCCCACACATACCCCCCACCCCCTTGTTGTCCTTGACCACTGGTCAAGACCATGTGGATTCCTGCAACAGAGAGGAATTGACAGGACTGCTCCAGCCATGAAGACAGAAGAGAAACAGTCCAGAAATGGAAGACGCTGATGACACCTTGCCATTCTAGCAGTCAGCAGCTGTGCATCACTGCAGGTTGCCCAAGACCAAACCAGAGACCATCAGACCTGCATTACCACCATTTGTCCACCATCCAGAACTGAAATATCATTGCTGACATGTACACATAAGGAACTGTTTGACATTGAAATTGGGTTTCAAAAAAACTGTTGGCCCAGAAAGAAACTCACTACAGACTGATTCATTTGCCTCTCAGCATAACTATTATTGCTTATCTCATTTTCGGTTTTTATAAGTGTATTTCCAGTATCACATGATCTCACTCATCTAGGGGAAATAATGAACAACATAAACTAATGAACAAAAACAGACCTGAAAACAGGGAAGCATCCGTCAGACTGGCAAACCTCAAAGGGAAGGTAAGGGAGGGGGAGGGTAAAGGGGAGGATCAACCAAAGGACTTGTGTGCATGCATATTTTTCTTTTGATCTACATCATTGTAGATTTCTTTTCCCTCATGCGCCTAATTGACTGTTCTCTAAAAATAGAGGTTCCTTTTTTTAAGTTTTATTATAGCTGAAGTAGTATAAATTTTCCTGGAGGGAGCTTCATTTTGTATATGTTGATAATTTTTTTCTGAAGAAACATTTCTCCAATGATAGATTATTGTTTTGATCAATAATTTAATTATTGTTTGTTCCTCCTGTTGAAACACCCCTAATGCCATTCTCTGCTCTTCCCCTCTCCTTCCCTGCATGGAGAAAAGCACCTAACATTACCTCCTATGCTATTAAAGAGGATATCTTCTTTGGGAATCCTGTTCTTCAATGTTTCTAATGAAAATTTAATTCAGACAGAGAGCATTTTGTTTCCTTCTCCTTTGTCATCTTATCCTGTTTGTGACCAATTTTCATAGCAAAGAGATCAAGGTGAGCCACAGATAATAACTGCATCCTAGTTTCTATCTAGATGCCAAAGTAAACTCAAGATCTATGGAGCCATTCTAATCTTACACAGTTAGTATATACACAGCTAAAACATAATTTTTAAGATAGGGCTTAGTTTTTAGAAACATTCCAAACTTGTCTTAGATTATTGCTTCACAAGAAAACAATAATAATAATTTCCATGAATAAAATGAATCAGAGCTATCCTTGAGTATAGAATTCTGGGTATAGCTTTTTTCCTAAGTTTTTATTTTTTTTATCTGTTGGGTTTAACTTAGGTCAAAATACACATTGCTAAACTTGTATTTCTTTGTAATATATGCACACACACAAACTAGAATATTGTACTTAAACTATTCCACACTTTTTGAAAAAAATTTAATTTAATGAATGAGTACATTCTTTTAGTAATACATAATAGATAGGTAGATAGACAGATAGATAGATAGATAGATAGATAATATATTTGCACATTTAAGTCTTTCTTTTCTTCTCATTCGTATTCCTATGACATTACTGGAAAAACAGTTGGTTTGGGAGGGGAGGCCCATGGTATTTTTCTTTATAATTGTAAACTTAAAATTGCATGTGTTGTAAACTGTTTCATGGCCCTCAACTAAAACATTACTCTCAGTTCCTGCCTCATTATAATGACACTCTAGGCTTGATCTCTCACCCAGCTCCGTAGAGAACCAGGGAAAGCACAGGTCTAGTAACAAGTAACCATGGAAACCAAATTCCACATGTGTTTGCACAGAATGGAGGTTATATTGCTGTGGAATTTAATTTCAATAAAATGTTTTGATTGTTTTATGAGTTCAGATTCTTTGGGAAAAACAAAGCATTTCTCAAGTCAATAGGTTATGCAACAAATGCAGAAGTTGTGCTCTCTATCTAGGAGAATGATAGAATTCTATAACATAAATGTTTTCAAGATTTTACAAAGGAGAAATAGAGCAAACCCCTGTTGAAAATACTACTTGGCAAGGAGCAAAGAAAGAACTCTATTTGCTACTGAGCAGGGGAAGAGGACCCTGAGAATTGGACAGCCACCTGAGAATCCAGGAACTTATAAATCAGACTGACTCACTGTCCTTGCAGCTGCTTTTCAAAAAGAAATGAAGATTCAACAAAGCCTACAGAGTCTTTGGGTATAGAATTTAGAAATAAAATATTTCCTTGTCCTTTGTTTATATAATAAATTTATCAAAACTCTGTTTGCAAACTTTAACCATATATATTCAGCTGGATATTTTTTTAAAGTTTGGATGCCAAAGATGTTTCACCTAAAAGACTTTCACAGAAGAGTTATGAAAGACAAAACAAAGAAGGGTAGTGGTTAAGGAATATTACTGGTCATTTGTAGATACCCACATATTTCTATATATAGACCATATTTTCAGTTCAATTTTTTTTTAATATATAAAGAATTGAGTGCTAGATCTCCTTTGTCCCTCAAAATTTTTGCTCTAGACTTCCACCTCTTTTGATTCTTCCAGGCATATGAGTAGTGGTCTATATAGTAGTCCCCACAAACTAATATTTTTTGGCTGTTAGAATCATCTTTGACAACAGAAGATGGTATAATAAAGTACCTCTCCGTCCCCATGCTGAAATATATCTCAGATTAAAAGTTTAAGATATGTCTTTGACAACAGTGAAATAGCCATAATAAAAATAAAGGGGTCCATGCAGGGCCTCCAGGAGACCACATTGCCTCGGTTATGGTAACAGGGAGGACCAACCACGCCAGAGCTCATCAGCTTATGACTTTGCCAAGAAAATTTTCTCAGAAATTGTTCAGAATGGTGTGGCTGTGAGAGACTGCTAACTGGTTTGGATAATCTCATTTTGATGCCTTGGTGTAGAGTTTGAAGACCACATAGTTCTTACCAATAAGTAAGGTACCAGGAGATATTTTTGTTTCTCAAAGCCAACAGAGAATAGTCAAATATTTTTTGGAACACTTGCTCTATTTATGACACTGCTGAAGGGATGTGGAAGAATGAAGTACTCAGCCTCCAGGGTTTTAAGTGTAGTTGGCTTACCCCCTCACAAAAGCAGAGAGTACATGAGATTATGCTGGTGAGGAGAAGAAATAAGGTGTAGGAATTTAGAACAGGGGAAGATAGGTGTAGGACAGATAAAACAGAGAACACTTTAAGAAGGAGGTGGGACTTGACATGTGTTTTAATGGATTAGGTAAGAATTCAAAAAGAAGAGCGTATTTCTCTTAATGTTCAAATTAAGATAAGATATTTAAAGTGTGCTTATTAAACAATAATGTATTTAAAAGAGCATATAAACTCAAAATGAGAAGTCAGGAATTTGAATTTTCTCCATGCCTGTGATACTTTACAGTTGAACCAGCAAACAGATTTCATTGAAAAAGAAACAGATGCTATAGCTGTTACTTTTGTTTTGTTGGATATTTTTAAAATGCTAGCATAAAAGTCAAATACTTTAATATGTGGTACCCAGATTTGTTTTCAAAAGCAAGACAATGAGAAAGAGAATGTCAACACACTGGGAAAAGTATAATTACACATTGCAACCTTTTTTGCTGATGCTGTTTTTGTGAATCTTAGATTAGAAGGCCAGTTACATTTTTAATGCTTCTTTTAGTTTTAACCACCAAAAGTGCAGAGCTGTTAATTTAGGCATCCTTTGTTACTTTACAATTCTTGCAGTAAATTAAAGAGACCTAAGTTAGATGGCATTGTTTTTGCAAAAATAGCATGATAGCAGTAGTTTTCACAACAATTTTTGCTGAATCCTTATTGCATTTCAGAATATTTTATCCCAATTTAGCTAATTCTTCAGAAGACTGCAGGAAATAAATCACTTCCTGTAGTATATACACCAGATTATTATGATCTTTGAATGCAGTATACAGTATATATTAAAGGCCCAGTGCATGAATTCATGCATTGGTGGGGTTTGGCTAGCCTGGCCAAGGGGAGGGGACAGGAGCAGTTGGCCAGCCTACCTGCTGATTGAACTCCTGATCGATGGGACAATTTGTATATTAGCCTTTTATTATATAGGATATATACTGAGTGGCCAGATTATTATGCATTCAGAGATCATAATAATCTGGCCACTCAGTGTATAGTGCTGCTGAAATTTACTTCATTTGAAAATTAATTAAAATTAGTCATTAATAAGTCACAATTGTCCCTTAAATATAGTCATCACTATTTTCCTTCATTTTTACAAAGTTTTAACCTCCTTTTCACTAATTCCAGTTTTCATGCCCAAATATATCAAAACATTGGTGTTAAGGATGAAGAACTGGTGTCATTGCTTAGGCAACCTACCATCTTCACATTCCAGTCAAAACATGGTTTGGGACGTGAATATGGGTAGGAACACGTACAAATGGCCATCATTTCAGATGTACTTTGGAGTCCAATTCTGGAACAATGTGTCTGACATAACTTCCCCCAGGGACAGTCATGAAATCTCTCTGAGCCTCCAGCACTCATTGGCAACTTGTGCTCTGCTGCCAAGAACAGTGTGAGACTAGCAGGGTCACATAGGAAGAGCTCCATGGAAGGGGCTTCATCGTGGAAATAATATATCTGCAGCTTCTGGTTTCTCCCACAATCCTCTCTTAAGCTAGAAAATGCCTTCTCTTTTGTACAGTTTCAATCGTTCTAAATCCTGGTTGACATGTATCATTGCTGTGCTCTGGGAGCTTGGCTGCTAAGTGGGGGGAGGGGTGCAAATACCACTGGTAACCCAAGAATTTTGTGTTTTGAGTTAGGTGCATATACAAATGTATGTGTGCATGTTGATATTAAAATATAGAAATAAGGTAAACAATTAAATAATGAATAAATATTTAATTAAAATATGGTGAATAAAGATGACAAGGAACTCAAATGCTAAAAAAAAAATTCAAAATGCTTCTATGCACATTGATTAATATTTATTGACAAACTGCCCTTGATGTCTACATTCATCTGAATTCACCTGTTTATATTATGTTGATTTATGAATCATCTCAAGTTTGGGAGCTCAAATTTCAATAACTATAAGTAGCCCAAGTTTATGATATTTCTAAATAAGATCATTTGAAGCAATCACAGGAATCTTTTCAAGGATGCTCTATCGTGCAAGAAAGTATTTTAATTTTGAAAACTGTCAAATGAAAAAGTCGTTCCCACTTCTAAACATAGCAGAACTGGTCTTGTTACTGAACTTGCCCTCTCACCATAAAAAGCAAGAACCCTGGCCCTGGTTCAGTGATTAAAGCTCGGCGGGCACCGGTGGATCTCAGGTTCTATTCCTGCTAAAGGGGCACCTACCTGGATTGCTGATATAATCCCGGCCCCAGGTGGTCAGGGCGAATTCAGGAGGCAACCAATTGATTTATCTGCACCAGCTCCATCTCACATCAATGTTTTTCTCTCTCCTCCTCCCTCCCTCCCTTCCTCCCACTCTCTTTAAAGATCAATGGAAAAATATCCTCAGCTGAGGATTAACAACAACAACAACAAAAAAAAACACAAACAAATATAAGAACCTGGAAAAGCATGAAATACTCTTCTCGGATATTGGGAAAATGTACATACTGGGCTGTAATCCTTGAGATGACAACAAGAAGAAAACACTGAACCCCTGAACCCCCTTCCCCCCATCAGTCCCGTTCCCCCACCCCCACCCCCGCCGCCACCACCACCACCCCCTGCTACACACACTGCAGACAGGCACTGGCAGGAGCACAGCAGGGAGGAGCTGAGCAAGCTGCGGGCCTAGACCTGTAATGCACTGGGGAGGCCTGAAGCCCCTGAACTTACCTCCTTGTCCTGAGAAACTTAGAAACAATGACTGTCCAGGGAAGAGTGAACTATTGGACCACTGCTCTCTGGCCCCTCCACTCGGGATCTTGATGTTCCTCAAATCCAGGTGATCAGGCAGAACAAACACCAGCTTTTGATTCTCCAGATCTGAAAAAGTGTTGAAAGCTCCCCATTTCCCCACCTCTGAGGAGCCTCTCTGCCTCCTCAGTCTGTCCCTTCCCACGAAAATGAATATAAAACAGGTCCTAGAGGGCCCTTGGGCAAGAGAAAACAGCCAGCAGTAGGCAGACGCCCCAGTCCACCCCGCCTCCCCCCCCACTCTGGATACTTGGCCTCTTACTATCGCCTTAATTTTTATTTTCCTAGTAATCCTATCTAATAAAAGATAATATGCAAATTGATCATACCTCCACTACAGCCTCAATCCACACCCACAAGCCAATCAGGGTGAGTATGCAAATTAACCCAACCAAGATTGTTGCTGCCATGAAGCTGGAGCAAGCTTGGGTTTCCCAGGTGATAGAGGAAGCCAAGCTCCCTGCACACCTTGGCCAGCCCAGGCCTCTGCTGAAGGCTACAAAGTTTCAATTATAGAAGATAAATAAATCCCAACAAAAATGGCTGTGGCCACTGAGGGAACAGGAGGTTTGGATTTCCCCAGTGATGGAGGAAGCCAAATTCCTGGCCTGCCCTGACCTCCACTGAAGGCTACAAAGTTTCAATTATAGAAGATAAATAAATCCCAGATACCAGGGCCTCTGCAGTGTGTGGCTGGCCTGCAAACCACCACAGGCCTCTTGCCCAGACTGCCAGATACCCCAAGTGAACTCTCACCCTGATCCAGGACACCCTTCAGGGCAAACAGGCTGGCCCCTACTCATGCCATGCACCAGGCCTCTATCCTATCTAATGAAAGAGTAATATGCAGATTGACCATCACTTCAACACACAAGATGACTGCCCCCATGTGGACACAAGATGGCCAGCAGGGGAGAGCAGTTGGGAAGGACCAGACCTGCAAGGGAGGGCAGTTGTGTGTGATCAGGCCAGCAGAGGAGGGCAGTTGGGAGGGACCAGGCCTGCAAGGGAGGGCAGTTAGGGGCAATCAAGCCTGCAGGGGAGGGCAGTTAGGGGTGACCAGGCTGTCAGAGGAGGGAAGGACAGTTGGGGGGGAACCTAGGCCTGCAGGGGAGAACAGTTGGGGGGACTAGGCCTGTAGGGGAGAGTAGTTAGGGCAAACAGGCTGGCAAGGAATCAATTAGGCATCAATCAGGATGTTAAGGAAGCGGTTAGGGGGTGATTAGGCTGGCAGGCAGAAGCGGTTAGGGGCAATCAGGAAGGCAGACAAGTGAGCAGTTGGGAGCCCACAGTCCTGGATTGTGAGAGGGATGTCTGACTGCCTGTTTAGGCCCGATCACACCCACTGTAATCAGTCCTAAACGGGCAGTCAGACATCTCTTAAGGGTCTCAGATGGGAGAGGGTGCATGCTGGGCTGAGGGACACACACCCCCATGCACGAAATTCGGGCCTCTAGTATATATATTCATTCATATATGTGCATATACACACAAATGTACATCCCCATTTTGGTTTCATGAGTTTAAAATCATTTAAAACCAATGGAAATCTAGAAAAACTAGATGGTCTTTTAAAATATAATTGAACTAAATTATATCTTCTAATTCATTAAAATTACATCTCTTGATTCCTGTAATAAACTTCACATTTAATTTACTTTGGAATCTTATTTTTACTCCAATACATACTGTATAATTAAAAACAAGGTTCATTTTCTAAGAATATGACCCACAGGTTAAGAACCATCGGAAAACACAGATATTTACATTATGATTCATAACAATAGCAAAATGACAGTTATGAAGTAGCAACAAAAGTAATGTTATGGTTGGGGGTCACCACGACATGAGGAACTGATTAAAGGGCCGCGGCATTAGGAAGGCTGAGAACCAGTGCTGTAGGGGGTCAGTGGTGCATGTTGATTGACACCTGGGTGAGAGTTCGCTCTTCCAGCCTCCTGACTCTGTTTTAAATTTCCAAAACGTAGCTATGACCAATGGCATTCCAAACTAGTTCTATCCAATAGAAATCTTACACAAACCATCTGAGTAATTTTCAACTTTTTTTTTTTTGAAGCTACACTTTAGAGTAGAGAAGGAATGGGTAAAATTAGTCTCAATAATATATTTTATCAAACCCACTGTCCTGCTGGACTGTGATGCAAAATGTTATCATTTCTGAGTAATAAGAAGAAGCACTAATTAGATATTGTTAATGGTTTCCCTGTCACATTCACTACAACATACCAACAACATCAATGCCACAGTTAAAGGGACACAGTGTACTAAGGCAGTGATGATGCGTTATGGGGGAAACTGTAGAGTGACTCAGTTCTGAAATTAAAGTTAACGATAAATAAAACTTGAAATTCACTTCCTCCGTTACACTGGCCACATTCAGGTGCTCAGTAGCTTCACGCTGTGGATCTTACAATTAATTATCTTGTCATCCTGTCAAGTAACCCTACTTTCAAACCTTTCTATCTGAAATCCTGTTTTCTTATTTGAAAGCATTTGCCCCTTCAGCCCTTTCATATCCTCACTATACAAGTTACTGAGTTCCATCCACACCTGGGACACTGGCCACGCCTCTGTGTGGGTCCTCAGCCTCAAGGGCTGGCTTTCAGCCTGTGAGACAGGCCTGTGGCCACTGCAGGACTCTCAGCCTCTCCCTGGCCACTGTCTCCTGTCCCCGCTCCATGCTGGGTCTATGCATTGTTGCAAGCATGTGCTTCCCCAGCTTTTGCCTGCACACCGCTGAGTACCTTGGGAAAGCATACCTCTTTGCCCGTTGTCCATCACCCTCCTGTTTGTTCTCATCTGCGAACTCCCCAGGCCTTGTGCTGGGATGGGTCTAGAACTTTCCTTCCTTCCATCCCTGGGCCCACGCACACCTCCATGCCCTTCTGTGATAGAGAACATGCATCTTCTTAAATTCCAACAAATATAGAAACCAAGCAGCAGAAATTCCTTCAGCTTCCTACCCCCCACCGATGAGTTCATCTTCAGTGACCACCCCACTCCTGAATCTCAGAGAAAGAAGAGCAAGTTACCTTTCCCTTTCGTAAAACCCTGATCCTCTTCAGAGACCATTCCCTCTGTATTGTTACTCCTCCTTTCACTCATTACCTTCAGTGTGTAATCATCTCTGCTGTGTCACACACATACACACACACACACACACACACACACACACACACACACACACACACATAACCTTTTCCTCTTTACATTTGACCCAATCTTTCTCCTTTTATTCACAATTAGTTCCCCAAGTAAAAATGTTCCCCCATATTGTGTGACTGTCTCTCTCTCCCCTTCATTCCCAGCCACATGTCCACCTGGCACTGGTCCCCAGACTCCACTGACTGCTCTGGGGGAGGTCAAGGCTGTGGTGCTTCGTGCCAGGTGCAGGGGGCACTTCTCTCCTTTCAGATTATCTCTTCCTCCCCTGCTTCCCGAGGGAGCTTCTACTCTCAGGAAGAAAGCCTCTGCCCTTCAGATGTGTCTGGACAGAAAGTTAGTAAAAGTCCTAAAGGCCATATAATCAGCCGCTGCACACAATTCGCCATAAAGCATGCCAGTCATGGAGAGAATCACAGAAAACCGCTGGACAACGGCAATGTTAAATGCATCAATCATAGACACAATCGCACAAATGACTGCAATCAGTAATAAAACAACACAATCACGATTTTTAGGAAATTATTATGTGGGAAAATTATTTAAATAGCAGTGCTCCGCTTCCAACTTTTAAGTAAAGTTAAGAGAATGACGTGGTATGTGAATTCCTCACCAACGGGGGGCACTTCTGCAGTAACCTCCGATGTCCTGGCCGCCTGCCTGTCAGGGTATCTGCAGGTCCGATCTCAACTTCAGAAAAAAGAACAGCTCTTAAGATTAAGAAAAAATGTACACAGATATAAGAAAATTGTCATGGTGTGCTATAGAGAGAAAATTATTTCTAAATTCTATAAGGATATGGCATCAAAATTGTGAGCCATTTAAATAGTTCTTCAAATGTAACTTTCTTGCTGTTGCAAAGATATGTGAGAAATTGATAACACTGTGTAAAAAGCAATAATGTACTATAAGGGAAAATTAAATGACCAGAAGCTTATACCGTATTTTCCGGCTTATAAAACAACTTTTGAAACCAAAAAAAGTCAACCGAAAAATGGGGGGGAGTCGTCTCCAGAAAAATGTCTCTGTCAAGTTCATGGCATTGCCATTTGTGAAGAGATCTTCCATTTATCGTATCAATATACGGTATATTACGGTATGTTCGAAAAATGTCATTCATTAAAAATTTAATTAAAAAAAGAACTGGTGTTGCCTCGGAAGTGGGGGGTAGTCTTATACAGCGAATATAGGCCTAAACCTATGTTTTAACTATAAAATTAGGGGGTCGTCTTATACACTGGAAAGTACGGTAAATAAAAACAAGCATACAAAGCACTCTACCCACGCATACTTAAGATGCTTTGGAATGTTTTTCTTTTTCATTATTTTCTCGGGGGAGGGGAGAGTCTGTTTTTGTTTTATTTTGTTTTGTTGTGTTGTGTTGCCTTTTATTTTGCATTCCCATTGGCAGAAGTCATCACAACTTTAGATAAAATTCAATCCAGCCTCCCAAATTTGAATAAAAGGACAGTTCTGCTCTGCGGAAGTTACCTTGCAGGATCGCCACAGTCACATTCTTGGCTTTGCCTGCCTCAGACCCCACACACCCAGCTCCCACAGGGCAGGCAGCCATTCTGTGAGGAGTTGCCTCTGATCTTCACTAACAGTACTTTGATCTTCTCAGTCAGGGCCAGCTAAGGGGATATGAAGGGCAGTATCAGCTTAGAGATGAGAGACTCCACAGAACATCACTTGGGCCAAACTTGGTGAAAACTATCAAACACAAAACCTGAAAAAAATGACCAATCCAATATTTATTTTAATTATCACCTATATTATTTTCAAAATGTAAATATCTATGAACATTTAAATAAATTGAATATATTTTATTCAGCAAGATATCTAGCAAAGAATCCCAAATGTATTACTGATGGAGTAACGTTCCCTAGTAAAACCTGAGCTCTTCATTCAAGAGGAGAGTTGTAAGTACATCAGGGCAGGAAAAGCTGTGACAAAACCTAGGTTGTTACAAACTTAACAAAGCTGGAACCACCAGAAAAACAGAGTGAATAACCAGATGGAAATGCAGATGGTTGCCAAACACAGCTTAGGTCAAAGTCATTCGTGGCATCAAATCTGCACCAGATAATGAGTGAAAACTTGTGTTTTCTCCACTTCTTATGCCTCCTGCTCCAACTGAAGCCCCCTTCCCACAGCTCAATCACAGCTTTACCCTCAAGTCAATTCACCAGCACTGATTGCTAGCTAACGGGGCTTTGCTGAGGCACCTTGAGAAAGTACGATTCTATAAGTAAATGAACATGGAAGCATATAGTATATATACATTAGTTTCAGACAGGCAAATTACTGGTAATAGTAAACTTTGTTTTAATCCCTACACTATCAGAAAGAAATTTCTTTAGCTATGATTTTTTTTTCAAAAGGAAATATATTTAAGGCATAAGCTAAGATATTTTGTTTTGGAAAATTAAATATAAAGCTCTATACACTGAAAAATGAGACATTAAAAAATACTAATGTTTGAAACTTAAAGACATAAATGCTTCAAAGGCCTTCAAATGAGAGAGGTAATTTCACTCACTTTCCCTCTCCTGAATATTGGTGCTATCATTTACCTAATGCCACTAAACCAGCTTGTCTGTTTTCTCAGGTTCTTTTGCACTGGAAAATAATCATGAGCCCAGGCTTTCCTGGGGGTGTTTACACACCAGGCACTCTACCAAAAACTCTGCACACATTTTCTCACTTAATGCTCCCGGCAACCGCTGTGAGAAGTCAACATTCTCCCTGCTCTCCTGGTTAGAGGACTGAGACTGAAGCTCGGAGAAGATGAGAACAACTAATTTCAAAACAGGTGGGTTGTCCAACTACAGAGCCTGGAACTTAACCTGGACAAGAAGTGTCAGCCATAAATGACCACCAGTGGAGCTCACCAAAAGAAAAAATAACTCAACTTTCAAAAGTACATTGCAATATAATCAATATAGGAATGTCTAGGAGCCTGAAAGAGTTAAAAAGCTAAGCTAACCCAAACTGAGCAACATTTTTCAAAGTTACTAACCCATTCTCTTAAGAAAAATGCTAAGGTTATTAAGTACAAAGAAATTCTTAGGAACAATTGCACATTAAATAAAACTAAAGAAATATGACAATTACATATAAGGAACTAGCCTGAAGTGGACTCTGGGCTGGGGGGAAGTAGCACAAATATGTAAACGATGGCACCAATATTCAGGAGAGGGAAAGTGAGTGAAATTACCTCTTTCATTTGAAGGCTTTTGAAGCATTTATATCTTTAAGATTCAAGCATTAGTATTTTTTGATGTCTCATTTTTCAGTGTATAGGGCTTTATATTTAAAAGAGCTTCATGAGGACAGTGGGGAAATTCATACCTAAACTTGGATTACATAGAAGTCCTGTATCTGCTAAGACCTCTGACTGCGATCTTTGTGCTGTAGCAAACAGGAGTTTTGTATCTGAGGTTACAACTCTCCTCTAAGTTTTAAATTATTTCAAATTATATCAAAATAAGCAGTGGCTGATAAATGTAAAAAAAAACAAAAACACAACAACAACAGAAAACAAATAGAAGATGACAAACAGGAAGCTGACAATCAAATGATTGGTCAAACTTCATAATTTTTACATTCTGAAGAATATATACTATGGTGAATAAGGAGGAAAATGAGTCAATGTGTTGCTTTAAATATTCCATTATTTGAGCTAATAATAATATATATTTCCTGTGGCATGTCTCCAGGGCATTATAACTGATTATTGATGATTGTTATTATTATTACTATTATTATATTGGAAAGACTTTCTCAGGGTTGTCTGAGAAGATTTGGTTAATACTTTAAGAGTTTACCAATGTTTGCTTATAAACTTGAAATTCAATCTAAATGGCTTGAAAGGGGATTGGTAGTTACACAAATGTCATAGGAAGGCATTGCCACTGTATTTGAAATATTCTCCCTTCAATATTCGTAATGCCCCTGTATTTTAAAACAATGCTGGTATTTCAACAAGATATTTAAAATATTTATTGCTACTAGTTTTAAATGCCTGGCTTCCAGCATGGCTCCCGATGCGAAAAAGCAAGAAAGCTGAAGCTGAAGACTCTCCACACTGTGAAGACAGACACAAATATAAAATGAGGAGGCAGACCTCAGCCTGTTGCTCAGAAAGTGTGTGTAAGTGCATTTGGCATCATAATTTGGGGAGATAAATAACATTTTTCAGTAACATAAAAACATGATATGAATCCCATGTTGGTAATTATTTTAAACATTTCTATTTGGAAAACTAGAAAACAATTAGAAGGTATAATCCCATCTGACTTCAGGAGAGGGTACTTTATAAGAGTACACATATTGAATTACTTGATCTAAAATTATATTTTAAACAGAGATCTCACTGGATTCTGACCATATATATCTTTTAAAAAGAGCTATGTGAAGCAAATTTGTCTGGTGCATCTGGGTTCGGGGAATGGATGGCTCTAATTTTCAGTAGGCTGAATTTTTTTCAAAATTACAAATGTTCCATCTTAGCCCCTCTGTTGGAAAAGTATCATTGGAAAATGAGGTGGTATTAGGAATAAAGAAATGATTATTTATCCTTAGATCTTTATTTTAATTTTCTACAAAACATATGAATCTGTGAAACCTGGACTCCTAGGTTTAAGTCAGAATCTTCCATTACTTCTGCAATAATTTTAATCTCTCCAGACTTCCTCATCTATAAAGTTCTGATACCTTAAAATCATTCCAACCCTGAAATTGATTCTCAAACCATAAAAACAACAGCAAGAGAATATCTTTAAAGCCATGGTTGTTAGGTCACTATTATTAGCAGAAACCTGACAAAACTAACTTAAGTGAAAATAAAATTGAGAAAGGGAGAGGCAGGAGGTTTCAGTGGCTCTAAATGACCAGAAAAGCAAAGACCAAACTAAAACCCCCTCCCCTGCTTTTTTCCTCCCTCTCCCCCTCTCTCTCTTTTCCCTCAGGTAGAGAACACACTTGTATATCTGCACATGCCTGCTCCATTCTCAAAGAGGGAGAGCCTTCAGTTTAAAAATCCATCAGGAAGGCAGGAGATTTGATTTCCCCTCTTAGCCATTTCCCAATGTGCCTCCATGAAGAGAAGGCATACTTGACTCGCAGAGTGGAACAATGTGTCTTAAACTTTCTTATTGACTGAATATCAGACTTCCGAAGAAGACACTTCTCTTTGAGTCAGGAGAGAAAAATAGAATTGTAATTTCTTCCAAGTCTCTTATTTAAATATTTTTATTCTCTTTTGTCTTTTATCCTGTGCTTCCAACACTGTTTTTGTGGGTGACAGGTTGTGCCCACATGTGTATGCCAATGTGATGGGTAAAGAGGGGGTAATAGTATTTACCCCTTTCTATTGTGCTCTCGGCTTAAAGAATACTGTGATAACAAGTTGCATAGACATTTGCACTTAAATCAACATGGTTGCTAACTCCGAATAAGGCCATTTGTTAAGCATGCAAAACCATAATATGGATTCAAAACATAGCTATACCACTCAGTTCCCTTCGTGTATCTTCCAAATAAGGATACAATTCAGTGATTTTGAACTTTCTGGCACTGAGTTTTGGCATTCACAGGTGATTGGTGTTGGCTGTTCAGGGATGTAGTCTCTCACGGTGTAGGAGTTGAGTCCTTAGAAATAAGCAAAGGGCTAAGTTCTCTGTGCTGTGACTTCCTGCCCAAAGGCAGCCTGCAGTTTCTCTACAGAGAAAATCACTAAGAACCTGACTGGATGTGTTAAGATTAACTTTCAGATACTTGTTCTAAAATTATTCTATGATTCTTGTCTCACTCTAAGATATTTTCAAGATTATTATCCTTCTGATTCTTATGATGTTCTCATTTATTAATCTCCAACTAAATGGCCTTATGTTTTAGTGAAAGGTATTATGCTTATTGTCCATCCCAGACACAGCTGGTGACCTAGCAATCGTCCCTTATCCTTTTTCCCTTTTGTAAAAGAACACAGCATTTAAATGCCTGATACTCCAGGATAAGAAAATCTGATTTATCACAAAAGTAAATCTTGGTAAACTTACATATAATTTTGTGAAATCAGGACAAGAAGACGTGGAGGAGAAGCACCAGGTTTGGGGCTAGGAGGAGAATGTACAGATTCTGTGAAGTTTGCCTCCTTCAGTCAAGAAAAGGACATTCTCTGTTCTTCACCATTTCTGTCATAAGAGTACTCTTCTCCCGGTTTTCAGCCCACAGAGGGGCAAATCCGAAAACAAATTCGATGTGGCAATGCGAAGTTTAAAGTAACCTGTGCCTTGAAAAAGGACTCCAAAAATTACCCAACCCAGCTCCTTGTAAGGAGACCATCAGTTCCAGTTCAGCCCTGTATGTTGTCTTGTGTTATATGGACCTCATTGTTCTATCCATTTTATCTAAATCTAAACAGCACCTTCTTTAGGCAGTGTGTGTGTGTTTACTTGTGTTTTCTCTTTGCTATAGTATTTTATTTCCTCCATTCATTTTATATCACTGCTTCTCAGGGGGAAACATGCATCAGGGTGGGAGACCCCCATTGGAGACTTCATGGTGAAAGACAAGAGGTAAGAGAAAAGTATATATCTTTTAAAGAAAAAAAAGGCATGATGAAAAGAAAAAGAGGAGACAAATCAAAACCTTTCCCTCAGAAGAGTGCCACCCATTGAACAGACCGCACTTGGTAACGGAGCAGAAAAGCACCGTAGAGGAAACCATCCGCCCACACAGAGGTCTCACCTCTCATGCAATGCTTCTTATCACGATGCCAGAGTCCATGTTTAAAACATTGACTCTACAGGAATTGTGGTGTGCTTTTCTGTAGACCTACTAGAAAGAAAAGAGGAGAACCAAGCATCTTAGTTGATAAATATTCTTTCTTTAAAAAAGCCAACAAGAAAATTCATGAGTTAAGTAAAAACTTCAACACAACACTCCAAACTGAATTAAACAATCGTAAGCAATATCTTTGACTGGGCGATCCCTTGGACTATCAATTCCAAAATTCAGAACAAAAATAAACAGCAAGTTTATTCACTATGAAAATAATTTTTCAATAATAAGATAAACATTAACATGTGTTAATATTAAATATTAATAAGTTAGAATAATATTTCTTAACTTTTAGTGTTCAAGAGTGAAAAATTTAAACATCAAAATGTAACATAAAAGCATACTTGGAGATTTTAAAGAAAGACTAAAATAATTGAAAATATGTTAAAACAAAATTCAAAAAATTTCAGAAATAAAGAATAATCAAACTACATAATTGAAGAGATTACCATATACAAAAAAAAATCTGTCCTTTAATGTTTTTTTTTTAACTTCAATATCTTTTTTTAAAAAAATAAAATAAAATAAAGACAATTGTCCTTGGAATATGCACACAAAAAGCCAAAGGCTCATATTAATTGAAGAAAATCTGAAGGCATCAGAAGTCTAGATAAGAACATCTAGACCAAGACAGCCGAGACCGGTTTGGCTCAGTGGATAGAGCGTCGGCCTGCGGACTGAGGGGTCCTGGGTTCGATTCCGATCAAGGGCATGTACCTTGGTTGCGGTCACATCCCCGGTGGAGGGTGTGCAAGAGGCAGCTGGTCGATGTTTCTCTCTCATCGACATTTCTAACTCTCTGTCCCTCTCAATTCCTCTCTGTATAAAATCAATAAAATATATTAAAAAAAAAAAGAACATCTAGACCAAGACAAAGTAGGACAAGTTGAGTTTTAATAAATAAGAAAAAAAGTGTGAGCAAATGATTTTTAATCCAGCAAAACTGTTGTCAAGCGTCAAGTCTCTAGAAAACTGATTAATCCTGTAAGAACTAGGAAGACAGCAAGAACCAATTACAGGACAAGTTTAATCCAGTCATGAGATAATCAAAGAAACTAGTAAAAGGACTGATTTTGAGCACTAAATGCACTTAATTATAGATCTAATATTAAAAGAAAAATGGTAACAATAGTTAAAGAGCAAGAGTACAAACAAGATAAAATAGCAATTAAAACAGAAAGATTCAAAATATTATGAGAATACTTAACACAACTTTATGCAAATAACAGCTAAACTTAGATGAAATAGGTAACAGCTCAGGAAAACATAATTTATCAAATTTGATTACAATGAGACAGAAAGTTTCAAATATATTTATTTCCATAGGACCAAGAGAGAGAAAGAGAGAATAAGAGTGCATGTTATTTAAAAACCACCCAATGGCCTTGGCTGGCATTGCTCAATGGTTAGAATGTCAGCCCATGCACCAAAGTGTTGAGGGTTCAATTCCTGGTCAAGGGCACGTACCTGGGTTGCAGGTTTGATCCCTGAGTGCCTGCAGGAGGCAATCAATTGATGTCTCTCTCTGTCTCTGTCTCTCTGTCTCTCTCTCTCTCTCTCTCTCTCTCTTCCTCTCTCTCCTTCCTTCCCTTTCTACTTTGTTCTTTTTCTCCTTCCCTCCCTCCTCCCACTCTGATACATTGAACTATATCATAGATATCAGAAATAAATATTCCAAGATGGATTCTGTTTAATTATGATTCATTTTAATTATCGATAACATTTTAATTATCGATATGTGCATACACATGTACTGAGAAAGATATTGTATGCTATCTTAATTTAAATCATCCTATGTAATAAAAGCCTAATATGCTAAGTGCCCAGTCATCTGGTCATCAGGTCAACCAATCAAAGCATAATATGCTAATGATATGGTAAGGCCACTCAACCACTCATTATGATGGGCACTAACCACCAGGGGGTAGATGCTCTGACCAGTAGGTTAGCTTGCTGCTGGGATATGGCCTATCGGGACTGACTGAGACAGGCCAGACATGCTCTAGAGCCTTCCTGTGGTCCCTCCCAGGCTGGCCAACCTCCTGCATTCCTCCCCAACCCCAATAGTGAGTGGGTGGGTGAGAGGTAATCAATCAAATACTATCCTATATAATAAAAGGCTAATATGCAAATCAACCAAAGGGAGGAGCTACTGGTCGCTATGATGTGCACTGCCCATCAGGGAGTAGATGCTCAACGCAGGAGCTGTCCCCTGGTGATCAGTGCGCTCCCACAGGGGGAGCAGCGTGTAGCCAGAAGCCTGGCTCATGGCTGACAAGTGCAGCCATGATGGCAGGAGCCTCTCCCGCCTCTACAGCAGCGCTGACTTTTCACCATCTTCTAAAATCACAAAGCTCTCCAAGCTTGGGTATTTGATCCTTATCTTTTAATACTTTTGTAACTGTGTTTGCTCCTCTAAATTCAAGATTGCAGTAACTTTATACTCATTTCTCTCTCATATCGGATCATTTGGAGATGGAATGTAAAGAAAGTAAACAATTTCCTTTTCTTGAAGAATGTTCTTGGACACTCTTATATATAATGTCTAATTTCACCTTTATATTATTCATTGACACTGAACTTGGCTTTGAAAGATGCCATGCATGCTGCGTTTGGACCAAGGGATACACAGGGGAAGATATGAGACTGTGAAGGAGACAAAGGAGGAAAGCCATCAAGACCTTGGAAGAACCTCAGACCTTTTCAGACAGCATTCTGTCCTTAGCGCCTTGCCAACCTCGTGCCCACTCTGACAGAATCATTCTCCGCTTTCAATCTTCTCTCCCACGCCACCTTCCATTCGTGTGAGGAAGACATCTTTTGAATCTCTAGATCTAGGTCACTGCCTTGAACATCTCCTACCAATTCCTTTCCCCCACACAAACAAGATAAAATGTGTTTACATGACCCTCCATTGTATGGGATACTTGCCATTTTACCACATTTGTTTGATTTTTCATTTATTCATTCATTCAATAAATAAATGTTTGAATGTCTACACTGACAGAAAATTTAGCAGAGTGATTCAGAACCTAGGCTCAGGAAGCAAATTGCCTAGATTGTTTACAAGTTATTCTGCCTAATCGCTGTGTGAAATGGAGCAAGCTAACCAAACCTCCAAGCCTCAGTTTCGTCATTTATAAAATGAAATTGGAATAGGTCCTACCATATTGGGCTGTATCAGGGCTACAGGAGACAGTCAATGCAATTAACATGTAGTAATGCTCCGTGCTTTGTGAGCACCCAATAATGCAGAGCATTGTGGTGATAATGGGCCTGGTGTCTGATGGATCACTTTGTGTAAAACAGACTGAAGAGAGGGAAAATGGGTGCCAAGATGGAGAGATGGAGTTAGGTGCTTATTGTGATAAATCTGGCAATAGATATTGTTCAGTGGGGGAAAGCACTTGAGTAGAAATTGGGAGAAATGAACATATTCAAGAAAAAATTTTGAACTTCACATATGTAAGATTCAGTGATAGGTTAGTTTCATAAAATTACAAAGAGCTGTCAAGGATCCTTTCCAACTTTAATTTGAGGTAGAAGGAAGGCTGGCTAGGTTGGAAGGGGCCCCAGGAAAAGGGCCAGGAAGCAGAGTACAAATTGCTGAGGTGGTTTTGTACAGGTCAAATCTGATGTGCCTTTGATACAGGTCACATAGGCAACTGGGTACAATGGAAAGTGTAATTCAGAAACACCATCAGAAGTTGAGCTTCATCTCTCATTAATCATGACCTGTGACTTACAGTCCGACAGCACTGGTCTTTAAATTTTCCCATGTGTTTTGTACATCTGTGTCTTTTATAGTGGTATTCCTTCTTTCCTTCTTTCCAGAATGCCCTCGCTCAATCTTCTTCATGTGGATAGGCTCAGTCAACAAACTTATTTTCATTTCTCCTCATTCACAGCTTCTCTTGAGCTTAAATGTGGTCAGTAGATTACATCCCACTTCCAGGATATATATCTATATCTATATCTATATCTATATCTATATCTATATCTATATCTATAATCTGCAGTCCTTCTTGTCCCCAGTTGCCTGCTTCATGGGTAAAGTCCAGGAGTGGACTCAGAGGCCCTAGGAGATGCCAGAGCTTTTAAAATATCAAGTGACAGGTGCTGACAAATTAATCAAATACATAAAAATGCATGAGAAAGGAAAGGTCCTACTGGGTTAACCCACTGATATTTTAGAATTGTTACAGCAATCAGCCTACCCTGAAATCTTCATTTCCCATGACATTCCCATTAAGTGTCCTCTAGGTTCATGAAGGCCCATGGTATATTTGATCTTTACACTTTTCATAATGGATTCCACATTGCCTTTCATGCCTGTGTTTCAAAACATTAGGTTCTATAAGGGCAGAAGTCACTTATTTCTCTTCTTTTAACCCCTACATCCTAATGAGGCCCTGGAACAGTTGGCTCTTGGTGGACATTTTTAGAATAAGAGAATGAATTAATTACTCAGTTTATTTATCCAAATGCCATGATGCTTTCCTTAAGACCAAGGTGACATCATAACAGAAATTAAAATCTATGAATCACCAGGGTTTCAATTCCTTAACTTATTATTTGTACTTGTCTTTTGACTCTGCCTCCGATATTCCTCAGTCCTCTTGAGTTATTAAAATTTTTATTCTTTTTCAGTAAATTATTATTAAATAGATTTTGATATGTATTTGGGATTATAATTCTTCTTTATCAAATTATCTTCATTTCAATACTCTCTTTTTTTCCATACTAATAGGAATTCTTAATTCTTTTGTATTTCAGCCAAAATATTGAGCCTTTAATTCTATCTTTTAGATAAAACTTATCCTCTGTTTTTAGATTTCCAAAACCATTCTAATTAATTTTTTTAAATGAACAACAAATACTTTGGTCATAAACATTGCAAACAAAAAGTACATTCAATTTTTCCTTAGCCCTGATGCCTTGCTGTTTTCTGAATTCAGCTTGATATCCTGAAGTGCCATGAAATAATTAGGGAGATCACTGAAGGCTACCCCTCTCCTTGGCTAAAGAACAAACATGTCAGCTCACCATATGCTACTCCCGCACTTCAATGCAATCTTCTGAAAACTCATAAATTTCCAACATCAGTGTTTCTAAGCAACCACTTTCATATTTTCAGCAACAAATTGGATGAAGGGCCCAGAGAAACCACACAAAGAAGGATTCATGAAAAGAACCCTAGGAAATGCCACATTCACTCAGACAAAAAGGAAAGTACCTTCCTCAGAGGATGTCTGCATGTGACAGTTGAGTTAAGGTCTTCAGAACTGGTGGGAGTGTCACGTGATAGCAAATGCTGTAAATACCAATAATTATTAAATGAAGTTTGATGCTAAGCTTTCTTCATATCCTGCTGGCATATGTATTGTTTTACATAGTTATTGAAGGGTGCAAATGACTTAAACATTTGGATATAAAAGATAATTTGGCCCCTAACTCTAATTGATGTTTTCCAAAGAGGCAATTTTGTAAGTATTTAAGATTTGTTTACTTGTTTACTCGTAGAGTCAATATAATGTAAAGATGTCTGAATATCCACCCCAACCAGGTAGCTCAGTTGGCTAGAGTGCCATCCCAAAAAGCAATGGATGTGGGTTCAATCCTCTATCAGGGTCCGAGCACATACAAGAATCAACCAATAAATGCATGAAGAAGTGGAACAACAAATTGATATCTCTCTCTCTCTCTCTCTCTCTCTCTCTCTCTCTCTCCCACCCTCCTTCTCTTTCACTCTAAAACCATTTAAAAAAGAAAAAAAATAGTATGTCTGACTTGGCTGGGAGCTCATTTGGTTTGCGTGTTGTCCCAAACACCAAAAGGTTATGGGTTTGATTTCTAGTCACCCACATACTTAGGTTGTGGCTTCTATCCCCAGTTGAGACATGTATGGGAGACAACCAATTGATGTTTACCAATCAATCGTAGTCCAAGGACTGGTGCTTGGGAATCAATGAAGCAGGTGAAAAGCATGATGGTTAGAAATAAAATCATTTAGGTCTGGATTCTAACACATGACCTATTAGCTATGCAACCCTAATCTAGGTATGCAAACCCTTCCAACTGCAAAGTGGGGATGATAATACCTACCTACCTATATCATTGTAATCATTAAATGAAAAGTTCTGAGCTACTATTCATTAATGACCTCATTATTAAGTATATATTATCGACTTGTATCACTCCTCCTAATTGTCTAACTCTTCTTCGGGGGAAATAGTGTGAAGTACTTTATTCCCCTTGGACAACCACTATCACCCTTTCTGAAAACACCAGTGTGAGAGTCTTCACGCAGCAGCAGAGCATGTCAGACACGTGCTAATTATTGATTTTCTCATGCCCGTCAGACATAGGGCTACTGGCGGCTGACATTTACCTTGCTCTCATATATCAAAGGTCCTTGGTCCATCTATTTCCTTCGGGAGATTCTCTGGCCACAGAAGTAATCAAACCTACCAAGTGGGCCAGTGATGAACAGAAATGTCACCCTCCCAGCAGGAAGCCCCTCCTTATTCTCGGATGCCCCACTGCACGCTGTGCCTGCTCCCAGGGCTTCTCAGAGCAGACCGTCCGCCTCCGCCCTGAGTGCTTTGCCTCCAGCTCCTCTCGAAGGCCGCAGTGGTTTTATTAGAAGTGCCCTCATAGCTCTCCTGTCTATTTATTATCGCCCAGAAGCCAAGAGCTGATCCGCTCAGGAACCAGGGAATACTCTTCTGGGCTCCTAATATAGTTTATATTTGGTGTGCAGCTTTTCTCTGAAAATTTCATAACTCCGCTGAGTCTATTCTGTTAGCGACTTATATGATGCTTTTGACTTTTCAATATCTTTTCACCCCAATTTCATTTGATCCTTAGAGCCATCCTGCACACTAGACTGGACAGGTGCTATCAGACCTGCAGAGGAAGCGACTGAGAACAAAGCACTTACTTGCCCCAGGGCACAGTGAGTGAAGGTCTGACTTGGGTCACCTCTAAGGTGTCATTACAAATTGTCTTAGTAAAATAGTGTCTGACCGATAATGGAAAAAGATATTTCATAACATGCCTGGAATGGTGAGTTTATAGTGAGATTTTATTGTACACGGTGTCTAAGATTTTGACTTTCTTTAGAACCTCAAGTAAACAGACTGCAGTAGGAAAATAATAATTTGGATTGTCGTGAGAACTGTATCTTGTTGAAAACAATTGTGATGATTCACATAACCCTGTACCTTGTGACACTGTGATCTATAATGAGAAAAGTGTATTTGGTCCTTGTCCCCATTTCTCCTAAAATTTTTGCAATCTCCTAAATTGTGAGTGAGCATGAGCATTTGCTGCTAATGAGGTGACTTCTGGGCCCTGCCAGTGGAGCCAGCCTTGTGATTGGAGGGTTGGAACTTCCAGTTCTACCCAGGCCTCTGGGGAGGAAAAGGGGCTGAAGAGTGAGTTCAGTCTCCAATGGCCAGTGACTTAATCAATCGTGCCTAGGTAATGAAGCATTCATTAAAAATGGAAAGGAAGCGGTTCTGAGAGCTTTGGAGCTGGTGACACAGCTGGCTGCTCTTTCCCCGTATCTTGCCCTATGCATCTCTTCTGTCTGGTTGTCATAAACCAGAATCTCATAAGTAAAATGCTTCCCCGATCTGTCAGCATTCTAGCAAGTTAATGGCACCCTAGGAGGAGGTCTGGGGAATCCCCAATCTATAGCTGGTCTATCAGAAGTGCAGGTGACAACCCCAGCTTGTGATGAGTGACTGAAGGTTTGGGGGTGGCAGTCTTGTAGGACTGAGCCCTTAGCCTGTGCATCTGACACAGGTAGACAGAGAAGGGACTGAGCTGACCTGGAGGATCCCAGCTAGTTATCTAAGAATCGCTTGGTGGTGTAGAAAACCTCCCCATACATTGTAATTGGAGTCAAAATTTTACATCTACACATTTTAATAGTTGTAGAAAAATCTTCATAATCTTTGTTCCAACATAACCATGTGCTGTGAGGAAGTAAAGTGGTTACTGTTCCCACGATAAATGTTCAGTAAATCCAGGTCAGTGAGTTACTGTGAATGGCTGACAAGCTGGTGGGCACTGGGCCTCTTTCTTTTACTTTTTTCTTTTTTTGAGGGGAGAAAGTGGGTAGTATTTAGTTTAATTAATTACAGACTTGCAAGAAAGCTTTTCTATACCCTTCACTCAGATTCTTCCATTATTAACATTTCATCACTTTTATGTTTTTCTGTCTGTATACATACATATTCTTGAACCAACTGAAAGTAAGTTCCACTTATGATAACCCTTTTTCCTGAATACTCCAGTGTGCATTTCCTAAGGACAGTCTTCCTCATAACCATAGTGGAAGAATCAAAAGCAGGAAATTAACATCGATAACACACTATTACTACTCACTCCACAGCCTTTATTCTACTTCTCCCAGTTCTGCTTTTACAGTGTATCATCTTTCTGTGAAGGCATGTATGAATAGATATGTGCCTTATTTTTTTTTATATTTTTACAATTGTTCAAATGAATGGGGCTGGGTGCCAGTGGAGCTGGTTGACTAACCAGAGAGGATTTAGGCACTTCTGTCTGATCTCCATGCTTTTCTCTCCCTGCCCTCCTCTTGCAACACACTCACACACACACACACACACACACACACACACACGCACACACACACACACACCCCTCGGTGGCCGGCCTTAGCATTTAGAACATATTGTACCTGATGCTTTTGTTCACACTCCTTTCCCAAAATGGTCGTCTCCTCCTTCCCCTTATCTGACTGGAGAAATCCCACTGAACCTTCAAAGCCTCCTATTTGACCCCTTTTCCAACCCCCTCACGAGGCCAGTTCTGCTAGGGGAGATTCTTTCCAATACCCCTACTCCATCTTAGCTTCAATAGTCATCATCTAATTTAGGCATTGACACGGGTTTTATCAGATGACGTTGTGCAAATCACTGCACCCAGAGGATATGTGGGTCGGTTTCTGTCACTTAGAAACCTACATTCTAAGGAGAGCACATCAAGGCAGGCGTGGACACCCAGCAGGTTCACTTAGCACCAAAAATAACTATTGCCATGCGGAATCTGAAAAGTTAGAAGACTGACTGCCTGGGACTGTCCATCAATAGGAAAGAGTTGTAGGAAATGCCTTGCCTTGGCAGTGGGCAGCCAGCAGCTGCTGTGGGACCTCTGAACTGACAAAGCCAAAAGCTTGGACCCTCTCCCATCACAGTCCAGCTTCCCAGGCTGTGCCCTTTCTCTCCTACAAAACGGGGTGACTTTGGTCAAGTGGTCCAGGAGATTTCCCCCTTGTGAGCAGAATTATGGCCTTTAATTTTCAAAAAACCATTTCACTGGAAACCAATTTTTTGTAATGCTAAATTCTCTTAATAAACAATTTATTGAAAGTACATTTAATTGGATCAATCAACCATTTCATCAATCATTTCCCTGTGGCTGACCAAGTTCATTCAGTGACAATTTCTCTTTGCTGGCACCTATGACTTTGGGGAATAAAATCCTCAAAGTCCAGGCCTTTCATTTCTCTCTGGAATAAAGGATTTTATTAGTACCAGGACAGGTTTCCGTCTTTCTGCACCAGTGCCTGGTATTTGTTTTTTTACTAACAGAAATACCCACAAAGCAATAAACTAAAACAAACAAAACCCAAAGGCAAAAACCGCGAAGTCAAGACTTTTCAATCCCTAACAACAATTTGGGAAATTTAAAAAAAGAAAACTACAACTCTATGTGAAGATCCAATAAAATAGCTCATAATCTCATTAACTAAGTAACTAGCACTATGATTATAAATGAATGTAAGAATAATGTATGCGCTGGCCATGAGGTGATACAGACACCAAGATAGGCTCTGCCCCTGTGACAGCTCCAGGCACATGGGGCACAGGAGGCACCTGAGAAGCACAGCAGGAACAGGAAACAGCCTTCATGCAGGAAGTGAGATTGCATACCAGGAAGCTCATGGAGAGAACAATGTAAGGAGAGGGGGAGAGTCATAATTCAGACTGCCCTGGGATGTATACAAGAGAACGATAATGCAGGCCTACAGAATGAAAGTTCTCATCACAAGACAATTAGAATAAATGAGAAAAAGCCAGACTGTTAAGAAGTCCAGAAAAAAAAGAGACAGCAAAGAAATCAAAAGGAGCCAGTTATCGATAAAGGAGCAGACATGCACTGGATGCCGGATGACAAGGGTGAGGTGGGAACATTTGAACCTAAAAGTGTAATGTCCAATTAAAATCCATTTTAATGCAAAATCAAGGTAAATGTGGATTCAGACACTAGAGACAGTTTGAAACAGGATTTTTGAGAGGAAAAAATTCAGAAGAATCCAGAAGGAAATCATTTGTAATCTCTCCCACAGTAATACATATTAAATAAGCTTAAGGGACTTTCATCAATAAACAAAAAAGAGTGATGTCTGAAGGACATTTGATGCCACAGAAACTATTTCTAGCACCAACACAGACATTAGGAAGCCACTTGGTACAAGCAGGATAAACATTCTGGCAGCTTCCTCAAAATGTCTGGAGAAATGAAATCTAAAAGGCAAATTGTTAGAAAGAAGAAAAATGTGAAAGTAAAAGCCACAAGCAATGGGAAGCAGCATATAAAGACACGTGACTTTTCAGCTTTGCTTCCAAAGAACATTTAACAGCCCAGAGCTCCTTGGAAAGCCATGGTTCTGAGAAGGCTGGATGGGAAGCTGTGACAGATGTTATTACAAAACAAATCCCCAAATTATTCTTGTCCCAAGAGAATGAGCAGTAGGAAGCACAGCATCCTTTTTCCTTATGTCACCTGGGAATGTACACCTTAGTGGCATTTTAGAAGGTTTGGTGTGATGTTTAAAGGCGAGCATTATAGCAGCAGTGGCTGCAGGGAATGGGGGAGTCAGTTACACCGAAACACCTTGACGTGTTCCCATTGGGGCTATTTTTACCCCAAGTCTTGTTTATTCAAATAGACCTACGAGTGCTCTCAACTTTGAATCTCCGTGTATTAAAAACAAACAAAAAATGGCAATGTTTAATGGAAACGGCAAAATTTAAAGACTCAAAATAAAAACATATTTGGTCTGGGACAACACTGCTAATAGAGAAAAATCCACAGTATTATATAAATACTAGAGACTTGGTGCACAAAATCGTGCATGGATGGGGTCCCTCTGGGTGGCCTGCAGGGATCTGGCTGAAACCCACAGTTCAACACTGCCTGCAGTTCCTACCTGCCACTCCCACTCATCCCGGCCCCACTGTGCCTGCTGCAGGCTCACGCCCAATTAGTCCCAATCAGGAGAGGCTCTCTCCAGCCATGAGCCCTGCATCTGGTGCCCTCCCAAGGGGAATGGCCTGCAAAATCAGGATCAGGCTGAAACCTGTCCTCAGACATCCCCCAAGGGGTTCTGGATTTCAAGAGGGCTGAGGGACCCCACCAGTGCATGATTGGGTCAAGGAGGGTCTGAGGGAGGGCTCCAGGGCATGTCCAACCGATCTAGCTCAGTCCAGATCGGCCAAACCCCAGCAGCAAGCTAACCTACCAGTCAGAGCATCTGCTCCTCCTGGTGGTCAATGCACTACATAGCAACTGGTCAACCAGTTGACTGCCCCCTGGTGATCAGTGTACATCATAGCAATTGGTTGAGTAGCCTAAGTTTATCATTAGTATATTATGGTTTTATTGGTTGTTCAGTTCTGCCATATTTGTATATTACCCTTTTATTATATAGGATTGTTCTAAGATCTTGGTGCTTAGCTCTGTAGTCAGATTGCTTTGTTTTCTTCTTTCCTTCAATTTGGGGATGTCCCCTCCACCATCATCCTGAGCCAGCAAACCTGATTTTGTCCCATATAGTAATCAGATTTACTCTGTCTACCAAGAACAATGCTGCTTATTCATATTCAGATAATTTACCCACTTCCAGCTAATATTATTTAAGTATCTATATGCCAAGAAATTTAACTGTCATTAGAGATATTGAAACCAATAAATATGACCACTGCCCAACAACAAATATTTATTCAAATAATTATATCAAGATATTTAAAATCCATCAGGCAAGATGGCAACATTCTGCTTTAAGTTATGCAAAACTGCCCAAGTATGTGCATTTGTGTGTAGATATATGATCCCAGACATCTGTGACTCCTAGTCCCCCATCTATGACCTCACATTGCTGTGTCCCCTGAAACTCATTTCATTTTCCCTAAGACACAGGTGTCAGAATTCCCTGTGGGTTGCTGGAGAGCACATGAGATAATATAAGAACACACTGCAGAGGTTATAAGAAATATCTGATCAACATCAGCTATTATATTTTGATTCTTATTAAGTAGAGTTATTTAAATAAATAAAATGTTCTGAAGTCGTATAATTTTAGAGCTCACGTGTTTCCACAGCTTCTTTATAGTGTTTAAATTGACTGGTTACTCTAGGCAATGAATCATTGACAATTCCAAAAACACAACCCAGGTTTCTTTATCCCAATACCTTTTTATTAAATTGTCATTTTGTTCTTTCATCTGAAATTTACCTCCTTATATTCCCCATGCTTGAATATATGTTAAAGTAGGATCTACAGCTTAGGTGACACAGGTAACTTGCCCGGGTTTTCATAATTATTTCTAGCAGAAACAGGACAAGAAGTCAGATCCTGACTCTGAGTTAACTGCTCTTTAGTAGATAGTTCAGGCTTTAAGTAGCTACCTATCTACCTACCTAGCTGAATTTACATATATATATATATAAAATAGTTGATCTTGCCCAGTGAAATTACACTGTCACCCAAGAACTGTGTTGCAGTATGAATAGAATTTATATTAAGATTTCTAAAAACATATAGTTTTATCTTCCAGTTATTGTGACAAAGATGATGACATAAAATATCACTGACTATTAATTGCTTCTACTTAATAAGAGAGAAGATGAAGAAATCTTATTTTTTCCAGGGTGACTATTTCACTGTAACTACCATTATAGGTAAAATGATCACACCTTCCCTTAGGTATGACCATCCTTAGATAATATTTTAAAAGCATTACATATTTTTGCAAGATATGCATTTTAAGAAAAGATTTAAAAATACTGTGTCAATATGAAAAAGATTGATCTCTGAGTGTTAAGAAAAGACCCAGCTGCTCCCAGGGCACAGGAGCAGATGATGGCGGGCCCACCGGAAATCCCCAGCGCCCTTAGCACATGCGAGAAATGCACTTTTCTCTTCAACAAGCCTCACCCTTATCTCTTCTCTCAGTCTCGGCACCAGAGCGGTCCTTCAGATATACATCCTATTCTGGTGACAATACTGAAAGCTATCAACCTGGCTCAGTCTCTTACCTGTAGGTCATCTTTCATCATCTTGTCACATGACATTTAAACAGGGGCCTGCACCTGTACTTTCTAGCCACTCAGCCTCTCTTGTCTCTTTCACAGGCTTCATAGATTCTTTAACTTGATTTTTGTTTTGCTTCCTCTGAATGAAATAATTTTACATCTCTTTATGTCTGGAATATTTCATGCCTGTGACCTTCCCCAAAGGGTGAGATAAAAAACCATCATCCTCTGCCCTTGCTCTTTAACACCAGTTAGGTTGTATCTGTCTTCTCTACCAAACTAAGTCCCCCAAGGTATGTCAGTCAACTCAGTACAATCCAAACACTAACATGGTGCCCAACACAAAGGCCCACATAGTATGCTTGATGAGAAATGACTGAATCAAATAATATGCTGATTTTCTGTACTACAGCATGAAATTTGTTATGTTCTGGCCTAAGTATTTAAATATTTATATATGTTATTTCTAGATGAGTTTGTGTGGTTTCTTCCCTCTTCAAAATGGGACATGGTTATTGGCCTATAATGATTCACAAGTAATGGACAATAGCCAGTTGTTCCTACCAGGGCCACCCTTAAGTGTAGAAGATTAATTAGATTCATTGATCTAATAACCATTTGAAAGAAATCTAGTACAGTGGTGCCTCACACAACGAACTTAATTCGTTCCAGGAGCAAGTGTGTTATGCGAAAAGTTCGTTATGTGAAACGCGTTTTCCCATAACAATACATGTTAAAAAAAATAATTCGTTCTGTAGCATAAAATATGCTAAGATGACATTAAAAAAGATAAATTTTTTGTTATTTTTATTTAGATACATCTAAAAACATAATTTTTTTAAAAAAAAAACACACATTTTTTTAATTTTAAGACAGACTAAGTAGAGTCTACCGAATCTTGCACATCTTCATCCATTTTCTGCTTTTTGGCCGATGGTTTCATGAAAAACCTGTCCAAAGTCGTTTGTTTTTCTCTTTTCTCCAACATCTGCCGGAAATAAGGGACAAGAGTATCGGAGTAAAGATCGTTGATCCTGTTTGCTTCAGCTGAATCCGGATAGTGGGCATTGGTAAACTCCTGAACTGCTTTCCATTTGACCAGGATGTTCTTGATGTCAGCAGTTGGGATTGGTTGATTGTTTGATTGTTGCTCCTCGTTATCAAATGACGCTTCCCTTTGAGCATTGTCCTGTTGCTGGACCAGAAGTGCTTGGAGCTCTTCAGTTGTCAGCTCTTCTTCGTGTTCCTCAATAAGCTCCTCTACATCCTCTTCCTCTACCTCTAATTCCAACCTTTGGGCCACTGTGATGATGTCCTTCACCACTTCTGTGTCATCAACTACTGCTTCTTCCTGGGTCCACGAAGGCACAAGCATCTTCCAAGCAGAAATGAGGGTCCTTTGTGACACTTCTTCCCAGGCCTTCTGTATAAGTCGTATTGCCATAAGGACATCAAATTTCTCCTTCCAAAACTTTCGGACAGTCATATTGTCTCCACCAAACTCGCATTCTTCAAACACCTTCTTAAAGAGGGCTCTAGTGTAGAGTTTTTTAAAGTTCGCAATAACTTGCTGATCCATTGGCTGAAGAATGGATGTGGTGTTTGGTGGCAAATACTGCACCTTGATAAAAGGATAATTTTCCTGCAATATTTCCTCTAGGTCTTTTGGGTGAGAAGGGGCATTGTCAAGTATCAGAAGGGCTTTGAGCGGCAGTTCTTTTTCCAGCAAGAATTTCTTCACAGCAGGAGCAAAGGTTTCCAGAATCCATTTGTTGAAGATAACTTGGGTCACCCAGGCTTTTTGATTGGACTTCCAATGGACGGGCAGTTTGGACTTAATAACGTTATTTTTCTTGAAAATTCTTGGATTTTCAGAGTGATAAACCAATAGAGGTTTGATCTTGAGGTCTTCGCTGGCATTAGACGAAAACATAAGGGTAAGTCTGTCCTTCATGGCTTTGTGTCCTGGCAATTTCTTCTCCTCTTTTGTAATGAAGGTTCTGCTCGGCATTCTTTTCCAGAAAAGACCCGTTTCATTGGCATTGAACACTTGTTGTGGGCAGTATCCTTCATCCTTAATACATTTTTGAAAGTTAGTAGAGAACTTTTCTGCTTCTTTCTTGTCAGCACTGCCAGCCTCACCATGCATAGTAACGCTGTGGATTCCACACCTTTTCTTAAATCTAAAAAATTCTGGCTTTGAATTCTTCTTCATTATCTTGATTGCTGCTGCTTCCAGGGACGTTTTTCTTTAGATCGTCATAAATTCTCTTGGCTTTGTGACAGATAATATCTTGGGTTGTTACGTCACCTTTCACCTGCCTGTCCTTAATCCAAATCGCTAATAGCCTCTCCATTTCCTCGTGGATTGAAGACCTATGTTTTTCATGAAATAGTTTTGATACTCCTTTGGCTACTTTGGCTGATTTGATTGCATCCTTATTTGTCAAAATGGTAAAAATGGTGGTCTTGCTGAGGCCAAACTCTTTGAGGAGGTCACACTGTTTTACCCCACATTCACTCCTTCTAATTATTTCCTGTTTCATTTCAACAGAAATCACCTTCCTGCTTTTTTTAGAAGCCATGATATAAAAAAAAAATATTGAGTTTAACTTAAAAGGACGACTGCCGTGATACGTGCGTGATTTAATTCGTAATGAAGAACGATTGCCGTGATATGTGCTTAAGTTAAGCGCAGTGACTAACGACTGCCTGCAGTGCCTGCGCGGAAGGATGCAATACATCGGCAGCGATCGTGGAAGCTCAGGCAAAGCGGTCGTGGAAGCTCGGGCGACTTCGTTGTGTGAAACGAAGTTCGTTGTATGAATCATGAAATGAAGTTTGTTGTGTGCAGCGTTCGCTGTGCGAGGCGTTCTTTATGCGAGGCACCACTGTATGTGATTGTTAAAATCAATTCTTGCCCTGGTTGGTGTGCTCAATGGTTAGAGTATTGGCCTGAGCACTAGAGTGTCACAGGTTTGATTCCTAGTCAAGGGCATGCACTTGGGTTGCAGATTCGCTCCCACCCAGGTTGGGCACATGAGGGAGGCAACCAATCAACGTCTCTCTCTCACTGTCTTTCTCTCTTCCCTCCCTTCCTTCCACTCTCTCTAAAAATCAATGGAAAAAATATCAAGTGAGGACTAACAAAAAAAAATAAAAAACACCAAAAAAAACAAATTTTATATTTTTTTAATGTTCAGAGGAGAAATTAGTATTTTTAAAAATAAAAAGCATTCCTATTAGAAATCAAGCAACAACAAGTTAGAAATAAAACTTCAGGACAGCATGGCTTTCTTCCCTGAATTTAGTTAATAAATGCCTCCTGAGACCTTCCCCATCATTATCTTTGCTTCCATCTCCCTGGGCTCTAATGACAGCCTGAGGCTTATCCCAGCCTCCCCACCCTCACTAGGGGTGAAAGTCAATGTCCGTAATCCCAAATGTATAGCACAATATTTTTCAGAGAGCAGGGTAGGGGCCAGGAAGAGGCGGGAGTTAGTCCCTTGGCCTGGGATTGTAGGGTAAGGATGTGAGTAATGAGAAAAAAAAATCTCAGGAAATTAAGATGAGACAATCCTAGAAATAACTCACCCACTTCATAAAACTTGCAAAATGTACAAATTAAGTCTGAGTGTAAAGTGTGGTGATGAATGTTAACTAGACATTGTGGTGAGCATTTCACAATATGTAGAGATATCAAATCATTATAATTTAGGCCTGAAACTAACATAATGTTCTATGTTGATTTAAAAAATTATACTCTTTCCCCTGCTGCTATGGCTCAGTTGGTTGGGCATTATCCCAGGCACCAAAGGTGCAGACTTGATCCTCAGTAGTGGGGTGTGCAGGAGGCAGGTGATCCAGTTTGTCTCTCGTTGATGTTTCTCTATCTCTCTCCCTTCCTCTCTCTCAAAAAAAAAAATCATAAAAATTATGATTTTTAAAATTATAAAAAAATTTTAAAAAGAGCATAGTGCTGCTATTTCATGTTTTTTTTTCCATTAAAGTGAAGTATATTGATTCAGATAATTTTCTTAGAATGGTGCCAGCTCACATATATTTTGCTCAAAATTTATTCAGAATGACATAAGCTATTTGTTGAAAAAATGTTATAACTATTCTAAGTTAAAAAGTACGATGATATGATTTATAGAGGATTGAAAACATACCTTATTAGCAAAAAGAAAAGAAACATTAGTGATGGCTCCAATGCCCCAGAGGAGGTCTCTGACAGAGGATGGGGTGGCAAGGTTCCTGGTGTAGATGTCAGAAGTTTTTTCCAGTCATTAGCATGCTCTCCTCGAAGGAAAGTGTTGAAAAATGATGAGAAGAGGTGCCTGTTAGCAGCAGCAACGACAGAAGACAATAGAATGCACCCACTACACATGTATCGTGACCAGCACATTGTAACACTTCCCAATTTGTTTCAAACTTTGCAAATTTTTAAATAGCTGGTGTGGTTTCCAGGTTATTTCTTATCTTTTGGTGCATTAAATCACAAAATATACATCTTTATATTTAAAGTCGTTGCTGAAGAAATTATAAATGAAATGCACATGGTCATGGTGGTGGACACTGCTGAGGTCCCATACCACACCCAAAGCCAGTTCCATCAGCTGCAGCGGGGCTGGACAGCTCTGGTACCTGCTGGAGGCCCCGCCTGTCCTCATGCCCCCCACACCTTACTGTAAAGGTCAGCCCATCAGTGCAGTGGGTACCCATCTCCCAGAGCAAGCTTCCGTTAGTGAGAGAAGGGTGTCAACAGATAGAGGGACAATTCTGAGGGACAATGGTTTCCCAAGGTTCCCCAGCGAGACTGAGCCCCATCGCCTAGAGAAATAACCACCGGGGCCACCCTTCACACCACTTCATTCCAGGATTTTGGGATCACCTTCCAAATATGCTAGAAGCATCTATCAGATGCTCAAACCTCAGAGGGAAGCTAGGGGAGGGTGGAAGTAAGGGGGAGAGATCAACCAAAGGACTTGTATGCATGCATATAAACATAACCAATGGACACAGACAACAGGGGGTGAGAGTGAGGGCGTAGGGGGCCATTGGGTGGACAAGAAAAAAATGTTATCAGGATTTGCTAAGAATTTGCTTTGGGAAAGCCTAAATTGTGGTTTGGATCCTACTACACTAAATTTTCAATCTGAAAAACATTGTAATAAATTCAAATCATTCCTGATAAATTGAGTGGGCAATCCCATCAGATGGTCTATGTGTCAATAATTCTAGTCTTTTAATTTCATGACTTTCTTCTGTCATTACCAGAATCATGCTGCTAATATGAAGATAATTATATGTAGATCTTAATAGTTCCATCACTATGCCTGACTTTTCATCATAGTAAGAGAAGAGCCTTTTGTAACACCTCTTCCAACGTTCTATTGTAGAAAGGGTGGTAATAATGACACAAATAATTTTTAGATTTCAAAGGAAATGTATCTCAAACTTATTTAATGTTGGAAATATGGCCTCCTCAAATTTGAAGGTCCTACTCCCAATCAATCCAGCTCACACAATATTTTGCTCAATATTTATGCAGCAAAATAGATATATCTTAAAAAGTGCTGTTCGCTTTCTTTCCCTGTCAGACTGATGGTTGACACTGGAGTGAATTGTTTATAAAATGGATGCTGTTTCTTCCTTTCCGCTGACAGGGCTCTGTAGTTTGCTGTTTATTAGTTTTGTTTGCCATGATTTAAAATGCAGAATCTATTTTCCCCCAGTGTTGTTCTTTTTTTTTTCTTAGTGAACTAGAAGATACACAGAATGTTCTTATTTTCAAGTAACTACTGAGATGTCCTTCAAACACACTGTGAATGTCCATTAAGCTGTCCCCTCCATGCCTCATATCTTAAAAATGTAAAAGAATCTAATGTACAAGCTGAGAATTTTTTTTTTAGCTCTTTGTATTGGAGTTTAAAACATATGAATTTATTTCCAGGGACAGGAAAGTCATGTCATTGAAATCTCTTTAAAGTGAAATGAGAGCAAGACTAATGGTATATTCAAAGCTATTATTTTTAAAAAGAAGCACATTTTTATCATTCATCTTCTATTCACCCCATCTATCCATTCATCAAGCCTGTATTAAATGCCTAATATACCAGGCATGAGCGAGGTGCCAGGAACAGCAGAAATGAATATCTCAGTCCTTGATTGAATGAGCACAAACTAGTTGGGTAAACAAACAGGTGAGACATGATTGATTTTAAGGTGACAGGTGCTGTAGTACAGATATTTTCTAGCAGCTGAGGGGACATGGGATGTTGGAAAAGAATTTAATTCTCTCATGGGGGAGGTTTCAATTGAGTCTTGGAGGACAGGTTAGGCAGACAAGAGAGAGGGTGGCATTTCAGACACATGCACACTGCAATCACAAACATACAGTTTTTATTTTTGTTTTGTGTTGTCCTGCTGAGATTTTGCTGGAGAACCCAGATGTAGAGGAAAGAGTAGAAAAGAAGCCATGCTGACAAAGAGGACAAAGGTCTGTGCCTGGAAGGAGCTTGGATTCACACCTCAGGGAGTTGGAGTCTTTCGGGAAAGCCTGTGTTTCAGGACCTGCGTTGTGTTGGAGAGAGTGATGTGAGGTCACTGTGGGGCTGAAGGATGGGAAGCAGCAGCAGAGCAGCTGTGAGAAGGGCCTCACTGTGGGCCGTCCGAAGCCGTCCACACAGTGCCTGGCTCCTAGCTGATTTTCCGTGATGGTCTCCAGGTTAACACATCAACAAAAAGCAGCACAGTGAGGAAGAAGAGGTGATAAAGACCTGCAAAGAGGAGGTCAGGACAGACGGCATGAGACAAGAAAACATTTAAGAAAAAGATCTGATATGAAATATATGATTTGAGGATAAATTAAATTTGAAGAAAGCAAGTTAAGATAGTTTTGAAATTTTAAAAAATGTTTAAAGAATAAAAGGGATTGGGAGATTAAGACAATTCATGAAGCAGGTTAGTTGCTACTGCTATCAACAGGAAAGTAGCAGAGTTAGGGGTTGATGACGGTAATGCGTGTTATGCATGAAGAAAGCTATACTGTAATGAAACCTACTGTATCACATAGGGAATTCTAGAGGTCTCCGGAGCATTCAGGCACACTGTCTAGGACAGCGGTCGGCAAACTCATTAGTCAAAAGAGCCAAATATCAACAGTACAATGATTGAAATTTCTTTGGAGAGCCAAATTTTTTAAACTTAAACTTCTTCTAATGCCACTTCTTCAAAATAGACTTGCCCAGGTATTTTGTGGAAGAGCCACACTCAAGGGGCCAAAGAGCCACATGTAGCTCGAGAGCCACAGTTTACTGACCACTAGTCTAGTGGAATAACTGGGGAAGGGGAGAGATGGTATGCAGAGACAGACATACGAATAGAAACTAGTGCAGACAGGATGCCCAGATGTAGTCATCACTAGTGTTTTGCAGTGTTTGTAGCTAAATGATTTTTGAGTATTTCCCTCTAAAGAAAGGGTACAGAGAATGATATAATCAAAGCACATGAAAAGATATAGATAACAAAAAGGTAGTAAAAGACAATAAAGAATTCATAAAAGAATCAAAATTGGGAGTTCAAAAAAAGTCCTATAGAAAATGTTGCCAGGTCCTAACCAGTTTGGCTCAGTGGATAGAGCATCGGCCTGTCGACTGAAGGGTCCCAGGGTCCATTCCCATCAAGGGCATGTACCTTCGTTACAGGCTCATTCCCAGTAGGAGGTGTTTCTAACTCTATACCCATTTCCCTTCCTCTCTGTAAAAAAAAAAAAAAAAAAAAAAAAAAGTAATAAAAAATAAAATTTTAAATTAAAAAAAGAAAGAAAATTTTACCAGAATGTTGACAAATGTCAAAGAGAAAAAGATAAGAAAAGTGTAAGGTTTCCAGTTTATAAATTCATGTAATATTCTATTTGTAGCGATGGATAAATTATGTAAAAATATTCATGCTTTCCATATGCAAACTGAACCTTTGTAAGTCAGCGTTATCCACAAAATGATTCCACACCACCAGCACGGCCCTGAGTCTCAGCGGAGTCAGAACTCCTGGAAGCTGAGAAAATAACTAGCGGATCTTGAATGGAGAAAATAAAAGCAAAGGAGGAACAGGCAATTGGTTGTGCGCCTCTTTCTTAATAATCAGAACACGTTAGTTTGCATTTCTGGTCTTTTATTTCATGTAAAATTCTCAGAGTTGTCCCACGCACCTCACGACAAGTCAAGCAAAGCTCTTCTACCCCCAAAGCCAATAACCCTCCAGCATCCCGTTAAGTACAAGTAATTTTTGTCAGAATTAGGAACCAGAGATATGAAGACTAACAGCCTCTGCTTAGGATATATACATATATTATATACATAATATGAGGTCATTATAATAATATTAATTAACATTATATACTATATACTTATAAATATATAATACATTTAGAATATATTTATATATTAGAATATATTTATATATGTATACTAAAGCAGAATTATGTGAGTTGAAAGCTACTTTTATATTTCAGTTTTATATCACGTTCAGCAATGTTTCCTTTAAACAAACTACATAAATAAGAAATATATTTACCCAAAGAAAAGAAACATAAAACCTCAGAATATCTGATTGAAATAATTTTTGTTAATAAAACATTTTATTAGTCATTATAAAATGGAAAATATTTCCTCAAAGAAAAATCTTATCATCTTAACATAAAAATACTATTATACATACATGTTATTTGCAACAACTAGTTTTATTTTTATGTGTATAGAAAAAGAAGCTTTTCCCATTATTTATTTCTATTCTCACTGCCAATACACCCTAGGCTTCAATCAATGTATATTTTTTCAAATATATATATATATTTTTTTTACTTGAGAGAGAAAGAAAGGGAGAAGGAGAAGGAGAAAGAGAAGGAAAGGGTGAGAGAGAGGGGGAGGAAAGGGTGAGAGAGAGGGGGAGTGAGCGGGGGGAGGGGAGAGGAGAGAGAGGGAAAGGGTGAGAAGAAGGAGGGAAAAGGAAAGAGAGAGAGAGAAAGAAACAGAGAGATGAGAGAGAAGCATTGATTGTCTGCCTTCCACATGCAATCCCATTGTGGTCTGAGCAGGCAACCTGATCATGTGCCCTGACCAGGAATCAAACTGGCAACTTTTTGGTGCATAGACAACAGCCAGCCAACTGAGACACACTGGCCGGTGCCAGTTGATATGTGGTAAGATAATGATCATACCAACAATAGAAAACAAATAACCCGTGGCTTTGGTCACTGTCAGCATCTGGTTATGACTGTTATGTAAGGAAAATAATCACTGTTCTTAAAGTCCTTAGCATGGGATTTGCTCTATGCTTAATGTCAAGTCAATGTTACCTCAATTACTAGTTTCCACTGATGTACCCTTGAGGCAACTGTGGTTAAGTATTGGTTAAAGGAAAGACAGCTACTAACTGGTAGAGCTGGTTTTAGAATGAAGTCTTCTTAGGTTTGTGCTCTTAATCACTGGCACTGACCTGCGAAGAGGTAAGTTCCTGAGTCCTAGTGAAATAAGTGAACACAAAACCTGTCCTGCCCACACATTCTTCTCCAACTAAGATCCGTCCGTTCTACAGTTCCTTTCTGAACAAAGCGCAGAGCAGAGGATGCTCACGGTCTCACTCTGCTGTGCCCATTCTCTCAGCCACACTCCAATCTGCTCTTTGCTCTGACCTCTACATTATACTCTCAGAGTGATAACTGTGACATTTTACCATAAAAATAACAATGTATAGTCATGGCCACATATGACATGTAGGTAAGCCACAGCCTACATACACCCCAGTGCTCATGTAAGTCTGTAATAGAGCTGAAAATTCCTACCTCCTAATGACCTCACATCACTGTATGGCTGTTTTTTGCCATCTCAGCTAATGCCATCAGCTGGGAACGCCTGGGCACTCACCTGGGCCAGGCGAGCTTCCCACAGACACCTCCCCTTTCTAAACCAATGTGCCAATGTGACTGAACCTTGTGGCTTTTCATGATTGCAGGACACGCTTCGCAATCACCATTAAGAAACTTAGAAGAACAGGGGGCGTGACCAGGAACTATGTAGCCGGAAGCAAACGCACACATGCGTGCGCAGACACACCTGCCTGCAAGTTCTTTATCTGGGAGATCTCATGTCTTTTCAAGATGAGTAATAATCAGAAAGGACCCAGGAGAGGGCTTATGTCCAAAGCTGAGTCCACAGGAGGGAAGTAACCAGAATGAGAAGGCCGATGAAGCAAGTTTAGTTACAGAGCAGCTGAGCATTGGGACAAAGGGTTTTTCCATCCACTCAAAAAAATTAATTTCTGCCCTAGCTGGTTTGGCTCAATGGATGGAGTGTTGGCCTGTGGAATGAAGGGTCCTGGGTTTGATTCAGGTCAGGGGCACATGCCTGGGTTGCGGGCTCAATCCCCAGGAGAAGGTGTGCAGGAGGCAGCCCACCAATGATTCTCTCTCATTGTTTATGTTTCAATTTCTCTCTCCCTCTCCTTTCCTCTCTCTGAAATCAATAAAAAAATATTTAAAAATAAATATGTACATACATACATTTCTAAGTGCCTTTATTTATGAAGAGCTCCAAGCAGAAGGGCCACAGCAGAGATGGTAAAATGGACAACAGCAGCAAAAAGAAACAACGACGCGTGAACTATGAGCCAGACCCAGGCTGAAAACCAGCACACAGGCCGTTCCACCCTCACTCCGACCCGGAGATCAGATGCCATTAGGTAGCTCTCACTGCCTCCTTGTCCTGGCTGCAGAATACAAAAGAAATGAAATGAAAGTTCTCATCTTGTAATCATATCCCATCAGGGCTGAGCCAGCAATTTACACGAACCTGTACTTTCCCAGCCGCAAAGCTGCTCGGAGGGCACTGTCCCCTGGACGGCCGGTGTGAGGGCATCACTGGGTCATCCCCTGGCTCCATTCAGGAGCTGGAGACAGGGACCCCAGCAGGGCGTGCGGCCCCACCCCCGCCCCACCCCCATGCCCCTGCTGAGTTTGGTGCAGTGTGTGCTCTGCCCACAAGTGAGGCCCACACAAAAGCTCAGGGACCTTCCGCCCTCCTCCTGGCTTTCTCTGACTCTGGGCTGGCGACCAGCCCGAGGTGTTCTATCACCAACATCAAACACAGCTGCTCCCAGCTTGGCCCCGCAGCACCACCCCGCCTTCCTCCCACAGCCCAGCCCTGAATTGTGGAAAGGTGGGAGAGCGACTTCTGTGGAAAGATGTCATTTCCACAAGGGGTTTAAAAGTGGTGTTTTGCTCAGGGGTCTCTTTCTTTCCACATGTAATAATTCTTTCCCTTTAAGAATTATTTTCCACATCCGCATTTTGGTGTTAGCACTTTCCCCCAGAAAAAGTGCAAGGAGCTTGCGGCAGCCCCTTTCCAATTTCCCTGAGGATTTAGAAATGCCGTGTGCCAGACACTGAAGCCACTGCCACCTCCATGCAGATAGAAGTAGGATATAAGGGAACAAATGCCTGGGTGGAATGGATCAAGCATTTTGTACGCGCCCTGAGTAAAAGCAACTGTTACGCTTGCGTGGCAGGAAGGCTAGAGGCCCAAATGGTCCCATTTCTGTTCAGCTGGACAGTAACGAAATGGAATGTGTGCTTGCCTTGTGCCAGGAGGAAACCGCCTGAGGAAATCGCCCTGTTGCTCCCATTCAACCGGGGTAAAGAGATAGGACAACAATCCGGCCCATCTTCCGACGAAAACTCTAACTCTTGCCTCTCAAGGAGGGGACAGTGCTCGGAGTTTATGAGGAATGCATCCAAGTGCGTAAGTGGCCAGGTATCCTCAGCAACCCATCGTGCTGCACTGTTGCACTGTTGGTACCCCGTGCTGGTGTCTGGTGTGTCATGGGGACCCTGACTTGGGCTTTGCCCAGCAGATAGAGCGGACCTTGTGCTCTGATACAATTGGCTATCCCTTTCACGTTGGCACATCGTAAAACTTTCTCAATGGACAGACAGACTAGGAAGAGGAAAGAGGGTCTAGGGGCTTCCTTTGATCCCCATATACCACATTGGGGCTCTAGGAGGAGTGACAAGGAGTTTAAGGCTAGAAATCAAATTGCTGCAGGTTTGAGTCCTGTATTGGTGGCCCACTGTGAACAAGAATGTGGTGGATTCGTTTTATAACCAGGTTCAAGATTCAGCTAAAGGGATAGTGAGCAGCTAGATGCAAGCAGCAGGGTGCCCTGGGAGAACAGGCAGAAGAAGGAGGAAGATGTGTAAAGTTGGGGCCAGTGCTGTGCATTCACCCCTGACAACACAGCAGATGGAACATCACCGAGCCTAAGGCACTGGCAGTTTTAGTGACGAGTGAGCTAGAGCCTGGGATCGTGGTCCTTTCTCTGATGCACTAGAGTAGGGGTGTCAAACTCAATCAGAAGGGGCCAAAATCTAAAATCCAGCCTAAATCGCGGGCCGAATGGTTTACTGAACAGTCATAAACTGTCATTGTGATGGAAACGCAGCGGAGTGCAGTGATGACAGCGCGGTGCGGGCCACATTGCAAGGCCTGGCGGGACGGATTTGGCCCGCGGGCCTTGTGTTTGACACATGTGCACTAAAACAATGGTGTCCACTTCACCCCTTTGTTTAGGAACTACAGCAATGGGATGTCACATCATCCCATGTCTTACCCAAGGATTAATTGAAGCCTCATTGACCAAACAGCAAATTAGTCTCCTCCTAGACACTGCAGAGCAAGAAAGTCAATGGATGTCAGCCAAGTTTGAAGAAAAGAGTTTAAATAAACAATAGGGGGGAGTTGTGAGAATAAACAAGTCATCTTTTCTGTCAAAGAACAGTTTAGACAGCCACCATTTCGGACCACGTGACTTGGCAGCCCCTGGCGGCTACCATCTTGAACAGCAAAAGCCAACCCCTCCCTTTGAATTAGCCAATCTCGAAAGACTGTGCCCCTGAGCTCCAATCAAGAGCAAAGGACAGGTCACGTGCACCAGGGATTGTAAAGCCAAGCAGACAGTCTGCTCGGTGTGCTCAGCTTCCAGACCATGTGTGTGCACCCTTCCATGTAGAAGTATGTTTGCCTTGCTGCCTGGCTCCCGAGTGTTTTGTATTCTACCAAGACCCCTGATTTGGGGGGCTCGCCTTTTTTCTAACAACACTGATGCCCCCCGCCCACCCCCCCCAAAAAAAGAAAAGAAATGCTGAACTACTTCCTTCCACAATACACCACTTCCTCAGCTCGCCCTCCTCACGGCCTCCGCCTTCTCCGCTGGGGAGACAACAGCAGATCGGATCCGGGAGGAGGCGACGCTCCCATCAGGCAGCTGCGCCCCGATGAAAAGGAGAGTGATGGCAATTTCGAGCTGCTTGTTCCAGGGTAAACACTGGTAAACTGATTATGAGATGCACCTCCACTGAGCGTCTGTGGATGGAGGATGAGGCTCTGATTACTGGTTTTGTCTTTATTTCTATTTGATAAATTGCATTTAATTGTAGTGTAATTAGGTAGCACCTCTAGCATTAAAAATGTAAACCATGTAATAAGATATAATTTCTGAGAAGAGCATAAATTCTGATGACTGTAAATAAAGAGACCACATGAGAGCTCCGGGAATTCATCAGAACAGGTTGGTTTGGGTATTTTTTTTTTTTTTTAAAGAGATTGCTTTGCATAATATGGAACTTTATTCAAAGTGTCAATTCCAGAACTCTTCATGAAAAAGCAATTGAAGAAATCTGCTTACATGCAAATGAATTTTATAATAGGCACAATCTGCCCACTAAATGAAGCCTTAGACATTTAAAAATACCCATCAAATTCTCCTCTAATTGCAGCAACTACTAATTAAATCAAGTGCTTAACTAGTTAACCACAATTAAACAGTAAACTTCAAAGCCACATCCAGTTGGCATTTATCCTGGAAGAGGCTTGGGTCCTCTTTAGTCCCTGACAATATCCCACTGCTCTTTCCTGCATTTCACATCCCAGTCAGCAAGGCCAGATAGCTGCAAACCGCTTCTGGCAAGTTCCATTGGTCCACAGGTATTTCAATTGGTCTTTTTGATCAAAATACAAGAAAATAACAGTGACTGCTGTTCATAACTCACTTCCATATCCTGTAAAATGTTAACAAAGAGCAGACGTGCTGTTGGCAGTCACAGGGTGACTCCCAATCATGGTACCAGATCACACGCTGAGGGGCTGAGGGGCCGAGGGCCACAGGGAGGGACGTGTCAGTCCTTTCACCCACTGCTCACCTGAGCTTTTCCCGACCTTCTTGTTTAGAAGTGAAGAAGACATTCACTCCGTGGCAAACACAGTAACATTCAGAGGCTGATGACGAAACTTCCAGAATGCATCAGAAATCGTACCTCCTTTAGAAAGTTTTGGCATAAGAAATCCAACATTGTTCCTGTTTGGTCATCCTCCAGGTAAATTCCCTCTAAAAGGCACATGGACTGTAATCCCCCTTCAATGCCATGGCGGTCAGAGTCTCTGTGAGAACAACGTTAAAAACATTTGTCGCTGCCATCAGGAACACTAGCTTCGCTAAAGGCTTTGGATCACGGCCTCAGTCTCCATGCCAACTCGCAGGCTTGTCTTAGATGACTCGAGTCAACGTTGATGGCCCAAACCACACAGACAATGTATTCTCACCTTATCTCCAAGACACCATTGCACCTCGTCTGACAGCCCCTTTGAGCTTAATCTGGACACTGCCATCCAGGATGGTCCCCCTCGACTGCTGTCTTCCCTGTGCTGGGTTTTTTCACTTGCATGTCCTCACCAGCAGGGAAGAGTTAATGCTTCACATTTGGCAGAGTTCCAAGCTCCAACTTAGTGGGACAAGCTGTAATTTTGACTAGGCCTTTAACTAACCCTAAATGAGAACACTGTCTTAAGAACATGTTAGTTGGTGAGTTTTACTTCATCATAGATTAACTACAATTTGTTTAGGGCACACCTTTCCAATCCTCACACATCCCACTGCAGAGACCACATCTCGCCAAGGTCACCTGATAAGCATGTATCTAAGTCCAGAAGAAACTGATTAGTGTCACTTCACTTGATGTTGCACAGGTATTTGATAGTTTATCACTCATTCTATATATATTCACCATTTTATAGACAAACCTCAATTCCGTGACCACCTTCCCTCCCGATTTTCTCCTGTCTTAGACAACTTCTCTCATGCTCCTTCCTCATCTTCTTCCTCAATTGGACTATGAATATTTTATCTGAGCAAGGCTCCAAACAAAACCTCAATTTCATTTCACTCTATTTTTCTGTCCAGATGATCTCACTCAGTTCATGGGCTTAAAATTTTATCTATGCATTGATCACTTCCAAATGCTTTATCGATAGCCCAATTAATCCTTCTAAGCTCAGATCCACAGAGACAGTGAGAGTTCATGACATCCCATATCAAACTCATCGCCCTCCATTTCCCTCCAAAACAACTTCTCCCTATTGTTTATTTCCTTTATAGCACCAGCCTTTACCCAATTGTTAAGCCAAAAATCAGAGAGGGGCAGTTTCATAAATATGTGTGCATGTACAACACAAAATAGATTTCTTAATGTGGGCTGCATTCAGAAAAATGTTTGAAAACCGAATTTAACAGAGAGAGTGCTTAGAGAAGTGTCTGTTACACAGTCACTATTCTAAGATGTTAGCAAGCATTATAGCTATTGTCTTTAACTCATCATTCTCCTTCAGGCCCTCCACAGAATCAGCCCATCACCAAATCCTCTCCTTTGTATTTCCTAAATGTGCCTTAATCTCATCTACTTCCTCCAGCCTCCTGCTGACTGAGGCTAAGCCAGATGCTGCTCACCCAGACCCTGCAGTGCCTCCTACCTGCGCTGGCAGGTGCTCCACCCTCCGCAGACTTCCCCACTTGCCTCAGATTGCCCTCCTCAGGAACCAATAGGATGGGAGTCAGTACCATGCCCTCCCCCAACAGCATCCTCAACAAAACCCATGATTGCATGAGTCCCAGCTCCCAGGCCCTCGACACCACTCACCAAGCTCCTTTGGGATTCTGGGCCTCCACACCTGTTCCTCTGCCCAGAACAAACCCGCTCACTGCCTCCCGTCTCCTGCTTTTTGCCTGACTACCTGCTACTTGTAGTCTAAATGTATAGCTTAAAGTTTATATTCTCTGGGAAGCTGTACCTGAGACCTTTCAATCAGGAATTTCCAAACTATAAATCATGGCCCACAGCATGTTATGAAATCAGTACAGTGTGTCTCTAAACAGTATTTTTTTTTTAAGTTGTGGAATGTTACGCCAGGTATGAATTAAGATGAGATGGGATATATAATGCATTACATGCAGCTAAAGCAAAGTACTTTTTTTTTACAAATGTATGTGTATGTGTGTATGGGCAGGAATTGTGATAAAATAAAGTACATATATTTTTACTGAGTCACATTCAAAATTAGGTTTACAAACCACTTCCCTAAGTGACCACCATTTATGTGTTTTCCTAACACCAGTCTTTTTAGTAAAATGAACACATGCGGGCTGTTATCTATATATCTGCACTGAAGCATTTGTCTTATATAACACGTAAGGAATAAAGCAAGCTAAGACAACCTCCATTCAACAAGTTGTCAAAACAACCCCCATAAGAGAATAGCTCATTTTCTAAAGGCGAGCCTGCGTCCCTGAGGGATCTTTTTCCAGTACCGATTAGGAAGCCAGGAAAGGAACAGAATGATGGGTATTTTGCTACAAGTGTTGCTGTCTCTGTGAAGTTCAGGTTCAGCAACCACTGGCCACAAACGGGGCTAGCATGCTACCTGCCCGAGATGCGGCACCCTCTCTGATGGCCACCAAGTTATACAAGTCCTCGAAGTCCCTTTTTCTTCCTTCTCTGTCAGTGGGAAGAGACACTCTGCCTGACTGGGTTATAAATGTCAGTGGGTAACAGGCACTTACAATGGCGTCTGTCAAGAGGAGGGCATTTAATAGACATGATGGCCTCCCTCCCCTCCATTTCTTTCCTTCTCCTGGCTTGGTCTCCTAAAGGCTTCTTAAACATACCATAGATGATCTTATTTCATACTTTATATTCTATGTAAGTACAATGTCATCAAACTAAGTTCAAGTACAATATAAGTCAAACCAATGGCATCATAAAGTTTCTCTTCGTTTTCTTCCACCTTCTTTTTATTTTCTTCTAGGTCTCCTATTTATAGCTGAGCAGGGCACTTGTTGAGACCAGTATCTCCCAATAATTCCAGGATTCACATCCAAAAATTCCAAGTCAAGTTCAGAAATCTGGAATCTTTTCCCTGTTATTGGGTCTGTTTACTTCTCAGTAGGGGAGCGCTGTCAGGGTCCGGCAGATTATGTCCATAGGTGAGAGGAAATAAAGTATGTCTTCAAAAGAAGGTCCTATTATGGCTCTATCAGAATGTGCTTTATGAAGTAACTGAAGTAAGTACCATAATGTGGTTGACTTAAAAAAAATTTACTACAAAGTCTACCCCCAACATTTCTTAGAATGTCCATGAAATTCTATACAGGTAATTTAACAAAGAAATGACATGGGAAGGAGGTAGTAATCTAGGACCTAACAACTCAGAGAAAGCATTTCCAACACTAACCAATGTCTCATTACTTGGGCACAGATAACTGTCCTCAGCGATTTCAGGGAGGTGGGGCTCACAGCTTGATCCTCTTCTGTGTGGCTGGTTCCAGGGATCTCACGTGTTCCTCCACATGGAAGACATCTAGAAGAAATAAGCAAACATAATTAACCACAATGAGTCCCCAAATATCTCCAGAAACTCGTATGAAAGCACCAAGCATCTCTACTAATTCTTTAAATGTTTTTCCTGCCTTTTAAATAAATCTCTTGTATCCAGATAGGCCTCCGTTTCTGGGTGTCAAGAAGGAAAAGGAGATTGAACGTAACAGCTGGAAGAGACATGACTTTGAAAGCAGCATTGCCTTTGAGCAATCTATTTCTCAAACGTAACAACCTTGATTTTCTCAATGTGTTCATTTCATAACATGTTGAAACATTTCTAAAACATGCTAACCATATTTATTGAAGTATATTCTTTATTTTATAAAATGTTAGGCATGTTTCACTTGAACAGGCTACATATTGTTAAAGCTGCTGTATTTCTCTTTCTGTTAGATGTATTTATAAATAGCTTAATGCTTTATAATTTAAAATACTTTCATTTTATTTTTGTTTTTGTTATATGTTGTCACCAACATTTCCTGTGGGTTCTGGAACTATCACTTTACACAGGAAAAAAATATATTCTTTGGTCTCAGTTTTCTTATATCTATAATAACTAAGCAGATGTCTGCTATGTGAACTGAATACAGAATTCAGATATATAAACAAAGTTTGGTTTGAATTAGAAAACAAATATAGTATTTTTAGTTGACTTGTTAAATCATTAACATTATCACTGTATACATCAACCAGATTCATCTACCCAATACAATACATTTTATTTTAATTGCGTTCTCCTAAGTTCCACTAATCACACTAGAAATCAGAGATGCACCAGAATCATCATCCTACATAAAAATTTGATGAAGCTCTCTTTTGTAAAAATGTTGAATTTGAATATATGTCTCCTATGTTTTACCAAAAACTGAAAATTCAGTAGAAAATCTCTTAATTTGTCAAAGACTATATCCAATTATACACAAAAAAGTATCGGTTTTTGCTAAATTTTGAATTACATTTTCTGAACAAAAAATGAGGCTAATCAAAAATAAATTTCTTAATTTTTGCCACAACTCATTTAAGGAGTAAAAGTCAGATCTCTGAAATTTATGTTTTAATAAGTATCATGTTTGGAAACTAATGATCACACAATCTATTTTTGTTTGCTAGTTATCTAATAGATTATTTTGATTGTTTTCTCTTAGTTCTGTTGGCCTTAAACAATCTTTGATAAACATAAAATTTTTCACCTTCTCTTTTAAAGGAAGTAGAAAGGGGGGAAATGACATCATTGGCATTTATACTACGCATCATGCTACACATTTTATATTTCTTACCATATTTAATGTTCCACCAATATATATTATATAAAATTAAAAAAAAAAAAAGTCATGGCCAAAACCAGTTTCGCTCAGCAGATAGAGCATCAGCCTGCGGACTGAAAGGTCCCAGGTTCCATTCTGGTCAAGGGCATGTACCTTGGTTGTGGGCATATCCCCAGTAGGGGGTGTGCAAGAGGCAGCTGATCAATGATTCTCTCTCATCGATGTTTCTAACTCTCTATCCCTCTCTCTTCTGCTCTGTAAAAAAATCAATAAAATATACTTTAAAATAAAACAAGTTATATATGATAACAGTACATTTTAGTCATTTGTAAAGACAGAGTTTTAAAAATTCTAGATTTCTAAAATACAATTTAAAATTCTAGATTTCTCAACATCAGTTTCATCATTGGTGATGTTTTGGTGTTGTGCTAAAATCATATATAAGTCACTTTCATTTATTGTCCATAGTAGCATGGAAATGTATATATTTTAAATTAATATTTCCTTAATTCTGATCTGCTGTTTCTTTTCAATCACAACAAATTTAGAAAATTAATTAAATTGATGACAAGATAGAAAGGCAGAATTAGGCTAAAGGCCCATCTCTAAAACCACATAAGAAAGAAAATGCCATCTGTCATTTTAATTTATTGTCCCTTATCACTTAACTATCAAATGATATAGTTCTGACATTTAGAAGAAAGACGATGGGCATAAGAAATGTCAAGGCTTTTTTCCCTCCAAATACCACTTCACTTCCAGAAAGCATAACAACACAAATGCAGGTGTTGTGTAATTTGTTTTTCTCTTCACACCATAAGCTTTGCCTGGAAACTTGCAGCAGCCAAACCTGATATCTGTTGCCTAGCAACCATCTGACAATGGTAAGACTTAGGTGACCTGGATATATATCAGACTGTTAACCCTTATGCCACTGAATTAATTAAACACTTACCGACTCTTAAGGTTCCTAGGTTAAAAATATATTGAAGTGGAATTTAATTTTAACTGTCAACAACTTAATTAAGTTGATTTTCTTATTATAAGAATTAAAGAATTGTAATAAACACAGTAAAGAGTTTCAAAATAGCAATAAATGATTTTTAAAAAAAAAAACATAGAAGAATGTCTTGCATTTTCTTATCTGGTAGGCTTCAAAATAAATATGCTGAGTGACTCTTTAATGGAAGCCTCAGTTTCTACCTTTATCATCCCATTGATATGCATGTACATTTTTCCAAAATTTGAATGTCACAAAAAAAAAACCTGAAAAATAAATTAATTTGATATTAGCTCAGTTTGTCAATGGCAGACATCGCCAGTGCTTAGAACAAAACCATGCAGCTGAACAAAGAGATGTTAACCTGCCAAGTGTTTGGGCAAACGCATTAATCTCAAATGTTAATATGGAGCAATAAAATTAATAACTGCATCTGTTAAAAATGGCTACACTTCTAAAAAATACAATTACTGGATATATTATGTAAGCACTCGCAAATGAAGATAAAGAGACAAAGAAGAGGGAGACTAAAAGTCTTTGCAAAACAGTGACATTTAAATAAGTACAACTCTTGAGATTAAAACATAATAGAATGCTTTGCTGAACTCCCTGACAATGCTGAATCTTTAAATGTTAATATCCATTTGTAGGAACCAAGTGTTCAGAGTTCTTCCAAAAATTTAAGTAATTATAAATAGAATAATTTTCATCATGTTAGTCAAACTATTAAATTTTATATGGGTTGAGAAAGGTAAAACCAAAATGTGTGTATGCATATCTGTCTGTATAGTAATTAAGAACAAAAATAACTGAACACTCATATGTTTAATTTTTTTTAATTATAAGCATTTATCATTAAGGATATCTTCTTATAATAACTGAACAAATTTATTATAAAAATCAATTCACACCCTTCCTGGTGTATTCAATGGTTACAGCGTCGGTCTCAGAACCAAAGGGTAGCAAGTCCCCCACCCTTGTTGTGGCAAGTGTGGGAGGCAACTGATTGATAATGTTCCCTCGCATCCATGTTTCTCTCTCTCCCTCCCCCTTCCTCCCTTCTACTCTCTCTAAAAATCAATGGAAAAAATATCCTCCGGTGAAGATTAACAGGGGAAAAAAATCAATTTATTAAATCCTGAGTAAAAAAGGAGACTCACTCATAAATAGGCTGTTTGCAATATTGAAAGATGGCCCCTACTAATTTCAGAGAAAAACAGATTCTTCAAGGATAAAAGGTAGTACAGTTGATTGTAAATGCTTATTTGAATGTATAAAGAATCTGCTTAAAAACAATAAAATCAACCTGTATCATTCAGTTAATTTATAATATCGTACATGCTATTAAATTGATTGTTTCTAACACAACGACATATTTTATTACAGTTCTTTTAACAACATTTAAATTGGGAGAAAATCCAACCATATTTTCTAAGAAGTTTGCATCCAATGCAAGCAGAAAGGATGTGACTACAAGAAAAATCAGAATCCAGTTGGGATGTTTGTTGTTGTTTTTATTATAGAGAGAAAGAAAATATTCCCAAAGATGCGAAGGCAGGATAGGACAGTGATCACAGTGAGGAAAAAACAGAGGTGACAGAACGGGAGCGTGACTGTTATCCCTGCCCTGCACCCCTAAACATCACAGCCTGTGTTCGCACAGACCCAAAAGCACACAGAGGAGCAGAGTGCCTATCCAGTAGGACAAGGCGGGACCAATGAACTTTGAATGGACATTGGCTTTCTGGCAGGGGTCTGAAAGTTGAATGGACCACTGAATCTTCACATCAGATGAGCCCACACGCCATGCAGGCCTTGCCACCACAGAGCTGTGTGAACTTGGGCAACTGACTGAATCTGTTCGGGACAGGATTTTCCTTGTCAATAGCAAAGAGTCGGACCTTGTTAAAATGAAATGGCATGATGCCTGTTGAGCTCTTCGCAGAGTGCCTGTCACATAGTAAGTGCACATGGAAGGGGAGAGGGATGGAATGAGCTGCGGGATGGAGCAAATATTTTGCCCTGATAAACATCCACAGATGGTCTGATGCTCTGTCAATAAGAAAAACAAGACACTGTCAGCACTGACTCCGTACTCAGGTTGAGACTATTAACTCATTTAGTTTCAAAAACCTTTGTGAAGTAAATATAATCACTGTTACCTACTCAGTGAGAAACCTAGTGACAAAAATAATTTTTGGATTTATTAACATTGACTCATCCAGCAATTGTTAGATAGAATCTTGTGCCACATGGTTTTCCAGGCACTCAGTCTGCAGAAGTCAATAACTAAGAGCGAAGGCTGCAGCCCAGTGTGAGCCTTCTAACCGGGCCACTTTATGCCAAAGCCTCGGAGCCTTCCCGATGCTGCTTTCTAATTGGAAAGAGCAAATTGAATGCCCTTTTCCCTGGTGGTGAGCTAAACAGAATTCCAATAAGGGAGCCCGGTTTTAATCAGCATAAAGAATCTAAACCACAGATTGAGTGCCTTTAGTGTATAAATCCCCAGGGAAAGTTAATGAAACCAGAATGGTGAGGGCTCTTACACATATATTCAGCCATAATTGGCCAGGAGTAAATGTTGGTTTCATGCAAGCAATCAAGCTAAAATAATTACACTGTTTCGATGCTAGCAAGCATTCAAGTAGAAGGTTAATAGAATAGTACATGCATTCAATGCATGTTCATTGAACACGTCCTAAGTACCAGAGGGTAATTCCTAACTCCTAAGTTAGGAGTGACAGGGGTGAGGATGAGCAGAAAGAGGTACAGATGGATCTGTGTGAGGCGTCAGCAAGCAGACAATGAGGAGGAATCAGAGAGCTGGGAAGCAGATAAGAATGTAACAATGCGATGGCATCAGAGAGTGGGCATAGACATTATACCTGAGTACGGGGCATCCAGAACTAGACCAGGTGTGATGGTTAACTTAGTCAAACTCATTGTGCTTTTGGGCCCAGATATGTGTTAAACATTAATCTGGTGTGTCTGTGAGGGTGTTTCTGCATGAGATTAACACATAAATCCAGACTGAGTTAGCAGACTGCCTCCCAGTATGGTTGGGCCTCATCCAATCCTGAGAGGGACTGAATGGAACAAAAAGGCAGAGTACAAAAGTGCCGGGAACCAACTCCAGAATGTAATAATTACAAGAGTTTCATCAAAAGGTTGGTGAAGCTTGGTGGCCTCAACAATGGCTGAGCTACATATGTAGTTTACCTGTTGGAAATGGCTAAATGGCAGTTCCCCCAAACCTGAATAGGATTGTCTGCTGTCAGACAGCTCAGGGCATTCTGTTGCCTCCTTTTGGCCAAACACCTGGAAAGCTGTAGGCTGTTCCCCCAAACTGACAATGCTTCTGTAAACCTACCCTTTGAAACCTTATCCTTTGAAGTATATTATCTCCACCTTGCCTTAGGACAAATTGTGTTAATAAATAGAATGGGATCCTTAGACAAGGAGTAGTCTTTCAGTTCCTTTAGCTGAAGATCCTCTGACCCCCAAAGTCTTTCAAAATTATCTTTGATCCTTGGACTCTTTCTTGATTCTACACATCAGCCCCATTCTCCAGATTGCTGAAACTTTGTAAGACTGGGACAAGAATCCCAGCAGAAAAAAATTCACTCCCTCTGCCTGCCAGCCTTGTGCTGGGACACCTGTCTTCTGCCTTTGGACTCAGACCAAAATTTACACTATCAACTCTGCTGGGACTTCTCATGTGAGCCAGTCCCTCATAATAAACTAGAGGTCCAATGCATGGAATTTTGTACACTGGTTAGAGGGGGTCGGGGGGTTCCCTCAGCCTGGCCTGTGCCCTCTCACAATCTGGGTCCCCTCAGGGAATGTCCACCTGCTGGCTTAGGCCCAGGGGGAGCAGGCCTAAGCTGGCAGTTGGACATCCCTCTCAAAGTTCGGGAACCCTTGCTCCTTACTACCAGCCTGCAGTGGAGGCAAGAGAGGTTCCCACCACCACCCTTTCGCTTGCCAGCCATGAGATCAGGGAAGCTCCTATGTTGAGTGTCTGCCCCCTGGTGGTCAGTGCATGTCATAGTGACCAGTGGTTCTATGGTTTGGTTGATTTGCATGTTAGGGTTTTATTATAAGGGATCATATATATATATATATATATATATATATATATATATATATATATACTGTTCCTAATGACCGTACCAGATGACACTGAGATTCACACACAGGTTTATTTGGCCACCAGACCCTCATGCTTTTCTGGACCCTGCTGCTGTTACCTGTGTCCCATAGCCTCATGGGAAGGGAGTGACTCTGGTCCTCAGGTAGCTCAAAGTCATACTACTGAGAAACTATTGAGACAGGAAAGGCTTTGGAGTGTAAAAAAAATTAACTTTAAAAAGTATGACAGCCATGTCAGAACTGATGGCTCTCTGCATAAAGGAAAACAAAATGTACATGTCATTGATAGTCAGTGATGTCCAAGTAAGGAGCCCGGGAGGGTCCTTATGGTGCTCAGCATCCTGGGCCCTTATGGTGCAAGAGACAGCTGCTGGTCGCCATCATCCCTCAGGAACAGGGGGAGGTGGAGAAGCCCTGAGGGGCAATAGGGGCCAGCAGCCACCCCTTGCACCCACTGCCAGATCCGAGAGATCAGGGCAAGCACCGGGCACAAGCAATGGGTATAAGTGATGGCTCTAGTGCTGGCAGCAGGTGTGAGCACTGGGCAGAGAATTTTCAGTAACCACCAGTGATTGGTGCCCTGTGTTGGTCTGGAGCCCCCACTCACCTGCTCCACTATCCTACCACAGCCAGTGCCCACCATGTTCACACTCCGCCACCTGCTGCCGATGCCAGCCATGTTCTGTGCATGACCCTGGTGGTCAGCACACATCATAGCAACTAGTTGTTCAGGTGTTCCTCTGTTTGGACTATTTGCATATTAGGGTTTCATATATATAGAAGATAGAGTGAGTTGGTGTTTATCCTTGCTTTGCCCATTTTGATGCATTCAATGTTCTTTTCCCCATCATTTCATTCCAATGCCCAGAGTTGTAGTGTTTTTGTAAAAAATCTCTTGATATGGCTACTTTGCCTAAATAACATGCAGAACACACACCCATAAAATAAAATAAAAAGGGAGGGGGGGGTGTCAAAGAACAGGACATGGTAAAAGCAAACACAGTTTACTATCCTTTTGATAATTTCACATTTTCAAACTCCATGGAACTTGCTTGCCTCTGATAGTTCGACCTGGTGCACTACAGCATGCTCTTGTTTCTCAGTGGTAGAAAATTTCAAACATACACAAGTGCGAGAAACAGTATAATGAGCACACGTTTTATCTCCTACTTTAAGAATTATCAACATTTACCTATCTCAGCATGTCTCACATTCTTTGATACATTATAGTTTAGGTTTAAACTAGATCTCATAAACCCAAGGGTTTAAGATATTTCCCTTTCATTAAATAATTGGGTTTATGGGATCCAGTTTAAATAAAATGTTACATATACAAAACTTTTATGTACAAATATTTATGTCATATACTTGAATTATATATATAGAAATAGCTCTATGCATTATAACTACATATAATGTAATATATATACTTATATATTATTATATATAATTATAGGTTAACTTATACCTATATACTCCCATATATAACTCTATATACTGTATGTGTGTATGTATGTATATATGTATACATATATAACTCTATGTATAAACATATAACCTCTACCCTCATGAATTTTATATATATATATATATATATATATATATATATATACACACACAGCTCTATGTGTATATGTAACTATATATAATGTTAATATATACTTACGTGTTACTATATGTATATACTTCTACATATAATTATATGTGTGTGTTAAAATGTGTATATAACTTTATGCATAAATATATAGCCTCTTCTTCCTTAAAGATGAAATACTTAGTAGATGCTGACTTTATTAGGACAACAGAATATAAGACTTCTAGTTCTGAGTCCAACACAACAGCCACATGAACCGTTCACATCACTTACATTTTCACATTTTCTGCTATCACTTTCCTATTTTCCCAGGTTAAGACATTAAAAACCACTTCCAGATCTAAGATCTTGTGATTTAAACATTTTAGTTGTATGCATACCTAACTTATCATTATCATTGAGATATTGTTCTAATTGCAATGCCTCTGTCACAAAATTTTAATTTTCCTTTTATTAAAAAATACAGTTAAAAATAAATATATATTATGCACAATGTTCAAATGTGCATAACATATATTAAACTAACAGCAAAACTGGTAACCAGGAAATATGTTATATGCCCACAATATATAAAATCTATTTTTATTATTTTCCAATGTCATAAGAAGAATTCTTAAACAATGGAGTATAAATTTCTTCAAACTCTTCCATTAGTAATATGAGACTGCAAAAAAAAAAAAATGTATATACGCTGAAACCAATTTCGCTCAGTGGATAGAGCGTCAGTCTGCAGACTGCAGACTGAAAGGTCCCAGGTTCGATTCCAGTTAAGGGCATGTACATTGGTTGTGGACACATCCCCAGTAGGGGATGTGTACGAGGCAGCTGGTAGATGTTTCTCTCTCATCGATGTTTCTAGCTCTCTATCCCTCTCCCTTCGTCTCTGTAAAAAAATCAATAAAATATTTTTTTAAAAATATAACAGAGGAAGACTGAAATCCACGACATGAAGCAGAACAATAAGTTAGTGTCCCCAAATCCAAGGACACAGCACTCTCAGACCCAGACTCGCAGAAAAGACTTTAATGTGAAGACCCCATAACAGCTCAGAACTGGACAGGAATTGGTGCTATTTCTGTGTGGCAGTAACCACAGACTGAGTGGCTCAGAACAACACGAATTTTTACCTTACAGTCCTGTAGGTTGGAAGACTGACCCAGATCTCAGGGCTGAAGTGGAGGGGTCTGAGGGCTGCCTTCCTTTCTGCAGGCCCCAGGGCAGCAGCTACTTCCTGCTGCTTCTAGTGTGGGCAGAGTTCAGTCCAGCGGTTGTAGGACTAAGGACTTGGGTTCATTTGGTTCTCAATATCATGGGCCACTCCTAGCTCCAGTCATCTCCTAACCAACAATGGGAAGTCAACTCCTCCTCGCATGGCCATCTCTCTCTTACACAGCCAGGAAGGGTTCTCTGAAGGGCACTCAACAAACAACTCACGGTAAAGTGGGAAAATCTAGAATAGTCTCCCAATTTCAAGGTCCACAGCCTTGATTACATCTGCCATGTAGGTAACACATTTCCAGGTAGTGAGGATTAGGACATGGACATCTTTGGGGAGCCATTCATTGTTCCATGTACCAAAGAATTGCATCTTCAAAATCAGCAGTAACTGACCCATTCCCCAATTTCCAAAGTCAGAAAGGGCACCTCCATTGCATACAAAATAAAATAACCTCCCACAATAACAAAGTGGGGAAATGGTGATTTCATGAAGAGGTTGTGATTACTCATCTGTCTTTTATTTGTTCATTTATTCATTATCTAATAAATGTTTAGTATGGCAGCACTATCCCAGGTGATAAGGAAGCAGCTATCAATAAAGCAGACATCACACCAACCGCATGGAACTCAGTCTAGAGGCAGGTACAGGTATGAGGTAAGCACCTGCACTTGGAGCATGTGGCCTGGGGTTTTCAGAGTTTGTGGCAGAAGGAACTGACAACATTGGCATGGATGCTGTCAAGGAAACCTCTCTCAGCAGGTACCATTAAGTGGAGAAATAAAAGATAAGTAGGAGTTTGCCTGAAAGGTTGGTGACAGGGGAACGAAGACACTGAGGATAAAAAGAAGGGGTGAGAGACAAAGAGGACAATGTGTGGACAGGTGATGAGGTGTGGAAGAACATGGCCTTATGCAGGAGTGAGTAAAGGACCAGAGAGCTAATACAGAGAACAGGCCACCCTTCAGATCTGCAGAGTCCAGGGAAGACTCCCACTGCTGACCCCAACCAACATTCCTCCCCGCCTCGAACCCATGTTCGGGCCTCACACATGTGTGTACACACTGCAGTCTACATGTCTGAGCTCCTGCTTCCTCCCCATAGGACTACCTCTTGACCACTACTGGGCAGAGAGGGGCGCACACTGGTGATGTGACTGTCAATGAAAAGAAGGATTTGGGAAAGAGGCCACTGAAGGCTCTCACGGTGAGCTGGGCCTATTTGAATTCTGGGGCCCATGGGTGCCTCCTCTTGGCCTGCAGAACCTTCCCCAGGAGCAGGCGTCAGGCTGCAGTGCGGCCCTCGGTCTCAGTGCTCGTCTAAGTGTTTGGCACAGAGATTAAATTCTGAGCTCCATTAGCAGGTTTGTTTCCATAAAATGACTTCAATAAGCGGAACATCCATTGTCGATGCTGAATGTAAAATGCTAATTTGCTAAGTCAGTTTTGGTTTTTCTAGTGAATGCTAGGTTTTCTGTTTGTTTTGCCAGAGCAAAGCTGACTAAAGGCTATTAGTAGGTTAATGAAAATAAAGTAGACTTATGAGAGACTGCACACTATTAACTACTAAGGATAACCTATATCATGACCCAGTAACCTCTGTTCGGCCACAGGACACAGTGGGGTCCCCAGCACATAATACACAAGTAATTAATGTTTGTCAAATACAACCAACTTACTATTCAACCAAAGGCAGTATTTCCATCTTGGTGCAACATTAGTTATTTGAAGAAAACTGCCCAGATACCAACTCTGTGCCAGCTAACCTGGGTTTGGAGCCACCTCTTCCTGCACAGGGGTCCCTCCTGCAGCAGTAACCCCACTGACTCCTGCCCTATCTCCGCCTCTCTCTGTCCCAAACCTCATGGTCTGAGGCCGGTTACCCTGACCCCGCTCCCACTACCTTCTCTGTTTGCATGAACCCACACTAATTTCCTACCGATAATTCAAAAATAACTTCATCTGCCAAAACTGATTTGGCTCAATGGATAGAGTGTCAGTCTGCAGACTGAAAGGTCCCAGGTTCGATTCTGGTGAAGGGCATGTACGTTGGTTGCAGGTACATCCCCAGTAGGGGTTGTGCAGGAGGCAGCTGGTCGATGTTCCTCTCTCATCGATGTTTCTAGCTCTCTACCCCTCTCCCTTCCTCTCTGTAAAAAATCAATAAAATATATTTAAAAATAACTTAATCTTACAGACAGTAGAAAGATATATGCAAACATTGATTTAATTACTCACATAATTCTCTACAATTATTTATCATCCAAAGTTTGAACGTACATACCTCAGAGTCACTAGCCACTGTGACAATAATATTTAGGAATTACTAGAGTCCTAATGTACTAATAAGGATTTTACATTTCTTCAACCATTAAGTACTTTTCTTCTCTTTTCAATCACTTTTCAAGGAAATCAACCTATGATACATATCTTCATATTTCTCATTACAGTATAAAGAATAACACATCCCTTTGAAAAATATCTAGACTATATAAATGTAAATAGTGAATATTTCCTGTAGTCACAGCATTAAAAATAAGAAAAGAGTCAACCTTTGTTAAAATTTCCATTAAGTATCCTTTCAGAACTTTGTCTATGCAATTATAAATAAAGGGATTTATTTTTATGCAAAGTAAATTACATTAAAAATATTCTCTACTAAGCTGCTTTCTTTTCTTCATTGCTTGTATTAACATATACAGCATGCATTTTTGCAGATGCATATATATTATGCATACATATTTCCATGTCAAATATACATAATTCTATCACACTCAATTTAACAGCTGTGATTCATTATTACAAACAGTACTGTTACAAATAATTTTATAATGTACAGGAAAAGATTGAGAGCATAAGTGCTAACGCCAAACTCCAGAGATTTAAACCCTGGCTGGATCAAGTATTAGCTGTGTGACCTGGGACATGTTATTCAACATCTCTTTTCTTCAATTTCATCATATGTAACATGTGAATATTTATAGAACCAACATCAAAGGGCTGAAGAGGGTTACTAAAATAAAAAGTGCTTAAATGATGCATGGCTTATGCTAATACTTTGCTACAATAATTAAAGTAATTGGGAATAAAAAAAACAGTAAAGAGTATCATGAAGCTAAAAGTTGGTTCTTTGAAAAGATTAACAAAAGTAAGAACACTTAAGTAAACTGACCAAGAAAAAAAGATAGAAGGTTCAAATTACAACCAGTAGTGAAAGAAGAGGCAACCCTAAGAACTTTACATGAGTAAGAGAGATAAATGGACACTGTGAAGCTCTGTATGCCAACAAATCAGATGAAAGTCTCATGAGAAGAACATATTACTAGGAAACATACTGCCAAACCTGACTCAAGAAAAAATCTAAAATCAGAATATACAATAACAACTAAAGAGATGGAATAAATAATCAAAATCTTCTGATAATTCTAAAACCCATGCCCAAATGGCTTTACCAGTGAGTTGTGCCCAATAGTGAAGTGCGAATTATTCCGATACCAAAATAAAGATACCACAAGGAAAGTATGCCCCCACATTTCTCATGAATATACACAAAAACATCCTCAACAAGTTACTAGTAAACTGAGTCCAGTTTATAAAAGCTGTGTATGAGAAGAATTATATATTAGGACTAAGTGAGATTTATCCCGGAAATCCAAGGTTGATTCAACATTTGAAAATGTTAGTTTAATACACTTTGTCAACAGAAAAAGAACAAAACCACAGGATCATCTCAATAGTCACAGAAAAAGGATTTCACAAAACCTAGCTCTTTCATGATTTAAAAAAAAATTTTTTTTTCAACAAACTAAGAGAAAGGAAACTTTTTCAACCTGGTAAAGTATGCCTTCAAAGGCCACAAGAACATCACACTTAATGGTCTATAAACAATATCCCACTGGAGTTATTTCAAAAGTGTCTACTGTGGAGTTATGTCCAGCAACCTTTGCAGACATTTTGTAGATTGTTTGCAGGTTCACTCTCCATTATTGTTTTTTGTTATCTTATGTTTGCCATAAATTTTGGGAGAGGCCCAGGCCCTACCTTCCATCTCCATGAAGAACTATCAGAGACTAGCCTGACTCTGTCTTCCTCTCTGTATGCCCTTGGTGGTCACCAGCTGCCTCAGGGAGGTAAAGATAAGAGCCTTTTGTGTTCTCTATTGCTTAACACTACGTGACCTTTGAAGGCTAAGCCAATGCCCATAGAACTTCCAGACCATCCCAGCATACACTGGGCTACCCCACCTTGGCCTGCCCACACCAGTCACTTAGTATGTAGCCCTGAACAGAATTCAAACAGCTTTTGCAGAATTATCAATTATTGCTTCTGTATTTTTAATAATAGGACCTTGTTTCTCTAATAAGCTCGTGTGGGCACGGCCTGCATTTGTATTTCCATGAAGTCTTCACACAAGCCCTCACTAAATATTGGTCAAATAGATGTCACAGAGTCTTTCAAAGGATGTGCAATCATTCCATGCAGTGTTAAATGGTACCCATCATCCTTCCACGTCCCATGTAGGACATGCTATTGTAAAAGGTGAGGGAGCATGAGTTGAGAGCACTGGGTTACCCGTTGAGTGAACCTGGGAGGGGAGGTTCTGGGTTCTTGTGAATTAACACAATGTCAACATTAGCAACCAGCTAGCTGGTCTTGGAGGTGAGGGCCTGTGTGTGCTGTCCACTGGAATGAGAGCATCTTGTTTTTCTGACACGTGCTCTTTTTCTAATTTGTCCATTCTGCCGGAATGGTCAGCTGCTTCCCTCCAATGTAGCACAGCCACAGGTCAGAGCAATTTTAAGGTTCTATTCTGGAGGTAACTCAGGCCTGTACTGTTCACTCGAACAATGAAAAGGCTGAATTGTCCAACTAGCTCTGGAAGAACTGATGTTAGTAGCATCGTGGAACCTTCCTGATGGTGTGCGATTGATCAGACGGCTAAGCCAGCACCCACCTGCATGGCCATCCTTCTCTGGCTCGAGATGTCTCACGTAATGACCTGGTGCAAGATCCAAGTCTCTCACTTCTGCTCACTGCTGACTTCCAAACAGCCCGGCTTTCTCAGCACGCTTTGTGAGGCTAGATTTTTCAGGTCTGCCAGTCTCACCATAAAAATGCGAGTAACATCGTTAGATGAAATAGTACATAAAGGAAACTTCAGCAATAAAAATTAATAGTGTATCCGCTCACTGCCTAGGGTCCGCTGCTTATGGAATCAGTCCGGTTGCTGAGGATAAAATCATAAAGCTTACTAAAGGAAAGTGATGTAAAAATATATTTATTTGTGATCGTTCAATACCAGGAGGGGAATCAAATATGTGATTTCGAAACTATTTTTCAAAAATATACCAGAATTCAGAATAAAAGGCAATTTACCTTCACTCCGTAGGGTATGTGAAGACTGCGGGACTATGGCAAAGCAACTCTCCACCACGAGCAGTGTTTCAAGGTGAGAGAAAACCCTTGTCAAGTCGTAGCCGTGAAAGCAGACGAGGGACAATGATTAATGCAGCTGCTGGCAGGTCAGAATAAAGCTGAACCAGCCACTCGCCGTCACAGAAGGCACGAGAACCTGTTACTTCTGCATGCTTGTTACTGATGGCTGTTTCTAAAGTACTGTGGGCCCATGTTTAAATGTGTGCAACTGTTTTCGGCATTAAAGTAGAATTATGGAACTTGTTGGTGAGCCATATTGCTGATGGTTCCTATTACTCTTAACACACAAATTCTACTGGTTTCCCCAGTAGTCACTTAGCAAGTCCTAACTCAACACTGTTCACACCTGTGTCTTACATAGTTAAGGTGGGGGATAGGGGAATCTGACGTTTCTAGGGACACAAAACATCACCACATGAAATGCCCCACTCGGGAGGGTTACTTGGATAACAATGCCTGTTGTTGAACAAACAACCAAACACAAACATAAATGTCTTTCGCAGAAGTCTTTCATCTGACTGGTCAACTCTTCACAGTGATTTCTGTTCATACTTTTGATTGGGAATCACAAATTGTGTCCCCTCTAACATGGAATACTTCTGTGCCACCTTGGGATTGTTCAAATGTGAGCATTCATTATTCCTAATAAGAAAATTAGAGTACTGTTAAGAGAGAACTCACCCCACTGAAGTGTACAAATTAGGGGAACAGTAGCTATTGTGACAAATGTATCCCCATATGGTCCAAACGATGTAGATTATTTTGTTCTTTGCATGACAGTACTGGACAGGTGAGCCTGTTGGCAGGGCAAGTCTCCTCCATGGACTAATTCAGGGACCCAAGTTCAAGGTCACTTACTGTGTCCATCCCCACCAGACTGAAGGGGAGGGAAACAAGAATGATCACATGCAGGCCTGGAGACAGAATAGGAATGACATGCAGACACTGGCTAGAATCCAGCCCCTAATGCCTTTTTTTTTTTTTTGGGGGGGGGGGGAGGGTAACAAACCCAGAAAACAAAGGAAATACTTATTTTGATGAACAACTAGTTACTTCTCTCACAGATATATAACTTAAATCTTTGATACGTTTTAACTTGATGTAAAATGAATGTTTATTTTTATTGAATTTATTGGGGAGACATCCTATATAATAAAAGGGTAATATGTAAATAAATAAATGGCAGAACAACCAATCAAAGCATAATATGCCAATGATATGCTAAGACTGCTCAACTGCTCACTCTGATGTGCACCGAACACCAGGGGGCAGATGCTTTGACCAGAAGGTTTGTTTGCTGCTGGGGACTGGCTGACAGGGACTGAGCTAGATGGGCCAGGCACACCCTGAAACCCTCCCACTGTCCCTCTGCAGGCTGATCGTGCACCAATGGTGTCCCTCAGCCTGGCCTGCGCCCTCTCAAAATCTGGGACCCCTCAGGGGATGTCAAAGAGCTGGTTTCAGCCAGATGCTGCAGGCCACTCCCTTTGGGCTCATGACTGACAAGCACTGCTGTGGCAGTGCAAACCTCTCCCATTGGGACTGGTTGGGCATGAGCCCACGGCAGGCACAGTGGGGCCGGGATAAGCAAGAGGGGCAGGTAGGAGCTGCGGGCAGCATTGTACTGCAGGTTTTGGCCCTTTCCCTGCAGGCCACCAAGAGGGACCCCACCCATGCACAAATTTGTGCACCAGGCCTCTAGTTGTTAAAAAAATCTAATGGGTTTCAGGTACACAGTTCTATATACATCATCCATCTATTGTATTGTGTGTTCATCACCCTGAAAACCTGACCAATTAGGTAATTTATAAATTAGGCATAATTTCAGAAGACTCTGATATACTCTATTTCATAATGTATTATATCTACTTTTCAGATAAGAAAGCTTGGGTTCAGTGTGACTTAGTCTAAGGTCCCAACTTCACCTTGTCTTTAACTACAAGTTTAGCTTTTCTACCAGACGTTTTCATAGTTCCCAGTAAAATATCAAGAATATTAACAAAGCAGTGTCTACTTTACATCAAATCTGCTTATTGATCCTTCCTTCCATCAATACCTCATGTTAACCTAAGCCAAAAATTGCTGCAGAGGTAATAAATATGTTACAGAATTTGAGAAAATGCATGAGAACTTTACCAAATACTACAGATACATAATAGGTACATTTTTCAAACATTTGTCTGACATTATAACAAAGATGATCCAGGTCCAGATGGTTTGGTAGTGAATTCTCCCAAACATTTAAGAAGGAAAAAATACCAACTATAGACAATATCCTTTCCAAACTATGAGCAAAGAGAATGCTTCCCTTTTATACTTTTGTTTTGCCAGTATTACATCAATACCAAATACAGAGACATAAGATCAGAACACTACAGACCAATATCCCTCATGAACAAAGAAAAATTATAAATAAGACATAGCATATTAAACATAGCAAGATATAGAAAATCTAATATGCTGTAACCAAATGGGTGCATGGAGAGACCCTGGAAATGCGAGGCTGATCCAATATTCAAAAGTCAACCAATATAGTTTATCATATAGACAGACTAAAGGAAAAAGGAATAAGATCTTTTCAAAATATGCATAAGGCATTTTATAAACTTCCACATATATTTATAATAAAACAAATAAACATCCACTTAGCAAACTAAAAATGGATAGGCACTTCAAGTAGCCTGATAAAAATTGAAAAATGACAGCAAAAATCTTATTTTATGGTAAGGGCTGACTGTTTTCCTCAAACTATAGGAAAATAAAGATGTTCACTTGCCTTTATTCAACATCACACCCACAAGGCAAAGGAAAGAGAGAAGCATATAGGTTAGAAGATAGGAAAAAATTAAACTATCACTATACATAAATTGTATGGTTATCTATTCAGAATGTCCTATAGAATCAAAAAGCAGGGAAGCAGAGTTCCTAGGACAATCAGTGAGTTTATAAAGCCACAGATTATAGGCCAATACATAGATTTCAGTATTTTTTATGTACTAGCAATAACAATTGGAAACTGAAGTCTAAACAGTAACAACACATTGGGAGTTTTAAAGAGATCCAAACTGATTCCCAGCTTCCACATCCCTCCTTCTTTCCTTATCAGAGCCAAAGCCTCTGCTAAGAAATAGTAATGAACCAGTTCTAGCTTCATTTCCTGAAGTTCACCATCATCACTGTCCTGAAATAACTTTCATGCAACATCTTGGTCCTCATAACTATACCAAACTCTTGCTCCTAAGCATCTTTTGAGCTTGCTTGTTGCCATTTCTTATGTCTGTCTTAGTATCTTGTTCCTGATCTGAAATTCCTCATCTGGGATTCTGCTCCATGCACTAATTACCTACTAAGATCAGGGCATTTTCCCTAAATGCCAGTTTAGAATTTAAAGACTGTGCTGTAACAGATTTTGGGGTCCTGGTTGTAAGGACTCCTGGGTATTGTTCTTGCTAGATTTTCATTTCCAAATCTCATCCTCATTCCCAATGAACTATCCATCTTCTTCACTTTGCCCCCTTCTCCATTTCCTTTCCAAACCCTCGCCCAAATTTAATCGCCACCTGTCTACCTTGTGGGAGGGGGAAACTGGGCAGTGTAGTCTCTGCATCGGCTGGCGACCATGGACATAATGGCCCAATAAGGTCATATCCAGAATGAGGAGAGGCTCCAGGTGCTGAGTCAGAATGAGATGGCAACCAAGGTGAACACAGGCATGAATGAGGCAGCTCTTCTGCCTGCAGGCAATCAGACCTGCAGCTCCCAGGTCCTTAGAAAACAACTCAAAGCATGAGGTCTCCTGGCTATAATTGTGGGTAAATTCCCCTCCCCACCTCTGGAGAAACTAATAAAAAATCTCCCTCCTGTCTAAGTCCTCCCAATCCCTCTAAGAATTTGGTCTCTACTGAGACAATCCCATTCGCTCCACTCTCAAGAAGAATAACAGAAGCATTGCAGGGTTACAGTTTTCTTCTCCTGTAGATCCGTTTTCAGTGGGCAAGCTAGAGGGACTCAGAAAGGGAAAGTGTTCAATCTGAACCCGGGATGGACACAAACTTTGCCTCCTCATATCTGCAATTGTATCAGATCTAACATCGGAAACAGATGAGCCCTGGCTGGTGTGGCTCAGTTGGTTAGAGCATCATACTGTACATCAAAAGGTTGCAGGTTCAATTCCTGGCCAGGGCACATACCTGGGTTGCCAGTTCGGTCCAGGGTGCTTTTACTCATATGGCATGACTCAGTGGTCAAGCATCGACCTATGAACCAGGATGTCATGGTTTGATTCCTTTTCAAGGGCACATGCCCTGGTTGCAGGCATATTCCCCAGTGGGGGAGGCAGCCGATCAATGATTCTCTCTCATCACTGATGTTTATATATCTCTCTCCCTCTCCCTTCCTCTCTGAAATCAATAAAAATATATTTTAGAAACATTTTTTAAAGAAAATAGGGGAAAGATTCTTCATTGAAGCCAATCCATGTGATTATTTGGATATGCAAATTTGCATGTAATAGATAATAACTCTTGATCACTTCATTAGGTTCTCGGGTATTTTCCACAAAGTAATAATAGTTACAACAGAGTAATTCTTTATTACAAGATGTTTTACTCAAAATTCACTTATTTATACCAATCTCAGCAACAGGAATTGGCAGGAGAGCTTCAATATCCCTGCCCTGTATCTTTCTGCATTTAACTGGATGAACCCATGCCATTATATTAATCTACCCATTATCCCACAGAGCCCAGATGCCAACAAGCACCTTCCATGGGAAGTCTCTTATCATGGCCCCCAGAGTCACTTGAATCTAAGCCGTAGTCTTTCTCTACTGACCATCTCCTTTCTGGATTTATTATTTCTAGTAGTCCCACCATTGTTCATTCAATGACACAAAAAAAAGTTCTTTAATCCCCTTTCAATTATCTCTTTCTTGTATCTATCCCACCAACAAACACTCTGTCAACTGGGGGGAAAAAAGTTTCCCAACCCATTCCCTCATTTGTACTCCCATTGCCACTGCCTTGGTCAGGTTCCATTGAATTACCTCTGAACCAGTCTTCCCGGCTTCAGGTTTCACTTCCCATCAATCATCCAGTCTCCACAGCCCTCCCACACAAATGGAAGGAACTTCATTTTTACCCTAATAAAAGCTTCCAGTGACTCACAGTAGAAAGTACTCAATGTACATTTGTGAAATGAAATATTAAATAGTACTCAGGTTGTCCACATGGCACTCTGCAAAATGAGAGGCATGCAATAACGGAAGTGCATCTTCCCACTGATGTTAATGTTTAATAGATCTTGAAAGAGGTCTGGATGCACAGAAATCTAAATATTTTCTTCAAAGGAAAGGGAAAGAGAATCAGTTTCTAATATATTTCTGAACAATATTCCAGAGTGCCATTGCTCCCACAGTCCTCTGCGTCCCCAGGCGCTAGGAGAGAGGTACCTCTCCTTTTCTCTCTCCTTTTCCTTAAAACTTGTCTGCTGGCTCTCAGCTTGGAGAAGATTCCACAGTCCTTACTGCTCATTTTTCTTGGCATTACCATATTTTGAAACACAATTAACCTAGTTTTCTAGTGTGAGTTTTCTTTTTGTCCATCTTTAAAAAATGAAATAACTTAAAATATTTTTAATCTATAAACTAGACAAGAGTTAGTTATACAGTGTCCAAGTCCTTCCAGCAGTTGTCTCTTACAGGGATGAGGAGGGTCAGGGGCATGACCTGTCTGCAGCCGAAATATGCCTTCTTGCTGCTGCTACCCCGACTTTACGTATGCCAGCATCTCTTGGAAGGATGCTAGTTTAACGAATCTTGGAATGAGCTTTTCATTGAATCAGCAAGGAGCTCATAGTGCACTGTCTTCTGCTAATACTTCTTCCCATAATTGTCAGACTGCAACATGGGAAGTACAGGTTCAGTCCCTCTGTCTTCTCAACACCATGGGGGTGCAGGCCAGGCCAGTGACATTTTGTACAGCTTTGGTCTGTTTGCTAGACACTTAATGAACTGAGTCGTTATCCAGAGGACAAGATAACTCCTTAGAATTTTCCCCAAATCTTTCTACAAATTAAAAGGGGGAGCCTATATACAGAGTGCCTTGGGGTGACTGGGAAGGAAAAAATGCACTTTAGCAGAGATAGTTTTGATGATTGTGGTCCTCGTCTCAACCCAGTGCTTGATGATGACCATGGAAGTTCTTCTCAATATCTGGTTATTATGACAGAATGGATTATTAAGAGATGGAGAAAGGCATAGGGATGATTCTTTTTTTGGTGAGAACTTGCATAACTATCATAAATTTGACAGTGAGTATGAGAGAATGAGACATGGTTCTGGCCCCTTACAAGAAAGATTCCTCTTTGAGGAAAAAAAAAAAAAAAAGTAATTCCTCCAAATAGCAATATTTAAGACTCCCATGGACTCTTAATGAAAGGTTATCCCCATCTGTGTGTATATGTGATTTTCTGATTCATTCTAATAAGGAGTAGAGTCAACATAGCAATGGAGCAAGTTACAGTCGCCAATGCTAGCTGCTTCTGGAAATCTATCCAGAATGGAACCCTGACAATGATACAGGACACACTACAAACACAGTGCCAGGAATTTGAGGTCCTCCACCTCCCTCATTTCATCTTGGTGAAACCAGCAGTCAGACCAAGAGGAAACCTGGGTGCTGGAAATGGGAACCTGCAAGGACCAAGACACATGCCAAAAGGCAGAGTGGAAACTCACCAAGTTGTTCACATTGTGGACTTCCAACGAGGGAAAAATGTGAGCTATCAATTATTACAGCTGGAGGAACCTCTTGGAGTCATTTTAATTCATCTGATTTTAAATAAAATTGATGAGGCATTTATTGAAATGGCAACCACAGAAGATGCTCAGGCTGCAGGGGTTATTATACAGCCACACCAGCGTTAGCATTTGGCAAGCCAGCGGGAGTCCATTTATCCCAGAAGTATAAAAGAATAGAGAAGCCTGAAGGGAAGCCAGGCCAGAAGTTTGATCAGAAGCAGGAGCTTAGACGTGTGATACATCTCAGCAAATAACCTCACTCTGGCTGTTCTGACAGTGTTGTCCTTAAGCTTGCTAAGCTTTATGGGAAAATAAATAATTATATACTGATGAGGATGAAAAGTCAGGCCTTTATTGAGATGGAGACAAGGGAAGATGCAATGGCAATGGCCGACCACTATTTGCAAAAGGCCCTTTGGTTTCAGAGGAGACGTGTGAAAGTTGGCCTAAGAAATACAAAAAATTGGTACCAAGGATTCCTAACAGAGGCATTGACTTACTGAAAAAAGATGTCACAAAAAAGATCTTATTCTCCAGATGGCTGAGAGTCTCCAAGTGGTAAGAAATCTAAAACTGGCCGAAACTGGTTTGGCTCAATGGATAGTGTTGGCTTGGGGACTGAAAGGTCCTGGGTTCGATTCCAGTCAAGGGCATGTACCTTGGTTGCGGGCATATCCCCAGTAGGGGGTGTGCAAGAGGCAGCTGGTCGATGTTTCTCTCTCATCGATGTTTCTAACTCTCTATCTTTCTCTCTTCCTCTCTGAACAAAAGCAATAAAATATATTTAAAAAAGAAAGAAAAAAGAAAAAAGAAACCCAAAACTGATGGTTCCCAGAAGACTGAACATACAACTGAAGGTAAAGAATAAGAAGAGGCCCTAGCCGGTTTGACTCGAGTACTGAAGGGTCCCGGGCTGGATTCCAGTCAAGGGCACATGGCTCAGTTGTAGGCTCCTCTCCTGTCAGCGCCCTGGTCAGGGCGCATGAAGAAGGCAACCAATAGACGTGTTTCTCTCACATCAATGCTTTTCTCTCTGTCTTTCCCTCTCTCGCCCACTCTCCCTAAAAATCAATGGAAAAATATCCTCGGGTGAGGATTAAAAAATAAGAATAGTAAAATAAAATAAAATAAAAGAAGAGAAATCAGGTGGCGATGGTGAAAAGGACACAAAAGGTGACCAGGCAGAATAAGAACCAAGCGTGTTTCTCAAACCCCAAGGTGAGCTACTGGTAGGCGGCAGCAGCAGCAGCACTGTAGAAAGTGGCAGTGCAGGGGCGATGAGATCCTGCTCATTTGGATGATGTGACTTCTGATGGGGAAAAGGAACCTCGGACAAAGCTGTGAAAAAAGGTGGAGATGCGAGTGCTTCAGCTGCAAAGAAAAAGCTTAAAAAGCATCGTTTCCCAGGGAACATGGAAGGCTTTGTCAGTCTCTAAATGAGGCTGGACAAGGAAGATTCAAAACATCAGAAACTTCATAAATCAGGCCTGGTATTTAAATCTGGTGACAAGTGGTTGAAATTAAGATGGAAAAGATCAAGGAACCTGATCAACAAAATGAAATAGTGCTGGAAAATTGAATTAAAAATGAGGAAAAGACAGAACCAGGCACTGAATCTGCTGAGGATGCGGATGATCCCAACAAAGACACAAGTGAAGATGCAGGCAGCCACAATGATGGAAAGAAGGACTACTATCCAATCCCTGATGAGATAGCATTGGGCCACATCAACCCAAGGTCCCTGTTTCCTGTTGGCGTGGACCATGGGATTCCCACAGCAGGGCTTCACATAAGCAGTGTTCACTCTTTTACACAAATGAAGAAGTTGCAAAGGATACTCATTGCAGCAGCCTTCCTCATTATCAGAAATTTAAGAAATTTCTGAATAAATTGGCAGAACACAAGCAGAAGGAAGTTTAAGATGTGCAAGAAGCTTAATGATTTCAAAGAAAGTAATAGTTCATTTTTAATGTTGACCTTTTATTACACTAATAATGAGAAGAAAACTACTGTACTCCTTTGTTTTAGTGGAAAAATAATAGACGTCTATTCTTGAGTTAAGTGTTATAGCAAAAACATGTAAGGTTAAGTTAATGAAGAATTTTTGTTTTATCAGAACGGTAACAGACAAGTATCATACTTTGTAGGTACTGACTTCGTAAACTACTTAACAAATTGCGGGCGGATCACAAGCATTCTCATGTTTTCATATTACACAGTGTTTTTTGCATAAATGTGAAAGGAAAGCCTTAAAATTAAATACCCATTGCATTTTGAAGTTATTTATTACGTATTCTTACAAGCTAATATCTTTTTAAAGTATGATACTTTGTAAAACGTTTTTTTGTACCCGTTCAGTAGAAACTTATTTGGCCACTGGGTAAAATCAGCAATAAAACTACTGGTGAGCAATGTATTAAGACAACTTGCACCACTAAAAAAAAAAGAAAAGATATGTAGAACTATTCAAAGAAATGAAATTTAGTACTTCTAAGCTTCAAAGAAATGTCAAAAGTTTTTATTCTAGTCAATAAAGAACAAAAACAACTGTATTTTCATTACTTTCATCTGAAACATTCCACATTTTAATCTGAGCCTTGCAGACTTTTCATTTGGAGTTTGAAGCTTTTTTGTTGCATTTCTTTTTTTGATAACTTCATTAACTGACATTTACAATTAAAATACAGGTGCAGTTTCTTTTTAATGTTATACTGTTATTTAGATAAGAAATATTAAATAACTGGTTTTAGATTTTGTCATTTTTTTTCTAAGTTTCTGCTAGATTTCGTATTCTAGTAGGCAGTTATTTTCAGTGAAATGTAAAAATATTACCACTCTCTTTGACCAGTATTAATTTCTATAGACCTGATTGCTTATCACGTGAATCCTGTAGCTGTCATACATCTGGTATAAGCAACATTTGATTCTTGAAGTTTGTAGACCATCTTTTCATATTTTCAAGATGTTAATTTACATTTCTGCATTTAAAAAAAACAGTTTGGCCATAAGCTAGATGCACACTTCTAATCCATAACCTGCATACGTGACCTTTGTGAACAGAAATTTGCTTATACCTGTAGATTCAAGTTTCTAAGTGAATACCAATAAAAACCTAAGTCATGTTCATTGGTTATACATATTTGAAATGTTAACCAATATACCTATCAATATATATTGACAGTGGTTTTTATTTGTTGCTTTACACTTTTTTGCATGTTTTAACAAATTAATACATTGTAAATCTAAAGTGTTCTAAAGAGTGCTACTAAAGATCTGAGTTTTAAAAAACACACAAAAAGCAACATTCCAGCAATTCTCTTAGATCTTTAAAATGATCTTTTAGCGACTTTTTTCCCTAATTTTATTGTTTTTTAATGAGTTCATGGTTTGCTTAGTTCTACCTAACGTTTTCCACGAATTGAAATTCCCCTTACATTCAAATGTTTCCTCCAAAGTGTTGGCTTTTTCCTGTAATTTTCAGGTATGTGACTGCCTTTGTTAAATAAAAGTGCACACGTGTGTGCACATACATGCATTTAACAAATTAATTAACTTTATAAACATAAAACTAGCTTTATACTTCTTATAGCATTCCATGTAAGATAAGGATTTCTTAAAATTCAAAACGACTAGTTTTTCTAACTTTTAGGGTAAATTAGGACAACGGAAATCCCTCATTAGAATTCTATATACCTAAAACTCAAAATAGATTTTTTAAAAAATAACACTAAACAATTTAGTCTAGTTAGCCAGTTTTATAATTCCCAAAGGAAATTGGAAAGCCTGTTACTTGGATAATATAAATACCCCAAAAGCCAGCCTCAAGCATAAGAATAGCAAAATCAATAATACTACACAGCAAGAAGAGAAATTTTTTTTAAAAAATTTCTTTTCTTCAATTTTCATGGTTCAGGTTGTACCAGTCATACATGATAGTTATGTCATTTTCTCTCTCAAACCAACAATGACCGTTTTTGCAGCAATGAGTTTGTACGAGGTCAAAAGCAGTGTGAATGGTTCTGTAAAAAGAAGTTTTTTGATCCAAGTTCATTTGAGACCATTTACTCCCTCAGAGGCTGATAACGGCTCCCATTGCCCGCAGGAGCCCACCTTGCTGCGGGAAGTGCACGCACAGTGGCCAGAGTGATGCGGGTCGTTAACTTCCGGCAGGTGCCCAGACTGCAAGGTCAGGCGTGGCGCGCTGTTCCAGTTGTCTGCAGCCCCCAACGTCAGGCAATCAAAGGGCGGGTGAAGAGCTTGAGTCCACTATTAGGGGTGATTACTGTCTCCATTTTTACTGTCTTCCCAGAGGTCAATGGCATTACCCTGAAATGTGACAAATTTTAGATAAACCCTAAGCCAAACTTTAACATGACTCCTTTAGATAAAACCTGCATGGAGTTGCCTACATCATGATTATCTAGTCATTGATGCCAACTGGCTTCTTTGGCATGACTGGTGATGCTCTGTATTTAGTGAAAAGAAGCCTGATGATTTCACCGGTCCCAGCCTTCCCATCACCACAGGCTGCCACTGAGCAATCCATATGGACACCGAAAATGTCCAGTCGAGAAGACACACAGCCCTGGCACTGCCTCCTCATGCCCCATGGGGGTAAGACATGTGAAGGCAAGAACCACAGTCTACCCTTTGCAAACCTCATCCTAGATATGAAATGTAAATAAACATGGACTTTCAAAAGGAAATACATTTCATAAAATGTAAGGAGTGATGACACAGGAAGAGCAGCATAGTTACTAAAATCCATCAAATAATGCAATGGTTTTCTAAGATCTTCAACTCCCTCTATAACTTCTCCTTGTTGAAAATGTTAATTATAACTTCATTAAAGAAAAAAAAAACAATTTCCAACTCATGCTTCCAGTAGTACTAATATTTTGTTTCTAACACTCCACTCCATGCCTCTCTGCCTCCCTGTTCCCAGAATCCAGATGTACCAGACCAGGGACCGTTTCCCACCGGGACCTGCTCCCTCATTCCTGCCCTTGAGAATGCTGCTTTCCCCTTGAGAAGTCTTCCATTCTTGCCTTCCTTTCTTAACTAACTCACCATCTCATCACTTCTGTCAGACCATCCAGTTGAGTTGAACTTTCTAAACTCCTGTTGTATTTTATTCTTTTGTCTGATTTATCACTTTTTATGCTGTATTTTATTATCACATTATCTGATGCAAGACTATTGAGGACAGAAACTGTGCCAATGATCTCCCTATTTCTGGCCTAAGCACAATTCCCAGCACTCAATACTGAATTAAGATACTGAATACTTAATAAATAAATAAGTACAAATAAATGAAAGGTATTCAAACAATGATTTCACTGTGCTTTTAATGCAGAAATTCTGCCTTTAGGAATTTATCTGAAGTAGTCAGTTAGCTAACTATATGGATATGTCACAGGGGTCCCAACTCTGACCTTGGTCAGTGGGTATCTGCATGTCCACTACATCTATCTTTCTGTATATTTGTATATCTGGAATACAACCTGATTAATTTTAAAAAATAAAATATATGAGACGTAATTTTTATTTTGATTTTTTATTTTAAAATGACTAATGAATTATAGTGAAATAATAAACTGAAGCACACATAACTTCTAAATAAATATATAAAATTTCTTCATTCTTTCCTCTTTATGTTATAATCAGAAAGCAGCATTTTTCTGTGTTGATAAAGATATATCTCCAGCCCATATTTCAGAAAGAGAAAGGGGAAAATAAGGAGAAAGGAGAAAATGAATAATTAATGAGACACACAAAAAAAAAGGCTGACATATAAACATAGAACAAGAATCCTCAAGTTTACTCGGTCTCATTCCTCTTTGAATATCTCATGAAAAATATGGATCTTCACCAGAAAAAAATGCCTGTGCCCATACAAACAACATTGGTGGGCCCAGATCCCAGGCAGCACCTGGGTATCTCGGAACAAGAAAGCCAGACCTAGAGAGACGAAGAAAGCCAGGAACATGCAGAGTCAGAGACACAAAAAGGGAGCAAAATCTGCATGCAGGTGATCTATGTGGCAGAGCTTTCCTGTGTCCTTACAAACAAGTTTAAATGCCAGGGGAGTCTTTACCACTTCAGACAGGAAGAGACACAGATGATCCATCCTTTGACCGAGGCTAACGGGCCACACGGCTGGCCAGGCGCTTTCTACTGAGTTCTCCCAGGCATGTTTTCAGTGGCATGTGTCAGTGTGCAAAGTACAAATGCAGCTTGCTGTCACAAGCAGGAGAGGAAGAAGATGCTCCCCCTCTGTGCCTGGTGATACCCTTATTTGTCTGATACACTACCACACTAGTGTGATGTCTGAAGAATAGAACTGTGATCCATATCACACGCCTCTTTCATCTTTCTTCCCACAACCCCTCAAGACTGGAAGAGAGAGACTTCCCCCACTCTTCTTCCTCTTCTACCCATAAAAATGTTCCCTATTTAAGATGGAGTGATCCAGCATGCCAAACAAAAATTTTCCCATGCTGAAAGAAAAATAAACATTGAAACTTTAATCCAAATACTGGCCTGGTTTGTAAGGTGAAGTACAGATGTAAAACCCTCCTTCAGATTTCAGAACCTGGCATCTCTTCCTGGGTCCATAGATGCTGAGGGGAACTAGAGTGAAGGAAGGCTCCCAAGGTCAAAAAGGGAATCGCAGAAAAAAAAACCAAAAAACATAAGCTATGCACATTGTCTAGATGCCATGTTAACTCCCCGGTTGCCTTTCCTCACACTCAAATGAATTAAACACCCATAGCAGCAAAAGTTAATTTACACGAAGCACTAATGAAAAATAATAGAAGTGGTCCCATAACCTGCCGTTTTCTGCCTTCCCTCCCCTGGCCTCCACACGAGGGGGTGGCTGTGCACAGTCCAAGATCAGCATTCCTTCTATAGTCCAGCTTGCAACACTCAATCCCAGGGGGTGATGCAGTGCTTTATGTAGAGTCTCTGGGCATCACCTTGATTAGCAGCGGGAATCAGCTAACACCATGAGCATTAGCTTCAGTCAGTGTACAGATTATACAGCCCCTCTCCCAGTGTCCGCCGATCAGGGCAGAGCCTGTTTTCATCGTTGTCTCTCTGCCACGGCTCTTCCAGCAGAATTACTTCCTTGTGAGATGCAGGGAGAAGAGACTCGGATTGTCTTTTAGCTTGACCACTTTATCTTACTTAGAGAGACAAGCTTAATAAATCAGAACATTCTTCTATCTGAATCCTGTCTACCCATACTCCGTTATCTTTCATTCATGAGTGTATGTGCTGTCTGAACTCTGAAGAGTGGCATGGCCTTGACTCTCCTTTTAGTCTCTGGGGGGAAATTCCCACATGCAAATTTAAGTCCCAGCTCACCTTCCTCATCCCAACTTACTCTTCTAACCACCCTCGGAAGGTCTGCTGTTCTGTGAAGACTGACATTTGAAAACAGTGACAAAGAAATATCAGTTTTCAGGGGTTGGAGACTGGGATTGGGAGGTGCTCCTGTATATAGTTAATAGTGAACAGAGAGAAGAAAAGCTTGTTATTGGTCAGGGTAAGCTTGAAAGGGCATTCAGGATGCCTTAGTCCCTTTGAATGGCTGTCACAGATTACTACAGATGGAGGGGGGGGGTAAAGTTGGGGAGGCTGTTAATCTCACTAATAAGTGGAATCCAATGAACAAAATAAACTGACAAACAAAATGGAACCAGAAACAGATACATGGAACATACTGGCTTGTGCTCAAAGGGAGAGGGTGGGGGTAACTGGATGAAGAAGGTGAAGGGCTTAACTAAAGAATATATATGCATTCCCCATGGACACGGACAACAAATTGGTGAAGGCCAAGGAAGGGGTAGGCAAGGGAGGATGGAGGTGGGCAAATAGGACTGCGACTCCTGCAATAATGTCAACACTAAAAAAAAGTTAATTAAAGATGGTAGATAGATGATAGATAGATAGATAGATAGATAGATGATAGATACAGACATTTGCTCCTCCCAGCTCTGGGGGCTGGAAAGTGCAGGGTCAAGGTGCTGCAGATTGAGTGTCTGTGAGGAACTGCATCCTCACAGAGGGCTGTCATCTTCACTGCATCCTCACATGAGAGAAGGAGCAGGGCTCTGGCTGCCACCCCTCCCGTGAGGGAGGTGATGCCACTCAGATCACTGTCCTTGGGACCTACTCACCCCAAAGGCCCCACCTGAGGATACCGTCCCATTGGCGATTGGTTTCAGCACATTAACTTGGGGGTTCAGGGGAGACACAAAACGTTCAGCCCAGAGCAGCATATTGGAAAACAGACCAGTTTGCCAGGACGGGCCTGCACACTGGTCACCATGCCCAGAGCTGTGCTCCATTGAAGCGGGCTGTTGAACAGTGAGGTGAAACGCTTGGCTCTGTCAGAACACTTAAGCTTCTCACCAGCTTTGTCACTAAATCCTGTGAGAATTATTCAGTTAACCCTGCAAAGTACTAACTCATACATTTTCTATAAACATGTAACACTTTAATGGCAAATTTTATTTTAAGGACAGATATTCCATCACCCATCCACCCACCCACCCATCCCCCCAAGTAACTGAGCTCACGAAGGCGGGAGGGAGTTTGGCCATGGCTGGGCAACACTAGGTGGTGTACTGGGGTGCAGGAGTGCCTGCAGAGGGAGAGAGAAAGGAAGGGAGAACAAAGAATGCGGAGAGTTGCCCTGGCTGGGAGGGTCAGTTGGTTAGAGCACCATCCCATACACCAAAAGGCTGTGGATTCCATTCCTGATTAGGCACACACCCAGGTTAGGGGTGATGCATTCAAGAGGCAACCAATTGATGTTCTCTCTCCTCTCTATCTATCTATCTATCTATCTCTTTCTCTCTCTCTCTCTCTTTCTCAATAAAACATATCCTGGGATGAGGATTTTTTTTTTTTAATGGATGCCCTAGCTGGTTTGGCTCAATGAATAGAGAGTCCACCTGCGGACTGAAAGATCCCAGGTTTAATTCCAGTCAAGGACACATGCCTGGGTTTCGAGCCCAATCCCCAGTAAGATGCATGCAAGAGGCAGCCAATCAATGGTGCCCTCTCATCATTGATATTTCTATCTCTGTCCTCCTCTCCCTTCCTCTGAAAATCAATAAAAATATATTTTTTTAAAAGAATAGAGAGAAAGAAAAAAAGAAAGAGAGAGGGGGGGGGAAGAGAGAGAGAGAGAGAGAGAGAGAGAGAGAGAGAGAGAGAGAGAGAAAGAAAGAAAGAAAGAAAGAAAGAAAGAAAGAAAGAAAGAAAGAAAGAAAGAAAGAAAGAAAGAAAGAGAAAGGGACAAAAGAACAGGGAAGGAAGATGAATAAGCAAATAGTAGACAGACATAGCATTGCTGCTTCTTGACTTCCATGAAGTAGTGAATCTTCTATCAATTCCTCAGGGAGTAACTGAAGGAAGAGTGAAAAAAACAAATATCCCTTAGACCTATCATATTCTGAGTATCTGAGGATGGTCAGGTATGGGCTTGAAAAAAATTCCTCAGATAGTAGATTTGGCCACACAAACCAAACCCCTTCACCGACTAGTGACAAGGGTCTGCAATGGGGAGTCATGCAGAGCATCTACAAACATGTCCCATAGGCCACTGGTGGACACCTCTGGAAGCCCATTAATTCACAGCTGTAAGAGCTGCTGCTACAAAACAAAGAAATCTGTACTCTGGGAGGTGAGTGCATGTGCATGTGTGTGTACATGGGTGTGTGTAGTATGTGTGTGCATGTGTAAATATAGGCTCAATAAATGAATGCAAGCAGAAGAAAGGGTCTTATTTTATCACCTTTTTGTATAATATTTAGTAACTTTGGATAGCTTTTTTATGATTACAAAATTAAATCAATGATTATGAAATTTTGGAAAATACAGAAAATGACCAAAAAAAAGTCACAAACAAGAAATAATCACTGTTAATATTTTTACATATTTCTCTCAAGATTTTTTCTGTATAATGTTTTATAAACTACTGATTCCCATAACATTAGCCACCCTGAACACTGTTGCTTGCCACAAAGTGTCTATTCTTTTGCATTTTTAATACCTTCAAGTATTTCCATCATATAGATTTAAGATTTCTCAATAGTATTCTGTGGATGTAAATGTGGCTTGTTTATATATATTTTTATGTTTGCTTTCAAATATTAATGCTCTAATTCACATCCATGAGAATTTCCTTAGGATAAGTTTTAGGAGGAAAAATTACTAGATCAAAAGATATTATCATTCAAAGTGTTTTGATATGTATTACCAAATTTTTCTACACTCTGTTGTGTGCGCTAACCCCCTCTACAAGGTGTGCTGTTACCAGAACCACTGCCCATACTGGCTATCATGTCTCCTCAATTTTCCATGTTGAGGAATGCAAAATGTGTACATTTTTACTTTTCTTTAATCAATTGTGAGGCGAAACAACGCCCATTCTTTTTGTCATTTTGTATTGCTTTGTTCATCATCTATCAATAGATATTTTATTATTCAGGTATTTATTACTCATTCTTTTCTGAGGGGGATCTTTAATGAGGATGTTCACTGTTTTTGAAATAGTATATTAAGCTGTTTTTTATTGTAATAAGAACATTCAATGAGATCTATATTTTTAACAGTTTTTAAGTGTACAATGCAGTATTGTTAATTATAGGCATATTGGTTAAATATAGCCAATCTCTAGAACTTACTCATTTTGCATAACTGAATCTTACATTTTTAATTTTTTATTCATATGTTGACATACAAAGATTTTGAGTTTTTATGTAGGCAAATGTGGCAATTATGATGGTTTTCATGTTATGGATTATAATTTGAGGCAGGAATCTTATATTTTTTTCAGCTCATAATGATTTCAGGATCTCTTAATGCTTTCAGCATCGCTAGTTAAAGAAACTGTTATTTTTCTACTGGTTTGAAATTTTACTTTGTCATAAATCAAGTTCAGCTTATCCTGAAAGCCTGTTCCTGGTGTTTTTATTCAGCCTGTTAATCTGGTGGTTGGGATTTGGTTCAATCGTGAGCATGCTGTTTTGATTGCCATGGCCCTGTTTTAATATCCAGCTTTTGGGAGTGCTCCTGTACTGAAAACATTTCTGTTTAGACTTCATCTGACTCAATGAGTTTTCCAAGCCAAGCTGCCATGGAGGCTGGTGAGCAGGAAGATGTTTACTTCTCCGCATACCCAGCAGGCAGAAACACCTACAGCTACACGTAGATTAAAATCACATTTCTTCTCTTTTGCTTTCTGATGCTTATGAATCTTTGTATCATTTCCATATCATTGTGTTAGTGGTCCAATGGAAACATAGGGGATTTATTAAATATCAATATGCTCAACATCTTTGAATGTAATTCCTAAATCATATCTCATTTTGAAAACACAAGATGTCATTCAAAACAGTTGGCCAATGGTGAGTAGTTGGTTGTGAGTTGTGGATCACTAATGAGACATTTGTGTGCCCTCTCCTCAGAAAAAAATAGATCTATATGAAGAAAAAATTATCACATGCAATTTCAGCATTTTCTTGGATCATCTGAGGCAAAATTATTACCTCATTTAAAAAAATACTTAGTGCTTTTCCAATGTATTTTAGCCAACTCATCTGTCCTTAGATAAAAGCTTGTGGAAAGAAGGAAACAAAACATCTTCTGGAGTTTGTAAAGCGCTCTGTAAGGGACATGAAAAAACTAAAGCACAAGATGGAGGGGTAGATAACGGTGCGGGGGAGCCAGAGAGTTCTGGCCGAGCTGAGAGCAGGTGTAGACGAGCAGAGACTGGATTCATCGGAGTGAAGGTAAGGAAGCGCTGTGTGAGCCACCAGGACTAGGCTCATCATGACGCCCACGGCACCTGCTGCTGTGGAGCAGGGCGGGGGTGGGAAGGAGAAACATTTTCAGTCCTGGGGCACTCCCAAAAGCTTGATGTTAACCAGGGGAGACCCACAGTGGCCACAGCTTGGGGCAGGGTCCTCTGTTTGTTGAGAACAGCCCTGAGGAGGCAACTGCAGGCCCCTGGGGAGGGGCATGAGGCCCCAGGGCTGAGTGGGAACACCAGGGAGGCTGTGGCTGTCCCCCGCCCCGGCTGCTCCTTCCAGGGCCCGAGCAGGCAGGTGGCACAGTGACCGGATTGACTGCCCCCCAGCATGCCCGCAGAGTACCTGTGAGGATCAGTGACCCGCTCACCTGCACAGGCCCTGCAGGTTTGTTCTGAGGACCTGCTCCTCCTGAGGTTACTGCCTTTCGTGGTCACTGTCCCGTCCCTGCAGCACCTGCAGCCCCAGGGAGCAGCACCTGGGCAGCCCCAGAACCACAAAAGCCTGGAGCAAGTCAAGAGTCCTCTTAAAGCCGTGGTCGGCAAACTGGCTCGCGAGCCACATGTGGCTCTTTGGCCCATGGCTCTTCCACAAAATACCACGGCCTGGGCGAGTCTATTTTAAAGAAGTGGCGTTAGAAGAAGTTTAAGTTTTAAAAAATTGGCTCTCCAAAGAAACTTTAATTGTTGTACTGTTGGTATTTGGCTCTGTGGACTCATGAGTTTGCCAGCCACTGTTAAAGTATCGCAATTCTCAAAGCGCCTCTTGTGGGAGCACTTACTCCTTGACCCTGCTCACAGCGCCAACTGCGGGAGCAACTTCCTCCCTGATCCTGCTCCACCACGCCAACGGCATTAGATGGGGAAGATGTGAGCAGCCATAGGCGGACAGGAGACACTTTCTGCAGACCAAGGAGCCGTGGCTAAGGAGGAGCCATCAGGCAGAACACTTCCTCAAAGGAGCCCCCCCAGCAGCCGGCACCGGCTGGCCAGCAGCACGTCTTTATCCCAGTTCAGACAGAAGAGGCTTCTTGCCAAATGGCGGCATCACTCTCCGGGGGTATAGGAAGGCACGCCTGCGCAGTGCGTACAGCAAAACTGCTGTGCCCCCGCCTTTGCACCTGCGTATGGCAGCTTGTCCTCGAGCACCTGGCAGACTCTGATTCGGGTTCCCACACCTTTCTCCAAGTCATGTTACAAGGATTCAGTGCAAACGCTTCCCCTTAGAGGAAGGATGAATGTCCCAGGTTCACATTCACCTTTCCTCCATCCAGGGAACCAGAGTTTTAAAGCCATAACACCCATCGCCACGGCAAGCTCCGTGCTTAGGGCTGTATTTCGCACTTGGGGTCTTTTCCAATCCGGGGTCCACTCTCAGGGAGCACATGCTGCTTTCAGGTCTGCTCAGTCACAGGCCCTCACTGACAGGTTTGTTCCGGGTCTGGTACACAAGCAGTCATGAAGGACACCTGTAAAATAGCCAAGAAGTAAGTTCTGAACATTTAAAATCGGTAATAAAGCACAACTTAACTGGCTAAAAATAATTTAATCTGCTGTGGCTGCCTTACAGATTTGAAATTGGAAGGAAATTCTTTACAAGTGGCTTTTATAATAACTTGGAACCTGAGCCCCATTCAAACGGACCAGGCTGTGCAGGGTAAAAAGGTAAGAATGCACACGAAAATGCAGAGTGGGGAAGGAATGCATCCCACTCGTCCTGCCTGGAGTGATGTCCCAGTGTGCAGGAAACCGTGGTCCCACTTACACAGTATGAGGGTGATGTTGGCCGTGTAAAAAGAGCTTGGAAACCTTCCCTCCTTCGGAATTTTCTGGAATAGTTTGAGGAAGATATTTGTTAGTTCTCTGAATGTTTGGTAAAATTCACTTGTGAAGCCATCTGGTCCAGGACTTTGGTTTGCTGGGAGTTTTTATTATTATTGTTACTTCTATTTCATTTGTTTTTACTGGTCAATTCAAGTTTTCTGCTTCTTCACTCAGATTTGGAAGATTGCATGTTTCTAGGAATTCGTCCATTTCATCAGGTTGCCTAGCTTGTTGCCATGTAGTTGTTCATCTCCTTATATCACAGAGCTGAGCATGATTTAATCGGATTTGTGGCAAAAGGCCTATGTACATGTTGCTCATGCTTCGACCCCATCACTCTGCTTTTACTTTTCCATTGTTTCCAGGAGGGGCAGGGGCCTTCTTGCTTAGAGTGACTTCCTCAGCAAAACTCTCCTCCCTCAGCCTAGTGGAGTGTCATCCTGAAAAACAAAACCCTACGTTTTGTATTGGCAAGCAAAAATTAGGGTTTTTTTCCTCCTCTACTGACCTAGGAAATTAACAGTTATTAACAGGAAAACACTGTATCCCCAGATAAACCTGTAAGTATGAATTGTATCACCACACCGAAAGCAAGGTTAAGCATGTTGTGAACTGGCCAATGTGAGCCTGCTCATTGGAGCAGCATCTCTCTCACAAGTAAACGATGCACCCACACACCAGGATGGAGAGATGCCCCTGCCCTGAGCCCGGACCTGATTCCCAAGGTTTGTACGGCAGGTTCCCCCAAAGTCACACCCGTGCTGTTAGGACAAGCTCCATTCATCTGGTCTCTCAGCCGCCCTGAACCTGACGCTCAAGCAGCACAGACAGTGTCCACAGTGCTTGGCACTAGTGGGCGCCACCAATCAAGGACCGCGTTCAGCTTCTCTCTGTTTATTGCTACTGAGCTAAGAATTGTGTCCTTTAATTAGTACTTCTGAATCATGCTTAGTGTTTCCTTGTTGATACTTCCCTACTTCATGTCCTTGAAGGAGAGACGTGGCACATGGGTGGGAAGGTAGTTAATGACATGCGCAGATGGATGTGTGGGATAATATAGATCTGGACCATTGCAAATTGAGATGAATAATCATTTCATTTCTTCTGCATGGCTGGTCTAGACATTGTGAAAATAATTACCATATCATTCTTAGCCAAATATTATGATGGTTTTATATAACTATAATAATAAAATATCAAAACATATTAAGAATTCTATGATTTTTATAAAATATACAACAAAACAAACTTCCAAAGGTCTGAAGGAGACCATCACTAGGTCTCAGGAAAAGGTTCTCAGAGGCTGCATGTGAACCTGTTCAGGTGGGGTTGGTTGCCTCTTTCATAGACAGGATAGTGATTGAAGTCAGTCTAGGCAGCAGCAAGTCGGCCTCTCAAACCATTCTCAGACTCCTGAATCCACCAATGTATAGCTTCCTCCCTCTGCCTCACCTGTCCCCTCCCTCTCCAGCTGGTTATGGCCAGGCACCCACCTGTCATCAAGAAACCATCCTCCTAGCAACACGGTGCACAGCACTTGCACAGAAGCACGGTTATCAAATAGTTAAGAGGTTTACACGCTGTCCTGGCAGGAAGGTTGGCTCATGGATGTAAGAGTCAATGTCACTTGATGAAGAGAGTCGCTGGCGCAGATCCTAGTCTACATTTCTAATCCCATTTCTGTGTCTCCCTGGAGAAGACAGGTGACTTACTGAGCCCACTGCCCACGCTTCTGGACTCCAAGGCTCCTCTTCTTCCTGTGGCCCTCAGAGCCCTGAAACTCCAGTAGCCATTGGCTCCTCAAGCCAGTTATAGCCCATTCCACCTAATTCCTCACCCACACCCTCAGATTCCAACCGTACTCATCCACATCCCCATCCCCATCCCCATCTTCATCCCCATCCCCATCCCCATCACATTCCATCCCCATCCCCATCCCCATCCCCATCCCATCCCCATCCCCATCCCCATCCCATCCCCATCCCCATCCCCATCCCCATCCCATCCCCATCCCCATCCCCATCCCCATCCCATCCCCATCCCCATCACATTCCATCCCCATCCCATCTCCATCCCCATCACATTCCATCCCCATCCCCATCCCCATCCCCATCCCCATTCCATCCCCATCCCCATCCCCATCCCAATCCCCATTCCATCCCCATCCCCATCCCCATCACATTCCATCCCCATCCCCATCCCCATTCCATCCCCATCCCCATCCCCATCCCCATTCCATCCCCATCCCCATCCCCATCCCCATCCCCATCCCCATCCCCAGCACATTCCATCCTCATCCTGAGCACATTCCATCCTCACCACCAGAGATTAGTTTCCCAAAATGCAAAGCTCCATCTCCTGGCAAAGCTGTACCCTCTCCATCCCTCCCATGGCCTCCCCTAGGGTCTCAACACCCACTGGGAAAAAGAGGACTTGAAAACTCCCTGGCTGAACTTGATCTAGGAAAACTCTAGCCTGCAGGTGAAGCATTCTACTTCACTCTGTTCCTCGTGATCAGTTTTATAGCTTTCCACTCTCTGTCCTCAATAGTCTACATTTGTTTATAGCATGGGAGCCAGTCCTGACACAAATGTCTCACAGAGAAAGAATATGTGACAGAAGCTGCCACTTATTCAGTCTGTATTTGTCCATTCATCCCCCTGTGGCTTAGCCATCCCTCAAAATCCTTCCTGACATTGGAAATCACAGTCTGAGTGCCCTGGACATGTGAACAAACATAAAACTAAAATCCAAATACAGGAATAAACAGATTAGCCCTTGGCTGGTTTTCTGTACCAGCATATTATAAACTTTTCCTTATCAACTTATTTTCCTATAATAACTTAATATAAATGTCCCCTCTTTAATTCCCAACTTGGTAGCAAGCCTTCCCCTCAGGTTTAGCATAGATACCTTGGCTGTAGGATCCTGTGGCCGTATGTCCCTTTGCCAGATTAAGCCCTCAACAAATACTTCTGTGTGTTGAGATAAAACTCTATGATGTGACTATTCCACTAGTAAATGGAGAGTGAGACATAGATAAACAATAATAAAATAACAATAAACAATAAAAAAATGTTTTATAGAGAAAACTAACAAGACTAATGGAACAGACTAGCAGCCACAGTGGATGAAGACAGGTGGGGAGGACACATGTTAGCCTGCATGGTGAGGGGAGGTCTCTCCTAGGAGCTGACGTAGAACAGAAGGCCTCAGTGTGAGGACAGCCATGCAAATATGCAGAAGATCAATTATCAAGGTCCAGGGAGGCCCCGGGAGGCATGAGTGAGTCCTTTTCCAGGACACCGAGGCACTGTGGGTGAGAAGGAAGGTGGGAGACACTGGGTGGACAGGGAGGCAGGGGGCTGGTAGAGAACTGTAGGGACACTGTGGGAACAGGGTGGCAGGGGGCAGGTAGGAGACTGTAGGGACACTGGATGGACAGGGAGGCAGTTAGGAGACTATAGGGACACTGGATGGACAAAGGAGACAGGGACAGTTAGGAGATTACTAAAATATTCCAGGACAAACGACAATGGAGGGATTCCAGCCAGATCTGTGGAGATGGCAGGAAGTAACCAGACTCTGAGACTCTTCTAGAGGAAGAGCTGAGAGCAGTCCCCAGGGGATTACATTTAAAGGTGGGGAAATAAGAGGCCTTGAGAATCATCAGATTTTAGTCCAAGCAGGCAGACAGATGGTAGAGCATTCGCTGACATGAGGAAAAGCATGTTGGGGGATGGAGCAAAATCAACTGCTCAGTTCTAGACATACCAGGTGTTACAATGAGACAGCTAGAGGCTGTAGGGAGAACAACTGTGAGCTGAGAAGAAAGTCAGTGAAAATGAGCTTGCTATTTGCCTGCTGTCTCTGCACTAAGACCACCTTCTACAATAGAATTTTCTGTAAATTACATTTCCCATAACCTCGGTCTGCGGCCTCCTGTCCAGGTTTTGTTTTAAGAGAAATATAAAGAAGGAGAGAGACATACTGTGTTTTCCAGTTGCTGCCAGTCATCGTTCTAGCAGATGGAAGCCTCCAGCCTTGAGCTTCTTCAGCAGGGGAACCATCACTCTGCCGCACACTCTGAGGGACCAGAGGCAGCCAGGCCTCTCCCTCTAAGAGCCAGAATACTGGCAACTCACCTAACCAACCATCCATTCTCCAGCCAGCCAGCCAGCCAGCCAGCCATTCATCTACCCATCCATCCATCCATCCATCCATCCACCCACCCACCCATCCACCCACCCATCTACCCACCCATCCCTCCATCTATCCATCCACCCACCCAGCCAGCCAGCCAGCCAGCCATCCACCCACCCATCCATCATCCATCGAAGTACCAGCTTGGCCCTACCATCTCAGCGCTCTGAGAAGCTGCTAGGCTCAGGCATACACTGGGCCATGCCTCTTCCTCAAAGGCCAGGGCATCAGCCCTGCAAGGACTCACCCCCAAGCTCTGGGTTTCCTATTTTCTAAGAGTGATTATTCCTTCCTATATTTACAAATTCCTGGGGTACCTCAGCTCCTCCTGTTCACTCTTTAAGTCTTATGCTTATGCACAATTCCTGAATTACATCCTATCTCTGAAATTCCAGATGTGGTTTCTGTTTTACTGACTAGACCCTGACTGACAGATAGATACATAGATAGACACATAGATAGATGAAGGATGGATGGAAAGAAAGAGAGAGAGAGAGAGGAAGACAGTAGATAAATAAACATTGTTTTCCTTTCTTTTAACAATGGTGGACTGCTATCTCTGAACTGACTGCTTAAATTGATCAGAAGTAAGGTCTTAGATTACTCCTCTAAGATTACTAACCAATAAAAATACTAACGACAAATTGTCTGTATTACTTACCCACATCTCTTTGATCTATTTTTCTTGTTCCTCAGTGAGTGTATATGAAGATAGTTTACCACTTAAACCAAAGTTTCTCTCCCATTTTGTCTGCACCCTATTGCATACTAAGTAGAAGGGGTGGGGCTCTCTCAGGGAATTAATTAAAAGTGTCTTAGTGATATCATTTACCACAGGAAAAATAAAATACATGTTTATGACTTCCAGAAGTTTCCCATATTTATCACTGGAAAACCAGGAATGACAGATCTGAGAGGAAATAATATTTGGCACATTTATGTATCCTTCAAATTCCAATTAAAAAGTGATACAATCATCATTAGTATACACAAAATTTAGAAGCTACATAAACACACAGCACATGCCCAAGCAGATGGTATAAAGAACGCACAATTGAAATATGAATAATAAGTTTAAACTAGGTTTTTCAGGTTATAATTACTGAAGCAATCCTCCACGGGATTTTTACTTAGTTTTTGTTTGTTTTCTTTGTTTTTTACAACTGATTTACATATACACATCAACACATAAAAATGGAAGTAGGTATTCTTATATGACACTGCTTTTCATTACTTGCATTCTCTGCCTGACAGGATTTGACCCAAATAACTCTATGTAGAATCATCATATGCTCAAGGTTTCAAAAATTATCACCATTCCTCTCCTTTTTTGACGAGGGATTGAAGGCCTAGCAGTTTGCAAGCTTCATCAATTAGGGGAGAAACAGGTGTTCCAAACATTAGTGCTGCAAAAGGTATCTTCACCAGTACCACCTGCAGCCCCGGGAGTGATGTTATTTTCCAGTAAGCAAACATTTTTCAATCAGTCCCCCATTGGCTCTCACCTCTGTCAGCTTATAATGAGCATGAGCAGTTTGCTTCGGGCCCAGTACATTCTGTTAGAAATGGCATGTCCCTTGTTCCTGGGCAACCGCCCCTGTGCCTGGGCAACCTTTCCTGTTCCCTCCCCTGTGCCCGCCCAACCTCCCCTGTTCCCTCCCCTGTTCCCTCCCCTGTTCCCTCCCCTGTTCCCTCCCCTGTGCCCACCCAACCTCCCCTGTTCCCTCCCCTGTTCCCTCCCCTGTGCCCGCCCAACCTCCCCTGTTCCCTCCCCTGTTCCCTCCCCTGTTCCCTCCCCTGTGCCCGCCCAACCTCCCCTGTTCCCTCCCCTGTTCCCTCCCCTGTGCCCGCCCAACCTCCCCTGTTCCCTCCCCTGTGCCCTCCCCTTTTGCCTGGAGAAGCACTTAGACCTCTGCATGTTTTGAATGGTCTTTCCCATATGGCCATGGTCAGAACCATCTTTCTTCTGCTTTGGCAGCTCTGGGTGATAAGCTGAGCCTGTTCTGAATTACAGCATGCTGGTGGAGACCCCTCAAAGTGTTCTCAAATATAATTCATTTCCTTTGGAGATAGGGATTATCAGTTCTTCTAAAGTGTGATTTAATTATGCTCTTACATAGAATGTCATCATCCTAGTACACTTGACATTTTTAATGCACGTTCTATTCCTGTCATCTATATCAATGACAAATGACAGAATAAAGGCCTAGTTAAAAATTATATCATCCGAGACATTTTCTATAATTATGGGCAATTAGAGTTTGTAAAACATTTAAATGAATCTAGCTTTTCTAAAAGCCCAGGAAGCTCCTAAGGAATCTAAAGGAGTGCTAATACCCACCTATCGATCAGAGGCCTGGGGAGGGGAACTGCCACTGGGCAGAGTCCTGGCACCATCACCACCTCGCCTTTGACCTTGGACAAGCATCTCATTGTCCTCTAGGCCAGTGTTTTTCAACCTTTTTTGGGCAAAGGCACACTTGTTTCATGAAAAAAATCACGAGGCACACCACCATTAGAAAATGTTAAAAAATTTAACTCTGTGCCTATATTGACTATATATAAAGTAATTCTCTTGAATAGAAATCAAATAAACACAAAGAAAGTATTTTATAATTACTTTATTATGAAATATTAAGTAAACAAAATAGTGAAAAATTATAAAATTCTTGTCTTGTCTGCACCTACAGCACACCAGGCAACATCTCGCGGCACACTAGTGTGCCGCGGAACAGCGGTTGAAAAACGCTGCTCTAGGCTGTTTCCTTATCGTAAGCCTGGAGGGCTTTCTAAGATGCTTTTAAGCCACAAACTCATAAAATCTTAATACTTACAGGTAGCCATATGTCCAGAACTTGCTAGATGCTAAGGGGGATCTAGACATGGTACTTATCTTGAGTTGTTTACAGTCTAGTTTAGTAAGAAGTAGGAAAAACAGCCTGGCTGGTGTGGCTCAGTGGCTGAATGTCAACCCATGGACCAGGAGGTCACAGTTTGGTTCCCAGTCTGTGGACTCAATCCCCAGTAGGGGGCATGCTCTCTCGTCATTGATGTTTCTGTCTCTCCCTTCCTCTCTGAAATCAATAAAAACAGTTTTTAAAAAAGAAAGAAAGAAAGAAATTGGAAACACATAAAGAGTGTAAGAAAAGGCAGCTAATAAACTACCAGGGTGTTTACTTGAGAACGTGTGTCCATTAAACAGTATAGCAAGTCTCTTCACCTTATCAGTATAGCAAGTCTCTTCACCGCTTATTTCTAGAAAACCTCCCACCAGATGAAATTACATCCAATTCAATACACAGTTACTGGACGTGTCCTACAGAACTAGTCAGCAGCTTATTTCAACACAGGGTGTCCCATTCTGGCTTCATTTCGCCACTGTCTGTTCTTCAGCTAAAGGTCGCATCCCCGAGCTCTTGGCACGGTTTGCAGTGCTGGGCCCCTCCACCCAGGAAGTAGGTCAGTGCTGCTGCCAGCAAGGAGCGGTGCAGGGAGGGCTCCAGCGCCTGGCTCCAAGCTTAAAGCCCCCTGCCCATCGCCTCTGTCCCAACACAGGGGTTCGCTCCCTCCCAAGGTGCTTCCTGCACCACCTCTCTGTCCCTCCTGCCCCTCCCCCCACCACAGGCCTGGAGAAGCTGTGAATGCAGGGTGCCAGGGGTAGGTGACGGCTCCCTGCACTGACCCAGGCAGATTGCATCCCAAAGGAGACTTTTCCACAATCAAATGGCATATTTCCCCTCCCTTACAAAATCCAAACTGAATTCCTACCTTCAGGGTTGCCATGAGAAACAAATGAGATAAAGCCTGTGCCCTGTACAGAGTAAGTGCTCAGCACTGTGTGCGCCAGGCCCTTTATGTTCTGTGCCTGATACTTTGGCACCCGAGGCTGGGCTGACCTGGGGTGAGCTAATTCCTGGTGATAGCAAACAGCTACCAGCGATTTCATCTTTCATGGCAGATCAGTCAGAGCAGAGGCCACACACCCGACCCTTTCCTGTCAGCCTCTCTTCTTCAGGCCTCCCTCCACCAGCCCTAATTGCCCAGCAGCCAGATACTACACAACAGGAAACAACCCCCTCCTCCCCCGCCATCCTCCCCGCCAGGCCTGCTGAAAGGCTCCTGCCCATATTCCCCTCCCTCCCTCTGCCTTCCCACCCACCTGGGTGCTTCTCCCTGTGGCCCTATTCTGGGCCACGCCTCCTGTCTTCTGCCTTTCTGGGGATCTGGGAGCATAATAAACTTTCTCCCCATGACAGTCACCTCCCTGTCTGCAGGGCTGGCCTCAGACCTGAGTAAAACAAACCCCAGCTGCCTGTAAAGTATTCTCTTTTCTCACCCTCCCCAAGGAATGCTCACCCATCCTCAGACTCCAGCTCCCTGCCCATCACCACATCCCTGACTCTCGGGTTCTCTCAGGCCTGATGAACTGACAGCTGGCTTTTCTTTCCCTGTGGCCTGGCTAGCTCCATCCCTCTGTCAGGACATGCATTCAGGCTTGGGTAGAGTTCCCCATTTTGCAAACGGTTTTGCCATATCTCAGGTCCCTTCCCTCCTTGATCTGGTCCTGGCCCACCTTCTAGCATTTTCCCTATGTTGTTTTTCATTTCTTAGAAGAAACAAAACTTGATCTTGATCTCTAGTCTATAATCTTCATCTGCGTAGATACTTCAGACCCCTCATCTTACCAACTCTACACCTCGCCACACCCCAAAAAGGAAAAGGCAGAATTGTGTTAAGAATGAGAACAAGGGATTCAGAAATATTTGATTCTTAAAGTGAGCTCACAGCATCTGCAACTCTCTCCAAGACTCAATTTTTCACTTGGAAAGTGGAGACAATAATAGTTCCTATATCATACAGTGGTTATCAAGATTCTGTGAGATAATATATGTAAATTGCCTAATATGGATATGGCCTAAAAATGGTAGCAATTATTGCTGCAATTTTAACTGTGGTTGTTACGATGATAATGTCAGTAGCAGTGGTTAATGCAGAGATTATGTTACAATTTCTAAAAATAAACTTTGAGAGCACCTTTAAAATACCCATATCTGTCACTCTTGAAAAGTATGGCTCAAAAAATTGGTTTTAGGGATCCAAGATGGCTGCGCCCAGGTGAACACCTAGCCGCAGCCACACACAACAATTTAAATAAAAAACAACTAAATATAAAATGGACATTGCCCAGAACTACAGGAAGGTTGACTGACTGGAAATTCTACAGCGAGAAGCAAGGAGAAAACCAGGAGGCACGGAGGAGCTGGAAAAGCCCAAGGTACTGAGACAAGGCGCGGAGAGGACAGAGCCGGAGAGGAGGGAGGCCGAGTGCCTGGCGGGCATTCCCAAGCGAAAAGGAGATAAAACTCCGACTGTGCTGGGCCCCCGACTGCTCTGAACCCCAGTTCTAGGCCAGACCCCAGGGACTCAGGCTCAGCCATAGGGATCGGGGCTGTAAGGCGGAACCCCAGGGAGCGGCGAAAGGAGGTCCCGGAGGCGCGCACACTGCACGCAGAGAAGGGACGGTCGGCTGTGCCGCGGGATTGCCCTGATGGGAAGGAGACTGGGGCTCCAGACTGCTCTGAACGCCACCTCCAACTCCACTTCCAACTGAACTGAACCCCAATACTGGGCTCATTGTGGGAGAGCATAGACTGTTTGGCAGCAGGCGAAAATCGAGGGCACCTTTCTCTCAGAGGCGCCGGCAGTGAGCACTGAAGGACCCGCATAGGGCGGGGCTGACGGAAACCAAAGCTGCAGGCTCCACCCTGAAACCCCGTCCCATCTGTAACTGCGAAATGCGACAACAAAATAGATCACAAACGAAAGAAATGGAGGACAAAAAGCGTCTGGATATAGAGTTCAAATCTAGGCTTATAAAGTTTTTTAAGAATTTCCTAGAAAAGATGGATAAGACCTATGAGGATATGAAAAGAGATCAACTAGAATTAATAAGGAGTCATCAAGAAATGATAAAGGATCAACAAGAAATGATAAGGGATCAACAAGAAATAAAAAATACATTCTCTGAAATAAAAAATATTATACAGAGTCCTAAAAACAGAATGGAAGATCGTAAGAATCAAGTCAAAGATTTGGAACATACAGATCCAGAAGACACTCCTCCACAGAAGCTAGAAGGCAAGAGAATCCAGAAAGTTGAAGATAATGTAAGAAACCTCTGGGACAACTTCAAGCGAACCAACATCAGAATTATGGGGGTCCCAGAAGATGAGAGAGAGCAAGATATCGAAAACATACTGAAAGAAATAGTGACAGAAAACTTCCCCCACCTGGTGAAAAAATTAGACTTACAAGTCCAGAAAGTGCACAGAACTCCAAACAAAAGGAATCCAAAAAAGACCACACCAAGACACATCATACTTAAAATTCCAAAAGCAAAAGACAAGGAGAGAATATTAAAAGAAGCAAGAGCAAAGAAGGTAGTCAACTATAAAGGAGCACCTGTACGATTGTCAGCTGACTTCTCAACAGAAACCATGCAGGCCAGAAGGGAATGGCAAGAAATATTCAAGGTGATGAATAGTAAGAACCTACAGCCAAAGATAATCTATCCAGCAAAGCTATCACTCAGAATCGAAGGTCAGATAAAGAGCTTCACTAATAAAAAAAAAAGCTAAAGGAGTTCATCAACACCAAACCAGAATTATATGAATTGCTGAAGGGGGTTCTTTCAGAAGAGAAAGTAAACAAAGATAAAAATTATGAACAACAAATACGTAACTATCAACAAGTGAATCTAAAAACCAAGGAAATTAAAAAAAAAATCTGATGAACAATAGTAACTGTTGAATATAATAGAATCAGAGGTATGGAAGGGGAGTGAACTGACGATTCTTGGGGAAAAGGGGAGAAGGGGGGGTGGGAAGAGACTGAACATAAACTGTGCACCTATGGATGAGGACATTGGGGAGTGGGGAAAGGGCAGAGGGTGGGGTGGGAACCTGGTGGAGGAGAGCAATGGTGGGGGGAAAAAAGGAACATTTGTAATAATATGAACAATAAAAACTTATTTAAAAAATTGGTTTTAAAATAATGCGTTTTTTATAACTACACATGTCTTCAAAGACAAATCCAACTATTTAAATATTTATGATATAGAGGTCATTATTACTGAATCAAACTTTTTTTTTAAGAAATAAGCATCCGTTCATTGGGTGTATGTGATGAGTGTGCATTTGCTTAAAACATGTTTACCTATAAATATATAAAGATAAAGAACTAAATATTAAGCATTTGTGTGGCTCTGCACAGGTTCATTTTTCTCTTGCACTACCATTGGATACTTACAAAACTCTAGTGATAGGAACATAAAAAGAGTGACAAGGGCATAAGCATCATTATCACCAATGTACACATGAAGAAACTGAGGAAGGGAAAAGTAATTAAAATGAGTCGCATGCATAACTTCCTATATAAATGTTTTTCACAATAACCCTGAGTACTCCACTGAAATGAGTCATCAAGGCACTCAATTTTTCCAAATTATCAACTTCATTTGTCAATTTTTTGTCTTTGTGTTACTAAAACATTTGAAAAAGTCAATCGCTTCCCCCTTCTTGAAATATTTTCTTCCCTTAGCTTTTTGGACACTGGATTATGTGGTTTTTGTCCCCACTTAACTACTGGCTCTTAGTCTTGGTTTCCTGGATGCACCTTCTCCTATTCTTGACATTAAAATTAAAGAGTCACTCAGGTCTTCTTTTCTCTTTCTGTAACGACCTGCTATATGACCTCCTGCTGTCCTATAGACTTAAACACCATTCAGGTGTTAGTGATGGTAGCCCCAGCCTGGAACCTCATCAGCTCCAGTCTTGGATATTTACCACTTACAGCACGTCTCCATGAATGTCTACAGACAACTCAATACTTAGCTTACCCAAAGCAAATACATTCATTTGTGACCCAAACTCTAGTGCAATCCCTTCCCTCAGTGTTCACAAATCTAACATGTCTCCTATCACCCAGCCAAAGTCCAAAATAGATTCCCCATTTCCCCCTAACTTCACAGAGCCAATCCTTCTGAAAAATCTTTCCCGCTCAAGCCACAAAACAGATCTCCAATCTACTTCTTAATTCTACAGCGGCCTCTAGTTCAAGGTTCCTTCCTTACTTGGATACAGAAACAGCTTTCTAACTGGCATCCCAAATTCGGTTTTTGTTCTCCTATATTCCCTTCCCTGGGAAATACCTACAGTAGCTGTTCTCAAACATCCATAAACTGTATCTCTCATCTGTTTTAACTCCAACACAAAGTTTTGCATTATTGGTAGAATAAAACTGAGCACATTATCATGGCCCACCCCCCCAAAAAAAAAAAAAAATCTGTTTCCTGCCTCTTTCTGATCATTTCTGAAACCCTCCTTTTGATGTTCTGATCACACTGCACACTTTTCTATGCTCCTCAATCTTGTCAAGATTCTTCCTACCTCAGGACTATTTTTTTTTTTTTTTTTTACAGTCTCTCCCTACCCGGAATGTTACCCCCCATATTTTCAAATGATTGGGGCCCTGTTATCATTCAGGTCTTTGATCAAATACTAGTAAGAGCTTGATGAATGTGGCTGAGTCATTGGAATGGATGAGTGAATGAAATGTGGCCTCCTCAGAGAGAACCTCCCAGCACTGGAAATATACCTACCTAAGAGATCATCTTATCACTCTCAGTAGCACCAGGTTCCTTGTTTGCTCACAGGATCTGTCATTCTCTGGAACCACGCATTTTCAGCCTGTTGACTAGTGCAGTGTTTCTCAACCTTCTCTCATGATGAGAATCACCTGGTGGAATTGTTAAAACACAGATTCCTGAATCCCAACTAAGAAGTGCTAAACTAGAATGTTTGGGAACATATAGGTAAAATTGTATACTTAACTAGTGCTCTAAGACAGATTTTATATACAGAGCACTAAGTTAGGTATGCAATTTTATCTATATGTTCTCAAAAATTCTAGTTTAGCACTTCTTAGTTGGGATTCAGGAATCTGTGTTTTAACAACTCCACCAGGTGATTCTCATCATGAGAGAAGGTTGGGAAACACTGGACTAGTGTATGCCACAAGAACCTGCAATGGCTGGGATCTCACATGTGTTACACCCCATGAATCCAGGGTCCAGGACATGGCTCATTTAGAGTAAGGTAGCAATGACAGACATTTTGTTGAATGAATAGTGAATGAATAAAGCAATTAACCCCTGTTTACAGGTAAAGAAAATGAGGCTCAGAGAAGATAAAATTTCCAAGGTCATACAGATTAGCAGCTAAACAAGGATTCCAAGTTGGTCCCAAATTCCTTTCTCCTTCCAACCTGCCATGGTAGGTGGTCACCTGATGTTGGGGCAACATGGGTAGACTCATTTCTCCATGCTCTTCCCCACAGAGTAGAACTATAAATTCTGGAAATAATATGAAGGCAATCCAACAAAAACTCTGAAAGGTGGGAAGAGGAAGCCAAACTGGTTTGGTATCCCAGGACTGGAAAAATAACACAGGAAGAGGGCAACTTACAAGCTCTCTCTTCCCAGCCCAGGAACGACAGATAGTGAGGGAGGCTCGTCCAGGGGGTGTGGATAGGAAACCACTAGTAATAAACTGCCAGGGAAAGTGCTCTCCTTCCACACAGTGTCTGAGACTCCCATCCTTCACCCAGAGACAAGCGAGCTGAGCAACACCGGCAAGAGGGATCCCACACACCTGCCTGGTCTGGTGGTCCCCATGGGCGGAGGCTCCTCCCCTCCCCCCCAGACACCAGCTCCCCAGCCCCAGCTCCCTTTTGCCACCTGGAGCAGCACCAGCAGGGACCAATAACATCAGCTCCTGATACACCGAGTCAACCAAAGTAACACTGAAAGTGATCTGAAAACCAGGCTGCTCCTGGAACCACAGACCAAAACACCACGCCAGGGCTTCTGTGCTCAATAGCCTGCTTGCTATAAAATGTAAATGGGATGCAGACATTCCCATCATAACAGGGGAAATGTCAGGCACAATCTACAGTTACTCTCAAGCTAAGGATGAAGAGATCACAACTCCAATGAAAGGAGCCAATCAACGGATAAGTCAGATACTGGAATTATCTGACCAGGATTTGAAAACAGCCATCACAAAAATGTTCTAACAATCAATTACAGATTCTCTTCAAACAAACGGGGGAAAAAGAAAAAGAAAATATCAGCCTAAAAGTGGAAATAATGAAAATTACCTAAATAAGAACAATAGGCCAGAAATACATGAGAAAAGGAAGCATAAACTTGGATGATGTCAGCAGTGGAGGTTGACAGCTGTCACTGCACCAGAGGAAACAGCAGTGGAATTTAGTCCCTATGAAAACAGAGAAACAGACTAGAAAGAAAAATGAGCAGAGCCTTGGAGATCTGTGGGACAATGGTAAAAAGACCTGGCACTTCTCCCATCAGAGCCCCGGGCGAGGAGGAAGAGAGTGAAACAGGGATCACCTGTCCTGATTTTGGGCAAAATACACAAACCTAGAGATCCAAAAAGCTGTGTGCCTTAAACAGGCTAAACCCACAGAAATTCTTCACAGGACTCATCATAATTAAATGTCTAAATACTCAGACAGAAGAAAATCTTGGAAGCAGGCAGAGAGTGTGCACTACTGTTAGAACACTCACGCTCATGACTGTGGGTTTTTACCGGAAGCTGTAGAGGCCAGAAGGAGGTAACTAAATTTCAATATTATGTTTGGGTTTAAAAAAAAAATGCACCAAAATCTTAAGCTGTCACTAAACATGTGGATAGATACGTCTCTTGCCTAGAAGCAAACTAGATCAAGTTTCAGTGGGAGAAGCCACTTTGGGCAAATCAGTGCCTGTGGCTCCAGGGGGCAACTCTGAGTTCTCCTGGCTCTTCCCTGCATGACTTTCTTCTTTAAGGCACAGCCTGCATATTAAGTGGAAAGAAGGCTTCCTCAATTTGAGAAAAACCTATCTAACCATTTCCATCAGAGAGAAACTGAATTGTACTTATATAGATTAGTCAGAATAACAATCTCTAGCTTGGCGTTTCACACATTTTGTAGACATGTGCTCAGTGTTCAATATTGGGCAGAAATCTTAATCTCCATTTTATTATGCATGGCCTTTAATAAAAAAAGGAACAGTCATCCTGGAAATGAATAGTGTTCATTTTTGTAGATATACATCAAATATAGTTTTCAGAATTTCTTATGATTAGAAATCCCACTTAAAGGCTGAAAATACTCAAGACTTAAATGATAGAAAACTAGTAGGAAAGCCAGAGGAAAAAAATAAGATTGCTGATTCTAGCTTCTTTAAAAGTTACTGTAAATATTTGATCTCGGCATTTTATTTTATTTAAACTACGTTTGCTTTACACATACAAATAGTCTTCTGAAATGATTACTAGGCAATGAATATGTTTTTTAAAGACTAAACACAGTTTTTGAAATGTGTAACTTATTCCAGCTTTGCCTGATAGGATACCCCCGATGAAATGTAACTTGAAAATGGATTTTCTTATCATCCATGAAAAAGCAGACAGTTAATCTAGTTTCAGTTTCTTTATCTCCATACCCTGTTAATTGACACCTCCCCTCGCCTAACGCAAAGGCAGCCAGGCCGCCACCAGGGCATGAGAGTCATCTTCGGGCCTCGTCAGGACTGGCTGGCAGCAAGCTGCAGCTTAGCACTGATAGCTGGAAATCTTCTAATCCAAAGCCAGTCAGGATCTGCAGCACTCTGACTGAATATAGTAAGTCTATTATGCTTCATACCTAACTTCAAGAGGATTTAGAATGACAGATAACAAGATTCAAGAGAGCCTAATGCACTTTAATTCTAGCTTTAAAAGTAGCAGATACTGTGATTTTTCCCCCCTGAAATATATTTAAATATAGAAAAGGAGCTTAAGGTAAGTTATACAGATTTATTTTAAATCCTTCTTTATTTTTTATTTATTTAAATAACTTTTACTTTTCAATCACAGTTCACATCAATTTTATATTATTTTCAGATGTACACCTCAATGACTAAACATTTGTACAACTTACTAAGTGATCACCCTGATAAATCTTATATCCATCAGACAATTAATATAATTAATCTAATAATTAATATAATTATTAAAATAGTATTGACTATATTTCTCATAACTATTCTCTAACAACCAATTGGTACTTAATCCCTTCATCTTTTTCACCCATTCCCAACCCCCTATACAGACTTGTTAAAACATATGGTTTACCCATTTACTGTTTATTTAAAGATAATTCCATTTGTCCACTATTCCAGACAAAAGGATGAGCCCAAAGCTCCGAAATCAGAATCCCAAGCCTGAAAGAGTATATATTCAAAATACAGAACATACCCACTGGGATAGAACTAATCATGGCTCTATGGCAGCTAAATGCAAATTATATCCACAAAGAGGTGAGTCCACATGTTTCTGAAATGCCCAATCCTACTTCATTCAATAGCATAAAATTGTGATACTAACAAAATCAGAGTTTAACTGTGATTATAAAATGTATTACATAACACAGGACTCATCTAAATAATGCAGTCTCTGGCATAAAATATCAAACATATATTGAAAATTATACCTCACAGTATACCCCTTGGTGGCAAAATGATATTGATAAGGAAAAACAGGATATAAAATTATATTTCTAATAGCATCCAGATTTTTCACATAGGTCTATTGCTCTTATTTATTATTGCTCTGTGCTCACATATGATTCAAATACATGTATGTAAATAGACATGCAAACCCTGATCATGAGTCACAGCTGAGATTTATCAGTTTTCCTTACTGACCACCTGTCTTATTTTCATTGAGCTTATCTAATACTGCTCCTACCTCTAGGAATTTGATCTACTTCTGGTCAGTTAAGAAGACACACAAGTTACAAGTTACAAGATTGAGAAGACCCCCAGCTTTTGTCCCTCCACAAAGATAAAAAAATATCAGCTATCCAAAACAAAAATATTTCTTGGAAAGCTCTGGAATCCATTTATGAAATATCAGTAGCTCAGTGGAACAATAACAAAAACAACAACAACAAAACACACAAAGAATAACAGCACAAAACGGGAAGGAAAACAATTACATTTTGCTTATGTCATCCTATCCCTCATCCAGTACTTCTCAGCACCAAGAGGGATTACAACCCTACCACCTCCACAAGTGACACACTAAAGGGGCAGACTCAGTGAGCACCAAAGCCCCACTGAAGCAACTCCTGCTCCAGAAGGTCGGCTCCACTATAGTCACAGCTGATCCTTACTACCAGTTGGCCTGGGGGGGGGGGGGGGGGAGGTGGTGTCAATCCTTCCCAGTGATTCCAAATTCAACCAAGTTTCAATTATGAGAGGACAGTGCACACAGCTCACACAGGCAGACATCTGGAGTTCTGAGCTCAGGTGACTGGGGAGGCTGAGCCACTGGGCCCTACAGGACACCTACTATACAAGGCGACTCTACTAAGTCTGGGAGACATAGCAGATCTACCTACTACATAGCAACAAATACAGGGAAGCAGCCAAAATGCAGAGACAAAGAAATGTTTCACGGAGTCAGAACAGGAAAAATTCCCAGAAAAAGAACGAAATGAAATGGAAACAAGAAAACTACCAGATACAGAGTTCAAAACAATGATTATAAGGATGCTCAAGGAACTTAGTAGAACTTCAAGGAACTTAGTAAGAACATAACAAAATAAATAAATAAATAAATAAATAAATAAATAAATAAATAGAACATTCAGAAATAAAGGATACACTAGCTGTAATGAAAAATAATATGCAGGTGATTAACAGTACAGTAGAGGATGCTGAGAATCAAATCAAGAATTTAAAATATAACACCCATCCCATTTGGCTCAGTAGTTGAGCAACCCAAGAATCAAGAGGTCATTGGTTCAATAACCAATCAGGGCACATGCCTGGGTTCTGGATTCGATCCCCAGTAGGGTGCATGCAGGAGGCAGCAGTTGCTGTTTCTCTCTCATCTATGTTTCTCTCTTTATCACTCTCCCTTCCTTTCTCTCTAAAAATCAATAAAAACATATTTTTTTAAAAGAGTTTAGAATGTAAAGAAGCAGAAAACACCCAATCAGAACATCAAAAAGAAAAAAAAAATCCAAAAATATGAAAATAGTATAAGGACCTTATGAGACAACTTTAAGAGTACCAACATGAGCATCATGGCATGCCAGAAGAAGAGAGGGGGCAAGAAATTGGAAAGTTATTTGGAAAAATAATGACAAAAACTTGCCTTACCTGGCAAAAGAAACAGACATACAAGTCCAGGAAAAACAGAGAGTCCCAAACAAGATGAACCTACACCAGGACATACAATAATTAACATGCCAAAAGTTAAAGATGAAGAGAGAATCTTAAAGGCAGCATGAGGCAAGCAGTTAGTTACCCACAAGAGAGCACTCATATGATTGTCAGCTGATTTCTCAACAGAAACTTTTCAGGCCAGAAGGGAAGGGCAAGAAATATTCAAAGTGATAAAAATTAAGGACCTACAACCAAGATTACTCTACCCAATAAAGCCATTATTTAAAATTAAAGCTTCCTAATTCAGAATGACCACACGGACACTTTCTATCACATTGCCCCATTAAATTCTGCTTTGTACACTTACCATGATCTGTTTTAGAGAGGCATTTATTAATTTCTCAATTGATTATCTCTGTCTCCCCATCTGCACGAGTCTAATCAAGATGGGCAAGAACCTATCCTTTGACTCAAGACACTAAGGGGAGAGGGCATGTATAGGAGTGGGGAGGCCAAAGGGGGGATATGGACACATATAATACCTAAATCAATTTTTTTAAATGTTTAAAAAAAAAAAGAACCTGTCCTCTACTGGCACCCCCTGCCATCACAATAGGCTGGTGCAGAACAAGTGCCCCATGAATAACTGTTAACTTAATCAATACCGTAATTATCTTTCAGCAGCAGAGCCTTTTTTTCTTCTCACCCGATGGTCTCTTTCATACATAGAAAATTCAGAGGCAGTTCTCACTTCTAATGTTTTATCTATCACAGCATCTCCCACTGTCAGAGTTGGCCGAGTCATAAAATTTTATTCTTGTTATCATTTTATTTTTGTTGTTGTTGTTAATCCTCACTGAGGATATTTTTTCCATTGATTTTTTTTTTTTTTTTTTTTTTTAGAGAGGATAGAAGAGAGACAGAGAGACTCAGAGAGAGAAGTACATTGACTGGTTGCTTCTTGCACTTGCCCCAACAAGGACCAGGGATTGAACCTGCAACTGAGGTGCATGGACTTGATCAGAATCAAACCTTTAGTCCATGGGCCAACACTCTAACCACTGAGAAAAACCAGCTAGGGCATATTCTTGTTACCATTTTAGTATTTCCTCTCCTAGAGCTGTTTAGGAAATATTTTATCCTGATTAGGGAAGTCATCCACAGTCAATTAATATTAATAAATTGAGATCAAAGTAGAGATAGTAACTTAAGCTAGAAAATTAATAAATAAGAACTCTAATAATGGCATTTTCAGTGTGGGAGACACACATGGTAAAACAACAGTAGAGACAACATATGCAATGAACAGTGACACCACATTTGTGACTCAGAACTGATTAGTAAACTGAATGAACAGTAACTCAAATGCAAAATAATTATGGGAAAGAGAGAAGAAAGGGAAGAGCGGAAAGATATTACAAAAAAAAAAAAAAAGCTATAAATGAAAAAAAATTCACCATGGGCAATTGGTATATATGTAAAAGAACCATAATCTTGTTCCTGTGGTTTCAAAATCATAACCACTCTGAAACACTTCAGAAATACATAGTCTGGGGTCAGAGTCACTGATATTCATAATTCCATGGCTTGAAGTGGGTCCTAGAGTCTATATTTTTAACAACCATCCCATGCTGCTCTGAATTAGTCCCACAACTTGAATTTCATGGATGAGGAAGCAACCATCCACAAAAGTTCTTGATATCCAGCCCAATACCCAGATGAGTGAAATGTGCTGGTGATGAGATTTATAAGGATGCCTGAGTCCCAGGGACATATTTCCCAAAGAGTATATTTCACTGTACGACAATGCCTCATATCAAGCAAGTGCCATTCTATAATTTAAAATTTTGTTTCATTTGGATTCAAAATTTAAAAATCAAGTAGAAGAAATCTATAAGGCCAGTTAGGGAACTATTGCAGAAAGTATGTAAGAAGAAGTGGCCATACCATCATGGTTGGGGTCATGAAGATTGAGCAGAGGACAACTTCAGGAGGCTCCAGTCACATGGACTGCAACATGAATGGTGCACTTGAAATGAAACAATGAAACAAACCTGTGGGCAACCCAGAGCTAGAGAGAGAAAAACAGAGAAACAGGGACATCAAGTAAGAGAGACAGAGAAACAGGGTCGGAGAGAATGGTATATAGCTGAAAGTAAAATGTATTTGTCATAAAATACATATGTTAAATATAAAAGTAAATCATGAGTTTATGTGAAATTGCAGCTGCATACCTGCCATCCTAATATATAAAGAGCCAGGGTCCATCACAACCTAAACGTCTGGATGGACGACCAAACACCAGGCTAGGGTCCCGGCCAGCAAAGCAGAAGTCAGTCCTGGGTTCCAAAGGCCTGTAAAGGAGTCAGTCTTAGGTCCCTGCAGCCTGAGGTGGGAGGAAGCTGTGGACCCTGGCTGCCTGAGATGGGGTGGTGTGAGGGAGCTGTGGGAAAGAAGCCATGCTGCAATCGGACTGGCATCTTGGTCCCTACCCTCTGGCCCACAGGCCCAGTGAACTACAGTCATGCTGTGATGGGACTGGACCCTATAAGGGGTCCTGGATTGTGAGAGTGTGCAGGCTGGGCTGAGAGGCCCCTACCCAAGTGCAGGAATTGTCATGCACCAGACCTCTAGTATCTAATATTACACATTCTTGGGATTATATTCTTTACCTTTTCACTTAAATTTTTAGTATCCTTTACACAAATCATATCTTAAATACTGATCCAGATAGTGGAAATAAATAAGGAAAAAAACTTCCACTCATTAAAATAATTTATGCTTTTTTTAAATAAATTTGCTACATATTTTCTAGTGATTCCTCTAACAGAAAGACATTCTACCATCTTAAATTCTAAAATGGTTAAAAAAAAGAAATAGAAGGTTATTATTACACTAATGAAATAAATCAGTGGTTAAGCAACATAAAATAATAAAATGTTTTAGAAAAAGAATCCTTTAAGTTTTTTCAAAATAGTAGTATTTACCATTAAATCTCTTTGCCAAATTCCAATTATTTTTCTACTTTCCTTGATTTGACAAAGAAACTAATGATATGAATAGCAGTCTCCTTTGGAATAAAATACTTGAGGATCTCATGCAGTGTTCAGAAAGTCAGGGAAAAAAAAGAGAAAAAGTTTGTTACCCTAAATCAGCTAAATTAATTTTGTTTATGATTTCTATGTTGAAAGAGGAGATCCAAATTTAGTACCCACCATGCAGTCTCTGCAGTCCCTAATTTTGTATTTGCAGAAAAAACAATTGGGTTTGCATGCATTGATTTTTTTTTCACTGGAATCTCACATAGTTTATTGTTCATGACTTAATTATTCACAGTTCTAAAACTTTAACAAAACTGAACTCAATTAAGGAAGTTTAAAGTTATTCCAAATCTGCTTTCAACACTTGCAAATAAAAGTAAAAATAAAAAGAATTTAACAGACAAAAGCTAACAAGGGCAAAAGTTATCCTGTGAGGAGCCTCATTAAGATGAAGTCTGGTTGCTCGAAGAGAGATCTCTTGTCACATCACTCCACTGATACAGACAGATAGAGACACACCAGCATCTCCAACAGGACTGATGCTACTAACTCAGCTGGAGGAAGGAAAGGTTCCTTCCTGCCCAGTAACAGCTCAGCCAATGGGAGGTTGCTATAGCTCAGCCAATGAGAAATCGCTATACATGGACCTTTCCGTTTCCTCCAATGGGCTCTTCCTTTACCACAGTCCCTCCTGAGTCCATAACTGGGTGTTCCTCTCTGTTCCCGTGGACTTGCACGTGTTTGGACTTCAGATCGTGTGTCCATTGTGTGTTGTTCCCAAATAAACCCGTTTTACTGGGAAAGTATCTGGCTATTTGTCCAAGGTCAACAGGTTGTTAGTTTAAAGTTTTTCAAAAGCAAATGAAAGGTGATTTATGAACTAAGTGACCAGCAGAAGTCGCTGATGCTCCGGAAAGGGCGCAGGCGTCCCGATCAGCGAGCTGGGGAACCTGATGAAGAAGCAGCTAAGCCCGCTTTATACTGAGCCACGCGCTCCGAGACTGGCCTGGGGTCCCTGTCCAGTGGTACCTTCACCTGAGGCCAGTGGCCTCGGACCAAGCACCCTCGGGACCCGCCTGTCCGGCCAGGACGGCAGCGGGCACATGGTGCCCTCTGTGCACACTCCAACGTGCAGCTGCACACGCAGCCTTTCCCAGGAGAAACCAGAACCAGCTGAGGGCCTCCGCTTGGAGCACAGTTAGGGAGCACAGTGGAGAGGAAGGTGAGAACACCTCTGGTCACCATGGGCACAGGCCCCACTCCCAGCTTCTCCCCAGGAGAGGTGGCAGCGCAGGGAGCGCCCCAGCTCAGCTGCCTCCAGGGGGTCTCCCCAACTCCCAGCTCAAAATGAGAGGGCAGGGCGGGGCTAACTCCTGACTCCATTTTGTACTGTGGGACAGGGCAGGACTAACTCCTGACTCCATCTTGTACTGTATCCTCCATTTTGTATAACTATGTCATTGTGTAACTGGACCCTGGCCCTCACCCAACCAATCAGGGTCAGCCAAAGCAGTGACCTCACCACCACCACCCCTCCCCCAGGGCCCTATAAATCCTTTGTTCTGTAGAAGCCCGGTCTCTTTCCACCTCACTGCTGCGCCGGTGTATGTGAGACTGAGCTCAGGCTAGCTCGAATGAAGGCTCTTTGCTTTTGCATCGGGCTCGGCTCCCTGGTGGTCTTTGGGGATCACAAAATCTTGGCAGAACAGGAAAGTCAAGGGAGCCTGCACTCCCAGCCCCCTCCCCGACAACAGCAAACAAGGAAACAGTTTTTTTATTTGTTTAAAGCATCAACTTTTTATTTATTTTTATTTTTAAGTATATTTTTATGGATTTCAGAGAGGAAGGGAAAGGGAGAGACAGAAACATTGGTGTTGAGAGAGACTCATCCATCAACTGCCTTCTGCAGGCCCCCTACTGGGGACTGAGCCTGCAACCCAGGCATGTGCCCTTGACCAGAATCGAACCTGTGACCCTTCAGTTCACAGGCCAATGCTCTATCCATCGAGCCAAGCCTGCTAGAGTTGTGGTTGGCAAACTGTGGTTTGAGAGCCCCAAGTGGCTCTTTGGCCCCTTGAGTGTGGCTCTTCCACAAAATACCATGCCCTGGGCGAGTCTGTTTTGAAGAAGTGGTTAGAAGTTTAAGTTTAAAAATTTTGGTTCTCAAAGGAAATTTCAATAGTTGTATGGTTGATATTTGGCTCTGTTGACTAATGAGTTTGCCGACCGCTGTGCTAGAGCAAAGAAACAGTTCTTAAGGGGCCTGCGAACCCCCAGGGCTCAGCACTGACAGGCAGGCGAAAGTCTGTGTCTGCCGGTTTCTCCTGGAAGGGGTCAGGCTGCAGCCACGCAATCTGCTGCCAGGGTCTGGCTTTTGATCAACAGCAAGGAGGCTGAAGAGGGCTCCAGAGCCTGGGGAGGCAGCTGCACTGCCTGGGCCCCCCTTCTTCCCCCTTAACAATAAAGGCCAGTCCCGGGGGGGCCCTGGAAGGAGCTGTTCTCACAGCTAGGGCCCCCTGTAAAGCTGCTGCCTGGGAGAGAGGCCCCCAGTCGCCTGGCTGCCCTGGCCAAGAGGCTGGCATTCGTGGGTCCCACAAGACACTGGAGACAAAGAAGCAAGCAGGCAAAACTCCACCTCTGATTTCCCCCTGGAAGGAACCATCAGGCCAGTCCTTCACAGGGCAGACCCTCCGTGTACTTCTGTGTCCTAACCTCCTCTTCTGACAAAGATCGGCTCAGACTGGGTTACAGCGCACCTCAACGACTTCAGCTCATCTTAATCTCCTCTGTAACCAGCCTTTCTCCAGATAGTCACGTGCTGAGATGCCTGGGTTTAGGACTCAGCATGTGAACTATGCGAGAGCCACTCAGCCCATGCCAGCATCTGGCCCTCTCCTACGTTCCTGTCCCACAGACCTGGCATTTCAGCCCCAGTCTGACTACGCCACCCTGTCCTCCACGCATACCCATTCTTGCTTTATCTCTACGAGGATTTTATAATAGACTAACTTGGAGCCCTTAGAGTAGGAGTGTCGAACTCAATCAGAGAAGGGGCCAAAATCTAAAATCCAGCCTAAATCGCGGGCCGAATGGTTTACTGAACAGTCATAAACTGTCATTGTGATGGAAACGCAGCAGAGTGCAGTGATGACAGCGCGGGGCGGGCCACATTGCAAGGCCTGGCGGGACGGATTTGGCCCACGGGCCTTGTGTTTGACACATGTGCCTTAGAGTATGTTGCCCAAAGGTCAGCTTCTGTTGGGGAATAAGTAAGTTGATAAAGTATGCTCTAAAAGCTGATGCCCTGACCGGTTTGGTTCAGTGGATAGAACGTCAGCCTGTGGACTCAAGGGACGCAGGTTCGATTCCGGTCAAGGGCACATACCCAGTAGGGAGTGTGCCGGAGGCAGCTGCACACTCTCTCATCGATATTTTTAATTCTCTTTCCCTCTCCCTTCCTCACTGTAAAAAACAAAAAAAAATCAATAAAACATATTTAAAAGTTGATAAAGGTGTATCAACCAAAACATAACAAAATCATTAGTCCTAGAGTAGAGTTCAGGAAAATATAAATAGTTTATTTTTATCAGTGCTAAGTTGAGACACTAGGAAAACTTCACGTATTCCGAAAGACCAGACCTACACCTGCCAGTGCTCATGTTAAAGCTTTATCCTCAGGAGGCACCTCATTTCTTTACCAACATTTTAAACCAATCACATGGCCCACCACAGCCAAGGAGGCAACTCTTCTGTGTGGCTGGTCGCTGTATCCCAGAGCCCGGAATGAGCATAAAATTATCCAACTCTTATTCGTCCCTGATAAGGTGGTAATGAAACAGCCCTTTGGAAAGTAATTTCCTCAGATAAATTCAAAGCTTTAAACATGTTTATGGAGCTGGTAATTCCAACTTAAGGACATTATTCTAAATACGTAAATCTTTTGCAAAAGGTACTTATTGCTGCACAAAAGTGTTACCCTGCATTAGAAAGTTTACATGTAGTTCTTTTCTTGAAAATGTCATTTATGTTAACATGTCGCAGTCCTTTATGGTATTTTTAAATTTCTCTTTTAAGTTTTACTACAGTAATATCAATAGATACAACGCAGACAAACAAGCACTCTCTGGGGCCCCCGGTCATTTTCAAAGGCGTAATGTCCTGAGCCATAAGAGTTTGAGGATCACTGACAGAAAGTTACTTAGGAATAATGCAGTCCCTACCAGTGGCTCCAGACCAGCAGAGAACACACTTCAGAGGACGTGACTTTCCTAGCTGCTTCGGTCTGTTGCAGGAGCATGGACAGCTACTCAGTTTGTCTGTTTATAGTTCTCATCACTCTTTCAAGATCGTTAAAAGAAGCAAGCAGTGCAGCCTACGTCCCACCCCAGCACTCAGGGACTAACAATCCATGCACTTTACTGAAATAACATTCATGTATTGGGTACCTTCGTGCATCAAGAATTTAATGCAATCAATGTTTGGCAGTGCTGAACAACCTACATTTTCTTTAGATATATATATTGATTTTTTTACAGAGAGGAAGGGAGAGGAATAAAGAGTTAGAAACATCGATGAGAGAGAATCATCGATCAGCTGCCTCTTGCACACCCCCTACTGGGGATGTGCCCGCAACCAAGGTACATGCCCTTGACCGGAATCGATCCTGGGACCTTTCAGTCCGCAGTCCGATGCTCTATCCATTGAGCCAAACTGGTTTCGGCAAACCTGGGACCTTTTAGTCTGCAGGCTGACACTCTATCCACTGAGCCAAACCAGTTTGGGCTATTTTCTTTCTTTTTTTTAAGATTTTTTTTTTTCCCAGAGAGGAAGGGAGAGGGAGAGAGAGAATAGAAACATCAATGATAAAAGAGAATCATTGATCAGCTGCCTCCTGCACACCCTACACAAGGGATCTAGCCCACAACCCGGGCATGTGCCCTGACCAAGAATCAAACCTTGACCTGCTGGTTCACAAATCAACTCTCAACCATCGACCCACGCTGGCTGGGCTAAACCTACATTTTTTTATTATATTGTTCTTTCTCCTACATTGCCATTAAATAATATTTTAAACTAAGCAATTTAAGCACCCCCAAGAAAGGACATCGCCACAAAATATAGGCCAGTATGTATGTATGTATGTGTGTGTGTGTGTGTGTGTGTGTATCCTTTCTCTCTCTCTCTCTCTCTCTCTCTCTCTCTCTCTCTCTCTCTCTCTCTGTCTGTCTCTCTCTCTCTCTCTCACACACACACACACACACACACACACACACACACACACACACATCTTCTTCTTCTTCCCTGAAATGAAAAGAAAAATCACTGTTTTAACTGTTGCTCTCTAGTGGCAAAATACAACAGTGATATGAAAGGTTCTTGCTTCATTTCCATCGACAGTGGGTCAGGGAGCCGCTGGGCTGCCCCCTGCACCTCCTCCTGCCCCTGAACTTGTGCATTCAGTGTCTGTCCTCCCAGTGGCCTGGGGTCAAGTGCCATCACCCCCCCTTACATGGAGGACGCTGGTGCCTGGGCAGAGTCAATAACCACCCCGGTCACACGGCTGTTAGATTACAGGATGCAGCCACGTTTCTGAACGTGCAGACTCTAACCAGCTCTCTGCTCCTGTGCAGTACGTAGCGTCATTAATGTTCTGTGTGCTATGTGGCATGGGATCGCCTGCTTAGCTGTCACGTGGTTTGATAGCCCCAGCAAAGGTGGCAGCTGGATATGCACAGCAGCATAGGGAAATCGAGCTTTATTCATTTACCCACCAGCTGACTTTTCTTTCAAGATAGTTTTAGTTTCTATTGTGTTATGGTTCCTTAAAAGTTTAAACAACAGGTCATGAAACAAATGAAATGATTAGTGGCAGTATTTATGCAGCCAGCTCTTCTCTGAGTTCAGTAAAAAATAATAATAATAATAATAATAACCAATTGGCTCTCTTTTTCTCAGTGCTAACTGAGGCTCCAGAGACTTCAAGCAGGCTAGCGAGCATGGAAGGAAATACCAGCAGAGGCAAGTATAATTGAGCATTTTATAGAACTCTCAGAGAGTTCAGGAAAAGTGCACTTCCCACTTTTTATCTTCCCAGGTTTAATAGAAATCCAACCTATTATGACTGCATAGAAAAAGAAGAAATAAAAGAGAATTATCATTTTTATTTCCACTTAGAAGCTCATCCAAACATTGGAGATGAAAGTGGGTTGAAAGAGACGGGGGAGAGCGGCACTGGCTGCTTTCAACCTCCTGCTCCCACACTGAGGCTGCCCCACGGGCTGTCCCCTCCCGCCCTTAGAGTAAATCTGAAATAGGAAGATTTCCTCCAATTCCCAGGATTCCTGCTTCCTGCTCTGTCTCTCCTATCTTTCCCTCTCCCTTCAGTATCGGTGCCCAGATGAACAACAACAACAAAACACGTACTTAATCATCTTCAGTGGAATATAGTACCAGTGTCTGAAATTACCTATATTTCATTGGTTATTACAAAATCAGATTAGAGGAATGACGTTATAAGGCTGAAACTTTGGGGAAAGTGACTAATGATTAGCAGCTGGGTTTTTAAAATACAAGTCCAGTTTTAGTTGCTACCTTTTTGTATATATTTGTGGGAATATATTTTTTAAACTAAATTTTCTGTAGCAAAGTATGGGTAAATACTATCCTGACTTCATATATGTGCACAGCCACTTTCCCACAAATACGTCATCCATAAAATGTTATAGAAAACACTTTATTTAATGTTTTCATAGCTTATACATATTAGACCCTAAAGGCATATTAGCAAGAGAAGGAACAGAGGCAGGAGCCGAGGAGTCGAGGGAAGGAGAACAACGGAGTGATTAATAGGAAGCGATGCTTTGAAGAGATTTCAGCCTTCCCCCTGGGAGGCCGGGTCCTCAAAGAAGAGCAGGTAAAAGCCCGTGGGCAGAGCTCTCATCCGCTGGAATAACTTTCTGATGTCAGACCACAGTGCAGAGGCATTCGGATAAAATCACAGAAAAGGCATGTGTCACTGAAAGAACTCTGGCAACTGACATGCATGAAACATCGAACATAAAAATAACCTCAGAGAGCATCCTGCCTAAGGAAGGATGGAAGGAAGGAAGGAGGAAAGAGAAGGAGGAAGGAGGGAGAGAGGGAGGGAGGGAAGAGAGGGGAGGGAAGGGAGGGAGGAAGGGAGGGAGGGAGGGAGGGAGGGAGGGAAGGAGGGAGGGAGGGAGGGAGGGAAGAGAGGGGAGGGAGGGGAGGGAGGGAGGGAGGGAGGGGAGGGAGGGAAGGAAGGAGGGAAGAGAGGAGAAGGAAGGGAGGGAGGAAGGAAGGGAGGGAAGGAGGAGAGAAGGAAGAAGGAAGGAAGGAAGGAAAGGAGGGAGGGAGGAAGGGAGGAAAGGAGGGAGGGAGGGAAGGGAGAGAGGGAGGGAGGGAGGAAGGGAAAAAGGGAGGGATGTAAGGGAGGGAGGGAGGGAGGGAGAGAGGGGGAAAGGAAGGAGGGAGGGAATGGGAAGGGAGGGAAAGAGGGAGAGGAGAAGGAGGGAGGATTTATGCTTAAAATGTTAAGATTTGTTTGAGCACAAATATCCAGGTCCTACTGAGTTGATTCTAGAGTCTCCATGCCATCCCCAGGCCAGATGCCCCACAGCCCCACTAGGAATCTCTCTGCCTCAGTGCCTGGGCCCAAAGCCTCTGGTTTTCTAGCTGCTCCTCTGGGTTTGGCAGGCCCCTTGTCCCCAACCAGCCCGCACCTCTGGCAGAGAACATGTCAGAACCACACTGCCTGACACTGCTTTGCGCCCGCGGTGCCTTCCCTGCGGGCTGCTCCGCCCTGTGCATGGGGACTTGGTCTGTCAGTGACCCAGACCCCTGGCAGCTGCTTTCCCTCTGAGCTGGCTAAGGCTGCAAAGGGCGGAGATGGGGGGAGGAAACCAGGCTGTCTTCTGGCGCCCTCCTGCCCCCCACCCCCACCCCCATGGCATCCAGCGCCCTGGCCTCAGCCCAGGCTCCAGGAGCTGCTCCCACTGGCTCCGCCCAGCGCCCACGGAGGTCCTGGCTGCGGCTCAGGCGCCCATGTCGCCCCAGGCTCCCCAGGCACCTAAAAAAATTAAAACATTTCCTCAAAAAATTAAAAATGGACCTCCCATTTGACACAGTGACCCTACTTCCAGGAATATATAAGAAGGAACCTGAAACACTCATTAGAAAGAATATATGCACCGCTATGTTCATAGCAGCACAATTTATAACAGCTAAGATTTGGAAATAGCCTGTGCCCATCAGCAGATGAGTGGATAAAAAAGCTGGTACATCTACACAATGGAATATTATGCAATAATAAAAAAGAAAGAACTATTTGCAACAGCATGGATCGACCTGGAGAGTATTATGTTGAGCAAAATAAGCCAGTCAGAGGAAGTGTCACATGATATCACTCATATGTGAAATCTAATGAACCAAATAAACTGATGGATAAAAATAGACCCAGAGACATAGCAGCATGAGCAGACTGTTGAACCTGAGAGGGAAGGCTGGGGAGGGTGGGTGGGAAGAAATCAACCAATGAACTTGTACGCATGTATGCATAAGCCGTGGACACAGACAGTGGGGTGGCGAAGGCCTGAGGGAGGTGGTACAGGAGAGAGCTGTAATGGATTAATGGAGGAAAGGGAGGATCTATGTAATACTTTCAGTGATAAAGATTTGCAAATAAATAAATAAATCTATATTAATAAAAGGGTAATATGCTAATTAGGCCAGATAGACCTGACATCCTTCCAGACAAAGCCACAGTGGCAGGGGCCACGGCAGAGGCAGTTAGGGGTGATCAGGCAGGCAGGGGAGAGCAGTTTGGGGCGATCAGGATGGCAGGCAGAGGCAGTTAGGGGTGATCAGGCAGGCAGGGGAGAGCAGTTTGGGGCGATCAGGATGGCAGGCAGAGGCAGTTAGGGGTGATCAGGCAGACAGGTGAGCAATTAGGAGCCAGTGGTCCCGGATTTTGAGAGGGATGTCTGACTACACCAGCAGTTGGATGGTCCTAGATTGGAGAAAGTGTAGGCTGGCTGAGGTGCTCTCCCCACCCCCAACCCCTGCATGAATTTCGTGCACCAGACCTCTAATAAATAAATAAATAAATAAATAAATAAATAAATAAGATAATGGGGGTTGTGGGGGAGGAAGACACTCCTTCCTTAGCCACTGATGTGTCCTCTCACCCCCACACTCTGCCCTTTAGACCCCAAAGCCAGAGCCTTACACAAGGTGAAGTTTGCAGAGAAGGAAGAGGATACTGGACCTAAGATGCATTTGGGATGACTTGTCATGCAGCCCAAGACCTCAATCTAATGAGAATAATTGATGAAAATTATTATTTTGTCTATTAGTGTCTCCAATGCTCCCCTACACACACACACACACACACACACTCCCATATCCATTTAGAATAATTACTATTTCACAAAATTGGAAATCTCTCTGACATCTGGCTTTTCATTGATACTGTGTTTGAAACCGGCACACTATACCTAGCATTGGACCAACTACAAGCCAGGAAACTGTAAACATCCACATGCCAAATTTAAGATGATGGATGTAAACTAAAACTACACAGGGAGATTGATTGCTAATTGACTATTTGTCATACAAAATGATTCATTATATTTTTCCTTCAAGTATCAAACATCTCTGGCATATTTAAAATGTGATTTGATTTACCAACACTTGTATTATGCTAGCAAACATTTCTTTCCATGAGAAACAAACATAAACATGAAATATCACTGGGTCTCAGTGTGTTCCAGCCCAGTTTTCTGGAGGTCGCAGTGTCAGCAGCTACGATGGAGGCTGTTGTTATTCAATTCGCACCTGAGGACCAGCATCCGAAGCACCAACCCATCCAGTGGAGCCCAGAGAAGCCCAGGATGCCCTGCGGGTGTTTTCTAGCATCTTTCTCTGGTGCAAGGAGTGGAGGAGAGCACAGCAAGTCAAGCAATTAGGGTATTTTATACCTAAGAGAAAATAACCAGTAAGCAAGAACATTGTTGTGTTCAAATGCTATAATCTTTTGTTGTTGTTGTAACTAAAAATGCAACATTGCTGGAATTTTATCTGCGATGATAATTTAAGCTCCCCTTCAGTATCTTTCCTGCCTGAAAATCCAAGTTCTCCCCCCCCCCCTCCCTCACCTCCCCAGCTCCCAAGGCACATGCTGTTTCACAGGATAATGATCTGTGTGGCTCTGCCTCTCAGGTCCATTTCTCCTAACTCAGGTCTCATGTTCAACCTGGACACTACGAGTCGAGTCGTCTTGCAGAAACAGAATCCAGGAGTCATGGCAGCACCAGCGCCCGCCTCTCTTTGCAACCACAGCCACTTTCAGCTTGCAGTTTTTATTTAAAAGGCTTAATTGGAAGTTTTTATTACTCCCAATTAGGCTTTTTAATTAAAAGGAAAAGTTTAAAGAGGCTGCAGGCAAATACTGCTGAAACCCCTATCAGCATAAAATCAAAGGAAATAAAAACAAAATTACGCTGCTGTCACACACCAGTAACGGGAGCAGCTTTTGAAACTGTTCACCTCTGGGTTTTTGATGTGATGGGCACATTGACAGTGATGGAGTGGACAGGGCTGCGGAAACCAGCCCGTCTCTAATGCAACCATAAAATTCATCAAAATGATACTTAAAAGACTACATTAGCATTCAAGGCAAAAATCTGCCAAAATGCACAGTTGACAATTCAAGTAGTTAGCAATTCTAATTCCCCAACATGGTTCTAGCTCTGCACACTAATGCAGACTCTTAACATCTCTTTAACAAGCATGAGACTCCACATAAACAATGTAGGGAAGTGTTTATTGTTGTAAGATGATTCGCTTTTTAATTCCTTAAAGGATTTTGTCTTCTATGTAAAGCCTAAGCTTGTCAAGTTGTGCACTAGTGAGGTTTTTTCCATTCAAAATGAAATTAGAAGTCGCATCCACTTATATTTTTGGCATCTTTTAAATTCCACATAATGTCTCCCGAGCAAAATAGAGCTTCTCCTAGAAGGGGGAGTTTATCATCAGAGGTAGCAAGAATACAAGCAGGCATTAGATCCATACCAGACCCAATTTCATACCTAATAAACTTGGCTATTTATCCCGAGTTTTATAAATTATACTGAGTCAGAGATGAGAGGTAAAATGGCTCTCATATCAGCTGGGATATTGAAGAAGTTGTTTCTTCGATTTTTAACTCTCCAAATCACAGTAAAGAATGATACCTGCCCCCAACACACACCAAGAAATCTGGAGTAAAAATATACAGATGTCCATGCAGAGAGGGGAGGTGTTAGCACGCCATCGAGGTTGGCAGAACCATCATGGCTTTGGTCCGGTCAGGGAAGTGTTCGTGTCTCGGCAGCTGACATCTTGGCTGACAGATAACAGGTGAATGCAGCTCCTCTGCTTTTCCTAGTGACGATGACCGTGTGCAACCTCATCCATGAAGATATTTGCTAAACTTGTGCGGACTGCAGGGGAAGAGTGGGCATCCCTGCTGTGTCAGTACAGTGCTCCTCTTCTTCTACTCTTGTACTCTACAATCCTGGGTATATCAGGGTTTTATAAGGTATTAATCAATGTATGGCATTGCCTTGCTTTACAAACATCATATGGCTTCTTACTGTGCCTAGAATAAAATCCCCACTCATATGGGCCTATCATATCCTATCAACGCCCTTCTCCACACCCTCCCTTCCCCTCAACCACCTCTTGACTTTCTCTAGCATTCAAGGCAAAAATCTGCCAAAATGCACAGTTGACAATTCAGGTAGTTAGCAATTCTAATTCTCCAGCATGGTTCTAGCTCTGCACACTAATGCAGACTCTTAACGTCTCCACCAGCCACTACGTCCTTTTTCAGTTCTAGGAGCACACACCAGCTCTCTCCGTGTGAAAACATTAGCACCGGCCCTAGTCTGTGCCTAACACGCAGTCCACTGTCCCAGGGGCTGGTCTCTCCTGTGCTGCTCAGTTTACACACAGTATCCATGTGAATGCCTCTTCGGAGAAGGCTTCCCCACCCGACTAAAGGCAGTCCCTCCCAGTTACCTCCACAAGTCTATCACAAGTCTATCACAAGCCACACAGTTAAATGCCCATGACCCTATCACAGCTGTAATTACCATATTTCTGTGTCCATGTGTTCCTTTTTTTAATGTCTTCAACAGAAATGTGTTTCAAGAATACAAGAACCATGAATGTCTTATGTATCAAAACATCATACCACCTTCCCAGCATCTAACCCATGCCTGGCATGTACAAGCCAATCGGTGTTCTTTCCTTTGCTACAAACCTTTTTAACAAACCTTTTTCCCAGCTTAAGGCAATGATTTTCAACCTTTTTCATCTCACAGTACACATACACAAATTACTGAAATTTGCCAGTTTGGCTAAAATATATATATATATAATTTTGATTCATTTACACTGGACTGCTATTGTTGTGTTGGCTGCTGTCATTTTTTTAATTTGACCATCTAAGGTAGGGGTGTCGAACTCAATCAGAGAAGGGGCCAAAATCTAAAATCCAGCCTAAATCGTGGGCCGAATGGTTTACTGAACAGTCATAAACTGTCATTGTGATGGAAACGCAGCGGAGTGCAGTGATGACAGCGCAGGGCGGGCCACATTGCAAGGCCTGTCGGGACGGATTTGGCCCGCGGGCCTTGTGTTTGACACATGTGATCTAAGGGATAAAAAGTCTGTTCCCCTGATTAAATAGTCAGGAATTGCATGTTTTATTTAATTTTTTAATACATTTTTTATTTTAGACAAGCAGGAAGAGGGAGAGAGAGATAGAAACATCAATGATGAGAGAAAATCATTCATTGATTGGCCGCTTCCTGTTGTCCCATACTGGGGATCAAGCCAACAGCCCAGTCATTTGCCCTGACCCGATATTGAACTGTGATCTCCTGGTTCATGGGTCAAAACCTCAACCACTGAGCCATGCCAGCTGGGCCAATTATTGCATGTTTTAAAAAATCTTGAGGCATACAGTTGAAAATCGCTGGTTTAAGATGTTCATGTGACGATTTCAATCACATATGTTGCAAAATGTTACCATATAGGGCTGGTTTGCACCCATAACCTCACAATTACTATTTAATGGGGGTTGGCGCTTAGAATATTAAGATCTACACTCTTAGAAAATGTCAAGACTATAAAACAGTATTGTTAACTATAGTCATCATGCTGTCCGTCACATTTCCAGAATTATTACTCTTAAAACTAGAAGTTTGAATCCTCTGACCAACATTTCCCCATTGCTCCCATCCCTCAGGCCCTGGCCACCACCATTCTACTCTATTTCTATGAGATGGGCCTTTTTTAGATTCCTCATATGAGATCATGCAGAATTTTTCTTCGTCTGGCTTATTTCAATTCCATTGTGCACACAAGTTCCATGAATGTTTCACAAATGGCAAGAATTGCTCTTCCTCACATGGCTGAATAATATTGCATTCATTGATAGACGCACACTTAGGTTGTTTCCATGTCTTGGCTGTTGGAAATTATACTGCAGTGAACATGGAGTGCAGACATCTCTTCAAGGTCCTGTTTCCTTTGGCTATAAACCAAGAAGTGAGATTGCTGGGACATGTAGTAGTTGTATTCATATGGGTTAGATGAGAAATCCACAGTGTTTCCATAGCGACTACACCAACTTACATTCCATAACAGCGTCTGAGGGTTTCCTTTTCTCCACGCCAACATTCATTACCTGTCTTTCTCAAAACAGTCATTCTAACAGATAGGAAGTGACATCTCATTGTGCTTTGATTTGCCTTTCACTGGCCATAGTGATGTTGAACATCTTTTCATGTACTTGTTGGCCTTTTGTATGTCTTCTGTAGAAAATGTTCAGGTACTCTGAAAATGTTTTAATATGAATGGAGTTTTGTTTTTTTACTATTGAAGTCCTTTATATATTTTGGATCTTAATCCTTCATTAAGTAAATGGTTTGCAAACCCTCAGGTACCCTTCTCATATTTTCTGTTATTTCTTTTGCTGTGCAGAAACTTTTTCGTTTGCGTAGACCCGCTAATTAATTTTAGACTCTGTTGCTTGTGCTTCTGATGCCATATTCAGAAATCACAGCTAAGACCAATGTAAAGAAGACATGAGGAACCTAATCTAAAGTACCCAATATTTAGATTTCAGCTCTAACATTTAAGTACTTAATCCATCTTGAGTTAATTTTTAATGTAATCATGATTTCATCTTTAATAATGCTTCCTATTAAATGTTAACATGCAAAATAAGCCTTATTAGACTAATATTTCCATTTTATACCAAAAAGAGAAAAAGAGAGAGAGAGAGAGACAGAGAGAGAGAAAGATGTTTTGAAATCTCTGGACTCCTGGGAAATTTCAACGTTAGTTATACTTAAAATTTGACTTTTGAAACAGGTGTACAAAAATTTTTAAACAATTGGTCAAATAAGATCACAGTTCATTCTACAACAATGCTTGCTTAGAGCTCTACTTAATTATGACAATTTAAGATTCCATAGGCAAGAACAAAAAGTTAAACAATTGTAAGCAAAATGTAGCTCTTTCAATACTGAGAAGATTAAGAAATCAAAGGGCTGCTAAGAAATAGCACAGAAGTAACTTGAATAAAGTATAAAATCTTTACTTTTCTTTTATGATCTCATATTTGGAACATACCTATAATATGAAAAAACTTTGCCTTATCAGAAAAACTAATTTTAAGTTTATGTAAGTATACAATTGGAATTAAAACTTAATTTTAAAACACATAATCAATTCATTCAAAATTATTCAGCTTGATCACACATATAGTTCCTTTCCAAGATTCCTTTTCCACAAACTATATCATTCCACTCTGCAACAGGCTGCTGGGCATCTGTATATGCAAATTAATCCACCATCTTTGTTAGGTTAATTTGAATTCTTACTTCTGATTGGCTGGTGGGCATTATGAAGGAACAGTCAATTTGCATCCTACTCTCTTATTAGTTTAGATGTGTATTTAGTAATATACATAAATATATTTTTCCTTTTTATTGAATTTATTGGGGTGATACTGGTTAACAAAATTATACGTTTCAGGTATACAGTTCTACAACACATCATCTGTACACTGTATTGTATGTTCACCACCCCAAGTCATCACCCTAAGTCAAGTCTTCAACCATCATCAGAGTTACTTTTTTTGGTAGTATAACTTACGGGTCTAATTTCATTCATGTGACTAACCAGTTTTCATAATATTAATTACTGAAGAGATTAAGCTTTTTCCATTGAGCATTTTTGACTCCCTTATCAAATATCAGTTGACTATATATATGTGAGGGTTTATTTCTGGGCTATTAATTCTGTCCCATTATTATATATGTGTATTTTTATAGTAGTTTCACCCAGTTTTGATTACTATAGCTTTGAAATCATCATATGTATGCCTTCAGCTTTGTTGTTTTTTTTTAATATATTTTATTGGTATTTTACAGAGAGGAGGAAGGGAGAGAGATAGAGAGCTAGAAATGTCGATGAGAGAGAAACATCAACCAGCTGCCTCCTGCACACCCCCTTCCTGAGATGTGCCCGCAACCAATGTACATGCCCTTGACCGGAATGGAACCTGGGACCTTTCAGCCTGCAGATCGACGCTCTACCCTGAGCCAAGCCGGTTTGGGCTGTTCTTTTCTTAATTATATTTTTATTGATTTTTAAAGAGAGAGCAGAGGAGAGGGAGAGACCGTGAAAGAGAAATATCAATATGAGAGAGAAACATTTATCGGTTTATGAACCCCCACTGTGGTTCAAGTCCACAATTTCAGTACCTGCCCTGACTGAGAATCAAACCTGCACTTTTTTTTTTTTTTTTTTTTTAACATGAAATTATACTCTAACCCCCTGAGAAACACCAGCCTGGGCTCCAGCTTTGTCCTCCCCCACAGGGCACTGAGCCCATAGCCTGGGCATGTGCCCTGACCTAGAATCAAACCGTGACCTCCTGGTTCATAGGCCAGGCTATTCTTTATTCTCAGAATTGCTTTGGTTACTTAGGGTCTTTTCTGATTCTATATAAATTTAGGATTTTTTTAAATTTTTGTGTAAAATGTCCCTGGAATTTTCATAGAGAATGCATTGAATCTGTAAACCACTTTGGTCAGTATGAAATTTTAACAATATTAATTCTTCCAATCCATGAATGTGGGATATCTTTTCATTTATTTGTATCTTCCACAATTTTTTTCATCAATGGCCAATAGTCTTCAGTGGACAGATATTTCATCTCATGTTTTATTGCTTTTAATATAATTGTAAATAGGATTGTTTAATTTTCTTTTTCAGTTCATTAGTGTAAAGAAATGTATATTAATTTTCTATCCTACAACTCTAGTGAATTTATTTACTAGTCCTAATAATTTTAGGGTGGAGTTTTTAAATTTCTCTAAAGATAAGATCTTGTCATCTGCCAGCAAAAACAATTTTAATTATCACTTTCTGACTTGGATGCCTTTTATTTCTTTTTCTTGCCAGAACATCTGGCTAGGACATCTAGTACTATGTTAAATTGGAGTAGTGATTGTGGACACTCTGTTCTTGATTCAAGTCTTAAAGAAAACACTTTCAACCTCTCACCATTGAGGATGATGTTAGTGGTAGGCTTGTCATAGATAATGTGGTTTTTTATGTTTATGTTTCTTTTATACCCAATTTGTTGAGAGACTTATTATGAAAGATGGTTGTATTTGTCAAATGCATATTCTGCATCTATTGAGATAATCATATCATTTTTGGTTTTTATTCTATTAGTGAGGTGTACCACATTCATTGATTTGCTTATGTTGAACCATCCTTATATTCCAGGGATAAAACCCATTTTATTTATCATAGTGTATGATTCTTTTAATGTCCTGTTAAATTTAGTTTGCTAGGATTTTGTTGACAATGTTTGCCTCTATCAAAAGTATTAGCCTGTAGTTTTTTTCAAGTGTCCTTACTGGTCTTGGTATCAGGGCAATGTTGGCTTCTCAAAGTAAGTTAGGAATGTTTTCTCTTCAGTTTTGGCGAAGAGCTTGAGAATGTTTGGCACTAATTCTTCTTTAAGTGTTAAGCTGAATTTACATGTGAAGCCATCAGGTCTGAATATTTTCTTTATTGGGAGGTTTTTAATTACTGATTCAATCTCCTTATTCAATATTGGTCTGTTCAGATTTTCTTTTTCTTCATAATTCAGTATTAGTAGCTTGTATGTTTTGGAATTTTCCTATTTCTTCTAGGTTATCCAATTTGTTGGTAAAATAATTTTTCATAATAGTCTCATGATCCTTGTATTGATTGTAATGTCTCTCTTCATTTCTAATTCTATTTGAATCTTCTCTCTTTTTAGTCTAGTTAAATATTTGTCAATTTTGTTTTATCTTTTTAAAAAAAAAAAAATCAGCTCTTGGTTTCTTTGAGCTTTTTAATTGTTTTTCCAGTCTCTATTTTTTTTTAATACTCTGATCTGTGTTGTTTCCTTAATTCAGCTAACTTTTAGCTTAGTTTGTTGTTGTTCTTCTAGTTCACTGAGGTGTAAAGTTAGATAATTTTTTTCATTAATGTAGGTGTTCATCACTACATTAGAATTACTTTTGATGAATCTGATAAGTTTTATATTGTTTTGCATTTTTATTTCAATATATTTTTTAAATTTCATCTTTGATCCAATTTTTCTTAGTGGTTGTTGTTGTTCAGGAGTATACTGTTTAACTTCCAATTTTTTGCAAATTGTACAGCTTTCCTCCTATTATAGATTTCTAGTTTTATATCTTTGGGGTCAGTTACTGGATAATCATTGTGTTCTTTTGGGAGTGTCACATTGCCTTGATTTTTGATGTTTCTGCTGGTTCTGAATCTCTGTCCACACATTTGAAATAGCAGTCATCTCTTCCAGTCTTTATCACTGACTTCAAGAGATAAATGCCTTCTGGCATCTCTGTAGGGTAATCTAAGACTTCCTCAGACCTTCTATGGGTACAAATGCTATTATTGTCTTAATTTTCTATACTTGCAACAAATAACCATAAATGTATTGGGTTAAAACAACCCAAATTTATTATCTTACAGTTCTTAAGGGTCAGAAGTCTGACATGGGTATCACTGGGCTAGAATAAGACGCTTGCAATACCCAATTCCTTCCTGTTATGGTCTCAATATTTGTGTCCTCCCAAAATGCAGATGGAAATCCTAATGCCCACTTTGGTGAAATTAGAAGATGGGGCCTTTGGAAGATGCTGAAATCATATAGGTGGAGCCCTCATAAATAGGATTAGTGTTTCTACAAAAGTTCCTTACACACTTCTGCCCTATGAAGGTACAACAAGAATCTATCACATGAAGGAGGGCCCTCACCCAACCATGCTGACATCTGCTGTTGGACTTCCTGCCTCCAGAACTATAAGAAATAAATCTGTCATTTATAAAACCACAAAGTACAGCCTTTTATTATAATAGCCTGGTCAGACTAAGACACTTTCTGAAGGTTCTAAAGAAAAATCTATTTCCTTGTCTTTTCTAGTTCTAGAATGTGCCTGCATTCCTTGGCTCATGGTCTCCTAGTCCATCTTCAAAGCCATAGTGTTCATCCCTGACTCTTCCTTCAACATCACACTGTGTCTTTGACCACCCAGGAAGTGTGTTCCCCTTTATGGACTCATGTGATGAGCATGAGCCCACTCAGATAAGCCAGAATAATACACCCTGTCTCAAGGTCCTTAACAGTAATCACACCTGAAAAATCCCATTTTCCAAGTAAAATAACATAGTCACAGGAGTAGGATGTGAGCATAATTGGGGAAGCCATTATTCTACATCTCAATTCTATCAGCGACATAACAGGAGAATTAGTAGTTCCTACTTTATAGGGTTATAAGAATAAAATGTGATTCTACAAACAAAGCAGATGGCCCAGCATCTGGCCCTAAAACTGTTATTTGTCTCATAAATAATAACCAGTTCCTGCTGTGCCTAGTCACTTCTAACAAAATCCACTTTCTACTACCACAAAATGGTTAGTCATTGAACCTGCCCCTGTCACAGATTCTTCTCTATACCTCAGAAAACAAAATATTCTTGTTTCTAAAGCTTAACCTTAAATCTTCCACAAGTATTTGTCTCCCCTTCATATAAGCAGGTGAGATGGTAAAGATAAACTTTTTGAAATTGCCTCTCACTAGTGGATCCTAAGCCCCTTCAAAACTTCTGACCATTCATGGCTACATGTTATCTAAATGAACCCACACTAAATGTCATCACAAACATTCACACGGCTTTCCACTAGGCCCAGAGCTGGAGGTGGGGAGGCAGCCAGCTGCCCACCTGCTGCATTCAGAGGACTGGTGGGCAGTCTAGCCTACCATCAAGGTTCACATAGCAGATTACCTGCTGTCTCAACTTTAAAGAAAACAGTTTGGAGTTACCCAAGACGTAACAACACACTTACCTCCTGATGCTTCACCACACTGCATTAAGTTTTCCATATCCAAATGTACTGCAGGACTGACACCAAGCATGGGGTATTTTGACTGGAAGTTTCTGGTATTTAAAACTGCCTTTTATAAGGAAACTTAAGACATAGGTCAATTCCCTATTGCTCTGGCAAAACTCAATTTTTTTTTCCATTTGGGAAAACTGTTTTCTCATCTAATTATCCTAGAATACAAAGTAAAAATAAGCTCAAAACATGGGACCTAAATTAAACTAGATAATGCTTTCAAATGTCAAGATTGTTTAAACACTGTATTTCATATCATGAAATTGTTCAAGAGTTCCTTTAGCATCAAGTTCTATGACACTTCTAAGTTAATAAAACACCAGCACTCAAACCAGTGGAGGAAAAAAAAATGGAAGATGGCATAAAACTTTCTTACTTTGTAAACTAAATATAAACTTGTATATAGCAATCGTTGGGCCAAACTAGTAATGAACTCTTGAAGACTGATTTAGCATATTTCCAACACTTGGTAGTCACTACATTAGGTGTACAGCATAGGAATTTAGAAAACAAGTAGAATTCAAACAGATAGATTTGTTATAGTCAAGTCAGAAATGCTAAAAAAATAAGAGTGTTTCATTTGAAAGAGTATTTCAATTCCCATCCTTGCCCATCAAGCGAAAAGAAAAACATCTGAGGATATCAACTGTGAAATGCCAGCACACTCAGTAGGTGTAGAGCCTATGTGTGCTGATATGAAAGGGAAAAGCCCCAGTGAGTGCTACTTGAAAGCCCATCTGCCACAGAGCTACAGAACTTCCCCAGGTTCTAGAAAGCTGCTCCAGCAGTGCTGAGTGTGGAAGGACCATCTCAATGCCTCGCCCATCACACCCACAATTGTGTGTGGGAGTGCCAGAGAGAAAAGGTTTTACTAAGGAAAATGAATCCTATCTAATAAAAGACTGATGTGCAAATTAACAATCACTCTGCTACACCCACAAGCCACACTCACTAGCCAATCAGGAGCTAGTATGCAAATTAACCCCAACCAAGATGGCTGTGGCCATGGAGAGAGCAGGAGGAAGACTTGGGTTTCCCCAGTGATGGAGGAAGCCAAGCTTTCCACACACCTTGTCCAGCCCAGGTCTCTGCTTAAGGCTACAAAGTTTCAATTATAGAAGATAAATAAATCCCAACAAAAATGGCGCCAGCCACAGAGCTGGAGAGTTCAGGAGGCTTGAGTTGTCCCCAGCAATGGAGGAAGCCAAGCTTTCCACACACCCTGGCCAGCCCAGGCCTCTGCTTAAGGCTACAAAGTTTCAATTATAGAAGATAAATAAATACCAGATACCAGGACCTCCACTTAGGTCACTGGGGAGGGGGGGCCATGGCTAGCCTGCAAACCACCACATGCCCCTTGCCCAGGCCACCCCATGCCCCACCCTGATCTGGGACACCCTTCAGGGAAGACCAGCTGGCCTGACCCATGCACCAGGCCTCTATCCTATCTAATAAAAGTAATATGCAGATTGACCATCACTCCAACACACAAGATTGCTGCCCCCATGTGGTCAAAGATCCTGCCCCCATGTGGACACAAGATGGCCACCACAAGATGGCCAGCAGGGGAGGGCAGTTGGGAGGTTCCAGGCCTGCAAGGGAGGGCAGTTAGAGGTGAATAGACAGGCAGAAGAGGGAAGCTGGGGGCAAACAGGCTGGCAGAGGAGCAGTTAGACATCAATCAGGCTTGCAGGAATGTGGCTATGGGTAATCAGGCTGGCAAGCAGAAACAGTTAGGGGCAATCAGGAAGGAAGGCAGGTGAGCAGTTGAGAGCCAGCAGTCCTGGATTGTGAGAGGGATGTCTGGCTGCCCTTTTAGGCCCAATCCCACCAGGCATTCTGACATCCCTCAAGGGGTCCCAGATTGGAGAGGTTGCAGGCTGGGCTTAGGTACACCATCCCCATGCATGAATTTATTGCACCGGGTTCTAGTTTAGAAATAAAAAAGAAGAGCTTTATAATTTAAACAAGAAAAGTAAAAGAGCTGAAGCAAATGATATGCTTACCTTATCCCATGAGACAAGCATGCAGGAATGACTAAGCACTGGGAGGTTTTTCACTACAGCCTAAACATAACTACAAAATAGAAAAAGGCATCCAGTGCCTTTGTAGTCACTATCAAAGAGGGGAAATGAGCTCATCCCAAGTGACAGTGCGGGTGGCAGATAATGAAAGCTCGAAATTGAAATGGTGATAAACTGTGTTGCGAGGCCCATAGATTAGATGAATATTTATTGCAGTTACATTTCAGATTCCACTAAAAAGTACACAGCTTCTTAAAGAATAACTTTAAAAGCCCTCATCCTTTCATTTCAAAAGAAAAAGGGGAAAAAAGGAATGTAATCTACATGGATGAATCTGAATTCATGACTGTCAATAGTTACATCTTACCATGTTTCTCCAAACCAAGGAGCCCCTGATCACTTCCCAGATTTAACAAGATGACATCCAACTACAAACAGGATGTTTTCACACAAAGCACTATCACAGCCATCTCTGAGGAGAAAGCAGAGCGGTATGTCAGAGCTGGAAAGGAAAAGGACAACCAAGCCACCAAGAGTGTGTGCGTGAGCATCGTAAGATGAGTAACGTGTGAACTGCAGCCAGGACCCTGCCCCCCCCAGCAGGTGCTCCACTTTCCGCAGGATGCCAAGATGGCTGGGACCCTGTAGGCAGGAGGCTGTGATTTGAGATGGGTTTGCTTTCAAAGATGATGTTGATGACTCGCTGCACAGCTCCCAAAGTAAGCCAGCACCCAGTGCAACAGAGTCTCAGGGCAACATACTTTCAGCACTGATCTGGCCAAGTGTGCAACTATGGAGAATACTTGGAAGTTCGGCTCAATGCAGAGAGAGAGAGGAGGGGGAAGGAAACAAAAGTCAATCCTCTCTATTGTATCAATGACATGATGGTGGCATTTGTTTTTGCTTAATTAATGAAGTGATTACTTGTAGTATAGCAACCTATCTAATAAAAGAGCAGTATGCAAATTAGCCATCACTCTGCTACACCCTCAAGCCATGCCCACCAGCCAATCAGGAGTGAGTATGCAAATTAACCCCAACCAAGATGGCTGTGGCCACGGAGAGAGCAGGAGGCTTGGGTTTCCCTGGCAATGGAGGAAGCCAAGCTTTACACACACCCTAGCCTCTACTCACAGCTACAAAGTTTCAATTATAGAAGATAAATAAATCCCAACAAAAATGGCTGCAGCCACAGAGCTGGAGAGTGCAGGAGGCCTGAGTTGCCCACAGCGATAGAGGAAGGCAAGATTCGGCAGCTCTGGCCTGCCTTGGTCTCCACTTAAGGCTACAAAGTTTCAACTATAGAAATTAAATAAATCCCAGGTACCAGGGCCTCTGCTTGGGTCACTTTTACTTGCTTACCCTTAATCATCTGGATAATTGGTCTAAAAATATCCTTTTCTACTGCATCTTTAAAATAAATCTGATTAAATAAATTTGAGTTGTTTTTCAGAGGTGCTTCCCTCACAATGTCATGTTAATTTGCCACCCTATTTTTCACAAAAGAGAAATCAAAAACATACTCCATATTTTAATGGTATAAACTATTGGCAGAAAACCAGCAGAATGCAAATTTCTTTTTCTTTCTTCCTCTAAACCAGTTTGTGGGGGGAAATCCTATCTTGCTTGCATTTTTAATTAGTTAATCTCCCAAACAGTGCTGTGAAGTGCTGCTCAGGTTTCAGATAACTACCTGGAGATGAGTGCCTGGGGCTGGTTTAGCCAGGGCCTCATCAGCATTCATCATTGTTGCTGTAGCTGGGATGAAAGGGAGGTAACACAATGAGGAGAGGAGATAAAACTATAAAAACAAAATGTATGGACTTGTTTTCAAACCCTGCATTGACCATCTTGTCCCGTTTGCTGCTGACCTTGTGATGGTCACATAAGAACCCCATTCTTGAAACATAGTTTCTACGCAGAAAGACCACTTTCGTGGATGCCAGAAGCACCTGACAGCTTATGGAAAGTTAAGATTCCCAGGACCCAACAGATTCTGAGACAGTGTGGACAGTTTGGGGCCCAGAAAATTCCAGCCACCCAGGTTGATTCTCACTCCGGGATCTATGGATCCTATATGGAGAAACGCATATACCCTATGTCACAGGAAGGCAGAAATTCACCCAGTTTTACCTCACTGCCTACTATACAAGTGATGCCACCACCCACAGCTTCACCCACTGGCAATGGGCCTCAAGGCCTCCCGGAGTCACTCATCCCATGTTTGAGCAACTCCCACTGTTCCCTTCTTCCCAGTGTGCCTCTAGGTCTTTGCTCTGACCTTGGAACCATGTTCTGTAGCAGCTGTTTTGCTCCAAGAGCCCTCCAACGACAGGGTAGGCACAGTGCAGAGAGTCCCATCCAGAGGACCGGCAGGGCACAAACCCAGGGGAAATGCTGTGGAGGTCAGGTGGGTTGGCTCATTCTTAGAGAAGCGGGATCGAAGCAATTTGAGATTGGGATAGAACTGCATATAATCATAAAGGTAGGTATATATACAATGGGACTAGATCGTGGGAATACTGAAGAAGAGTATCTTTTTGAAGATAAAAAATAATTCAAATGAAAAGTAAGTTCAAATGACATGGAATTTAAGAGTGAGATCCCTAGCCCTGCTCTCCTGAAGCAAATATCTCAACATTCTATTTTTACTGGTGTTATTGGTCACCATCACCACAGTACACTATCTGTTTACTCATAATGTCTGATAGCTTCCTTGATTCCTCTCGGTGAAAAAGGAAAAGTCGAGGCACCACCTTGTTCTCCTCTTCCTTGCTTCAACTCTCCCCTATTGTATTCATGTGAGGTATGCAATGGTTGCCTCTAATCTGACTAAATCATGTACTTAAGTTTCTTTTTGAGATTTTAAAGACACTTTATTTAATAAAAGTAAACGTGCAAACATTGAAATTAATACATCCTGAAAATCAACTTCCATTAACGGGAGGATGCTTTCCTGTGCATATTTGGCTTAAACAAAACTTAGGATAAATGCAATGTTCACTTACACCAGCAACTACTGACAACTTGGTCTAGTTAACAAAAATTACAAACTCAGCTACATGAACATAATATATAAGGAAATTATGCTCAGATTAATGCATAGGAAATCCAGTCAATTTTTAATGATGAAACATTTGGTACTCTTGTTCATTAATTTAGCTTTGGTTATTTTTTTACAAAAACGGTAACTACACTGTATACAGGGATATCCATCAGCTTTTTGTTTTCTCATATAAACATTTAACATCCTAAGAAATGGTATCACTACCAAAAACAAAAAAACAAAACAGGAGAGGGAAAAAAGAAATATTAGAAAAGTAGCTGTTCCTAAAACATGATTTTTTACATAAAACTAAAACTCAATGAAAAGAATAAAAGAGCTGGATATTTTTTTTAGAGATGGCTTAATAGGCTTAGAAAACAAGTTATTGAAGGAAAAACTTCAAAACAGACTTAGACTTTTACAAGTTAACTTTATTTTTAGGTTTAATTGGCCAAGAGCTAAGTTTAAGTTGTAAATAAGGGAAGAAGTTAAAATATCTCTGTATAAGTTTGGTGTTTTGCCTTGATGTTCCAGTGAATTGCAAGACTTTGTGGAAAGTTCTAAGGTTCTGAAAGTTCCAGGCTAGGACTTTCCAGAAAGTATGGGGCCTGATATCAGGATGGTCAACAATTCATCTAAGTGCTTAATTTAAGCAGCATCTATTAGAAAAGTTGCGTTACCAACAAACTTTGAGGAAACTGTGGTAATAGTAATGAATAGCAGTTATCAAATGCGACTTGTTCAAGTTTCATTCTATTGAAGTCAAACAATGATGGCAATGGTATCTTCCTTACTCTTTTAACAAACAATTTACCTTTAGAAAAACATAAGGATAAAAAAGGCCGTTGTAAAGCCCTGCAAAGACTAAATCCAGCAGTTTTCCTGATTATTGAGGCATCAAATGCCTGACATTGTATTTAGAGACATCTTGATACTGTGTTGTACCAGCAATTCCACAAGTTCCTACTCCAACTTTGCCAGTTACCCTCTCAGGTGAAGCAAAAGCATAAGCCAACTCCTCTTTAGTGGGACGTGGGCTTGCTGCCACTGTCCTCCTTTGCCTGCCGTCCTTCTTCGACGGGCTTGAGGTTCAATGGTGGAGCATGTCCTCATCGCCACAGCCAGCAAAGGTGACTGCAGTGGCCTGATTTCTTCATCTGTCTCCTCAGCCTCTGCTTCATGCTCTGTCCATCTTCACTCAACAGTGCCATACACTCGCCCCTACTTTTCATGAATGAGTGGGCTGAGCAGGAGCAAAACAGTCTGAACTTGCAAGAGTTTCTGAAAGTTGAGTTGACAGAAGGTCTTTGGTTAGTTCTATAACTTCTTGTAAGTCTTTCATTTTAGCAAATATTCATTTTCTCTGTCCCCATAAATTTTCATGCAACAAACACTCCTGCCTCCCTGGACCTTTGATGCCACACATGATTTTAACTCACTTGGAGTCAACTCTGCTCTATCTTGAGGCCCCCAGAGCAACACACTCTATGTTAGCCCCACAGAAACTCGTCTTTATTTGACAGGGTCCTTGGTGTCTAATCAAACTTCATCAAATCATCCACGGGTCATAAAGCATTTATCGCAACAACAAAAGTCACCAACTGACATCCAAAAACAAAGCCAAGCTATCAGTTCTGAATTGGTTCCAAACAATCTCTTGGGTTAGTCTTGGCTGGAGAATAAGTGACAGGAATTCACTCAAAAGTTAACATATGATGAAAGAAATGGTAGAGCCATAAGCAGGTACTTATTGAATCACAACAGTAGAAGAGATGGCATTGTTATAACACGTTAATAAACCAAAATGGCAGGCACTCTTGTCAATCACACACTATTATGTCATTTGGGAATATGGTTATTTTCATTGTGAAGGTTTTTGTTTTTTTTTTAGCAGTAATATAGACAATGAATCAAAGAGACAGAGAAACAACACTATAATTACCAACCAAAGGACAATTTCCACAATTACGCAGCGTCACATTCAACTAGAGATACAACTGTCCTTTTCCACCACATTTGTGCACACAGAGCAGCCACTTTCAGGAGCAGCACCAAGGCTAACTTATGTAGGACAACCTCTGATTTTCCTGGAATTGGCTCTTTAACTTTCCCAGCAGGAAGTTACTGTCTCTAAAATATCATCCAGCATTAGCTAACTATACAGTGCCCCACAGAATTTATGACAAGGCTTTTTGGGAAAGTGTAAACCTTTACACATGTTTGTAAAGTCATGCACTATTGTGATATATATCCATAATGAAATCATAAATAACACTTCCTATAGGAGTTGGCTATGCAATGCCAAAGTGCTCATTAAGATTAGTAAGATTATAACATACTAGAGGCCTGGTGCACAAAATCCGTGCATGAGTAGGGGTCCTTAGGCCTGGCCAGTGATCAAGGCCAATGGGGGCCTTCTGCCTGCCACCCAGGGCCTCCCTTCCCCAGCTGCCAGATGCCAGCCAGGGCCTTCCTTTGTTCCACGCGACCCCTGGCGGTCAGCGCACATCATAGTGAGCGATTGGTCTCCCAGTCAAACTCCCTCAGGGGCATTTTGCATATTGGGCTTTCATATAGAAAGATCATATTATCATAACATAAAACTTTAAATAGATGTCTTTGTAATCTAAATAAAATTAGTCCACAGAACAATCAAAAGTTCAAAAATTTTAAAAATCCAATGATGTTGAGTTCAAATTTTTCATAGGGGCCGGAAAAGTCACATTAACAAACAAACAACAAACATATGGTGTGTAAAAGACTAAGGCTAAACATGTGTTTAATTTTAAAATCACAATTAGTCCCAAAATATGTTATAAGGCAAAAGGAAACACTTTTTATATACAAATAAAATACTGTTCAGTAATAAGCCAGGCAGAAATGATGAAATGGTTTTAAGAGGTCTTACAAATTGTTGGCTGTGTAGGCAAAAGATAGGATTATAATAATTGAATTTTTGAAGTTAAATAATAGTGACTTAAAAGTATAAAAAGCATAATCTACACCCTGATGGTTTTGGATTAGCTATTATGTAAAAATGAATGTTCTGATTGTGTGTGAGAGTTGTTAAATTCTAGCTTTGTCATGTGTCTTAAATTTTCCCAAGAGGGAACACAATTCAAAATCCTAATCCCGATGGAATCTTTCACCTCTCTCTGCTGCAAGAATTTACCACAGTAGAAAATGCTTCCCTGATCCAAGGACTATTTACCACAGTGGCTTTTCATTGCTCATAGCACAGCAGGCATTAAAAGGTGAAGAATCCCACAGTTGCATATATGGTGATCAAAAGTACCAAACAATCCAGTTCATCATTATAGATGACTATGATGGATTCAACATTTTATCAGGCCAATTATTATAAATGTGCATGTGCGGTGGGCCCTGCTTGTGTATCACAGACTTTTTACAGCTCTTAGCAAACAACATTTTAACTCATTGTACATACTCCATAAACACCATCCCCCACTCCATGTGCATCTATAAAAAAAAAAAAATGTTTTCCCTAAGTGGCAGCCCTGACCAACTTTAAACTCATTTTTAGTGAGAATTTTCAGCTGAAAATATTCAAGAACACCTCAATTGCAATATATTTATTTTTATAATATTCTTCCAAAATTATTTTTTAAATTAAATTCAAAATATCATGGCATGTGGAGATGGTTTCCGTTTTGGATGCCTGGCAGTTTTAAATGCTAATTCTGATATGTTAATATTCTTGGTTTCAGCAGTTTTCACTGCATCTTCTATATATTATTTACTTGTACAACAACCTGGCAACTGAAGCTACTTACTGTGTAATGTAAGCATAAAGATTAGACCAGAGTTACCACTTAGCGGTTACCACAAATATGTTCAAATCTTATAATGGCTTCATAAGGCTTGAAGTACAAGTCCCTCAGAGGTAACTCTTCTAATTGACAGTACCATTCAGATTCAATTTTCCAATTTTTATCATTCTCAGCATTTATCAAAAAGATTAAGAAAACACTGATGGTCAAAAGAACAGAGGGAGCATTTGACCCAGTGATCCCTCTTCTAGGAATATATCCCCAAAACTAGAAACACCAGTCAGAAAGGATATATAACCCATATTTTCATAGCAGCACAATATACAATAGCTAAGATTTGGAAACAGCCTAAGTGCCCATCAGCAGATGAGTGGATTAAAAAAACTATGGTGCATCTAACAATGTAATACTACCCTGCTGTAAAAAAGAAGAAACTCTTTTGTTTGCAACAGCATTGATGGACCTGGAGAGAGCATTATGCTAAGTGAAATAAGCCAGTGAAAGAAAAATAAATATCACATGATCTCATTCATTTTTGGAATATAATGAATAATAAACTCATGAACAAAAATAGATCCAGTGACATAGACGTTTCAAACAGACCATCAGACCTCAGAGGGAAGGGGGAGGGTAAGAGATCAACCAAAGGACTTGTATGCATGCATATAAGCATAACCCATGGACACAGACAGTAGGGGAGGGGAGGGCATGTGCTAAGGAGTGGAAACGGCCGGGGAGAAGTCAATGGGGAAGAAGAGAGGGAGAAAGAAGACATGTGTAATACTTTAAACAATAAAGAACTTAAATTTAAAAAATAAATAAAAAATAACAGAGGAAGAATAGCCAAATTATTGTACTTATGAAGGTACTGACCTGGATTCTCTCAGTACAGTGCTGAATGTTCAACATGTACTTTCCAAGCCCCTTTAAGAAGAACGCCAAGGATAGACTAATGTTCTACTCTGAGATGTGCCCCCATCTCTGCAAAAAAGACATAACTAAGTCCTCTGAGCCTCAGATACTGCCACACCTTTGTCCATGCTACTCTCCCTTTGACCCACTGCCAAAAAGTATCCATTTGGGGGGGAGAGGAGGAGAAGTCAAACAATGTCCAACTTCCTCCATTAAACCTCTTTTATTATTTAAGTCAATATTGATATATTTCTACGTTGAGTTAGGAGTCTATATTTTACACTGCTTACTTCACAGCCTCTATAGATATAGTTGTAAGATCCAATTTAGCACAGAATTACATATTTTTCCATATTATTTTTTAATAGATTTAGAGTAATTTTAAGGTCACAGCAAAATTGAGCAGAGGATCCAGAGATTTCCCATATAACCCTGCCCAGGCAAACATGGCCTCTGCCCATATAAACATCTCCCACCAGAGTGGTGCCTTTGTAACAATTAATGTACCTACAGTGACACAGCAACACCCAGAGTCCACAGCGACACCTGGTGTACATCCCATGGATGTGGATGAATTTATAACCTGTATTTTGACTATAGAATCAGACTCAGTAATTTCCTTGCTCTCAGTATCCTTTGTGCACTTCCTATTTATCCCTCTCTCCTCCCTAACCCTAGAAACCACTGATTTTTTTTTACTGTTTCCATAGTTTGCCTTTTCCTGAATGTCATATAGTTGGAATCATGCAGCATAGCTAGACTTCTTTCACTTATTAATATGCCTTTAAGGTTCATCTTAACATTTCTTTTTAGCACTAGATAACATTCCATTGTCTGAATGGAACACAGATTTATTCGTCTGACATCTAAGTTGCTTCCAAAATTTCACAATTATGAATAAAGCTGCTATAAACATATATGTGCAAGTTTTTTAGGTAGGTATGTTTTCAACTCCTTTGGATAAATACCAAAGAGAGTTATTTTAAGTGATGGACCATATGGTAAGCATATACTTAGAATTGTAAGAAACCACCGAATGGTCTTTCTCCGTGGCTGCACCATGTTGCACTCCCACAAGCACTGAATGAGAGTTCCTGTTGCTCCACACCCTCGCCAGTGTTTGATGTTCGGTTTGCTGGATTAAATGCATGTTAATGGGCATGAAGTGACTGGTATCTCGTTTTAATGTTCATTTCCCTGATTGCACGTGATGTGAAACATCTTTTCTTATGCTTATTTGCTGTCTATATATCTTCATTGATGGGAGTTCTGTTGGGGTGGGTTGTTGGCCCACTTTTTTTTAAATATATTTTATTGATTTTTTACAGAGAGGAGGAGAGAGGGACAGAGAGCTAGAAACATTGATGAGAGAGGAACATCGACCAGCTGCCTCTTGCACACCCCCCTGGGGATGTGCCCGCAACCAAGGTACATGCCCTTGACTGGAATCAAACCTGGGAGTTTTCAGTCCAAAGGCCAACGCTCTATCCACTGAACCAAACCGGTTTTGGCTTTGGCCCACTTTTTAATCAAGATGCTTTTTTTCTTATTGTTTAGTTTTAAGTGTTCTTTGTATATTTGGATAACAGTTCTTTATCAGCTATGTATTCTACAAATTGTTTTTCCAGTCTGTGACCTATATTTTCATCTTCTTAACAATATTTTTGCAAAGCAGACATTTTTAATTTTAATGTCAATTTACCAATTTTTTTTTTTTATGAATCCTGCCCTTGGTGTTATACCTGAAAAGTCATTGCCAAATCCAAGGTCAGTTAGATTTTCCTCTTAGGCTATCCTCTAGATTAGGGGTGTCGAACTCAATCAGAGAAGGGGCCAAAATCTAAAATCCAGCCTAAATCTCGGGCCGAATGGTTTACTGAACAGTCATAAACTGTCATTGTGATGGAAACGCAGCAGAGTGCAGTGATGACAGCGCGGTGCGGGCCACATTGCAAGGCCTGGCGGGACGGGTTTGGCCCGCGGGCCTTGTGTTTGACACATGTGCTCTAGATGTTTTTACATTTACATTCAGGTCTGTGATCCGTTTTTAGTTAGTTTTTGTGACGTGAACAGGTCTGTGTCTACATCGTTTTTCTGCACGTGGATGTCCAGTTGTTCCAGCACCATTTGTTGAAAAGACTACTTTTGTCCCATTGTACTGTCTTTGCTCCTTTGTTCAAGATCAGTTGATTGTGCATATGTGATCTGTTTCTGAACTTAATGTTAATAATTTATTACTAGACCTTGTTGGTAATAAATGTATTGTACCTCTATATTTCTTTGGGGTTTTTTCTTCTAACATTTTAATTTATGTGTATCTGTCTATTCTTTTTCCAATACCATATTGTCTTGGAGCAGCTTTATAGTAAATCTTAAAGTTAAGTGGTGTCAGTCTTCCCCTGGACATAATAATAATAAGCAATTTCTACTTTTGATTACCTACTATATGCCAAAGACCATGCTTGGCCAATTACATACACTATTCATTATTTGCTCAACTAATGAACCAGCCATGACTGACATAGTGTGAATGTAGCTCAGTCCATGAGTATTTAAAATAAATGTATGGTTCATATAAGAAAAGGAAAAGTAAATTATTTATAGTTATTACCAACAATCAAGTAAAGGTACAATGGCAAGTTTTGTTTATTTTCACTGATTCCCTATGTCTCCAACTGAGTACCAAAAAGCCAAAGATTAATTTTACTTATTTTTCCAGTTTTATTGAGATATGATTGATAAATGTCTGTTTGTTATTTAGTATCATTTTTAAAGTATACCACATGATGATTTACTATATATATGTGTAGTATTTACTATATATGTATAGTATTTACTATATATATATATATATATATATATATACTATGAAATGATTACCACAATCAAGTTATTACATCCATCATCGCACACAGATACCTTTCATGTGTGTGTGTGTTTATGTGTGTGTGTGTGTAATGAGAGCACTTAAGATGTAACTCTCTTAGAAAATGTCGAACATATAACCCATGATTATTCCCCACAACCACCCTGCTACACATTAGATCCTTAGAACTTGCTCGTCTTATAACTGAAACGTTATACTCTGTGACTAACATCTCCTTCCCACACTCCCACCCAGGGCAGCTTCTAGCCTCTGCTTTTATGAGTTCTATATTTCTAGATTACACATGGGTGAGACCATGAAGGATCGTTCTGTATCTGGCTTATTTCGCTCAGCATAATGTCCCTTACATATACACTCAAGGTAGGCCAGGGTCCACCCCATGTTTTCCTAGAGGTTACACACTGCCGAGATCCTTTCCCCCAAGCCCTTTCATTGAAAAGCGAGTCCAGTGAGAGAATGTAGAATCCAGAGAGAAAAAAACAATGTCCCGGTTAAATGGAGGGGAGAGTGCAGAACATAAGTCAGCAGGCACTGTGTGACCTGTTGGTGAGAGATATTTCTCTGCACTCGGTATGTCCTTCCAGGGACGGCACGCTGGTTGGAAACGCCGGCTTCTCTTGGTTCTGTGAGCTGGTAAATGCAGGGGAAATGACTGGGCATTCTGTTAGCCCGCTCACCTCCTCCTCCACGCTGTGAGGTAGGCCTGGGCAGGCTTCCTGGTGGGCGAGCTCCAGCTCCCAGCTCCCAGCTCCCTGGCCTGGTGAGGGCATCTACGTGCCCGGCATTTCCTACCGCCCACCGACGTGGCTGTTAGTGTAAGTCCACTCGTCCACTCGCTCTGCCTAACCCCGGGTAGTAATAAACATTGTTTTCCTCTCTATATTTCTTTGTGTTTTTTCTCTAATATTTCACATGTGGAAAAAAAGGGGGCTATTTAGTGGGTTCCCTTGAGAGACCCACAAACCCATCTTTGTAAAATGCTCTATGTCTGGTCACTTAAAAATCTGAAAAATAATGACCAAGTGATAGAATTACAGACACATTGGCTGTGCACCTTGGTCTGTCCTTATTGGACTCAGAGAAAGGGTTCCATCAGTATGTTTCTAAACAGAATGCTGACCTCCTCGGGAAGACAAAACTGGCTATCCATATTCCTCACAATGGGTATTGTCTGAAAATGCCTAACATTCTTACTTTGGGCATTTATTTTCCAGGATTTCAATAATGAGCCCCAAAATGGACTGCCCGGTCGGGAGGAATCTGCAGGACGTCTCAAGCCTCCTCTATTATTAAGAACCCTTCTAATCAGTGAACAACTCTCAGTGTAATCAAAGGAAATTGCCTCTCTCTCTCTCTCTCTCTCTCTCTCTCTCTCTCTCTCTCTCTCTCTCTCCCCCCCCCCTTTGGCACAGAGCCATGTTTTCACAACACATCACTGGGCAGTGGACAGAATCCCTCCGGTGCGCTGGGAACTGCCGTCCGCTTTAATGGTGACATTTTCCTCCAAATACCACTCCCTTCCACCGAAGCCAGCAGCCTGCGTCTTGCAGGCCCTCTCCCTCCTCTGTCCCTGTATTCCTGCTCTCTTGGCCTCGCCTCGCTGTGCCCGTCCGCAAAATGAGAAAAACGACTCCTGCTTGTTTCCTGCAGTGGCGGGAGGAAAACAAATGGGTCTGCACATGCACACTGTGATTGGAGGTTCTCACACATAGAAAGCTACACAGACGCCCAGAAACATTCAGAATGCTATTGCTGTCATTTCAGCGGTGTATCCGCTCAGGCTAGGTGATTTTTCTTTTGTTTTTTTAACTCAAGGGGAGCTTGAGTATGTGACGTTTTCCTCCAAAACTAACTATCACCAAAGCCAGTGCTTCCAGGGGCTGGGGCTGGGGGAGGCAGGGCCAGGGCGGAGGGCAGAGGGCTCGGGCAGGAGAGCAGGTACCGCCCAGGTCAGCAAGAACAGCAGCACTCAGGGAGGTCTGTCCGCACTCAGAAATGAAATATCTTGCCCACAGCAAGCTCCTGGGCACCTGGGGAAGCCGCAGGGTCTGGGGAGACCTCTGACCCCCCTGAGCTCTGGGGGTGGTGCCTACTTCAGGCAACAACAGCCTGTGTTTGCCACCAGAGCAAGTTTCCTGGGAGGGGGTTGGGGGTGGGGGAGGGGAGGGGTGGGATGGGGAATGGGGAAAGTGGGGGTGGGGGACAGCTGCTTCACAGGACTTAGACCCACAACCACCTCGGAAGTTTGGAGGGACAGAAGCCTCAAGTCCCTGCAGCATGAAGTGCTTAAAACAAGTGGCGTCTGACAGGGCACAAGGGCATTGCACCTGAAGATGGAAAGCAGCACATTAGGGTCAAGGAACGGCTTGTTTTAATGAATTTGAAGAAAAACACAAATTGAAAAACTCAGGGAGACAGTAGCTCAGCAGGACGTACAGCGTCACACAGGGAGGAAAGGTTATCGAAGGTAGTTCCTCTGCAACTGTTCTGCTCTGTTAGTTCGTTTGTTGTTGTTTTTAATAAAGCAAACGAATGAGCTGGGATGTGGTGATCTTTTAAGAAGCAGACGAAGGAAATAAGCTGCTGCGGGCAAAGCCACGGTAAGCCTGCGGCCTGCAGCTGAGCCAGCTGCTGCCTGAGACACAGCCGTGGGGAAGGCGGTGGTCACAGCGTCAGCCCAGGGCGGCTCTGAGGCTGCCTCTCTTGCAGTGATAGTTTTGCCGATTACGTCAGAGGCTTACAGGGCTCTGACTCCAGATGCTGTCACCTTGCTTTGTTGGAAAGGCTTCTCATTGACTCAGACACGCACAGGATAAGACTACGTAAAAAGCGATGATGTCCCTGGCCACGGTGGGGAGCGGCGCCTGCCCTGCTCTGACTCCTTTCTGTCTCCTTCCCAAGACTCTGGTGACCAGAGATGCCCACCCTTCCCCAAAAGCCAAGACCTCCTGTTTGGTCCGAAGAAAATAAGATCAGGAAAATTTCTCAGGGATTTCTTTCCGTATCTGTCTTTCCTATGAAAGTTATACTCACAGGAGAACGTGGGGGTGGCATGGCTCCATGGCCGTAACGCAAACAAGTGGAAACGGTCTGGCCCGCAGCTCCGCTGGTGGGAGCATCGCCTGTGAGCCGAAAGGTTGCAGGTTTGGTTCTGGTCAGGGCATCTGCGGGAGCCAGCCATCAATGTTTCCTTCTCACATCCACATTTCTCTCTCTCTCCCTCCCTGTCTCTAAAAATTAATAAAAAGTGTATCCTTGGGTGAGGATCCAAAAGTATCTTTTAAGTATGATAAAGCACTTTGCGTTTTATGACAAAGCACTTGAACAGATCTGGCAAAGCCTAACCCCAAACAAAGCCAGATGGGCTGCCCCGTGGCGTGGCTCAGGAGGTCACAGTCCATTCCGGTCAGGGCCCATGCCCGGGCTTGTGGGCTTGATCCCCAGTGGGGGTCGAGCAGGAGGCAGCTGATCAATGATTCTCATCACTGATATTTCTATCTCTCTCTCCTCTCCCTTTCTCTCTGAAATCAATAAAAATATATATTGTTTTTTAATTAAAAGCCAGATGGACTGATGAGAGAAACTCACAGGAGGTTTGCTCTCGGATTGAAACACAAGTCCCGGATCTCTGGGTGGGGTGACAGTCTGCTGGGTACCCCAGCGTGGCCCACCCTCTCCAGATCACCTCCATGCTCTGATTCTGAAAAACATGAAATGACAGAGCAGGTGAGTCAGGTCAAAAGCATTCCTCCACACCCTCAGGCTCAGCACCGCGGCCGGTGCCTGGGGTGCCTTACACGCAGGGAGGCCGGCCAGGGATGTTCAGAGGCAGCCGGGAGGCTGGATCAGGGAAAGACAACAAACGCAGGAGATGCAAGGAGACATTTCTGACAAGAAACTGATTTTTCCTTCCCACATTTCGTTGTGTGGAGAGCCTCGTGGTGCCCGGCAGGGCTCTCCTGGCTACACACTGCCACCTACAGGTCAGTGGCGGTGGCAGGGAAAAGCCGGCCTTGGCTTGCTGGTGCCCTTTAGCCATGCACATTGCTGTGAAGTCTGCTCATGTATGCTCCGTGTCCTGTCTACAGTACAATGGAGGAATGCCCAGGGTCTGAGACCATTTGGGGACTGCAAGAAGCCCCACCCCGAACCCAACCCCGCACCCTGCACAGAGCGTCTCATAGCAAGCCCGATTCTCATCTGGGCCAGGGGTAAAACCCCCAGCAAGGATCCCAGTCCCGCTCCTCCTCCAGCTCACCTCCCTGCAGCACTGACCAGGCAGCCCTGACCTGCAGCACTGACCCAGCTCCCTGCCGGCCTCTCCCAGGGGCTCATTCACTCCAATGAGCTCCACCTTCCCCAAGGAAGAGACGCCAACATTTACAGTAAAAACATTTGGATTTTTAAGATCATCTTGTTGATAAACATGGAAAAATAATTAAAAGTAAAATGACTTTTAGTAACACACTTTTTAAAATGCATAAACTTAAGTCTACTGAATCTACCTCAAATGACCAAAACATGACAGTTATTAGGAGGAGCCCATGAAGTATTAAAGAAACCATCTGGTCTTTTCAATCTAGTAACAAGGACATGATGACATTTTCACTTCGGAAAGAATTATAAAATTACTTGCTTTAAAAGAAATTGATCAAATCAGGCCGGAAGAGCAGCTTCCATGGCAACCGATGCATTCGAGGAGCCTGGCTCTCTGTGTCCTCATGCACCGTCTGACTGACATGATGCGGCGTCGGTGCGGCCGAGAGCAGAGCAGCCAGAGCTAAACGTGACCACACGGTCAGCGACAGGGTCCGTCAGATCGCTGGTGACAGAATCAAGGTTCCCAAACAGGGACTGGGACTCTTGTTAAATGGTTTCAAAACATGAATCAGAAACAGTCCCCGAGGGGGAAAACCTCTTTTTGTTCACAGTAAGTGTGTGACTGGAGCTCTACACATATCCCTTTTCTCTCATCAGACTCACGTTCATCAGCGCCCGGCCGCGCTGTCTATGCACAGGGACCAGGCAGCGCCGTGCTCTGTAAACCAGAACCTGTCCGCAGTACAGAGCGGCCGCCTTCCTCCCCTCTGTGCACTTGGCAAACAATGTTCTTCAGATACTAAGTTTTCTTGTAATAATACTGCCATAATTTGCAAATAACAGAATGCTAGGAGACACTTTCAGAAATTGCTCCTTGAGAGTTCAGAATTCAAAGATATTGCACTGCGAGAAGGAATTTTTAAAAACTGATTACCTCTTATTGTCCTGCATTATAAAAAGGAAAAGCATTTGTGAATTAATCAGGCCTACTGTTCAACAGCAAGGAGCCTGCATCCAGGGCTTGGGTTGAATTTAGCCTAGCATGGACATTGCCTGGCTATACCTTGTACCCCAAGGAGGGGGGGTAGGGGGGGGCGGGGATTAGATATCAACTTTTTCTTAGTTAATAAGCTTTATTGTGGCTAAAGTTAATTTTCCTTCGATGCTAATTTAAACCTGCAATGTGTTGTCCCATTTGGGTGTGTGTATAAACGTGTTTTTGTGTGGCTGGCCTTTTTATCTAACCATCGATGGTGTGAAAGACTCCCCAAAAGAAATGAAGATCTAATTTTTAAAACTATAGAGTCCATTTTGGAGAGAGGATTTCTCTCCATATAATTTCAAGATTGGGTTTTAAAGTAGACATTTTAGCAAAGATACAATAGAGTACAAAAACCTGGATTTTTTTTTTTTTTACAGAATTATTGTGAACTTAAAGGCTTTTAATCTCTCTTTTGTGTTTCTCAAAAAGGCAGTGGCATGTTACTCCAGATTATGTTAAACATTATTAAATATTGTATATAAGGCCCAGCCAGCCAAAATTCACTTTTTCCTGAAATAATGATTCCCCGAAATAAACCTGAAATTATGCTATTTGTCAAATAACTGGGGAAAGGTCTTGACTCTGGTTTGCGTTAATTAGCCAATTACCTCCATTTTGCCACTTCTGCTCCCATTTTAAGAAAGGCCTCTAATAGCGGTGCTTGCATTAGAAAATTCCATAAGTATGCCATGCAGAAGGGTAATAGGTCTTATGTAATGAAATCGGATCATTGCAATGCCTCGGGCAGGCTCACAGCATCTTATCAGGCTTTTGCGTAACATGTTGGCTTAGAAGGGACCTTAGCACCGGTACTCAGCCTCTCTGACTGCCACACAGGACTGCCGCCTGCAGCGTGCAGGTAAGGGCACCGTTTCAGGTCACATCTGCTCCAAAGCTACTAAGACTATAAGGTCCTTGAGGGCAAGCATAGTGTCTCACCATCTCATCCCCCTGCTGGGGACATTCCTTGGCACAGTTTGGAAAAGTAAAATATTTCATGGCCTTTGCACCTTCGCACCCCATGTATCTTCACACAACTACCCATTTCCACTTCAACAACGTTCCATTATTTCACTATTACCTATCTGCATGTAGTTAAATTTCTGGACTGGAAGTCAAGTGGTGAAGGCCATATGTGAGAATTCATCTTCCAGGTATCTCTTCTCTATATTTAACAAGCACAATTACTCTCCTTCGGAAACTACGAAATCATTTGGAAACTATGGTAAGCAGTTTAGATCATCTCCTAAAACTAACCAGAGTATCTAATTCAGTGGTCATTTATCTAAAATTTACTGGAAGACCTACAAAAGCTCATATTCCCAGTCTATTACCACAACTTAACTGATTTCCACGAGAATTGTTAATTCCTTCAGAATTAACAGTGGCTATTAAAAAGCCCATTGAATGCTTCCATTTGAAAGCTTGGTTGGGAACTGAAAGACGTTGTTGTAACTAGTCTTCAAGATGGCCTATGATCTGCACCTCTTGCATCTCACACCTGTGTGTGTCCCTCCCTCCTGTACAGGGATGGTCTGCATGGGCATGGCCAACAGGACATAGTAGAAATAAGAGTATGTCGCTTCTGAGATTAGGTTAGATCAGTGTTTTTCAACCTTTTTTGGGCAAAGGCACACTTGTTTCATGAAAAAAATAATGAGGCACACCACCATTAGAAAATGTTAAAAAATTTAACTCTGTGCCTATATTGACTATATATAAAGTAATTCTCTTGAATAGGAATCAAATAAACACAAAGAAAGTATTTTATAATTACTTTATTATGAAATATTAAGTAAACAAAATAGTGAAAAATTATAAAATTCTTGTCTTGTCTGCACCTACGGCACACCAGGCAACATCTCGCGGCACACTAGTGTGCCGCAGAACAGCGGTTGAAAAACGCTGGGTTAGATAGCTGCTGCTCCTCTCCTCCTCCCCCTTCCTCCTCCTCCTCCTCCTCCTCTTCCTCCTCCTCCTCCTCCTCCTCCTCCTCCTCCTCCTCCTCCTCCTCCTCCTCCTCCTTCTTCTTCTTCTTCTTCTTCTCTTCTTCTTCTTCTCCTTCTTCTTCCCTCTCCTCTCCTTCTTCCCTCTCCCCTTCCCCTTCCCTCCCCTCCCCTCCCTCTCTCTCTCTCTCTCTCTCCCCACCCCCCAACTAAAGTCCAGCCAGGAGCCAAGGCTTCCCAGCAACCATGTGAGTGGGTTCCACAGTGACTACAGCCCAGCGAAGTCTCAAAGTGTGGTTCAGCCTCCAGCTGCAGCTTCAGGAGAGACCTTGACCCTCAGGAACCTGGAGATGATAAAGGCATGTTGTGTTCAGCTGCTATGCTCTGGGGTAATGCGTTACACAGAAATAGATAACCAGTGCAGGGGGGAGGGGCATTGCTAGGGATTTTACGGTATATTTTTTTTTTTTTTTTTACCAGTTGAAAAGTACGACTATCGAAGTCAAAACTTTTTTAAAAAATCTGGAAAGTGAATATCTAACTACATAAAAGAGGGTGATGAGAATGTGGTTTTAAAGACTAAAGTTGGTGACTCCTAAATCATGGACTCTTGGGAATCTAAAATAACACAGACACCAACTGAGGACAGACAAAGTAGGTCGCATGCAAAGAAAAAATATTTATAGAGAAATCCATGGACCTAAGAGCACAAGCACAATTGGATTAGTTAAGCTTAGCAAGGAAGAGGAAGAGAGACGTTGTTAGGGCATCAGCGGTCCTTCGGTCCATAGTTCATATAAATCCCCCTCCTGCAAGTTTCAAACCCCAACCCACCTGCCCAACCCATTGTGCATTACCAGCCAGGATGTGGAAGCAAGAGGGCTATTGTTAGTAATACAGTCACAGCACAGTTATTGGACCAAGTATTTTTTCTCTATTTATGCTGCCAACTTAAAGCAGAAAAAATGTCATGAGCTATTTAAACCCAGAAATGTCTTCCTAAGGATGGACACTCTGGCAGGACTGAGTATGTGGCAAGTTGTCAGGAGTGTGACATACGGAGTGCCTAGCCTCACCCAAGTTACAGATTTCAAATCTGCATAATTGACAAAATAAGGGATACATAAAGAACTTCAAGTACCATGGCATCTGGCAAAGTTATTTTTTGTAAATGCATAATACCTGGTAAATTCTACCTTTTCCTTGTTCACAATCCCATGTTTCACAATTCCCAGACCACTGGCCAGATTCAGAAAGGTCTCTGCACTGGCATGCTTGGGGCCAGGGGAAATCCTGGCTTCCGTAAGAGATTTGACACATATTCCCAGAGATTTTTCAAAAAGAAGGGAGAAATTATCCAATTAATATACTAGTGACACGCATCCCTAGAGGTATTCTAGAATAGTCTATAGATACTCAGGAAGTATCTGTCTTCAGAAACTACCCTAAGTCACCTAGAAAAGCTCCTATTATGACACTCTTACCTCCTTTTCTTTGCATAGAATTATAAGACAGATAATTTGGAATATTACTTTTTAGACCAGTATATCCTGATTTAAGGTATCTTTTAACAAAGCCTCCCTGAGATGCCCAGGGAGAAACAAAAGAACTATCTTAGTGGTCAGCAAACAGTGGCTTGTGAGCCACATGTGGCTCTTTGGCCCCTTGAGTGTGGCTCTTCCACAAAATACCACATATGGGTCGCACTTACATTGTGACTGAAACTTCGTGGCCCACGTGCAAAAGTCAGTTTTCGGCCTGGGCAAGTCTATTTTGAAGAAGTGGCATTAGAACACTCAAGGAGCCAAAGAGCCACATGTGGCTCGAGAGCCATGGTTTGCTGACCACTGAACTATGTGGTTAGTAGCATAGCATAATTTCTGGTTAGGTGTAATGATCATTATAACTAAAACAAGAGACCAGGCGCAAAAAAATGTTTGCACTCAGGGGGGTCCCTCAGCCCAAATTGCACCCTCTCACAGTCCAGGGCCCCTTAGGGGATGTCCAGTTAACAGCTTAGGCTCGCTCCAGGTATCGGGGAGTGGGCCCAAGCCATCAGTCAGACATACTTAGCACTACGGCGAGAAAAGCTACTACCACTGCAGCTATGCTGGCCAGCCATGAGCCTGCTGCTGGCTGAGCTGTGCTCCCCCTGTGGGAGCAACTGACCACCAGGGGGCAGCTACTGCATTGAGTGTATGCCCCCTGCTGGTCAGTGCATCTCATAGCAACCAGTCATTCTGCCATTAGGGTCAATTTGCATATTACCCTTTTATTATATAGAATATGTTCATTAATAGATAGATAAAAAAAACATTTTAACAAGATTCTAGTGATCTACTGTCTATTAATTGGGAAGATGTGTTAAAGGCAAATTTATCACATTTATTCATAATGCAGGATCAAGAAAATAAATTGGCTCAACTAATATATTTTTTAATAAAAAAGTAAATTCAACAGGAAACACTTGATGTCCTAGATTTACATTAAATCAATTGCATACATACAGATTTGAAAACAGTGGCTATTAAAAAGCCCATTGAAAAAATTCCTAGTGAGTTAACGCTCTACAATCTCACAGAGTAGTATACCAATATTCTTTAAAATGTGAATTATCCAGTCCTAAAATGTAATAATCACTCTGCATTCCGCATTGATCAGAAAATCCTAGGGTTATCATGTTTAGTTTTAGAAACTACTTTTAAGGGAACTATTGACAATCCTTAGAAAGTTCGGTGGTGACTGGTTCTTTTAATAAGACATCTAGAGATATACGTTTTTAATTATCTCATTTGTTCCTGGCATTCTGCTGGAACTGGAGATAGAAAGATAAAAATGGCCCTGGCCCTGCCCTCAATGAGCGAATGACCCAATGAGAGAAAAGCACATGCACAGGACAGCATGCATCTGCAAGCTCTGTGACGTAGATCTTTGAGATAACGGAGCATATGGCTTCTGTGCCTGTCTGTACTTGTTGTGTCATCCCAAAGGCCAAGGAAGAAAATGACAGAAAGGCAGAATGTGGCCTATCAGTTTTCAACAATTAGAAATGCATAGCAAGAGAGTGAATTTAACCATAAAGTAGTGAGACTTTATCTTGAAAAATCTCTGATCAAATTGGAAATAAAACCAGGAAGAAATATTGTAAGAAATATTTCTGCCTTGAGGCATTGTGAAGCTGGTGGTGGTAATGGTGGTAATGGTGTTGATGGTGAGGGTCGTGGTGATGATGATGGTGATGGTGATGGTGGTGATGGTGGTGGTAATGATGATGGTGGTAGTGATGGTCTTGGTCATGGTGGTGGTGATGTTGATGTGGTGGTGGTAGTGGTGGTGGTAATAGTGGTGGTAGTGATGGTGATGGTGATGGTGATGGTGACAGTGGTGATGATGATGATGGTGGTAGTGGTGGTGATGTGGTGATGGTGATAGTGATGGTGATGGTGATGGTGATGGTGGTGGTGGTGGTGATGATGATGGTGGTAGTGATGGTAATGGTGGTGGTGGTGATGGTGGTGGTAGTGGTGGTGGTGATGATGATGGTGGTAGTGATGGCAGTGATGGTGGTGGCAGTGTTGGTGGTGATGGTGATGGTGATGGTCATTGTGATGATGGTGATGATGGTGGTGGATTATGTTTAAATGTGTTGAACAAGAAACAGAGGAGAGTGGTTAAGATATTTGCTCTGTTTCTAAGTTTCTTTGATTCCATGTACAAAAACTCAATCTCTATCTTCATAAAATAAGATTTTCATTTTGGATTTTGTATCAGAAAGGTGTGGTGTTTCAACAATTACCACAATTTAGGCAGCACATGTATGTAAGAAAAAAGACTGTTACAAGAGGTTGATTGTAGTGTGCTGTGTCTAATGTTTTTCATTAAATAGAGCAGCTTTCAGAAAAGTTAGAGTTGTAGACTCACATGCAGGAGACTTAAAAAAACTTAAATTAATTTTGATTTAGTATTATATGATTTTATATTTATATATAAAATTGAAAGAAATGATACTAGCTAAGAAACCTTTTTTACATAACTTTTCAGAATGTCTTTGAAAAGCTTTTCCTTTGCACAACGCATACTCTTTTCATCTTGTGCTATGATCTTACTACTGGCTGGGTTGTGAAAAGGTGATTGACATTTTCTTTTGAGATTATTTCAGACATCCTCTCTGGGGATCAATAATACAGATCCTGAGAAATTTAGTATCTACCCTTTGCCATGTACTGCCAGATCGGCTAAAGGACCTAAATATCTTCAAAACACATAACTTATTTGTCTATTAACAAACACATTACTTTGAACTACAGTTTTAAAAAGACACTAGCTCTTTCACTCCTGTGGGATATAACCATGTTACAAAATAAATAAAAGATAACCATATCCTAAATCAAACTTAATATTAATTACTATATTAATTTGTAAATGTTTACAGAGTAAGCATTTGTCAATTTGACCTTTAAGATAAGAAAATAATTTAAATAATCCTTCCATTATCCATGAAACTCCTCAGGCAATCCTCATATCAATGTTTTCATGGGAATTTTTCTGTGGAAGCAATCTTATTATCATAAGAATCCTATATTTAGAATATGTATTGATTGAAAAAGCCAAGGGAAATCATTAGACGGCAGAACTATTTTTTATTTTTTATTTTGAAGTGTATTTAACAGGAAGCATTCAGCTCAAATTTTATCTGACTGTTTCTTGAATTAGTAAAATTTCATTTCCGTAATCCTGGTCCCTGGATCACATACATCAGCCATTCTTATCTAAGGTTTGATTGTGATGAATCACCTACATGGAAAACTGCCAACAGCTCCTCTAGTTCAGTGCTTCTCAAACTGTGATTGCTGGTGCCTGGGCACCAAAATCAATTGAGGTGCTTTCTAATAACAAAGATCCTGAACCCACTTGTGATCCGCTGAGTCAGAATCTCCCAGATATTCCTTCTGCAACCTAAAACCGACAACCTACTAGTACTTTTAGATATGCTTCATTCCATTTGTATCAAGCCAGATGACCAAGCTGTTACAGCAAGAAAATGACATAAGAAGTCATTACTGGATTTATTTCACATATTACTTGGTGGACACTGACACTATATCACACAGCGTCTTTCTATGAGAGCACAGAAAGTATGACTTCCAGGAAGAAGTTTTGTTTTTCCTTAAAAGAAGCTTTACTTTCATCTTACCTAAGAAACAAATTTCAGACCTATCTATAATAATAAGAGCTAATATGCTAATTAGACTGGACAGCCAAATGACCTTCCAGACATCATTCCGGACATCCTTCTGGATGAAGCCATGGCAGCGGGAGCTGAGGCAGAGGCAGTTAGGGGCAATCATGCAGTCAGGAAGAATGGTTAGGGATGATGAGGCAGGAAGGCAGAGTAGTTAGGGGCAATCAGGCAGGCAGGCTGGTCAGGGGTTAGGAGGCAGTGGTCCCAGATTGCAAGAGAGATGTCTGACTGCCAGTTTAGGCCAAACTGGGCCTAAACTGGCAGTCGGACATCCCCTGAGAGGTCTCAGATTGTGAGCAGGTGCAGTCTGGGCTGAGGGGACCTCCCAACTCCCCCATGCACAAAGTTCATGCACTGGGCCTCTAGTTTCTTATAATACCACAGTATCTAATAAAATGCACTGTGAACCTACTTCAGCAGTGTTTATCACTTTTAAAGATATATAGATAGGAAACTACTCAAGCCAGTTTGGAAGAAAAGTGGAATATAAATCAACAGATAGGCCAATAATACAATATCCTAGTAATACAATCTAAGATTACTTACATTTCCATAGCCAAATTTCACAATTAACATCATCAACTGAAATGCATCTGCTTTTGCCCTAGCTGGTTTGGCTCAATGGATAGAGTGTCAGCTTGCAGACTGAAGGGTCCCAGGTCCAATTCCAAACAAGGGCACATGCCCAGGTTGTAGACTCTATCCCCAATAAGTGAGATGCAGGAGGCAATTGATCAATGATTCTCTCTCATCATTGATGTTTCTTTCTCTCTCTCTCTCTCTCTCTCTCTCTCTCTCTCTCTCTCTCTCTCCTCCTTCATTCTCTCTCTCCTTCTTTTTCTTCTTCTCTGAAATCAATAAAAAAAATTAAAAAGCAAAAAATACATCTGCTTTATTACATGTGCTACACATAAGTCTCCCACCTTTTCCTTCATATTGTTAAAAATTACTTTATTGGATTTTCCCAATCTCCACATCTCAGACCTAGTACAAAGGTATCACTGAAGTCAGGAATTACAGATGCAGGGAGGTCCTGGAACATGGCCACCAAAGGTGATGTAGAGGGTCCAGGGACAGTATGTGTGGGAGGGAGGGGGACTGGAGAGATTGACACTGACACACAAATTCCTTGTATGTGATCCTTTAACTGAAAATCTAATTCACAAAGCCAGTCCCTAGCCCATATTTCAACATCTTTTCCAAAAAGGTGATGGTGGTGATGATGGCGATGGTGGTGGTATTATTGGTGGTGGTGATTGTAGTGGTGTTAATGGTGTGGTGATGGTGATGGTGGTGGTGATGGTGGTGGTGGTGGTGGTGGTGTGCTTCTCTGATATTATTAGATTAGTCAGTCAATAAAAAGGAAAATATGTGCGGTCTAATAATGGTTATCTTAGCATATCAGCACACAATCATTTCTGGTGGCCACGCCCCTTCATTGCCTTTGGTCAACACTCCAGCAGTGCTTCACAAACCACATGTAGGAAGGAACCAGGCTGGTCCTTAAATTTTCGACACTTCATGGACTGAAATTTTCATAAAATACAATATAAATCATTCACTAGAAAAAATGAAATGCCATAAAAAGACACAAAATGCAGTACTTTCATTTTTAAAAACTATTTTTAAGTTATTATTAGATCCAATAGATGTCAATTTCTCTGGAAACTGTCTAGAAGCTTTCTAAATGCTTGGTCTCTATTTCTGTTCTATCGTGTGGAGCACTGACAGTCTGCGAATAAGCATCGGGTTGTGGGCCACACTTCCCGTAACTTTCTATAAACCTCCATCAACACTGCACTAATTACAGTTTAGATTCTCTGTTTCCCATAAATTGTTAGAAAAGGGATTAAGCATGTCCCTCTCAATTTTCCTCGACCTTTCCACAATTACTCCATAAGCACTGGAAATTAATAAGCAGTCTCGAGGCAAATTCTTGTAGCATGCTTGGTACATTTGGACCTAAGCTAATTAGAAGAGCTAAAAGCTCTTTCTCAACTGTAGCTCTAATTTGGGACATCATTCCCTCTTCACCATTGTTTCTTCTAAGGCTTTCTATTCAAAGGTGACATATGCATTCATAAATATCAGGTTATTCCCCCTTTAGGGCATTTCCCAATCCCATCCCACTGGCGCAGGACTGTATAAGTAATCTAGCCAAGGGACAGAGAGAAGCCCTTGAGTGATTCTCCCATTTCTTTCTCCCAGACCACGTAAACAAAACAAAACTAAGCTAAACAAACTAACAAAAACAAAACAAAGGACACCTTGTTCTAGGAGGTGCTTCTGCAATCTACAGGGAGACACCTCAATAGTCCCAACTCTGGCAATAGTGCAAGCCTGAGCCCACTGCAGACCTGTTAAAAAATAAAGCATGAGCAAAAAACAAGCCATCGTTGAGGTTTCAGAGTTGTTCCTGTGGCGTAACTTAGCCTATACTGGATAATGCAGTCTTTGTAGAAAGACGAATGAAGTGAGAAAAATAGACACCTGCCAAATATTTGGAAATTGGACCACTGGGATCAATGTGAAAAGAAAAAAAGTAAAGGGCCAGCCCCATTTAATATTATAAAAATAAAGGGCCAGTCCCAATAAATTAACATCAAAGGACTCAATTTATTCCAGGCAAGGCTAGACGTCTCCTTGAAATGATGAAACTTGAGTTGATGAAATGATAAAACTTAAACATGATATGGAGTAATCTGGGAAAAGAGAAAGAATGAGTACTTCAAGCATAAGAAATTGTATGACGGCCTAGAATCTAGAAAATGTGGTGACTAAAGTTTAGGAAAAGACCACACCTCCAGACGTGAGCTTCATGCCCATCAGATACCTACGTTGATACAATGGCTTCACCTCTTGTTTCTAGGCCACATTATCACACTCCTCTCTACGGTTCTGGTACAACACCTGGTCCCCATTTGGAGAGCAAGCATCTGCCATGGTTCTGGATGCACTCATGAGGTGAAGAACCTCATGTTGTCTCTATGCCTGGCATCTAGGAGTGCCTGGTAAATGCTCATAAAGGTGAATGATTAATTAAAAGAAATGATTTGTATGGGTCCACAACATCTGTTCTCAAGCAAAAATCATGTGAGAGTTTTTCTCAAGACTGTGATTTTCTAAATTGTGTTAGTTTTGCTTCTCTCCCAAAGATGGAAGAAGATAAAATTGATTCTAATCAAATATGAAGAAAACCAAGAAGAATTATTAGGGGGGTAGGAATCAATTTTAAAGAGTAAAAGAAATGCCATTTATTACTGCCCAATATAATAACACAAATTAATGGAGAATAGCAATGTAAGGAGGCATTCTATTAGTTCCTGTGCTCTATGCCTAGTCTGAGAGGCACAGTAAATAGGTTGTAGAGTCTCAACTACAAATCTTGAAAAATCACAAAGTCATTAAAAAATAGCTGTCCACAAAAATGCTTATCTGATTAAACTAGAAGTTACTAGATATACCGCTGAATCAAAACAGTGTGTATTGAAAAATATTCACATATTTGTATTAGCATACTCATTTGTTTTATTGAAATATATATAGCAGAATTAATTTTTTAAAACTCTTTCTCTAAAATTCATACATTTTATTCCCAAATATTTTCTGTTATTTTATATAAGAAAATTTCCTTCTGTAAAAGGTAATAAGTAAAATTGACTTAAATTTGTATGTCAAGAACAGAAAACAAATAAACAAAGAAGACAGGCTGTTTCTCCTAGAAGTGTTTTAAAGTTTTTGTTCTTCACAAACAGTCTCTATGATCTTTCAAATTCTCTTTTTTCATTGAACAGTATGCATTTATTAAACAACTATCTTAATACCTCTGATTCAAGAACTATCCCCATTGATGGGCATTTGGGGTTTTTGTGTTTTGTTTTTTTCATACCTTGGGTATTGTGAATAATGCTGCAATAATCATGGGAGTAGATATATTTTGTTAAAATCATGCTTTAATTTCCTTTGCATATATAACCAAAAATGAAATTGCTAGTTATTTGTTAGATCTCTTTTAAATTTTTCAAAGTAGTTGGATAGATTTGTATTCTACCAACTATGTAGAATACAAATCTATCCAACTATTATACTTTTCACAACATCCTCCTGTGATTATTGCAGCATTTCCCTCAACAACCACGCTGTGAAAACAGCCAAATGCCCATCAGTGGATGGCTGGATAGAAAAGATGTGGTACATATACACAATGGAATATTATTGAGTTCTGAGGAAGGAGAATATCTTCCCATTTGCAATAACATAGATGGACCTTGAGCACATTATGCTACATGAGATAAGTCAGACAGAGAAAGATAAGTACTGTATGATCTCACTTAGCTGCAGAATCTATAAAAGTTAAACCTTTGCCAGAACCGGTCTGGCTCAGTGGATAGAGCATCGGCCTGCAGACTGAAGGGTCCCAGGTTCGATTCTGGTCAGGGGCATGTACCTTGGTTGCAGGTACATCCCCAGTAGGGGGTGTGCAAGAGGCAGCTGATCAATGATTCTCCCTCATTGATGTTTCTACCTCTCTATCCCTCTCTCTTTCTCTCTATAAAAAATCAATAAAATCTATTTTTTTTTAAGTTAAACCTTTAAAAAACATAAAGTAAAATTGTTACAAGCAGATGAGTGGTAGGGGATAAGAGTGAGGGTATTGAGAGAACAAAATTTTAACTAGTAGTAAATAAGCCATAGAGATCTAGTACACAGTATAATGAATATAGACAATAATACTGTGGTACTATCTGTAATAATAAAAGCATACTGTGCTAATTAGACCTGATGTCCTTCTGGATGAAGCCAGGGCTGCATGCCAGCAGCCGGGGGAAGGAAGGCCTACTCTTCTAGGGGCCTGATGCAGGAAATTCATGCAAGAGTAGGCCTTCCTTCCCCCAGCTGCTGGCACCGGCTTCCTTCCAGCACCCAGGACCCAGGCTTCCCTTGCAGCCCTGGCTTCATCCAGAAGGACATCAGGTCTAATTAGCATAGTATGCTTTTATTACTATAGACTGCAACATCAACAATCATATTGTAATACACAAATGTACACCTTAAACTTACACAATGTTACATGTCAGATTTATTCAAGGATAAAAAAAAGAACTCTCTCCAGTTTAAGGAAGGTGCTAGCATAACAATAATGTTACTGTAGATAGTCATAGCACCAGGGAGTCTCCACCATAGGCCAAGATAGCTGGGGGAGACTCTTAAACTGAGCACACCAAGAGATAGAAAGATGAACGAACAGGACCTGAATGCTCCAAAAGCTAGCAAGATAATTGGATAGAAAACAACTCTTCTCCTCCCTATCCCTATAAGAAAGGCAGACTTGAGCAGGAAGGGGATATGGTCTTTGAGACAGAAATCTACCATTTTTCCAGGTCACATGACACCTGAATAAACCTCTTTCCTTTACATTGGTACAGACACCCAAACTCTCATTTTTCAGTTACAATAACAGTAAAGATCTCAACCACTCCTTTTTATAACACTATATCAACAAACTATCTGTTTTAAATTTTGCTCACTGTTATTTTGCATATGGATAACCAATAATGCATTAAGCTTTCAGTTTTTAAAAGGTAAACCATTCCATTTGAGATTTGTCCTGGGTATTATTTTGTGATCCTCCTTGCTAATAGTCAGAAAGATAGTTTCCATGATTGCATTTTTTCTTGTTCAAGTTTACCTTTCAACTAATGAAAAGCCATCATCACTACATGATACAATTTCTTTATGAGTCAGTGTTAGATTAATCACTTATGCATCTTCAAAATCATGCTAATGGATCTACTGATTGCAACATGTACTCTACCAGATACATGTTGTGACCAAAATCACTTGGAATCATTTTAATAACTATTATATGTTTTCATTGAAACCAATGAATTTGACCTACTTTATAGCTGCAGTGATGCTGAATCATATCCTGATAAGTTCATCTCAACCTACATACTTGGTCCTACATGTATTTATTCTTCAGCATGAAATGCATCAGGAGCTCTAGGAGGAGGACACTGGGTCCAGTACCACCTGAAGACTTGTCACTGATTAGCTGTACAGGCTGGGGTACCAAGCACATCCCTTACACCTCGGGCTGTCAGCTGTTCTTTCTCCTCTCTTCTACCTCTGAGTTACCCATGTCAGTGAGTCATCTCACGAACATTGCCAAGAACAGGGTCAGAATTCCTTCTCTGAAACGCTGCCATATCTGCAGCATGGCGGTCTTTTGTTCCAATAATGGAGACTCCAATCCTGATCTGTATTCAGGAAACAATATTTAAAAATAGCTGGGAAATATGGACTATTAGAGTAATACTCAGTTTTTTAAAAATTCTACTCCTTCTAAGAGAAGGATCCTTAGTAGAGCTAGGGGAGAGAATTAATGAAAAATCATAAGAAATCTCTGTGTGAGAAGACGGCTTCTACTCGAAGTCCTCAAGGGCTTTCCATCTTCCACAAGGACTGCAGTTTAGGCTGATAAATAGGTAGGTTCTGTCTCAGCTCGAAAACCTATCATTTACTCCTGGGAAGAGATGTTCAAATGGATTTTTCTTTAACTTAAACAACAACATCTTTCATCACCTTTTTTCCTCATCATATACACTCATCAATAACATGGCTGAGGAAAGTGGGAAGATAACTCCTGCATTTGACAATGGGTGGATATTATGTCTCTTAGGAGTAGGTCATCAGTATCTTCCCACAGTGTAGTGAATGGTCAGCAGTGACCTTATACGGGAATTTTTGCCTTAATATATATAGTTGGAGGTCACATTCACCTAGAATTTTAAGGCCTGGGATCAAGTCGTGTATCTCACACAAGACGAATTCAAAACACTCGCTTGCATACACACACACTTCGAATTTCAACAAACATGGTACCTGTTGTCTCTTTTAAAAGCAACATATCTCACTAATTGGATGTAAAAAGTAGAAATAAAAACTTCTGTCTACACCATCAGCTTATATCACACAGACACTAAACGTAAGGAGTAGTAAAGTCAGACAAAAGGTTAATTCCTTCTGGATCCACTGTCAGGAATACCGAAGAACAGTGAAGGGCAGAGGACTGAATATGTTGAATTGTTTCTCTCTCTCTCTCTCTCTCTCTCTCTCTCTCTCTCTCTCTCTCTCTCTCTCTTTCTTTATTTTTTTTTTAATCAAGCATAGGGGAGGCTGAGCATGACCTAATTTGACAGCATTTTATAGGAAAAGCCTTAATGATATTAGCTGAGCAGAACTTCGCTGAGTCAGTAGGATAACGCAAATACCAAACATGCTGATGTGATCATGGCCTACATTAAGAAGAACATTTCAAAAGAAGAACAGTGTTCACATTTTTGAAAGAGAAAGTCTGAACTCAGCATGGATAAGGTGACTTTTGGAATGTCACATTTTTTTCTCTATGCCTGACATTTAAAGAGGGATGTCAGCAACACATAGCAGTGCCCAGAATGTGTGCAATGGAATATTATTAATACAAAAAAATAAGGCTACTGTGATCCAGTAAGTTTGAAAAATGCCAGAGGAAACAGGATGTTTTAAAGATAGTTTTCTCAAACTCAGGTTCCATCAGAAGATGCAGATGCTACTGTGTGTTGTGAAGCTCTCGGAGGTAAGGTGTCAACTTTGCTCAGATGATTACACCCTGGAGCCCCTTTTTAAAGATGCAACTCTCAGAACTAGTATTACAAAGGGCACATTGTGGGGAATATTGATCTAAAAGATGTTCAAAGGGCATGCACCAAGTGATAAGAAATTTGAAAACCATGCTCTTTGAGGTTTATGTAGAAAAGCTAGGCATTTTAAATCACAAAAGAAGACTAAGAAGAAACATAATAAATGAATTAAAATGGAAGAATGCATGATTTCCTTCAAGATTGTTGTGAGGAAGTACACATTACAATCACCGAGTGGAAAATGCAGGGGCATGTTTTGGCTTGGCATAAGAAAGATATCCTTATCATTATCTGAGTATCAGGGTCTTTTGTGAGTAGCAATGAGGTTTCCTAAAATAATTCAGATTTTTATTTAAAAGACATCAGTTAGGAAATTTGTAGAGGAAATCTCATCTCTATACAAGCTTAGAGTGATGTCCAAACTTATTCCAATTCAGTGACTTGAAATAGGCATGGTCATTTCTCACTGATCCCCCTGTGCACCTCTGTCATGTCATTAATAACCTTAAAACATATCACTCCCTAGTGTATATTAGTCATTAATTAAGCTTCCGGTGGCTTTGATATTGGTTATCAAATAAACGCCTCTTTTGTTAGTCATGCTTTGAGCACACACCTAGCAGAAGTCTAATGTTGTGTAAGAAAGACACCATTTTTAACAGTGTGATCCTGAAACACTGTCTTTTGAAACAAATATTGCATCAAAATGGTAGATCAGGAGGAACAAATGTGGGGGGAGGGACTTTTAAAAATCTAAAGACTTCGCCGAAACCGGTTTGGCTCAGTGGATAGAGCATCGGTCTGCGAACTGAAGGGTCCCAGGTTCAATTCTGGTCAGGGGCATGTACATTGGTTGTGGGCACATCCCCGATAGGGGGTGTGCAGGAGGCAGCTGGTCGATAATTCTTTCTCATAGACATTTCTAGCTATTTGTCCCTTTCCCTTCCTCTCTGTGAAAAATCAATAAAATATATTTTAAAGAATAATGCTTTCCTTTAAAAAAAAAAAATCTAAAGACTTTGGGAATGTATATCTCCAAGTTCTGAATCCAGTCTGGGACCCAGCCTAGGAGCACGCCTTTTTAGAAGCCTCACCTTGACTCTGGTATCCTGACTGGTCTTGGAGCCACTCTTCTGGACTCTAGCACTGTTTGCTGCAGCACAGCTCTCTAACCAATGTCACTGTTAAGGTCACTTCTCTGAGGTGTCAGGAGGTGATAGACAGGCAAGATCAAGGATCTGAAATCAAATAAACTGAGCGGGCTCACTTTTCAATTGCAAGGATGGCTTTACCCAAACTAGACCACTTTAAGGGGCCAGCAATGCTTCCTGCTCACTGGGTTCCACTTTGGCCTGACATGGATGTTCCTTCCTCAGAAACCCTCCAATCTTAGCAGGCAGCCCAGGCCTAACTTCCATACCTACTACGTGGCAGTCCATAAATGCACAATCCTGAAGCTTATGGGGTCCGGAGATGACAGAATACAACTCTTGCTCTCTTTTTGTGAGCAGAAAGCTCCGCTTTGGAAATATACTCACACAGGGAGCAGCAGAAACAGTCCCAGGAGTGAGCTGTGCCCCCCGAGGGAGTTGGAAGAGCATCAGCAACATTGAAAATCGCCTACGGTTCTAGGTCAGACTGCCTTCCTATCTCTCTGCCTCTGATTCCTCGAGGGAGCTTCACTCTCCCCACCGTGAGCTCCTTGCTGCACCTGAACATCAAACCTCGGTACTAACCTTTGTCTGCTCACATCTCCAAGCCCCTGGACATGCTGCTTTTTCTAACCTTCCCCCGGAAGTCACCATTTTTGAGATGAGACATCAGCAAACTCTTTCTATCAAGGACCAGAGAGGGAGCATGTTCAGCCTTAATATCCTACTGTCCCTGCCAAGCAGCTGCACTTGACTGGTGCTTAACAGGAAGTAGGCCCACCCCGGGGTTAACAGACCTGCCTGCTCTGGTCTGCCGGCACAGTCTCAGGTCCGGCTCAGAAGTCCCCTTCTCTCACTCCTCTCAGGAGACGCCCTTCCCTCTCAGCCCCTTCAAGCAAAGACAGAATTCCTAAAGTTTACACTCTCCTAGAATTTGTACGTATTTTTACAGCAATTCTCTTGTTACTGTGCAAATTATTTTCATGTTCGGTTTCCTTCTAAACAGTGAGTCCATCGAGGATAAAGACCGTGTTGTATTTACCAGCATCAAACAAAACAGCTGACACCCAATAGGTAGTCAGTAAATGGCAAGTTAAAGGAATAAACAAATTGGTGAATAAACAGGTGATAAGAATGAATGTTAGTTTGAGGTGAATCCTGAAGAACTGAGGAGGATTTACAGTGACTCCTGAGCTTCATTGTATTATAAGTACTTTTCAATCGCAGGGGACACCGCTCGTTCTGTAAACACTGACCAAAAGTGCCTGCCAGGGCAGCCCTGGAGGACTGACATTCTGCAGGGGGCGCCTCGGAGCTGAAGGCTGTGCCGTCCACGAAGTCACTGCAGCCACTAAATGGGCTTATGATCGTCTGTGCATGAACGTCTTTTCCAAAGTTAATGGGATCCAAATGCTCACAGCAGAATCGAAGAGAGGGCTACCCAGACCAGATGACACAGGATTTATGGCCCTCCGTCCCATATGTCACATGGGGGGTGTGGGTTACTGAAGACGCCATCCTAACGGGAGCTTCGCAGCGCCTGCACACGCCGCTGTCCTCAGCAGCACACGGGGAGCACATGGCTGAGCCCCAGCACACCAACCCTGTGTCTTCCCTCCCACTTTAAGGACGCTTAGCCTTCTTTCCTATGAATTCCCTCATTTGTGTTGCTTATTATTCAGTCCAATGGGCTCTGTTCATGGCCATCTGTCCTGATGTATATTTCATCAGTGATCATCATATAATTTAGATGCCACACTATACAAGGCAACTGTTCGTGCAATTGTCACTGCAAGAACTGAGCATCAATGTCCACTGGCTGAGAGTTTCCCATTTAAATGATGGAAACAAATTAAAATCTTCCTCAAACACCTGAATGTCTGTTGCTAAGCTTTGAACAAAAATCCCCGGTTGCGTGAAATTCACAGCTCAGGGCTTTGGCCAGTGGGCTTCGTGTGTGGATTGGAGCCTGAGTTTCCAAACGTTCCCGTGAAGTCTGAGTCACTGTAGGAACCGACATTCCCTGGCACTGAGACACATGCCAAGGCCGACCCTCAGCCCCTTCCGAAGGTCCCGCCACCCTCAGGTGTGTGAGGGGTTCCCAGGAGATGTCCACATTCGCATGAGGAAATCCGTCCCGCTGGTGCTGACCCTGTTCTGCCACTCTTGCCCAGAAGCTCCTAAGGGAGCTCCTGGCAGCACCGGGAGGGAGCAAGGCCCCTCTTCATTGTACTCCGTTGGTGGTGGCAAGTTGGAGGCCGATGCCCCAACAGTTTAGGTATTTTAGTGAAACAAGGCATTTTCACCGTAGTGTGTTTTATTCTTAACACACAGGTGTATGTCCCTGGATCGGGAATGGTTTCGATGGATATTTGTAAATTGCCTTCAGAACACTCTCTCTCTCTCTCTGGTGCCAGAAGTTTGATTTCCAGGAAAAGTTTATTTTCCTGATGCATCGCCTCAGTGTCAGTTCTTTCCAAGGGATCCTCCCACATGCTCAGTTAATACCATCAGCTAATCCGTCCTCCACGTGGCCCCCACCCACTGCCCTTGCCATACAGAAATGTCAGCTTGCATTCAAGATAGAATCCTCGCGACATTCACACTGCCTTGATACTGAATGGCTTCTTTGATTCAGTGAAGACTGTTCATCACAGTTATCAAAAAACAGTTAATCCACTTCTTTCTAAATGAAGCATGGCAAAAATATAGGCACTTATATCACCATTACTAACAGCCTGTCAGAAAGAGTCGCGTCACACAGGAGAGTGTTGTCATGAATGTGTCTCCACAAGTCAGAGGTGGGGGAGGTTTTGGGTTGTGCCTTCAGGGGCAATCCTCTACAAATGAGAACTGGTAGGTCCAGGAGATAAAAGGGATTTAAGAAGCCACACAGCTGAGTGTTTTATTACTGCAGCCACTCGGAAAGAGGCCAGGAAAAGTGCGTCCGAGCACCAGTGTCCAGCGAGGAGGTTCTGGAAGGCAGCAGCTCCACGCGGAAAGGGGTGTGCATTTGGCAGGCCGGCGGCCAACCTAATGGCTCATCATGGTTTATAGTTCTTCCCAGGAAAGGCCTGTCATGGAGAAACATGGCCACCAAAAACTTCAGGCCCTGCACCAAATGTTATTGAATGTATTGGGGTGACTTTGGTTAATAAAAGTATACAGGCTACAGGGGTACAATTCTATAGACATCATGCATATACTATATGGTGTGTTCACCACCCCAAGTCAAGTCTCCTTCCATCACCATTTATCCCCCTTTGCCCTCTTCTGCCTCCCCTCCCAACGCCCCCCCCATCCCCTTCGCTCTGTCAATCACTATACTGTTGTCTACGGCCATTAGTCCTTTTTTTTTTCTTCCTGTGCCTACTAGGTGTACCAATTAATAATGCAGATTTTTTCCAATAGCTGGAGTTATACTTATGTTGATAATTGTGTGGTTTGATATGTATGCTATTTTTTTGTATTCAAAACTTCATATGTCAAATTTGCTGAAGGTGTTAAGATCATAGATATTTTTTACACTTAAAAATGTCAAATTTCATGCCAAAAAAAGAGCATTTGCGGGAAGTTATAATTCATTATTTTATTTTGAAGACAAGTGCTGCTGAAAGTTATCCTATACTTTAGAAAGCTTTGGTGAACATACTCCGTCTCAAGATACTAGTGAACACTGGATTAAATGCTTTAAAAGTGATGATTTTGATGTGAAAGACAAAGAACATCCAGGTCAACTGAAAAAGTTTGAAGACCAACAATTACAAACATTATTGGTTGAAGATGTGTGTCAAACTCAAAAACAACTTGCAGAAAGATTAAAAATTGCTCAGCAAACAATTTCTAATTTTTTACAAGCAATGGCAAAGATTTTAAAGGAAGGAAAATGGGTGCCACATCAACTGAACAAAAGACAAATGGAAAACCAAAAAGTTATCAGAAAAATGTTGCTTTAGCTGCATGAAAGAAAGCCTTTTTGCATCAAATTATGACTGGCTATGAAAATAGGATTTATTTTGAGAATCCCAAATGCACAAAATCATGAGTTGATTCAGGTCAACCATTAACAACAACTGCAAAGCCAAATCACTTCAAAAAGAAGACAATGCTCAGTGTTTGGTGGGATCAGGAAGGTGTGGTGTATTATGAGCTTCTAAAACCAGGTGAAACCATTAATACTGATCACTACAACAAATAATCAATTTGAACCACGCTTGGATCATTAAACGACCAGAATGTGCCAGAAGACACAGCAAAGTAATTTTCTTCATGGTGATGCACCATCACACACTTCAAAACCAGTTAAAGACACATTAAAAGATCTTGCTTGGAGAAACCAAGATGGCGGCATAGGGTAGTCACCCGAATGCAGCCTACCACAACAAATTTGAATTTAGAACTGAAAAGCAGGGGAAACATCACCCTGAAGCACCAGACGGCTGTCTGAGAGGAGGCTCTACCATCTGGGAAGGAGAAAGAAGGCGTGCTGAACCTCAGGAACTGTGAAGGTGTGGAGAACTGTGCACACAAAAAAGCGGCCACAGAGTTCGCTGCCGGCTTGCTTGCGAAGCACGGAGAGGGCAGGCCAAGTTCGCTACCGGCTTACTCCCTGCGTGCGGAGAGGGCAGACAGCTAATGTGCGGCTGGCTTTCTTGTGCGGGAGGAAAACAGAAACACCCTATTGCCCCACACAGAGAGAGGGCAGGCTGTCAGGCAATGGGCAGAGATCTCTTGGAGGTGTGTGAAGCCAGCGACCATTACTGCGGGACTCAGAAACCAGACCCTCATAGGGAGGGGCTGAATAAAGCTTGTCTGCACCACCCGAGACTCTGCCCCATCCAAGCAGAGCACAGAAGCCCTTCCAGTGGCTAGCTTCCTCATTTGCTGCCAATAGGACTCTCCTAGGGAGGGGCAGACAGGAATCTAAAGCTTGTGCCACCTCGAGACTCCGCCCCATTCAAGTGGTATACAGAAACCCTCCTAGCTGAGACACTTCTGATCCTCATAGCCAATTGGCTTGGAGATCAACGCTTCCCAGTGATACCAACAATAAGCAAGGCTTAACAACAAGACTGCACACACAGCCCACAAAGGGCTACACCAAGTCTGTCCACATCAGGTAACTGGGAGGCTGACTCACTGAACCATATAGGACACCTTAGCACACAAAGCCACCCTACCAACTCAGGGAAGCTGTGAAAATGCCGAGACAAGGAAATAGGTCACAAACAAAAGAAATGGAGGAAAAGAAGAGACTGGATATAGAGTTCAAAACCACGCTTATAAGGTTTTTTAAGAATTTCCTAGAAAAAGTCGATAAGACCTATGAGGAGATGAAAAGTAATCAACAAGAAATAATAGGGGATCAACAAGAAATAAAGAATACATTGTCTGAATTAAAAAATATTATACAGAGTCCTAAAAACAAAATGGAAGATTGCAAGAATCAAGTCAAAGATTTGGAACATAAAGAGCCAGAAGACACTCCTCCACAGAAGCAAGAAGACAAGAGGATCCAGAAAGTTGAAGATGATTTAAGAAACCTCTGGGACAACTTCAAGCGAACCAACATCAGAATTATGGGGGTCCCAGAAGATGAGAGAGAGCAAGATATCGAAAACATAATGAAAGAAATAGTGACAGAAAACTTCCCCCACCTGGTGAAAGAATTAGACTTACAAGTCCAGGAAGCGCACAGAACTCCAAACAAAAGGAATCCAAAGAAGACCACAACAAGATACATCATAACTAAAATTCCAAGAGCAAAAGACAAAGAGAGAATATTAAAAGAAGCAAGAGAAAAGCAGGTAATTACCTATAAAGGAGCACCCATACCATTGTTAGCTGATTTCTCAACAGAAACCATGCAGGCCAGACAGGAATGGCAAGAAATATTCAAGGTGATGAATAGCAAGAACGTACAGCCAAAAATAATCTACCCAGCAAAGCTATCACTCAGAATCGAAGGCCAGATAAAGAGCTTCACTAATAAAAAAAAAAGCTAAAGGAGTTCATCACCACCAAACCAGAATTATATGAATTGCTGAAGAGGGTTCTTTCGGAAGAGAAACTAAACAAAGATAAAAACTATGAACAACAAATACGTAACTATCAACAAGTGAATCTAAAAACCAAGGGAATTTTGAAATTCTGATGAACAATATTAACTGGTGAATATAATAGAATCAGAGGTATGGAAGGAGAGTGAACTGATGATTCTCGGGGGAAAGCGGAGGGGGGGTGTGGGAAAAGAATGAACATAAATTGTGCACCTATGGATGAGGACAATGGGGGTGGGGAAAGGGCAGAGGGTGGGGTGAGAACCTGGTGGAGGTGAGCAATGGAGGGGGGGCTGGAAATGAGGAACATTTGTAATAATATGAACAATAAAGATTTATTTTTTTAATGTAATGCAAAAAAAAAAAAAAAAAAGATCTTGCCTGAGAAATATTAACCTACACACCATATTCACCAGACCTTGTTCCTTCAGATTACCACTTGTTCCGATCGATAGCACATGCACTTTCTGAGCAGCACTTCAAAACATATGAAGAAGTGGAAAATTGGGTCTCTGAATGGTTGGCCTCAAAACAAGAATAGTTCTATTGGGATGGTATCCACAAATTACCTGAAAGAGGGGGGGGGGGGGGGGAATGTATAGCTAACAATGAACATTACTTTAAATAAAGCACTTTTGATGTTTCTTTTGAAATTATCGTGTTTTCTTTTATTACAAAATCTGCTATTACTAACCAGTACACGTAGTAATCCCTTCCTCCTTCCCACCTTGCCCCCAACCTAAAAGCTCTAAGACAGCAGATATTACCCAGCACAGTTCCCTGTGCCCACTCCCATAACCCTAAAACGGGGTCTTAAAGATGTGCTGGGTATTTTTCTAGATTTATTGTATGGTGCCAAAACACAGGTCAAAAGGCAGTTTTGAAATTATTGTAGGTGGTGGGAAGAGGTCATATTTCAGTGTCTTCTACAAACCAAAGGGCTCTGGCAATGACAACGGTGACTTTGGCCCCTGACAACTCCCTGCTTGTTATGTTTAGGATCACCGGCCTCACTGCCACCTAGCAGTGTCAATTGTACCCTGGATTGCTCTGCGGGCCCTCTAACTCACCCCTGATAGCAAACAAATGGAAACGAGCCAGTACCTTCAGGTGGGATGATTTATTTTTAAAGCACCAGGTTTTTGTTTAATATAAATGTAAAAACATAACTTTCCCTTGCAGTCAGCCAGGTAGTTGGAGCAGTTTATCAAACCTAAAGCAGTGAAGCTGTGCGGTAACAAAGCAAGAAAATGCATCTGTGTCCAAGAAACTGTCTTTCTCTCCCTAAAATCCTGGAAGATAGATTCAGGGCAGAGGTGACTGCAAATAATGATCACAGTCAAACAAAGCAACTCCTCCGGCAATTAGTCTTATTTCACTTCCCCTTCAGTTCTCAGAGGTACTGGCACCTAACATGACAAATGTTAAGTATCCCTTTTGCTCTTTGCACTGTTCTGTGAATTTTTATTCCTTCCAGAAGATCCTTGTCAGTGCCTCATTCAAATAATAAATGTAGGTTATTTTAAACCATTTTTCTTCTATCACCTCTTTTGATGAAAGCTGTTTAAAACCTTAGCACAGATCCCACCCCAGTACAAAGCTGATTCCTGCAGCCACTAACTGCTAAATTGTGTTGTGACTACTCAGCCATTCACCCACTCCAGTGTTCACTGAGCACTAACTATGTGCCAGGGCAGATTCTAGAAGCCAGGAATACAATGATTAACATGCATTAAAAGATTCCTGATCTCATGGAATTTAACATAGTGGGAGAGAAGACTGGAGCAAAGGGAATAAGTAGGCAAAATGATTTTAAGTAGGTAAAGTGGCCTAGGGTTTGAATGGCAGTTCCTCTAAAGAGAATGGAGAGAGAACACCTAAGAAAGTAATATTTGAACTGAAACCAGAATAGTAAGGACTGGGACATGAGAAGATCTAAGAGAAAATATTTTGGATAGAAGGAATGACCCAGTGCCAAGACCCTCAGTCAGGTCAGAGCTAGCATGCCTACTGACGGGGCTAGTGTATGGATGAATACAGAGAAAATCCTAAGAGGAGGCAGGGACCAGCTCACACCAGCCCTCGCATTGTAAGAGGAGATTGTTGCAAGGTCTAATAAGGGCAGATATTGAAAGATTATAAATAAGGAAGTGACACGGAAGTCTTGGGAAGAGAAGGAAAAGAGAAAAATGCAGCAATTTCATTATAATGTGAGGTTTTTTTATGTTTGCTTATTGGCACAGACATTTCAAAATTCAGGGATTTAGCAGAATGATGGACTCTCACATCCATTCTACAGTCTGAATGCTTTCTTACTGTGTTCAGTTCATTACACCTGTTCTGCGATCTTGTTTTTGAAGATGCATAGAAGTGGAGGAATGGCAGCTGCCTGGTGATGAGTGCATTCCCAGATGTGTTTAACAGAGACTGAAGCTGAACAGAGGGAGAACTGGGAAGAGGAACCTGGATCCCAGGAACGGGAGGAGTCAGTACCCATGGTACAAAGCTGAGGTCAGGAACCAAATTCCAGGACAGTATCTGCTGTAAGCCGCCTTCCCTTTGCACACGCTCTCAATGGAACAAAAAGTCAAATGAGATTACTATTTTATTTAAATTAAAACTTCATCACGCTCCAAAATTAGAAATGGCTATAATGTTAAGGCATTTCAAAGCACAAAAAGAAAATAGAATCACCATTAAATCCTCCCATCTGTTGAATTACGCACCATTTTCCACATATTCTCAGAATGATGGGAAGAATACACAGGAATTTATTTCCAGCATTGGATCAGAAAAATTAAATACCATTTTCAGTGCAATTTACACACAGAAAACAAAGTTCTTAATGCCACTGGAAGCCTCTAAAATACTTTGAGCTGCATTTTCTGAAAACAAGGGCCAATCGCTTCGCAAAGAGACAGCTGATCTGATGCACATTTTGAAGGTCAACTATGTCAAAGGAGTGAGAGGCAGCAGAAGAACTAAACAAATGTTGTGTAAGCTATCTTTGCAAATACACGAGGGAAGATGTCTTCAAACAGAGCTCAGTTGGCTCGCCGTGGGAAGCCTCCATATCCTGTTTACATACAAAATATCCCGCCATTTTCCTTCCCTTTCAGCCTTTTCAACTTTAAGACCCAAACACCTTGGGAATTCAGATGAGACCTGGTCACGTCGCTGTCACTGGTGTGTTCAGGGGTGGCAGAGCCTGTCCTTCCACCACCACTCTGCCCCACCTTTTTACCTGAAAGATCAGAGACCCAGAGGAAGATGCAGACACCAAGCACAGGCAATGCCGTTACCACAGCTCAAGTCAAGACTGACTAAATATGAATTGAATTTGCACTCTTATTGAAGGCCTACTGTAAAGGATATATACCATTCCCATAATGCAGATATAGAAGAAGCAAAATCCTAAAGATACTTTAAATATTTGTTTCTGTTTCAAAACTTAACCACAGTGTTTCTCTGATTGGTCCTAATAGAAGGCTTGAGAAATGAAAACTGACATAAGTTGATATATTTTGTAGACAGGACTAGAAAGAGTAAGGAACCAATGAATGAGGAAGAAGCAGGAGAGCGTAGATATTAGGCAAGTAGACAGTGGAAGCAGGTGGCCCAGGTCTGATTCTGGCCCTTCTGCTTAGTAGTTAATCACCTCCACTGCCTCAGTTTCCTCATTTATAAAGTGAAGATAATAATACCTATATCATAGGGTTTGGCAGATAACTAAAGGATAGGGTACATATGAAGTGTTGAAAACTGTTCCTGGCATGAGTTAAAACTTTTTATTTTTTATAAAGTTTTTTTTTTTTTAAGAAGTGACAGTTTATAAATGACCAGAAGTTATTCCAGATGATTCAATGACAATCCTGGGATCTATAACTCATAAAGTATGGGTGAATTATAAGTAATGTTTTTAAAAAAAATAGTTATGAAACAGTATTAGATGAGAAATTTTATTTCTAACTATCATAGGGGGGAAATGCAAGTAATAAATTATAAAAGGTCTATTAACACATTGATTGATGATAAATAGCTAAGAAAAAAGGAATACATTCCTAGCAAAATGGTAACATGAAAAATCATGAATGGCCTTAAAGCAGCTGATTTCAAAATCTAGGCTTCATCACTGCTCGTTAGGGGATCTCTCTAGTATTCAGGGGTTTGGGGTTTTAATGGATTTTTTTATAAGTAGGAATATTAAGAAAAACTCATGAGCTTGAAATAAGGACTGAGAAAAAGTGTGTAAATAGCATTCAGTGTCTGGCACATAGTAGGTATTCAACAAACATTTTCCATTCCTGCCTTTTAAGAGTGATGCTGTGAGGTCAGCCCAACCTTCCCACAGCAGCAGCCTGTGGTGCCACAGTCAGGAGGCTGAGTGACAACTTGTCTGCCTGGGGAAGCAATGACTGTCCCACATGTATCTCTCATCAAGCAAAGGCAAGTGAAATAAACTTGGGGTCCAAAAATAAAAGAAAGAGGAAGGTTCTCCTTTCTGGAGCCTCAGATTCTTAATTACCAAGATTAGTGCATCTTCCCAAGCTTCCCTGAATGTAGAGAACTATGTCACTGAGGCAGACAGAAGCATGGCATATAGAAATCTGGAATGGATAATGAAATATGAAAATCAACAGAACCCTAAACTCATCACTTAAATTTTCTCAAGACCATCTAAATCTGTATGCTTTTAAATTGTTCAAAAATTGGGGAAAATATTATTTTTACCTTCAATCATATTCTGTTGAAGCAGAGAAATCTTTAAAAACAATCATTAAAATCTCCTTTTCGCCTGTCCATACTACGTTGACATGTGGCTTCCTGTTTTTCCCTGGGTAGCTCGTCCAGGCACCACCTCGAGGGCTTCCTCTGAGACATGGTTCAGTGTGTGGTTCCTGTGCTCAGGGACCGCTTGCTGCTGTTGGGTCAGCTCCAGACACCTCGGAATCCTCAGTCCTTCCCCTGATGCCCACACTCATTCATGTTTCCTGCCTCACTATCTCCACAGCCACTCCGCTTTATATTTCTTCACATTTTGTTCCCGACAAATTATCTGTGCCCAGAGTCTCTGGGAAATGGTGGAGATGTGCCAGCTGCTCCACGAACTCACCATGTCCTTTCTGAGGCCAGCGCGCCGGTAAATCAGCTGCCACAGACACATACCACTCCAACCTGGAAGCAGCTATAAACATGAGAAAGGAAATTATGGGATCGAAGACACGGGTATGGCAATCTGACTTTACAAAATCAAAAACACAGAGTGGAGACTGTCCAGCTGACATGCTAGTAACTCTTGCCAAAAAACTGAGTAAGTAGCTAAATCCTGACTTGTTGAAGAGCTGCCCGGGGCTATGGGTTTTCAGTGGCATTTGAGGGTCTAGCTGGTCAAAGTCCGGGATATGTGCCAAATCATGACCTGTCCAGCACTCGAAGCCTCGGGAATTTTAAGAAAAAATGCGGTTTTCTGGTTCACACAAAAACTTGTCAGACATCTCTTTCCCATGAGCTCCGGCCTCAGTGGTATGAAGGTAAGTCACAGTTGTAACATGGGTAACTGGCATTCCCCGTTGCTGAGCTACCTTTATTCAGAGAGAAGAGGTGATGTCAGTTCCGCAGTTAATCAGAGATCTGAGAGCCAATCTGCAGCACAGACACTGCGGTACGAGGGGTGCTGTCCAGCAGCGACTTGGTCCAGGACCGCTGGCTGCTGGACCTGCAGGAGGAACAATGGGCAGTGGCCCTGAACGTGTAGGAGAGCATTGCCTGCAGGAAAGTTTTCAAATACTCCCAAACAAGTTTCCTTCTCCAGCTCCCCAGCCCTTCTCCATAGGATGGCTGTGCACACACCATTCTCTTACAGCCACTCACATTGCGATTGTTTTATCCATTTCAAACGTCTTATCGCCAAGCTTCACATCGCTGGCACTGTGCCTTCTCTCCTGGGACCAAAGAGGCACAAGCTGACAGACAAATGGAAATTAGTCAAAGGGGGACATCCTGAGATAGTTTTTAGTAGCAGAAAAAATTCAAATCCAGCTCATCTAAAAGGGATGCAGGTGGGATGTAATGGAGAGAAAATGGAAGACACTTTTAAACATAAAATGAAAATTACAAACAAGTTTAATAAACAGGTTTTACTTACATTCTATCTAAAAGAGCAAATGCTTCCCCAGGCTCACAACTGTGTCAAAAACAAAAAGCTTCTCTCCCCAAACTGTCTCCAGGAAAAAAAATGGCACCAATATCCACTCAGTTACTCCCCCACCTTCCACGTCTCCTCAACCCCAAGAGAGTCGAGTTCTGTCAGCTCCACTCCACACGTGTCTCAAACCACACTCTTCCTGTGTCGCTGGGACATGCCTCCATCACCCCACTCAGCCACCTGCCCTGCCTGGACTCGGGGTCAGGCACCTGGGTGGGTGTGCCCTTCAGTCCTGCTTTCTCCACGCCCTCACCTCACCCCCAAAGCACATCTCATCTTGCAGGTCTATTTTTCGGAAACCCTTCAGGGAGTTCCCTCTGCCCTCAGGGTCAAGTTTCTTTTAAATCTTAACATGGCCTCCGAAAAACCTTTCTATCTCAGCATTGCCAGCCTCTTAAGATCCCAGGAAAGGAAATAATCCTTTGCTTGAATACAGAGTGCATAGGCGAGTACTTGGAGAGGGGTCACTTAGGATAGCTTTCCCCAGAAGCAAACCGTGAGGCTCAGACCTGAGTTCAGCGGGTGCTACGGAGGGAGGTTCGGGAAGCTCCAGGCAGAGAGAGCCCCACCCGCTGTGCCGGACCCACGGGTGCCTGTGGATACAGCGGGCACCTGCCACCTGCTAAAGGGCTACGACCCACAGGAGTCTTTCTCCAAGAAAGCTGACCAGGGCAGGAAAGGCTCCATGTAACACGATTATGAGTTGAAAAAATGAAGAAATGTTCCACCGAGAAAATCTATATATAACAACGCAGAAAGTGAATTCTCCAGTTAAGAACATAGCTAACCTTGACTGGAGGGAAACTGGAAAGAAAATCAATTAGATGCAAACATCCTTTTGTTTACTCTGTTTCTGTATTGTAGTAATTCTCTCCCCTTCTGCTCATAAAAGGAAACATAGGATCCAGAATAGCCATGACCCAGGAAGCCATACAAGGTACATACTGGCTACCTGACCAGGTCAGACTAGAGCCTAAAAGGTAATCACATGTGGATATGACCTGTTCTCTATATTAAATGACAAATGTACCTGCTGCATTTGCCTGCTAATTAGGATAATGATAGTCTTATGATTAAGATATCTTTAATTGGTAAGATATGTACACATATAATACCTTAATTTTTAAAAATAAAAAATAAAAGATAGTTTAAGCCCTAACTGATTTGGCTCAGTTAATAGAGCGTCAGCCTGTAGACTGAAGGGTCCCAGGTTTGATTCTGGTCAAGGGCATGTACCTTGATTGCAGGCACATCTCCAGTAGGGAGTTTGCAGGAGGCAGTTGATCAATGTTTCTCTCTCATTGATGTTCCTAACTCTCTATCCCTCTCCCTTCCTGTAAAAAAATCAATAAAATATTTTAAAAGGTATTTTAATATGTATCTGAAATCTAAACTTGTAATTTTTAATAATTATGGTACATGTTTTAAATAACTACAATATAAAATATAATAAAATATGACCAGAGAAGGTAAATTATGTTTCTTAAATTATACTTTTAAATCACTTCAAACATATATGAATTCATAATGCATGATTTTAAGTGCCTGGCCTTAAAGTTCTGGCTTTTTCAAGAAAGAAAGAAAGAAAGGAAAGAAAGAAAGAAAGAGAGAGAGAGAGAGAGAGAGAGAGAGAGAAGAGAAGAGAAGAGAAGAGAAGAGAAGAGAAGAGAAGAGAAGAGAAGAGAAGAGAAGAGAAGAGAAGAGAAGAGAAGAGAAGAGAAGAGAAGAGAAGAAAGAAATTGACATAGCCAGGATGGCTCTGGGTTCAGAGATGGTGCTCACATTTTTTTTTTCTTTCTGCAGGGGTTGCAATAAGCATGATTAAAATGAGCGGTGGCATGGTGACTTCTATGCCCTAACCCCATGAAGAGAGAGGCTTCATACTGTGACCCAGGGTAACTACCTATGAGGAGTTACTGACCTGGGTAGAGGATTAGGCTTGCTCTATGGCCACAGGGACAGACTTCTGACAGAAGTGGGAGGATTTCAGCTCAATTAAAGACCATGGAAGAGGAGGAGGAGGAGGAGGAGGAGGAGGAGGAGGAGGAGGAGGAGGAGGAAAGAGGAGGAGGAGGAGGAGGAAGAGGAGGAGGAGGAAGGAGGAGGAGGAGGAGGAGGAAAAGGAGGAGGAGGAGGGGAGAGGAGGAGGAGGAGGAGGAGGGGAGAGGAGGAGGAGAAGGAGGAAAAGGAGGAGGAGGAGGAGGAGGAGGAGGAGGAGGAAGGAGAAAAGGTGGTGGTGGTGGTGGAGAGGAGGAGGAGGAGAAGGAGGAGGAGGAGGAAGAGGAGGAGGAGGAAGGAGGAGGAGGAGGAGGGAAAAAGATACTTTAAAATAGATAGGTTCTTTTCACCTTTGCAGAGAGCTTCTGTGACTGTCATCTGAGCTACATACTAGGTGACAAAAAAGGCTGATAATCATTCTTTATACATCAGATCTTCTCTCATGGAATCCAAGAAGTATTTGTTTGTGTGTTTATTTGTTTGTTTGGGGGTATAATATTCAGCACCAAATATTAGGCATTTACTATTGTATATGCCAAAGCTATATGCAAGCTGGGCCTTACAGAATTCAATCTGTGGTGAGGAAACAGGCTCAGCAACACTGACTGGACAGTGTCACACAGCTGACGCTGTGATCCACAGGAGAACTGGGGACTCACCAGGATCACCTCCCTCTACAGCTCATGCTCTCATCACAAGAATAATGACATCATGTCATCCAGATATATTTATTTCAAAATCCTCCGGAATACCTGGGACAGTGCTAGGCTCTCCAACTCTTCCTAAGCAAGACAATCTCAGTCAGGTCAGCCAAGCCAGGAATCTAAGTTGAAATATTGAAAAAGAAAGAAGAAAAGGAGGGAGAAAGGAGGGGATGAAGGAGGCTCAGAAGACCAACGATTCCTCTCCCTCCCTTCCCCATCTACCCTGGGTGCATTTCAAGTTCAAAGCAGCTCCATGGCGGCAGCAATTACGTGCCCACAAATGAGGCAGGTGTGTTCTTTTCTGGTAAGTGCATAGATGGGATCCCACCTAATAGTTCAATTTCTCCCTCCCACTTCATCCGCTGTGTGTGCTGTGCACATCACAGTTCTTTAGGAAAAACGCATCTGAAAAGAAAAATTAGCCTTGAACACTGAAACTTGCAACTGTGTATATTTTACCAAATGTCAATTGCTGTTTGCTGGGTAATTTGAGTTAGTCTGATTCATTGTGCAATTCTAAGTCTGAAAACATTATTTCAAATTAGAAAAAAAAGGGGGCTTGTCCCAAATCCATGCAGTTTTGAGCAGTACAATTTAAGCCCTTTCTACCACTCGATTATAAGTTTGCTTTCTACTCCCCTGCATCCAGCTAGGTTACAACCTCCTGACCATCAGAAAAATTGCCTCAGGCCTTACCTTAATTCTTCCATTTTTCAGATAACGTCAGATGGCAGCACATATTTGTTGGAGAGTCTATATCCCATTCCCCTTTATCTTGTTAAATGCTAGATTTTTTATTTCCAGTTTCTCTTCAAACTTACATCACTTTTCATTAATGGCCAAGTGCAACATTACTTACAATCCTATAAGAAATCCTTCTATATTCAAAAAAGTCTCAGGATGTCTAGTTTTTATCATGATTGTCAACTTATTTTCCAAGGCCTGTTTTACAATAATATAATGCAGTGAATCAAATTAAATCTTTGTTATTCTCTGTACCACACTATTCTAAATGCTACTGGAAATGCCCTTTCATTATGCTTAATGGCCCATATGTGTGCCAATAATAATAGCAGCAGTCACTTTGTGCTTATATGTGCCGGGACATACACTATGTGTTCCAAATGAATTATCTCATTCAAGCATCAAACGGCCCATTCTATACTTCAGATTATTTGTTTGGCTAAAAATCCAATATAAGAGATTCCCCGGTCACTGAATGTGGTCAATTTGCAAACTCATTATATACAATTGCATCCACAAATATTATATTAATTTATGCTCCCACCAGCAAAGCATGAAAATTTCTTTTACTCCACGTTTTATTAGCTCCAGCTAGTCTGATTATAATACTTGTTTCAACAGTTTCCTGATTTGACAAGCAAAAACTAAGACCTCTCAGTTCTTTTAATTTGCATACTGATAACTTTGTTGACCTATTTTACCTCCTAATTATCTATTAGTGTCACACTGTTATCTATAAGGATCTCACTGCTGTTGTTCCCAATTTGAATGAATTCTTTAAATACTGAAACAATTAACCTTTGTCACATTTATTATAAATAGTTGTCCCAGTTTAACTTGCTCCTTAGTCTTTTTTATTTTGGACCCGCAGCTTTTTCACATTGAAATAATTAAATGTATAGATTTTAGTCCTCATCAATCTTCAATTACAATGCCATCTTAATGAGACACACATTGTCCATGCCATTCCCCTATTTCTTTAACCTTAAAGTGCCATACTCCTCAGCATAACAAGACTTCTTGATTTAGTTCGTGCTTATCTCTTACAAGTCATCTTTCCTCACCTTCACACCCCAACCCTGTGATGTAACCTTGCTGAAACCCTTCTGTAAAAGCCACCTGTGTTTCTTACACCTCCCATCTACTTCTTTCCCCTCTTCCCATTCCCGCCATCCCTCTACCCAATTAAGTCCTCCTTGTCACTTCAAGACTCACATCCCCTGTTCTCTTCCAGGATGCCCTGCCTGCACATGCCCCTGTAGCCTGGCTGTTTTCCCAGGGATCCTGCAGCGTCCAAGCTCACCTCCTTCGTAACACTTAAAGCCCTGCATCGCACTGCCTCCTTCCCAACTACATCCCAGATGTTCTCGGTGCAGGCCATAATCTGCATATTTGCATCTCATTTTATTTGACACATAGCACCGCATTTTTTTCCCATGTATACAGTAAGATGCCCCCCACTTTTCCAACCTAAAATTAAGAAATCAATATTTTAAACATAAAACAGGACACGTTTTTATTTAGTGGTTACCACAGGTAATGTTTACATACAGTACTCTGATATTAGACAGCATATCACTTTATTCAGCCTCTTTGCATCACTGCTCTCTTCTTCATCACTATTAGTTCCAGACATGTCATTTTCTCCAACTGCTATTGTATCACTGCTGTCTTCTGAGTCACTGTCTATATTCACTGAGTAGCCAGATTGTTATGATCTCTGAACACATAATAGTCAGGCCACTCAGTGTATATCCTATACAGTGGTGCCTCACACAACGAACTTAACTCGTTCCAGGAGCAAGTTTGTTATGCGAAAAGTTCGTTATGTGAAACGCGATTTCCCATAACAATACATGTTAAAAAAAATGATTCGTTCTGTAGCATAAAATATGCTAAGATGACATAAAAAAAGATAAATTTTTTGTTATTATTTTTATTTAGATACATCATGATATAAAAAAAATATTGAGTTTAACTTAAAAGGACGACTGCCGTGATACGTGCGTGATTTAATTCGTAATGAAGAACGATTGCCGCGATACGTGCTTAAGTTAAGCGCAGTGACTAACGACTGCCTGCAGTGCCTGCGCAGAAGGATGCAATACATCGGCAGCGATCGTGGAAGCTCGGGCGAAGCGGTCGTGGAAGCTCGGGCAACTTCGTTGTGTGAAACGAAGTTCGTTGTATGAATCATGAAATGAAGTTCGTTGTGTGCAGCGTTCGCTGTGCGAGGCGTTCTTTATGCGAGGCACCACTTTATAATAAAAGGCTAATATGCAAATTGTCCCCTCCACCAGGAGTTTGACCTGCAGGCAGGCTGGCCAACCACCCAGGTCTCCTCCCCTTGGCCAGGCTGGCCGGACCCCACCCATGCAGGAATTCATGCACCGGGCCTCTAATTTATATATACTGAGTGGCCAGCTTATTATGAATTCAGAGATCATAATAATCTGGCCACTCATGTATGTGAGATCATCCTCATAAACTGGTAGCATTTTCTGAGCTACCTTTGTTTGTTTTCTCATGGCCAACCCTTCTCCTCCCAAGAAATCGAAGCTCCAATTTGCCTTTCCTGTAAAATCAACAATGTTCATTTCACTTGCAAACATTCCTGCCTGACATTGAATAAGCTTGTTTGACACACAGAAGCCACTCTGGCACTGCTCCGTAATCCAAGTTTTAAGCCTCTGCTCCAAGTTTGCCCATTTTGCTGGTTTTCCTCTTAAGTCCTTCTTTTTTTGGCATTTTAAGAAGTTGTTCTTATTTTCTCCACTGTCTGATCATACACTCAGCGGGAGGAGGTCCAAATTGTCTCTCTGCAGCTCTATTTCCATGCTTTTTTGCATAGCTGATTACATTCGGTTTGAATTTTGCAGAGGAAGACAATCACTTACCAGATTTATCTTTTTTATTTTTTGACATCTTTATGGGCTCGGAACACTCTGGTCCCTGTTGCATCTGCGCACTCTCCATCCCCACCTCCACCTCCAATTATGGTATCAGCTGACATCAGTAACAAAAGGGCTGGTGATTGGAGGAAACCTGTTTGACAAGGTTTAGGCAGCTATACACCTGCTCAGCTCCCTCCTCAGCTAACTTCCCTGTATAAGACATCCCTCAATTTTCAGTCCAATGATTAAAAAAAAAGAAATAACATCTTTTTTTCAATTTTTTAATTAAGGTATTACATATGTGTCCATATTCCCCATTGCCCCCCTATGCCATGCCATACATGCCCTCACCCCCTAGTGTCTTGCATCCATTGGTTATGCTTATGTGCATGCATACAAGACCTTGGAAAAATATAGTATATGTCAGTCATTACCTGTTAAATTAATGAATCAATGGCAAAAGTTGAGGGTGAGGATACTAGAATATATGGCTATATTTTACTTGTAAATAAATGCTATTTCTAATACATGAAGTGAAGTAATTTGAGAAAAACTAAATGACTTTCAAATTCTTTTACTACTTGAAACATTTCCTGGGAAGTACCAAATAAAGGGCAAGGCCATGTCAAGAAATACAAAAAGGTTTCTGGAACCACAGGCCATCTAACTGGATGCTGACATCTAGTTAAGTATTAGTGAAGAATAATTTATAGTGGCCTTTTGGAATATGTGAATTTTTTCTATGCCTCAAACTATACTTTTCTATTTTAAATAACCCCAAGAATATAAATTAAGTGAGACTTTACGTTATATCAAGGCAGAACCAACAGATAAAACCATAACAAAGACTTTTAAGGAAAAGAAAAAATAGCAAGAGAAATCTTAGGATGTTGCAATGAAGTGTCAGGCAAAAGGTTATCTTAAAGGGAATTATAATGGATAGAAACATGGTTTCGTTTCACTCCACACAAACCATTTCAGAGTGAAGACCTCTAACGAGAATAATGAACCTTCCACTGGCTGCCAAGTACAGCTTACTGGTCTTTCTTTTTACAGTTTGCCTCCAAAACAAAAAACTGGAATCCAAAATTATGCAGCCTAAGAATGACTCACATTAGCTTTAAGGACGCATATACATAGAATGAAAGGATCTGACAGGCATTAATTAGCTATGACTACCACATGTCACAGACTGGAAGAGGTTCCAGTGAGTCAAAGGTCAGAGCTCTTTTTAGCCAACGCTTGGCATCTATAACATCCTTTCCACCAGTTTTCTGTCTAGCACACATATTGCGAGTGGCCACGGCATTAGTTCTAATGTGCATGTTTGTGCTAGGAATCCCTGTAACATTCTCTAATATTTTCTCCTCTCTTCTATTTGGTTTATTAACATGCTGGCCACAGAACTCTTCCTCTATAAGTCTTACAGGCTGCCTGATGTAGGCTGAGAGCCTGGAATTCTGGGAGGAGTTACATGACTTGATGGAATTAACCGGTGTCTGCCCTGGGAGCTAGGATAACCCGGCACTGCAAGCTGCCATTCACAGGGATGGAGTAGGCGCTAGGCTGAGCAGGCCTCCCAGCACCCCTGTCACACATATAACTGCACACACCTATGAGTAAACACTTTGGGAAATCCTCTTTTTATAAACATTGGACCTTAACACTGTTTAATTCCCACAATATGGGTAATTGCATATTTTAATAAAATCTCCTAAGATTGTGCCAGTCACCACCAAAATGCTGCCAATAATCCACTCAATTGAATTCATGGCCCACTAATCAATATAACTTATAGTATTAAAAATCCTGTACGTCCTACAATAGCTGAGCCTCATTCTGTGCCTGCTCCTGAAGCAGCCTCACCAAAAATAAGACAAAACAAAATCAGCAGGGAAGCCAGGAGCACATGCCAGCACCTGCATCTGTTCCTTCCCGACCATTATGCACTGGAGTGGCCCCATCAGAGCATAGATGCTCTGTTTTCCTTTCCCCCAGCCCTTGCATCACAGGAGAGCACTTAACACCAAGCACTGGAGCCAGAGCCTTGAACAGGAGCCTCAGCTTTGTCTCTTATTAGTTCTCTGACCTTGAGCAATACTGTTTACTTATTGAGCCTCAGTTTCCCCGCCTGTAAAAATTGAAATAATATAATTATCAAATGTATAACACTAAAATGAGGAAGAAATGAGATAAGACAGGAAGTATCTATAAGATGGTATTCAATGCATATAAGCATGGTTGTTCTAAAGATTGACTCGAGGTAAGAGCAAAGAATTGCTTATTATTATAAAAGACCACTTAATATTTTTACTTCCAGGGCATTGGAAGTCTAAAACTAAAGCAAAGATTTTCTAACTATAGAATGCCGGAGATTAGGCAACCAATACAGAAGAAATTTATATGACTGAAGAGTACTTTTCACATGTCCTAAAGTCACATAACAGATAGCTACATATTTGGTTGACTCGGTTCTTGCTGAAAAGAAAGAAGAAAAATGAAAAAAATGTGTCATGTTCTTAAAGAACACTAGCAAAATCTTTCTTTGTCTCTGAATGAGCCTGGAAATATTTCAGAGTTAAACCCAAGGAGCCAATTATCTTTCTTCTTCTAAGACTAATATTTGAGAAAAGCAAATCTTGGGAAATGATTACACATTGAGCTCTTTTGGAAAACAAGCAAGTCAAGGAAGAAATTCTCTGAATGAAAAATGTTTTTAAAATCATTAACAATCTGCATGACATGCCACCCCAACCTTTCCCAATTAATCTTCCAATTTGCCACATGCTATTTTATACGTTCGTTAAACTCTACTGACGCATTCACACTACATATTCTCAGCCAGGAGATCAGAGCCCTAAAATGGAGATCACATTAAATGCTGCAGACGGCACAGCGAGGCTGTAAAATTACCCAGCCATGGCTGCGGAGCCATCATTAACCCTATGGCAACAGGCCAATTCAGAGCAGTTATTTAAAGTTGCCATTCGGAGTGTTAGCACTCCATTGTGGTCCCATAGTTTCCACATCAATTACATTTGATTTGTATTTTTCGCTTCTGTAATGCCTTACATTTGGCCGTTAGTAGCATGGGCTTTTGCAGTCAGTTAGAAGTAAATAGAAAGAATACATTATAGTTTGACAGTACACGCCTTGAGTAGATTTAGGCTGTGTTCAATTTTACATTGTTCCTGGATACTCAGTTTCCCAAAAATTGACTTCAGTGGCCCCAGCTGCTACCCATGAGCTTGATTACATGCTAAAATGAGGCGCTTTCTGCACGGGGACAGGGCAGGGTGAGCGAAAGAGGGACAGTAAACTTTTAGAGACAAAAAGAAAATGAGTCCGAATTCAATCCTTCAGGTTTTCCTTTCTTTTACTGTAGTGGGAAAGCAATATCTTACGAGTGAACTGAATCCCAGTAAGCTATGGATTCACTCCTATTTTTTCAAGTGACTATTGCAATATATTGCTACTGAAATGGTTAAAGGAGACCTAGCTCGTGACTGGAATAAAGTGGAAGCATGAAAATAATCAAATTGTAACCTTGTCATTCTACCTAATTATATGAACTTTTGTGCATAGTTGATTCTATTCTTAGATGATCTTAGTTTATGCTATAAAAAAAAATAAAAAATAAAAAAACCTTCCACCCATTACATTGCATTTATTGTTCCTACCAATGTGCTTTTTAAAAAATTATTCAATTTTTATTAATTAATAAAAACTAAGTTAAAGTGAATAGCAAATGGTAACCAAATGCCAAGATATATTAGTAGGCAAATACTACTAAATAACTGTCATCATCAACAATACCAATTCTTTAAAATGTTTTCATAATTTACCATGTTTTTACAGTAACACTTATGAAAGAGTACAGTACAATTTTATAAAGCCCAAAACCAAGAAAAAGTAAACAATATATTATTTAACATATACACTGGGTGGCCAGATTATTATGACCACCCCATCAGTACTTCGTTGAGCCACCTTTTGCCTTCAATACTGTAGCGATTCTTCTTGGCATTGACTCCACGAGATGTTGAAAGGTGATGCAAGGAATCTGACACCATGCCTGATGAATAGCACTGTCCAGTTCTGTGAGATTTGATGGTTGTTGAACCAGCTGCCTGGTGGCTCTTTTAATTTGTCACACAAATGCTCAATTGGATAGAGATCTGGTGATTGTGGGGGCCACCTAAGCAAGGTAAAGTCTCCCTCATGTTCTTGAACCCACTCCTGCACAATGCGAGCACAGTGGCATGGCGCATTGTCTTGTTGGAAGAAGCCATTTCCATTGGGATTCACCATCAACATGATAGGATGAACTTTATCAACAATGATACTTAGGTATGTTGTGCTATTCAGATGTTGTTCCACAGGAATTAAAGGGCCCAAATCATTCCAGGAAAACAAACCCCAAATCATAACACTGCTCCCACCAGCTTGAAGGGTTGTACTCATGCATGTGGGTTGCATGCTTTCATGCTGTTTCTGCCAAATTCTCACTCTGCCGTCTGCATGATACAACTGGAAACATGATTCATCGGATCACATGACTTTTTTTCCAATGCTCACTGTTTAATCCTTGTGTTCCTGTGTGAATTGGAAATGTTTTACCTTGGTAACTTTTTTTTGAACAGGCCTTTGGCTTCCATATCCAATGCAGTTACAGCTAATTTGCCTACAAGTGTCAGGTGGTCATAATAATCTGGCCACTCGGTGTATACATTGGACATAAGATTATTTTAAAAACCAAAGGAATGGTGCACATGTATTTATAGCTAAATAGAAATGTGAAGAGTGATTAGCACTGGGGGACAGACAGGGGCTGGGATAAAGGAAGACCCCAGGAAGATGCTATCATAGGACGTGGCAAATGAGAGCCCGGAGACCAAATCCCACTGCCACCCTCTGGGAAAAGATAGGCAGGTACTCAGCCGTGCCCATTTGTTTCCTCTTGTGAGTCGGTGTTTCCCACTATAACAGAGTTGAGGAGATGCAAAAGAGACCATGTGGCCTGTAAATCCTAAAGTGTTTATTACCTGGGTCTTTATAGAAAACTAGAGGCCTGGTGCCCAATATTCGTGCACTCGAGAGGGGTGTGGGGGCCTTAGCCTGGCTTGCACCCATAATCAGTCCAGGAGCCACTGCACTCGCCAGCCATCATCCGGGCTTGTGGCTGAGTGGCGCTCCCCCTGTAGAAGTGCACTGATCTCCAGGGGACATCTCCTGCATTGAGCATTTGCCCCCTGGTGGTCAGTGCACATCATAGTAACTGGTCATTCCACTGTTCCGTCAATTTGCATATTACTCTTTTATTATATAGGATTATTGCTGACCCCTGATCTAGCCTGTAAAAATAAGGAGTCCCTCTATTGTTATTTATGTGTAGACTAATATAATAGGATTTACCAGTCCCTTCTTCTCTACAGTTTTACCTCATCCATCTTTCAACTGTGTGAACTGCGGGAGGACACTTCCATGAGGTTTCCTGTGTGTTATGCAGCTCTGGTTAGCACTTCTGCATCTGCACACATCTTGCCCACGTCCAAATGATGTTACTGAGCACACCAGGAGTGTCTGGAGGATTATAAGGCTTAAACTTAAATGGCCTCTTCTGTCTCCACCAAGAGAAAAAAGAAGGCTTTAGCAAATATCCCCAAAAGGCTATGAACATTTTCATTGGAATAAAGAATCTGTGTTCTAATTAATATTCCATATGTGACTATTCCCTTTAGAATATGGGTATTTCTAATCTTCCCCATAGAAGCCAGCTCTGCTATTGACTGTCTTGTTAGTCTTGGGAAAAGTAGGACGCAACATTTTACCAAAATTAGTAAATGTTAGTAGCCAGTTTTGAAACTTTTAAACTGCATGCTCTGATGTTCATAATCATAAATGGCATGGCCATCATTATTTATTGATAAATGTTGTGAAGATCTAGTAGAAACACGAAGGAAATTAAAGTAGTGTCTCCACAAATGAACTAATCAGTGGATTATTCTGTGTGGTCTACTTTACAGAGTAAACTCTTGGGGTTGACAATGTGCTTGACATTGTAATGCTCAGGGAAGTAGGAGGCATGTCCAGAATCAAGCTTAGCTGTACCTACCATTGCTCTAACCAGGTTCCCCGTAGACAAGGTCTACCCAATATATTCAGAGGTTCCAAGGCCTCTTCTCCTTTGTTGTATTTTATTTTTACTTAATATCATCCCTTTCCACCCAAGCTTTTTGTGTTTCCAACTCAGAATGGTTCGCTCTATTAGACTAAAATGACATCCACAAATCTCACCAGGATGGTCCCCCCGGGCCTCACGCAGACTAGGAGGCTGGGTAGGACGATGCCCTTAAGAGTCCTATTGTTTAAAGGTGATGGTTTTCCTGGAATTCTCTTAAGATTCTTTAAAGGCACATTCTTCTTTTTGAGGCTCCATATAAATCTTACAATTTATGTGAAATAGTAAAATATTAATTTTACATAAAGTGTGAAAAGTTAAGAATGTGTATTGTAATTCCTAGAGTAAGCAGTTAAAAAGTAATGCCAGAAAGTATGGACAAAAATGCCAATAACTAAATTAAAAATAAAATGTTCAAAAATTAATCAAAAGATGGCAAGAAGGAAAGAACTGAGAAACCCAAAGGTGGCAAAGAGAAAGCAAAGAATGCAGAACTATATTGATAATCACATTAAATATGCATGGCTGTACATGACAATTAACAAAATTAATTGTCTAATTGGATTTTCTTTTTCTTTTTTTTAAATCTAACCACAGAGAGGCACTTTAAAAGTAAAGGACAGACAGGCTGAGAGTAAATGGATAGAAACATAATGCCAAGCTGAAAAGAGTGGAGAAACATGAATATCAGACAAAGTAGACTTCAAGGTGCGATAGTGAAAATGCAATGTATGAAACATGGGGGATGCAGCTGAAACCATCTGTACAGGGACATGGATAGTGACAAATGCCTCTATTAGAAAATGAATAAGGTTTGATCCCATGTTTTAAACTTCTACCCAAAGAAGCTAGAAAAAGAAAAGTAAGCCAAGAGTAAATAGGAGGAAGGAATAATAATAATAAGAGCAGAAATCAAAGAAACACAAACTAACAATTGAGAAAATTTAAATTGACCAAAATTATTTCTTTGAAAATACCAACAAACTGGCTGTACACACAGACACACACACACACACACACACACACAATGAAAATGATTAATGCCATTTTTGAAAGAAAGGTTATCACTATAGATCTTACAGATATTAAAAGAACAATAAGAAATCTTTGAATAAGTGTATGCAGCAATTTTGACTACTTAAAAATAATATCTATGGTGAGGAGCTGTTCAAAAAGAACAACATATATAAAGAGAATGGACATCACGACGTGCTTATGTTACGTTGGTGTCAACAATAAGGCCTTATGTATATCGTATATCACACACCTTATAACTCCGTGGGTAAGCATAATTTGTGCTATTTAACAGATGAGGAAACCAGAGCTTAGAAATATTTTATTATCTGTGTAAACTTGTTGAGTTTACACAGACAATAAAAAATGAAGTTATTTGAATCCAGTGTCTAACAGGACCCAAAGCATAACCTTTGAAATGGTATAACATATTGCTGTAATGATAGATATATTTTACTTTAGTTAAGAGTAGTAAAACACTATATTTAAGCATCATCTTCTGTTTCTTTATCATTCTTCACATTCCCAATGTCAAAATTGGATATTTAAAAAATAATTTTTTGAAATTTTTATTTAAATTTAAAGCAAAAAATATGTTACAAAATAATGAGACAATAATTTGTACACTAAAATTTCTGAAAGAAATTACAAGTCCATTTTAAGTAATATGAGCATGATATAAAATAACCATAATTACAATAACTCCTAAATTCTCTGGATCCGAAAGCTCAACTTACACAACTTAATTTTGCCATAGGAACAAAATCAGTGCTTCCCAAATTATTTTAAAATTCTTATTAAATGCTATATCCATATCCCCAAAAGTATCATGTAAATTAAATGAACTTAACAGAATAACTTTGAAATACAATTATCATCAAACAAATCATATTGAAAATATAGTTAGCTGACAAAAAAAATTCCTTTTAGAAATAAATGATAAAGAATTATTCAAAGGTCTTCAGGTTTGCAAACAGCAAACACAACTTGGCAATACCCATAGTATTTTGAAAAAAAAAAGAGAAAAACTGAGGATTTCTATAGTAAAAATGCATTCTTGAATGAATCAGTCCTGGGTCCTTAGCCTCTGAACTGGTCCCAAGTAGTCAAGCTTTCGGTGACCAGAGGTCTGCATACTGGATGTCAGGCAGTCTGGATAATAACTGTCAGGTTGTCACCTGGCCCTGGTTCATACTAACCAGAGGCTAAGAGATAAAGGAGCCAGTTAAACAGAGTGAAAGACAAAAATGATGACTTGGGACAGGAAATAAGAGGAAGCCAATAGGCTCCAATAAGAAACTCCTCAGGAAGAATTCCACAGAAAACAACACAAAAATAACTGTAAGAATGGGGGGGGGGGGGGTCAATCAGTGGAAAGGAGACATGTAAAACTTTAGACAATAAAAAAACAATTGTAAAAATAAAAACCTCAGGGTTCACATATGAAACAAATGACAATATGGCATGTTTTTCAGCAATTAATGAAGATTTAGAAAAGATAATTCATTTGACCTAATTCTGGTGATAACCTGCTAACAGGGAAGTCTTTATAGTGGACCTTTAGAAATGGAATGCTAACTCCCCATTGGTTCTGAAGCTAAAAATATTAAAATAATAATAGAACTTAATTAGGCTCAATCTATAAAAAAGTTGATATATTTAAATAAAGATAATACATGAAATATTAATTAGATATGGATAGAGCTAAAGCAGAAGATACAATGGAAGACCCAATCATGCATAAGAACCAAATGCATATTATCAATATTAATAATGTGATGGTTTAATTATAGATGGCAAGATTTTAAAAGGATTGATAAGGTTGCTAATAACCATCTCTTACATTAGTAGAAACTCAAGAGCTGTTATCTGAATTTGATAGAATATTAAATTTAAGTTTATATACAATGCTTAAAGTTACTTTAAAAACTAATAAAATAATAATGACAACACCAATGATTGAGAAGGCAGAAAGGGATTGAATAATATGCACAAATACTTATCTCTCATAATAGAGGCACTACAGTTGATATTTCCAAAGTTGATATTTCAAGAAATAGCTTCTTATTTAGATGGATGAGATGAACCAATGATAGGTCTAATAACAATACTTGAAAACAATAGCTTCTGAAGATGGTGGCATAGATAAACACCTAAACTGCTGCCTCACACAACAGTTTCAAAACTACAACTAAAAGACAAAATGGACAACATCCAGAACCCCAAGAAGGCTGGATGAGTGGAAATTCTACAACTAGAAGGAAAGAGAAAAGCATACTTAGACTCAGAGGAACTGCAGAAGGCAGAGATAGCTAGGCGCGTATGCAGAGAGGTCAGGCAACTGAGGACACGGCTGACTTTCTCAAGTGGGAGGGAGACAGAAGCTCCCGAATGCACTGAACTCCAGTTCCAGGCGAGACTCTGGGGACCCAGACTCATTTGGGGAGAAAATGGACTGTCTGGCAGCGGGCAGAACTCAAGGGATGCTTTCTCTCAGAGGTTCTTGTAGAGATTACCACGGGACACTGAGACCCAGGGGCCTCTTAGCACAGGGCTGGTGGAAAGCCATTGCTGTCTGCTCTGCCCTGAGACTCCACCCCACCCAAGCAGAGCACAGAGGCTTTTTCAAGTCTTGTCTCATAAGGATATCTCCAACACAGAAGTTCTCCCAGCATAGACACAGCTGATCCTCACAGCCAATTAGCCTGGAGGTCAATTCCTCCCAGTGATACCAACAACAATCAAGATTTAACTACAACAAGACTGTGCACACAGTCCACAAAGGGGTGCATCAAGAGTGTCCACCTCAGGTAACTGAGGAGGCTCAGCCACTGCACCCTATACGACACCTAGCATACAAAGCCACTCTCTCAACTCAGGGAAGCAGCCAAAATGTGGAGACAAAGAAACAGATCACAAATGAAAGAAATGGAGGAAAGCAAACAACTGGATATAGAGTTCAAAACCATGGTTATGAGATTTTTCAAGAATTTTCTAGAAAAGGCCGATAAATTTAGCGAGACCCTTGAGGATATGAAAAAGGACCAACTAGAAATTAAACATATACTGACTGAAATAAAATAATATAGAGAGATCTAACAGCAGACTAGAGGATCACAAGAATCAAGTCAAAGATTTGAAATACAAAGAACCAAAAAACACTCAACTGGAAAAGAAAAAAGAATCCAAAAATATGAAGATAGTGTATGAAGCCTCTGGGACAACTTCAAATGTACCAACTTCCGAATTATGGGGTGCCAGAAGAAGAGAGAGAGCAAGATACTGAAAACCTATTTGAAGAAATAATGACAGAAAATTTCCTCCACCTGGTGAAAGAAATAGACTTACAAGTCCAGGAATTGCACAGAACCCCAAACAAAAGGAATCCAAAGAGAACCACACCAAGACACATCATAATTAAATGCCAAGGGTAAAAGACAAAAGAGAATATTAAAAGCAGCAAGAGAAAAACAATTAGTTACCTACAAGGGAGCACCCATACAACTGTCAGCTGATTTCTCAATAGAAACTATGCAGGCAAGACGGGAGTGGCAAGAAATATTCAAAGTGATGAATAGCAAGAACCTACAACCAAGATTACTCTACCCAGCAAAATTATCATTCAGAATTGAAGGGCAGATAAAGGGCTTCAGAGATTAAAAAATATATATATATAATAAAATAAAGCTAAAGGAGTTCATCACCACCAAACCAGTATTATATGAAATGTTGCAAGGTATTCTTCAAGAAGAGGAAGAAGAAGGAAAAGTTAAAGATAAAAAGTATGGACAACAAATACATATCTATCAACAAGTGAATCTAAAAATCAAGTGAATAAAAAAATTGATGTACAGAATAAACTGGTGAATATAATAGAATCAGGGGCATAGAAAGGGAATGGACTGACAATTCTTGGGGAGAAATGGATGTGAGGGGTGTGGGAAGAGACTAGACAAAAATCATACATCTATGGATGAGGACAGTGGGAGGAAGGTAATGGCAGAGAGTGGGATGGGAGCCAGGTGGAGGGGAGCTATGAGAGGAAAAAGAGGAACAATTGTAATAATCTGAACAATAAATATTTATTAAATTTAAAATAAAAAAAAGCAATAGCTTCTGAGGAGGGAGGGGAAGAATGGAACTTTACATAAGGGCCTATCTGCAGTGTGTGAATTTTTAGCATGCCTGTCCTGTTTTGATAAAAACAAAATAATTTAAAATAACATATAAAACAAAGAGAAAGTCTATTTTATAGATAACCTTAACTAACAAATGAGTACTCTGAATATATTGCCATTGACATGAGCAAAGAATAGAGCAAATTTCTCAGAGAAGTAGAACATAGCTATAACTCATGGAAAATTATTCCATATGCTATTTCACCAGCAAGAATATAAAAACTGATGCAATGAGAATAATTCTGCTTCTAAAAATTCTGCAGGCAATGTTCTTGTAGAAGCTAAAAGGAACGTCAAAAATCAAAATACTGCTGAGCAGATGTGCTAAGTCACTGCTGAAAAGAGGCAGGCCATCAAAAAGTCAAGTACTTCAATAAAATCCTTAAAAGCCCAAAAATGTTTAACTAGCTTCCAATAATGAGAAGTATAAATGAATAATAAAAAAAGTTGGCCAGAAGAGTCTCCAGCAGAATTGCTGAGCGCTCACAATGCTTCTACTCGCTTAGCCATCACCTGCTAAGATAATAGAGCACATTTCTCCTTCAAAGATAAGATCTTAGAATTCTTAGGCCTTTATCTCCACTCTTTTATTCTATGCTACCCAGAAGCCCAGGTGATTTTAACATAGTTTTAGAAATCTCAAACCTCAAACTATGTCAAGAAGATGTAATTTAAAAGTTCACATTTTTGGGGGGAACCAAGATGGTAGCTTAGGTAAGCGCCTAAACTGCTGCCTCGAACAACAATTTCAAAATAACAACTAAAGACAGAACGGACATCATCCAAAACCACAGGAAAGCTGGCTGAGCAGGAAATTTACAACTAGAAAGAAGGAGAGAGGCTCACAATCAGATTGAGAGCTGCAAAGTGCTGAGGTAGGGAGACACTTGTGCAGAGAGGAAGGGCGGCCAAGTGCCATGCTGGTGGGAGGGGAAAGGAAGCCCCGACTCCATTGAACCCCAGTTCCAACTGCACTGAACCCCAGCCCCAGCCGAAAACCCATGAACCCAGGCTCATACAGGTGGAGTCTGGACTGTCGAGAAAGGCACCCAGCAACTCAGAGACTGGGAGACTCAGGGGAGCTGGGAGCCAGAGTGCCCAAGTGAGTGCACACAGAGAGGTCTGACCACAGAGATTGCTGCAGCCTCTCCATAGCGGAAGAAGTCAGAAGCTCCTAACTGCACTGAATCCCCAGTTCCGATTGCACTGAACACTGAAACCCAGTTCAGGGCGAGCCCCTGGGGCACCCACGCTCTTACAAGGGGAATCTGGACTGTCAGGCGGAAACTCAGGGGAGATGCGAAAGGCAGAGGTCTGAGGCTCGTGCACAAGGGCAGGACTGATGGGAAGCCAAGCCTGGTGGCTCAGCCCTTAGACTCCATCCCATCCAAGCTGAGCTTAGAAGCTTTTGCAATTTTGCAAGTCTGATCCTATAAGACTGTCTCCAGCCGAAACCGGTTTGGCTCCGTGGTAGAGCGTCGGTCTGTGGACTGAAAGGTCCCAGGTTCGATTCCGGTCAAGGGCATGTACCTGGGTTGCGGGCACATCCCCAGTAGGGGGTGTGCAAGAGGCAGCTGGTCGATGTTTCTCTCTCATTGACCTTTCTAGCTCTCTCTCCCCTCCTCTCTGTAAAAAATCAATAAAATATATTTAAAAAAAAAAAAAAAAAAAGACTGTCTCCAATACAGAAGGTATCCCAGAGTAGACATATCAGATACTCACATCCAATAGGCCTGTAGGTCAATTCCTCCCAATGATACCAACAACAATCAAGATTTAACTACAACAAGACTGTACACGCAGTCCACAAGGGGGAGCACCAAGAGTGTCTACCTCAGGTAACTAGGGAGGCTGACCCACCAGACCATTTAAGACACCAAGCACACAAAGCCATACTACCAACTCAGGGAAGCAGTAAAAATGCCGAGACAAGGAAAAAGATCTCAAACAAAAGAAATGGAGGAGAACAAAAGACTGGATATAGAGTTCAAAACCATGGTTATAAGGTTTTACAAGAATTTCCTAGAAAAGGTCAAAAAATTTAACGAGACCCTTGAGAATATGAAAAAGGTCCAACTAGAAATTAAGCATACACTGACTGAAATAAAAAAAAATATTATACAGAGACCCAATAGAAGACTAGAGGAACACAAGAATTAAGACAAAGATTTGGAATACAAAGAGGCAATCGACACTTCTCTGGAGAAGCAAGAAGAGAAGAGAATCCAGAAAGTTGAAGATAGTATAAGAAGCCTTTGGGACAACTTCAAATGTACCAACTTCAGAATTATGGGGGTGCCAGAAGAAGAGAGAGAGCAAGATACTGAAAACCTACTTGAAGAAATAATGTCAGAAAATTTCCCCCACCTGGTGAAAGAAATGGACTGATAAATCCAGGGAACTCACAGAACCCCAAACAAAAGGAATCCAAAGAGAACCACACCAAGACATATCATAAGTAAAATGCCAAAGGCAAAAAACAAAGATAGAATCTTACAAGCAGCAAGAGAAAAACAGTTACCTACAAGGGAGCACCCATACAACTGTCAGCTGATTTCTCAACAGAAACTATGCAGGCAAGACGGGAGTGGCAAGAAATATTCAAAGTGATGAACAGCAAGAACCTACAACCAAGATTACTCTACCCAGCAAAATTATCATTCAGAATTGAAGGGCAGATAAAGAGCTTCAGAGATAAGAAAAAGCTAAAGGAGTTCATCACCACCAAGCCAGTATTATATGAAATGCTAAAAGATATTCTTTAAGAAGAGGAAGAAGAAGAAAAAGGTAAAGATAAAAATTATGATCAACGAATACATATATATCAAGTGTATCTAAAAATCAAGTGAATTAAAAATCTGAGGAACAGAATAAAGTGGTAAATATAATAGAATCAGGGGCAAAGCAAGGGAGTGGATTGATAATTATCAGGGGAAAGGGGTATGGGAGGTGCAGGAAGAGACTGGACTAAAATCGTACACCTATGGATGAGAACAATGGGAGGGGGCAGTAAGGACAGAGGGTAGGTGGGAACCAGGTAGAAGGGAGCTATGGGGGAGGGGGAAAGAAACAATTGTAATAATCTGAGCATTAAAGATTTATTTAATTTTTTTAAAAAGTGCACATTTTACTCAATGAGCTTAAATCCTGAAAACGTCATCTTTAGTTGTCTCAGCATCAGCCCTCCTCCAGGGATACTGTGTTTACCTGTGAGCATGCCTCTTGAATCACCAGGTGCTTGTCAGTACACACTTTTTTCTTCTTGCATCCTAAAAGCACTCTCTTTCTGACCAACGCTATGAAGAATAAATGCATTGTCTGTCTGCACCCCAAAATTTACTTTTGATATTTCATCAATAAATCCTTTTCCCAAGCTAGATAAGCCAAATGTAATGTTCTATGTCTATAGGTCATTTCATGGTCAATCACCTACCTTCACATGTAAAAACAATTCCTTAACTCTCTTTTTTTTTCAAGTAGGCTTAGCTTTTCTGAAGTTTCTCTCTGATATGGCCATTCGACACAGCATGTTGCTACATGTAATAGAATATGACAAGCTTGCCCATTAAATTGTTCTCGAAAAGCCCTTAAGTGAAGGGCTCATTATAATACTTAGAATGGCACAATCAGTGGGAAACAGTGCTTTTAACTCTGGTGACTGCTGAGCAGTTTTCCGCCAGCCTTTGACCATGAACTTTCAGAGGCCATTTGTTCCTCTTGGAACCAAGTGCTCCCAGACTAATACAAGTTTTTAAGACAATGTTTTCTTCTTTGGAGAGCATGTTTTTAAAACATATTGAAGAGGATTCTTCTGCTTGCTTTACTGTTTTCTGCCTGGCTCTGTGGGTTTCCATTAACTATTCAGCTATAATGTTTATTCAGAACTTTAAAATTAACATAATGTGGGTTCTTTATTTAAGAAGAGGTATTTCTAATTAGTATTCTTCCAAGCCTCACTTTTTCTTTATCTGGTCCCAGTGCAACTGTAGGATCCACTGTTAAACTGCATTTCTCCAGCCACTATTTATGAGTCAATGTCTTCCAGCAATGGAACAAGTGTTTCCCTGCAGACATCACCTATCATTTACAACCCAGGGCGTTTTCTAAAATGCAGGCTTCTAAGCTGTGGTCCAGATTTACTCTCTGGAATTAAAACAAAACAAGCTGCATTTTAACAAGCCTCACGAAAACCTTTAGGACATACTAAAACTTGAAGGTATTTGAATTATAAAGTCCATAATTATAATAAAGTCCATACTTTCTCATCTGGAATTCTGGAATCCTAGACTTATGCAACTTTATGAAGAAGTGCAGAATAGCCCTGGCAGGTGTGGCTCAGTTGGTTGGAGCATCATCCTGTACACCGGAAGGTCATGGGTTTGATTCCTGGTCAGGGCACATACCCAGATTGTGGTTGTGATCTCCAGTGGAGGCAACCAATCAATGTTTCTCAGATTAACGTTTCTCTCTCATTCTCTGCTTCTCTCTAAAATCAATAAAAAAAAGAAGTGCAGAATAAATAAAAATATGAACTGGACATATTCCTTACGGTAAAATAAACAGTCTCACAAATAAATCTCCATGACACAATGGTTTAATGCAAGAGTAAAGATATGCAAAGGTATATGGGGAGCACCAAAGGGAACCACTATCTCTTGTTTTGTCTAAAAAGTAGGGTCATTGTCAAAAGACTTCCTGGGAAGGACTCCTGGGTTGAAATTTTAAACAGAAAAATGAGTTAGATTGCTCAACAGTAGAAGTTAAGAGCATTCTGGGCACAGACACCAGAATGAACAGAAATACAGAGATAAGAGATAGCACAACATGTATGATAAATTATGAGTCACTCAGGGAGCTAAAAAGAAAACCAAACGTCACGAACTGGCTTAGATTTGAAACTTGAAAGACAGACAAATGATCATTAAATGCATAGTGAAACACATGAAATGTGTGGACTTTAAATAATTTTTATTCTGTGCTTCTCTTCTCCTGGGACTCCAATTTGACAGGCTGCTTGATATTATTCCAAGGTCACTGAGGCACTATACTTTTTAGTCTGTTTTTTCCTCTATGGGATTTGTTTTTCTATAGTTTATATTTCTACATATTAAAGTTCACCGACCCTCTCTGCTGCAATGTCTCATCAGATATTTAGCCCATCCACTGATTTTTTCCAAACATTGTATTTTTCATCCCTAAAAATTCTACTTAGTACATTTTATATCTTCGTTTACCTTCTTATTATGTTCATGTTTTCTTTTAAATCCTTGCATATATTATTTATAATAACCAGAAGAAGTATTTCATATAATTTCATCATTTCCATCATTTGTGTGCCTGTTTCTATTGTCTAATTTTTCTCCTCACTGCTCACAACTTCCTCCTTTAGTAATCTATAAATTTTTGATTGGATAATGAATATTGTATGTACTTTACATTGTTGGAGACTACATTTTGGTCTGGCAGGAAGTTAACTTACTTGATCCTTTTGAGGTTTTTTTATTTAAGCTTTGAGAAGTGGGCATAAAACATTCCTCAATTGGGGTCCCACAAGAGAATTTAACCCTCATGTCTAAGGTAACATTGAACATAATGAATTAACTTATCTCTAATGCAATTAGAATGGTTTCATGCAAGCCTTGAGAAAAACAAGAAAATCATTATTCCAGTTATTATTTTCCAATGGTACAGACTGACAGACATAAGAAGGGAGGTGGGTGGGAGGCATGGGATGAAAGAAAGTTAAGAGAATAGCAAAAGAACATACATGTATAGCCCATGGACACAGAAAACAATGTGGTGAGGCCAGAGGGAGGGGACTGTAGGGCTGAGTGGAGAGGGACATCTGTAATAAAATATAACTTTTTTTAAAAAATAAGAAGAAATCATTAGTCTTTCACTCATGTTGAAAGCCAAATACCTCATGTTGAAAGCCAAATACCACCTGGCAGAGAAACTTGGGGTAACAGATAGCAAGTAGAGATTAGTCTTTTAAAGGACAAAAATGGAAGATGGATGAAATTGCAGCTAAAGGAAGATATATATATAGGTCAGGAGTGTATCCCTTTAGTATGTAGGAGCTGAGATCTTCAAAGCTGAAGAATTTAAAAACACAGGGTAGATTTTAAAACAAACAGGTGAAGAGTCTTGAAATCCACAGGTATCACAGGAAGGAACATGTGACTTAGCATCTAAGCCCAAAAGACTGTTCTCACAAGAGTTCCTGCCCAGCTTCCGAGCAGCAGTAGAACCTGGACTGAGGACAGACCACCATAGGGCCCAGGGAGGACCAGCAAGGAATTTACTCTGAAAGATGGTTTTACACACACACACACACACACACACACACACACACACACTCACACACATCTTCAGCAGAGACAAAGAGCCCAGTGGGGGAAGTCACTTCAGGCCTTGTTCCCAGTGTGAGCTGTCACATAACATCCAGAGCACTTAAATGAGAACAGATGAAAATGAGGATGTTAATTACAAAGATGATTATTAAAATAGATGCTCTGATCTAGCCCCAGGCACTCCTCACAGTACTATATTGCCCTGGCTGCCGGGAGTACTGCTAGCTGAGAGCCCTCACAGCAGGCTAATCTCCGTTCAAGAGCTGCCTTCCCCAGGGTCATGATTCATCCCAGCTACAGTCTGCACCCCATGACTGGTCAATGCAAGGTTGCAGAACTCAGGACAGGCTGAGGAGCCATCCAGTTTTGGTTCCCAAAATGGTCAGCTCTCTGTCATTAGTGAAAGCAATCCAATATCCCTGTGTCCATGTGTCTACTGCCATTTCTGTTCCTTCCCCCACAGACAGGCTGTCATATAAAATCAGTGACACCTGGTGAAATAGGAATTCCAGAGTGATATGCCCCAAACAGGGCATTTTACGTTAAAAATTATTCTGTAATTTAACTTCGACAGGCCATCCTGCATTTGTTTGTAGTTGTTAAATCTGGCAACCTTAGCCACAGGTGTTAATTCTGAGAGTGCTACCTATACACTTCCTTCTCACTAATCCTGTCTCAGAGCCACCTCAGGGAACCCAGCCAGCATAGTAACTGCATCCTGGAACCGGGATGGATGGATGCCTGGCAGCAAGGAACCTTTTCTGGGGAGAGGTGGGATAGGAAGGGTCCCAGCGGAGTAGCAGTGGGAAGATTAAAACTTCGGTGGTGAACTGGGATAGCCTGTGATAGAAGGAATTCATCAACAATTTGAGAAATAGTGGGTAACTGGTACATTATAAAGACAATTGATACTCAGAAGAAAAGATAGTAAATAGTTGTGATAGATTAAATAGCACTGAAAGGCTAACTGTGAATGACAGGATTTCAAGAAAATATTTGAGGGAAGTTGGTCCCTTCTAGCCAGAAAGGGCAATAATTTCTTTCCCTGCTCTAGGCCTATATTAAGAGATACCCTTTCCTTTCATTCCCATGGGGCCTCAGTCTGAAATATTACCCAAGAGCTGAGAATGTCTGATCTACTGATGGGAATTTCACATAAAATCACAACAGACCAATAGAGGTGAAGCTGTAGCACTGAAATTGGGATTCAGGTGTCCTCTCACACGCTGCAACATCCAGGACTTGCCAGCCTGCTAGAGCAAAGAAAAACCTGCTGAAGGTATAGCTAAGGCAGCAACTCAGAGAAACACCCTACAAGAATGGGGCAGCCACGGATGGAAGGATTGTAGTTCAACTCTGTCAAGGGCATATATCTTGGTTGCAGGCTTAATCCCCAGCACAGGTTGGAGCACATTTGGGAGGCAACCAAACAATGAGCCTCTCTCACATGGATATTTCTCTCTCCCCCTCCCTTCCACTCTTTCTCTAAAAAAAAAAATCAATGAAAAAAATATCCCCAGGTGAGCATTGACAACAACAAAAATGCACAAACACATAGACATCTTTGAGTCACTCAGGGGGCTAAAAATTTTAGCTTTTAACTTAATTTTCATTAAAGAGGATCTATTTAGTGGGAACACTCCTTGGGCAGAGCTTCAGAGGATTATAGTCCATATCCACGCTTCTCCCAGAGCTTACCAACTTCCTATATATACATATAATGGCACTGTGTCCCCAAGAGGTCATGGATTTGAGGGCCAAGGGGTGAAATAAGATACAGTCTCATTTGGATCACTCCCAGGGAACAGCTGAGAAATTTCTACTTTCTGCCTCACAGTTCTGGGCTCTGTGGGTTGAGAAGTCCTAACTCCCAAAGGAGGTATGCTTCTGCCAAGAAAAACAGCACAAATGCCCCTGAACTTGGAGCCATGGCTTCACATGACAGAAGTCACCAGGCTGGACAGAGGTCATTGAACCTGATCATTAAGAAGTAAAGCTACTATAAATAATTCTCACAAAAACTCCGTGCATGCTGTCTTACTCTTCACAGATGAGGAAACTGAATCATAAGAAGTGAAGAGTGAAAGACATTGCCACTACCGCAGGTCCACCCAGAAAACTAATAGACCCCTGGCTTAGGACAGACCAAACAGGACCACGGAATTTGAAAATAGCGCCAGGACCTTTTTGGCTCAGTGGATAGAGCGTCGGCCTGCGGACTGAAAGGTCCCGGATTCGATTCCAGTCAAGGACATGTACCTTGGTTGCAGGCACATCCCCAGTAGGGGGTGTGCAAGAGGTAGCTGATCGATGATTCTCTCTCATCGATGTTTCTAACTCTCTATCCCTCTCTCTTCTTCTCTGTGAAAAATCAATGAAATATATTTTTTAAAAAAAGAAAGAAAGAAAGAAAATAGCACTTGGGTGTTCAAATACAAATATTCAAAGGCAGGACTCTGCAATAGAACTTGTTGGGAGACGGGAATGTTCACTATTTATGTGTTCTTTCCAACATGGAAGCCATTGGTCAATTGCATCGTAGCTAATGCAACTGAGGAATCTTCTAATTTTAGTTAATTTTAATCAATTGACATTTGAGTTTAAATAACCACTTGTATTGGACAGTAAGGAGCTAAAGAACTCCTAAGATTTCTCCTGGATTGAGATGGCTGTTATAAGAAAAACAACGCAACTCTGAATTTCAGGACCAAGGTTTCCAGTTCACTCACAACACTTTCTTCTCCCTCAAGTTCTGACAAAATTGGACTCATTGCATACCACGCTCTAATTCTTACCCAGGACAAATGAATCACACTCACAGATGAAAGACTCAGCAGCTGCTGCCAAGTGCAAAGGTCCTGTCACATAGCTGCACTCAGAGCTAGTGGTCATTTCTCAGCTTCACTGCTGGGCAGAGCCGAACCTTTTTCTCAAAACTAATGTGGTGACCTATTAAGTGAAACAGCTGCTTGCTTGCTTTCCTTTTCGTTGTTGTTTTGTTCTTAATGCCTGTTTTTAGGGGGAGGAGCTGGTTTCATTTTGTTTTTCACTGTCAGACTCTTTTTTTGTTGTTGTTAATCCTCACCCGGATATGTTTTCCATTGCTTTGAAGAGAGAATAGAAGGGAGGATGGGGGAGAGAGAGAAACATCGATGTGAGAGACACACATCAACCAGTTGCCTCCCACACGCACCCCAACCAGGGTGCAGAGTAAACCCGCAACCTAGGTAGATGCCTTTGACTGGGAATTGAACCCATGACCCTTTGGTGCATGGGCCAACACTATAACCACTGTGCTACACCAGCCAGGGTGCTTCAGACTCATTTTCATGTTTGTTTGTTTGTTTGTTTGTTTGTTAATTTTTAATGGATGCATTTTAAATCTTTATTGTTGAGAGTATTACATATGTCTCCCCATTTTCCCCCATTATCACCCTCCACTTGGTTTCTGCCCCACCCCAGGCCTTCACAACCCCACTGTCTGTGTCCATGGGCAATGCATACACCCATATAAGGTCTCTGAATAATCTCTCCCAGTGCCCTCTCCGCCTTCCCTCTGAGAGTCGACAGTCAGTCTTCAGTTTACTGTCCACTGTCTGTGCAAGCTTCTCTTTCCCAGAGTTAGACCAGATAGATTTTCCTGATGAGGCTGTTTATCACTATTTTCTGAGCGTCCAGTTAGGTCTGTGAAACATTAAGGCAGCGTGTATTTCAATTTTGCCTTTTAGCTTAATTTTCATTAAAGAGAATCTATTTCAAGGCCACTGCTGAATTGAGACCTTCAAATATTTCACAAGTTTTGACTCCTTGCCAAGCCTACAAAATGTACGCTCTGTTAAAAGGATTTGTTAAATTGAACCCTATGACAGATCATTTACCAAAGTGGGTACATTTAACTGATCTTCTGGCTTCTCTCATTCAACTGAATGAGTCACATTGAAATCCTTGAATTCTGTTTCACAACTTCCCACAGATACTTCAGAATTAATACTCTTTTTCTTCAGGGAAGGCATGAGGGGAGAGAAATACCTCATGGAGAGTGTTAACAAGATACCTACCTTTCCATCAATACTTTCTCACCTGCTTCCTTCCTTGCTGAGTTGGAAAAGGAGATGCAGATTTTTAAAGCCCAGAGTGAACCAGGCATAAAAAAGTAAAATTTTAAATGTCACCCAGAAGGGCCAAACGTTTGCCCTGAAGTTCTCATGGCTTTCCGGTGACTGGCTAGATGTTGGAGTGGCTGGTAGAGGTTGATGGGGGAAAAGGAGACATATGTAATACTTTAAACAATAAAAAATTTAATTTTTTAAAGGCATTCCATGCAATGTACAGCAAGGTGACTATCGTTAAGGGAACCCTGTTGCATATTTGAGAGCAGCTACAAAAGTGGATCTCAAAAGTTCTCTTCACATGGAGAAAAAATTGGGGGGTGGTGACTACATATGGTGATCATTCTGTAATATATACAAATACTGAGTCATCATGTTGTACTCTAAAAACAAATGGTATATGTCTGTTATACCTCAATTTAAAATTAAATTTAAAAGGTTTTGAAAAGGTGCTCCAGTTTTCTCAAAAGACCAATGCTATCATTTTCATGAGGTTTGCTCTCCATGGGTACCACTGCTGAAGGCTGATGGATATAATTACTGTCAGGCAGCAGGAGAAAGAACACTCCTTGGGGTGGGCAGAGCTGCAGAGCATTATGGCTCCATATCCATGCTTCTCCCAGAGCCCACCAACTTCCTAGCAATCCCTCCCACGCCCACCTCCGCTCCAGCGCTTTTAGACACAAGTCTCTGAGGAAACATTCACAGAGAGGAGCGTGGACTCTGGAGCCAGACAGACCTAGTTTTGCATCAACTTCAACTTTCTGGCTGAAATACAACTATTAATCTCTCTAACTTGTATTTTCTCAGTTATAAGGCAGAACTAGGAATTCCTATTTTTCATAAAATAATGCATGTAAACAATTTGTAGTGTGCATGGCACACAGTAAGTATTCAATGGTATTTGAATCAGAATTTTGTAATCACAGTAACCAGAAACTCCCAGGCCTACAAAACAAGGTCACATTTTCTTTTAGAGTTTCAATTATCATGGCACAATTCTTCACAAGCTTGATAACCAAAAAATAGCACCCCAAAAAATTGTCCCAAATAATCTGAGGCATTCCAAGGGGGCCTTGCAGTTGCCCGGAACCCAATTACCCTGACACCTGTCTTCCATGTCCTGCTCTGGCTCATGCAGCCGAGCTTGTGCAGGAGCCACCTGGAGGAGCCTCCAACCTGCTGCACCACCACATAACCAACAGGACCACGTGACCACCAGAATCACAGGGACCCCTGGGGCCACGGGGTCTGCATGAGGCTGCCATTGTAGCAGGACAAACAGCTTCTTCCCCAAATCATGTGATACTATAAGCAAGATTAAAGTTTGGAGCAGGGGGTAATTTAACTTTGGGAATTGGGATTTAATTTTTTAAGTGAAGCAGGTGTCAGCCCATGTATGAGAATTTCTGCACATGGTGTTTCTGCTGTTGATGAAAATATGAGCCAAAGCCATTCCGTTGCTCAAGACTCTGGTCGTAGGCATGTTCTAAGTCAGAGAGTTCCATGAATCAAGGTAACTCTATACCCACAAACATGACCCAGGCTGAAGCAGAGTCAATCCTCATTACTTGCAGATTCCATATTTGCAAACTTGCCTACTTGCCCAAATGTATGTGTAACCGCGGGAATCAATGCCCATGGTGCTCTCCCGTTACTCCTGAGCCCTGCCCTGGGCAGAGGGGAGGAACCGGCCAGTGAGGCACCGCTCAGCGGAAGTCACCCCAGGACACTGCCTTCTGGTTTCAGCTCCAGTGGTCACCACAGTGTCCTTTCCAAGTACAGGTGGTACTGCACTTGTCTAATTATCATCCAGGTGTTGGTGACTGTGGAAACCCGAATCAGAGTCTGCCAGATGGCCAAGGCCAAGCTGCCATACGCAGGTGCAAAGGCGGGGGCACAGCAGTTTTGCTGTACGCACTGCGCAGGCGTGCCTTCCTATACCCCCGGAGAGTGATGCCGCCATTTGGCAGGAAGCCTCTTCTGTCTGACCTGGGATAAAGACGTGCTGCTGGCCAGCCGGTGCCGGCTGCTGAGGGCACTCCTTTGAGGAACTATTTTGTCTGATAGCTCCTCCTTAGCCATGGCTCCTTGGTCTGCAGAAAGTCTCTCCTGTCAGCCTATGACTGCTCTTCATCCAATAGCCAGGATCCCAGGAGCTGTGCTCCAACAGTAACTTTGATTTTATTTTTTTAATCCTCACCAGAGGATATTTTTCCATTGATTTTTAGGGAGAGTGGAAGAGTGAGGGAAAGACAGAGAGAAACATTGATGTGAGAGAAACACATCGATTAGTTGCCTCCTGCACAAATCCTGACCAGGGACCAGGCCGGGGAGAAGCTTGCAACTGAGGTACATGCCCTTGACCAGAATTGAACCTGGGACCCTTTGGTCTGCAGGCTAAACCTCTATCCACTGAGCTAAACCAGCTAGGGCGTGACTTTGCTTTTCAATTGGCCAGGAGCACAGCGCCCCATGCTGTCCCATGTTCCTGGCTCAGGAAGGCTGTGGTCTCCTGGAGGAGCATGTGTTAGAGGGGCTCCCTGCAGGCGGAGTCAGCGCCACTGCCCCTGAGGCTACTGCCAGTGAGTCCACAGCTTACAGTGCACGGGGTCTCTAAACAAACACACATCAAACAAGGTTTCCGACCGACTGGTTGATGAAAATGTTGCAACCAGAGGCTCCCAAGCATGAACCCCATTACCCTGGGTAATGATTCAGTATTCGCTAACCCAGTCTTCCCTCATCCAGCGTTTGCTAGGTCAGTGTTCCCGAGAATGCCTAGGAGCTGTGGCAAAGAATGAGAACCTGCACTAAGATAGCTGAGGCCCCTCTGAATGGGCCTGAGGGGGAATGGGCCATGGAGACATCAGCTTTGTGACAGGTGTAAGAGGCATGAACCTGTGCGATCCTGGCTCTGTTCGGCAGGCAGCCCTTCATGGGAAGGCAGAGGGGCAGGGAGCACTGGCAGGGCTGAGCTCTGCTCACCAGGGGTCGCTGTAGTTGGCCTCATGCATTCATCAGAAAGGCCCTTCCACAACTCTCCCAGGACTGGGGAGATGGGGACCCAGGCCACTCTCCGTGGTCCATGGGGAGCCGTCCACGCTGGGGCTTTCCCAGCTCCCCCAGCTTCCCCAGCCAGGGCCCAGCACCCTGTCACTGAGCCTGCGGTGAGAGGGCAGAGCCTAGAAAATGGCTAATTCTCAGATTTTCCTCTTTGGAGCCCACGCCTATTCAATGGGTGTCTTTAAGTGCCCAGTGTTCAAAGGCACTAATTTACTTGAACTGAGCCAGCAGAGAGAGTGGAGGGGAATACGTGATGGGGAGTCATGAAGTCAGCCATCTGCAGTGCTCCCCGGGGAGTCTGCTCCGCTCACCACGTCCTCTCGGCTGTGACCACCACCTCTTGCCTGGCACCCAGATCTCTGAGAGCATAGTCTATCTGTCTGTCTTTACACGTGGACCTTCAATCCCGGTCCATTGCCTGACCGCACCATATACACACATGCATGCCCAAACACACAGACAGACACACACACACATCAACTGGTGCAAATAAATACCAGGAGAGGCATGTTGTGCATTATTACTTTTGGAGTTCAGCTCAATGAATCCCAAATGTCTGTAACGTGGAGAAATGAGAAGTGAAGAGACAAACAAGTGCCCTGCCCATGAACGATAACAGCTTACCCTGAGCTTACCATGTAGCCAATGTGTCCCATATGCCAGGCCCCAAGTGCTTCACCCATGTTGACTCATTAGATCACACAGCCCCCCAGGGAGTGGTTCTCACAATCCTCATTGAAGACGAATGGAAACTGAGGGACACATAAGTTATGGAACTTGCCCAAAGTTGCACATCTAGCAAGTGATTTTTGAAGTTCAAGAGCATTTTAATTTCACATTTATTCACCTGTGGTACTTCTAAATTAATGTGAAGTACCATTATTGAACAGAAAATGTTTTCCACCTTTAGAAAGAAAAATGCTCCAGTTATTTCACTGAGATTCCACAAAGCCTGTTAAAGTTATATAGACAAGAAATAGTCAAGACCTACATTTCCTCCACAAATGTCACTGTAACCCTGTAGATACACATGGGAATCTTTTTATGTGAAACTCAGCTATAGATTCTTTATTATTCTCCATCATCTCCTTAAAATAAGAGAAATTACTAGATTCACAAAATTAGAGAAAACTTTGGAATTATTTCACCTAACATCTTTTTATTGTTTAACATGAGGAAGCTAAAAGCCCAGGGGGGAAAAAAAGAAATAACTTCTTATTTAATAACAAACTTTTTATGAAAACCCAGTCTTTTCTCCAATAAGGCATGAATCGTTTTTAAAGCTGGATAAAGGCAGCATTTAATCTGAGGGATTTGTCCACAATGGGAAGCGATGAGTACTCTCAAAGGCACTGGAGATGGTATTTAAGGTAAGGAACTTTGAGCACCCCAAGAAATAGGCAATTATCATTCCAAGGGCCTCAAGGGTCTGTTTAACTACAATCAGGAGAGATGTTTGTCCTAAAGAGCTGGAATGGAGAGTAGGCACAGGAGACATGGTCTAGCTATTAAAATGTCACTGACAGAGAACACAGCGGTTTCAAATTAAACCCAAATCCATTAGGCTAACAGTGGGATTACAAACTAAGTATCCTCTACTCCAATATGTGAAAAGGAAAGCAAACCTAGTCTCCATGAGCTGCACTCCACTGAGGAATGGAAATCTAAACTTTCCAATTAATATTATCTCAGTCACTGAGGGTTTAACCAGTCTCCTCCCTTTCAGGTGTGTTCCCTGGACTCCTCCAGCATTTCCAAAGATGCCCAAACAGATCTCCCCTCCCTTCACTCACTCATAAGGTGACCTTGCCATCCTCCATCAAGAACTGGGTCCAAAATCTGCACATTGCACAGTGTGCCCACCACCTAAAGTCACACCGTCTTCTGCTATTCGCCAATGTTTCCCAATACATTCAATTCTTTTAAAAAATGAACTGGGATCTAAAGTTCCAGTTCCAGATGGTAACATAAAAGGGTCCTGATCACCTCTGCCCCTAAACACACCGAATCTACAGCTGCACCTGGAGCCACTTCCTCTGAAAAACATGGACACCTGGATGGGCAGCTCCTCCGCGTGGGCCATGGAGGGAGGCCACCCACGTGGAAGGGAGTGGGTGAGGCTGGGACACAACCTCCCCATCTTGCTCACCCCCAGCACAGGGACCACCCCAGAGCCTGCCAGTGGGGAGGAAATTCAAAACCCAAAGCTTTGCCCTGAGAGGGAAGGGTTTGAACCCCACGTCCAGTATTCCAACTCTTAAGACCTGCACCTGAGAGGTGAATCCCTAAAGCATCTATTGTAGCTTTGAAAAGCACAGGCCGTGGACCCACAGAACTAGAGTGACCTGAGAAACAGTTCTTTTGTTGTTGTTATTCATCCTCACCTGAGGATATTTAAGGTAAGGGACTTCAAACACCCCAAGAAATAGGCAATCATCATTCTGAGGGACTCAAGAGACTGTTTGACTATAATAAATATTTCCATTGATTTTTTTTTTGGAGGGGGGGGGGGGTGGGAGAAGGAAAGACAGAGAAATATCAATGTGAGAGAAACACATGGATTGGTTGCCTCCTGTATGAGCCCCAACCAGGGTCTGGACAGGAGAGGAGCCTGCAACCAAAATATGTCCCCTTAACCGGAATCCAGCCTGGGACCCTTTGGTCCTCTATCTACTGAATCAAACCTGTTAGGACTGAAAACAGTTCTTAAAGGGCTTACTGCTTGGCCTAACCCACCCCAGGAACCAGGGCTGATCAAAGCGGACCTAAACTTTGTGTGAAAAAGGCTCATTTGCTTGTCTTGGAGCATCAGGCCTGAGGGCAGGCACCTGGGTTGACACATACTTGGAGGGTGCTGGGGTGGCCTCCAGGGGTGAAGATGGGTGGGGTGGGCAATGTCTTTGCATTTCCTCTCCTCTCCTCTGTGTGCTCCAAAGGACATTCTGTCCACTCTCTTGTGCCTGGGGTTTGGAGGCTGCCCCAGGGGACACGTCCATAGGCCTAGCTCTGGTGCCCAGCGGGGCTTATGCTTCAGGCCCTGGGACTGTGTTTATTCACACTGAGGGTCTGGCTGCCAATCAGCTGACTGAGGTGCTAACAGATCTTGTCCTTCGGGACACTGACAGGTCTGGGCACAGCCTCTGCTCCTGGGAGCCATTACAAATGGATTACTGGGGCTCATGGTCCTCTAGGTCCTTTCCAGTTTCTGTCGTGATGTGAATAGTCTAATTCCTGGACAGCACCTCCTCCGTGTGATGTCTGTGGAAGCATCATGATGGCTGAAGTCCACCATGAGAGCTGTGGTCAGAGCCCTGCTCTGCTCCTACTGGCCTCTTCCCTCCCCTCTGCTGCAGGTCCACCTCCATCCTGGACAGGGCCAGGAGGAGCTTCACCCTGAACTTGCTTTCTCTCAGATTCCTCACACAGTCTGGAAGCGCCCACCACATGCACTGGGTTCTGTTCTCGAGAGGAGGAAGAGAAGGGTGTGGAAATCTGACCTCCTTGCCACACCTCCCTCTTCGCCTTCCCCATCTCCCGCTTCTGATCTCTCTAGCAAAGACTTCTCCTCCACTCTATCTCCCTCCTTCCAGAAGACAGCAAAGCCCCATTCCCAGCCTCCTTAACAGAAGAGACCTCTTCTCCAAAGAACAAATGTATGACATGAGCTGCCATGCAGTGTTCTTCACACAGAAGCCATAAATTACTGTTAGAAAAATAATCCGTGTTGGTTTAATACCATGAACACATCATTCCTGTGGCCCTGAGAAACATCACTTTTCTCCAATCTGTAAATGGACATGTGAGCAGAGAGCTACCGGCTTTACCACTAACCTGTTTATCACACATCTTCACTCAGAAGAAACATATGGTAATATGGTTGCACTGTACATGGATTCAAAATCACTATCTTCCTCTGAGAGTCTTTATGTCCTGCTGGTTAATCCCAAGCCCTCCAAGGGTAAGATCTACTAGGACAGTGAATATTTGTTTATTTCTTTGTCCTCTTTATTCATCATCCATCGTCCATCGTCTGTTTTAAAGGTGGGCTAATTAATTCATATTTTTTAATCCATTGTCCCCTCTGCACAACAGTTAAAGCAGAAGAAGATTGCACCACCCCCATTACTAAGTCATGTTCAAGGCCATAGACAACATGCCAATCTAGAATGGAGCAGGAGTTGGTATGCAAAAGGGATTCTGGTAATTTAAGTGCATATGTCTGACTGAACTCAACTCTGTAGGTCGCCAATACATTGACCAGATTTCTATGGTTCAAAGTCAAGAGCCAATTACTCCACAAAATAAAGCTGGTTTGTTTTCCCATTTTGATGGCTGCCAGATGGGAGGTGGGTAGAAGGGATGGATGAAAAAGGTGAAGGGATTAAGAAGTTCAAATTGTCAGTTATAAAAACCATCACTGGATGTGAAGTACCTCATCGGGAATATAATCAATAGCACTGTCATAACTATGTGCTGTGCCAGATGGGTACTAGACTTATCAGGTGATCACTTCATAAGTTATATAAACACCTAATCACTATGTCGTACACCTGAAACTAATAGACTGTTGCATGTCAACTGTAAGTGAAAAACAAATAATCTTGTTTTCCAATGATAACTTTTAATCATATAAACATCAGTAAAATGTGCTTCTGAATTAAATAGCAAATACAGATTAACATTTCATTGTCCATCTCCTTTAATTTATTCCATCAGGTCCCATTTATGAGACTCTAGAAAGCAAAGACTTATAGAGGCACCTGTTTCTACGTCTCTGAAGACAGGAGCTCTGTCTTGCTCGTCGCTGTCTCTCCAGCACAGAAACACTGAGCAAGTGAGTGAGCCTCGCCCAATCCTTTTATTTTACAGCTGAGGACACAGAGCCGAGGGGACGCACACCTTCTCCCCTCCTTCAGCAAGAACAACTAAGATGTTGCAACTAAGCTGTACTCATATGAGTGTTTCATTAATGTTGCTTGTAGCAGATGTTGATGATTTATCAGCTACATGCACAGTTTTTGTATTTGTCTAGTAATTTAGTTCAAAATTGACAAGTACACTCAATTACATTTAGGTTTTCTTTGCTTACATTGATTATTTTTTGCCTCTGATTAAGAGATTTGACAATAAAGCAAAAGAAAATAACAAGAAAAAATGCATATAAAATATTCAATCAGTCTGGGATTTATGTCATTACTATGCCCTAACTTTTCTTTGGAGCGAATTATATGAGACACTCTGGTACAATATTACAATTTAAGTAATTCCACATATTACTATCCTTTTGATGAAGAACAATTTCATGATATTGAAAATTAGATTGTAGCAAAGCTGTTACTTTATATTATATATTATTTTTAAATTGTTTACTATTTTTATTTAAAATCTGTCTACTCTTTCCCATGTTATCTTGAAATTTTCACTCACTCAATATTTATCATGTGCCAACCCTAACTGCCCACCTCATTGGAGTTTACAATCAGAAGGCACAAAACACATGGAAAAAATTTTAAATATAATTTAAAAGTACCATGATAGACCTATATGCATAATATTTTAAGAATAGTTTTAGAAATGATTGATTCTGCCTGGAAAAACTTTGAGGTCCTTTTATAAGCCAGGCTCTGAAAGATATGAAAGAATTTATTAGTATTAGATGAAGTCAGTGAAAAGAAGAAATAAAATGCAGGGCCTCAGGGAAAAACAACTACACAGAGAAGTGAAACACCAGCAGGAATGAGAGGTATCCAATGGCTCTGGGCGACCAGAACAGGGGATGTGAAGAAGGGGGTTTCTCCGGTCTAATTCCCAAAGGAGGTTGGAATCCGATTGTGAGGACCTTTCACTCACAATAAGGAGCTCTGGCTTCCTCTCCTGGGTAATGGGAAGTAATTCTAAGCTGGAGAGCAACATAATTTGGTTTATAGATTAAAAAAAGAATCCTCTCGGAGGTAATGGAAGTAATTCTTAGCAGGAGAGCCATATAATTTGGTTTATAGATGAGAAAGGAATCCAGAGGAATAATGAAGAGGCTGAGGACGGAAAGGCTGTAAGGAGACCACGTAAATGGGTGGAATATGATGGTGGGTAGTGTCAGGAAGAACGGAAAGGAGGATAGATGTGCTCAGAACAAGATGCTGGTTGGAAATGTTCTAACACAATTACCAGGAACCCAGCATTAGGGTTGCTGATCTTGCCACACACATCTCCCGTGAACTTCACCTCCCAAACAAACCCTCCTTTCACCAACGCCTGAGCCAGCCTGCACGTGCTGCCAAGAGTACACGACTGACTGGTCCCAGGAGGGAAGCGGGCTGCAATGTGAGCCCCTGAAGGAGAAGCGCCCAGCAGATCAGGAGGCAGCACGGCTCTGCCAGAAGAACTGGGGACTCACAGGAAGTTCTACGCCAGAAAACCTCTGTGTCGGAGCTTTGCTAGGCAAAGGAAATATCTGTTCCCACACAATCTAGTTAAGGATATGGAGCACATTTATGAAAATACAAATAACGTAGCAGATACTATGTAACAGGTGATGATGAAAAAATTAAATATTTCTGTTTTTGAGAAATATACCAATGTCTGGCTATTATGAGAGAACTTGAGACCTGGTGCACAAAATTCGTTCGGGGGGGAGGCGGGGATGTCATTTAGCCCAGCCTGCACCCTCTCCAATCTGGGAGCCCTTGGGGGCAGTTGGATATCCCTCTCACAATCCAGGACTACTGGCTCCCAACTGCTCACCTGCCTGACTTCCTGATTGCCCCTAACTGCTTCTGCCTGCCAGCCTAATCTCCCCCTAACCACTCCTCTGCCAGCCTGTTTGCCCCTAACTGCCCTCCCCTGCAGGCCTGGTCACTCCTAACTGCCCTCCCCAACTGCCTTCTCTTGTAGGCCTGGTCCCTCTCAACTTCCCTCCCCTAATGGCTATCTTGTGGTGGCCATCTTGTGTTCACATGGGGGCAGGATCTTTGACCACATTGGGGCAACCATATTGTGTGTTATATTGATGGTAAATTTGCATATTACTCTTTTATTAGATAGGACAGCGGCCTGGTACATGGTGGGGGCCAGCTGGTTTGCCCTGAAGGGTGTCCTGGATCAAAGTAGGGGTTCCCTTGGGGTGTGGGGTGGCCTGAGTGAGGGGCCTGGGGTGATTTTCAGGCCAGCCACGGCCCCTGGTGACCCAAGTGGTGACCCTGGTATCTGGAGTTTATTTATCTTCTATAATTGAAACTTTGTAGCCTGGAGCAGAGCCAAGCCTCCTGATCGCTCCATGGCTGCCAAGATTTCTGTTGGAATTTATTTATCTTCTATAATTGAAACTTTGTACCCTTGAGTGGAGGCCTGAGCCTGCCATGGTGTGTGGAAAGCTTGGCTTCCTCCATCACCAGGGAAACTCAAGCTTCCCCCTGCTCACTCTGTGGCCGCAGCTATCTTGGTTGGGGTTAATTTGCATATCCTCTCTGATTGGTTGGTGGGTGTGGCTGGTGGGCATGGCTGGTGGGTATAGTAGAGTGATGGTCAATTTGCATATTACTCTTTTATTAGAAAGGATAGGACCAGACCAGATCCTTTGAGAATTGGCGTAAATTTCCTCAGATCGAAGTTTTCCTATTGTTAATCATCCTAAAAGAGGCTAAACCGAAAGATGCATGGTGAGAAACTTGGGTACAGAGGAAACCTGTGTTAAAAAACAAAATTTGAGTAAATTCAACTATCTATTGGCTTTATTCAATGATTCATGAATCAAGCAGCACCCCATCGAGCAAACAGAAAGGAGGTGGGAGGTGGGACAAGGAAGTTATTCTAGCAAAGAGCAGATTGTCCAGACCAGGACACCTTCCTTAGAGGGAAGGCAGGGGTCCAGCCAGCAGATTACTCGCCAGGGTTGACCAGGGTTCCAGACTGACAGGTTAAAGGTTACATTTCTGGGACAAAATGAAACTACAATTAGGTTAGGTACTCAGTCTCGGTTTGCTAACATGGATCTTAGTATAAGTGACTCCATTTGGGGCCTGTTGTCTGATTTATTTTAACACCTGTCCCTTCCTGAGCAGAGGCATTTAATGCACAAAAATGACTGAGAATCCTGGAGTGGTTCAAATGGCCCTGGCTGGAGGAGACAGGCTGAAATCATGGCAAATAATGAGCCTAAAAGTGCCATCGAATTGAGCAGAGGTTGGTGCAGTGGCTGTGAGGAATTCTGTGCATCAGCAAAACTGAGACAGGGGTCCCAGTGGTGTTGGTTGTCTTCTGGATCGTTAGGAAAGAATCGGTGCGAACCTTTTGGGAAGAAATAATACCAGTGACAGCAGCTCCCCCTTTCCAATGCCCAGATGAGGATGCAAGTGCGGGGACGGGAGGAGGCATGGAGGTGGGCAAGGCAGGAGTGCAGGTGGGTGGCTGTCTGGTTTCAAAGGCTCAGCGGGCAGGAAGGCAGAAGCAGAGTGAGAATCATGTGAAGAAAACTGACTGGAGGACTGAGGGGCTCTGGGGATGGCCAGAAACGGCTGGGTTCACTTCCATGGCCCTATTTCCTGACATTGACGTTGATGAGAGCTTTGCTACAACAATGTGCATATAAATATACAGTTTGCTTTGATTTGATCATACAGATCTGATAACTTACGGCTTCACTAGTCATAGGCAACCACCTATCCCTATGCCCAGGCCAATCCCGATTTATGGCAGCTGCCCCCGAGCAATTACCAAGCATCAAGAAGATTCATTTTACTACAGGACAGTCCTAGCTTGAAGAGTCAACACCATGGTCCCCCGAACTAAGCACTGCACTGACGACAGAACAAGACACACAACTTCAGAAGGGGAGACGTCGCTGAAGAAGGAAGACCAGATTGGAAATGTGTCTCAAAGGGAGAGGGGAAAAGTAATGATTTGATAGGAAAGAAAAGATTATGGGGAAACAGACTCAGTGAGGCGTAGCTGCCATTTTTGCTGATATGTATCTAATGCTTTCCACATGCCGTGCACGTTTTCCGGTGATTTTACACGTATGAACACTACTCCTATCAACCCTATGGAATAGGCCCTCTGACTAGTCCTTTTCGTGTGAGGCACAGAGAGCGTCACTGATTTTCCCAACCACACCCTGAGGAGGAGGCAAAAGAGCTGGACAGACAGCTGCCCCCCGGCTCCAACCCCCAACCCCGACGTTACACTTCCAGTCAGAGAACAAGGAGCAGGTTGCTTATTTTGGTCAAGTTGTTTTTTTGTTTTTTTTGTGTGTGTTTTTTTAAGAATTGACGGCTTTTGATCTATCAGAGGAACAGTTATAACATTCTTTTTTTAAAAATATACTTTATTTATTTTTTTATAGAGAGGAAGGGAGAGAGATAGAGAGCTAGAAACGTCTATGAGAGAGAAACATCAACCAGCTGCCTCTTGCACACCCCCTACCGGGGATATGCCCGCAACCAATGTACATGCCCTTGACCGGAATCGAACCCGGGACCTTTCAGTCCGCAGACCGACGCTCTACCACTGAGCCAAACCGGCTTCGGCTTGGTCAAGTTTTTGATGAGAAAATAGGAACAGATGAAGTTTGCAAGATGGATTAAGGGTTGCAGAGTGCCCGGTCAGCATCTGCACCTCCCTCTTTAAGCAGCAGAGACTTAGCGAAGGGTTTTGAGAGATTCACTTGAGTGAGGCATTTTCAGATTTATCTCCGAGAAGAGCAAACAGAAGGAATCAGAGTTAGACTTATGAGGCGGTTTTACTCACTCTCGTTTATACACTCAGTTTTATTTTATTTTTCTCCCTTACTCCGCACGTTGGTGACATCTTTAAGAATTGTTTGCCACTAAGATTTGTGGATAATCACGTTAATATTCAGAATTCAGGAAAAGAAAGTATCCAGGGAGGGGGATGCAGACATATATTTGTACAAACAAGTCTTTCTTGCAAGGATAATGTCTAAAACCAAGGCCGAACTGAGTGGAGAGGGAGGACGGGGCGGGGGCAGGAAGCGAGGCCGCGCTCCAGGAGAGACGGCCTGGCGCTTTCTGGTGAAGGTGAGCCCAGGGGCATGAGTTTTGTTCAAAACAAGAAAAAATTCCAAACAGTTACAACTATCCAAGAATGAACAGACTATATAATTTCTATAAACATTTGATCCCAAATGCCTCTGTTTTAAAAGTCCAATCTATTGAATTTAAAAGTCCAATCTATTGAATGTTATTTTTAAAAATGAGAAAGAAAAGAAATGTAACTGACAGTATATATACGAAGGGTAAAACGCTGTGAGACGGACAGATAGAATGGCAAAATAGATAAATGGATAGGCACTAACCAGGTAAACAGATTGCTAGCTAGACAGACGGGCAAAATATGGAAACCCAACCAAGACCAGACTCAAAGAGCTAAAGGCTCTGCCGGAATAATGATTTCCATGGTCCATGTACCAGCAAATGGGAAACGAAAAATGATGGAAGGCTTTAGTAATGCTTTCTAACATCTGGATTTGGACAATTACTATTTGTTCTTGAGCTTAAAATTGGGTAGTATTTCACATTATTAAAGATCCAGTGAGGGTTGAAATTTGGGGAGATTATTTTCCTTAAGAGGTAAAAAATACATGCAAGAACCTGTTCCTTCCCGCAGCATGTGAGAAAAGTGTGTGCATTGTGTTTCTTGGGGCACCCCACCTCCAATGCAGTGTTTTCTTGTATACTGAGACGGTGTATGTGCTGTGTGTCCAATATAAAAATGCAAATTTTATTCTTGGAAATTTATATTATAGTCATCTCAAATAGTACATTTAAAAAGTAATGGCCGGAAACCTCTCCACAAGTAAGTAGGTTAAAATCAAAAACATTCTACTTACCCTAATATAATTATATATCAGATGCAGAATTTCACTTCCTTTGCCCAGTTAAGGTATAGTTCATGGCGGCCCCAATGAGCATTGCAGTAAAGAATAAGATACCTGTCTTCTAATGCGTACATATTATTTTGAGGGAAAACAAATTCTACAGATGAACAACAGTAAGAAATATTTCACTTTCAAATCATTTATTTCAACAGAAAGACAACTAATGGAGTTTTCTAACTTATATTTCTTAGGTTATATAATGAAGTTATATAATGAATTCATTATTTCCAGAGAATAATTCCCTTTTCCAATTGCTTGAAAACACTGTCATAATAATTTGATTTAGATTGGAAAGAAACAATCATCATCTCTTTTCAATTAAGAGGCATACTTTATTTTCCAATGCCTCCATTCTCTTCGTTTCTTCTAAAACTCATTACAAACCAAATAATTTTATTCAGACCGTGCAGCTTCTGGAAACACAATCAATGGTTATAGTATAATTGTAAAGTTTTAATGTGGTCCTTTATCTATTTCTTGGGGACATTTTACATTAAGGGGTAGAAACTCCAGCTTTTTAAAAAATGTTCCCTTAAGGTAGCACATTTGTTAGCAAAAGAAAGCTAGACAAACTGTGGTTTTTTGCAGGATTGGTGTAATAACACACTGTTAAAATAGATTTTATAAGATGCAAATATATCAAGAAACAATGATAGTCAAAGAGAGCAATTGAAAGGATGGGTTTTTTTAAGCTACATTAACAAGTTCAGGGAATTTTAAAGTCAGAAAAATCAAAATGCATTCTTCTAAATATATATTTTTTGAAAGTTAAGCTATAATTTCAGAAGAAATGCTATTCTTCTAAAAATGCAGTAATCAAGCTGGACTTTGAAATAAGATGTTATAAGATGTAGAAAGGCCAAATGAGCTTATATTTTGAGGTAATATATTTAAATAAAATTTTGGTGAAGGAAAGGAAAAAAGAATTTAACAATAATTCGTAGTTCCAAGAATTTCACCAAGCACTTTACACATATAGATACCAGGTATAACATTTACTCTTTTCAACAATCCAGAAAGGCTGCTAGCATTGCTTGTGTTTTATGGATGAAGAAACTGAGGCTGAAAAAGAATAGTCATCTACCCAAGATCACACAAATAGTGGCTGAGAAAAAAATTTCAAACCAGATGTCAATCCAAAATCTTTCCTTTATTCACATGAGGATTCTTTAAATTAGGGGTGTCGAACTCAATCAGAGAAGGGGCCAAAATCTAAAATCCAGCCTAAATTGCGGGCCGAATGGTTTACTGAACAGTCATAAACTGTCATTGTGATGGAAACGCAGCGGAGTGCAGTGATGACAGCGCAGTGCGGGCCACATTGCAAGGCCTGGCAGGACGGATTTGGCCCGCGGGCCTTGTGTTTGACACATGTGCTAAATATTTGTTTTTGATTTTTTTACAGAGAGGAAGGGAGAGAGAGAGTTAGAAACTTCGATGAGAGAGAAATATCGACCAGCTGCCTCTTACACACCCCCTACCGAGGATGTGCCCACAACCAACGTACATACCCCTGACCGGAATCGAACCTGTGACCTTTCAGTCCACAGACCGATGCTCTACCGCTGAGCCAAACCGGTTTCGGCCCACATGAGGATTCTTTAATCTGCTGAGCTACAAATTCCCTAGCTCAATCTCATGTTGGTAGGCATATATCCACACAGACATTTTAGAGAGTAATTTACTAGTATCTATCAAAATTTTAAATAACAACAACCAAAGCAGCATAACCTTTTCCCCAGTAACTCTCAAGAATCCACCCTACAAAAATTCTTGCTATGCACAGTTAAACTTATAGTTCATGGTGGCCCCCTGATGGTAGTGAGCTACTAGCTACAAGTGGGCAGAGGAGAGCTACAGGAGGGAGCAGGGCAGCAAGCTAGAGGCTGGGGGGGGGGGGGGGGGGGGGGGAGATCGAGATGGGGGGAGCTACAGGAGGGCGGGGCAGCAGGCGGAGAGCTACTGGAGGGTGGCAGCGAGCTACTGGCGAGCTACTGGAGCACAGATTTGTGTGCAGAGCTACTAGTATAATATATATTGTGTTAAGTAGAATGTTTCTGATTTTAATCTATTTAGTTGTATGTCATTGCAGCCTTATCTATAATTTCAGTAACAAGGAAAGAATAGGACCAACCTAATGCCCATGTACAGGGAATTACTTCAATATAATTCAGTGTACCCACACCAGAATTTTATTTAGTGATATGTGATAAATCCACATGTACTTACATGAAAATATCTCTAAGATATATTTTAAGAGTAAAAGCAAAATAGAATATTACAGATAGCATGATGTTAAATGTTAAAATTAAAATAGACATATTTGGATGGAAGATAGATAGATAGATAGATAGATGATGTGACATATGGAGAAAGACACCTTCAACCATCCAATGCTGTGTTTATTTTTACCTTGTGACCTGATTTATCTTATTTCGACAAAACCAGCCAGTACCACAGGTCAGGACCAAGAAGAAAATGTCGCCACCTCCTCCACACAATCTGTCAGAGACCAGGACTGCACCCACCACCCCCATACTCACCACAGGCTCCTCTAGCATTGACCATGTAGAGCACTTTCACTGGAATGCCTGACTGGTCCTCACACACCTGCAAACCGAGTGCCCCAGAGCCCTTCAGTGATAACAGAGTTATACAATTCTGTTACCCCCTGCTAGTGTGAGCCATATTCACTCATGTGACGGAACTGATTGAAGACTTCCTGTAAGTTAGCTTCTCATAACAGGTATTATGAGGGTAGAAAGACTAATTGAAATAGGCAAAATCCTGCCCTGAATAAAGCAAGCAACCATAGTGTATGCTCTGGGAGGGGTGGTGAGTTATTTGTGCACAAATAACACGGTTTCAGGTAAAAAGTGAATAGGAGACAGTAGAAAGGTGAAAACAGGTGCAAACCATTGTCTCAATGATCTGCCATCTTGAAACCTGGAGTTTTCTGTAAGATTCAAAACTCTTTGCTTAGTTACTCACAATAGTTCTTTCAAGACCTTACTGATCCTAAACATCCTACTGTGCAAGGGGATCCCCGGCCAAGCCTCAAAACGCTGGAGACAGGCCACTCTGACCATCTGAGGAGATGCTCCACTCCCTAGCTGTTTAACCTCCCTGAGCCTCTGTGTGGTAAACTGTTTTTCCAAAGGCATCAAAGTAGCTTCTCTCTCCACTCTCCTTCGAAACCCATCTGCCAGGCTCTTAGGAAGTGCAGGCCGCGTCAGCACCATGACGGCAACCACTGTGCTTGTGAGAAGGGAGCCTCAGATGAGGCAGGCCCAGCCTTCAGGCCTTCCAGGCCAGGCCGGGAGCCGAGGCCATCATCGGGGAGAGACGAGGCAGCCCTTCTGAATCTCTGGCCCATAAGAAAATAAATGGTTGTTTTGATGTAAAACTATAGGAACTGGAACACTCAACTGCCTCATCTGGAGGAAAAAAATAAGAACAGTATTTAAAAGGTTGTCCGCACCCTGCAGATACTAACTAGAATTTACTGCTACCATGTTAACCCCCCTCAGACTCTCCTCTGCTCCATCCCACACCATCCTGCCCCCCTGTTCTCTCCTCTCCTCTCTTTTCCTCTCCTCCTCTCCTCTCTCACTATCCCCTGGTAGAAAAGCCAAGCCCCATTCTGAAACTGCCCCACAGCAGATATTCCAGAACTAACGAAGCCTTTGGTGTGGGAGCGAGGTACCTCTTGGCAAGCACTTAGTACATCCCTAGTCCTTTCTGTAAACTTCATTCTGAAGGAGGAATTGACAGAAAAGAAGGGACTGAATGGACTAGCCAAGCAAGAGTGGATAAGGCAGACAAACCTCCTCTGTGATGAACCTGCTTTCTAGTTCTTCTGTTGTCTCTGAGGGCAATATGTACTTGTATCATATCCCCCCAACACACACACACACACACACACACACACACACACGCACAAATTCACTATTCTCTATACTTCCAGGACTTGTAAGCCTATTTTTCCACCAGGTAGGGAGAAGTATTCTGGCATTATTTCTTGTGTGCTCAGATATCTGCTACTTGGTATTCAGAGCATCAACTTAAACATTTCATTTTTTCTGGTCACTCATTCATCCATTTGTGTACAGACACGTACATGCCAAGTGCTAGGTAGATACTAATAACTCAATGATACATTCTACACAATCTCTACATTTAAATAATTACACTTTAAAGATAGAAGAACACATGCAAGTCCTTCTGTTTTCTTTGAGTTCTTTCTTCTTCCAAAACATCCTTACTATTTTGCTTACATAAAACTGTTTAAGTAGTCAAATTTTAAAACAAAAAATTACATTATACCTTAATTCATCTTTCATTTATATTCTTCTCTAGTAACTTACATTATCTTGTCTTATCATCAATTTCAGCAACAGTAAATATGGCACCCAGCACAACAGTTCAAGTCTATCTATTTTGCCTTCTCCTCAGTCAATGAATAAAGTTAAATAATCATGGTATTGACATATAGGTATGGGTATTACAGTGCACAGATTGCTGTTCACATAAGCTTAATAAATACTCGCTAAACAGGCAATAAAACAACAGCAATCAAGGCTCAACTACAAGACTGTGCACTCAGCCCACACAGGGGTGCACCTAGAGTGCCCAGCTCAGGTGACTGGGGAGGCTGAGCCCCTGGGCCCTACAGGACACCTACTACACAGGCCACTCTACCAACTCCAGGAGACATAGCAGCTCTACCTAATACATAGAAATAAACACAGGGAAGCAGCCAAAATGGGAAAACAAAGAAACATGTTACAAATGAAAGAAATGGAAGCAAGCAAATTACTGGATACCACGGTAATGAGGTTACTCCAGGATCTTTATGAGAGCTTCAAGGGACTTAGTGAGACTTTCAAGGATCTTAATGAGAATGTCAAGGACATGAAAAAGACCAGCCAAAAATTAAGCATACACTGGCTGAAATAAATAATAATTTACAGGGACTCAACAGCAGAGTAGAGGATTCTGAGAATCAAATCAATTATTTGGAATATAAGGAAGCAAAAACCACCCAATCAGAAAAGCAAAAGAAAAAAGAATTCAAAAATATGAAGACAGTATAAGGAATCGCTGAGACAACTTCAAGCATACCAACATTCATGATATGGAGTTGCCAGAAAAAGGAGAGAGAGAATAGGATATTGAAAACCTATTTGAAGAAATAATGACAGAAAACTTCCCTTACCTGGTGAAAGAAATAGACTTACAAGTTCAGGAAGTACAGAGAGTCCCAAACAGGAGGAACTTAAAGAGGCCCATACCAAGACACATCATAATTAAAATGCCAAGGGTTAAAGACAAAAAGAGAATTTTACAAGCTGCAAGAGAAAAGCAGTTAGTTACCTACAAAGAAGCATCATGTGACTACTAGCTGATTTCTCAACAGAAACTCTGCCGGCCAGAAGGGAGTGGCAAAAAAGATTTAGAGTGATGAATAGCAAGGACCTACAACCAAGATTACTCTACCCAGCAAAGCTCTCATTTAGAATTGAGGGTCAGATAAAGAGCTTCAAAGACAATAAAAAGCTAAAGGAGTTTATCACCATCAAACCAGTATTACATGAAATGTTGAATAGTATTCTTTAAGAGGAAGGAGAAGAAGAGGGAAAATTTTTTTTAAATATGAACAATAAAATGGCAATATACATAGCTATCAACAATTGAATCTAAAAACCAAATAAATGAGCAAGAAACCTAATGAACAAAATAAACTGAATAAAACAAAATCAGAGGCATGGAAGCATGGAACAGGCTGAGGAATCTCAGAGGGAAGGAGGGGTGAGAAGAGATTAACCAAAGATCTTATATACATATATGCATTACACATGGACACAGACAACAGGGTGGGGAACTGGGTGGATGGGGGTAAAGGGTGGAGGGGGGTAAAAGAGGGACACCTGAGTAGTCTCAACAGTTTGTGTTTTAATGTGATTCGGGTAAAAACAGACTTAGTGCAAATGAAAAGTATCAGATGAGCTTTCCACAAGTTCCAGGCCTGCTCCCTGGGGAGTCAAGTGGCTCCTCAGGTTCAAATCCCCATTGATCTTGAATGAGCGACACCCCTTCCTACCAGGCTCCCGCTGCCCGAGACAGCACTGAAAACTCACTGCTGCTTAGGAAAGTGCTCCCAATTCCCAGCCCAGGAGCTAAGTGTACACCACCCACCAAGGGCCTAGCAGACCAACTCCGTTTGTCCTAGTCCCTACTTACTCAGGTCCTCACTGAAGTCCAGCCCCGCCGTCACCACCTCATAATCAAACTGCTTTTTACATCCTCTAATCTAGAGTCTAATGCGACCCAAACCCATCATTTCTCCTGCTACGAAAGCCCCAGGTCTGCACATGCCCAGCTCCCTCTCCCTCTTCCGGCCTCACCGCAATGGTCATTTTCTCGAAGATCCTCTCAGACAGGCTGGGCAGTAGGGCTGATGTTGTGGGCTAGCACGGCACTCCATTCACAGCACCGTCTCAGGTGGCAGCTGTAATTCGCTCTTTGTTTACTTGTTTATTATATATCTTCCCCAATTAGACAGTACGTTCTGTAAGAGTCAGGGAAAATACTAATGTCGCTCACCATCTGGCTGCACACCTGGCACTGCTTGGTTAATATGCTGGATGGAATAGAAACAAATAAATATGTAAGCAGGTGCGCGCTGTGTGAGCAGAAAGCACTGCTGCACGTCCACCGCCACCTCCTTCTGCAGGTCACCGTCACCCCGTCACTGGCTGATGGAAACTACTTTTCCCCGGTCCCCCAGCTTCTCCTGAGTCTGCTTTGTACAGGCTAGCGAAAACCATTTATAACAAGTGATTTGAAAAAAATAATTTAAAACTTCTGTGCCCGAGAAGAAAGAAGCAGACCTATGATACTTTCCTGTTTCTCCCATTAAAACCCCTGAGCCTATCCGTGAAACAGATGGAGAGGCTCTGAAAGTGGGAAGAAGGCCAGCCAGGGACACAGACACCCCCGGGGCCCCGAGGGGCCCACAGTCTTTTTCTTTTCGGCTCACGTGCCCCAGTTTTGCAGCTGAAGAACCGGCAACCCGGTGGTGCCAAGAGATGCAAAAGGAGCCAAATCAAAAGCCATACACCCGTGGAGGTGTCAGGGGGAGACACACGTGGAAATGGGAACGAAAGCAGGAGACGGGGAGAAGGGTTCACGGGGAAGGACGAGCATGCCCTCCTTCCCAACACACCCCTCTTCTCCACCAGAACTAGATCCCAGATCTGCCTGCCATCCCACACCAGCCCTCACCCATCACCACCTGTCTGGACCACGCCCCCACGCGAATGAAGGTTATAGGAAGCGGCAGGAGCAGGAGAGTTAGATGCTGAGTTCACTTCTCACTTAGATGCTGAGTTCGCTTCTAAAAATTGAATCTAAAACTCAAAATAAATGAGCAAGAAACCTAATGAACAAAATAAACTGAATAAAACAAAATCAGAGGCATGGAAGCATGGAACAGGCTGAGGAATCTCAGAGGGAAGGAGGGGTGAGAAGAGATTAACCAAAGATCTTATATGCATATATGCATTACACATGGACACAGACAAGAGGGTGGGGAACTGGGTGGATGGGGGTAAAGGGTGGAGGGGGGTAAAAGAGGGACACCTGAGTAGTCTCAACAGTTTGTATTTTAATGTGATTTGGGTAAAAAAATCTATATATAGCTATGTATATTGCCATTTTATTGTTCATATTTTTAAAAAATTTCCCCTCTTCTACTTCTTCCTCTTAAAGAATACTATTCAACATTTCATGTAATACTGGTTTGATGGTGCGAATGGAGTGCTGTCAGCCCTACTGCCCAGCCTGTCTGAGAGGACCTTCAAGAAAATTACCATGGCGGTGAGGCCGGAAGAGGGAGAGGGAGCTGGGCATGTGCAGACCTGGGGCTTTCATAGCAGGAGAAATGACGGGTTTGGGTCACATTAGACTTTAGATTAGAGGATGTAAAAAGCAGTTTGATTATGAAGTGGTGACAGGGGGGCTAGGAGAGTTAGATGCTGAGTTCGCTTCTCACTTAGATACTTAGATGCTGAGTAAGCACTCAAGCGCCCGCCCGGGGAGAAGGGGAGAGAAATGGGGCTCTCCCTGGACGGGAGGTTAAGATCTCAGCAGGACTCATTGAGACTTAAAAACGTACCACCACCTTCAGCGAGACAGAGAGGCGTTATGAAAACTTAGGGGTCGACTGGGAGGAGGAGAATTCAGCGACTTGCCAATCTGCAAGGAAGAAACGCAAGAGAAACCACCGCAAAGCTGTCAGCATGATAACTGAACAGAGAAATAAATGTCTTCTTGATTGCTGATAAATGATTACAACTAATTTTATGAAAATATGTTAAGATCAAGAAAATTTAAGCTGTATTAAATATACAATAAAATGTAAGAAAATTTAATTATAATTAAATATCAAGAAAAATCTAATTGAATATTTCACTCCTTTTGTTTAACTTCTTTAATAAATTTTAGGCATTTATTGGTTGCTTCTCGTATGTAACCTGACCTGGAATTGAACCTGTAACCTGGCGTTTTAGGGCAATGCTCTAACCAACGGAGCTACACAGCCAAGGACTTACATCTCATTTTTAAGGTCCAAGTTAGTGCTGAAACTAAATGTACTGGGAGACAAGTGGAACATTGAAGTGAGCATTTTAAATACAAAGTCATTACTATATGTAATATCTTTAGCTTATTTAATTCTGGATTTTTTGAACCCTCAAAAAGCATCTTTGGATAATATTTGGCTATGTTATCATCAACCTATAAACCTCAGAAACCATCTTAAGTGACGTATGTAAAGGGCCAGGTTGTCTAAGTTGCCATGCTGGTTCTGCCCCTTCCTGTCTCTGTCATCTTGGACAAATACTTAACTGATTGTGCCTGGATTTCCTCTGGTGTGAAGTGGGTATAATAATATAGGTTTCATGAGGATCAAATGACACAAGATAAGTAATATCTTTTACTTTGCTGTCCAATGCATTTCTTATAGAGCTGCTTCAATTTTTTCCTTTAAAAATATATACCTGGGAAATGCTAGATTTTGCCACAAGGTGGCTCTCCTAAATTAGCTATCACATATGCAGCTCTGAAGAACACAAGTTTCCATAGAGAATATTTGATAACTCTTGCATGTTCTTTTAAAGTAAATACTATTGAGATAAAGCCAGTTTGGAGAAAAAGAGGGGGAAAATCTAAGCACAATATAATATAGACAACTAAATGCTCTCTCAATATTTTGCATGTCTGTGTGTGTGTGTGTGTGTGTGTGTGTGTGTGTGTGTGTGTGTGAGAGAGAGAGAGAGAGAGAGAGAGAGAGAGAGAGAGAGAGAGAGGGCTGCTTCAATAATTGCCTGCTTCAAAGATACTCAGGGTTCTGAGCAACTGTAACAGAATGTGGTGCTTTACGGCACCTCCCGCCTGGAAGGCACCCAGCCCAGGTTCTCTCATCGCTTCCTGGGAAACCCAGGATCGCTCCTTTTTTGCTGGCACAGGGGTATATGCCCCCATTCGATGTTGGATGCCGGGTGGGGTATAAAATCATTTGAAATCATTCACTTAAGGGATATCCTTACTAGCATTTACATAAATCCCAAAAAGTGAAGCATTCATTCATTCAACAAAAATATATATTGGCCCCGACTGTGTTCCAGACATTGCAATGGACACCCCGGCCCAGCACAGACCCCAGGGCCAGGTTGTCTAAGTTGCCATACTGGTTCTGCCCCTTCCTGTCTCTGTCATCTTGGACAAATACTTAACTGATTGTGCCTGGATTTCCTCTGGTGTGAAGTGGGTATAATAATATAGGTTTCATGAGGATCAAATGACACAAGATAAGTAAAAATTATAGAGGAGTGCTTGCTGTGTTTAAGTGCTTAATGTGTGTTAGCTATTATTATGAGGCACGATAGCAGATATAAATCACATCAGCAAATTCCCTGGCACTTCTCCCATCAAAATGTGGCATCTAGCCCTGGCCAGAGTGGCTCAGTTGGTTGAGCATTGTCCTGTGCACCAGAAGGTTGTGGGTGTGATCCCCAGTAGGAATCATGCAGAAGGGAACCAATTAATGTTTTAATGTTACGCTCTCACATAGATATTTCTGTGTGTGTGTGTGTGTGTGTGTGTGTGTGTGTGTGTGTATTAGAGGCCCAGTGCATGAATTCATGCATGGGTGGGGTCTGGCCAGCCTGGCCAGGGGGAGGGGACAGGGCTTTGGCAGGCCTGCCTGCTGGTCAAACCCTGGTCAAGGGGACAATTTGCTTATTAGCCTTTTATTATATAGGATTAGTGGCCCAGTGCACAAAATTCATGCACGGGGTTGGGAGGGTGTCCCTCAGCCTGGCCTGCACCCTCTCCAATCTGGGACCCCTCGGGGGATGTCCAACTGCAGGTTTAGGCCCAATCCCACAGGGGTTAGACATCCCTCTCGCAATCTGGGATCACTGGCTCCTAACCACTCACCTGGCTGCCTGCCGATCGTCCCTTAACACTCTTCCTGCCGGCCTGCTCACCCCCAATTGCACATCCCTCTCCCCACCGGCCTGATCACCCCCAACTTCCCTCCCCTGCCAGCCTCATGGCCTCCAACTGTTCTCCCTGGCTGATCTCCCTGTCTAATTAGCATATTACCCTTTATTAGTATAGATATACACCGAGTGGCCAGATAATTATGCGTTCAGAGATCATAAAAATCTGGCCACTGGGTGTATATGTCTAATTGCTTTTCTTGAGCCATAAGCTTACCTTCATGAGGCATTGCCCAAAAGCAGGATGCAGTGACTTCCAAGGCTAGTTTTTAAAAAGCTCGTGGTCCTCTCTTTCCTAGGATGCTCACCCTTAGAGCCCAGTCACCAGCACCACTTGTAAGGACCAGGATATAGGGAAGGCCACGTGGAGGTGCCTGGCCAACGGCCCCAACTAAGGTTCCAGGCACCAGTAAGCGGCACTGGCACACCTGGGTGTGAATGCATCACGGTGATTCCAGGACCCACTGCACAATGCCAGGTGCCGCTAACCTTGCAAATGCATGAGCGAAATGAGCATTATTGCTTTAAGTCACTAAGTTCTGTCACCATTAGTCATGCATCAACAGGTAATGAGAACACACTAACCCCTAAAAACAAAGACCTGCATTCCTCCTCCTAAGAGGAATTCAGCCCAATAGACAGGGACAGTATGATCTCCTCGGAGAACCCTGGGCCCTGGAGTCAGGCAGTTCCGAATCCCAGGCCGCTGTGTTTACTGCCAAAGTCCTCCTCGAAGTCAGCTCCTGTCTGGGAAATCCGAGAACACTTCCCTTTAAGGCCTGCTCCATACCCGTCACTACCCTTCCTTGAGTCTTGTGTCTCTCCTATTTATTCTGACATCAGACAGGAGCTGATTTTATAATCTGTCTTAAATGCAACGCTGATGCTGGGTCCTTTTCCCTGTCTTCCTGTTGCCCGTTCCCAATGGTAAACGTCTAAGCTCCTCAACCTTGCTTGCAAGACTCTGGTCTTCCTTCGCCTCCTCTGCTCATCCCAGACTCTATGGCTTGTTGTATTTGCTCTGTGAGCTTTTTCTACCTCGTTTCTTACACTTCCTTCTGAAACCCAAACAGTTCCCAACATTGCCTGTTTGCTCTATCTCCTTCTAATCACTCAAGCCACAGAAATGTCAGGCTTGAGCCTAAAAGCTTGAAGGACAGGGTAGGTCTTAACTAGGAGGGTCTCAAAGAGGTGACTCAGGAGTATGGCACAGAATTTCACAAAAAGCCACCTGAGCATCCTCTTTACACAACTCTCCTGCCCTGAAGGGTTCCCACTCTGAGCAGCGGGCGTTGCTCTTTCTCCATCCCATTCTCTTACAGTCACATGGCTCCCTCTTCACTCTGCCCCGTCCATCCCTACCAGTACCACTCCTGGTCCCAGTCTTCCACCCCAGCCCGAGAGCCAAGGCGGCCCATGCTAGCATGGTCTGAGACGGCCAGTCGGTTCAGGTGCCTGGACTCCGCCCATTTTCTCAGAAGGGAAGCAGCATCTGGGAACTTGCTGAGGAAGGCAGACTCAGCTCCCTCGCAGCTGCATTCCCCATTTAAAACAAAAAGCAGCTCATTACTCGATTATGCAGAAGACCTACCAGCAAGATTGCCCTCTTCACCTTAAGGTCAAATATAAAATATGTTCATGTTTTTGCCCCTACTACACCTGACACTACCATGCTGTTTTTCACCTCCAGACCTGAGAAAATACCGTCTTGCCTGGAATGCCTGCCCTCCTCCCACTTGCAATCCCCATTTCCTTCACCTGCCTACCTTCTAACCATCCTCCAGGTCTGAACTTGGATGCCCTTGCCTCCAGGGAGTCATCACTGGGTTGGCGCCCCTCCTGTGTAAACACCGGCTAAGCCACTCAGTTACTGTGCTTACTCTGCTGTGTTGTCATTGTTTGTTTGCTCTATCTACTTCCAGCCACACTGAATACCATGACAGCAGGAACCAACTCTGGCTTGATTACCACTCTCTCTCTCCGTTCATTGTGTGGCAACCATAAGTGCTCAATAAATATCTGCTGTTGGTGAAAAGAATACATGGGGTAACATGTAAAGTGACGAGCAGAAAACCTGACACTTAACCCACAGCTCCAAGCAAAACACCTCTCTTCCCTCAATGCTGATTGGGTACCCTGTGGAGAGATCCATCTTAGGATCTAGAACACGTTCCTACTCATTGATTTGAATGCCCATCTCTACTTAGCTGCTGGCTGATGTCGGTAAGCAGAAAGTGTTTATTTTTAAATGGCCAGCACTTGGGATTATTCATCACACACACAAGATACTCAAGGATGTGGGCGACTGAGGGAATGAGAAGACAAACATGGAAACAATTCCAATACAGAGTGATCAAGACCAAGATGAACACAATGGACAAATGGAGGCATAGAGGGAGAAATGCCAGCTCAGCTTGGGAAAGCGCTGAAGGCCCACATGAAGGAGGTGAAACGTGGCCTTTCTGAATGGAGTCCTTCAAAGGACAGGGAAGAAACGTGTGGGCCAAGGAAAGCAGGCATTTGCATTCATGATAAGGGGGCTAAAGAGAGAGAGAAAGAACATTAGGAATGTGAGGCTGGAGAGGTAGGCGGGGGCCCAATCACAAAGGCCTTGGGTCTTGGCCGCCTGGCTAGAGGGGTTGTTGCATTTTATCTCAGAAGTGACTGAGCAACACAGAGTATTCTGAGCAGGCGACTATAGTGCATGCAGATTTCTGTTCCAGAATGGCCATTCTAATAGCAAACATGGAAATGAATGCCTGGGGTCCAGGAGACTGATCTGAGGCTAATCTTCCTGGTCCAGGGCAATGCAGGTGAGTACCTGAAGGAAGGCCTGTAGTGACCATGGAAAAGTTCTGTAACATAACATTGGCAGAGAGTGCTTCTGACAAGCATGAGGGATGGAGAGAAAAATCTCAGTTTTCTGGTTTGGATGATCTGTTTGATAGGAATCCCATCACTAACCATAGCAGCGAGGGAAGGGAACATCAGGGTAGCCAGGAGACATGATGCTTTTAAAACGCTGGCGGAACATTCGAGAAGGAAGATCCATCCAGCTGTTGGGAATAAGTCCGAGACATCTGCTCTTTCCTTTCCTGTTCCACAGAGCGAGTGTCTCTTCACTTCTAGGGCTGGGGAACCTGCGGGTGGGGGTCAACTTGACCATCTCTCAGCAGGACTGCTGTCCACAGGCAGATGCTCCCCTCCACTAAGCAGCCACGGGAAAGCCGGTGCCTCTCCCTCCTCCACAATCTGCACTAGACACTGACCTCACTCTCCTCAAATGAAGACAGACCCCGATGGAAGTATAAGCTTATCTACTGGACAAGGAATTCTTCAAAACCATCCCACCTTTCGTAAAAGCTGTCCATCTTTGCCTGTTAACTGGGACACCATCCAAGTTCTTCTGCCTCCTACCTGGGGTCTGCATATCTCCCAGCATGGCCCCCCTCTCACCAGGCCATTCGCTCTTTCCAGAGAACTCTACGGATTGTTTCCCAGCATCCACGGTCCCTTCTCCCTTCCTCAGAGCATCCAGATCTGTGCTGGGATACACACTGCATCCCCCACACAGCCCATGTACGCTGGGTCAAGCTGACTCAAAGTCTCCTACCTCGGGGGTAGACCTTGGCTGGCCTAAGCCAGCAAAGATGCTGCATTCTGCTGGCCACACTCACGGGTGGATCACTGGGCTTTTTACTTACACAGTCCATATTGAGATGGAAATTCTTTCTCCAACAAGGAAACGTATATACATGATTCGTCCTGGTGACCGTGCTATACTGTACGTCTGACTAGCTTAGTACCACAGGGAACAGAACAGAACCATTACTCCATCATATCACCCGAACCTAAAATCTGTCCTCCTGGCTTTTCACATAACTGTGCCAACACATGTTCGTGCTGATGTTTCAGCAAGTGTGAGCCACGTTTCCTATTATTTATACCTCCAGTCAGACTTACTTCGGACCTGGCATTTCACATGGAACGAGGGAATGCGAGAAGCAGGGGCAGGGGGCATCCCAGGCCGAGGAGCTGCCATCCGACAGTGAGGCTGAGGAATGGCTGGTTAATCCGTTTGCTGCTGCGATGGGAAAGGAAGTCTTTCCTCACCAACGCTGCCCTCCCCGGAAGAATACGCCTCGCACCTCAGTGTGAGCCGGTGATGCCGTGATTGTCCAGCTCCCTGGCCGGGCGCCCTCAGTAAGAACTTTGGAGAAGACGGCTGGTTCCAGCTACACGTGCACCGTGTCCTTGGAGCACAGAGGACTTAACAGCTTGTGTTTTCAGCTTTGGGATTTGGCTGCCATAGGAGACAAATCTCATTTATCGTCCAGTTGCACATATTTATCTCTATATAAGTCTTTACCTATATCCATAGACATGTACATATGCTTATATCTATATCCATGCTATGTCTATATCTATACACAAGGTATATATCTGTATCTATATATGTCTATGTGTAACTCTGTACATCCATCTGCGTACATATCAGTATGTTGTGACATTGGAGTTGTTATAGCAATTAAGTGAATTAATATATGTAGGTGCTCAACGAAAATGTTTTGAATGAATGAAAAGTGCCTGCCACATTTTAGGGTCTCAATAGAGGCTAGACATTATTATCTGTATTTATCGTGTAAAGGTAGTATCAACAGAACATCCCAACAGAAGCTCACTTATCAATAAGGAAATGTCTGACCTCAGACAAGTTCAAGTCCAGAAGCAGAGCAGACCCAGGAACATCAAAGGCTCAGTGATATCATCAAGACCCTTGACCCCTTCCCTCTGCCACCCTTGCACGGGCTCATCCCACAGCGATGCCCTTGCAGTGACAGGTGACTGCAAAGGGATCCAGGCCTCTTGTCATTTCCGTGATGAGAAGCCGGGAGTCCAGGCCTTCCCTTTGCTTGGTCTTCCTAGGGCCCCCTCACTTGACTCACCTCCGGGCGAGTAGCCAAAACGGACTCTGTCCAATTTAAGGATAAAGAAACACTTTTTTAAAGATACTAACTAGGTCACAGAACCTGTGGGAAGCTCAGGGACAGAGAGGCCGGGATCAAGGCCCAGAACCAAACCATAAACTAGCCTGTGGACATGACTACCAGAGCCAGACCTGACCTGCACCGCCAGCACGGCCGGCACCCAGGCCCGCCTCGCCAGAGGCTCACAAGGCAAACGCAGGCAATGTGGTGAGAGGGCAGGGCGGGACGAGGATGGGCTCCTGACTCCACTGTGGGGCAGGGCGGAGTTATCCTCCATTCTGTAATCGAACCCTAGCCCTCACCCAACCAATCAGGGTTAGCCGAGGCAGTGACATCACCACCGACCCGAGTAAAACCCCTGGACTGGGCGAAATTCACGCTCTCTTCCGCCATGCTGCCGGCGTGAGTGGGACAGAGCCCATGCTAGCACGGAAAAGGCTCTTTTGTTTATTGCATCGGACTCGGCTCCCTGGTGGTCCTTGGGGATCACGAAGTCTGGGTGTAACAGTGGAATGTTATAGTGGGCAGTGGGTTCCAGCCTCTCACCAGGATTCCGAGGACAGGAATTCCCGAGACAGAAAGAGATTCAGAGAGCTGGCGGCCAGGAAGGCCACTTCAGAGAGTCCCAGGAGGCTCTGCGGGCTCAGGGCCCACACAGCGTGGTGCTGGGGGGGGGGGGGGGCTGTTAACTCTGGGGGCTCAGGATCCACACAGCATGGTGCTGGGGGGGGGGGTGTTAACTCTGGGGGCTCAGGGCCCACACAGCATGGTGCTGGGGGGGGGTGTTAACTCTGGGGGCTCAGGGCCCACACAGCGTGGTGCTGGGGGGGGGGGGTGTTAACTCTGGGGGCTCAGGATCCACACAGCATGGTGCTGGGGGGGGGGGTGTTAACTCTGGGGGCTCAGGGCCCACACAGCATGGTGCTGGGGGGGGGGGGTGTTAACTCTGGGGGCTCAGGATCCACACAGCATGGTGCTGGGGGGGGGGGTGTTAACTCTGGGGGCTCAGGGCCCACACAGCGTGGTGCTAGGAGGGGGGGGGGGTGTTAACTCTAGGGGCTCAGGATCCACACAGCATGGTGCTGGGGCGTGGGGACTCAATGGCAGCAGCCTGCAGGGTCTCGGGTTCGAGGAGGGAAGTGGTGTCCCTGGAAGAGCTCCAGCTGCATCGGGGTGTCAGAGTGACTCAGCGACACTGACATCTCCTCTCTGAGCGGAAGGCTGGTGGCAGCTGTCGAGGCAGCATGATGAGGCGGTGACTGCGGGTCCCGCAGCAACAGTGGCAGGGAGCACTAACCAGACAGGCCCCCCTCCCCCAACACAGATGTCCCTCAGGGAATCCAAGGATCGGATCTACAAGAAACAGAATTCCTTAATGTGAAGTAAGAGCTAAACTAGCAAGATTTGGTATTACTGCTAAAATCCAATGCCCCAGAGCCATATGGGTCACATATGCCATTAGAGAAACATCTGGCATCTGATTTCCTGGAATCGGAGCCCTGGGAGAAGGAAGTGGGGGCACACTGCTAACTAGTTTCCTTTTCCTCCTACAGAGCAGAGGCTGAGTCCCGGAGCGGAGGCTCTGCCTCCTGATTTCCACAGAGCTGCTGTCCTGGGGTGCTCACATCCCAGCACTCGGCACATTCTCGGGGAGCCTGACCGGATGCCCCCATGTTTGCTGCACATCCCCTCCCAGCCACTCTGATCACACTACTTTAAGAACATGACTCTAGCCCTAGCCGGTTTTTCTCAGTGGATAGAGCATCAACCTATGACTGAAAAGTCCTGGGTTGGATTCCAGTCAAGGGCACATGCCTGGGTCGTGAGCTCCATCCCCAGTGGGGGGTGTGCAGGAGGCAGCCAGTCAATGATTCTCTCTCATCATTGAAGTTTCCATCTCTCCCTCCCTCTCTGAAATCAATAAAAATAAAAAAATTTTAAAACAACGTAACTCAACTCTACAAACGTCCTCTTGTTGGTAGTCTGTCCCTGCACAGACTTTCACCAGAATGTGATACCCTGGGAAGGGTGGGTTTTTGGTCGTTGTTAGGAATTCCTGTGGGCTTACAGCAGTAGCTGGCACATCGGGCAGGCACTCAGCAAGTATCTGTTGAATGTATGAAGGTGTGGCTCCTCACACAAAAGTGAACTTTGTCTTTGTTACTAAGCAGTCTCCGCACAAAGTCTTCCACACCTTTTCTGCCCCGAAACGTACGCTTCTCCTAACGGCACCCCTTGCTGCCTCTCCAGACACACACTTCACCTGGTTAACTACCTCCCAGTCCTGCGGTCATGCTGTCATCAGGAAGATGGAATAAGTGAGACATCAGAACCAACACCGGGGAGCAGCACGGATAACAAGAGCAGCTGGCCTAGGAGCCCAGATGCCTCCTCACTGTTGAGGTCCTGGTTTGGATTCTAGTTATTGCACCCCTGGGGCGGGCCCCTGTTCTCTGTACTTTTTCAAGAAACACATTCAGGTTGCTGCTCAGATTTTGAAATTTACTATAATTTTCAGTTCAAAGAAAAAAAAAGAGAGAGAAGCTGAGGATGGAACAGGCACATGACAGCATCAGCTCTTCAAAACAAATTCTTTTAGGAGCCAAACTAGAATGCATAACTTATCCTGCAGGTAGGTAATAGTCGAAGAGAAAGGAAAAACAAATGGAACCCTTTGGGCTAGCTACGTAGTGTTAAAAGGGGGTGAGGAACCCAGGAGTTCCTGGAGCTTAGGCCAAAGACTTCGTTTCCACCTGCGTCCTGTGAGGTGGTTCTCTGAGGACTCGGTCCCCGGGAGGACACAGAGTGCGCGGTGGAGTAGAAATCTGAGCCCGGGCTTCACAGACCGACGGGGCTGGCCTTGAGCCCCAAGCTTGCCGGCCCAGATAACCTCCCGGTGAGGTTATCACAGTTCAGTGTACGCCTGCTCCACTCACAACCCAGATACAACGTGATCACAGAGGAGGGGCTCTCCCCCTTCCATCGGAAAGGACAAAGTAATCAGCCTCTCAGAGGCTCAACGGGAAAGTATCAATAAATGCTTGCACTCATCTCGGGGGGTTACTGTGAGGATTAAATAAATCAATCCACCTAAAATCAGCAGTGCAGTTCTCTGCTCATAGTTAACTACTAGTCATTCATTCAACAAATATCTACAAACACATTGTTGCCAAAACCAGTTTGGCTCAGTGGTAGAGCGTCGGTCTGCGGACTGAAAGGTCCCAGGTTCGATTCCAGTCAAGGGCATGTATGTTGGTTGCAGGCACATCCCCGGTGGTCGATGTTTCTCTCTCATCGACGTTTCTAGCTCTCTCTCTCCCTTCCTCTCTGTAAAAAATCAATAAAATATATTTTTTTAAAAGTGCGAACTACATACACATTGTTAATATTGTCTATCTTTTAAAGCAGCTAACTACTCAGTTGACTCAACAGATAATACTATGATAACTGTTGTTCATTTTGCCAGGCACCGTACTAAGCACACAACAAGCATGACCCTTTTTCTTTTTCACAGTAACCCTCTGAGGAAGGACTGATTTCCCAATGTCAAAGATGAAAAGAAGCCAGACATGATCCAAACCAAAGAGCAGAGGTAACTAAGCCTTCGCTGAGAGCTAGCAAGCTCCCGGAGAGGAGCAGGAATCCTGGAATGAAGGCTCCGTTTTCCCTGAAACCTTGTGTGGGGAGGCTCTCGTGCACTGGGATGCTGGAACTTGGCACTCGGGCCTCCGAAGACAGAGTTCCTTCTCCATGTTCACACCAGGTGTTGGAGCAGATCAGAACTTCTGTCAGACAGACTTACCTGTACAGTAATACCAGCCTCACCGGTCTATTTAATTTCAGGAGTTTCGCTTTTTTGGCTTTTTTGTGGTCATTTTATTTTTGCTCTGCCTAATGCCTTTTATAGATCTGACTGTTGCTAACCAGGCCGTGATGTTCGTTCGATTATCTGCTTCAGGCGTCAAATGATACACACAAACTCACAAAACATTAGCTCTGAAGTGGACCTTGGCAATCACCTTTCTGGTCGGGCGGTTTACAAATGACTCTGAGCGAATGAAAGAACCTTTCTCTTTAACCAGGTGGTTCACTTTGTTTGTTTCATAGAATGAGCTCCACTTAATGTTTCTTTGACACCAAATTCACCGGAGAATGAGCACGTGTGCATGCGTGTGTGTTCATATTGAACCACCAAGCTGATCCAATAAGAAAGCTTTAATGCCTCACTGTCGTTCATTTATTCACTCACCTTAGGCTCAGCCCAGGCCAGAGGTCCTGCCAGCCAGCGGCGAAGATGGAAAGACAAGTCTCTGCCTCAAGAAGAGCAAGGTCTAGTCCGGAAGGCAGACACGGGACAAGCACATAGGATAGGAGCAGGCCACGGCAGAAGCTTGCGAGGGGGACTGTGAGGACAGGGGGAGGGGAATCAGACAAGCTTCATGAGAGAAGGTCACTCAGAGCACAGCCCCAAGTACAGGATGGGAGAAGTAGAATTCCAGACAAAAGAACAATAAATACCAGCAGGGGAGAAAAATGAAGGGCTCAGAATGGGAAAGAACTGACATGGCTAGACTTGGAGATTCACTGCATGTGACAGGTACTCAATAAATAGCTGGTTAATTGATGAATGGATTAATTAACCTGGAGGAAATAGACTATAAAAGTAGATAAAAGACAGTTCATGAAAGGACACAGAGGCCTACTCAAAAAAATGTGGATTTTATTCTCTAAACTAGGAGTTGAAAATGCAAATGTCCACATGGATCTCATAGGAAATGTTAGTAAGTAGAGTGGGCCAGGTGTAAAACAAATAGTCATTTGGGGACCATGCGGTTACCATGCAAATTACTGTCAGCACACGATGTCTAACAGGTGATCCCGGCCCTCAGACTGCACATGCAGAATGGTACTCACAGCGCACTGTGATGCCTGCCTCCACTCACAACCCAAATACAATGTGGCCACAGAGGAGGGACTCACCTCCTTCCATCGCAGGAAATCAGGAAGGTGTTACTGAGGAGATTGGATGTGAGATGGACTTGAGGAAAGAGTAGGAGTTCGTCTCTCTACTTCCAGTTCCACCTGAACATCTCTCAATCCAATCAGGTCGCCGCCTCCTGTCCCCACAACACCCGACCTCTTTCATGTCCTCTCTCAAGTCTGACTTTGTCAGGCGTGCCTCGCCTCCCTCCTTTACTTATCCCATTCCTACCAACCCTTAAGGCCAGATGCAGGCCCTCCTCCTGCACCAAAGCCATCGCACTGCCCAGGTAGCAAGTGCTCACTGAGAAAGCACCAGGGGCACGCTCTCCTGAAAGGCTGGGAGACATCAGGGCACAGCGGAGCGGACGATCTCTGAAAGGCTGTCCTACTGGGTGTGGGGAGCAGCTCTCCAGTGTGGGTGCCAAGGATGCACTCATTGGCTCCATGACTCCAGGTGGATCTTCTTGCCTGTTTTCCTCAGTCATCTTTGCTCTAAAAGGGAGCCTTATCCCCAGGATCATTATAGTCCCTTTGATTTCTAAGACTATGAGTGTCATTTTGTGAAGAAATTGGATATCTTAGTTATCTTTCCCGTAGGATTTCTCCGAATGCTTTCACAAAGTTCCTTGTGTAGTAGAATGGGTGGAGAATCATGAATCAAAGTAGCCAGATTGAGATGTGTCTTCCCTGCACCATTATAGAGGCCATGTGATTCCTACCCGGACTCAGGAATTGCAGAAGTCATGGTTCCATTGCAATAACGTTGGCTTTCCTGATGCCTGCTGCTATATTGGTCACCGCCCGTATCTTAAGAGTGGATCATGTGGCTCCTTCTCTGCAGTCTTACAATGTCATGGCAGCAAGAAAATGAAGCACAGGGGAAACATAGACCCAAATGGTAAGATGATGGAAATCAATATACACAAATTGAGGAATCTATGAAATGACACCAAAGTAATAATTGAACAAGTTGTTTTTTATGTGGGTTTATTCATAAATTATTGCGAAGAAATTGTTTGTATTTTATCAGCCTTTGCAACTCCTATTCAGTTTGCCTTGTTCCAACTTGCTATTTCAGTTGTATTTTTGGTTATAAGCAAAAGAACCAATTCTGGCTGGATTTAAGCAGAAAGCAAATCCACTGACAGAATGCTAGGGTATCTCAAGAACTCCAAGAAACAGTACAGGGACGGGGAAGGACCACATCTACACCAGGGACCTTCGCAGCTGGACACTGAGGAACTTCTCACCACAGAATCCCCCAGCACCTGGGCCTTCCAAGCCTGTGTCTCGCCCAGCCCACCCACTTTTAATTTCCTAGGAGAGAGCATCTTTGGACACAGCATGGGTCAAATGTCCTCCATAGACACAATCATCTATGACATATTAAAAAAAACATGTGTTAGCCCAGCTGGTGTGGCTCAGTGGTTGAGAACTATGAACCAGGAGATCATGGTTCAATTCCCAGTCATGGCACATGCCCAGGTTGTAGACTTGATCCCCAGGGTAGGACCTGTGGGAGGCAGCCAATCAATGATTCTTTCCCATCATTGATGTTTCTATCTATCTATCCCTCTCCCTTCCTCTCTGAAACCAATATATATATTTTTTTAAATGTGTGTTATAAGAGTGACATATTATGAACATGGCTTTAAGGACCAGTTCCAGAGAAGGACGTGTTGGATCTACGAAGCCACCTCAGGAGATGTCTGCCTATTGCACATACTTCCTTGTGCAGTGGTGTGATATTTTTACCCTCATTTCTTATTTATAATAGACAATAAATGTTAAAGATATGAAAACAAAGCCTTGGAAATTATGAGATAAAATTTATATCAAATTTTAATATCCATTCATCCTTTGATGGGCACTTAGGGTGTTTCCACACATTGTCTATTGTAAATAATGCTGCAATGACGATGGCGTGCATATGTCTTTTCAAATGCATATTTTTATTTCCTTTGAATAAGCACCCAGAAGTGAGAATAATGGATCACATGTAGTTGTTTTTTAAGCTTTCTGAGGAACTCCCATACTGTTTCCCACCGTAGCTGTGCCCATCCGCAATCCCACCAACAGCACAAACAAGGGTTTCCTTTTGTCTGTGTTCTCACCAACACTTATTATTTCTTGTCTTTTTGATAATGACCATTCCAAGTGTCCATCAAAGGATGAATGGATAAAGGAATTGCCACACACACCACACACACACACTCAAATGAAATACTATGCAGCCATAAAAATAATGAAATCTTGCCATATGTGACAACATGGATGGACTTTGAGGGCATTATGCTAAGTGAAATAAGTTGGACAGAGAAAGACAAATACCGTGTGATTTCACTTACATGTGGAATTTAAAAAACAAAACAAAATCCTAAGCTCACAGAAACAGAGAATAGATGGGTGGTTGCCAGAAGCAAGGTGTAGAGGGCGAGTGAAGTGAATGAAGGGGGCCAGGAGGTACAACTCCCAGGTATAAGATAAGTAAGTGAGGTATGCATTGCATACTTGAAAACTGCTAAGAGAGTAAGCCTTAAACATCTTTATCACATGAAAAAATGCCTGTGACTATGTGTGGTGACGAATGTTAACCAGACTTACTGTTATCAATTCTTAATATGTACAAACATAGAATCCTTATGTTGTACACCTGAAATTAAGATAATGTTATATGTCAATTACACCACAATTTTCAAAACAATTTTAATTTTTTTAAAAAGACGTTCAGTTCATTTTCTGAAAGTAAAATCTAGACATTTACTAATAGCAGATATTCTGGTAGGTGAAGGACCCATATAGTATGTTTATCCCGTTTGCATCTTTTCTGTGAAGAAAGTTCTTGAACAATTTCAATGACCTTTTCAATATTGTTCTCTTCCTCCAGGGGTATCTGGACATCTTTACTTCTTAAAAGTTTCGTTTTCCTTGGCTTCCTTGATTTTGGCCTATCAGGTTTTCTTCGTCAGTTATCTTTTGCAACCACAAGTGATGGAAATGTTCTCAGGCTCATTTACCTTTTCTTTTCTCTCTACACCCTTCTTCACTTACAGAACTCAGGGATACAACTGCCACCTCAGGGCAAGACTGCCAAGCCTATCTCAAAAACTGCCTCATGTTTTATTTTATTTTTTATATTTTTAATATATTTTATTGATTTTTTTACAGAGAGGAAGAAAGAGGGATAGTTAGAAACATCAATGAGAGAGAATCATTGATCAGCTACCTCTTGCACACCCCCCACTGGGGATGTGCCCGCAACCAAGGTACACGCCCTTGACCAGAATCTAACCAGGGACCTTTCAGTTGTCGCTCTATCCACTGAGCCAAACCGGCTTCGGCACTACCTCATGTTTTAGTCTACTGTTTCCATAGAATTCTCTTTGTATGTTCCATTCACAGTGGAAGAACAATATTATCAACCCAAAACCATTGTCATGCCACAAGCCAGATGATCTTCCTACGATCATTATGTAGTAACAACTATCAATTTTTTCCAGTCTTGGAAAGACATTGCAAAGCCTTGGAAATCATTAGATGAAATTTATATCAAATTGCACACTTCTAAGGATAAACAGAACTGTAAATTAGTCCGCATTTTGTTATTTGATTATCAAAGAACAATTTTCCAGAAAAACCTTTCAGTTCTTCAGAAGTGCACGCCTAACAAGCCCAGGGCTGTATCACTTGCGCTGAAATTGCTTCCAACGGTAAAACAGACAAGCACTAAAGAATTCCAGTTCTCTGCCCATGAAAACCTGTGAGTTATGTAGGACAAATAGGCTGCAGTGCAGAGTTGTGTCTTGCCACTCTTGGAATCGATTGTCATCTCTTAAAGCGCTGCTAAATCTGGAAAACCACCTCTTACCTGCCAGAACCAGCCCAACCTTGTGCAGACTACAAGTCCCATGATGCAAAGCGGGAGGCCAGTCTCCCTGTCGGCCTCAGTTCCTCCCGGGAATGGTCGCCTTCTCCTTCCTTGTCGGGCAAACTAGATACCGAGCCCGAGTTTCTCTAAATGTACACAAATAAAGCAGGGCAGAGGCAAAAGAATTCTTACCACAAACTAGGGTCAAGCGAGCTGCCAGAGCCCCGGGCCAGCTCCTGTCACCGCCTCCGGGGCGGGGCTCGTGTGACGTCGCTTCCGGGTGCGTGTCGCCCCGCCCCCCGCTCCGCGGCGCGGGCTCCGGGCGGGCGGCGGGAGCTGCAGGCTGCGGGTCACGTGAGGCCGCGCGGCGTGGGAGGGGACGGGAGCGCGGGGCCGGAGGTCGCGGTGACCGTCGCGGGAAGCGCGCTGGAAGGGGCCCGCGGAGAGGCTCAGGTGGGCACGGGGCCGCGGAGTGCCCGGGCGCTGGCGCGGGGACACCTGCGCCCGTGGCGGGCGGCGGGCGGCGGGCGGCGGGCGGCGGGCTCGCGGGAGGGAGGGCGCCGCGGTCCCCGCAGGGCGGCGAGGGCGCGCCCGTCGTGGGGCCCGGGACCCCGGTGGGGCGGGCTGCGCCCGGCGTCCCCGCTGTCCTCACGCCCACGGCTGTCACCGGCCGGCGGCTCCGCTCGCCCCGCACCTGCCCGCGGGCTTCCGGGTGGGTCCGGGCGCCCGGGGGACCGCGCGGGGGAGCGCCCGTGCGGGCGGCGGCGCCGCGTCCTCCGGGTCCGCGGCCTCCGGGCGGGCGCCGGGCGGGCCGGGGGCGGGGAAGGCTGCGGACCGGAGGGACCGGGCACTGCTGTGTTCGGGTCCTGACCGCGGGCGGGGCGGGGCGGGGCGGCTGCCGCAGCCACGTGCTGGGCTGAAACTCGCACTTCGGCCCCGTCCCCACTTTTCTCACCGCTGCCCGTGGCCTCCGACAGGCAGACCCGCAGCTGTCACTTCGCTGGCCTGCAGTTGCCACCGGCTCTCAGCTTATTTGACATCTTAGTGATTAAATAAACTTTCTTCGGTTGTTATGAAATTCTGAGATAAGATCAGCTAGGTCTGCTGACAGCAGACGTCAGAGTGCGCGCTGTAAAGAAGGGTTTGTCCCTCAGCATATGGCACAGAGAGCCGGTGGGTATCCGGGAACTCGGAAGAACATTGAAACTTTGAATCCATACGTTTCATGTTCGTTGGAGGCTTATTGGATTTAATTTGACCAAGTTTGTGGTGTTTTCTCAGATGCATTCGATCCAGAGCTTAATGACCTATTACTTGAAGAGCAGTTGATATTTGTAGCATCTGAGCTTCTGGCTCACTTTATTCCTTTAGTTTAGGTGGGTTTTTTTGTTTTGTTTTGTTTTTAGAATTTCACTAAGTCAAAAGGTGATGTGAATAATTTTCCTTCCCTCCCTGTGCCCTGTATAGTACTGTCTGGACTGGAAGCAGAAAATATAGCCTCAGGAAGGTTGAAATAAACTTTGCAAAAATCTGTCCCAAAGAAATAGAGTGAGAAAAAGGGTGGGAGTAGTTCTGCTTTCTTTGCCTTGCAAATGAGAGTGCCTAGCGCTGACATTGTGCAGTTAAAAGAAGAGATTTGGGGCCTGTTTTCATTCCAATAAAATGCCACAAAATTAACAGAAACGGATATGAACACCATGTTTTCTTTTGGATAATGCTGCAGATTAAAACCCATCTTTCAATATGTTCTTCTCATGGTTAGATAGCAAACTCCCAAGAAGAAAATAATGGATTGCACACCAGTTGTTCTCTAAGTGCGTGGCCTCAGCAGTTTGCAGATTTGTGGCAAAGCCCCAAAGAAAATGGCAACTCCTTATGTCCCAGTGCCCATGCCCATAGGGAGTTCTGCTGCCAGCTTCGCAACCAGCAGGAACCAAAGAAGTTCCTCTTTGGGGAGCATCTCAAGCTCGAACTCCTCCAGAGGCCAGCTGGAGGACTCACACACAGGAACCATGAAACAGACCAGTGCCCCCGGTCAGGGGGACAGCGCTTCCTCCGTCTGCAGCAGCCCCCTCCTCAGGACTAAGTTTATAAATGCAGACTCTTGCATTGAGTATTCCACCAGACCAAGAGAGAGTGAAGAACAGAATCCTGAAACAGCAGATTTGGAAGATAGGCCTTCGACTCCCACTATTCTGGGCTATGAGGTGATGGAAGAAAGGGCGAAATTTACTGTGAGTATCGACCTTTCTGCACACCAGACTGACTCGCCCTATTCTACACTTGTGTTAAATCGATTGATGTTAGTATGTACTTGTCATTTCTTAAAGAGGAGATTCAAGTGGTTTGTACACTCTTAAATTCTGTCATTGTAGGGAACTTTTGTCTTACTTGAATGAATTGGCACAAAACCAGATTTATATCTGAAACTAGCACAAAGGTCAGGAAAGAAACGTAACTAGCATCCAGAACCAGCACCAAACTCTCCTCCAGTCAGCACCCTCTCTCGTGACAGGCTACTTTAATGTTGCCTATGTCTGTACCTTACGTAAGTCAGCATTGTGCTTGTGAGACTCCTCCTTGACCTTGCATGGAATTCTAGGTAGCACTTTTTTATTACTGACTAGAGGCCCGGTGCACGAAATACAGGGTTCCCTTCAGTGCAGCCTATACTCTCTCCAGTCCAGGACCCCTCAGGGGATGTCCAACTGCCGGTTTAGGCCCAATCCCCAGGATAGGGGCTAAACAGACATTCGGTCATCCCTCTTACAATCCACAACTGCTGGCTCCTAATGCTCATCTGCCTGCCTGCCTGCCTGCCTGATGCCCCAGCTGCCTCCCCTGCCAGCCTGATCACCCCTAACCAGCTCTGCTTGTTGGCCTGATCTACCCTAACTACCTCCTCCATATCCCACCAGCCTGGTTGTCCCTTATGCCCCACCCCTGCTGGCCTGGTTGCCCCCAACTGCTGCCCCCTGCCAGCCTGATCACCCCCAACTCCCCACCCCCAACCCCGCTGGCTTAGTAACCCCTTACTTGTCACCCCTCACTGCCCCTCTCCCCATCAACCTGGTCCCCCAACTGCCCCCCCCCCCACCTATCAACCTTGTCACCCCCAACTGCCCCCTCCCCCACCTTACACAGCCTGCTGTTCAGTCATTTGATTGTCCCTCACTCACCCCACTGCCAACCTGGTTGTCCCACGCAGCCTGCTTGTTCAGTAGTTTGGTCGTCCCTCACTAACGCCCCTGCCTGCCGGCCTGGTCGCCCCACACAGCCTGCTATTCAGTTGTTTGGTCATTACTGTGACGGCATCTGGACAATTTGCATATCCCTCTATTATTAGTACAGATACTATTCCTATCTGTGAATGTTGATCCATCCTCCAGTTGCAGAGCACTTGGATAATTAGCAGTTTGAGGCTCTTGGAAATATGACTGCTATGAACCTTTTAGTGCTTGTCACTCAGTCAACTCATAGATGCATTTCTGTTGGATATCAGCCACGGATTGAATTTGCTGGACCATATACCCAGCTTTAGAAGATACAATGTGCCAGAAAGGTGGTACTAATTTACACTCTCGTAGGCTTACATGAGAGTTCCAGCTACTCCACACCTTCCCAACATAGCGTGTTTTCCATCTTTTTCATTTTGGCGATTCTAATGGGTAGAGTGATATCACATTGTGGTCTAAATTTGCATTTCTTAATGACTAATTAAATTGAAGGTATTTTTGGCCATTTGGATATTCTCTTTTGTGAAGGGTCTGTTCAAGGTCTTTGTTCATTTTTCTGTGGGGAAGCCTTTTCCACTTTACTTTGTAGTTTTCTATGCATTTTGGACATAAGTTTTTTCAGAACATGTATCATATCATCTCACTCCCTGCTTTGTCTTTTCACTCCCTGATGATGTATTTGATAAATAAAGGTTCTTACTTCTAATATAGTCCAGCCTATTAACTTTTTTTTTATGTAGTCAGCACTTTTTAAAATCTGCCTACTCCCTCTGGACAATGCCCTATGTTTTCTTCTGAAAGCTTTATTGTCGGACCTTTGGTACTTAGATCTGAAAACCATCAGGAATTAAGTGTTTTCCATGCTGTGAGGCAGGGTCAGACCTCCTTCCTCCGTGTGAGTTCCAGTGAGCAGGCTTTTACCGAGAAGACACTCTTCTCCTCCGCATTTGCATGTTGCTTCTGATACAGATCAGATGACCATAAAAGTGTGGTCTGTTTCCGGGTCCCATTTCCCCGCCTTTGGGCGCCACAGCCCTGATTACGAAAGCTTCCGGTAGGCCTTGCTGCCTGGCGCCTCGTGCTCCAGCTGTGGTGCTCTCAGGACTGGCTGCTCTGGGCCTCGGGATTGGGTCGAACCCAGACCAACTGGCAAAACTGACATCTTACAGTACTGAGTTTGAATCTGTGAACTCAGTCCATTTACCTCGTCATTTGTTTTTTTATAATGACTCTCTGTGGTGTTCAGGGCAGAGGTCTGCCATCTTTTGGTTAGATTCACGTGTAGTTGTGGGTGTTGGATATTCTCAATTGCTTTTTCTTTTTTTTCTTTTCTTTGATACTTTGTATTTTTCCGGTTATGTATGTATACAGCAACTTTGCTAATTCGCATATCAGTTGAAATAGCTTGTTCTTTCTCTTGGATTTCCTTGAGGTAGAGTTTATATTGTTGTAGAGTACCCTGAATCTCACAAAGGACGCCTCAAAAAGTCAGATTATGGAGTCATTTATTCAAAAGCCGGTGGCTACGAGGCTACAAGAGGCAACAGCGCTCCAGCTCTCACAGCCCGAAATGCTGCTTCTCTGGCTTACATAGTAGAATGTCATAAAGGTATCAATTACAGCTTTGGGTTTGGAATGAGGAACCTGGTTTGCACAAAGCAATTACAGAAGCAAAATTGAGCAAGTTAGTTATGTATAAAGATTAATTATAGTTTTGGGTCTTGGGACCATTGAGTCAACTGAAACACATTATCTGGAGCCACTGAGGCAATTTAGAATAATTGTGGTGTCCCGGTCTTGAGACCACTGGGTCAACCGGAACGCACTATCTGTAGCCACTGAGGCAATTTAGGGTAATTGTGCTGTCCTGGTTCCCAGGTAAGTTCCTGGTACAGAACAATGTGCTTCGATAACCAGTAAGGTCACAATCAGTGGGATATTCAAACCGCCAACCATGGAGTATTCAATCGATTGGGATAGCATACATAAGTTCAGAAAATCAAAATAACTTTTCTATTGTTGTAACAAGCAAATAAATACAGAAACTAAACAGCAGGGTTAAAGTTAAAACTGCAGTTTCTACCTGAGATGATTGCTACCATACCTCAATATGTGTATGCCATTTCTTGCTTCAGAAAATTCATGAAGAAACCATCTTTACAATTAAATTATCTTAAGAGTAATGATGTCTAGAGAAATCTTCATGAACCTGATGTTGTTTTTTTAATTTTTTACTATATTTTTATTGATTTCAGAGAGGAAAGGAGAGGAAGAGATAAAAACATCAATGATGAGAGAGAATCATTGATCAGCTGCCCCCTGTACACCCCACGATAAGGATCGAACCCATAACCCGGGTATGCACCCTTTCTGGGAATCAAACCATGGACTCTTGGTTCATTAGGTCGATATTCTACCACTGAGCCAAGCCAGTCGGGCCTGACCTTTTTTAGAGTGATTTTCGAAATTATAATAAACTCCACGGTTCATAATCTCTCATTGACTCATTGAGGTGATGTGTGAAAATGCAAATTTAAGGCAGTGGCATATAAAGTCTTCCAAGACCTCAAAGAGTGTGAACGGATACAAGATTAGTCCTGTCCATTTAGACATTGATTTAACATTTTTTGAGTACCTGTTGAGTGCCAGGCATTATGACCTTTGATTCCCCTTAGGATTATCTCAGATCAGGACTTTCTGGACACTTTAAAGGCTCCTCACTTTTATATGTGGCACAGATAAATTACTTGTGTTTTACTTCATAAAGGATTCATCCGTAACCCTTGATGTTCTCCCCTTAAAAGCCGAAAGAGAAGTCAGTCTGTAAGGGGAGACTCCAGGGTGGTGTGCGGCCTGTACAGTCAGCCCTGTCGACGTGGACTGGTCACGTTCAGTGGTCAGTAGCCTCACGCTGAAGTGCAGCTTCAGAGCCGCGGTGGAGAGTGAGTGCACAGCCCACTTCAGGACACGTTACCCTTTAGGAGAGTGTCAGTCATTTGGCAGATGTTGTCGTCTTCATAGCTTGGCCCAAAATACTGTACCAGAAACTACACCCTTTCCTCGAGATTCTGTTATAAAAAGTACTTCCTTATAATAAACTCTGAAATTATACTCATGAAAAATAGAATCTAGCCTTTCTTACTGTAAACTTTGTAAAATAGTGACATGCTTCAAACATGTTTTTCTATTCACTAGCCTAGATAATTATGCATAATTATAGAAATGTAAGCTTTTATCTAATGTGGATATATTTTAGCTTGTATTTCAGCTCTGAAAATTAAAACATCAAATTTCAAAACTTTGCCTTGAAGTGCTGAGTTTAAAATTAATTTGATTGTATAAGACAAGAGTGGCTGTGTTTCATAACTTTTTTAAGCATTAGTTATTCTTTTTATTAGTTTTAAAATATGTGGCATAAAATATATTTGGAAACTGATAAGTTCACTTATTATTAGTCAGCACCAAAAATGGCATTTTGCTACAAATTTATCATAGTCTTGTTTCCCTTGCTTTTGGTGCCTACATCAAATATTTGTACATTTCACGTTTTAAATCATTTCTGATATTTTTTACATAGTAATCGTTAGGACTTAGATTGTCGAGTAAAAGTTTTTTAGATATTTGATTTGAATGTTTAAGTATCTTTACATGTATCTCTAACTCTCCCCCCTCGTAGGTATATAAGATACAAGTGAAGAAAAACCCAGAAGAAAGCTGGGTAGTTTTCAGAAGATACACTGACTTCTCCAGGCTTAATGATAAAGTAAGTACTTAACAAATCTAAAACCAGCTTTTCGGTTTTGAATTATTATCTGTTTCGGACAGTTTGTCTGTTATATTTGTGTTTTTTCTTTCTTGTGAATTATTTAAATGAAGACAACCTTTTGCCTAGTTTCTAAGAAAATACCATTTCATTTCACTTTAATAGCTTGAAGGCCCATCTCTACACATAACTTTCTTTTATGAAAACAAAATCTAAAAATGTGAAAATCTTAACCTTATTAACACAAATGTAATTATGATACACCTGTTTATTACCCAGGGTGCTTTGAGTGGGCTCCGCTGGCTCAGTATTAAGCTCTTGGCTCCACTGGACTCTAGCTGGAGGCTCCAGGAAAGACTCCGCTTCCAGGCTCATTCAGGCCTTGGCAGAGTTCCCTTTCTCATTGTAAGGCTGAGTCCCTGCGTCCTGGCTGGTTGTCAGCCAGAGGTGCTGCTTCGCTCTCTCAGGCCCTGTGCGGCTGCCGGCTTCCCAGCCAGTGGCTGGGAGCCCGGGCCTCCTGCTGGCATCTCAGACTTTCTCCTATGCACCAGCACAAGGAAGCTCAACCTCAAGTGCTCCTGAGATAAGATTAGGCTCACAGATAATGTCCCTGTGCCCAGGTCAGCACCAGCGAAGCCAGTTACAGCTGCAGAATCCCTGTACTGAGAAATTGGTGCAATCACAGCAGCGGCACAGGGCAGAAGTCATGGGTCCTTTTTGGAGATTCGTTTATAGAAACATCAACTGCCTGTTATGATGTCATGTTTGCAGGAAATGTGTTGTTTTAATATAATAAAAGATTAAAAAATAGCATTTATTCAAGTTATTTTAAGCTAATGTATAGTTTCCAAATAGTACTTTATTCAAAATAAAGTTGTTAATTACCCATAATGTATAATACACAGTACCCATAATATAAACACTTTGTGAGGAGTTAATTGTGGGACCTCTTCTTCCTCTAAGGATAATTTTTAAGGAGGAAAAATGCCTAAGTATAATATGCATGTGGTCATATGGGACATTTAAATTTTAATGCTCAAACTTAATAAAAAAGACTTTTTATTTCCTCTTCACGATTTTTATTATTTTCACTACCAACATTAAATAATAAAATTCCAGGACCAAAAATATCTAATTACATCTTGAAATCAAATCAAAGTTTTCAATAGTCCAGGTTGCTTTCCGGTTTTTGTCTTGTTTGTTTTATCTTCACATATTTATAGAAATATAGACAAAACATGATTTTTTATGTTTTTACTTAACATTTTATGCTGTGGATTTTTCCCTTTGGTCACTCTTTTCTTTCCTTGTGGCATTTAGTTTTACATTTAAGAACAGAAACATGAATGTACATGGTTTTATGTCGTTCACGCACTTAGAGAACATAGACTACTGACTGCTATAGTGCAGCCGGCACCATGCTGAGCATGAGAGATGCAGCAGTGAGTATGACAAAATCATCGCAGAGCAGTCACGTGGCTTTCAACCTCAGATGTCCTTTGGACTTCCCCAGAGGCTTCTTAAAATTAGTTACCAGGCCACACCCAGCTAATTAAATGCAAACCTGTTAGTAGGACGTAGTCATTAATACCTTTCACAGCTCCTTGGGTGATTCCAGTGTGCAGCCGAGGTTCAGAATCACTGGCCTAGGAGAGTCCAAAATTAAATAAACCTATTTATTGTACATTGTGATAAATGGCATTCAAAAATAAGTTGGTGATTTGCAAACTTGTGGTAGGTCGTTTTTTCTAAAAATGTTCACAGCAATACTTTCAGTCCCATATGCTCTTCCAGAATCTTGCCACTGACCATCAAGGGGTTAATCTGTATCCCCTTCCCTTGAACCTGGTGCCCTTGTGCTACTCAACCAATAAAGGAAAGAGGCACTGATGCTGCCTGTCTAGGCCAGGTCATTTGAAGCACACAGCTTCATCCTGACTTCCTGTCTTGGGATGTTCCCCCTTGAGGCCCAGCCTCTGTGCTGTGAGAAAGTCCAAGACATTCCACGTTAAGATGGTGGCTGATACCACACAAGGTCTCAGCCCGCAGCCAGCATCATTTTCTACACATGCGGGCATGACCTTCAGTTGATTCCAGCTCCTACCCTCAGCTCTTCAGCTGAGTTCCCAGCTCTTGTGGAACGGAGATAAGCCAGCCTTAAGTGCCCACAGATTCCATGGCCTAATAGATGGTTCTTTTACGGCACTGTGTTTTGAGGTGACTTGTTACACAGTTAGTTACTTGACCAGAATGTATAAAGGCAAATCTAACACAGCTTAGCAGTTCGGAAAAGTTTCTCCCTAAGAAAGTAAAATTTAAGCCAAACATGTAAAATGGATCATAAACCAAAATGTAGAAACTAAAACTATAAATGTCCAGGAGAAAACAAAAGAATATCTTGCAACCTTCAAGTGAGCAAAGATTTCTTAGGATCTAAAAAAGCATGACCCATAAAAGACAAAAGTGGATGTATTCGATAACATTAAAATTTTAAACATGCTCGGTGAAGAGTGTTAAAATAGGTCACAATCTGGGAGAAATATGTGTCATACATAGGATAAAGGACATATATTTGGTGTATAAAAAGAACTTTTACAACTTAATAAAAATACAAATAACTAAATTTTTTTCTAAAAAGTGAAGGGTCTAAAGATATGAATAGATAATTCACCAAAGAAGATATGCTAGTACAGATGCACATAAGCACCATTTGTCAGCAGAGCCTGCACATCAAAGCCAAAGTGAAAACCGCTACTTCACACCCCTAGAATGGCCACCATTAAAAAGACAATGCACAATGCAGGTGTTGGCAAGGAGGTGGAGCAACTGGTACTCATGTGTACACACAAGTGGGAGAATCAAGAAGTTAAACAAGGAGCAGAAAGCTTTGCTGGATTCAGTTCTTTTGTTTTAAGCTTATTTCATGAACAGTTGCACCTAGTCAACAGGGTAGATTTTGTGGACTTGGTATAACGAGGTTGAACAATATATATTCTTTTTTTCTTCTTTTTCAGTTAAAAGAGATGTTTCCAGGCTTTCGATTAGCTCTTCCACCAAAACGCTGGTTTAAAGATAATTACAACGCCGACTTTTTAGAAGATAGAAAATTAGGATTGCAAGCATTTCTTCAAAATTTAGTGGCTCACAAGGACGTTGCGCACTGGTATGTAACACTGAAATAAGAGGCTGTAAATGCATTTCAGCACTAGTTAAAACCAAAGAACAAGCCTAGGACCATGCACAGGGGAACAAAGTTTATAAAATAAGTATAATTACTTGTCCACTAACAAACACTGCCTGGAATTCTCTTGCTTTTTTTCAGTAAGGACTTTATATGGTGTTTGATTTGTATTAACACTTTCACAAAGTCAGCGAAGTTAAAAATTCAGCATATCATCTATTCAGACCACTCAACTGTTAACTGGATTTTTAGTTTTTAGTATTTTAGCAATCACTTTAAGTGGCCTTCACATTTTTTGCTAATATGACACTATATAATTTTTAGAGTAATATATTCTATGTTTTTCAAAGTAATATAAAAATATGAAAATTGTGAAATTGGGTTAATTTATATGGAAGAGAAATCGGAAATACCAAAAATCATTATAAAGGGAGAGAAAGGATCTATCTGGGTTTTTGCTTCTCAATATAAAAGAAAGTGGCCTTGTGATTTAATACCAGCTGAGTATCTAATTTTGGAACTTAAATTATCAAGTAAATTAAAACTATTTTGAAAAAAAGTAGCATTTGCAAGGCAGCGATAGCATATACAGATACCTGTGTCTGTTACTGTAATAGTTTGTCGCATAAGGATGGGAGGCAAGAAAGCCATCCTGTCTCACTTGGTCTACCCTTTTTTCTCCGTTTTTTATATCACCTGGTAAACGTAACCCACAGCGTGCTGCTTAGTGCGTGCGGCCAGGCGCGATGGCTGCCTGAGGCCTCTGCCCACCGCCCGCGCTTTCCTTAAGAAAGGAACGCCGCTCAGGTCTGCATGCAGTTGCCTCCTCGACAACTGGTATCTCACAAGTGACCTGAACTGAAAACAGAGTAACAGCTGACTCTAGAATTCCCCCCAGCAGCTGTCTACCCAAAGCCCCTTATCTCTTCGTTTATGTTTTAAATTCCACTCAACTCTGTATGCTGTCCCCCAGCCCTCCATCAGCACCGAGTTACTGTGAGTGTCGGTATCACCTTGCTTATTGCGGAAGCTTCCCCTGGTCTCCCTCATCCGCTCGGCTCCTGTGCCTTTGGCAGCACCGTGGTGTAATGCAGTTTGTCTCCTCCTGCTCCTTGCCTCCCCGCCTGTCTTTCTGACTTTGTGTTTTGTTGTCATCCTCTGTCCGTCAGCACAGTCACCTTTCTCCATTGTCCCTTAGGCCTCCCTGGAGAGGCAGTGTTTCACACTCCTGCCCATCCAGCCCTGGCCTAGACAACTCCGTACATCCTTCAGCGCCCAAAAACTTCCTCAGGCCTGGCTCTCCCGCACCCGCGGTGCTCTGTGCCACACCGGGTCTTGGTGTGCTCCCTCTTGCTACAGGAGGCTGGGTGGGCTTTCTCTGGGTTCGAGATAGCATTGGGGTTTGGAGGACGGTTCTGGACTAGAAGGAATAAGGCTGAGCACCGGGGCACACATGGGCTAAGAGTGACCAGGTGAGATAACCAAGGTCTGAACCGGCCCCATGGAAAGCCAGACGTGAGCTCCGCACCCTCAAGCCAGCTCCCACCCTATGACCCCAATGTCACCAGCCCTATGCCAATCCTCAGGGTGGTGGTTAATGTCAGTTTTAAAAATATCTCCTTTGACTGTGGAGAATAATGGGAAATGCAAACTGATACTTCTGTCTGAAATCCCTCAATATTTTCATGCAGTGGTCTTTGGTGCCTAATCTTGTTTTGACAGAATATCTAGTATTTTTAGTACATTTTTCTACCTAATTTTTAATTGACCTCTTAATGAATTGTCAGCATTATTTTAGGGGTGTATTTTATTTTTAAAGTATAATATTTAGGATAAAGAGCACATTTAGCTATTAAATCATGGGCTTTTTTTTTTAATTGTGAGATGTAAACTGATACATACCTATGAAAGAAAAGGAAAATAAAGCACAAATAGAAGGTGAAGGTTCACTAGAAGAAGCAGTTTTTTAAGAAGTTTGAAAACACAGTAAGACTTTTAAGAGGCTCGGAGGAAGAGTTTAAGTTAAGACACATTTGCCGGATGATAAGCCAGGCTGGAGGAGGCCACCGGTGGCTCCTCTCCAGGCCGGGAGGCAGCACTGGGCCTGATTTACCTCCGGTTCCCAGTCCGAAGATGGTTCTAGGTTCTAGGTCAGTGGTCGCCAGCCTTTCAGGTCTCACAGACCACCGGTGGGCGACCGCTGCCCTAGGTAACAAAAGGGGCCGGCCTTGCTGAGCTTGTCCCCTTTAGTTCCAGGTGTTGGGGTCCCCTCGGTCAGGTCCCCTGTCCTGGTGCCTGGCTGACTCCATCATCAGCTCCAGCAGAAGCGCCCGGTAAAGGGCTGAGCACAGGAGCGAGATTAGGGATGGAGTTGAACCTGTCCATGGAAAAAATTTCCCTCCCTCCCTCCCTCCCTCTCCTTTCTTTCCTTCCTTTCTTTCTCTAAAATATCAATAAACATATCCTCAGGTGATGTTAAAAAAAACTTAGGGAGTCCACTGGGTTTGATCTGAGCAGAGCTCTGTGAGCCCTAGGTCGTGAGGATTTCTAGGGAAGGAGAATGAAATGGAAAACCTCCACAAACAGATTCCTACATCCAAGTCCCTGTGCACCACTGCTGGTCCTGGCTGAATTGCTACTATAAAGTAAAGGTATAAAAAGAGACGTGAATCCCCTTACCACGTTTTCATTTCCTCCAGCAGCTTTCCAGTCATTAGAGAAATCTGTGAACATGAAACTGTTACTAAAGGATGAGGACATCCGGGGTCTAGGCCCATGAAAAAATGATGACTCACATTACGTTGTCAAACACCGAAAGTATTAAAAGGCCCCTCCCCACACTGCTCAGCACTTTGCTTTTCAATCGTAAAAGCCATTATCTCAGGGTTTCATCCAAACTTTTGACTTCTCAATCTCAAGATAATTCATTTCCTGTAGCTCATTTCTGCCTAATAGATGGTTTTCCAATAGAAATAAAGGGCAGGTGGGAAGTATAATATCTAAACCAAAAAACGAAGGTGGTCCTGTTCTCCGTGCTGTCAGATCACCGGCAGTGTTCCAGAAACCTACCTCCCTCCCTCCCTCTCCTTTCTTTCCTTCCTTCCTTTCTCTAAACCTCCATCAACGAGGGACAGGCTGGTTGAGCGTGGTGAGAGAGGTACCTGGCAAGGGCAGAGAATCCAAGTGAACCAAAAAAGAAGAGAATTTAAAGATAGAAAAGGCACATGTTTATACTCAGAAGAGATTTAAGAGCTGCCGTGCTGTGTGACCTTGAGTGGGTCATTTTCCCTCTGAACTTGGGTATCATTTGTAAAAGTGGAAAGAGTGCCTATCCTCACTGTACATGATTGTTGTGAAAATTAAATAAAATAAGATACGTTGCCCTATGTGTACAGTGTACTTGGGAAATGTGAGGTAATGTAAATGTTAATTAGCTTGATTACCACCCACAGCATGTGCATACTATATCAAATCCAGGTGTACATTTTAAATGTGTGCATTGTAATTACACCTCAATAAATCTGGGAAAAAATGTTGGCTTCATGAATGCAGAGACCCTGTAAGCTTTAAGTAGTCAATTAAGTTTGTGATAAGAAAAAGGAGAGGAAATGTTAGTGTATCAGTATTGCTTTGTGGAGACTGAGGCTAGAGAAACTATAACACCGTTGACATATTTTAGGGTTATCATGTGAAAGAGGACTTAGATTTATCTTAAAGGGTCCCAAGAAGCAGAACTGACTCCTGAATAGAAGCTGCCAGGAGGCAAGTCGCAGCTCAGGGAAGGGATAAGTTTCAGTGGTTCAAACAGAGGATGGATTAGTCCCCATTTCGGGACGTGTTTCTTGGCTGAACATGTTAAAGGGATGGAAAGCAAGCCATGGAGCTCAGAGCTCCACCACATTAAGATCCCTTCTGTCTCTGTTCTTCCCTGGGTATGGGACCTCCAGCTTCCTGTTTCCTTGACTGTGTGTCTTTGTTTTATTATATTGTCACGATTTTACAGCCCAGAACTTTGCTCTTTCAGATCTTCTGGATTGCTTTCTTGACACTACTCCTCTGTATTAATTCATGTTGTTTTTCTTTGGAAAGATTTCACTAAAAATTCCATTTTTCTCTTTATGGCCATTCCTGTCATCATCAACTTATCTGGCCTGAACCGAACCCACAGTCCCCATTCCCTTTTCAGCATAGGTCAGCATCTCCTTTATAAAGCGCATTAGAAATTACATTCCTGTCCTTTATGCCTTAAAAGGTAAATATCCAATTTATGTTTTAACATGCACAGAGTTGTCTCTATCCAAAATTGCTTTTAGAGAGTGGACTATTTTTGTAAAAAGGGAGCTTTATCTCCTACACTCTTAACCTATTTCTGATAATTCCAGAGTATAAACATAGCAATACCATATTTCATTATTTCAAAAGTTAATGGTAATTCAGCAATGGCATGGTCAGTACTTTTCCCTTGAACTCTTTAAGGAAAAATATTTGAAGTAAATTAATATAACAAAAAAGATTGCAAGAAAGTTCTTAACTTTTTTCAGAGTAAATATCGATACTTGAGATGTTACTGTAGGTGTATCTCCTAAAAAGAAACAAGTGACATGTAACTTAGAATAGTATTTCTTCCTAACTGGGTAATGCCTTTTTAGACTGCTTCAGCTGACATTCCTTTGAAAATATACCATCTCTTATCTATTCACCACTTAGATTGGTCCCTTTAGCATTTTTCCAAAGTATGTTTTATATCCTGTAGGGTTTTTGTTTTTTTTTTAAATATATTTTATTGATTTTTTTTACAGAGAGGAAGGGAGAGGGACAGAGAGCTAGAAACATCGATGAGAGAGAACCATTGATCAGCTGCCTCCTGCACACCCCCTACTGGGGATGTGCCCGCAACCAGTGTACATGCCCTTAACCAGAATCAAACCTGGGACCTTTCAGTCCACAGGCCGATGCTCTATCCACTGAGCCAAACCGGTTTCGGCTATCCTATAGTTTTTAAGTAGCATAAATTCCCCATCTCTATGTATGATCATAAGATCTTAGAAAATAGTTTGAAATCTCTGCAGCTTCTATATATTTTATGTTTAAGTTTGATTACTTGTATGAAGCCACGTAACACAGCTAGTTTATTTTGGTATATCAGCAGCCACTTGCTTAAAACACTGTATAACTTCAAAGTCACTTGCTTTTTGCGGTCTTTGTAAACTTATTTGTACCCCGGCTAATTGTCCTTTCCCTCTGAAAAGCCTGGCGGTGAGGGAGTTCCTTTGTCTGGACGATCCACCGGGGCCATTCGATAGCCTGGAGGAAAGCAGGGTGAGTGCCGTGTTCCCTGTTCATGGAGAGAGGACGATAGCTCAGCACAGCAATGCGGTATCCTGGGAGGGAATAGCAAACGGCGGCTATCATAACTCATACCGGGGCGGTTTTGCACAGAAAGCTTTCTGGTGTTTGAGCCAGAGGTTTCTTTCAATGAAATGCATGGGCCTGCTTCAGTGAAAACATAAAACTCATACATGTCGCATCATCAGTGTACTCTAAAACAAAGTCCTGCATTTTATCCTCTATTTTTACTGCTTCAAAAAAAAATTATTTGCAAATTTGTTTTACTGCACTTAAAAGGGCTATTTGTATGTTGACTTTTCTTCCATCTGAGTATCAAAGTCCAGAACCTACAGTGAAAATCAAAGCGAAAGCTCACTTTCAGAGGGAGAAGGTATTGTCTTCTTATCAGTTCAGCCGAGCTTGATGCTGCTCAGATTACACTAATTGACGTGGTAAAGTGGCCTATTTCTTGAAGCAATTGGCTAGATTATCCCAGCAGATTTGGTAATAATAGATTAGCTAAAATTTTTCTCTAAGTTTTTCCCCAAATGTTTAATGGTGCTTAAGTGGAACAGATTTAATTGGTAGGTTTGTAATGTTTTCAATTAAACTGAGTCAGTTCTTTGTATTAGAGTGAATACCATGGCTGTTTAGAAACAGCTTTATTGAAGTCTTTATCCATAAAAGTTGCTATTTGCTATTCCACTGTGAATGTACAATTTAATAATTTTAGTACATTTTTAGAGCTCTCCCATAATGCAGTTTCAGAAACTCCCATCACCTGGAAAATCGTACAGCTGTTCAGTCAGTCTGTCCCCAGCCCCTGACAGCGCTGGTCTGCTTTCACTCGCAAACTTGCCTTTTTTGGATATTTCATATAAATACAGTCACGCTATATATATGTATGTATGTGTGTGTGCCTATATAAGATCAGTGTTCAGTTATATAATTTATATGTACAGTATTTATAACATTTTATACATTATATATAAAAACACATAATATTTGCATCTAGTTTCTTTTAGCACAGTGGTTGGCAAACTCATTAGTCAGGGGAGCCAAATATCAACAGTACAGCGATTGAAATTTCTTTTGGGAGCCGAACTGTGCGCATGGGCCACGAAGTTTCAGTCCTACTATATGTGTGTGTGCACCTGCACATGGTATTTTGTGGAAGAGCCACACTCAAGGGGCCAAAGAGCCGCATGTGGCTCGCGAGATGCAATTTGCCGACCACTGATTTAGCAAAATGTTTTTGAGTCATCTGTGCTATAGCCTCGATCAATATTTCGTTACTGAGTGGTTTACTTTGTATAATACACCACAGAGGGACAGTGGGACTGTTTCCAGTTTTGCGCTGTTTGGAACAGTCTTGTGAGGACTTATGCTTTCATTTCTTTTGAGTTGATTCCTAGGAGAGGAATGTTTGGTTATATGGCAAATTATGTTTAACTTTTTTAAAAAACTTGCAAGTGTTTCCTAAAATGTCTACCATTTTACATTCCCTCCGGTAGTGTATGAAGTTCCAGTTTCCTCACAAATAATTTTTCCTTCTTTTTTTCTAGGCTTTAAAAATTAGGGTGATTTTACATTTAAAATTTACATCCCAGCTCATCTTGAAAGATCAGTAGAGCTGGCGCCACTGGGTCTCCCTTCCCATAGGCTCCAAGTGTCTCAAGATGAGCTGTCTGCCCTTCTCAGCAGAGCAAGCCTCCTCCATCCTGCCCACTCCCTATTGCCTGCACGTGGCCTGTACCACGTGTGTGCGGAGAGAGTGGAAGAGAGGCTGGCTGCAGAGCGAGGAGTGAGGCCAGCGCGTCTCTGACAAGCGCATTGATGAAATATTATGTTTTTATGTTGATCACTTTTTAGTCATTCATCTTTTCTTTGGTGACTTGTCTACTTACGCCTTCTGCCCATTTTTTTAGTTTGTCTTATTGAGTTGTAAGAGTTCTTTATTTTGGAGGCAGGTCCTTTATCAGATACATCATTTATAAATATTTTCTTCCAGTCTGTATGTATCTTTTTATCTTCTTATTGGTCTTTTGAAGTGTTAATGTTTTTTCATTTTAATGAAGTTCATTTTTATTTTTATGGCTTATGCTTTTTGTGTTGTATCATAAGAACTCTTCACCTAGTACAGGGTCACAAAGATTTGTTTTCCTACTTTTTTTCTTAGACGTCTTATAGTTTAGGTCTCTGGCCCAGCTCCACGCTGTTTTTGTAAGGTGTGAGGTAAGAGTCTTAAGTTCCTATCGATACCTAATTGTGTCACTCCCTTGACTGATTTGTGTTGAAACTTTCATCAAACGTCAAATGGAAATAGAAGGACTTTTAATTTTCTTCACTGATCTAGTTCCCTGTCCTACTGGCGACACCACAGTCCTATTACTGCCTCTCTCACGGCTGCCGTTCACATCCCTCGCTTTAAGCTGTTTGTCTGTCACTCTCAAATCTGTCTGTCGCACATCGCATGTGGGTGGGTGTTGGTCTTTTATCCGCTCTGACATACCTGCCTTTTACATCTGCTGTTTTGCAGTTTGTTTCCTCTTTCTCATCGGTTTGGGTCTTCTTCCCCTTAGCTGCCTCATTTAATTGTGTGAAACAGATAAGTATGCCATTTTGATTCCTCTGTAGACATTTTTATGTTTTTCTTAGTTATTTCTTCATTATTTTTTAGTGTCTGCTCGAGGTATTATAGTGCTCATCTTAACGCAGTCTACTTCAGAATAGAGCTTAATTCCAAGGAATTAATCGCTTGGCTCCAGACTGTTCTCTTTGCCTTTCCCTCTGCTGTTGTATATTTTATAACCTCTGCCTGACAGTACAGCGCAGGGATTATTTCTTTTCACAGTCTTTGGTCTTTGGAAGGACCTAAGAGAAGACATGAGAAAGAACATTTGCACACTTTTCCGTCTTTCCTCAGACTTACTGCTTCCTTCCTGCGGTCGGTGTTACGTCTGGTGTCAGTCGTTCCTTTCAGCTCCGGGGCTTTCATGTGGTCTCTCTCGTAAGGCAGGTCTGTGGCAGCAAATCCCAGGCTTCATTCTTCTGAGGAGGCTGTTTTGAAGCGGGGAGTGTGACAGGGCTTTCCGCGGTGTGCGGTGTCACCCTGTGCCTCTGGCGCCGTGCTCCCGGTGGCCGGCTGCCTGTGGCTCTGGCGGCGCTCCTCCGCGCACCCGGTCACGGTGCCCCTGCTGCTCTCCAGGCGGTTTGTTTCTCTGACTTCCAGCAGCTTATTATGACGGACTGGGGTACGGCTCTCTGTGTTTATCAAACTGTGGCTCATTGAGCTTCTTGGATTTGGCAGATTAATGCTCACCATCAGACCTGGAAAGCTGTTGGCCATGATTTGTTTTCCGTCCTTTCTCCACCCTTCTCATTCTGGGATTCCTGTGACGTGGCTGTTTGCATACTTCATATTGTACTTCCGAGGTGCTGCTCGTTTTCTTCAGTCACTTCTTTTCCTTGTTCTTCAAGTTGGACAGTTTCTATGTTGATTCATCTCCAAGCTCACTGATTCAATCTGACATCTCCAGGATCAATTTCCAATCCCAAAGTCAGAGGCTGCTGATTTTTCATTTCAATTATTGTACTTTTCAAATCCAGAATCTACCTCGTTCTCCCTCTCTCCCTCTCCTTCTTTCCCTCTCCCCCTCTCCCTCTCCCTCTCCCTCTCCCTCTCCCTCTCCCTCTCCCTCTCCTTCTCTTTCTCTCTCTCCCTCTCTCCCCCCCACTCTCTGTTTTTTGTTAAGGTGGTCTGTTTGTTAGTCCATGGTTTGTTCATTTTGTAGCTTTGGCATCTCTGTGTCTGGCAGGTAAGGGTTCCTGTCTTGTTCTTTAAGTTGACTACATGCTCTTCCATAATGCTGAAGAGTGCTGCCTTTGTAGGAGTGAATTTTCCTGGAGATCTTTGCTTACTTAGGTCTTTTTTTAAGTCCTTCAATAAAGGTTTAAATTTTTTCCTTAAACTTCTAAGACAAGCTATAGGATTTATTCTCATATTTTTATATCATAGTAGATATTTTTATTATATTCTGATTTATTGCTCTCATATTATTGATTTTTGTATATTTATTTTATATGTCACATCCTTGGTTAATAGTGCTGAGGAATTAAAATCTTCATTAGTTTGTAGATTCTTTTAGATTTACTGTTTGCTGCTACCGAACTAATACAAATGGAACCAATAGCCTCAGGTTTTTTAAATATAATTACTTAGGACGTGGCAAAAATGGACTAAGGAGACTGAAAACTCGTACATACAGTGGTGTTAGTAACTTCATTCTACCCTGAAGGGTCTACCACGTATCTCCTCAGACGGAGGGCTAAGTTAGCAGAGACCAGAAAAGGTACAGACAAGCGGTTCAGGCTGCAAGCTATTATCTTGATTGTCCATGTTCCTTGAGTTCTCATGATCTTGAAAAAGACACTATATACGTAATTAACTTTTTTTCCTGCACATGACTTTTGTTTGTTTGTTTCGAAGGCTTTCTGCGAAACTTTAGAGGACACAAACTACCGTTTTCAGAAAGAATTACTGGAAAAACAGAAAGAGGTGGAGTCGCTGAAGAAACTGCTCGGTGAGAAGCAACTTCGTATAGACACGCTAGAGAGCAGAATCAGGTGTGTTGCCGTGCCTGTGCTTCCAGCAGACCCAGGCAGCTCGCAATGCTCCGGGGGAGACGTATTTTCGGGGATGTAGGAAATTTCTAATCCCAAAGTCAGAGGCGCCAGGCGTACTTCCTTGTAGATTGAGAAAATTGTCTGATTATTTATTTAGGAGCCTGAGCATTTGCAGGATGGGAAACAACAGGATAATAAGCCCCCATCTGTTCAACAGGATAAACATTATTCATTTAACTATGTAAATGGTCTCTCTGTTTCTAGGCATGTATGCCAGATTTTCACAGCAAACTTCCAGTTTGCCTGCTCGTCACCATGTATCGGTCGGTGCTAAACTCGTTCTAAACTAAGCGTGAGCACTAACGTTTCTGTGGCCTCCCAGGCCGCGGTTCCTGAGCCGGGGACTGCGTCAGGCCTGACGGTGTCAGGAGAGCTCAGTGCCCCGCAGGGAGCGCCTTAGCCGGAGTGGTGGTGAGAAGGTAACGTGCGGCTGTCTTCCCTTGCAGGGCGCTGTGTTCAGACCGGGAGGAGCCGCCCTGGTCAGGCACCGGAGGCCAGCGCGTCCCGAAGGCGGCGGCCCCTGCGCTGGGGGCTGAGCCGGAAGTCCTGGGTGGAGAGAGCAGGTGCGGCACGTCAGCCTGGCAGCCCAGCCTTGGCATTGGGGGAGTGCTCCAGGGCTCCATGGGGATCTTTGGGCTCCCTGCGCACCGCGTCCTCACCTCCTGAGCGGACAGGACGGTGGGTTCTGGGCCGTCCTACACACGAGGCTCAGGCGTCGTCCCTCAGTGTGTTTGTTTGTTTAATATATTTTATTGATTTTTCACAGAGAGGAAGAGAGAGGGATAGAGAGCTAGAAACATCGATAAGAGAGAAACATCAACCAGCTGCCTCCTGCACACCCCCCACCGGGAATGTGCCTGCAACCAAGGTACATGCCCTTGACCGGAATCAAACCTGGGACCTTTGAGTCTGCAGGCCGACGCTCTATCCACTGAGCCAAACCGGTTTCGGCTTCTCTGTTCATCTTCTTATCACTGAAAATGAAGCTCTGTCTGTTGAACTGGGCTGTGTATCAGTTAATTTTTTTGTAAATCCTGATAAATTACTTAAATCTCCCACAATGTCAATCTTTTCCCATTCTCGGTGTGGGCACTGTACTCGCCAGCACCCTGCCTACATGGCGAGAATAACAATCATATTTTTAAAGCCCATTGAATTTTTATTGCATATAAGGCCAAGTTAATTATTAATACTTCAGTGATAATGGCTGAGCTATAATTATGACAACAAATTTGTAGGATAATTACTAATTATTATTGATAAGTGTTTGTTGAGAGAGCTAAGGAATTAAAAATGCATCTCCAGAAAGTTCTCTGACACGTGAAAAACGTTACATTTCTGATTAATATTTCAGTGTTCTTCCATCATTAAAGGTGTAGCATGCACCCCGCTGACACTGACGCGTCTCTTCACAGAGCCACGGACCAGCCGCTCTGCCGGCCCGGAGCGCCCGGAGCCTGCGCAGCGGAAGTGGAGGTGGCCGAAGTGGCCTACGACACCGAGGAGGACTAACCACGGCACTGCCTCCGCTTCTGAGCTCAGCCCCTCCCAGCAGAGCAGCCGGTGTGAAAAGTAAAGAGACTGAAGCATCCACAGAAAACAGCAAGAACGCGTGTGTATAAAGTTTACATAAAGAGAAGTTACTGGGATAGGAAATATATTCACTGATGCTTTAAACTCTCTTCTATTTAATCTGTGTATTTATAGTGTGCATAAGTTATTTTGGTGTTTTGCCAGTATATCGCCCCAAACTTATGTGTGTTTAAATTACCAGTCATGTTAGTCAGATGGCAAGGAACTGCATGTTGCTATCATAGACTTCTTTGTGCCTCTGACATGATATAATTTCCCTGACAGTTCAGGTCAGTGGTGAAGAATTGTTCTAAATATCTACATGTTTACCATCTCCAAATAGATATTGCTTATTTACAGTGTTACTGCTATTTAAAAGTAGGAAACTTTCTGGTACCAAAGGAAAATTATTTGAAAGAGCTGTAATTACATAAAATAGCCTTTATTTTAAATAGCCTATAATTCATTAATATCAAAATACTATACTAAGCATCCCAGATTATTGTTATACTTGTTTATTTTCCACATAATCTTCATCTTAAATCTTTACCTGTAGATTCAGGAGTTTGCCTCTTTCAGAACACTACCTCTTTTTGCTAATCAAGGCATACTCATTTGAAAGTAGAGATTCTGAGTAAATAGGGAGCTGTTAAAAAAAAAAAAGACATACACATATATATATATACACACACACACTATAAAGTTTCTAACTATGTTGGCTCCTGGAATTCCTTGTTATTCCCATATGTGTACATATGTTACTATAATCTATTCTTGGCCGGTTTTCGTTTTAATATATTTAGCCAAGTGATGCACTTTATGGTAATTAAACTCTTCCGTGCCAAGTTGAAGTGGTGAATTTCTTTAGTGAGTAGAGCGAGGGCCTGCACTTTCTACAAGTCTCCTGGGGTCTGGGAGTCAGCTTCGCGGACAGTTGTCAAAAGTGCCTTGTTCATTTGTATGATAAGAAGTTACTTTATTTCTACTGTTTTGCATATTGCTGTTAATAAGCATCGTACTCATGTTAGCATTTTGAGATCCCAGTTGGCATATTGAACTCCATATACTTTCTGGAAACGGAGGGGAACTTGCCGGGAAATGGAGTGGCCAGCCCCATTTCTGTTCATGGCTGGAAGGTGCCGTGTCTCAGTGACTGTGCTGAGACGGGTTATTTAAAATGCCACTCCCACAGATGGACAGGCCCAGCGGCCGCTGCTGGCCTTTGATCTGGAAAGGAGGCTGCGTTTTAACCAAGTTCCACACGTGTTAAAGGTCTGTGTCAGAATGCCACCGGGAGCTCCGTCCCAGGCTGTCTTCCGCAGGGCGGGCCGCAGTGTGCTCTGTCCGGGGCGGCGGACCGCCACCTGCTCCCTCGTCTGAGACATTTTTCCAGGCTGAAAAGGGTGTATAGAGACCAGTCATTTAAATTAATATGATTTCAGTCGAATGGAAATGATCTTCACTAAATTCCAGATATTATAACACTACCCATCTGTTTACAGTGACCCACACACTTGCACAATCGGGCCTTTCGGAAGATGGTTATTAAAGTTTGGGGGGAGTGAAGGAAAACTCATTGATTAGGTCAGCCACTATCACTTTATCGAATTTACTTTTTTACTTTTGTAATGCATTTGATTCCCAGTGTGATGTTTGTTTAATAAATTATTTCTCCGTGCGACGGAAGCTGTGTCCGATGTTGATACCCTCCCCCCGGCCTCCTCGTCCCGTTCCCCATGCCATCGTGTGAACTGGTTGTAGTCAGCGCGGCTTTGCACGATAGGACCGTGTTTCCCGGTTCACACTTTATAGCACGTCTCCCTGAAAGGGTGGAGGCACCTCAGATGCCCCAACGTTAATAAAAGACACAACTCTTCCTGGGTAATCTTTTAACCCCGGAAAAACTCACTTGACGTACAGATAGTACCACCATGAAACGTAGCATTTTAAACGCTCATCCGTCTGCCATGCTGACACTAGCCATTTCAAGCACATTTATCTAGCGAACCGATAAACCATCTTCCTAATCTGCTTCAACTGCCTGCAGTATTGTAGTGAACTGGGGCCTTAGTCCAGGAAGGATTTGGATGTGTGACTTAGAAAACAGAGGGATTTGGAGATTAGGAAATAGACAAAATCAACTTGTCCTCGGGAGCTCTTCACAGAGCGCCACAGACACACTGGCTTCCCGCGGCTCCCTGGCTGCCTCGCCCTCCGCGCTGTCGGCTTCCGCTGGGAAGGCAGCTTAGCTGCCCTCCAGTGCGGTCCTCGAGGCTGAGGCTGTGTTACGCAGTCAGCCCCTGGCCTCGGCTCTGCGGACACCTGAGCAATGGGCAGTGCTAACCTGAGGACTTGTCCCCTCCCTCCTGGGGCGCTGGCATGACCCAAAACTTCGTGAGTCAGCCCCGTGCGCAGCCGGGACTGCGTTTTTCTACCTTAACTCCAGTCTGCTCCCCGTGGAAGCTCTGTTACAACACACCTGCTTGTGTTCTGACAGAGCCCAGATTCCAGTGTTTAGACGACGTGAGGTGGGAACTTGTCACGGCCTGTCCTGGCACGCACTGCACCGCCACCGATGCCAGTGCCCGCCCAGAACCGGGCTCTGCTGAGAGGCCTTTCCGAGCAGCCTGCGAGTGCAGGCCTGGCCTGCTGGCTCGGGCCGCAGGCTCTTGGCCAGGGCACAGCGGCGATGAACACGAGGCTTCCACCGCGGCCTCACAGGAGAGCAGACCCTGCCACTGGCGCACTGACAGACTGCCGTCCCCGCACAGAAACCACCGAGCAGCACAGCCCCGGTTGTCAGGTGGAGGTGGGGCTCCGCTGGGACAGGTGTGGCTGCCTCAGGTCCAGGGCAGCCTGCCCACTGCCGTCTAAGGTATCGGTGCTGGATGGCGCGAGGCCTTTGGTGAAGTACGGAATGTAAGCACACCTTGGGGTGACCAGGGCCATAACGGGGGGACCCCTGGAGCTAGCTGTGGGCCTGGCCTCCGGATGCTGCACAGCAACCACCACTCCGGACTAGCCTGCCCAGCAGAGGTTGCATCGCCCTGAAATGGGAAGTGGGTGGTCTAAGGTACAGTGGCCTTTGAACAATGTGGGCCAGGGGCACTGAACCCCATCGGTCAGAAATTCACGAGTAACTGGAGTCTGCAGCCAGCTCTCTCCATGCACGGCTCCAAACAATCAAGAACCAAAGTATTTTCACATTTGTAACCACAGATCCTCAAGGTTGGATAGAAAACACTTTGCAATCGTGGTTGGTTGAATCTGCAAGTACCAAACACATGGCTAGGAGGGGCCCACTATTGACAAAATCTGGCGTGTACGTGGACCCGTGTTGCTCAAGGTTGACCTACTTTTCTCAGCTTCTCAAAACCAGAGTTGAGCCTGCAATGTCACCATGGCCAATGAGACCAAGGAAGTCTGCTGGAAGGTTCTGGAATGGCTTGCTTTTCCCGTAAAAAACTGCAGTGAGCCTCCCCCCTCTTGCTTTGCTCTCAGTGTTGGCCAGAGCTCTGTGGGAGCCACCTGGCAAACAGGTGTGACCGGTGATGGAGGAGTGACAGTCAGAGCCCAGCCTCTTGTTAAACCCTACAGACTCATGTCCTGTTGGCTGTGCCAACACACAGCTTCCTCCGTTCGGAATGCAGACTCACGCGGGGTGGGGACGGCTTGTCCTGTGGCGGTGGTCCATATTCTGTTAGCAAAGAAGCAATTACAGAGAAATGCTTTTCTCCAAGGCAGAGCAGCTCCTGGTGACATGCCAGCGGCCGCTTCCTTCGGAGGCTCCTTTGGCAACTGGATATGAAGGAGGAGAACTAATGACCTGCTGCTCTGTGTGTGCATCGTTTGCTTGGACCACGGCAGCTCACCCCAGGCTCAGGGCTCACACAGCAACGCTGCTTCCACTGGGCTCTGGGAGGGGTGGGGGGTGGAGGGGGGAGGCCAAGACCAGGTGCCAGCAGGCCTGGGTCTGGGGCCCTCCCTGGGGTGCAGACGCCTCCTGTGTGCCACGGCCTCTCCCCTGTCGTGCGCAGAGCAGGCTCCTCGGACATCAGTCCTCTTGATTGGGGCCCTCCCTATGACCTCACTGACCCTCAATGACTTCCTTAGAGGCCCCCCTTCCAAATGCACCAGGGCTTTGGGCTTCACATACAGCTTTTGGGAACACAGTCTTAACAGCACAGGATGGCTGTCATATCACTTATGTGTACAGACATCTCTCAGCTGGGCAGATTCCAACAGATGGCCTATTCTTCTTGTATTCACTCAGCCACATGGAGCACCCACTGTGTCGCTCTGGGTGACAAACGCCATCCCTTCGGGGAGCCCAGGGTGGTCTGCCCACAGGGGGCAGCCTCGGGGAGAGGCAGCAGGCGTCCGGGACCAACCGCGGAGACGCCAGGACCACCCTGGAGGGAAAGGCTGGCAAGAAGTAGAAAGTGGCTCTGACACGCCGGCGAGCGGAGCAGGGTCAGCCCCGCCTCTGCGAGTGACAAAGTGTTAGTGTCCCCGTCCTTCCTCCTCACCCAGGGCCCCGGGCGCCCACCCACCTGGGGGGGCAGGCGGAGAGCAGCTCCGACCACAGCGTGCACCTCACACGTTCCACTCCAGCTCATGCACGCGCCTGGGGGTCCCTTCGCCAGCGTCTGGTGGGGGTCTAGGCCTTCCTTGGTGCTGTTTCCGGGGCGTCCCCTGTGCCTGCCAGGCTGCACTCCTGAGGGGGCTCCGAGCTCTGCTTCCTGTAGGTGGAGCGGGAGCAGGGGGGTCTGTGCAGAGAGCAGTTCTCGCTGGGCTCAGAGCTCTGCTCCCTCTCCTGTCCACCTTTCCCAGCCACCTGCCTGGTTTTCCCTAGAGATGCCCGTTGTCCTCCCGTCCAGCATTGCTGCTTCTGCTCCCAATCCCCTTACTAAGAGTTACACTTCATGCAGCCCGTGAACACGAATGCAGACACGAACATGTGTGGTCAGCACGCAGCTCCTGCTGGCCGAGGGGACGGAGTGTGCGGGTGCTTGGGAGGCCGGCCGGCCTGAGCTCAGGGTCCTGGGGGCAGGGGTGCACTTCGCAGAGGAGGGAGAAGTGTGTGCTCTGAGGCTGGGGGACAGGTCGGCTTCCTTACCCCTGGAATCTCTGCAGCTCTCTTCCTCGCTGCCACCCCCACGCCGGCCACGTCAGCAGGCCCGTCCAGTGAGCCCGTCCCAGCACGTGGCTGCTGTCCCTGCTCCGGCTACGGCACGGCCGCCTGGGCAGTCAGGGGCTCTTTATGAAATACTGAAGTCATGTCATGTTTTTTCTCTACTTGCTTTTCAACGTCTCCTCTGGCGTTTAATATCACAGAACTCAGACCTGTCACATGGCCCCCAATATGATTTTACTCGATGTGCCCATGGTCTGCTCCGTGAGTCTGTCACAGTCTCCTGCCTCCTGCACTGCCATAACCCTGTCTGCTCCTGTTTCCTCTAATTCGTGGCACCTTAGAACCTTCCACGTTCACCTGCCCTTCATCCAATTCCATTTCAGAATTCACTTCTAACTGAACAAGCCTAAGCCGGAGATGGGGCTCTGCTTCCCCCAGGGAGGCGGACACAGCCCTCTCTGGGCCTCGGGGGCAGTCACAGCGCCCCCAAGGACAGCAGCTCAGAGCCAGGGGCGCCGCCTATGGCAGGGATAGCGCTGGAGCCCAGGACAGTAAGGGTGTGTGGGTGCTGATGGGCCCCGTGCGGCTGTGCATGTGAAGGTACATGCCTGTTAGTGCCCACGACACTCTGTGCACACGGGGAGTTATGTGCCTGTCAGTGCCACTGTGCTCTGTGCACACGGGGAGGTGTGTGCCTGTCAGTGCCACTGTGCTCTGTGCACACGGGGAGGTGTGTGTCTGTCAGTGCCACCACGCTCTGTGCACACGGGGAGGTGTGTGTCTGTCAGTGCCACCACGCTCTGTGCACACGGGGAGGTGTGTGTCTGTCAGTGCCACCACACTGTGCACACGGGGAGGTGTGTGCCTGTCAGTGCCACCACGCTATGTGCACACGGGGAGGGAAGGTGTGTGCCTGTCAGTGCCACCACGCTATGTGCACACGGGGAGGTGTGTGCCTGTCAGTGCCACCACGCTCTGTGCACACGGGGAGGTGTATGTACCTGTCAGTGCCACCACGCTCTGTGCACACGGGGAGGTGTGTGCCTGTCAGTGCCACCACACTGTGCACATGGGGAGGTGTGTGCCTGTCAGTGCCACCACGCTCTGTGCACACGGGGAGGTGTATGTACCTGTCAGTGCCACCACGCTATGTGCACATGGGGAGGTGTGTGCCTGTCAGTGCCACCACACTGTGCACACGGGGAGGTGTGTGTCTGTCAGTGCCACCACGCTCTGTGCACACGGGGAGGTGTATGTACCTGTCAGTGCCACCACGCTATGTGCACACGGGGAGGTGTGTGTCTGTCAGTGCCACCACGCTCTGTGCACACGGGGAGGTGTGTGCCTGTCAGTGCCACCACGCTCTGTGCACACGGGGAGGTGTGTGCCTGTCAGTGCCACCACGCTCTGTGCACACGGGGAGGGAAGGTGTGTGCCTGTCAGTGCCACCACGCTCTGTGCACACGGGGAGGTGTATGTACCTGTCAGTGCCACCACGCTATGTGCACACGGGGAGGTGTATGTACCTGTCAGTGCCACCACGCTATGTGCACACGGGGAGGTGTGTGCCTGTCAGTGCCACCACGCTCTGTGCACACGGGGAGGTGTGTGTACCTGTCAGTGCCACCACGCTCTGTGCACACGGGGAGGTGTGTGTCTGTCAGTGCCACCACACTGTGCACACGGGGAGGTGTGTGCCTGTCAGTGCCACCACGCTATGTGCACACGGGGAGGGAAGGTGTGTGCCTGTCAGTGCCACTGTGCTCTGTGCACACGGGGAGGTGTGTGTCTGTCAGTGCCACCACGCTCTGTGCACACGGGGAGGTGTGTGCCTGTCAGTGCCACCACGCTATGTGCACACGGGGAGGGAAGGTGTGTGCCTGTCAGAGCCACCACGCTATGTGCACACGGGGAGGGAAGGTGTGTGCCTGTCAGTGCCACCACGCTCTGTGCACACGGGGAGGTGTGTGTCTGTCAGTGCCACCACGCTCTGTGCACACGGGGAGGGAAGGTGTGTGCCTGTCAGAGCCCAGCACACTATGTTCTAAGGTGATAACTGCTCAGTGCCATTTGGGAGCCGGAAGCGAGGAAAGAGCCACCTGCAGACGGAACCCTCCGCAGTCCACCCTTCTCGGTCTTGGTGAGGGGGGGCCTGCGGAGTATCCCATAGAGTGTATTTCCACTGCACACATGGTGGCCATACACTGAGCTCCTTCTTCCACCTCCTGCACCACCCCCTCCCCGTCACTCGCCAGCCACTAGCCTTTCTCAGCTCACGGAGTGTCCCCAAAGCTCCCCACTCAGCCTGAGAGCCGCACCCCCTGCATGTTCTCCGATGGAAGGGCAAAGCCGCCGTCACCCGGAGCCGCAGCTTCCCGCCTCTGCCTCCTCCCATGACTCCTCTCTCCTGCGGGCGGCAGACCGTGTGTGAACTCACCATAAATACAAGTTACACTGAGAGTCCCAGTGAAACGCCAGTGCACGTGCATGAGACACGCAGGCATGTTATGTAAGACACCAAAAGAGGGAAGTCAAGGAAGCTGATCTACTGGACATCAAATTCCCTTAAACTTATTCTTGGAAACATTTTTTCTTTTAACTCCATCTCACATCTCAAATATGTCAGAGGAAGAATATTGATGCATTGTGCTGTCCAGGCATCTGAGATGGAAGCCACTTCCTAAATTAATTGTCACCGTGACAACATGTGTGTGCCTGCGCCTTGATTGGTTCCTCATTCAATTACACAGAAAGCATGACACCTAGAAATGTTTGGAAGAAACCATTTTTTCACACGCTGCTTTTGAAGTAGTAGATACATGCTGAGAAGCTACATTTTGAGATAGGGAAATAAGAATGTCTTTAAATGCAATCAATAAACCCCATCCATGCTGAGATTCCTGCCCACGTCCATGAACTTTCTGGAAAAATAATGGCAACAAAGACAGCCTGGCCGAAACTGGTTTGGCTCAATGGATGGAGCGCCAGCCTGTGAACTGAAAGGTCCCAGGTTCGATTCCGGTCAAGCGCATGTACCTTGGTTGGGGGCACATCCCCAGTGGGGGGTGTGCAGGAGGCAGCTGATCAATTTTCTCTCTCATCGATGTTTCTGACTCTCTATCCCTCTCTCTTCCTCTCTGTAAAAAAAAATCAATAAAATATGTTTGTTTGTTTTTAAAAAAAGACAGCCTGTGCTGGCCTTGGCTTTGTCAACAGAGAGTCAACATCTTAGGCCTCGCTTTCAAGGGCCCACGGCTGTGTCATTGGCATCCCTCACGCCCTGGCCACCTCCTGAGTGGCAGAGCAAGGCCCTTCACGCCCGCCGCTCTGCCATCCGGCCAGAAGCCTGCCCGGCAGCATGCAGTGGCCCAGCTCTGGGCGTGGTGTTGGGGGCCAGGGTGTGTGTGTGTGTGTGTGTGTGTGTGTGTGTGTGTGTGCACGTATGTGCATGCGTGTGAGGGGAAGCCCAGGAAGTTAGGCCCACACCTCCGAGCACATCCTCTAGGGTGGCAACTTTCAGTGGTGTGCCGCAAACATTTTTAAACATGCAATACTTGACTACTTAGCCGGGGCCTCTGACCTCTTTCCCCTTAGCCCCTCAAATAAAGAGATGATGGCTGCCCTAGCCGGTGTGGCTCAGTGGGTAAAGCACCAGCCTGTGGACTGAAAAGTCCCTGGTTGGGTTCTAGTCAAGGGCACATGACTGCGTGGTAAGCTCTGGAGCCCCAGTAGGGGGCGTGCAGGAGGTAGCCAATCCGTGATTCTCTCTCATCGGTGTTGTTTCTATCTCTCCCTTCCTCTCTGAAATCAACAAAAACATATTTTTAAAAATATACGGCTAATTAAAAAAAAATGATGCCAGCCAACACAATAGCCACCCGGTGTGAATAAATCGAAATTAAACCTTTTTGGGGGGTCAGGTCAGCAAAAATACACTCTTTTTTTGGAGTGAGTGCTGCAGAATTTTGGTAAGAGCTGTGTGTGCCCTGTGTGAAAGGATTGGGACCGCTGCTCTAGCGTGTTGCTCGCTGCTGGGGTTCCGTTTGCGGAGAGTCCCCCTCCCTTCCCGGTTCTCCCCACCCTCCACCCTCCAACCCCACCCCGCGCGCTGCCTCCGTGCAGCCCGCCCTGCGGCCCGGCGCCGCCCGCACCCAGGCCTGCACGCCGGTGGCCGGGCCAGGGCGTCGGCCCCGTAAGTGTCTTCCTAAGCGGCAGTGGCTCTTCCAGGTACCCCCATCCCCACACCCCGGCCCGGTGCTCTGAGGGCCGGTGCTCCCGGGAGGCAGGGCCGGTGCACAGCAGCCTAGACTGGGCAGCCTAGACGCCGCCGCAAAAGCCAGGATCCCGAGCCGCCTGCCTCTCCGGCGCCGTGAAAGCGCGGCCTGCCCTGCTGTCAGGTTTGTAAAGAACAAGCTTCCATTTAAAAAATCTCCACTAATAGAATGCACGCTGGTCTGGCAGGTTTGAGGGGCGTGCACCTGTCTTTGCGGTGAGCTCAGAGCGCGCCCTGGCGGCCGCGGCGGGTGCCGCACCTGGTGACGCTGGGCGGGAGCCCCCCGGGGGGGGGGGGGGGTCAGGAAAGCCGCACCCCGCACCCCGCACCCACCGGGCTGGTCCCCCGGGCACCCGGCTGGCCCCGGGGCTGGCCGGCCCCCGGGCTGTCCGTCAGGGGCACAGCCAGAGGGGTGTCCTCGCTCCTCTAAGGCGGCGCCCAGCTCAGCCCCATAGCGCTCAGTGGCCTGGGCAGGCGGACAGTCATTTCCTGTGTCCGTGAGGTTTCCCCTTTGCCTTCATCAGGTAGGAGCACGGAATTGACCCTCGGCCGACCCACTGTTGTAGCTGAAAGGCTCAGTGTCGTTATCAACTAGGTTTGGGTGGTGATCAGCTTTGCAACCCACTTGTCCACTTGTTTCCAGAATCTTACCTGTTTCACTGGAAAGCCAGGTGCACAGCGCGGCAGGGAGTCTGTTCCCAGTGACCTGAGTGGTTCCTCCTGAACTGCTCCTTGGTCTATTCCTTTACAGCAGTGTTTCCCAAACATGATGAGAATCACCTGGTGGCGTTGTTAAAATACAGATTCCTGAATCCCAACTAGAATTCTTGGGAACATATAGGTAAAATTGTATACTTAACTTAGTGCTCTGTCTTAGAGCTCTGTCTTAGAGCACTAGTTAAGTATACAATTTTACCTATATGTTCTCAAGAATTCTAGTTGGGATTCTGGAATCTGTATTTTAACAACGCCACCAGGTGATTCTCGTCGTGAGAGAAGTTTGGAAAACACTGCTTTACAGGAAGTTCTCCTCTTCCTGAACTCCTCTTCTTGTTTCAGCCAGTTTTCTAAAAGTGGTGGGTTTAATAACTTCGTGTCACCTTATTTTGAAAAAATAAAATGCTTCCCCTTTCCTCCATATCTTCCTTTTTTAAAAAACGTTTTATTGTTGAAAGTATTACCCGTGTCCCCCTTTTCCCTCACTGACCCTCGGAGCCCACCCCAGCCTCCGGCACCTTCCCTCCCAGGGAGCTGGGGTGTCAGAGGGACGAGGCCCTGCGGGGGGAATTCAGAGCGGCTGCTCCCTGGCTGGTGGGAGCAGAGACTCCTCCCTGTGGGCACAGGGCACAGCAGCTGGAGCCCCTCCCGATGGCCCTGCTCCCTACCCCCACGCCCGCACTGCCCTGCTCCTCCCTCCCCCCTGCCTCAGCGGGCAGTTCCCACCCGGTAGGTGGCCTCACTCTCCTCTTGGCAGCTGCAATGTGCTGACTCCAAATTCTGTTCGATTTAACCCTCCTGTGGGCCCTTACACACATATTTAAATGCTTGTTTTACAAATGAAGACAATGAGGGTCAGCAGGTGAAACGATGGTCTGAGGTCAGGGAGATGGAAGCTGGACAGGACCTTCCGAACCCCCAGAAAAGGACTTACCCCGCCTGCTGTGAGGTGGCCGGGGAGCCTGGCCCAGGGCCAGGCCTCTGCAGGGCAGCCACCTCCGTGCGGTCCCCCGGGGCACGCCCCCACCCGCCGACCCCTCAGTGTCTCCCGCGGTGGCTGAGCTCAGCCTCTCCTTTCCGCCGTGGCCGGTGCCCAGAGCACTCCTCCAGGAGCCTCCGCACGGCTCCCAGCCTCAGCCTCCCTGGGAGCCCAGGCGACAGCCCCGCAGCCGGGGACCGGACACCGGGACCAAGGACCGGAGTCCGCAGCTGTGGCCTTGCCCCCTAGACCACCAACTCCGGCGAGGATGGTTCTGATCACTCCTTCACCACTTCACCCTCCACAGCCTTACAACCCAGTCCGCTGGCGGAAAGCTCAGCTCATTATATTCTGAAGTCCATGATTCTACCGTCCAGAAATGATACTTTAAACATTTCAGTACACGGACATATTCTGATCCTGGACTTTATTTTCTTCACCAATACTTTCAGAAACTTAAAGTTTTACAATTGTATGTTTACTCCTTAAAACCCAAGTCTGACCCAAGTCCGCTGTTACTTTCCTGAATACCTTTAGTCATGAAAGAGCTGAGTGTTTCGGGAGCAGGAGCTCATGAGCACAAAGTGGTCCCAGGTCTAAGGGGCGCTGGGCCACGGGCCAGCTCCCTGCACAGGGCACCCTGCGGGCCGAGCGGCAGCGCCCCAGCCTGGGCTGCGCAGGTGCACTGGTCCTGTGCCCCCCCCCCCCCCCCCCCCATCTACAGGGGAGGCAGAGCCATAAAATAGCTCTGTCGCCGGTAAACCTTGGCTGTACAATATGACCTTGAGCTCTTGGTTCTAAGAGCTACGCTCCAAAAGGGCTGACTTTTCAAATGGCGACGGAGGGGGCATTCTCCACCTCAGGTAGATGTTATTGGCTTATCTGTTTGGCCCAGATTTGCTTTCTCTGAAAAAAAAAAGGGGGTGGGGGGTGGGAGAGAATATTCTTTTAAAAAAACTGTAGATAAAAAAATAAGTAATAACTAAAATTGGAAAACCCTATTGATCTGGCCCAGTTTCCCAGGATGCATGCAGTTTTAGGCCCGTGTAAGCTTGCACGGTACAGACTAACATAACTAGAAATAGCAGCATCCAGAAGTAAGCCTGATTGCACTCTGGAGGGTTCACCCTTCACCGTCTGGCTCACTGCTGCCCTCTGCGGCCGCAGGCCGTGCAGTGCTCCTGCTGAGGCTCTATGCCAGGGGTCTTCAAACTTCTCTCATTATGAGAATCACCTGGTGGAGGTGTTAAAACACAGATTCCTGATAGCACTTCTTATAGTTGGGATCCGGGAATCTGTGTTTTAACAACTCCACCAGGTGATTCTCATAATGAGAGAAGTTTGAAGACCCCTGCTCTATGCTCTGGAACCACTTCCTGGGGGGGGGTGCAGCCTGTGGCACATTGTGAAGGAAGTGCTGGGATGAGAGAGATGCAAGAAGTGTTAAGGACGTAGGGACTGGAGGGAAGAAGTCCTGAATTCAAATTCTCAGCCTTGTTTTAGGAATTGTGTGGCTTTACAAATTATTTCATTTCTTTGAGCCACTTTCAATTTTACTATTAATACTTATTATTTATATTAATGAATTAGTTCTTTTGAGAGAACTAATAAAGATTGAAATTTCTTCCTTCCTTCCTTCCTTTCTTCCTTTCTTCCTTCCTTTCCATAACCACTTATCCCCCCCTTGCCCTCTTCCATCTCCACCAGCCCACTCCCCTCTGCCATCACCACACAGTTGTCCATGTCCATTAGTTGTTTCTCCTTTTTTTTTTTGCTCAATCCCTCCACCCTAACACCCCCCACACAAGAACTGTCTGCCTGCTCTCTATGATCTGTCTCTGTTGATTAATACTGTTAATACCTCTTTCTAACCATGTTTTTAAAACAAAATCAAATATTCAATGAGACCCTTTGCACTCAATTGGCATAAAGATAGCATATGACACAAGGTGATAATTGATACTGAAAGTGCCTCTGTTGCTTTGAGAATTGACAAGAGCATGAAAGATTTATTAAGCCTTAACTTTGTACTCGGGACTGCCCTAACTTTACATACATATTCTCATTGAATTCTCATGACAATCCAGTGAGACCAGTGGTAGTATTCCCATTATATCACTAAATAATTTCAGCCTCACAGAGATTTAGAAACTTCCCAAGGTGACATGAGGCACCTTCAACTGATATAGGAAATATAAATAAGGAGAAAGAAATTCTAAAATGGGTCTAAATGAAAGTTCCGAAGTTGAAAAATATAAATGGAATGAAAAATTCACTAGAAGAATTCAACAGTAAATTTGAGTAGGCAGGGAAAAAATTGTTGAACCTATAGATAGATTAGTTACAATTATTTAGTCTGAGGAGCACAAAGAAACATAAATTTAAAATTAACACATCCTGAAAGACCTCTGTGATATCATCAAGCATACAAAATATAACTAATGAGACTCCCCAAAGGAGAGGAGAGAGAGAAAGGGACAGAAAAAATATTTGAAGAAATAATGACCAAATACTTTCCAAATTTGGTAAGAGACATGAATGAACACCTCCAAGAAGCTCGATGAACTCCAAGTTGGAAAAACTCAAAGAGATCCAAAGCCAAAGATGAAGAATCTTAAAAGCAGCAAAAAGAAAGGCTCATGTAAAAAATATTATAAAAAATTAACTTCTGATTTCTCATCAAAACCATGGAGGCCAGCAGGCAGTGGAATTACATATTGAAAGAGGGAAACCCTCTCATCCAATAACTGTACATCTGACAAAATTGCTTTTTAAAAAAGGAAGGAGAAATTAAGACATTGCCACATAAACAGAAATGGAAGGAGTTCATTGCCAGTAAATCTGCCCTCTGAGACATGCTTAAAGGAGTCCTTTCACCTTAAGTGAAAAGACTTTAGATAGGAATTTGAACCAACACAAAGCGATGGAGAACACCAGTTCAGATAACTGCATCGGTAAATATAAAAGGCAGCTTCATGTGCTTTTATTTGTTATTCCTCCTTTTTCCAATTTCAGTTAAAAGACAAGTATAGGATGCAATAATTGTATGTCTAAGTTGATGGGCACATATGTATTAAGATGTAACTTATACAGTATAAAAGGGGATGGAGACATGTAGGACCCAAGTTTTTGTTTACTTTTGAAATAAACAGGTATTAATTTGAATTAATTTGTTAAACATTAAGGTGGTATTTGTAATTCTCAAGGAAATCACTAAGAAAGTAACTCAAAATTATATTTTAGAAGAAACTACAAGGAAATTAAAATGTTACATTAGGACATATTTAACATTTATTTACTAACTTGCTTAAGGAAGTACATAATGGAGGACTTGAGGGGGAAAACAGACATAAAAAATATAGAACACAAAAAGCAAAATGGCAGACACAGTAACTACATTAAATGTTAATGATTAAACTCTCCAATTAAAAGGAAGAGTTTGGTGAGTGGATTTAAAAACCAATGCCAATTATATGCTATTAACAAAAGACTGCCTTTAGAGTCGAACACAGAGCCAGACAGAAAATTTTAAAAAAAGAGAAAAATACTTCAAGCAAATTTTGACCTAAAGACAGTTAGAGTGACTATATCAATACTATTCAAAATAGACTTTAAGACAAACATGTTGATATTGAAACGATGAGAAAACCTCTAACTTCCAGTTGACTGGAGCCTGGGATAGAGACCATGGACAGAAATATACCATTTCTTATTAAACTTCTATTCCCACACTCGCTCAGAGTTCAGCATATAATATTTAGTAGATATTGGTTGACTGAATGAATACACTTATATATGAACTTCATTCCCATGAAAGTAATAGTTGAAGCTATAATTTAAAATGAGGTCTACGAAGAATGTAGATGGAAGAGACAGCAAATAGCTAAATTATGGGAAATGTGGAAAAGAATCGCATTTGTAGCATGGAACAGACTGGAATCTCAGAGTGAAGGCAGGGGAGGGTGAGTTGGTGGGAAGAGATAACCAAAGAACTTGTTTGTATACATGCATCACCCATGGACACCAACAATAAGGAGGTGAAGGCCTGGGGCAGGGGCAGGCTAGAAGAGGTCAATGGGGGAAAAGAGGGACATATGTAACACTTTCAACAACTTTTCAAATCTTTTCAAGATTAAAAAAGAAGAGATTAACATTTATGAGGAAGGAAGAAGACCGAGTCATCTAAGAAGAAAAGAGTTGGGATTATGGAAATGCAGGAATGTTATGGAGGGCAGTGAGTGGCAAATTTTCAAAGAGTATATGACAGGTATCCAAATAGAGAGTATGTATGATTTGTACATAGGTATACATACATTTGATATGATTACAGACATGTTACATATGTAAAAACAATCAACCACATACACGTCACCCTTTCAGAGAGATCTGGACTGGAGTGTTTTTTCTGCTGAAAGGAATCCTGAAGAATGGTGTGTAAATAACCTTCGGGAGCCTGTGGATACTAGAGATTTCCAGAGCCATTCATCGTCAGAGGTGGTACCCACTTGCCGTTTGGGCATCTCTCTCTAAATAGCAGCTGTACTGCTTTGCCTTCTCTGTGCTCCCTGAATGCACACTAAGTCATTTTCTTCTGAAAAGCAGCCCCAATGTCTTGTCCATAAACTCAGTAAAACTTCCAGTAAGCCAAGAAACAAATTACGCAAAGTGAATTTGAAGTCCAAAGAGGATTCTTAGCTCTTTTAAGAAGTGCTTTCTCCAGCACAAATGTTAATATCTATTTTAAATTAAGGGAACAGAGGAGAGGATGTGGGGAGATGAAATTAAAATGGACTTAGATTTCATCAAGCTGTTCCCTTCGGCCATAATGGAATGGCACCAAGATGTCCTCATTAGCCTCAGCTTTCCTGGGTTTTTCCTTTTTTTTTTTTTTTTTTTTTTTTTTTTTTTTGTCTTCTTGTTGTTTGGATTGCTAACTTAGACACATTATCCAGTTTGTTTTCACAAGACACTTACCCTTGTGTTATATAAAGGATTTGCTACTCCAATTTCTCCTGTAAACGAGAGCTTAAACCATTTGCCCAGAATGAGAAAGGCTGCGGTTCTGCTTTAATATCCTCAGTGTGGAGTGGATACCCGCTGTTTGGTGTGGCGCTGTCAGGTCTGAGGTGGCTGGCATCCACCCCCTTCTGCAGGGCGCCTGGATGGTGCTTCAGCAAACCTGCTCCTGCTTCTCCCAGGTGCTCACTCCAGAGGCAGCTCCATGAGCCACGCTCGGCCTATGAAACATTCTGGCTCTAAAACTTGACTCTGGAGCAGAATCACATCTTGCTCACTTTTCCCGACAGTTGGCTGGCTCCTCAGACAGAAGGTGGAGTTCCCTCCCTCCTCCCCTCCCCCACCCCTCCCCATTCTGGATCCCATGAGCTCCAGATTTGCAATTTAAGCATTTCCAAGTCACTTCCAAGAAATCCAAGTCTGTCGCTTAAGTTATCTGGAATGTGTTTCATACAGCCAAAAGGGATATAAGAACCCAATGGCAATATTAGAAAACTTTATTTAAAAATACAAAATACAGCAGAGTACCTGGCAGCATTGCCCTGAGGAACAGGTGATGGACTGAGACCATTGGTGGCCAACCTCCGGGATGTACAAAAGCCCTCTGTGCTCAGGCTGCCTTGCTGGAAACACCTGAGGGTCAGATTAATGCCTTTGTTGTTTTTAATGCTCTTCCATCTGAGGATTTACTCTTACACCTTTTCTCTCTTGGGTTTCACTCTCCTCGCTGTCAACAGAGATGCAATATTATGATTTTATTTTAAACCATTTTTCTTTTCAAAATAAGATGTCACCTTTTGAAAAATCTTTTTTATTTCTAACAATTTGTCATTTTAGTACTTCAAATTATCTGTGCACTTCATCGATAATGAGGAATCTGTCTTCTTGCCCAAGGCTAACGAACAGAACTATAATGTAAGCCATATATGCAATGTTTAATTTCCAAATATCCAGTCTAAAAAGGAAAAGAAAAGCAGCTGAAATAAATGTGAATAGTTTCTGTAAGCCAATATATCTAAAATAATATTTCAACGTGAAACATTATAAAAGTACTAATGAGATAGCCCATGTGCCTTTTATACTGTCTTTGAAAATCAAAGGTTTGGGTGCCAGGGTTTTACTTAGTTGTTTTGTTCTTGTCACTTGTTAGCTTTTATGTTCCTTTAAACCACAGGGGTGTGTCCTGGGAGAATGAGTCATTTCATTCTTCTGACCTTTGCTTTTACGTGTTCAGGGTGGGCCGGAGCAGCCTTTGGTCAGGCACCATTTGACCTCACTACTGAGCCACGCCCTTCAGAGGACTCAGCCTGATGCCCCAGGCTGGGGGGTCTCTCCCCCGAGGCTGTGGGTACTCACACACACACACACACACACACACACACTCACACACACACACACACACACTCACACACACACACTCACACACACTCACACACACACTCACACACACATACTCACACACACACACTCACACACTCACACACACACACTCACACACACACTCACACACACACTCACACACACACTCACACACACACTTACACACACTCACACACACACACACACACACTCACACACACTCACACACTCACACACACACACACTCACACACACCCACTCACACACACACACTCACACACACTCACACACACACTCACACACACACACACACACTCACACACTCACACACACACTCACACACTCACACACACACACACTCACACACTCACACACACACTCACACACACTCACACACACACACACACACACCACACACACCACACACAGTCCCCAGCCTGTGTGAGTCCAGGGAGGGGCCTGCCTATTCCTTCCTGGAGGTTCCTGCGCCTCAGTCATTTCTCACCACATGGACGCAGGGCAGTGCCAGCCCGACTCGCAGGGACCCTCTGCCCATCTGGTCCCCAGAGCGTTTGTTTTCTCTCTCTCTCCCTCTCTCTCTCTGCCTCTCTCTCTCTCTCTCTCTCCCTCTTCCCTTCCCTCCCTCCCTCCCTCTCTCCCTCCCTCAGTCCACCAAGCTCTGGGGCTCCCCTCCCCTTTAAGGCACCTGTGGCACTATGGACCCCTCGCTGGTTTCTCTCTCAGGAATCAGTCTGGCGATGCCTGTTGGCCAATGTCTGGAAACTGCTGTTTCATGTGCTTTGTCCAGTTTTGAAGGTAGAAGGTCAACCAAGTTCCTGCGATGGCCCAGAAGGTGTAACACCCTCTCTGTTCCTTCACTGAGTGTTTCCCGGATGCTTCCGGCCTGCGAGGAGCCCTGCAGAGCGCCCGGGAGGCCCCACTGAACTGAGGCAGCTCGGCCTCGTGGTCACAGACCTCGGGGAGGAGCCGCGGTAACTGAGTGATAATTCAGACCCAGTGGGAGCCCTGGCAGGTGGGAGGTGACACAGCAAAGTGCTGTGGACACTATCAGGGAGACCGGATTTCATCTGTGCCATCAGGAAACACTTCCCCAGATAATGGGCATGCTATGTCGGGTTTGCACCTATGCTGTGGAAAATGAGAAGGCTGCCGGGTAGAACTGCATGTGCAAAGGGCCTGTGGCAGGCCTGAGCCATCAGAGGTCATCGCATGCAGCCCTCAGGTTTCCCTACGAAGACACAGAGGCCCGGGTCCTGGAAGGTGCCAGTGGCAAGGCAGGTGCCAGAATCAGGACCCCACCTCCACGCCCAGCTCTCTCCACTCCACTGTGCTGCTAAGCGAATGCAGGGAACACTAGAACATTATCTTATGGTCCATGACATAGTATGGGCGATACACAATTATGCAACATACTTTTATTTAAAAATAATTACAACCAGCCCTGGCATGTTTGGCTCAGTGGATAGAGTGTCAGCCTGCAGACCAAAGGGCCCCAGATTCGACTCCAGTCAAGGGCATGTACAGCAGAAGCAGGCTCCACCCCAGCCTGGGACCTGGTCAGGGCTCAGGCAGGAGTCAATCAATCAATCAATCAATCAATGTGTTTCCCTCACATCGATACTTCTCTCTCTCTTTCCCTCTCTCTTCCACTCTCTCTAAAAGTCAATGGAAAAATATCTTTGGGTGAGGATTAAAAATCTATATAATAAAAGCCTAAGTGATCATTACAGCAGAACGACCAGAATCACTGGTTGCTATGATGTGCACTGACCACCAGGGGGCAGACACTCAATGCAGAAGCTGCCCCCTGGTGGTCAGTGTGCTCCCACAGGGGGAGTGCTGCTCAGCCAGAAGCCAGGCTGGTGGGAGCCTCTCCCTCCTCCACAGCAGTGGTAAGGCACAGCGAGCTGGGCGTAAGGAGCAGCGAGCAGTCAGGGGGTCAGGAGAGAGGAGTCCTGGGCAGTAAGAGGGGTGTCTGACTGCTCACAGGCAGACATCTCCCTGGGGTCCTGAGCTACAAAAGACTGCAGGCCAGGCTGAGGGACTCCAGCATCCAGTGCACAAATTTCATGCACTGGGCCTCTAGGAATAATAATAATAATAAAGGCCAAAATGTCATTCAAGATATTCTTTAAAATGCCTTTTTTTTTTTTTAATGTATGTACAGGAAAAGGCTGCGGTGTAAATTGAGGTGCAGAGCCTAGGACAGATGCGCGTGAGCACTAGCACGCTGCGCTGCAGTGCTGTGGGAATCACAGCTGCCTGGACTGGAGTCACAGCGGGAGTCAGCGGCAGTGGGAGCTCTTAGCGCTTTTAGACGTTCGGGAGCTGCATGCGGCTTCAGTGGCGGAATAAATGTCCATTGGCGATCCTTTAAGATTTCAAACGGCCGAACTCCAGTGACACTCGGTCTGGCAGACTCACCGGGGTGTCTCCACCTGCAGCCTCTCCCGGGACATGCGCCTTTGCATCTTCCATGGCCACAGCCGGCTCGGGCGGGCGGGTGGGCGGGCACAGAGCAGAGTCCCTTCCCCAGCTCCGCCAGCCGCCTTGCTCCCGGTGGCTTTTAAGCGGTTCTGTGTTGTACGTGAACAGACTTCGTCTCCTGTCCACAGATACAGAGCCAGCACCGGCGTGTCCCAGGCCTGGGGCTCAGCGGGGAGCTGGCAGAGGCCCCCGTCGTGCAAGGTCTTCCTAGGCCCTGGGCAGCCCCCCCCCCCCCCCCCCCCCCCCCTCTGACTCCACTCCCTTCTTTTCCTCTTACTCCGGAGGCTGAAAGGCAGTCGTCATCCACAATATAAAACAGGGTCTCCGCTCACATCTGAACTTGGCAAAAATAGGTTTATGTCTTATGTACAGCTCACTGATGCAGGTGTCCAAACAGCGCCATCCGTTTAGGAGGCCCAGGCGGCCAGGTGCTGGAGGTCCGCGTCCTCTCCGCCTGCCCGCCGGGACGGTGCTGGGGCAGAAAGTGGTGGGAGTTAGTAACTGGCGACAGTCGCACGCTGGCACAGAAAGCGGGTGTGAATTGGGCACAGAAAGGGGTATGCTCAGGGACTAGAAGGGAGTGCGGGCAGGGACACGGGCCAGGCTCCTGTGTTAGGTCGTGGAGGAGGGGACACACCTGCTCGGGGCCGGGGGGCCGTGCCCGCGGGGCCAGGCGTTCGGACCGGCTGTGCTGGGAGGGAGGAGGAGGGCACGCTGGGAAGCCGGATGTTTGTCATCTTCTTATTTAATTCTTCCTGCTCCAGTTCTTCCAGTTCCGCCAGCAGCTCATCCTGAACATGGGATGAGGGAAGAATTACGAGTTTGTGTTTCAAGCCATGGGCTTCCTCAAACACAACAGCAAGAACATCTGCTGCCCCATTGAAATGTGAGAGCCCAGTGAGACGGAACAGTTATTTAAGACTAAGGCTCTTTTGCAACACTGAGCAATGATTAAAAATGAATATTTGGAGTTGTGCAAATTTGACGTAGCTAATCTTACAATACTCCAGCAAATGGTTATGCAAGTAATGTGTGCGGGCGGAATATAAAGCCTCCATTTCCAGGGAATTCACACCTCGCCTGTCTGTCTCCAATGCAGCTTTTCCTTTCTACTGTGAAAAATGAAGACTTTGTGAAACCTGCCGAAACCAGTTTGGCTCAGTGGATAGAGCATCAGCCTATGGACTGAAGGATTCCAGGTTTGATTCCGGTCAAGGGCATGCACCTTGATTGCAGGCACATCCCCAGTAGGGGGTGTGCAAGAGGCAGCTACTTGATGATTCTCTCTCAATGTTTCTAACTCTCTATCCCTCTCTCTTCCTCTCTGTAAAAAAAAGAAAAAAAAAATCAATAATATATATATATTTTTAAAGAATTTGTGAAACCTTTCACTTGGGTTAATGTTATTAAAAATAAGCAACAGGTATAGCAAAAGCAGAACGTGCAGCAGGTAAAAAGAATCAAAAGTTACAGGATTCTTTGTTAAATGACTAAAGCCGATAGGTGTTGGGTTAAGCAAACTTCACCCCGAGGCAGGCACCCTGCATTTCCTTCTGTTAGCAATAGCCTCAGAGCGGCCAGCTCAATCCGGAGCCACTCTCTGTCCCAAGAACCTTGGATTCGCAAGACTCTCGGGAGACTGTGAGGGTAAGCCACCCACGTCAGGGAGGAGGCAACCTGTGGCTGTCCTCCCTGACGTGGGCGACTTACGCTCACAGTCATCCCCCCAACGGGCTAGTTAGGCGCCGCCGGAGTCTAACGTCACAGAGCCACCGGCTGTTCTTCGTTCACAGCTAGAAACCTGATTGGGCCCGTCTGCCAAACGCTATTAATCTTCCTTTAAGTCAGAGCTACCAACACTTCATTTCCCTCTTAAGTAGGTTCCTATCTAGTACCACTTATCCTTTGATGAGACTTAGGGAAGTAAGCCGCCTGCTGTGGACGGTGGGAGCTGCCCTGCCCAGTAGCCAAGCTCTCCACCCCCCCTCCCCCTACACTTCCACCCCCCCCACCGCCCCGCCCCCCCCCCCTCCCCCCCCTCCCCGTGCGCTCTGTCCTCCCATCCTTCACACATGCTGCCCACCTCATCGAAGTCCTCGCCTAGTCCAGCGCGCTGAGAAATCGCCTCGGAGATTTCTTGGGCGACATCCTGCTGCTCTGTGATTTCTTGCATCAAATCATCTATTTTGTTCAAATCCCTGGGGAAGTATATTCGGTGGAAACGTTTTAGAATCTCACTCTACGATTAAGCATTTAGTTAGATGTACTCCCATGTGAAAAAACATGGGTCAAGTTAATATAAACTCCTAGTTATTCCTGTAGGGTAACAAAAATGATATTATGTATCAACTTTAAAAAATAATTTGCATTTCAAAAAAAATAACTCTGCATAAGCACAGACATTTTAAATACTAAAGAAACAGCCATCACATTCGGGAGTCACGAATGAGCAGGTTATTTTATAATGCACAGTATTTGTAGACCCAGGTTGAAACTTTGTCTGGCAGGGCATACGTAAACTTTAAATATGTGCTTCTCTGTGTCACCTCTGCAAGAAATGGGGTGCCGCATGGCTGAGACCGAGCTCTCAGCCGCCCCACCCACCCCCCAGCAGCCCCCAGGCCAGCTCTGAGCCCAGAGGACCGTCTGCCAGGCGCCTGGCAGCTCTGCCATCCTGACCCCCGAGGGCAGCACAGCCTGGCTGCCCTGAGGAGTCGGAGGGAGGGCAGCGCAGGCCTGGGACGCCCTCAGAACCCGCCCCTGCTGCCCGGGGTGCAGCGCCACAGGCGCAGCAGGCAGCTGCCTCGAAGACCCCGGGCCCCGGCCCCCCCCCCCCCCCACCGACCTGAGCGGCCAGGGCCCAGTGCCCAGCTCCGACTGCGCTCTCGGACCCAGTAACCGAGTCGCCCCTCCAGCTGTGAAGCCGCCACTCCGAACTGAGTGGACGCCAGGAAAGTGGGCTCCTCACTGGGCTGTTGATTCCCAGTGGGATAAACCTTTTGAATGTTTTTCAGACTCTGCACATGGAAAGCGCTGAGTATTCTGACGTAATTCCACAAAGTAGGTAAAAACACACCTACTGTTCTGCTTCTGCCCCTTATTCCCAGTTCTTTCTATAGCAAACCCGTGGGGAGCCCTTGTCAGAAAGGGCGTGTGGGAGTGCGGAGCAGGGCCGAGCCCAGGGGCTGAGGCTGTGGAGCCCCCGCGATGCGCTGCACAGTTGGCACCGTTAGCAGCAGCCGCAGGGGTTCGGCCTGGCAGTGGGGGGGTGGCTTGCTGAAGCCGTCAAATCGGTGGCCCCGTGGGAACGGCTGCATCGGCCGGCGCTCGCCGCTCTCATGTGTGGGGCTCAGGCCTCACTGTCACATCTACTCAGCGAGGGTCAGTCCCAGGCACCGACTCCCGTGCCAACGGACAGCAATCTGCCGCCAGCCCCACTGCCACGCTGACTGTGGTTAGGGATGGCTTACTTCCATCAGGGACTAAGCGCTGGATATCTGGTATCTTATTGAATCTCACAATAACCATAAGGCAGTGGTCGGCAAACCCAGTCAACAGAGCCAAATATCAACAGTACAACAATTGAAATTTCTTTTGAGAGCCAAATTTTTTAAACTTCTTCTAACGCCACTTCTTCAAATTAGACTCGCCCAGGCCATGGTATTTTGCGGAAGAGCCACACTCAAGGGGCCAAAGAGCCACATGTGGCTCGGAGCCGCAGTTTGCCAACCACAGCCACAAGGAGTAGCATTGTCCCCGATTCACAGGCAAAGAAAGGGAATAGAGGGGAGACAAAGTAACTTGCCCGGGACAGTCAGCAGGGGAGCTGGGCCCCTCACTCACCATGCCCGGAGCTCTGACTCTGTGTTGGTTAGTGTCAGGGTGGCCTGGTGCACCTGCTCAGAGCAGAAGGCCCAGCCCTGCCCGCCCCCAGGAGCCCGGCACCCGCGTTCTCGTCAGCGCTTTCTGGATGACCAGGAATGCCACGAGGGTGACCACCACCGACCTGTGTCTAACAGTGCCAGATGCTGACTCTAAGCCTCTGATTTATTAATGAAAAGTCACCGGCGGAGCGTCAGACAACAGTGAGGCGACTGGGAAATCTAATGGGCAGGAGGAAGGTCCTTCTCGTTGTCATGGTCATGCAGTTTTGTTTGGTTCTGTTTTGTTTTCTACCGCTGGGGCTTCCCATCTTTCTCTGAAGGACCATCCATTCTGACGTCCAAGAGCCTCCGCAGGACAGGCCGCTCCTGCCGGAGTCCCCACCTGGCTCTCCCCACACTGCGGGCGCGGGGCGCGGGGCGGAGGGGGCGTGGGCGCGGAGGGGGCACTCACGTGTCCGCGTGGGCCGCCCGCATGGCCCGGGCCGCCAGGCCCATGCTCCGCAGCACCTCGGTGTTGGTGTGCGCGTTCTCCAGGGCCTCCCGCTGGAACTCCACGGTGGACAGGGTGCCGTCGATCTGCGACAGCTGCTTCTCCAGCCGCTTCTTCCTCTTCAGCGCCTGCAGCGCAGCTGAACAGGGGAGAAACCACGCTTAGAAGGAGAGCCGGCACTTCTTCCAGAGGCATTCGCGCAGCACCAGCCGGGCACCGGGCCTTGTTGGCACCGACGGGCAGGAGACAACCAGAGGGAGCGGAGAAGTGCCCCTCCGGTGCCTGCGCCAAGGCCCTCCCCTCACACACTCTCACTGTTACTCTTTTCTTCCCAAGACAGGCAAGTGTCCGAGGGTGAAAAGTCCCTCTTCACATCCCATAAAATAGACCACAGACACTGGATTAAAAAACATAAAGAATGAGCCAAAACCAGTTTGGCTCAGTGGATAGAGCGTCGGCCTGTGGACTGAAAGGTCCCAGGTTTGATTCTGATCAAGAGCATGTACCTTGGTTGTGGGCACATCCCCAGTAGGGGGTGTGCAAGAGGCAGCTGGTCAGTGTTTCTCTCTCATCGATGTTTCTAGCTCTCTATCCCTCTCCCTTCCTCTCTGTAAAAAATCAATAAAATATATTTTTTTTAAAAACCACAAAAAAGGAGAGAGAGAGAGAGAGAGAGAGAGAGAGAGAGAGAGAGAGAGAACAAAGAATGGGCATAAAAATATGAATAGAAATCATGCAATCCTATATAATAAAAGGATAATATGCAAATAGTCCCCTCGACAGGGAGTTCTACCAGTTCAACAGGGAGTTAAACCAGGGGCCGGGGCCAGAAGCCAACCACCCGGCCTGATTGGCCCGGATCAGGGTGGGCCAACTGAACACCAACCACGCACAAACTCGTGCAGCAGCCTCTAGTAAAGAAATAAAACTGAAGAGGAAGAAATTAACAACTGTTTATTCTAGCCCTGCTTCCTTGTTTCAAAGACAAGTTCATGGGGACCTAAAGAAGTGGCCTGGCTTGCTGGAAGGTAAACGGTGAGTGGCTGTCCCATACGCAGGATGCAGAGCTGCCGTCTGGGTCTGAAATGGTTAAGAGATGGCAGTAAGGCTACCAGGAACATGAGCCTCATGAAATCCTAGAGTCTCACTCGAGGATTAGCTGGCATATTGGTGAGCGGAAAGAGTGTTGCCCTCAGACAAAGAATCCATACATACCTTGCCATTAGCATTTTAACAAATAACCTTATCAGCTCCATTCAGAAATCACAAAACTAAGAGCTCTTTTTGACTATGCAACTTGGAAGGCACCCAAAAGCAGGCCCTAAAATATGAGTTGTGATAAGACATTTGGAGAGAGTGCATGGAAAGCGTGGCCAGGGAATGTTACCATGAAGATAATTAAATGGAATTGGCAAAAGAACCCAAGGATTAATGGTTTTGGAGTGAAACATGTAAGTTATTGCACCAGATTTCTGAGGGAAGGCTCTAACTCAGTTTTGATCAGTTTTTTCTTGGAATTACAACAGGTTTGGTTTATCTATTCCAATGGTTTTTGTTTGGTGCACATAGTCATTATACTTGTTCCGTTTTATTGGTGATCAATATGAAATATTGCTCTGACCAGGTAGAGCACTGTCTCGATATGTCAAGGTCGAAGTCTGTCCCAGGACAAAACAAGAATTAACCCAGGAATGCATAAATAAACGGAACAACAAATCTCTCTTCCTATCTACCTTATCTCTCTCTCTCTCTTTCAAATCAATAAATATTTTTAAAATGTAAAGAAGTATCACTCTCTGTTCCATTCTTTTTGTCTTAAAGTATATTTTGTTTTATATTTAAATCAAGCATTCAGTTTTCTTTCTGTTACAATTTGCCTCTAATAATTTTTATGAGGGCCTCTATTTCAAAAGTGTTTTATATTTGGCTCTTTCTGTAAACTTATTACAGTTGGCATATAGTTGGGTATTTGTGTGACTGTTTTTAACCCAGTCAGATAGTCTCCATCTTTTAATGTAAGATTTTAACTTATACTTATTTATTGTTATAACTGATGTGTTATCTAATATAGTTTTTTTTACTGTCATCCTTTTGGTGTGTTTTTTGTTTTGTTTTGTTTTTCTTTTTGTTTGTCTTTATGTAAATTGGTCAAATTTTCTTTGTACATTTTCCCCCTTTTATTTGTTGGATAGTTACATATACTGAATTTATTCTTCAAATAAATATCCTTGTATTAAAATATACACATATAATTAAAATTAAGTTTTTTATCCATGTTAAAAATTATGTATATAAAAGCCTAAGCGACCGAACGACCTGTCAACCAGTCACTATGATGAGCACTGACCACCAGGGGGCAGTAGCTGTCCGCTGTGGTTAGTGCTCTGTCGCAGCAGAAGTGCTGCTCAGTTGACTGACGGGCCCCAGAGGCAGGGCTCACAGCTGGTGAGTGCCGCTGTGGCAGCGCAAGTCTCTCCCTATTGGGACTGACTGGGTGCGACCCAGCAGACGGAGTGGGGCCGGGATGTGTGGGGCAGCAGGTGACGCTGGACTGCTGATTTGGGCTCAATCCCCACAGCCATGCCAAGGGGCCCCACTGGTGCATGAGTTCCGGGCCTCCAGTTAATATATAATTTATTGTTCTCAAAAAGATTCCTTTCCCCCAAAACCTTCCTATGTCTGATTAAAATAACCTGCAATGTTATTAGTCCCAGGTGATCACTAGTTGTTTATTATTATCTTTTTAATTTTTAAGGAAACTTTTCTTAGCAATTGTATTAAGCTTGGTAGGCAGAATTTCAAAAGTTATTTGCACTCAACTATAGTGTTTGCATGGCTGATTTTCTTACTATTGCTTTTGTTTCCTATATCATGTTTTCTTGGATCTCTCTCTCTCTCTCTCTCTCTCTCTCTCTCTCTCTCTCTCTTTTTTTAACAAAATAACTCCTAAAGTGTTTTTGTTTTTGTTTTGTTTTGTTTTAGAAAAGGTGCATAGATTCTCTAAACTCCTATAGGACTGAAAATGTCTTCATTTTGTTTCAAATTTGAATGATAGTTTGAATTTTTACAGAATTCTAGGTTCAGAATATTTTTTAAATTTTATGACATATAGATTGCTGAAGGATGCCCAGGACCAAACCAGAGACGGGTGGACCTGCATTACCACCATTTGTTCTCCAACCAGATCTGAAATATCATGGCTGGCATGTCATGTACACATAAGAAACTATCTGGCATTGAAATTGGAACTCTAAAGAACTGTTGGCCCAGAAAGGAACTCACTACAGACTGATTCATTTGCCTCTCAGCATAACCATTATGGCTTGTTGCAGTTTAGGTTCTTACAAGGGTATTTCTTGGATCACATGATCTCACACATCTAGAGGAAATAATGAACAACACAAACAGACCCAGAGAAAGAGAACCAGCGATCAGACTCTCAAACCTCAGAGGGAAAGTAAGAAAGGATGAAGGTAAGGGGAAGAGATCAACCAAAGGACTTGTGTGCATACATATGGGCCTAGCCAGTGGCCATGGACAACAGGGGTTGGGGGAGAGGGGTTTGGGATTGGAATGGGGGAATAAGGACAATTATGTGAGACCATAATCAATCAATCAATAAATAAATAAATAAAGTAAAAAAATTTTTTATGACATATTCTATTATCATTGCGTATCCTGTATTTCAAAAGTTTAATACTATAATAATTATAGTATTAATATTACAATATTATAATAATATTATAATATTAATATATAATAATATTCTGCTCATCTTTTTGTATATATATAAAAAAAACAAGAAAAACAATTTGCTTGTTTCATCTCTGGAAATGTTTAAGATTTTCTTCTTTACTTTGTAGTTAGGAAATTGCAAAAGTATAGGTTTAGGCATTTGCCTTTTTTTCCCCTTTCCCTAAGTAAACGTTCATTCATATTTTTATTCTGATGAGTCAAATCTTCCTTCATCTTATGGAAACTACATTCTTTACTAGTGGCCTGGTGCACAAAATTCGTGCACATTAAAAGGGAATGAATTAGAGGAAATATTTTAATATTGCTATTTGCCCTTTCTCTATAACATACCGTATTTTTCAGACCATAAGACGCACTTTTTTCCCCCCAGAAGTGGGGGGAAAAAGTCCCTGCGTCTTATGGTCCAAATATAGCCTACACATATACTTTAAAAAAAAAGTTTTTTTACTTGCCCAGCTCTGTGTGGTCTCTGTGTGCTTGCCCGGCTCTAAAATGGTTCTACAATAAATGCTGCTGTTTACTTTACAGGGTTGATTACATGTGTTTATGACTGTGATGTTGGGTTTTAATGCACATAAAATATTTTAGGACACTATTTGTTTCAGAATCTTTTTTTCTTCATTTCCCTTCTCTAAAAACTGGTGCGTCTTATGGTCCGGAGTGTCTTATGGTCCGAAAAATACATTAAGTGTTAGAGATTAAAGAAAATTAGTAAAATATATATGAAAATCTTCCCCCTGTCATTGACTCTGGGGTGTGCCATGGGACCCAGAGTCAAATCAATCCCCGCCCCCTCCACGCGTGCCTCGAAATTATGTGAGACCAAGACCCAGTTGGCCCCACCCCCATCAAGCCCTGCCAGGGGGAGAGGGGATAGCCTCAGGTCCCTCCTCAAGCCCCGCCAGCGAAGGGCATATAGCCTGAGGTCCCCAGCCCGGTGCCAGGGCAGGGGGCAAGCCAGAGGCTCTCTGGCCCAGGCCAGGGCAGGAGGCGCACCTTGAAGCCCCCCGTCAAGCCCTGCTGGGCAGGGGGCCGAGGTCCCCTGTCAGCTTCCTCAGGTGGATGTGCGGCCTGAGGTCTCCAGCCTGGCACCAGGGGGTGGGGGGCCGCAGCCTGAGGTCCCCAGTCAAACCCCAGCAGGCGGAGAGTGCGGCCTCAGGTCTCCCGCCCCAACCGGCGCCACACAGCCTCAGCCCCTGCTGATCACTCGTTACAGGAACCCGCCTCTGCTTTGGGCACAGCCAACTTGTGACAGCATGAAAGTTAATTTGCATATTACCTCTTTACTACATGGGATGGTTTTTTATTCTTTCCCTTCCGTTAATTCTACTTCCTTCTGAAATCCCTATTTATTTTCATATTATTATCCACACCATGACTCTACCCAAAACCATTCTTTCTGTTTCTCTCTTGAAATCCCTGTACAGTGGATGCTGCATTCCTTGGGTCTCACCCTCGGACTATTAACATCTCTTTTTGTTCTGTGTCCTGGGAGAATTCCGAAACTTTGTATTCCAGATCACTAACTAGTCCTCAGCTCTAATTATTTTTCTTTTACCCTATTTGTTTTTAATTGTTTTAAATGTCTAAGAACTTTTTCTTCTAGCTGTTCATTTATTTGGCAGCCATTCCTGTCTTATAACACAATGGCCTCTGGACCCTCCCTGAAGATACTAATATACGTTTTGTTTTTAACGTTTTTAAATTTTCTTACATATCTTCTATTGGATTCAGCTGTTTGCTTTGCGTACCTTGATGTTTCTCTTTATGCGCTGACCTTTGCTCGAATTCTTCTGAACTTGTGCTATAGGTTGATATGTATAAATGTAACACTAGGATAGTCAGTGTTCGTAGATGTGCCCCTTCTGTATTTAGAGGTGTGTTCCCCTGCGGCCTCTCTCTGAAAGGGACGGCTGCCCACAGCTCTGCAGGAGGAGTGGGTGGGCATGCTGGAGGCAGCTGCTCCAGGGGGCAGGGAGCAGGCAGACAGGCTGGGGGTGCCCACGGGCGGCGGACACTTTTCTGAGCGGTGGCTTTGCTTCCGCACCCTCCCTGCGCTGTGGACTGCGGTGGCTCTGCTCTGCCTCCCTCCCAGACGCCACACCACCATTTAAGTTCTCGCTGAACAGTACTTACCCTTTATTTATAGAACAGTTTCTGTTTGCTTAACCTTTCCTCGGAAAGAACAAAAACAAGTCTCTGTAAAGTCATCTGGCACGAAGGCCTTTCACAATCTCCCTCTGCAGAGGCTCCTCGCATTAGTGATCGGCGCTGTGGGTTTTCTCCCTCACAGCGGGAGTGACCACCTGGCCCCGTGCGAACGCCCCGCCTGGGCCCGCGGATACTGCTGCATGTGTCCCACTGTGTTATAATAATTTGTAAAATCTATTCCCCTCCACCTCCCCACACCGATTATAATTATTCTATTATAATAAATAGAATTATTTATTCTATTGCCTGGGAGGCAATATCCTATTCTCCCAATTCCCCAATCCCTAGCACTTGGCCAACAAAGTACATAACAAAAACCAGCACCGATTGACTTTTGCTGTGTGCCAAGCGGATGTGCTTTATGTACATAATGTGATTTATGTCATTAACACTCACAAGCTCCAAGAGAAGACATTAGTACAGAAGATGTAGTGAGTGAGCGTTAAGTGAGTAAGTTTGGTAATTCTGTGCACCCAGTATGACAACATGGCCTATTGAAAAGTGTGGGCTCAGAGCCAGCCTGTGGGTCCTTCCTCCGCGACTTGATAGCTGTGTGTTTGTGGCTAAGTCATTCCCTTCTCCGAGCTTCAGTTTGCTCTTCTGGAAATGGGGAGGTAATCCCCATCAGGGGAGGTGATGTTCAGAATTAGTGATAATTTATGTAAAATAGTTTATACAGTCCCTGTGTATGGTACTATCTTGGCAATTAGATATTATTATTAATAATAGCAATTCATACCACACTCCTTCACTAATGAGATTGTGCATTTTATTTCTGAGACCACTGAGCCACAGGTTACCCGGGTTTTTCCACCATAGCTCACCCTACCGGTACATGCATAAGGAGACAGCGCCATCCTTCAGCAGGTGCAGGACTCAGTGCTCTCCGCAGAGTCCGCAGCAACTAAATTCCAAGTGAGCACCCCACCCGCCACACCCAGAGCGGAGGTTCGAGGTGTGTCCCCTCCCGGTCCATCAAGCTGGCTCAGCCTCTACACTTAGTTGGAACTATTGATTGATCCAGTTTTTGTGTTTGTTTATTTTTTAACAAAAATGTTATAGTCTCTACTGAAAAGTATGCTACCCTTCCTAATAAGAACTCATTTTAGATTAATTTCTGAAAATCAAGGAATCCAGTTTGCTATAAAGGATGAGGCTTTGAAGTCATCAGATCTACATTTCCATTCCACCATTACCAATTAATAACTGTGCTCTGAACTTGGTGTGGACCTTCATTATGTGCAGTGACCTTGGTGTGGGGCCTTCACTGTGCGCAGTGACCCTGGTGTGGGGCCTTCACTGTGCACACTGACCTTGGTGTGGACCTTCACTGTGCGCAGTGACCCTGGTGTGAACCTTACTGTGCGCAGTGACCTTGGTGTGGGACCTTCATTATGTGCAGTGACCTTGGTGTGGGGCCTTCACTGTGTGCAGTGACCTTGGCGTTGGGCCTTCACTGTGTGCACTGACCTTGGCGTGGGGCCTTCACTGTGCACACTGACCTTGGTGTGGGCCCTCACTGTGCGCACTGACCTTGGCGTGGGGCCTTCACTGTGCCCAGTGATGATGTGGGGCCTTCACTGTGCGCAGTGACCCTGGTGTGAACCTTACTGTGCGCAGTGACCTTGGCGTTGGGCCTTCACTGTGCGCAGTGACCTTGGTGTGGGGCCTTCACTGTGCGCAGTGACCTTGGTGTGGACCTTCACTGTATGCAGTGACCTTGGTGTGGGCCTTCACTGTGCGCAGTGACCTTGGTGTGGGGCTTCACTGTGCGCAGTGACCCTGGTGTGAACCTTACTGTGCGCAGTGACCTTGGCGTTGGGCCTTCACTGTGCGCAGTGACCTTGGTGTGGGGCCTTCACTGTGCGCAGTGACCTTGGTGTGGACCTTCACTGTATGCAGTGACCTTGGTGTGGGCCTTCACTGTGCGCAGTGACCTTGGTGTGGGGCTTCACTGTGCGCAATGACCTTGGTGTGGGACTTCACTGTGCGCAGTGACCTTGGTGTGGACCTTCACTGTGCACAGTGACCTTGGTGTGGACCTTCACTGTGCGCAGTGACCTTGGTGTGGGACTTCACTGTGCGCAGTGACCTTGGTGTGGGGCCTCACTGTGCGCAGTGACCTTGGTGTGGACCTTCACTGTATGCAGTGACCTTGGTGTGGGCCTTCACTGTGCGCAGTGACCTTGGTGTGGGGCCTTCACTGTGTGCAGTGACCTTGGTGTGGGCCTTCACTGTGTGCAGTGACCTTGGTGTGGGGCCCTCACTGTGCGCAGTGACCTTGGTGTGGACCTTCACTGTATGCAGTGACCTTGGTGTGGGCCTTCACTGTGCGCAGTGACCTTGGTGTGGGGCCTTCACTGTGTGCAGTGACCTTGGTGTGGGCCTCACTGTGCGCAGTGACCTTGGTGTGGGGCCTCACTGTGCGCAGTGACCTTGGTGTGGACCTTCACTGTATGCAGTGACCTTGGTGTGGGGCCTTCACTGTGCACACTGACCTTGGTGTGGGACCTTCACTGTGCACAGTGACCTTGGTGTGGGACCTTCACTGTGCGCACTGACCTTGGTGTGGGACCTTCACTGTGCGCAGTGACCTTGGTGTGGGGCCCTCACTGTGCGCAGTGACCTTGGTGTGGACCTTCACTGTGCACACTGACCTTGGCGTAGGGCCCTCACTGTGTGCAGTGACCTTGGTGTGGGGCCCTCACTGTGCGCAGTGACCTTGGTGTGGACCTTCACTGTGTGCAGTGACCTTGGTGTGGGGCCCTCACTGTGCGCAGTGACCTTGGTGTGGACCTTCACTGTGCGCAGTGACCTTGGTGTGGGGCCTCACTGTGCGCAGTGACCTTGGTGTGGGGCCTCACTGTGCGCAGTGACCTTGGTGTGGGGCCTCACTGTGCGCAGTGACCTTGGTGTGGGGCCTCACTGTGCGCAGTGACCTTGGTGTGGGGCCTCACTGTGCGCAGTGACCTTGGTGTTGGCCCTCACTGTGCGCAGTGACCTTGGTGTGGGGCCTCACTGTGCGCAGTGACCTTGGTGTGGGGCCTCACTGTGTGCAGTGACCTTGGTGTGGGGCCTCACTGTGCGCAGTGACCTTGGCATGGGGCCTTCACTTGTCTTTAGGGGCGTTCTCCCATTTGAATGACAACAGCTCTCGAAGACCACAGTAGGACACTGTACTCTGGAGGCTGCTGCCCACTTTGAAGTCCAGGCTCCATCTAGCCATAGGGCTGTGGCCTCCCAGGAGTCATGTATTGGGAAAGGAGATACAGCTCGTCGGGCTGTTGGGCTTAAATGAAATAACACGCAGAGTGGCCAGGGCAATGGCCCAGGTGGGGAGTGACCACGGAATGCCAGGGGCTCCCAAACCACCCCCTCCGCACAGGCTGTCAGAGCCCAGGGTGTGGGAGCCGGGTCCCATGCCCACCCCTGCAGTGTTTGTCAGAAACCATAACCAGGCTGGTTTGGGCACAGCTTAAACACCTACGTTAACAGATTATTTCTGCCCTCCAAAACGTTTGGAGAAACTAGACGTTCACCCAGAGCTGAGATCTCGATTTACACTGTGATTACCACACCACCGACTACAGAGCGGCCCCAGGGAGTGCTCCACTCACAGGGCGGGGGGGGGGGGGGGGGGGGGGGGGGGGGGGGGGGCTGGGGGACAGGCCTTCTCTGTCTTCCCACCTGAGAGGAAGACGATGATGTGAAGTCTGTGACGGGAGGACACAAGCCTGAGCTCACGGAGGCAACACACTCTGTGGCTTCCACCAGCCAAAGGAGCTGGGGGTCGGATTTGCATGCAAAATCCCCACGTTCAGAAACTGATCTACCCTTTTCACACAGAACCGTGTGTGAGCAAAACCCATGGTTCCTGCGCGGCGGGACCAGGCCCAGGACCCCTGATGCGTCTGGCGACCTCTGCCAGGCACAGGAGCCTCTGGCAGGCGCTCAGACAACAGGCGTCTGTCCCAAAGAGCAGGCCTGCCCCAGGGGCGCCCTCCAGGAGCTGCTGCGGTGAAACGGCGATGCCCCCGCCCAGGCTGGACAGGCTCTGGCTTTGTTTTCTAATAAACGATTTGGGAGAGTAACAGCTGTACTTTTCCAAAGACACGCAACGAACCCTGCAAATCCAGCCTTGCTCTGGGTTAGGCAAAAGGGGACGTGTCTGCAGCGAGTCGCTCAGCCTGTGGACAGGGTGCAATTTAATCCTCCCCCTCCCTGTGGCATGAAGGCACCAGGTGAGACTGGCATTCTTCCTCCAACAAAGGCGCACTGTATTGTTTTGAGGTGGAGAAGCAGCCAGGGTGGGGCTGCCTCCCGGCCCAGAGCAGCCCTCAGCACTGTAGTCATGGGACAATGGAGTCTGGGCTTCGGGGTGGAGGGTTGTGGGGGGAGGGGGCTGGGAAGAGCCCTTGCTCCAGCCTCCCCCAGCAACCCCCGCCAAAATTGGGACTGAAACTTGAGAATCACCCCCTCGATGAAATCCAACCAGCCCCCTGCAACTCTGCTGCACAGCACTGCCAGATGGAGGCTTCGTCACCGATGAAAAAGCAAAAAAGCAGAAAAGCGTAGCAGCTTCATGCTCACACAATGAGTGGGGCATCTTGGGTTTCAAGGTCAACCTGCTGCCTCTCTCTCTCGGGGTGTGTGTGGCCTGCATCGCTGACGCATTCGTTGGCAAAAACCAAGCAGCTTTGAGGAGCCATCACACCCATGCCTGCAGACAGCCTGTCTGAGAGAGGAGACTGTGTGGCCGCCTCCCGTCCGGGCAGGACACTCCCGGAAGGACTAGGTGAGGCTCACAGAGCAACCGTGGTGCTTAAAACACAACGTCACACCCCATTGTCTTTATCTTTTCCCTAGGAAGTCTCACCATCCTGTTGCTTTAGGTGAGAAACTTGCATGGAAGCCCTGTTCTTACATCCACATCGCTTCATCAACCCAACACTGCTTTCCATCTGCGCAGCTGGTATTGGTTCTGGAAGAACACAATCTGGATACCCGTCATCATGAGCATTTCACAAATGGGATAAAAACCGAAGTGTTTCCAAGTCACAGTTAGATGGAAACAGCTGGGGGATTCTAGAAAATTCTATTATCACTTAGCTGGCCCGCTATGATTTCCCCTGGCCCTCGTCACTTTTATAAACCATTTTCCTTACCCTTCCTGTCAGCCATGGGACAGGATAAGCTGAGGATCTAGCACCCGCCCAGCACCCTGTGGCCCCTGCAGAAACAATGGCAGAGGCTACAGGAGCCAAGGAGGAAATGGGTCTTCAGTCCCAGTCCGCATTCAAGGAGCATTTGCTAAGTAAGCACTCACTGTGTTTCAGGGTCTGGGCCTGTGTGCTAAGTCAGACCCTTCTCCTCCAGGGCAGTGGATGCACGGAGGAGGTGGAAGCTGCTCTGGAGGGTGAGGGGCGGTGCCACCGGGGACCTTGAGGATGCAGGCACCAGCCCACACCTCCCAAACTGAAGCCCGCCAAGTTCAAGGCCCAGCGCCACTGGGAATCAGATACTCGATCCTCAGCACTGAGCTGGTCACAGCAATGTCATCAACACCAAATGCCAGAGAAGGGAAAACGGGGAGCTAGAGGAAGACGCAGCGGAGGGGTGTGACCACACGGTGCAGGTGCCTGGAGAACAGTGACAAGGGCCTACAGGGGGATGAGGGACAGGCTGAGAGAAGGGCGTTTGGGAGAAGATTACTGCTGTAAGCAAGCCAGGAACTGGGCTAAACTGTAAGAAAGAAAGATGCTCAAAGTCACTGGCCATCAGAGAGATGCAAATTAAAACAACAATTAGATATCGCCTCACACCTGTCAGAATGGCTATCATCAACAAACCAACAATTACAAGCACTGGTGAGGATGAGAGAAAATGGAACCCTCGTGCACTGCTGGAGGGAATGCAGACTGGTACAGCCGCTATGGAGAACAGTATGGAGCTTCCTCAAGAAATTAAAAACAGACTTCTGTTTGACCCACTTCTGGGAATATATCCTAAAAACCCCAAAACACCAATCAGAGAGAATATACACACCCCTGTGTTCATAGCAGCACAATTTACAATAGCTAAGATTTGGAAACAGCCCACGTGCCCATCAGCAGGAGATGAGTGGATAAAAAGCTGTGGGACATTTAATGGAATACCATGCAGCTATAAAACAGAGGGATCAATTACCCTTTGGGAAAGCATGGGTGGGCCTGGAAAATACTATGCTAAGTGAAATAAGTCAATCCAAGAAAGACAAATACCACATGATCTCACTTATCTGTGGAATCTAATGAACAAAAACGAATTGGCCAACAAAATAAGAGGGAGGACAGACCAACATACTTCACAGTGGGGTTGGGGGGACGAAGAGATAAACCAATGAAATTATGTACTTGTATGCATAGCCCATGTACACAAACACTAGGTTGGTGAAGACCTGGGGTGGGAAGGGGTTGGGAGGAGTGGTGTAAAAGGGAGAAAATGGGAGATATCTGTAATACTATCAACAATATGAAAGGAAAAAAGAGAGAAAGAAAGAGAAAAGGTATGCAGCAAATTTCATGAAATGACAATAGCAAATTGTTGTGGCAAAAATGTTATTTACTGCATTGCATAAGATATTATAAACTCCTTTGGATATAATTTAGACAATATTAAGATTTTTTCAGCACACACATATAAATTGAATAAGAAATTTCCTCCCCTCAAAATATAATAATAATTGATGAAATTAATGAACAAAAATCACAGTCAATAAAAATGTTAAAAAACCTTTAACAGGATTTGATCTTATAAATTCAACCAGTCATAAAATGCCTTGGATTTCTGTTCTAGAATGGAAAACCATTTTTATATGGAGATATGTTAAAATAAATATTTAAATTATGTTATCTTTGTTAGAAAATTATGAGTCAATAACTAATAAATTAAATATTTTACCAAAAAAAGAAAGGGTGATTATTAATATTATAAAGTATAAAAGATTAGAAGGAGGGTGATCAGTGCTCCCTCCCATCTCCAGAAAGATTATGCTTAATTTTATATTGTGTGTGTATGTGTATGTATATTTATGTATTGTATATGTGTATGTTTGCACATGTGTGTGTTCTAGAATATGGTTCAATATTCTACTTGTAAACAATATTTCCTGTTCATCTGATGCAGTGATATTCCTACCGCTGTGCCCATGGCTTGCAGGGACCCCTGAGAACCAACCAATGAAAACCCTGGAGCCGCCTGTGGCTTTCAGTGTCTGTAATTGTGTGATTATTCCTTTGAGATCCTATTACCGAAATCTCAAGAAACGCATGCCTGGCTCCTGTCCTCATAATGACTACTGCTATCGGACATTCTTTAAGAAGAGCTTTACCATGAGACTGGTGTGAACTATAATGTTCTTTAATTTCTCAAATATAAGTAGAAGAACAATACCTAATAAATCAAGAGAGCTTACAGAAATAGAATTTTCCAAACTGCTCACAAAATCATAGGCTTGTATTTGTGATCTTTAAAATATGTATATATTGATTTATGCCGCAGCCAGTTTGGCTCAGTGGTAGAGCGTCGGTCTGCAGACTGAAAGGTCCCAGGTTCGATTCCGGTCAAGGGCATGTACGTTGGTTGCGGGCACATCCCCGGTAGGGGGTGTGTAAGAAGCAGCTGGTCTATGTTTCTCTCTCATTGACGTTTCTAGCTCTCTATCTCTCTCCCTTCCTCTCTGTAAAAAAATCAATAAAATACATTTTTAAAAAAGAAAAGAAAAATCAGAGAAATAAAAAAAATATGTATTTATTGATTTAACATAATCATACTTTTTCTTGCTGCTGTTCTTTAGAAATTTTGAGTTAGAATACTCGGGCTCCAAACATTTGCTTTCACTTTATAGGCATAAAATACATGGAAAGAATTGGTTGTGTAAACAGCCCTGTGCACCTAACAGGCCTGTGGAACGATGTTACTGCTGAGCAAATAAGACACACCCCGTATGGCCAGGTGGCATATACCCCTGTGTGGAAGAATAAGGAGATTCTAGAAATTCATGTTAAAATAAAAAAGAAAATGTCCGAAGAGCCTGTCAAATATTTGGATGCATAATTTTAGTCCTCTAAATTTATAGGTAAGGCAAATATAAAACTGTAAACTTTATTTCATTTAAATTAAATGATTGGCATTAAATTTTAATTTTTTTACATAGAGGAAGGAAGAGGGAGAGTTAGAAACATCGATGAGAGAGAAGCATTGATCAGCTGCCTCCTGCACACCCCCTACTGGGGATGTGCCTGCAACCAAGATACATGCCCTTGACCGGAATCGAACCTGGGACCCATCAGTGCCCAGGCTGATGCTCTATCCACTGAGCCAAACCAGCTAGGGCTTAATTCTTAAATAAAGAATTTAACTTCTAGCCGAAGTCAGTTTGGCTCAGTGGATGGAGCATCAGCCTGAGGACTGAAGGGTCCCGGGTTGATTCCAATCAAGGGCATGTACCTTTGTTGTGGGCACATCCCCAGTGGAGAGTGTGCAGAAGGCAGTGATCGATGATTCTCTCTCATGGATGTTTCTAACTCTCTATCCCTCTCCCTTCCTCTCTGTAAAAAAAATCAATAAATTTTTTTTTTAAAGAATTTAACTTTTACTGCAAGGATTCCTGACTTAATTTAACAGAAAATAATCAACTTCCCATTTCCTGTAATTTTAAAATCACCATTCTTGGGTTTCCTTCGTTTTGAGGGTCTGTAGATTGCCAGGCTGAGGAAGGGTTGATGGAGGAGGCCCAGAGTGGATGGGTGTGGGCTTCTAGCTACGCCTTGTCCCTCCCGGAAAATGCCCACGAGGTAGACACCTGGGTGAAGGGCTTCGCCGTGGGCTGGAGCAGCCACTGTCCAGGTTTAGGAGCTCTGACTGCTTTAAACAGGACCATACAAATTGTTTCCATAAGCAAAACAGCATAAATCGAGGGAAATCCCATTCTTTGCAAACACGGTGCTCTCTCACTCAGTTTTGGGAATTTACGGTAAGAAGAATAAAGTAATGCTCCAATGTTTGTAATGCTGCTCCAAGTTCACAGGAGAAAGGCAGATCGAAGTAAAATCCGTCACACGAGATGCAGTAGCATTACCTTCAGAAGTCAACTGTCCACCCCGAGCCCACGGACCAGAAACACGCCAGCCTGCGGTGTCCCCGGAAAAGCCAAGAAGATGACGGTAACAGAAGCCGAAAGGAGCTCACAAAGGCGAGAAACACCACACGAACCTCGGGGACGTCCTCACTGGCAGCCCACACTGTCCTGCGAACCCGCTCTCAGCAAAACCCTCAGCAAAGCTGTGAGCCTCCAGGTGTCTCACATCAGAACTGTGAAAAGCTCTCCAGGCCCTGACCGGTCTGGCTCAGTGGACAGAGCATCAGCTTATGGACTGAAAGGTCCCAGGTTCGATTCCGGTCAGGGCATGTACCTTGGTTGTGGGCACATCCCCAGTATGTGCAGGAGGCAGCTGATCGATGTTTCTCTCTCATCGATGTTTCTAACTCTCTATCCCTCTCCCTTCCTCTCTGTAAAAAATCAATTAAAAATCTATTTTTAAAAATAAATAGATAAAAAGCTCCCAGGGTGACCTGCCGCTGGAACACCCACCAGCTCCTCAGCAGCACTGGTGGGACTGCAGCGGTTTGGGGAGGGGCTCCGGGTGCCCTGGAGGGCAGCGGTGGGGAATGGAGACGGGGGCTGCAGGTGCAGTGACCGCTGGCCGCTCACTCGCTGCAGCCTGGGCCGCGCCCCTGGGACAGCCTCCTGCCCGCAGAGCTGGCCTGCCCGGGCCCAGGCCGAGCTCTCCGCGCGCTCTGTCTTTCCCGCTATTTCTAACAGACTAAAGACTGACAGCACACACACAATAAGGCCGCCCATCAAACCTGTGTCTGCTTCCACTAAAGAAACAGCGTACATAAGACACTTAAAATGTTTAAATCTTTAGTCTAAGGCAACCAAAAATAAGAGATGTCATAGAAATATATGTGAAATCCCGAGTGCCAGCTTAACAAATGGGTTTCATACCAGGAAGAGGGGCAACCTGGCTGGCACTTTAACTCTTTCCAGATCCAGGGGGGAAAGCAGGGGAGGGGCCGCTGCATGAGCAGGCGCAGAGGAGGCTCCTGACCACAGAGTGAGTGACAGTCCATCTGCAGGGCGCTCCCAGGGGAGAGGAGGCAGAGGAAGTGCGGATGGGCCCCCAGGCTGGGTCCTCCCACTGAGGGGTGGGAGGCAGGGGCTCCCCGGGTTGGGGAGGGAACAGGGGGAGGGGCTGAGGAGGGTCACATTTCCCTGGATCTGTCTTTTCCAGGAGAGACAGCCCAGACACGGGTGTGTTACTGTGCCCGGAATCACCTCACTCTGTCCCGGGTCGCAGAGCAGAGTGCGGTAGGAAAGGCCAGAAGCGGAGGCCACACAGCACTTTATTGGGATGCTCCGCTGTCACTGAACCGGCCCGAGAGGGCTGGGACCACGGGGCCACGTGAGCCCTGGTTTCCAGGGAGAATGGGGGTCACGTTCTCGCTGATAAACAGAGGAGGAGGGCAGGGAGGGCTTCCTGTCCAGGCACCCCCCCCCCCGGGGGAGGGGGGCGGAGGGATGGGGGCGGTAGGGAAGAGGGGATGCCTGGTGGCTGCATCTTTCCCCAGCATCCTCAGGACCGCGGCCAGGTGACTGGAGGCACAGGTTTTGGAAACTCTGAGAAAGGAGGTCGCCAGGTAAGCGATCCCTCCCCCAGGGCCCTTCCTGCTGGGCCCTGCAGCGGGTCTGGCTGTCACCTGAGCCGCGCTGCCCTCCTGGCTTGGCACTGCACCTGCCCACACAGCTCTGGTTCTTCGCACCGAGTCCCGGGGCCCCAGGGTCCAGATGGCAGAATTCAGCTCCGCGAAGGCAATAAAAAGCAAATTCAAAGCCCAGAGAGTCCAGCAAGGCGCCCAGGGCAACACCTGAGCCAGGACTCTGAAAGGAGGTTCAGCCTCCCCACAGAACAGCAGGCGCCCCCACTCCGCCCCGGCGCCCCCACACCAACCAGGGCCCCACAATGCCCAGGTGCCCCCAGAATGCCCAGGCACAAGGGGCCTCTTACTGAAAGGGAAGCTGAAGAGGGGAGAGGCCTGGGCCCCGGCTTTCCCTGTAGTCGCATGTAACGTGGGAGTTTGGGCCAAACTAGCTTCCTCGCCGCCCCAGCCTTTCTTCTCCACCAGCCCAACAGCCTTGGGGCCCAGCAGACTCGCCGGCACAGGCTTCTCCAGGATTTGTTCTCAGCTGGGGCCTGGGCTGAGGGAGAAAGGCACTGGGGTGGGAGTTGAGGGGTGGTCACCCTCAGGTCGCAGGGAGAACCTAGGGGCACCTGCAGGGTGTCCTGGGGGCACCGGCTCCCCCAGACCAGCCTGGTGAGGACGGGTCAGCCAGGAAGAGGTTCCTGAGGAGGCCACAAAGGTGGCTGCGGACCTGCGACGCAGAGAAGAGCCTGCTGTCCTCACGGTGCACAGCCTTCCCGTCACACAGGGGGTGGTTGTCCTCGTTATTGCAGAGACACAGTGTGGGCCATAAGTGGAGCTTGATTCCAGCCTGACAAACAGCCACTGTTGTCACACTGGCTGCCACTTCCAGAGCACTGAGAAAGCTTCACACAGTAACGTCATCCGTCCTCCCCACTCCACACAGTAACACCACCGTCCTCCCCACTCCGCACAGTAACACCATCATCCTCCCCGTTCCGCACGGTAACGCCACCGTCCTCCCCACTCCGCACAGTAATGTAATCATCCTCCCCGCTCCGCACAATAACGCCATCCGTCCTCCCCACTCCGCCATCAGCCTCGCTGTTGCCTCCGGGATGCAGAAGAGGCAGCTGAGCGAGGCTCTGTGCGTGTCTACAGCTACCGGTGCTCCAGGGCAGGCCCAGCTGGGACTCAAACCCAGGCTGCCTGCTGGGACACCCTGCTCATCACTCTGACACTAAGTCATTTCCTGTCCAATGTGAAAAGATCGGACCGGGATCTTCTATTTCAGCAAATCCCTCTATCTCTTCATGATGTCATTTACACACACACACACACACACACACACACACACACACACCCATCGGGAGGTTAGAACAGTGACCCCTCATTGATTGGTGTCCCATCAATCCGTACGGCAGGAGGGGTCAGCAGAGGCCACCGGCCAGTGAAACATCCAAATGTTATCAGTGCCCATGGGTGCCAGGCTATGAAAAGGTGAGGGCACAACGTAAGATAAGAGAGCTTGGCCTTCTGCCTCAGTGACCTGACTGTGGGCTCAGGGTCCTAAACCCTACCTACCCAGGACACAGGGAAGAATCACCGGTGCCCACGCCGCCCCCAGCCAGTCAGTCAGCACCCATGGGGTGGGGCCCAGGCATCGCGGGGACTTAACGCACAGCCAGGACTGAACACTGCTCTGGAGGACGGTGCTCAGCAGTGGACAACCCTCCACGGACATACAGAAAGAGTGCTCGTCACATACAGGTGACCAGCTGTAACACAGGAGAGCTCCGTCGCCAGCCGAATAAACTGCACTGAGGCTGTCTGACCACACAATTTCTAACCAAATTATAAGCCTTGCTCCAGGCATTCCTCTTCTAGATCAGCAGCCGGGAGCATCATGACGTTGCTGCGCCGGTCTGGTGACGCAGACCGGGGGTCTCTCTGGTGGATTACAGTAACTAATGAAGAAGTCCAAAGTGAGAACTCGCTACCGCTGCACAGCCTTGCTACATGCTATGGTGAAGGCATGTCTCGGGCCAAGTTCTACAGGCACACGCATTAAACAAACATACGTTGTCGGCGTGTCCCGTGACCTCAATGAAGTCCCGACTCTCTGTCTCTTTAGGTTCAATACACTGAGGCTCACTGAAGACACAGCCCCGTCCCCTGGCAGGGTGCTGTCCCCTGCGGGAGGTGAGACCCACCCGAACCAGGATGTGACGGGGCTCTGAGCTGAGGTGGAGCCTCAGGGACCACTCTACAGTGAGGTTAGTTATCCACCGGACACATTCTGATCACCTGTTCTCCATGGGCAGCAAGGAAGGCTTTCTGACAACCTCACCAGTGAGACCCCGTTTCTCACATGTTTTCATATTCAATTAATCTGGTTTCTTTTCTATGTTTTTCCATTTCTCACATTTCTTATGCTAACATCCGTTACTCATTTTACCAAGAAAATCATTTTTGACATTCAGAATGCTGAATGTTATTGTAGAGAAATAGACCCTGAAGAATTTGTACCGCCAGGAGTGTGGTCCTTATACAATACTAGTTGGATACTCAGCTAGTGTTCTTGACAGCATGTTAGCTGGCCAACCACCTCTAGAAGCAAAAGCTTAACTGCACATACGTGAAGTCACTCTGGCTGTCATGTAAATTATGGTCATTCAAGCACTGGCACTGAGCGAACCAAGTCCATTTAGCACCAAGTATCCTGGTCTTCCTGTGTGTGTGTGACAATAGTCCCTGGCGGCTAAGGGCAGTCCGTAACCATGTGAATAGGAAATGATCTGGGTTGTTTGGCGATGAGGATATTGACAGTGCTTCCAGAACTGGGTCTGATCGAATTCTTCCCATAGTTCAGATGACAGATGAGCTCTGCTCACCAGCCTCTTCCTGTTCCCAAGCTCCGACAGGCTGGGCAGCACCAAAGAAGTCCCCGAGGAGGCAGGACAAAGAGGAAATGGCTTCCTGACACCCAGCGCTGATTAGCACTTGGCACTGGCATCCCTCTGAAACGTCTCTGACTTAAGGAAGTTGGGCTAATGTTCTTAGTGTTGTCTTTAACATTTTTTGTGTCTTTGTCACCTCTAGTCATATACACTTTAGTGAATTGCCATTTGGAAAACATGTCCATGTTTGTTTTACACTTTTGTCTTCTGAAAGCAAATCTATGTTTTTTATCACTTCTGAGAAGCAGATACTCAATTTTTTTTCCAGATTTTTTTAAACCAATATTTTCTGAGCAAGGACTGTAAATAAGCTTTCTACAGATCCAAATGGATGACAAAAGAAAAAAGAAAGAAAACCCCTAACACTAAGGAAATGGCAGACATGTCACAGGGGAGAGAAGGCCAGGGGACAGAGGGTGGTGAGTTTGCAGCAAGCCCCAGGGGCCTGGTCTGGCGTAGAAACTGCATTGAATAACCTCCCCTCATATGTTCAGGCATAAAATAAAAATAGGAGCCAGCACTTCACTGGAAAACAGACCATCCTATGGTGAAAAGGGGGACAGTTAGGAGAGAAAAATGAAACGTGGCCTTCTTACTGTTGGTGATCATGGGCACAGATGTATCAGGAAGCATTTTTATGGGAGCAGCAGGGTTCCGAGGTCTGCCCAGGAGACAGTGTGCCTGAACCGGGAGAGTCATCTGCCAGGGCTCTTTAAGACTTAAGGAGACAAGTCCAGGCTTGGTGGTGAGCAGAGTCCTGAGCGGCCACCTCTAGATCTGGGTCTGCCCTTGACCTTGAGTTATAAGAGCAAATCCCTTGATCATCTCGCTGGGCTTTATATGTTCCACAGGAGCTGTTTAGATCTCTCCTCTATACAGAGAGCTGTACCATGAAGAAACCATGAACGCTGGCAAAGAATAAAGGGTTCAAGGTCCAACAGAAACACTAGGCATTGTTACCAACTCAAAGTCCCTCGAGGGTGGCAAAAACCAGTGATAACAAATTTAATAATTAATTCCCTGACTTTTATTTTCTGTGGTTGTTCTAATGTCTCAACTGCACGACAGCCGATCAAAGTTCCACAGCAGAGGCACCTGGTACACCAGAATGTACTAGAATGCTCTTCAGTGGAGGTTTACATGCATGTTGAAGTGTGTGATTCCATATACAAACATACGGGAGAAAACCTGACACTTAGTGTTGAGGCCAGCCAGGAGCAAAATGTAAGGGGCCATCCAAAATGGCAGTCATTGAGATAAATAATATTTTCGTGCCCTATAGTTAAAACTCAAAGTGAGTGAATTAAAAAATCCACGTTGAACAAAGCAGATACTTTAAAAAAAAAAATTAAATAAAGAAGTGCGGAGCACAAAACAAAAGAGCCAGCAACGAAGGGAGGGGGGGGGCGGGGTAAGATCAATAACACCGATCTTACTTTTATTTAGAATTTTGATAGTTTGTTCATCGTGAGTTTTTTTGCATGCATTTTGAGTTTTCAATATCGCCTACAGTGCTGTTCTCTCCGTCACCCTGCCCTCCAGGAGCGGCGGCCCCAGCGCCCAGGCGCAGCCCGGGGCCTGACAGGCTGGGAGCGCAGCCGCCGACGGGGCCCAGCCCGCGCCCAGCAGGTGCCTCACGGGGCTGAGGGCGGCGGGCGGCGGGCGGCCGGGGGGCTGGGGGGCAGGGTTGCGGGGTTGCGGGGTGGAGGGCGGCCGGGGGTCCGGGGGGCCCGGTGGCCGGGGGGCAGGGGGGCAGGGGGGCGGGGCGGCAGCCTACCTGGCTTGTTGCGGGCGCCGTGCGTGCGCGCCAGGCTGAGCTCGCGGCGGATGCGCGCCTCCAGGTACTCCTGCTTCTTGCCCAGCATCTCCTCCGTCTCCCGCAGCCGCGCCAGGGCCTCCTGCGGGCTGGGCGCCGCGCGGCCCCGGGACGAGCCCCCCCGTTTGAACAACTTGCCCAACTTGCTCATGGCGGCCGGGCCGGGGCCGCGCCGGGCCAGTCCTGGGTCTGCCTCCGATCTCCGTCCAGGCGGCTCCGGGATCAACTAGCCGTCGGGGCAGGTGGCACTCCCCTGGGCGCCTCCTGGCGCCGCCCCGCCCAGGGCGGCCGGAGGGGCGGGGAGGGGCCGCCTCCCTGGGACGTGGCCGCGGGCGCCGCCGGCCTGCGGAGCTGGGGAGCTGGGGAGGGAGGAGGACAGAACTCCGGGTGCCGCCGCGAAGTTGTGGCTTTGTCCGTGCTGGGGTGCTTGGGGCTGAGGCCAGCACACCATGTCCCAGGATCTTGTGGGGGCGTGTGTGTGTGTGTGTGTGTGTGTGTGTGTGTGTGCGTGTGCTCGGCGTCCCTGCACAGTCTCTGCCCTTGTGAATAAGAACCTCAGGTATGTGGATCCAGGTGTGTGTCCCGTGGGTATGACAGTGGCAGGTGTGATGGAGCCACTTGCTCTGGGAGCAGCAGGTCTGACCGGGCTTGTCTCTGCAGAGCAGGAATGTGGGCAGGTGCCTGAGTGCTCTGAGCTCCTCGGCATGGGTCATTCCCGTCATCCTTACCTCATCTTACGGAGCTGGAAGGGACTGGAGGGTGGCTGTCTCTCTGTCCCAACGTCAGTGAGTTTGGTTGTTGCATTCGGTTCTGTCCTGAAGCTGAGCCCTCAGCGTGCCGGTTAGTGTAGCCATCACCTGTAAGAGGCTGCCCATGTGTCAGAGGCCTTAGAGGCACTCAGTGAGAAAAAGAGAGAAGTCTCAGAGAAAAGACATGTTCTCTGGTCCATGCTTGCTCTCATCCCATCTCGGAGACCCTGACGGCGTGGTGAGCTGGAAGGACACAGTGTGTGCAGTGACCGCGGCCAGCAGCGCAAGCACGCCCCCAAAGTGCACATGGACTGGAGTCTGTGCCTGGTTTTCCAGGGCTGTGTGTACCCTACACAACAGCCTGTGGGAGCAACAACACCCACGTCATCGGGACCTGTTTGTGATCCCCCTAAGCACTGCTTGTCTCAGAGGGGAAAGCATCCATTACTGTGGTAAATACACCTTGACGCCCAGGGTCAAAACCAGTTCGTCTGCCATCATTCTGACAGAAACAGCAGGCCGACCCGCTTTATCCGGCACCGGGAGAGCCAGCGTCAAATTCTGCCAAAGAAACCAGACATTGTATATATAGGAGCTCCTTGGTTTGTGTCTTACGCACACGGCACAGAAGCTCCTCATTCTCCAGTCACCATGGCCAGCCCTTCTTACCATCTCCCCGGGCCATCCCAGGCACGTGTGATCTAGTTACAGAGTTCCCGAACAATCAAACAGAGCAGGAGGAGAGTTTGGAGAGACTCACTTTATTCATCTCGAGATGGGCTTAGAGAAAATGAATTCAAATTCTAAGCAAAGCTACAAGCAGAATTTCCCTTTTTATTAAAGAGCCAGCCCTATGTGCACTTAATGGTTATCTCCATGCTGGCCTTGAAAACAATACAGTCCTATCCAATTAAAAAATGCACCTGGCATGGCATTGAGAGTATGGGCATATCTAGTCTCCGGTCTACAAGGTCAGACAGCTAAGTTTATCTTCATTGTTCTTCAAACAGGCTAACGCAGACTAGAAAGCAAATGTTTTTAGAATAAGAGGCCATCTAAGAGCAGAAAATTTCAAACAGCAGTTTTTTACAAAATAGGGTTTTTCCTTCTCATTCTGGAACACATACTTTGCTCTAATCTTGTGAACTGTAGGAATGTTGTAGTTTATGATTGAATGTCTGTGACTGTTTCGGAACATATTTTCTCCATTAGGCTGTAGGCCCTGGAGAGATGAGAAGTAGCACGTTTTCTGCTCAGGCTCCCATTGCTGAACGCCTTCACTGAGTGAATCTCTATAAAAGGTACGGGCAGTACAAAGAAGTCTGCCCAGAGAGCTTGTCTTCCAGGTGGTGCCTGGGACGGGGGCCTGGCCCTGAGCAGGTCTGCCCAGGGCTGCCTTCACTTCATGCGGGAAGTTTCACAGAGTCCAGGTGGCCGTGAGGGAGCAGTTGTGAAAGCTGTGGATGTCAAACACAACGGGCTTAGTCTAGAATAGGGGTGTCGAACTCAATCAGAGAAGGGGCCAAAATCTAAAATCCAGCCTAAATCGCGGGCCGAATGGTTTACTGAACAGTCATAAACTGTCATTGTGATGGAAACACAGCGGAGTGCAGTGATGACAGCGCGGTGCGGGCCACATTGCAAGGCCTGGCGGGACGGATTTGGCCCGCGGGCCTTGTGTTTGACACATGTGGTCTAGAAGCAGCAGCAGAGCGAGGCCGGGCTGCCTGAGCTCCCTGGGAAGTCAGAGAAAAGGGCCTTGGGGACAGGTTCATGGCGCTGGCCTGCCATGACCCGCGCTGCCCAGTGCTCCCCAGGTTGCAGGCCGCTGGGGTTCCTTGTGGTTTAGGAGATGCCTGTCTGTGGGGGAAAAAGGGGGGGAAGAGAATGGGGGAGCTGCTCCCAGAGGGAGAGAGCTTGCTGAGGCTTTTATTTCTCTCTGCAGGCAGGAATCTTCTGACAGGCCTCAGAGAGGGTTTCAGCAGAATATTCATCAGTTTTCCAGGTGTGCTTCTCCAGGGCGTGGTCTCCACCAATTGGCGGGTAGTCAGTCATTGCCACTGGTCCTGGTGTCGCCCACCTGGTTCTGCTGCTTTTCCGGGTGTGGAACAGAAATGCAACTGAGGCTGAGATGTCCTCTCCAGGGAGATGACCTGCCACTGCGGTAAGTTGCTGTCAGTGTGCTCAGCTGTGGGCCTGCTTCCCTGCCCCCGTGTCCTGGCTCACTGGCCTGTGCCAACAGCAGTAACATCCTTTTTCCCGAGTGTGTGCTGTATGTCCAGCACTGTCCCAGATTCTAGAGACTCACAGAGAAAAAAGAAAGACTGAAACCCATGCATTCTTTTTTTAAAAAATATGTTTTTATTGATTTTAGAGAAGGAGGAAAGGAGAGAGAGCGAAACATGGACTGGTTGCCTTCTGTACCTGCCTGCAACCTTTTTTATTTTTTTTTAAATAAATCTTTATTGTTCAGATTATTACAATTGTTTCCCTTCCCCTCCCCCTTCCCCCATAACTCCCCTCCACCTGGTCCCCACTCCACCCTCTGCCCTTATCTTTCTCCCCCCCCCCCCACTCCCTCGCTGTCCTCATCCATAGGTATATATGATTTTTGTCCAGTCTCTTCCTTTTGGTGTATGGGACAAAGTTCCAACCAACTGAGCCACCCGGCCAGGGCAGCCCCTGCATTTTTGGGAGCCTACCTTCTACTTGGGGGAAGACAGACAGTGAAGGAAGGAAGCAATGTATTGTTACGCCCAGACTTCGTGATCCCCAAGGACCACCAGGGAGCCGAGTCCGATGCAATAAACAAAAGAGCCTGTTCCATGCTAGCATGGGCTCCCCCACTCACGCCGGCAGCATGGCGGAAGAGAGCGAATTTCTCCCAGTCCAGGGGTTTTACTCCGGTCGGTGGTGATGTCACTGCCTCGGCTAACCCTGATTGGTTGGGTGAGGGCTAGGGATAACCCCGCCCTGCCCCGCAGTGGAGTCGGGAACTCATCCTCGCCCCGCCCTGCCCTCTCAGTATTATAGGTGTTATGTGAAGGGAAACAATAAAGCTTGGAGTGTCAGCGAATTTAAGTTTTAGACAACATATGCCAAAATCTTAAGTATGAAGTCTTATGGTTCAAAGGAAGGCTGGAAGCTGGGCTGTGAGAGGCCTCCAGAGGCTGACAGAGTCCAGGGTCCACATGATGTGTCCATAGGATCCTGTATTTTAGCTGTAGAGCAAATGAAAACCAATCAGATACTGAAACAAGTGTTTAGTCATTAATTTATAATTCAACAGAAAAAGGAATCAGTTTTTCCGAATTTAATGGTTACAGAAATGCATGTGGTATGCAAAGCAAGATACATTTGAATTAAAAACCATTCCCTTCCATTAGTGCATAACTTCAGGAGGGAAAAGATAATATTTGCATGCAAGCAAACCCTCCAAATATATATCAGTGCTTAATCCAGCAATAAGATATAGAGAATAAATTTTTAAATCAATGATGTAGAAGCTGAAAACTAACACATTAATCTTCATTCAATACTCACCCCAGAAATGTGGTTTCATAAAGAGTTCTCAGCATCTGGTACATTTTTCATTTTCTAGTCTCAATTGATCTCAGCTAATGAGGAGGCTGTTGTGCAGAAGAATGGTCTTGTTCAGGGTGATTTACCGCGTTAAGATGGCAAAGGAAATTGGAAATTTATAGATCGGTTAAAAAGACCATAGCGTCAGGCTAATTGATACATTTTGACCACCCCTTATAATTACGTCCATTTTTAGGATGCCACGTGAACTCTCTGAGGCAACCGAAGAATTGCCCCTTGAACACACTGCAGAACGATCATCAAGTAGTTATTTATTAAGCAGCTCAACAAGAATGTACACATTCTTTCCATCAGCAGTTCTGTTTCTTAGAACCAGATATTCATCATATATAATACTGAATCACAATAATGAGTACAAAAGTAGTTATTATGAAAAATAATAATTTTTTCCAAAATAAAAGGTGGGCTGCCCTACTCGGTAATGAAGGTTTGTGGTGCCTGGGACTGCGTTTCCCTGCAGAGCTCCTCCTGTGGTTTCTGTCTCTGTCTCTCCCTGACCAGACAGACAGGGACAGAATCTAATGAGCACAATAAAATGGTGAATAAAGCAGGACCAGAGGCATGGAAACAGAACTGACTCGTGAATCTCAGAGGGAAGGGGCAGGAAGAGATTAACCAAAGGTTTTTTTTGTTTGTTTTTTAAAATACATTTTATTGATTCTTCTACAGAGAGGAAGAGAGAGTTAGAAACATCAGTCAGCTGCCTCCTGCGCAACCCCCTCGGGGGATGTGCCGCAACCAAGGTACATGGCCTTGACCAGAATCGACCCTGGGACCCTTCAGTCCACAGGCTGATGCTTTATCCACTGAGCCAAACCGGTTTTGGCTAACCATAGGTTTTGTTTGCATATCTGCCTAATCCAAGACCACAGACAATAGGATAGTGAAGGCCTATAGCAGGTCAGGAACTAGGGGGTGGGGTGGGGGTGGGGGTGGGAATGGGGGTAAAGATGAAAAGGGGGACATCTATAATACAATAAAGACCAAAAAAAAAGTTAAACTGGTTAAAAAAGGGGGAACAGATTTGGCTGTAAAATGTTTTTTAAGCCAACCACTTAAAGGATATAAAATGAGATGCAGCTCTACTGTAATGTCACCTGTATTGGGCATAACCCTCTCAAAGCTGATTCTTACACCATCCTTTCCCTCCAGGGTTTCATTATGCCTGAATACAGTCCCATGTAATTTTGGACTTAATTAAGGAACACATAGTTTATCTCTCAGTTAATAATTATAGCTTTCCGCCGGGACCGGTTTGGCTCAGTGGATAGAGCTTCGGCCTGCGGATTGAAGGGTCCCAGGTTTGATTCTGGTCAAGGGCATGTACATTGGTTGCGGGCACATCCCCAGTAGGGGGTGTGCAGGAGGCAGCTGATCGATGATTCTCTCTCATCGATGTTTCTAACTCTCTATCCCTCTCTCTTTCTCTCTGTGAAAAATCAATAATATATATTTTAAAAAAAATAATTATAGCTTTCCTTTTACCAGAGGTCTAGGAGTTACCCTTGACCCCTCTTTTCCTCTCACACTCCAAATCCAACCCATCAGCAAGCCCATGGGCTCTCACTACTGCAAAACCTGACCCCTAGCCACCACCACCACTGCTAGCACCTGCGCCCACCCGCTCTGCTCTCTGCTAGACATCACAGTCCACTTCCACCTGACCTCCCAGGATCACCTTGACCTTGCTGCTGTCTCTCTGCAGAGTAAGCCAGGGTCAACACCTTCCTCCTCTCCTCCACCCCACCTCCCAACCCCTGCCGACTTTTCAAGCCCCTTCATGAAATGCTACCGGCCCCCCACCCACCCTCACATTGTTAAGGGCAGAAGTAGAATATTGGAAATTAACTATAATTATAATTATAATAAAAGAGAGGGGGGTCCCTCAGCCCGGTCTGCGCCCTCAAGCAGTCCGGGATGCCTTGGGGGATGTCCTAGGCAGGAGAGGCTCCCACCACTGCCACTGCCACTGTGCTTATCACCCGTGAGCCTGGCTTCTGGCTGGGCGGCACTCCCCTGTTGGAGCACACTGACCACTAAGGGGAAGCTCCTGTGTTGAGCGTCTGCCCCCTGGTGGTCAGCACGCATCATAGTGACTGGTCATGCCCATTGTTTGGTTGATTTGCATATCAGGGTTTTATTATATAGGATTTTAATCATCTGTTAACCATGAGGCTCTGTTCTGATTAGAGAAAGCACATTCTAGCCTCACTGAGAGTTGTACTTCCTTAGACCTGGGAGCTCCTTCAGAATGCAGTCCATCCTTCTTCAGAGAACTGCCAATCATTATGGAAAGATTTACAATTTCTTGGCTAAAATAATCTAGTCCAGGAGGCATCTGTTCTTTACAACACCCAGACCCTATTTTATTTTTAAAAAATATATATTTTATTGATTTTTTTACAGAGAGAAAGAGGGATAGAGAGTTAGAAACATCGATCAGCTGCCTCCTGCACACCCCTTACTGGGGATGTGCCCGCAACCAAGATACATGCCCTCGACTGGAATAGAACCGAGGACCTTTCAGTCTGCAGGCCGATGCTCTATCCACTGAGCCAAACCGGTTTTGGCCCATCAGTCCCTACTGCCTGTAATCTGGTCCCAGGGCGCAGGGGGAGGAATCGAGCATGTTTATAAGCCCGAGAAGCATTTGCTGCCTCTCCTCTGGCTAAAGGCGTGCATTTACTGGGTGAGCATGATCAGAACTGGTGGCATGGGGCATCCAGAGGTCCTTGCCTGGTCTCCTCTTAGTCTGGTGCCCTCTGGGATGAGAGACATTGCTCTGCTCTGGTGGTTCTTTAAACTCAGGGCATCCTGAGATGTCTGTGGCTGGACAGACAAGGAGCATGGTGTGAAGCTCTTGCCTGTGGGGTTTGCGCAGTTGTAAACATTGTACTAGTATATTAGAGCGGTTTTTGCCTGATGTAACTTAGCCTGTGAGCTTGCTTAAATTGTTCAATGATTGGTGCTGGTGGCCTGATCTCAAAAGATTGGGTCCTTATGCTTTTCCACCAATTGAGGGGGAGGGGGCCTGGGGGAGAGAAGGTGTTTTACTGCAATGCTGCTTGGCCTCCCTCTTAATTATCCTCACCTGGGAACAGAGATTAGTGTTTGGGAACACATGATGTGAGGCTTTTGCTGTGGGTTGTGCACACCTATAAATATCATATATAAGGGTGTCTGTTGATTGTTGTTCTGTGTCTCCTTGTTGTTTGGTTTAATTGTTTAAAGACGGGGCATATCTCACTCTGTGAGGGGGGTTGGGAGGGGCTGCTTGTAGCAGGCTTACCCCATAGCATTGACTGCAGGAACTTCCAGCAGCTGTCAAGAATTCTTAATCTTGGGGGACTCTCCCTGCTCTCCTTCTCAAGGCATCAGACGCCTGAAATGCTTAGCTAGTGAGAGTTTGGCTGTCTGTGATGTAACTTTGGTTAAAGATGTTCTTTGTGCCAAAACCGGTTTGGCTCAGTGGATAGAGCATTGGTCTGCAGACTGATCCCAGGTTTGATTCAGGTCAAGGGCATGTACCTTGGTTGTGGGCACATCCCCAGTAGGGGGCGTGGAGGAGGCAGCTGATTGATGTTTCTAACTCTATTCCTCTCCCTTCCTCTCTGTAAAAAAATCAATAAAATAAAAATGTTCTTTGCTTCCTTTCTTATCTTTTGGGGACTTAGTTTACTCTTTGCTGTTTTATGAACACAGGGAATCCTCTGTCTCTGCTGTTTGGACTTCGTGCCTCTCAGAAACAAAGGTCACTTGCTGGGTTGGGTTAGTGTAAAGTAAGCTTCTAAGGCTAATGTCCCAGTCCCTCCTTTTGCGAGTACTCATTTATTTACTTTAGGGGGTGTCCTGTTTCTGTTTGGAAAGAGGATAATATTTCTTCTTATATGCAAGATTCCATGTTGTTCCAGTCTATTCAGAGAGAAAAGTATCTGAAGTAAACCTTTAACCCCTCCTCCCCCACCCTGAGCTGCAGAATTGCCCTTCGGCAGGGACCACTCACAAGTTGTAAAGAAAAAAAATAAAAAATAGAAGTAAAGTCCTTAGTAACTTTAAACTTTGGAGTCCTGCTGTAGAAATTATTAAATATCTAGATGTTTTTAAATACATGGATATTGAAATATTAATTGAGTTTGCCCATTTTACATTTTATTACAGAAAAGCTAGAAAATACACTTGAAACTTAGTGAATATTTTATAATAGAAATATGTCTCTCAAAAGTGTAATGTATTTTGTCAATCTTAAAGAATGATAACTGCTTAAGTTTTGGTGGTCACTTAAAAATTAAGGTTTCTAAGAGTTAAGAATCTAACCAATTGGAAAGAGATTGTGTAGTTTTGGTAATAGAAAGCATGAGCCATGGAGACACATTTGGAAAGAAGAAGAAACTGAGTTCTAAAGCTAGTTGTTTCTGAATGGGTAAGAAGGTTTGTGAAAGTTATGGAAGGGCTGTGAAGAGAAATTTTAAAAGGAAATTATAGGTAATCCAAATAATAAATTTAATTAGATAAATGAATCTAACATAAGCTAATGCAGAATTTGTTTAGTCTTTTCTAGTCTGTTAAGAGGGGGGGGAAATGCAAATTACATGGAATCTGGTCCTTTCTGCAAAAACACAATATTCTGGAATAACAATTAGAGCATATCAGAATCTATTTTAATAGTTAATATTTATTTATTTGACAAAGTTTCCCATGTACCTTAAGCAGAAAGTTTTCCCAGATTTTGCACAGGAAACAGTTCTATAAATTATTAAAATCATTATATATTATGTTATATTAATCAGGTACTTAATTACTTATAAAAGGTGATCTTAATTGTGGGAACTGAAGTTTTGCTAACCTATGTTTGTGTTTAACACCCTTTTGTCACTTTGAATGAATAAATAGTGTAATACTGTTTCATAATAATAATGATGATATATAATGTTTTGGTCAAAAGGTTTGACAACCTTCCCAGAGTTTGAATTTTAAGAAACTATTTTTTACATAGAGTTGACTTTAGGCCATTCCAATAGGCCCTGGAATGCCTCAAGAATTGTTTTCTCTTTATGAAGAAAATTTTCTGCTTAAGGTACATGGGAAACTTTGTTATCTAAATAAATAATAACTATATTCTACTTATATGCACATTTTTTAAATAGATTTTTATATGTTCTAATTGGTATTCTGGAATATTGTGTTTTGTAGAAAGGACAAGATTCCATGTAATTTGCATTTAATAAAATCCATAACTTTGTCCTTTTAAATTTCTTCTTGTTATTTAGAGATAGTCACTGTTTTGTCATAATGCATTTGGGAAAATGTTATGACTTCTGAGGGGTTCAAGGAAAGACTCTGATATTTTCAGATCATCCCCTTCAAACTGGATGAAAATTATTAGAACTCTATAGAGTATCTGGCAAGAAAAATCAGGAGAAACAAAGAATTGATTATGGGACTGAATGAACTAAAAATTATTATATAGTTTTTGTACTTTTATTGAGGGTATTCCTGATTTTTAATTTTTGTTTTTCAGACATAAGGAAACTTGTTTCTTTTCTTAAAGCTATTTGGTAAATTACCTATTTTTCTCCTTACCCTACACCTCCAGACTTTGGCAATACTTAATGAGTGAGTCATGACAATACTTTCTTTGCATGAATTCAATAAGACCAGTTTCCAATTGTGGTTTTATTAACTAAGACTGGAATGTCATGTCTGAAAGAGATATGCCCTGACTCTGGATGTCACCAGAAAGCTTTAAGGAATGAAGACTGACTTTGAAGCCAATAAGAGCACCTGAGAGAAATAGCCTGGTACCTTGCTTGGTCAGTGGATCATGGCAGTCTTTCCAGGTAAAGAACAAAGGTTGCTTTCCTAAGATATGGCAAGGGAAGAACCCCAACACATTTTGGGAACCTCAAGAATGTGAGGAATTTGCCTAAGTCTATGGGTATTGCAGGAAAACCTAATGGCAATTAGGTGGCTCAGCTTCATTGCTCTGGGAAGCCAATTAAAGCTCAATCATGAGATTCCAGCAAAGCAAAAAAAAAAAAAAAAAAAAAAAAAAAAAGCTTATATGACCAGTTGCTATTCTTATTATGTTCATGCAAACAATCAGGCCAAATTAAAACTAGACATAATACAGAATATAAATTGGTCTTAATTTATCTCCTTAATAAAAATGATGGTGATTTTAGGGGGAAAATTGTGTTTCAGTAGACTCTATAACACACTGTTGTGAATATTAAACTCAAAACTTTTTTTTTTCACCTGTGAATTGAACTAGATCCCAAATTTATCTCTAGCTTTTACCCTAATAAAACTAACATTTACTGTAAAGTTTGTCTCCACTAGGTTATAAGCCCTACTCATACTCAGGGAATACCATCTCTAGGCACCATTGCCACCTCCTTCTGTGCTCAGGCCTCATCGTCCCGCTGACAGAAAGCAAGGATCTCTTGGCTCTGAAAGAAAATTTCATCCCTTCTCAGCTTGAAGCAGCTACAGAAGTGACACTGCCCCGCTTTTCTCTGAGAGAATTCAGAGCCAAGCTCCTTGAGGGGGGATGTGGTGGCAGTTAGACAGACATGAGCAGAGCAGGGACGATGGACCAACCAGAGGAGAAATGGATGGGACCCTGAGACATGCTTCTCATCCCTCAACTGCTCTGAAGCTGGCAGGGGAGGAATCTATGTGAAACGGATCTTTACATTTTGCCTAGTAGGAGTTGGGACATCTATTGCTAATACAGAGAACTAGTGACCTGGTGCACAAATTCGTGCACATTAAAAGGAAATTAATTAGAATATCTTAATATTGCTGTTTGCCCTTTCTCTATAATAGAAGTGTCAACTAAATTCATGATCAACAATGACAGATTGAAACACATGCATGTGATTGGTGCCAGTGAGAGCTTTATATGTATCATGCATGTGCAAGTCAACATTTATTTTTAAATTGCCAGTGTGTGTCATATGTACCAGCTGGTTGGTTGGATGGTCAGACTTAACATATGGTCAATCACTTAGGCTTTTATATATATAGATTATTCCATTCGTTTTGGGAAGAAAGTCACATACCAGGACCCACTGTCTGGGAAAAAGGATACAGGGATGTTTTCTCTAAAGTTTGCTGCAGTAGTTCCCAGTGGCAAATGTCTGACTTTTACAGGGTGTTTTGACTATTGTCTTTCAGTATCTAATATCTACAATATGAATTGTTCTGATAATTTCACATTTACTTCTTTACCCCCCTTATACTAATGGACATACTAAGCTGTTGGCTGGTTGGTTTCTGATATGTGGGGTGTTTATTCATACATCCCCACTAACAGCACCAAGGGAGTGGGGACTGTTCCGTAGAATGACTGTCTTTCTCTCTCAGGAACATCACATGGTCCGAACCAAAAGAGACATTCTCATGCCTGTGGCACAGGCCTACAATGACAGTGTCCTCCTGTGGAGCTTTGCTGAACATATTGCTTTAAGCATTGATAATTATCAACCCAATCCCTTTCTTTGCCCCTGATTCTATTATTTTCACCAGTTTATTCTGTTCCTCAGATTTTTAATTCAGTTGATCTTTAGATTCACTTGTTGATATTCAATATATATGTATTTGTTGATCATAATTTTTTAAAAAATATATTTTATTGATTTTTTACAGAGAGGAAGGGAGAGATATAGAGAGCTAGAAATGTCAATGAGAGAGAAACATCGACCAGCTGCCTCTTGCACATCCCCTACTGGGGATGTACCCGCAGCCCAGGTACATGCCCTTGACCGGAATCGAACCTGGGACCTTTCAGTCCGCAGACCGACGCTCTACCACTGAGCCAAACCAGTTTCGGCTGTTGATCATAATTTTTATCTTTTTTCTTCTTCTTCCTCTTCTTAAAGAATACCTTCCAGCATTTCATATAATGGTTTGGTGGTGATGAACTTCTTTAGCTTTTTCTTATCTGTGAAGCTCTTTATCTGCCCTTCCATTCTGAATAATAACATTTCTGAGTAGAGTAATCTTGGTTGTAGGTTCTTGCTATTCATCATTTTGAATATTTCTTGCCATTCCCATCTGGCCTGCATAGTTACTGTTGAGAAATCAGCTGATAGTCATATGGGTGCTGTTTGTAAGATTCTTTGTCTTTTGCCTATGGCATTTTAATTACGATGTGTCTTGGTGTGGTCCTCTTTGGATTCCTCTTGTTTGGGGTTCTGTGTTAAGTCTTGTGTTTGGGGTTCTGTGTTAAGTCTTGATTGTTGTTGGTATCACTGGAAGGAATTGACCTCCAGGCCAATTGGATGTGAGTATCAGCTGTGTCTTCACTGGGATACCTTCTGTATTGGAAAGTCTTATAGAATCAGACTTGCAAAATTGCAAAAGTTTCTGTGCTCAGCTTGGATGGGGCGGAGTCTCAGGGCTGAGCTGACAGTCTTGGCTTCCCGTCAGTCCTGCCCTTGTTCATGCGCCTCAGATCTCTGCCTTCTGTGGCTCCCCTGAGTTTCCGCCTCACAGTCCAGATTCCCCTTATAAGAGCATGGGTGCCCCAGGGGCTCGCCTGGAATTGGGTTGGGTTTCTGTAGTCTGGAGCTTCCGACTCCTTCCGCTATGGAGCAGCTGCGGCAATTCGCATTCAGACCTCTCTGTATGCTCTCAATCACATGACTGTAGACCCTTCCCACTGTGGCTCCCAGCTCCCCCGAGTCTCCCAGTCTCCAAGACTCCGGGTGCCTTTCTCTACAGTCCAGATTCCACTCGTATGAGACTGGGTCCATGGGGTTTCGGCTGGGGTTGGGGTTTAGTGCAGCCAGGGGCTTCCTTTCCCCTCCCGCCAGCCAGGCACTCGCCGCCCTTCCTCTCTGCACAGAAGTATCTCCCTACCTCAGCGCTTTGCGGCTCCCCTGATCCATGAGCATCTCTCCTTCTTTCTAGTTGTAGATTTCCCACTCCGCCAGCTTTCCTGCGGTTTTGGATGATGTCCGTTCTGTCTTTTAGTTGTGTTTTGAAATTGTGCGAGGTGGCAGCTTAGGTGCTTACCTAGGCCGCCATCTTGGTTTCCCCAATTATAATAAAATTTAGAAATTACTGAGTGTGAAGCCACAGTCCATGTGGCCTCAGGAGAAAGAGCTGACAGCACAAATTAATACACAAGACAGGAAATATAAAATTGGAAATTATGGGGGAAGCCAGTTATGATCATGGTACCAGGGACTAAGTTCCACTGAATCTCCTTCCCATCTTTTATTTACGAGAATACACAATTGCCTTTTAGGAATGCAAACAGACATGCCAAAGGTGATGTTTGGTAAACAGCAAGATTATCAGGTTGGGGAGTTTGCTTTAGGCCACATGTGTCAAACACAAGGCCCGCGGGCCAAATCCATCCCACCAGGCCTTGCAATGTGGCCCGCACCGCGCTGTCATCACTGCACTCTGCTGCGTTTCCATCACAATGACAGTTTATGACTGTTAAGTAAACCATTCGGCCCGCGATTTAGGCTGGATTTTAGATTTTGGCCCCTTCTCTGATTGAGTTCGACACCCCTACTTTATGCCATTGAGTCATCAGCAGTAGATAATAAAATGCAGATATTCACCCTGTGAATATCAAAGAGCCCATTCAGCCTTCTGACTGTCCCATTTATATTAATTACTGTTGCTCTTGCTTCCCAGCAACTGGGCTTAACTGAGAAGTACAGATAAACCATCCTGAGAGTCCAAAAGAAGGAGTGGCTACTTCACAATGGAAAGAGTCAGAGAAAGCACTGGGGAGGAGGTGAAATGTGAATTTGGTCCTCAGCTTGGGTAGGAATTTGATTTGTGTAGATGAAAGAAAGGACATTCCATGGCTGAGGAGGCAGCATGAGACCCAAAGGTGGGAAAGCCAAGGGCATTTATAGTAAACCTGTAATGATTCAACTTGGCTCATGCATAAAAGAATTAAGAAAAATCATTTGAACAATAAAAATTGGATATCTAAAAAGTAGACTCGGGCCAATTATACTACAATTGACAGCAAAAGCAGACATGGTCCCTATCCTCATGGAGCTTATATCTTAGATGGGAAACAAACTTAAAAAATCATACAAACAAATACTGAGTCCTGTCTGGGAGAAATGCTTGAAGGAGATAGGAAGAGACTATAGTAACAGCAGATTGTGCAAGTAAAGGGAGAACAGAGTCTGCTAAGGAAGAGATACTTGAGGTAGCAGCTAAAGGAAAACCAGAAACAAATGAGATTGAGGGGGGGAAAGCATTCCAAGTAGAATGAACAGCAGGTGCAAAGGGCCTGTGGCCATAGGGAGCACAGCATAGGAGGAGGCATGTGGGAGAGAGTGAGTGACAGAAGGGTAGGTTGGGCCAAGATTTGAAAGACTTGAAGTGCCAAGTAGAGACGTTGCTCTATAGACTATGTGAGCTCCTGGAGGTCGGGGGTCATGTCTTCTGTAGCAGACCTAGACAAGTACCTGAAATGCAACAGATTCCCAAACACCTGATGCACTGACGCGGCACAGATGCTAATAGAAGCCACCGGAGACTTCTGGTCAGATCAGTGGTACGCTCTGGTCAGTGCTGGTAAGGAAAGAGTGTTGGCAGTGCTACCAGAGCAGGTGCCTGCTATTTGGCTGATGCCCTAGGACTTTCCAGACGAAAGGATAACAAATCACACTCTGAAGGTGGGACAAGAGGAAAATCTGTTTCCAAACTGATATGATGATAAGAATCAATTTAAAGTTGAATTTTTAAATGTAGCTTGCTTGGACCCATCCCAAACCCTGTACATCAGACCCGGAGTCGGGCAGAGGCAGCTGTATTAACAAACACTCCACCCGACTGTCATGCTCAAGGAAGTGGGAAATTATGGTAAAGAGAACATTCAGGGGACCAAGCTGGGAGGTATGGTCAGGAAGGTGGTGGGAGAGTGGGAAGTGAGTGCCGGAGCCTGTGAGAAGGGTTACCGATAAAGCAGTTCCTCTCTGAGCTAAGGAGTCCTATCAATAATGGAAACCAATGGAGGAAGGAAGTGAGCTCTTCGGGGGAAGTAGCAGGAGAATTGGAGAGTGCAGGTGTGAGAGACATTTCCATGGCACAACTGACAGTCCAGTGGGTGATTCCTGGGAGAAGTAAGAAAGGAGAGGTGGTAGGGATTGCTTTCCGCAGGGAGGGGTGATAGGGCAGGAAAGCATGCCATTTGACAAAGGACACCATGTACCTCCCTTAGCCGAACCTCTCCTATGGATGGAAACCCAGACCTCCAGGCTGGGAGAAGGTTAGTGGGGCTGGGAATATGGGGTGGGAGTCTCTGGAGCTGTTGGCAACAGGGAGAGGGGCACCAGGCATTAGACTTGTGGGGTCAGGCTGGGCTGGGTTCAACAACCTCAGTACTTGAGTTCTGGCTAGGAAAGAATTCAGAGCCAAGACTCAAGCTAAAAGAGAAAGTCTATTTAGAAAGCCGCAGAGGTAGATTGAGTGAGTGGTAGGAAAATGGGCTCAGGAAACAAGTTAGAGGCAAAAGGAGAGGCCATGTAGCTTAGGAGAGAGGAAGGTATTGCTAATATGCCTGGGCAGGGGTGGGGGCAGGGGAGGAAGGGGAAGGAGAGAGGGATGGGAAAGGGCTGGGTGTGCTCCTGGAGGGACAGCGCTGGGTCCTTCATCCTAATGGTTCCAGGGAGGGTATTTTAGGAACGGTCCCAGGGGAGCATCTCCATAGACTCCGTGTCAGCTTTCCAGGCGTGCCCTCTCAGGATCTCGGTCTCCACGGACTGGTCAGCACCAGGGCAGGAGTCCTGGGTCACTGAGCTGGCCCTGAGGTCAGGCTTGTCTGGTTGTGCTGCTTTTCCAGGCCCTGAGCTGAAACACAACTGAGGCCTAAATGCATTGATGTGGGTCAGAACCACATTGCCCTGGGGGCTTAATGCTTAAGGGCTATTCTTTGGCTCCCTTTTCATTCCCCCTCTAAGGGATGGGGGGTCTAACCCACATGATTAGCAACATGCGAGGGGAGGAAAGGTCACTTGGGGGTGAGGTCCTTGTTTTCCCAGTTTCACCCACTGCTAGGCACCAGGGGCTTTCCACCCTGGTGACCTTTGTACCTGGTCCATCGTCCTTGCTCTGCTCATGCCTCTCTAGCTGCCTCCAGAAGCATGGGGGTTTTCTTTGTATGAGGATGGAAGCTGATAAAGGGACCAAGGACAACATTTTGGGAAATCGGGCATGTTTAAGCAGCACCTAGAGAGAAGTCAGTTAAGGAGACTAAGCAGAGATGGAAAAGCTAGCAACTGCAACCTGGGCTATTCTAATAATTTAATACCTATACCCCCAGGCTAAGTGAACTGAAAAAATAAAAAGTATTTTCAGAAGCACCAATCAGAAAGGATATATGCACCCCTATGTTCATAGCAGCACAATTCACCATAGCTAAGATTTGGAAACAGCCTAAGTGCCCATCAGCAGATGAGTGGATTAAAAAACCGTGGTACATCTACACAATGGAATACTACCCTGCTATAAAAAAGAAGGAACGTTTAACATTTTCAATACCATGGATGGAAATGGAGAGCATTATGCTAAGCAAAATAAGCCAGTCGGAGAAAGATAAATATCACATTATCTCACTCATATGTGGGATATAATGATAAAAATAAACTGATGAACAAGAATAGATTGATCTAGAGACAAAAGGTAGGGGTGGGGGGGTTAGAAAGCAACCATAGGACTTGTATGCATGCATATTAGCATAACCAATGGACACAGACACTGGGGCGGTGGGGGCTTGCCCAGGCTGGGAAGGAATGGGGGAGGGGTTCAATTGGGGAAAAAGGAGACATGTGTAAAACTTTAGACAATAAAACATTTTTTTCGTTATGATAGGACAGATAAAATATATATTTGCCACCTATCTAGAGCATTCTAGTAAATTAGAATTTACTTAGAATTTACTTAGTAAATTGTAATGAACAGTAAAATTCAAGAAAACTTAACCACTGATTGATTGACCCACGAGCTAAAATAAACAAACAAAATCCAGGTAAGGAGGCTGAGGTAGCTAGATGATACCTTAACTTGCTTCCAGCTCTAATCTAAGGTGTTTCCAGAGATCAAAAATAGTGAGATGGATTTCTTAAATAGAGTTACTCAAGAGCAAACCCTGAAGTAATGATACCTATTTCCTAATGAATACTGGCTAGGGACAATCTAAGGTCATACAGCGGGCACTGGAATGCCCAAGGTCATAAAGGAGGCGCTGGCTACTTTTCCAGTCCCTGTCATGAGTAGTTTGATTCGTCATTGATGCACTCTGACTGGCGTCTGGTGTCACGTCACTGGGAATGGCATCCATCTGTACCTCACCTAGCCAGCCTCTCCTTCCTCTGTGCCTTTGAAGTGGCTCATCAAGCAGCCAACTCCTGCATCCCAAAGGTATCCTTCCCTCCTGCATCCCAAAGGTATCCACCGCTGCAGGGGCTGTGTGGCGAGTCTGGACTCTCTAAGGAGGGGCCTTTACGGTGCCCTATGCATTAGGGAGCCAGAGACTTTTTTTCTACCAAAATTTTTAAAAAGGCAAAATAAAAAGAAAAAGAAACCTTTACTTATAAAAAAGCCGAATGTCTTCCTTACAAAGGGCATTTACTTTAAACTATATAATCAAGTAACACTGGTGTAGGACGAGTCAGGAATCGCACAAGCCCTGTCATCTCCGTCTCTGACTCTTGCAAACATCTGTGCCAGGCGCTGTGCTAGTCCCAGTGACACTGACAGTGACAGACAACCCTAGGGAGACCTTCCGCGATCCTCAGGGCGGGAGCTGAGCATTCCCTTAAAGTAGGGGTGTCGAACTCAATCAGAGAAGGGGCCAAAATCTAAAATCCAGCCTAAATCGCGGGCCGAATGGTTTACTGAACAGTCATAAACTGTCATTGTGATGGAAACGCAGCGGAGTGCAGTGATGACAGCGCGGTGCGGGCCACATTGCAAGGCCTGGCGGGACGGATTTGGCCCGCGGGCCTTGTGTTCCTTAAAGACTGATGATTCCGGTCCTGGAAAAGGACGGGCACCTGCCCTCTTTGGGTAGACTTGGGGACAAACCGCAAACACTCCGACACCCTAAACACAGCAGCTGCGCCACTTCCGGCCCTGGCTCCGCCCCAGCTGCAGGCCCTGCCCCAGCTGCAGGCCCCGCCCCCGATCCTGGCTCCGCCCCACCTGCAGGCTCCGCCCCTGGGCTCCCCACGCTCCCAGCAGGCGCCGCGCCCGTGGCCCCGCCCCGCCCCAGCGGTGGGAGCGATGGCGGAGCTGGACGTCGGCCGGCACTGCCAGGTGGAGCACTGCCGGCAGCGAGGTGATGGCGGAGTCCGCCAGCTCTGCCCACGGACCGGGGCGGCGGGAGGGCGGCCTGGGCGGAGCGTCTCTGTGGGAGGCGGACGCGTGGCCTCCGTGGCATGGAACCCATGGGAACCCGGACACACCTGGGCGTGCACCTGGTTTCAGGGCGCTCGCCGCTCACTCCGGCCCTGGCACTGCTCCTCTTGCCCCACCTTCAGCGTAGCCCGCTGCTGCCGGCGGAGGCCGCGGGGAGTGAGTGCTAGCCTGGGTCCCTGGGCCCCTCCCGCGTTGTTACCGGCTTCCCCAGGGGGCTCTGCCCTCCGGCTGCCCCCGGGTGATGGTCTCCCAGCTCGGGCCCTTGTACTCCGACTGTCACCAGCCGCCACCACCTACAAGCAGCTGGTTAGCTAGGACCGCGTTCACTCTGGAACTAGCGGCCCTTCAGAGCATTAATAACAGTGGAGCCCTGTCCCCTGAGCCGAGGCCCGTGGCCGCACAGCCCGCAGCCGTGCAGGGGGTGGCCCGGCCTTCGCGAGTTCCTGACACGGACAGCGCACCGCACCGCACCGCAGGCTCCGTCCTGGTCCCTGGGTTTGGCATGTGCGCTGTCCCCTGTGGCCTGGGTCCCTGGTTTGGCATGTGCGCTGTCACACGTGGCCTGGGTTCCTGGTTTGGCATGTGCGCTGTCACACGTGGCCTGGGTCCCTGGTTTGGCATGTGCGCTGTCACACGTGGCCTGGGTCCCGGGTTTCGCATGTGCGCTGTCCCCTGTGACCTGGGTCCCGGGTTTCGCATGTGCGCTGTCCCCTGTGACCTGGGTCCCGGGTTTCGCATGTGCGCTGTCCCCTCTGGCCTGGGTCCCTGGTTTCGCATGCAGGAGGTGGAAATGGGTGTCCTCACGTTGCAGCTTCAGTCCCTGGTGGCAGGCACCAAGTCACTGTTGAGAGGACTCAGGCTCAGCCGGATCAGTGGGAGTGCCCGCTGATAGTGCACCTGCTGTGCCCCGGGCGAAGGACAGCGTCCCCGCTGGGCCCTGGTTGCTTCCAGGCTCTCCCTTCCACGGCGGGCCCAGCCCTCCCGCAGCCTCCTTGCACTCTTTCATGTGGAAGCTTAGCCGGAGGTTTTTCCTATGAGTTATGTGCCTGATAAGTCCGCCTCATCTACGCCTGTGAGATGCTCGGCTTCCTTGCCAACCTCAGGGGTCTTCTAAAGTGTAAGTGTCTGAAGTGAGGCCAAGGCCTCACTCTTGGACTGGTGGGCAGCAGTTAAAATTTGGAGTGTGAGTATTGAAATTTTTGTTAGCTTCCTGATGGATAGAAAGATGGTGTCAGGCACCAGGAAATTACCTTGATTTCACTCTCCCCCCTGAGTCCTCTTGGTTTGTATCTAATGTTTACATAGCCTAGAAGTCTCAAAATACCAAATGGATACTTTTTTTCCAATTTGAAAGAGACACCAGCAGTTTCTGTGTCTGTCTCACTGACAAATGCATACACACTTTCCTGTATGAGACGCTCATGGAGTCATGCAGCCAGAGCCGCAGGGACTGTTCCCTGATCCCGTTCTCAGGTGAAGGAAGAAATGTACTCTTGGCCCACAGCACAATTACCCAGGGTCTCTTTCGGTTATAAGATCCTTTCTTTCTGTTTCAAGTTAGATGACCTGCAGGAAGAGATCTTTGGGGGGAAATTGTAGCTCTCTCTAAAGGGCAGTATCTTTTTTTTTTTTTTTTTAATATATTTATTGATTTTTTTCAGAGAGGAAGCAAGAGAGATAGAGAGTTAGAAACATCGATGAGAGAGAATCATCAATCAGCTGCCTCTTGCACACCCCCTACTGGGGATGTGCCCAAAACCAAGGTACTTGCCCTTGACTGGAATCGAACCCGGGACCCCTCAGCCCGCAGGCCGATACTCTATCCACTGAGCCAAACCGGTTTCAGCAAGGGCAGTATCTTTTGTTTTCATGTTGTAAAAGTGGTGTGATTAGATATAACCAGTCTTATTTTGGTTGTAATTTAATATGAAGTGCATTGAAAACATTCTAAAGAGTAACTGATGGTATCCGTGGTTAATAGTTTTCATATCTGGGAATGGATACTTCCATGTGTTTTACAAAAATTCTGTTCCTAATGTAGTTATTTATGTAGTTAGTTAATACTAACTTAATTGTTCCTCAACAGTAAGGAAAAACACAATTCAGGATTAAATTTTGCAGTATTAATCCATCAATCTATTGAATTCCTGGACTTTATTTAAAAACATCTCCACCTAGTCACCACAATATTTTTCTCAGAGTCTATTCAAGACAAATTAAGTGTTGTAATTGTCTTATGAATTATATTGATAGTTGCTTTCTAACTATTCATACTTTTTATGTATCGATATATCATTTGGTCTTTATAATTACCCTGTGAAGTAGATATAGCATAAGGTATAGATATACATACACACTAGAGGCCCAGTGCATAAATTTGTACAAAGGGAGTGTTGTTCTTCAGCCCAGCCTGCACCCTCTCCAATCTGGGACCCCTCAAGGGATTTCTGACTGCCCAGTTAGTAAACTGGCAGTTGGACATCCCTCTCACAATCCAGGACTGCTGGTTCCCAACTGCTCACCTGCCTGTCTTCCTAATTGCCCCTAACTGCTTCTGCCTGCCAGCCTGATAACCCCTTAACCACTCCCCTGCCAGCCTGAATGCCCCTAGCTGCCCTCCCCTGCAGGCCTGGTCCCCCCTAACTGCCCTCCCCTGCAGGCCTGGTCACCTCTAACTGCCCTCCCTTGTAGGACTGGTCCCCCCAACTGCCCTTCCCTGCAGGCAGTCACCCCCAACTTCCCTCCTCTGCCAGCCTGCTCACTCCTAACTGCCCTCCCCTGCAGGCTTGATTGCCCCCACTACCCTCCCCTGCTGGCCATCTTGTGGTGGCCATCTTGTATCCACATGCGGGCAGCCATCTTGTGTGTTGGAGTGATGGTCAATTGCATATTATTCTTTTATTAGATAGGATACATATACATACAGACTTATATACATACCTAATAATAGCTCTGGTTGTGTGTGTAAATATTGGGTCGGCAACTAAGTAATTGCGGATTAAAAAAAAAAAGAATTTTTTCATGGAACTAAATAACTTTATTCTGTATGTATTGCCCATTTTGATCAATGACCTTTTGCCATCTTTCAGGCAGCATCATAATCCCACATTCAAAAAACTTCTGGTTTTTATTAGCAAAAAACTGATTCAGGTACGATTTGACATCATCATCATTATTGAAATTTTTACCATTCAAGGAGTTTTGTAAAGATCGAAACAAAAAGTAATCAGATGGTGCAAGGTCAGGACTATATGGTGGATGTGGCAAAACATCCCAACCAAGCTCCATTAATTTTTGCCGAGTGACCAAAGATGTGTGTGGCCTTGCATTGTCATGATAGAATACAACACCTTTTCGATTTGTCAATTCGGGCCGCTTTTCTTCAACTGCATTGTTTAATTTCGTTAGTTGTTCAATGTAGACATCAGAATTGATCGTTCGGTTGGGTGGTAAGAGTTCAAAGTAGACAATTCCTTTGTAATCACACCAAACTGATAACAAAACCTTCTTTTGATGAATATCAGCTTTTGATGTTGTTTGAGTTGGTTCACCTGGCCTGCTCCACGATCTTTTCCGCTTGATATTGTTGTAAACAACCCATTTTTCATCGCCAGTTATCAGTCGTTTTAAAAATGGATCATTTTCATTACGTTTCTTTAGCAAATCGCAGCTGCTAATGCGTTGCGTTAACTGTGATTCTTTCAGTTCGTGAGGAACCCATGTATCGAGTTTTTGAACATAGCCAAGTTGTTTTAAGTGATTTTCAATGCATGTATGTGATACATGAAGCTTCTCTGCAATCTCACGTGTTGTACTGTGACAGTCCGAATTGATTATTGCTTTGATTAGGGCGTCATCAACTTGAACTGGACGACCAGAGCGTTTTTCATCTTTGAGTAAAAAATCACCAGAACGAAATTTGGCAAACCAATTTTGACACTGCCGTTCTTTTAAGGCTTCGTCACCATAAACAGCACATAACTTTTTATGAGCTTGCGATGCATTTTTCCCTTTGCGGAAATAAAAAAGCAAAATATGACGAAAATGTTCCTTTTGATTTTCCATTTTTCAACGAACGCCAAACGAAAACTACAAAACAGATCAAAAAACTTTTTTTACTGATTAACAGCTGAATAGCCAACTATCAAATAACAAAATGTGTTTTACATTTGTACTACGTCTGCAAACCTAAAAATTCAACTGAAGCCATATATGTGTGAAACCCGCAATTACTTAGTTGCCGACCCAATATATTTATAAGATCTCCAAAGCTCTACTGTTAAGTAACTTGCTTAGTATTGCTAAATTAGTAAATAGTGGAATCAGAATTGAAATCAGGTTTTTCTCTTAAAATTCAGGAATTTTGCAAAATGCAGTCCTCAAAAGCAATACCTACTAAGTCTGGGAAACAAAAACAAACTGAAAAAACAGAACATTTTTTTGGATTTAACATGCTACTCTAAGTAACATTTGTTTCCTGATCATCTAGTAACATTCTCCAGAGGACATAAGGTTGTGATGGCGTTTGTTTACCTGCTAGATTAGGATATTGGCAAAAAGGAAAGTTCCCGGATGGAGGTGGTGCAGTACTTGCAGATTCTCTATGCTTCAGAAAACGAAATCAAAACCCAATACTGACCAGTACCTATAACACTGTCCTTCAATTTTAGATTTTCTTCCATTCGTATGTGATGGTTGTTCAGGAACATTTTGGTAAGTTATATTTTTGTACAGGATTTGAGAGTAACTTTGATGTTTGTAATATGAACAGCAGAATTATGTAAAATAGCTCTTACTTTAGCCATTGATATTAATGTTCATTATGGTAAAATGAACACTTGGAAAAAATAGACTAGTCATAGGCTCTGATTTCTTGTGCATATATTTAGCTAATCTTTATTTTTTATTTTATTTTTTTAAATATATTTTATTGATTTTGTACAGAGAGGAAGGGAGAGACATAGAAAGTTAGAAACATTGATGAGAGAGAGTCATCAATCAGCTGCCTCTTGCACATCCCCTACTGGGGATATGCCCGCAACCAAGGTACATGCCCTTGACCGGAATCAAACCCGGGACCTTTCAGTCCTCAAGCCAACGCTCTATCCATTGAGCCAAACTGGTTTCGGCATATTTAGCTAATCTTTAAACTTCTTAGATGGCATTATCTGTGTGATTTTTCTTTAAATATATTTTTATTGATTTCAGAGAGGAAGGGAGAGGGAGAGAGAGATAGAAATATCGATAATGAGAATAATTGATTGGTTGCCTCCTGCACCCCCCCCACTTCTACTCCCTCGGGGATTGAGCCTGAAACCCCAACATGCACCAGGACCGGAATCAAACTGGGACTTTCCGATTCATAGATCAACACTCAACCACTGAGCCACATTGGCTGGGCTGTTTGTGATTTAGTATGTAAAAGTTGTATTTGTGTCTTAATTACAAGGAAAGAACATATCCACAATATAAAAAATGTGGAAAATATCCAGTTAATGATTATACTCTTTATTTTAATTAATAAAATTAAAGTTATGCATATTTTAAAATTAGAACTAGAGCACATTTTTGATCTTTTATTATTGATGGTTTTTAAGAAATAAAAGGAATCAAAAGATTTTTTTTTACCAGTTCACACACCTGAAAGCACTCAGAGTGAAGGTAATTTAGAGTGGCGAACTGTTTTTTCTCATATGGAAGTTGAACAACTATGTTTTAAGCCTTTTGAGGCAATAGATGCTCTATCTTTGTCTGGTATTTCAGCTTATCCTTATTTGTAGAGTTCTTAATGTAGCATAAATGTAATCTTAAGGATGCTAACAACTGAAATATCTCAGATTATTGCAGTTATCCTTATATTATTTAATTGCATTTAAGTAAACACTATTTTTTTTTTTAATTATTTAAGCCTTGAGCACAGAAGCAAAGAGTCACACGGCTGTTCTGAGGTATGTTAATAGTTCTCTCTAATAACTCACATTTGTATTTATGTACTTTTCTTCCAATTTTTTAAAATGGATTTTTATTGATTTCAGAGGAGAAGAGAGAGAGAGAGAGAAACATTAATGATGAGAGAGAAGCATTGATTGGCTGCCTCCTGCACGTCCCCTACTGGGGATCTAGCCCTCAACCCTGGCCTGTGTCCTCACTGGGAAACTGAACTGTGATCTTCTGGTTCAAAGGTCAACACTCAACCACTGAGCCATACCAGCTGGGCTTTTTCCAATTTTGAAGAGGTTTCAAACCAGCCAGTGTACAGCAGATTAAAATTTGGCATACTAAGCTAATTATGCAAATTATTGTTTTTGCTTTATATTCTTTCTTCTCAGTTTTTTAAGAAGTTAATCTACTTGGTATTTATACTTTTTTAGTCTCATAATTCTTATTTCTTTACACTCCGGTTCTGTTTGGGTGGCCGCTTGCAGCTCTAGGCTCCCTGTTTGCCGATCCGAAACGGACTTGCCGCCCTCGTGCACCCCTGCCAGTGTCCTCCACTCGTTCCTTTGCGCTGGTGCCTGGTGGTAAAATCTGGTGACAGCATATTGTTCTGGCTCAGCCTTAGACCACCTGGAACAAACCTGTGGTCCCACCACGTCCAGTCTAATTCTGACCGCGTGGGGAGCTAAAAAGTGGCTGGTAGACAGAAACCAAAATGTCTGTGTTACTGCTAAAGGACAGGGAGAATGGTAAGGCTTGGTGAGGAGAGCCCAGTAGGTCTGCAGAGAACGCCAGGATTAGGCACACAGCCTCCTCCTGGACTCCCAAGTTCGGTTCCAAGAGGAAAAAGAGAGAGCTGAGCCCACTTTCTCACATGTGACAGTCAGACAAGTGCCCTACCTCCCTCCGGTCAGGAGAGGCGGGAAGTTAAAATGAATTCTCTCTGTTTGGAAGGAAGCGTCTGCCTCACACTTTGCAGGGGACATATTCCTGCTCAGTGTTTGCCAAGCACAGAGACTTTACCTCTGCTCTCTGTTATAGAAAATGAAGGTTAAATGGCTACAGTCACAGTCTGGCCCTGCGAAGTTTAGTGATTTATTTGAGGGAACTAAAAATTAACCAATTTATTGGTGTTACACAGAGTTAACTGGGAGAAAAATTCCATTTAAGTCACAGAAACATGCTGATGTTTTTTATGCAACTTGTAAATCTGCCCTGTGCTGTCCTTTTTCTTATGATACCATTTGATTTTCTTTTAATGTCTCTCAATTGGATCTCAATTAAATAGTGAAGAAAAATCATTTACCTTGAGACTGTGGGAACAAATTTGGAAAAATAGTTGACTCATTTCCAACAAGATGCAGCTATTGTTTATATGGAAGAGTGTCTTTGATTGTGGATTTCAAGCAATTATGTCTCTAAATTCTAGAAACGTAGTAGTTATTTAATACCCTTCCCCATTTTCAAAAGTTCACTTTAAGCCCCTTCACTTTTATGAAAGACCCACATTAGTATCTGTTTGTGCTAACCTAAGGAGATCCAAAAAGGGTTTCACTTTTACAGAAAAGGGGAGAAGTGAAAACAGCATTAGCGCTTGTTTTGCAGTGAGCCATTCGCTGCACAGGCAGCTCGCCCCGAGCTGTGAGAGCGGCGCTCCAAGCTCCTTCCCCGGCACCATGCTCAGCATCTCGGCGTTAGGGCTCCCAGCTTTCAATCGTGTCTGAGCATCTGGGAGACCCCCTTTGGGGTCTGGGAACAGTGAAGACATTTTCCATGTAATTAATGGTAATTGCGCCATTTCGGTGTATGTAGTTTTATAGGTAGGAATGCTCAGCTACTTTTGCATAGTGGGGGACACCTGTAGTCAGAATAGACTGGTGGATCTGGATTTTTCTTTCATCTTATAAAATCTCATCTTTTTCTGATGTAATGTTTGCTGGAAATAGAATATGAAACAAACCATTGTGAGCAGTATATCATTATGAAAACTGTCTTTAACCCTCTGTATCATGGATAAACATAATTTTTTAAATATAATTTATTGATTTTTACAGAGAGGAAGGGAAAGGGATAGAGAGTTAAACATTGATGAGAGAGAAACCCGGGACCTGGGCTTTCCTCTGGCTGCCAGCTGCCCCCTGCACACCTCCTATTGGGAATGTACCTGCAACCAAGGTACATGTCCTTCACCGGTATTAAACCTGGGATCTTTCAGTCTGCAGGCCAGTGCTTTATCCACGGAGCCAAACCGGTTAGGGCGATAAATGTAATTTTAAGTGCTCATTTATATATACTTAACTACTTAAAACTGGTGTAGAAAATAGTTAAACTTGCCATTGAGGACTGGTGTTGGGGTGACTCCCTGAGCATGTTAGTATGGGGCATCTTTGTGTTGGACCGTTACAAAGTAGAAGACTAAAATTATAAAGAGTAACTCAATAGTCACGTTAACTTGATTTAGAAGATAAATATACCACAGTAGGAAGATTATAAAAATGTATAACAGTCAACACAATAATCTTTTCTCACACAAAAATTTAATCTGTTTTGTGGGAGCATCTAAGTTGCTCTTATAAGTTAAAGTAGTAGTAATATAAATCCTGCCTTCCAAAATAGGTTTGTTGACTTATTGTCCATGTGAAATATGCCAATTTCTCCCTTTTCACATTTTCAGGTGTCTGTAGTCAAGGAGAGGCTGAAGTCAGATACATATGCATCTTACCCATGTGCGTTCAAGGGCTGTGCTGAGAAAGAGCTTGTACCAGTGACCTGTCCTCACTGTGAGAAGAACTTTTGCCTGAGGTGATCACTCAGATCATCCCACTCTGTGTATCGCTTTAATTTGTATGCAAGTACTTGAACTGGTGTCACTCTTCTGCTCACAGACACCGTCACCAGTCAGATCATGAATGTGAAAAACTGGAACTCCCTAAGCCGCGCATGGCTGCCACTCAGAAACTTGTTAGAGACATTATTGGCAAGTACCCAGGAAACTTGTTTCATTGCTTTCTGTATTGCTATCTACCTATTATTGTAGTTCCCAAGCTCCTGCTGCTTGTGTCTGCTTTTCAGTATGGAAGGCATTGCTAACGGCCCCTGTGGGCTGCAACTTGCAATCTATTTTGATGATATTCTTGCAACAGTATTCTCACAAGGCCGGATGTTTTCCTGCTCGGCCACTCAGATTAGCTGGTTAACCATCACAGCTAGAAATGGTTCCACAGGGCTAAAGTAGTAGTTTGTAGTCTCTAAAGACTAAACGTTAAGCCTAGTCTACTGTCCTAAGAATGCTATTACAATCTGAGGTAGCAGGAAAGAATCTCTCTATATAAAAAAGCATAATGTGCTAATTACACTGGACAACCTTCTGGATGAAGCGGGGTCTTCAAGGGAAGCCCAGGTCCCGGTGCCTGCTGGCAGCCAGAGAGAAGCCCAGGTCCCGGGTCCCCGGTGCTGGAGAGAAGCCTGGTTCCCAGGTGACAGAGGGAAGCTAGTGCTGGCAGTCAGGGGAAGGAAGATCTACTCTTGAGTGAATTTCATGCATCATGCCTCCAGTATATCTCTATACAGTAAACCAGTCTCTGCTAACATGTTAGTTCAGCAGAATTTTCATTCTTTGTTAAGGACACTACCTTTAATAAAATCTTCTATAACCAAAACTTAAAGTTCTCTGTAGAAATGTTAGTGATTAAATCAGCTTAAGTTGAAAAGCAGCACCATGCTAAGGGTTTTGATGTGGAGATTGTCAATATTTTAAATATAATAAAACGTACGCATTACGTTGTCTCTATGGAGCTTCATTGTATGTAGTTTATGTTTGTTTCAGAGCCATAAAAAATTAATTGTGGAGGATAGGCCAAGACCCACCCCTGTGCTCACTGCAGCCTTGCAACCCACAGTTCCTTTCAAGGTGCAGGAATTCATGCACTGGGCCCCTAATAGTCAATAAAAGTCTAGAAAATATAATGTAAAAATTATGTGTTTATAAGTTTATTTTTATTTCTTAGATTCCAAGACAGGAGAGACAGTGAATAAGCGACGTAAGGGTGCAAAAAATAGTGCAACAGCTGCCAAGGTAGCACTGATGAAGTTAAAGATGCATGCTGCCGGGGAGAAGTCACTGCCCCAGGTGGGTCTTGGAGACTTTGAAAAACAAGATGTTTACAAACGGTTAAAGCCCCTCTCTGCTCCTCCCTCCCATCTCATAACAACTAACCTGAACCTGATGTGTGTATTTCCTAGTGTTACAAGTGTGTAGCTACATAAAAAATGGTACATCATTTTGTGAGATTTTCACTTTATAGAAATGGCAGGGAGCCATACGTATCCTTCTTCAGCTCTTTTTTCTTTTTCACTTGGCATCATGTTTTTAGCATTTATCCACATTGACACATTTAGTCTAGTTTGTTCATTGTGATAACTGCATATCCCATAGTATGAACATACAACATTTATTCATTCTTGTGATGAACAATATTCAGAATTTTTCCAAGTTTTTTTGTTACCAGTATTATATATTGTTCAACAGTGAATGTCCTTGTGTGTATATAAATAACATCTCACTAGGACAGTTTCTTTAAAAAGCCGTAATATAATTTGCATTTTATACAGCAACCCAGTACATAAATACATACATACATACCTTAACACAGTTTTACCTAACCTTACACTGGTGTTTTCTATTTTGTTTTAAAGAATACTGATTTTATAACCCCTGAAGGATTGAGACCCTCAGATTGAAACATGCTCCCTAGGGAAGATATGGAGAAATGGAACATCTGGGTCCTGGGCTTGGCTTATCCTCAGGTTTCCTGGATACTGTCAACTTAGTGCTCAGTGGCTGTGCTAATTTTTCTTCTTCCCATCTGAGGGTTTCAGTGTTTATTGCCAACACTGGGTGTTATTCATTGTTACCAATCTGATAGATATGAAGTTATTGATATGTCTCACTGAGGTTTAAAGGTAAATTTCCCTTTTAACAATTAAAGTGCAGGTATTTTGCATGAGTTTGTTGGCTATTGACTTTCCTCTGTGAATTATTTGTTCATATCCTTTGCCTATATTTTCTGTTGGGTAGTTGCACATTTTTTTTTTTACTCTAGAGGTTCTGAATTTTTTACTACATGTTTTGCACATTTCCTCTCTCAATTTGTGGTTTGTCTTCTCTTTGTTTTTTATCTCTTGAGTGGTCCATACTTTTAAAATTTAAATGTTCAGCCAAAACCGGTTTGGCTCAGTGGTAGAGCGTCGGTCTGCAGACTGAAAGGTCCCGGGTTCGATTCCGGTCAAGGGCATGTACCTTGGTTGCGGGCACATCCCCGGTAGGGGGTGTGCAAGAGGCAGCTGGTCGATGTTTCTCTCTCATCAACATTTCTAGCTCTCTATCTCTCTCCCTTCCTCTCTGTAAAAAATCAATAAAAAAAAATATATATATATTTTTAAAATTTAAATGTTCAAATTTATTAGTGATTTCAAAATAAATTAAGATATTTTCTTACATTTTCCTTTAAAAGCTTTATTTGCTTATTTTGTGTAGCTCTTTATTCCATTTAATTGTAAGTAGAAATAAAGATTTACACACACACATACCTGAACTGGTTACCTATGACCATAAATTAAGGTACTGAGAGTTCACCCTTGTATTTATACCTCAGTCTCCTACCATATAGTACACGTGGGACTAGTTGGGAATGTCTGTTCATCTTTGCATCAATGTCAAAGTGGCTTATTATCATAGCTGTGTAAGAAGCAGGACACATTTCTCCAACTTACTTTTTGCTTTCCACTGTGTCTATTCTTGGCTCTTTATTCTTTTGTAAAAATTGTAGGATCACTTTGTCCTGTTCTATGAAATTGTGATTGATAGGAATTATACTGAATTTTCTATTAGAACAATTTACCTCTTTAGAATTGTGACTCTTCTCATCCTATCCATGTTTGTAGTCTATTGTTCCAATTTTTCTTTAGGTCTTCTTTTCTGTCTTTAAATAACATCTGTAATGCTTACCATCCATATCTATATGTTTTTTCTTAATTATATTCTTAGGTTCTTCATAATTTTTGTTGCCATGTTAATAATAACTTTTTAAAAACTTAATGCTCCCTTAATTGGTTATGCTGGTTGTTGTTTGTTATTCTCTCCTGCAAAGAAACCTCTCGTTGTTCCCATAGTTTATAGGCTTTCTGGGATGTTTCCATGCAGTTATATTTTCTGCAAATGACAGTTTTGTGTTTTGATGTTTTCTTTTTCTCAAATTTTCTTTCCTCTTACTCCTGCTTTTCATCATTATTTGTCTTAATGCATGGGTTGAACTCTATGAACAGGACTGAATAATATAGGCATCTTCATCACAGTTCTGACTTTAATCCAAATGAGCCTGAAGTTTCAACATTAAATATTATCTTTATTGTAGGTTATTTTCAACCTATTTGTTTGGGTGTGTTTTTCAGGTAACTTTAATTTGATGTAGTTGCAAACACAAAATAGTAGCAAGAATAGTACAAATAATTTTTCTATATTTTTTACCCAAAGGTACCAGTTAATTACATTTTGCCTTTACTTGCTTTATCATTTGCAGTCTCTCTCTTTGTACATATGTCTACACATGTGCACCTGTTTTTGTATGTGTGTGCATACTAATTTTTTGTTTGCTTATCTATCAGTTTCTGAGGCAGGTATGTTAAAATCTGGAGCTGTGGTTTTGTCAGGTTTTTCTTGTAATTCTAATGGTTTTGCTGAGTTGTATCTTACCAGGTGTGTGGAATTCTCCATTGTTATATCTTCTTTATTAATTTTGCTTTTGATGCTATTTTGAATTATAATTTTATAATACTAGGGCCCAGTGCACGAATTCTTGCACCTTGAAAGGAACTGTGGGCTGCCAGGCTGCAATGGGCATAGGGGCAGGTCTTGGCTCATTCTCCACGCCGCCCCCCCCTCCTGCCAAGTCCCTCCCACCATGCCTTCCCCCGCCCCCCGTCAGGTCACCTATCTGCTGGAAGCCCCACTCCCATGCGCTGAGGGTGCCTGCCCCCGATGACAGCATGGAGCAATTGAGGCCAGTGCTGTCAGTGGGTATGAGCAGTGGCTGCTGCCCCGATCGCCCCTCAGGAGCAGGGGGAGGTGGAGAAGTCCTCAGGGGCAATTAGGGCTGGCAGCCACCACTCACACCCACTGACAGTGCCAAGTGATTGGGACCTGCGCTGGGCACTGGCAGCGGGTACGAGTGGCAGCTCTGGTGCTAGTTACAGGTGTGAGAGGGGCTGGTGCTGGCATCAGGTATGAGCAGGACTGGCAGTGGCAGCAGGTGTGAGCTTGGCAGGATTGAGGTACATGGAAGCAAAGAATTTTCAGTAACCACTAGAAGCTTGCCCCAATGTCAGCGACTGGTGCCCCCCCTTGGTCTGGTGCCCCCACTTACCTGCTCACCATCCTGCTGCGGCCAATGCCCAGCATGTTCTACACTTTCCCATCTGCTGCTGATGCCAGCCAGGTTCTGCATGTGCCCCCTGGTGGTCAGTGCACATCATAGTGACCCGTTGTTCAGTTGTTCCACCATTCTGTTTAGTTGCATATTAGGGTTTTATATATATAGATTGTTTCACTAGTTTTCTTTTGGTTAAGATTTAATTATTGCATCTTTTTTTTATCATGTTATGTTCACCTTTTCTATGTTGTTTTGTTTTAGGGTGTCTCTTATAAGCAGCATATTGCTGGACTTTGTTTTTCTAATCCAGTTTGCTAGTATTCCTCTTTTATAGGTGAGTTGGATACATTTATATATATTGTGATCACTGATACATTTGAATTTTATCTTCCATCTGATGATTTTTGCTCATCATCCTTATTTCTCTTTCCTGTCTTTTTTTATATTGATTGAATTTTCTATGTTTTCTTCTATTCTACTTTTTTAGAAACCATTGATTGTATTTTTCTTTTAGTGATTATCCTTACTATTTTCCTTTTCAAAAATCTTTCTTTAATGTTTTAAATTTGCAAAAGTAGTACACACTTTTAGCAAGTGTAACTATTAAGAGATGTGTAAAGGAAAAAGCAAACTTCCCCTTTAGGATTCATACTGGATTTGCATTACATGTTATTTATCAGTTTTGAGAGAAATAATGTTTTTATTATGTGGCCTTCCTATCCAGGAGCCTCCTGTGTCCTTCCAGTTATTCAGACCACATTTCTTGTCTTGCATAACATGCTTGTCTTCATTTAAGTCTCTTTCCTTATTTCTTTTTATTTCCAATTATTTTTGGGTTTTATTTCTGTTGTGAACAGAATATTTATGTCCACCTCTATTTTCAGATACTTACTGCTAATATAGAGAAAAGAGTCTTGATTTCTGTATATTCATCTGATTCAGCCACATCATCAAACTCTTAGGATTAATTTTAGAAGTTGCTTTTTCACCATTAGTGCCTTTGATTTCCTAGATATGCAGTCATACCACATTAGCAGGATAGCTTTTATTTTATAATAAGTATATTAGTTATTTCATTTTCTTCTACATTATCTAGAATCCCCAATATAAGGCATTATAGTAATGGTGATAACAGGCATGTGTTTATATATATTTTTTATGTATAAAATGAAAAACCAATTTTCCTCTTTAAAGTTACATCCTCTCAAATAGCACAGGAAGCTTGACATGCCTGTCCACTCGAATGTCTCCCACCCATCATCTTTGTTCATACATGAAGACTATTGTCACCAATATCTATGTAAATCTACACATTTTTTCAGTTTCTTCTTTCCTTAGGACTTACATTTATTTTTCTGAGTTCCATTCTTTGGTGATTCACTTAGAGACTTTGCAGGTAAACTCTTTTAGTCTTTCTTGTCTGAGAGTGCCCTATTTTACCTCCACTCGAGCTGCTTGTCTATCAGACTCTCACTTCCTTGGAGCTGCGTACAGGGGCCTCTGTGATCTGTTATAGGGGAAATATTTGCTGTCTCTTTATTTTTCAATCCTATATGGTTAAATGTCTTTTTTTAGTGGCTTTTAAGACTTTACCTGCGGTATTTTTCAATTTCAGTGCAATGTTTCTGGGCATGGATTTATTTTAATTGCCTAGCCTGGCCCTTGAGATACATTTAAAATTTTAACTTATGTCTTCATTTTAGAAAATTATCTCATTTTTCTCTGACTATTGCTGCTCCATCATTTCTTCTCTTCTGAAACTCTTGTTAGCTTCAGACATATTTGGGGACATAGTTTCTATCTTGCCGTCTCCTTGTGCTACATTCTAGATGAGTTCCTCAACTTCATTAAGTAAGCCTTTTTAAAAATATATATATATATTTTATTTACTTTTTACAGAGAGGAAGGCAGAGGGATAGAGAGTTAGAAACATCGATGAGAGAGAAACATTGATCAACTGCCTCCTGCACACTCCCTATCGGGGATGTGCCCACAATCAAGATATATGGCCTTGACCGAAACCAAACCTGGGACCTTTCAGTCTACAGGCCAATACTCTGTCCACTTAGCCAAACTGGTTAGGTCATCAAGTAAGCCTTCTTATGGAAGATTAGAGAAATTTATCCTGTTTAATCTTTTAATTTCAGAAACTGTGTTTTTTTATGTTTATATTTATTAGCTATTTATAGCTTTTATTTCTGCCTGTTTTTGGCTTCATAACTTCTTGCTCCTTTTTTATGGATATTATCCCTTAACTCAGTGGTTCTCAACCTTTCTAATGCTGCGAACCTTTAATACAGTTCCTCATGTTGTGGTGACCCCCAGCCATAAAATTATTTTCATTGCTACTTCATAACTGTAATTTTGCTACTGTTATGAGTTGTAATGTAGATGTCTGTGTTTTCCAATGGTTAGGCGGCCCTGCTAGCTGTTCTCAACTAGCAATTCCCACAGGTTGAGAACTGCTGTTGTAGAGCCTTGACTTGTCTCATTGTTAAATGTCTTTTTCACACTTAGTTATTTCCGTCCTGGGTTTGCTCTGACATTTCAGTTTACAGATTGTGCCTATTGGTCTTGAATAGGCACTCTCTTCTGGTCTCTCTCTGCCCACTCACCTTTCTGCATTTCTGTTCCCTTTGTGATCTTCAAGCATATTTATCTTTTTGTAGGCGAGGCTATATCCTTTAATATTTTCTTCTCATGTTTATACTCTTATTACTTTGATTTTATAGAGTTGGCCCAGAGTTTAAACTTCCAATGATTTCTTATCTTTTCTTTTAATCTCGTTATCTGTAATAACACACTCCACTGGTCTTCAACAAATCTAAACTCTTTGGTGCTGGAAATGGTCTTGAATCGAATGATTCCTAAAATAATTGTAATCTTTCCTCTCTGATTTAGAGATGCTCCTCTTATCCCAATAATTTCATTGTGACAGGAATTGGTCTGTAAAGCCAACTCTTTTTAAAGCAATTTTCAGGAATCAAGGAACACCTTTGCTTTTACTCTTTTCCCCCCTCTGCATTTATTAACTTAGCATGACAATACAACATGAGGAAGCATATAGTGTATAGCATACTGGAGGGACCATCCAAATCTTCTATGAAACTTGTCTTTTGTTTCTTTCTTTTTTTTTCTAGCTTCTTTATTCTCAAAAGCCCTGCTATCTCTAAACACGTTGTCCTTCATGTAGGAAGATGTGTTTTATGTCTTAGGGATCTTTCATTTGCAAATGAAGAAACTTGATACCAACTAGCTTAATGAAAACTTTGCCCCTCGTGTGATGGGAGCGGCGTTGATCTGGTCACCAGGATGACTGAGCTCCACGACAGATGCGGGAGAAAGAGCCCATTGTGTCCTTGACTTCCCTCTGTGTTGGGCCCATTCTTTCCCATCCCCAGGACTTTTTCATGTTGGCTCAGGAATGGTGGAGGGGCCTGGATGATAGATGTGAGCGATTCCAGGTTTAATCCAATACGCCTTACGATCTCAGGAGACAGAGAGCTGCCCTTCCCACCCCGGCCTTTGAGTGTAAAACCCAGGGAAGACCTCCGTTGGCTTTCCCAGGTCACATAACCTGTTTTTGCACAGGTCACCCTGGCCAGGTCTTGAGTCCTCTACCTATGCATTCAGGTGGCTGCTGGGCAACTCTGGCTGGTACTCCCACCACCAGTTTTACCATCAATGGGCAGTTCCTCGCTGACCAGGAGAAGAGAGGAAGTGACAAAAACAGCTGTCTAGTTCATGTAGGTAATCTACTGTAACTGTTTTCTTCCTACAGACGGAAAGAGTCTACTTGCAGGTGTTCTTACCCAAGGGGAGCAAAGAGAAGAGCAAACCCATGTTCTTCTGTCACCGATGGAGCGTGGGGAAGGTCATCGACTTTGCAGCTTCTTTAGCCAGTCTCAGAAACGACAATAACAAGTCCACGGCCAAGGTGCCAGCTGGTGGTAACTGCTCTGCCATAGGGGTTTAGGCTATGCTACACACACGTTTGTTGGTTACGCTACAGTGTGCCTCCCTTCTCTCTTAACAGAAGCTAAGGCTCTGTCACATGACTTCTGGGGAAGCGTTGCCCTTGGACCACACGCTGGAAGCCTGGATGGCCAGGGAGGACTGTCCTCTGTACAACGGCGGGAACGTCGTCCTGGAATATCTTAGTGAGGAAGAACAGTTCTTAGAGGATGTGGACGCTTACTTGGAATAGTCATTCAAGGATCCAATCCAGCAATCATGAGGAAAATTCTCTGTGAAGTCAGTTTCTTTTACTACAAATACTATAACTATTTTTTTTAAGTTGCTCTTACATTGTTTTTCATTATGTCATAATGCCCATTATCAGTTTTCTACAACTGAATTTAAATTTTTTGTTTTAAAGTTTAACTGTGAACTGACAGTTATTGGCACGTTACCACATTTAATTCGCTTTTATTAGGTGTGTAGCTCGTGGGGCTGTGCACTGTGGTTTGACTGAGACTGCTCCGTGTCACCTGACTCCGGAGCCGCACTGAGCGTTTAGACGTGGATCCTTTTGGGACCTTGGCGTTCTGAGGAGAGGAGGAAAGGTGCTCTAAGGACACCTGCATCTCCTCTTCCTGAGCAGGTGACAGGCAAGCGCAGCACTGTGGTGCCTGGGTGGGGCTGTTCCGTGTGCCTGCATCACAGCGTGGGCATTGGTGTGTGAACGTGAATCAGGAACCGAGGGCTTGTCTCATCCACTCTGCCGAGATTTTGGATGAGGAATCTCAGGCCTGGGGAGGAGAAGTGGTTTTCCTGCTATCACCTACCTGCTGTGGGGCATGGCTCTCCTCCTGGAAGTCACCGTCTGTGTGTGGGGTGGGGAATGGACTCAAACGAGAAGAAAGATGGGGAGCTCAACTCGATTGCAGTCTCTTATACCCACCAAAGCAAAGTACATGCCAAGAGTGACTATATTGTCCCTCACCAAAGGACAACTATATAGAGGGGACAGAAATTATTTCTGTTTGTTCATTGTCATGGACTTGCAGAGTGGCTTTAGGTTTAATTAAAGGAATAAATTCAGAATGTTCGTTTCATCTCTAATTTTTCATCATAATTTTCATGCAAAGAATGGAGATAACTTCTGAATTTCATCAGCTGCTGATACACTCATTTATTAGTGTGATTATTTGAGTACCTACTAAGAATAAGGATTTGATTCTGGTTTCCATGGTAACTACCGTGCAAAGCAGTGTGACAAGTACCAAATGAACAGATGGGTAGTAAGTATAGCTGTGTTCCAACAGCTCTTTTTCACAAACTGTACAAGCAGAAGTAGAAATAATCCTTAAATCTATTCCCAGATACCAGAAGTTTTCATACCAGAAGTTTTCATACACACGAATACCTTAGCATGTGCCATAATTACATGTGCCAGGGGATCAACACAGGTCTCATGATTCGGCTAAGGCTGAACATGGGAGAGAAGGTCCCAGTGGGGCTGAGCGGAGTGGAAGGAAGAGGCAGGAACTGAGTCCCGTGGAGGCGAAGGCGGAGCCGGCCTGGCAGTGATCAGGCGGGAAGGAGAGCCAGGGCTGGTGTCAGTGGGCGTCTGCGTCCGTGGCGAGGGAGGTCAGATTCCAGGTAGTGGCGGCTGTCTGGAAGGCCCAGGCACCAGCCTGCTCTGAGGCTCCCGGGACGGCTGCAGCATGAGCCGTCTCCTGAAGATTCAGCCTGTGGGCGAGAGAAAAGCCCGAGCTCCGCACTGCCCAGTGACTGACAGGACAGCTTTCGAGGACGTAGTTCTAGGCTCTCCATTGAGTATGCGCAATGAAATTTTAAGTTTTGCCTGTTCCCACCAGATCCAAGTACCTTTCCAACTAGATAGTCTTGCAGATGACTAGAATTATAAGTAGGAAACCCACACACAGCTTTAAATTCAGATACTGTGGCTATAACAACAGAATGTTACAAATGAGCTCCAGTTGAAATGTGATTATCCAGGAAAGGCGTGTGGCGGATAGATCATTAAACTTTTCTAGATGTGCCCGTTTTATTCCCTACAGATCTCCAGTAAGGGCTGGACCAGAGGGCCTGGTGAAGGGAAAGGGTGCAGATAGCAATCAGGAAGACAAAATGGCCCTGCCTCACACCAGGCTGTGATCTGGGCAGCAAAAGTTGGGAGCTAAAATACTTGCTCACATGCTGTACAGATGGCTTTGGTTTAGTGAAGTTTCTGTTTGCTTTTTGTCTTTTTAAACTAGGGACTTTCTCTGGGATTTCAACTGAGATACCAGACACATTAGTTCTGTTCTCCATTTTCAGCATCAGCCAATGTCTTGATGTGGTACATGGAAATACAACTTAAGAACTACAAATTCTATTGCATTTTTTAAAAGTTTAAAATTTTATTTTTTTAATTACAGTAAACATTCAGTATTATATTAGTTGTAAGTGTAAAGTCTACTGCATTTGAAAGACTGCGTAATCTACATAGGATAAGTAGAATTTTTAAAAACTTAAAAAGTGTCCAGTAAAATTGCCTTAACAATTTTTGAGGAACAAATGTTATAGTGTAAAAATACTCCAAACTGTCCTTCTTGCATAGAACACAGATTCTGCCTTGATTACAAGAAGGATCTGCTGAAGTAGGAATATATTCAGAGACTACCAGGTCTGTAGTTAATACAGGGTGTCCAACAAAATGTATATGCACTTTGAATGATTATAAAGGCAGTGTTTATTAAAAACAGTTATTTTTCAAAATTTAAAAGCATCTACAGAAATGCCTGGCTAGTGTGGCTCAGTGGTTGAGTGTTGACCCAGGAACCAAAAGGTCACGGTTCCATTCCCAGTCAGGGCATATACCTGGGTTGCGGGCTCAATCCCTAATGGGCGTGCAGGAGGCAGCTGATCGATGATGTTTCTCTCTCATCGATGTTTCTTTTTGTTGTTGTTAATATCACCAGAGGATATTTTTCTATTAATTTTTAGAATGGAAGGCAGAAGGAGAGAGAAACATCAATGTGAGAGAGGCACATCCTCCGCATGCTCCCTAACCAGGGCCCGGGAGCTGGCCTGCAACTGAGGTTCATGCTCTTGACTGGATTTGAACCCATGACCCTTCAGTCATAGGGCTGAGGCTCTATCCACAGAGCCAAACCGGCTGGGGCTCTCATCATTGTTTCTATCTCTCTGTCCCTCTTCTTCTCTCTCTCAAAATCAATACAAAAATATTTAAAAGAATCTACAGAAATGAATAAACTTTTTTGTCAGTGTCTGTTTTCAAACTGACCACCGTTCTGGGCCAGGCACTGATGATGACTGGAAGCAATGGAATCACAAACATCAAGAATCATTTCGTTCGATATCTGTGTGCCTTCAATTCATCAACTGTTGCCGGTTTTTTATCTTGAACTTTATCTTTTATGTATCCCATAAAAAGAAGTCTAGTGGCACTTAAGGATAAATTTTCTTTGTTCAAAGCTTAGCCTGGCTTCACCCATTATTCCAAATCAGTTAAACCTGAAAGGAAATGAAAACTAAGTGAGTTATCAGTTGTTAAAAGTATATATTCGTTTTTTGGGGACACCCTATAGTAAGTAGACAGTCACAGTGATTTTTGTTCTTTTCTTTCCTTTTTTTCTGCTTAGTATCTGAACCCCCTCTTGTTTGGGAATCCATCATTACGGGAGTATTGGGGTGTAAGTCCTCACCAGAAAACCCCAATACTTTTCCTTATTTCCGGCAGGCAAGGCACCGGCATCTGACCTCAGTTGGCCAGCAGGATGACATACCCTGAGCTGTGACTGTGGGTGTTACAGAATGGGTGCCCGTGGCCTCCCAGTGCCCCAGGGTGTCAGGCTCCAGGTGTCCAGCGGCAGGTGCCTTTGGCCATACATCTGGCCTCCCACTTTCCCTCGGTTCCCAAACTCCCTGGTTACCATCCAGGAAATTGTTTTTCTACTTAAGGATCCCAAAACCAGTTTCAGATTTTGCCTAACTGACGCATTCTCTCTAGAGTTGTAGGAAATCTATTAGCTGCCTCGGGATATGGCAAGGCTAGTTTCTGGGCTCTGTGGTGTCCGAGTCTTGCTCAGGAGCCCTGGGAGCGTGCCACTGTGGGGAGGGCGGAGCTGGTGACTGGCTGGATTGCTCTGCTCCACCCTGCTCCAGGCCCAGAGCCCAGCAATGCGGCCGATAAATACTCATTTGACGTGACTCACCCACCTGCAGGCCTCTCAATACCTATTTTATATTTTTGCATCATGACTGTTTCTAGTGTAGAGTTTCCTTAGGAAGAAAGAAAACTAAAACGTGTAAGTTTTTAAATGCAGGTGAAGAGGAGGCTGTTTTCTCCTTAGCAGAAAGGAGGAGATGAGGAAGAGATTGGGTTTCTGCTGTGAGCTGCTGACGCTGCAGAGTGCCGGGCTTGTGCATTTTCATAACTACAGGTTGGGCGGGTTGTGTCACTCACGAGGTAGCGAGGTGTTGTTTGAGAGTCCGGGCCCTCCTCCTGGACTTTGATCCGGCAAAACAGCTCCTGCCTCAGCCTCAGCCCGGCATTGGGGCGCCTCTCCCAGGAATGCTCTCCAGTGGCCTTTGATGCGTTCGCATATCTGATTGATTTAAGCTTTCAAAATGATTAGAAGCCTTTTTATTGTCTTGCTTTTTGTGACGCTGGGAGAAGCAAGGAAGCCATTTCTCAGTTTTCAGAGCACAGAGAGGACGGAACTACTGTTCTTCACAAAGACCGAAGATACCATCCTCCTCCGATCCACTTACCGAGACAAGCAGCCCCACGCCAGCTTCCTCTCTGTGCGGCCCCAGGACCCGGGCGTGCTGCGGGTGGTGAACGTGACCAGGGCCAGCGCGGGGGCCACAAACTTCATCATAAAGCTAGTGGCAGAGGAAGAAGGAGAGACGAACTTGACCATTCAGCTGTGGGACTCTGACGGTAGGCAAGAAAGACTCGTTGAGGAAATAAAGAACGTGAGAGTCACAGTGCTCCAACAGAGGCCAGGCGGTGTCTTCCAGGCGCCGATGCGCACGGATAGGAATGTCCTCCTGCTCCTTCTGCCCCTGGTCCTGTTAAATAAGTGCGCGTTTGGCTGCAAGATTGAGCTGCAGGTGTTCCGCGTGGTGTGGAAGAGGCCTCTGCCAGTGATTTTGGCGGCAGCTACCCAGTTTTTTCTGATGCCATTTTGTGGGTATCTTTTGACTCAGGTTTTGGCCTTGCCGGAGGCACTGGCTTTTGGGTTTGTCATGACCTGCACGTGCCCAGGAGGGGGCGGGGGCTATCTCTTTGCTCTGCTTCTGGAAGGAGATATCACGTTGGCCATTTTGATGACCTGCACATCAACCGTCTTGGCCCTGGTGATGATGCCTGCCAATTCCTACCTGTACAGCAGGGTCTTAGGGCTGTCCGGCACATTCCACGTCCCTGTTTCCAAAATTATGTCAACGCTCCTCTTCATACTTGTGCCTATATCGGCTGGGATAGTCATCAAGCATAGAATACCTGAAAAAGCCAGCCTCCTGGAGAGAAGCATTAGACCTCTGAGCTTTATTTTGATGTGTGCAGGGATTTACTTGATGTTCAGGATGGGATCAGTGTTTCTCAGAACAGATAGCCCAGAGGTGCTTCTGTTGGGCGCCTTAGTGCCTGCGCTGGGCCTGCTGTTCGGGTACTGCCCCGCTAACATCTGCAGGCTGCCCCCCGCCATGTGCAAGACTGTGGCCATCGAAAGCGGGGCCCTGAACAGCTTCTTGGCCCTGGCCATCATCCAGCTCGCCCTCCCCCGGGCCCAGGCCGACACCGCCTCCGCAGCTCCCTTCACGGTGGCGCTGTGCTCTGGGTGTGAAATGCTGCTGCTGCTCCTGGTGTACCAGGCGAAGAAGAGGTGTGTCCGTATCACGGGAGAGAAGAGGAAGCACCATCCCCGCTCCAGCAATCAGAACACCGCCGCACCCGCACTCTGAGGTGCTGGGGGTCAGAGGATATCACAGTGATGCTGCTCGCAGCCCCCTCCGACCTGATTGAAAACGGCAGGAGGGGGAGGCGTGTACGTTGTAATGTGTACATCAACATAACATGCATTCTCACCTGAAGCACGGGAGGAGGCCACTGCGCTGTGTTGGTCTGGAAGTGCTTTATAGAGTGGGATTTGATTATGATATTTCATTACGGTCTCTTAATGGGAGCCAGCTGTCCTGGCTTAAGTGGGATAGAGCAACTTAAAAACACCTCCTGTAGTGATTCTGAGAATATACCAACTTTTTACAGAAGGGCATTCCCTACATTCTCACAGTATGAGTTAATTACTAACATACAAGTAACAATTTGTATTTTTATTATATAGACTTGTATTATAGGCTTTTATTATATAGACTAGTAGCCCTGTTAATTAGTTTGCCAGCTGACAAGACAGCCAAGGTCCTTTTTTTCTAATTTCACCAAATTCAATATACAAATACCAAGATTTATAAAAGACTAGAGGCCTGGTGCACGAAATTCGTGCACGGAGGGGGGTGTCCCTCAGCCCAGCCTGCACCCTCTCCAATCTGGGATCCCTTGAGGGATGTCAAACTATCCATTTAAGCCTGATCCAGGGCAGCTGGCTCCCAACCGCTTGCTTGCCTCTGCCCCTAACCACTTCTGCCTGCCAACCTGATCACCCCTTAATCACATCCCTGACAGCCTGATCAATGCCTAACTGCTCCCCAGCTGGCCCGATTGCCCTCAACTGCCCTTCCTGCTGGCCTGGTCACCCCTAACTGCCCTTCCCTGCAGCCCTGATCACCCACAACTGCCCTCCCCTGCAGGCCTGCTCATCCCTAACTGCCCTCCCCTGCTGGCCTGGTCATCCCTAACTGCCCTCCCCTGCTGGCCTAATCACCTCTAACTGCCCTCCCCTGCAGGCCTGGTCCCTTCCAACTGCCCCCCGCCCCCTGTAGGATTGGTCCCCCCCAACTGCCCTCCCCTGCTGGCCTGGTATCCTCCAACTGCCCTCCTCTGCTGGCCCAGTCACCCCTAACTGCTCTCCCTGCTGGCCTGGTCTCCCCCAACTGCCCTCCTCTGTTGGCCTGGTCTCCCCTAGCTGCCCACAACTGCCCTCCCCTCCAGACCATCTTGTGGTGGCCATTTTGTGTCCACATGGGGGCAGCCATCTTGTGTTTTGGAGTGACAGCAATTTGCATATTGCTCTTTTGTTAGATGTTCAGCCTGGTGGTGGCTCGTTATTATTCACTTTATAAAATGATAATTTCCCTCATGTAATCTTTTACTGCTGAGTCCTTTGAACAGAAACCTCCATTTAGGGGTAGAAAATATAATTAAACTTGTACCAGTTTAACTCATATGCACTTCCAAGAGCATATTCTAGTGATCGGGAGTCGAGAGACCTGCATTCAAGTCTATTTATCGTTTACCTTGAGAGCTAGCAAGACACTCTGTACTTTGTTTTTCACATCGGTAAAATGAAAAGGTTCAATTGAGGCTTAAGATTTTGCTCAGCTTCTGAGTCTGTGGTTGTGGCTTGAAACTCCAGGACCTCGCAGCATGGCAGGGTGATAGGCGGAGAGAAGGTTCAGGCTGATGAAAAGAGCCACACCCGGCCACTGTAGTGGAAGCAGCGATCAGCATCTGGCTTCTTGAGTGCAGGGACCCTGCATTCTTTGAATTCCGATGGTGTTTAGCACACGCCTCGAATCGAGTAGGTGCTAATTAAACATTTATTGGATTAATTAACCAGTAATATCTATAACAGTCAAGGTCATATGCTCCAAGCCAGACTGTGCCATTTCAGCTGTCACCCATCAGCTGGATGACACTGGTCAAATGACTTAATCTCTCTCCGCCTAATTCATGTGGAATGTGGGGTGAGGATTGTACCTACCTCATGCTCTTGTTGTGAGGGTGGAATGAGTTAATAGGAGCAAGGCTCTCGGAGCTGCCCAACACACAGGTTACTGTTACTCTATCTGATTGGTCTTCCATGTCAAAAATGCACTTTGTCCTTGGACTTGGAATCTATTTTATGTCTCATAGCTGTATTGTGGAAAACAGAGATTTTTACCTAATAAAATTTATCTCATTTGGGTTAGGAAACTTTTTTTAAGTTTCACCCCTTAAGAGGGATGATTCTGTGATATGTTGTCTATGATATATACTAGTGGCCTGGTGCACAGATTCATGTACATTGAAAGGGAAATAATTACAAGAAATATTTTAATATTGCTATTTGCCCTTTCTCTGTAATGGAAGTGTCATAGCTGTCACTGGTCACCGTCTGCGGGCAATCAGTGGGGCAATCGGGATCCCACTTGCACCTGCCTTGTCCTGGCACCGCCCGCTCACCTGCTCCACCATCCTGCTTTGGTCCCGCTCTCTTCAGGGCCCATCGGGACAGCAGCACCTCCACTGCCACCTGCTGCCAGTGCTATGTCGCTGATACCCACCATGTTCTGCGCTGCCCCCAGGTGGTCAGCGCACATCATAGCGAGTGGTTGAACTGGTCGAGGGGACAATTTGTATATTAGGCTTTTATTATATAGATTCTCAGATCTGGGAAAGCGGTTAGCATTACAGGGCACATCAGGGCTTAACCAATATCCACAGCTCCAACCTATTTTACATCAAAACGAGGGCTGTTAGCTACCCAGGAGACTCCACCCCCTGAGGACCTGCACATTGGCCCGTGTACTTTTTAAAAACAATCAGCCCCCTAAACAACTCTTACCCAAGAAAGTGATGTGAACCTGATTTTTTTTTTTTTTTAACTGAAAGGAGTTGCCATTTACAAGCAGTCATCTCTTGGGAGTAAGTAGGTTTAGCAAGATACCCAAGTGCAAGTACAGGGCAGTTGGGTACCTTTTGCCCTTGCAGAAGCCGACCTGAGCACTGGCTGACAGAGGCCCTCCTCCCCAGAAGCTCCTCCACGTCCAGTCAGGTGTCGGGAGAGCCGGGGCTTCAGGTCCCCCCTCTCTTCCACTCTGAGGTGAGCATCATTAGCACCTCTCTCAGGGATGAAGGCAGCTGGGGAAAGGGATACCAAAGGCCCCCTGAGGGACTCCCCATCAGTGGAATGTGGGACGGTGACGGGGCTGCACACCAGGGGTGTTTAGTCTCACCCTGTGAGGCTGTGGCTGGAGCCTGGCCCCTCCCTATCTCCCAACCACCTTGGTGTGGTGGATCTTTGGGGTTGGGAACAATGACTGCAAAAGCAGATTTAAAAATTGCCCCTTTGAGAACTCGGGAGCAACATACCAGGTACTGAGGACCCTGCAGCCACTGGGACTCACAGACAAAAGTCTTGGATTTTGTGGAACCAGTTTGCAATACGTCCAAAATGAGAGCTGAGCGCTGGACGGCCCTGTGCGCTGGAGGACTCTTCATTGGCTTTCAGGCCTTTGGGAGCAGTGACTTGTGAACAATCGAGAGGCAGCAGCGGAGGGTCCTAGAAAAAGGCTGGGCCTCCTGCTCATTGAGGTAAGAAGCGTGAAGTGATTTTAATTTGAGAGAATAGGACATTTGATCTTCTATTGTACCCATGAGCAGACCAGTTCCTTTAAAGGAGGTTTACAGAGGGTGCTGATGATATTTCTGCAAATGCCTGGGAAATTTTATTTGCTTAGGAATCAACTCGTCACCATGTATTTGGCAAGTTTGTTTTAAGTGTCTGACAACAAAGAACCACAAAAGCTAATTTCTGAGGTTTTTCTCTTCTTTTTTATTAGGAACATACAAGCATATTTTGCTAGACAAATCGAGGTATCCAGTTCAGATACTCAAGGCATTTCCAGAAGAATAAAAACAAAATCCTGGCTCTTTGTGAGGTTTGAGAATCGGCCATTCATCTGAGAGCTGGTGCATCTGCAACGTATGACAACACCTTGCCCTTTGGTGAGGAAAAAAAAAAAAAGGAAGCAACCTCCTGACAAGCAAGGAGCCAAATAACCCCCTTTCTGGTTCCTGATGTGGCCGGGATGCTTCAGAGCTGTGCACTGCTTTTCCACTCACACGGGCAGACTCTATCCCACATGCCAGACCTGCTAGCTGAAGACCTCAGGATCCCAGACTGGTCGTTTCACACACGGCAGCCTCGCCATGCCAGGCAGTCCCAGAGTGTGGACTCTGGGTCCGTGTCCCACTCTCTGCCTTTGCTGTGACCTGAGGACAGATGACTTCTCTGAGCCTTCGTTTCCTCATTTGTAAGATGGAACTAGTCATATCTTCGTCCTGAAGATATTGTATTGTCTGAAGCATGCTAAGTCCTCACTAAATGGTAATGTTAACATAAAAACATTCAAACCTGTAAAAAACCTTTGTGAGTTTCTTTACAAACTGTCGACAGTTGCCAGGAAGCAGAACCTCAAAGGGTTGAGATAATGCTCCAGAGAGGGCGGTTTCTCATCTATTTTTATACATTTCAATCAAAGGAGGGGACGTAGGTGGGTTACATGAAATCCATTGGTGGTAGATTAGGGAGGTGGGAGAAAGCAAAGCGAGTGGGGCGGGGTGGGGGAGAGGAACCCTGGGATTGGATAAAAGGTGAAGTGATAGACACATACTTAGGAGGTGCAAGAACAATTAACCTAATGAAGGAATTTGTGGTCTCTGTCCTGGCACCCAGCACATTAAGTTGTGCCCCAAGGGATCCAGAGAAAGCAAGGTTACAAGTCACCCAGACATTTTAAGGGTATGTTATTAAAGATGCAAAAAGACAGATAGGCTCAGCTAAGGTAAAGGTTGACCTTGTCAGTGAAGATACCCACCTAGGATGGAACTACCCACCATAACTGCGTTCAGTTACAGTTTAATTTCAGACCATCCTTGTGGTGACTTTAGGTCTCGGAGTTTGCAAGACAGCCATGCAGGCCTCCCCTGGGCCGTCAGGTCAGCATGTGGCCAAGTGAGTTATTGAGAACAGGGGCAGTTGGTTGTGGCCATCACTTACCAGTCTTCCTATCTATTATGAATTTGTACTTTGTATGGTGTATATAATTTACATGGTTTACATATAATGTATGTAGTGTGTAAATAATTCATATGATATATATTTATTTATATTTACTCCCTAGTATAGCTTCAACAAAAGCTGCAAATACCTGCCATTTGTGTTTTGTCAAGAGTATCTGGAATCAGCCAAAACCGGTTTGGCTCAGTGGATGGAGCGTCGGACTGCGGACTGAATGGTCCAGGTTCGATTCCGGTCAAGGGCATGTACCTTGGTTACGGGCACATCCCCAATGAGGGGTGTGCAAGAGGCAGCTTGTCGATGTTTCTCTCTCATCGATGGTTCTAGCTCTCTCCCCCTCTAAATTCATCTCTGTGTAAAATCAATAAAAATATATTTTAAAAAAAAGAGTATCTGGAATCAGAGAAAGGGATCAAAAAGAGAAATGGGAAGAGGGGCAGGAATGGAAGGAGGGGAGTGCAGCATAAAGAGGAAAGCAATTTTTTAAGTTTCAGAAGAAAGTGCAGGCAGGACGCTCTAACTCAGAAGTAGAGATGAGAGAGGAGCCTGCAGGTGTGGCAGCCTGAGGCTCAACCGGAAACGGCGGGCGGGTGGGCGGGGACTTCCGGGCCGGGACCTTCCCTTTGCCCCGGAAGAACCTAGCGGTCCCACTGGCAGCCAGCGAGCCGGTGCCCAGCCGCCGCGGTGAGACCTGCGCCCCGCGCCCCCAGCGGGTCCTGCGGGTCCCGGGCGGGGCCGGGGCGGGCGTTGCGGGGCCGGCAGTGGGGCTGGGGCCGGGGACGCCAGGAGGGGCGGCAGGGCGCGGAGGGGACTCGGGCGCGGCTCGGTCCACCCAGAAACGGGCGCAGAGAGGCGGGGAGGCGAGGCCAGCACACACGTGAGGGGATGGGAGGAGGGCGTGCAGACGCCGGCCTCAGTTTCCCCGCTGTGGTGGCCGGCGTTTCTCCTGCAGACCGCACCCCTCTGAGCTCAGGATCCCCACGTCCGGCTGCCTGGGGGGCGTGCCTGCCTGGCTTCCGGAAGGGCCCTGGTTCCACTAACGGACTCTTGCTCTCCCACCTCCTGCCGAATCCACCCCCTCCAGTTGCTCCCTGTTGCGGTCGATGGCACCGTCGTCCGTTCAGTGGCCCCGTGGGGAATCGGGGCATCCTCAGCCCCTGTCCCTCCTGGACCCAATCCAGTCTGTTACTCGGCGCCCCAGCCTCGCCTCCCAAAGCCAGTGCCTCCTGCGCCTCAGCCCCACCCACCCCCAAAGCTGTCAGCCAGCCATCAGGGCCTGGGTGTCCCCAGGGAAAGGCTGTCTGAGACAGGGAGCTGGGCAGAGCTCCCCGTCACCTGCTTCTCACTGCTCCCCTCCTTCACTTTTGTCTCATCCATGACGGTGCCTGCAGCCGACTGTTTTGATCAATATCTGAGTCCCCACTAGGGAGTCCATGGGGACCGCCATGCAAACCATGACTTCTGGGGGTTCTTTCTGCTAGAGAACCCCCAGAAGAAAAGGCGGATGGGGGGGAATGGGGGGTAGATTGACCGCATTGTCAGTACCATTACCTGGGGAGAAGGTGGCTGGAGCAGAGCCTTCCTGCTGTCAGCCTGGAGGACAGGAACAGAGTAAATGGAAAGGAAGAATAAGAGTTTGGAAGCAGCTCTGGGAGCACCCTGAGCAGTTACTTTAGAATTGTAACATTTTAAACCGCTCCTCTGAAGAGAAAGCAGCCAGCAGAAGCCGCTGGGGTCTGCCCTTGGCTTTCCTACAGGAGCACTGGGCGGGGTCCCGTGGCCTCTGTGAAGCGCTGGCAGGTGTTTCCGCTGTGAAGGGGACATGGTTCTGTCGCTTTGTGAAGGATGCCTCCCTGCCAGGGCACAGACCGCAGGGCGGGCGGCTTTAGTCCTGTCTGCAGCCGTCAGTGCACACTGGGCAGCAAACACCCAGATGTGTTGTGTGTTTTTCCCTCTGAAACTCAGGGAGAGAACTTTCCGTTTTGCTTTATTTTCTCTCCGGGTCTGCCGACGGCCCCCTCCTCTATAAAAGACGCACCTCTGCCCAAGTTGGGACTCCATTGCTCCCATCCTCCTGGTGTGAGGGTAATCTGTCACCTGCTGGGAGTGTGCATTTCTCTATTGGGCTTGTGAAGAGAGATTGTCCTGCGTGCTCTTGGCGTGTGGCGCTCCCACAGCGACCCCCACGCTAGCAGAGACGGAGGCCGGTCTCTGAGCTGGACTGCGCTGCCTCCCGAACCACACCACATCGGCCAGCCGGTGAGCGGGGAGCCGTGAGCGAGCTCCTGGTGTGGGCCTGGATGCCTTCAGCTCAGAATGGTCCACGTGCAGAGTGCACACTTAGGGAGACTTGTTCTGAACCCCTGTTCCTGTGCCCTTTCCTCTCCATCCTCCAAACCAGGGTTGAAACGTGACCTGATACGGCATTTGGAAGACACTTTCGTATAGTGTTTTGTTACGAAGAATGTTTCTGCAATAGAAGTGGAGTCACTTAGGTCAAAGTGTTTACTGGATCTACTAGTGAGTCCTGGAAAACAATGGGACTTGGGATTCAGGAGGGAGAGAATCCTGAGTGAAAGGACGTTGCTAATTGAGATGCACTCGTAATCTAACTGTTCTGTGGTTAAGACAGGGATTCGCACGGCTCTATCCTGGTATGCGTTAGAGCTGTTCGGAGATGGCTGACCCCTGGGAGGAGTGCATGGACTACGCAGTAACCCTGGCAAGGCGAGCTGGAGAGGTACTGTCCCGATGCCGCCACGTCCCCGATGCTGGCACTCACCAATGCCCCGTGTCCCCGATGCCGGCACCCACCAATGCCCCGTGTCCCCAATGCCAGCACCCACCAATGCCCCATGTCCCCGATGCCGGCACCCACCAATGCCCCGTGTCCCCGATGCCATCACCCACCAATGCCCCGTGTCCCCGATGCCATCACCCACCAATGCCCCGTGTCCCCAATGCCAGCACCCACCAATGCCCCATGTCCCCGATGCCGGCACCCACCAATGCCCCGGGTCCCCGATGCCGGCACCCACCAATGCCCCGTGTCCCTGATGCCGGCACCCACCAATGCCCCGTGTCCCTGATGCCATCACTCACCAATGTCCCCGATGCCATCACCCACCAATGCCCCGTGTCCCCGATGCCATCACCCACCAATGCCCCGTGTCCCTGATGCCAGAACCCACCAATGCCCCGTGTCCCCAATGCCATCACTCACCAATGTACCCGATGCCATCACTCACCAATGCCCCGTGTCCCCGATGCCATCACTCACCAATGTCCCCGATGCCATCACCCACCAATGTCCCCGATGCCATCACCCACCAATGCCCCGTGTCCCCGATGCCATCACCCACCAATGCCCCGTGTCTCCGATGCCATCACTCACCAATGCCCCGTGTCCCCGATGCCATCACCCACCAATGTCCCCGATGCCATCACCCACCAATGTCCCCGATGCCATCACTCACCAATGCCCCCGTGTCCCCGATGCCATCACTCACCAATGCCCCGTGTCCCCGATGCCATCACTCACCAATGTCCCCGATGCCATCACCCACCAATGTCCCCGATGCCATCACTCACCAATGCCCCCGTGTCCCCGATGCCATCACTCACCAATGCCCCGTGTCCCCGATGCCATCACTCACCAATGCCCCGTGTCCCCGATGCCATCACTCACCAATGTCCCCGATGCCATCACCCACCAATGCCCCGTGTCTCCGATGCCATCACTCACCAATGCCCCGTGTCTCCGATGCCATCACTCACCAATGCCCCGTGTCTCCGATGTCTCGGACTAAGCACCTGCGTTGCTTTTCATTCCACTAAACACTGTACATGGAAAAGGTTCTCCAATTTTGTGTCGTTAACTTTTGGGATGACAGTTGTGGATCTGTCTTAGGATGTAAGAATGCTATGATTTTGTACCTAGAAGGACATAACCACTAAAGGTTTATTTTGTAAACCTTGTGATAAGAAAATTTTAAGAATATCATTTAAGACATTGCACCATTGCTGTTTCATTTTTAGCTTGATTTAAATTTACTTACGCTTTTCTGTTTGCTTACCAAACACATTCTCAGGTGGTTCGCGAAGCTCTGAAAAATGAAGTGAATGTTATGATTAAAAGTTCTCCAGCCGACTTGGTCACTGTGACTGACCAGAAGGTTGAAAAGATGCTTCTCTCCTTCATCAAGGAAAAGTACCCATCTCACAGGTGAGTCTGCTGCCTGGAGTCAGTACTGAGGCACAGTGCCGACCGAGCCGGAAGCTGACTGTAGTTCCTGAGCCTGGAAGGACGGTGGGCAGCCTGGGAGGGAGGTCGGGCAGGAGCCAGGGAGGAAGGGGACCCGGGCCCCTCACAGGAGTCACGGCTGCTGAGGCGCCGGCTGCCTCGCTCTGGACTCTGATTTCCCGATCGCTCACTATTACAGTCGGGGGCAGGGCCACCAGCCGGGAGGGATAAGGGAAAGGATGTTTGGATGCTGGGAAGCTGGTGTGAGAAGGGCTGCCCAGGCATGATTTAGTCAGTTTTGTTCTCTATCGCAGATCTTCTTCTGGTAGTCTTTGGGGCCTGAGAGAAGCCACGGGAGTCAGGGCGCAGGCACAGCAGCGCAGGCACTGCCACCGCTTTGTCTCAGTGCTGCCATTCTCTGCCTCTTCCCGGCGATGTAAAGCCTGTACACTTCCTCTAAAAGCCACTGTGCAGCTGACGCCGATCACCAAGTGATAGTGAGGAGAGCTCAGGGTTGGACAGAGGGAAACAGAAAGCTGAATGTAGGGACGAGAGAAAGCAGTGACTCGGCACCACTTCCGGGGCCACCTGGGAGCTGTTGCATAGTGTGCTGGGCAGACAGGTAATTTTGGGGCGACTTGCCTCCTTGCTGACCTATCTAATGCTCTCTTTTACTCACCTGCTGCTGCAGAGCAAGTTACCCTGAGCTGAACATGAGCAGCTCCAGACAGCAGGCTTACAGCAGAGTTTTCTAGGTTCAGCACGTGGCAGGAGCTCAGCGCAGGGTCTCATGACACGTGGGAGTCCGTGGGGTGGGCCGCAGCCGCCAGGCCTGCACTGGCCGAAGGATCCATTCGGCTTGGGTGGTTGCTGGTGACTTCCCTCCCTCCCGCGGTCTGGGGGCAGCTCCCGTCGGTCCCTCGCCATGTGGGCCCCTCAGAGCAGCTCAGCACGGGTGGCCTGCTTCCCTGGCATGGCAGGGGCGGGAGTGGAGAGGGAAGACAAACCACAGTGCGTGCTGTGAGCAGGTCCTCAAGGTGGCACGTTGGCACTTCTGCTTCCTTCTGCTGCTTAGAAACGAGTCACTAAGTCCAAGTTCACACTCGAGGCGGGAGCGTTAGGCCTGCCTCTGGAAGAGAGGAGGATGAGAGACCTGGGGCATCATTTTAAAACCACCACGTGCCCTAGTGAGGCCTCACCTGTACCGGTGCCCTGCGCACGCCCACGCCTTCGCTCACCGGCGCCCCGTGGTCCCAGGACCGCTTGTCAGGCGGTCTGGGAGTGACACTTAAGCACGCACGTCCCGCGGGAGGCAGGAGCCCGGATGGAAGGGGGTGCTGTGTAGGATTGTACGTTTGTGTGACTAGCTAAGGGAATGCTAAACCTGGCACTTGCAGAACTTGGTGTAAAGAGCCATTCTTGCTTTTAGTTTCATTGGTGAGGAGTCCGTGGCCGCCGGCGAGAAAAGTGTCCTCACCGACAACCCCACGTGGATCATCGACCCCATTGATGGGACCACTAACTTCGTGCACAGGTACGAGCGGGGTTTGCACTGAGAGGACCTTTTCGAGTGCTCCGTCCACGAGCATTCAGGCTCAGAGAGTCGTGTGGAGTGAGCTGTGAGGAGGCAGTGACGGAATTGCTGTGGGACTGTGCGGCCAGCCGCCTGCTCACTTCTTTTCCCTCCGAGGGAGGAAGGGGAGGAAAGCCAGCACCACGCTGCTTTGAGATCAGCTGGGGCGCTCTGCTGCCCACTTCGTGCTGCGGTGCCACCTTCAGGCCAGGTGAGGAAGCTCAGGAAGAGTGTGGGTTTAAATCAGCACTCTCCGGCTTGAGCGGTGTTTTTTACAGGCTTTGCAGCCTGGGCAAGTTCCTTCACTTTTCTAAGCCTCAGATGCTGTTTTCTTCTTATCTGAGAAATGAACTTATTATTGGTGCCTGCCTCATGGAACTGTGGGGATTCGGGTGGTACACATACGTGAGGATGCCTTACAGGGTCTGGGACACAGGGCAGCACACAGAGACAGCACAGGGCAGCACACAGGGCCCAGCACACAGGGCCCAGCACCCAGGGCCCGGCACCCAGGGCCCGGCACCCAGGGCAGCCCACAGGGCCTGGGACACAGGGCGGCACACAGGGCCCAGCACACAGGGCCCAGCACACAGGGCCTGGGACACAGGGCGGCACACAGGGCCCAGCACACAGGGCCCAGCACACAGGGCCTGGGACACAGGGCGGCACACAGGGCGGCACATAGGGCCCAGCACACAGGGCCTGGGACACAGGGAGGCACACAGGGCCCAGCACCCAGGGCCCAGCACACAGGGCCCAGCACACAGGGCCCAGCACACAGGGCAGCACACAGGGCCTGGGACACAGGGCGGCACACAGGGCCCGGGACACAGGGCGGCACACAGGGCAGCACACAGGGCCCAGCACACAGGGCCTGGGACACAGGGAGGCACACAGGGCAGCACACAGGGCCCAGCACACAGGGAGGCACACAGGGCAGCACACAGGGCCCAGCACACAGGGAGGCACACAGGGACAGCACAACAGGAGCAGCCCCCCTGGGTGGGATAAGGGGTCGCCCTGTGGCTGGCGTGCCTGTGGGACACAGAGGTGTGTATACTGTAAACCAGACCTGGCTGCTGTAGGTGGTGGGGCTGTGGAAGGGTGCCCTGGGACGTTGTCAGTGGGAGAAGATTATGATGCATTGTGTATACAATGGCCTCATTTTTGTTACCATAAATGCTGTTACCTATTCCTAAAAACGTTTATTTTTAACTAGAGGCCTGATGCCCGAAATCTGGGCAAGGGGCTCGGCCCTCGCAGCCCGGCTTCATCTGAAGGGCGGCTGGTCTAATTAGCATGTTATGCTTTTTATTAGATTATATTGAAGCCATTTTGTCTTTATCTTGGTTCTCTTTGAGTCAGAAATCACCACCCTGTCTCAGACCGCCGTGCAGCCATAGCAACCATGTGGCTGCGGGTCACCGTGCCGGGGTGAGGCTGCGGGTGGGGCTTCGCGGAAACAGGAGCCGTGAATTCTGTGCGGCCGCGCCTGTGTTCACAGGTCCAGGCTGGGCGAGAGGCGACCACAGGAAAGAACCTGTGCTCTTAGCTGTGGTCAGTGTGAAATCCTAACGTTTGTTTTCACTTTTTGAGACAATATCGTCCACCATCACTATATTGTGGTATTCAACATTCAAAAGATAGCGAATGGCGTGAGAGGGAGTGGCCTTCCCGGGTCTGTCCCGGGTCCTCAGGCCGCCTCTGAGGTGACTCCTCTCAGAGCTGCTCACGGCCGCAGAGTCCCTGTGTGTCTGATCTGTGTCCGAGCCCCAACCCCGTGTACACGAAAGGTTGCATACTTAACACACCGCCGTGGGGCATAGAATGAGACCTTGAATGGAAAACGTTATAAGCAATTACATTGTGAGAAGACGTATTTATTGAAAATAAGTCCTATCTTGATAACTTTGTGTTTTTTTTAAGATTTCCTTTTGTGGCTGTTTCCATCGGCTTCGTTGTCAATAAAGAGGTACGCTGCTTACTTACGGCGGGTAACATGCCTGCTGTCATTTCTGAGAAAGAGTAACTGTCTCCATAGTACGTACAGATTTGCCTCTGTGTTCAGTGTACACGCTGCATTGTTGTGAAATAAGCTGTGTAACGATCATGGTACTTCTCCCAGAGAAGAACACCCAGTGCTTTCTGAGCAGCAGGAGTTTTAAGGGAGAAGCACACACTGAGTCACCTGGCATGTGTGAGGGAGGCAGGTGGTTAAGGGAGGGGTTCAGCCAGCGCTTCCTCGGGTGTTGGTGGAAGGCCCGGGGGTGGGGGGTGGGGGGGCCGGGGGGAGAGCAGCGCGTCTGGAACCCGCACCCGCTGGCGCGAGCCCGGAGAGCGGCGGGTCACTGGGCGTTGCCACGCTGCGGGGCTGCCTGACAGATCAGCAGTGAATGATGTTGTCTCTTCTTGGCCCTGTCTTCACGGGTTCCTGATGTATTGATCACATGGACACAGGGAGTTGAGTTGCTGGAAATGAAAATACAAGTTGGTGCACAGGAAATTAGCCACGGGCTGTGAGCCAGGGGCGTACGAAGGAGCTGAGCGTTCTCTCTCGTGGGCTCCCCCTGCGCGGCGCGTGCTCCCCCTGCTCAGTGTGCGCTCCCCCTGCACAGTGTGCTCCCCCTGCACGGTGTGCGCTCCCCCTGCACAGTGTGCTCCCCCTGCACGGTGTGCGCTCCCCCTGCACGGTGTGCGCTCCCCCTGCACAGTGTGCTCCCCCTGCACAGTGTGCTCCCCCTGCACAGTGTGCTCCCCCTGCTCAGTGTGCGCTCCCCCTGCACAGTGTGCTCCCCCTGCACAGTGTGCTCCCCCTGCTCGGTGTGCGCTCCCCCTGCACGGTGTGCTCCCCCTGCGCGGTGTGCTCCCCCTGCACGGTGTGCTCCCCCTGCTCAGTGTGCGCTCCCCCTGCACAGTGTGCTCCCCCTGCACGGTGTGCGCTCCCCCTGCATGGTGTGCTCCCCCTGCACGGTGTGCGCTCCCCCTGCACGGTGTGCTCCCCCTGCGCGGCGCGCGCTCCCCCTGCGCGGCGATGGTGGGGGGGATGAGGTGAGGGGGGCGATCAGGGGAGGCTTCTAAGTGCAGTTAAGGAGTTTGCAGCCGTGTCGAGATTCTGAACTAAGATGGTGCAGTGAGAACAGCTGAGGAAATGCCAAACGGGGAGGTGTTCTCGGCGGAATTTGAAGGAGGAGCTCTGGCCAGTGCTAGTGGTTAGAGGAGCATCGGCCCGCACCACAGGGTCTGGGTCTGTTCCTGGCCCAGGGCACGCACGCACCAGTCGGCACGTATGGAAGACAACCAGTCTGTGTCTCTGTCACATTGACCTTCTCTCTTTCTCCCTCCCTTTTTCTCCCCCATAGCCCCCTCCCCCTTCCCGCTCCCTCCCTCCCACTCCAAAGAAGAAAAAGCTCAGGGTTAAAAGCGAACGTTTGGGAGGAGCTGGGAAAGGATCAGGCGGGTCAGGTGGTAGTGTGCGCCTCGGCCTCCTTGGCTGAGGGTCCGGGAAGGGGCTCTTCCTGTGATGGCGGAGCTGTGGAGCGGCAGGGCCGGTGGTAGTTGGTTTGTGGCTGTCAGACTGGAGAGCTAAAGGGACGGGAGAATGGAAAACGCTGATGCACACCTCTCACAGGTGAGGCAGAGAAGAAGCCCTAAAGGAAGTGACACGCCCACTGGCTAGTGAGCGAGGGGGCTGAGTCCGGGCAAACGCGGAGCCTCCGGTTCACCTGGCCCTGGGGGTTTCAGAGGAGCGGTGGCCAGGCAGAGGCCAGACTGTGTTGTGTTACCGGGGAGGGGAGGGGAGAGGCGGAGTACAGACCTCTGGCCGGGAGGGGAAGGCTTTTGTAGGGAGGGAGAGCTTGGTGGAGAGGAGCCGGAATCCTATCCCAGAGGAGGAGCAGCGGGAGCAGCGGGGGCAGCGGGTGGCGGTCACCCTCAGGAGGAAGCAGCTCTGTCCCTGGGCGAGGGGAGGAGAGTCTGAGCGGCTGGGCCTCTTCCCTCCGGGCATCCGGAGGAGCCCTCTCAGTGTCGCTGTGCGCCGTGGCAGACGTTGTCAGTGTGTGGATTCTCCTCATGTCACTGAGGGCGAGCCCCGCAGACAGCGGTGGTCAGGAGCCGCTCCCCCGCAGATGGAGTTCGGCGTGGTGTACAGCTGCGTGGAGGACAAGATGTTCACCGCCCGGCGCGGCCGGGGCGCCTTCTGTGACGGCCAGCGGCTGCAGGCCTCCGGGCAGGAAGGTAGGCTCCGGGGCGGGGCGGGGCGGGGCCGGGCCTGCATCCGCTCCTCTTCTGTGGTTTGGGTGTTACCTGACTCATAAGTTGTGCTTATTTTCCCTGCCTTTTGCTCCCACTGGAGTTTGAATGTGGTAGTGGGAGTGGGGAAGCGGGTGGAACTGAGCAAACTACACTCAGGACATGGCTGCGGGCTGGGGACGGAGGTCATGGCGCTTTATTGCAGCCACTGCCTCGCGTATTCTTTGTAGACTCGCTCTGAGCTGATGGCGGTGGGACCACTTACTAGGCAGTAAATCAGAGAAACTTAAATGTAGGAATCACTGAAACTGACCCCTGCACCTTCTGTAAGAGCTGGGTGATTGACAGGTGAGCCTTCTCTGCAGGACGCTGAGAGGGTGTGAGGACCTTCTCCCCATAAGCCACGCCCAGCGCTGGTCAGTTTACACATCCGATTTTTAAGTGCTCCAAGAACTTGCAGATCCTTGCAAAACCATCTCAATTCAGAATCCTCCCACACTGCGTAATTTTTCTCCTCAAACACTTAACTTTGAGAGCAGACATTTATTTCATTATCTTCTTATTGAACTCTAAGACCTGATTGTCGAGACGTTAATGTGTGAGAAATGTGCATCTCAGAATTAAAGGAGAGGTTGCTTTCCTGCCAGCAGCTCGCTCTCTTTATAATTATTCTGCCACACACAGAGTGTAATTACACCGTGTGATTAAATAGTTGATATTTGCTAATTTCCCATTAAAGCTATTATGTAAGCAGGTTAGTTGGTTATATTCTGCATTTTGGGGGGATGGTCTAAAAAGCTAGACTCTCATAAAATGACCTCTGAGGTATAACAAATGTATCCGCATTTTAAGATTTAAAGCCTTAGAAGTAAACAGATTTGATACAACTAGGAATAGAGCTAAGAATGTCCTGTTTTGCTCTGAATCACAAGTGTTGATTTTTTTTTTACCTGAATTCTTATTAAATGAGTGATTTTTGGAGTCATTTCCCTTTAGATATCACCAAGGCGCTCCTGCTGACGGAGCTGGGCTCCTCCCGGACGCCAGAGACCGTGCGAACCGTCCTCGCCAACATGGAGAAGCTGCTCTGCCTGCCCACCCACGGGTAGGCACTGCGCCGGCCGCCGCACGGCATGTCCTCGTCGCCGTGCCTGTTCGTGCTAGATCGGGACCTTCATTCTCATTTTCTAATGGAACTTTAAACACTTTTATTTGAAGATAATTTAAAACTTAACAGAATTTGCAGAAATAAAATAAGGCAAAAAGACAATAGCATACCCTTTGCCCAGTTCCCCTGTCAGTATTTTACCCTTTTATTATTCCCCTAATGGTCTTGAGGTAAATTACGTACAGCGTCGCTCTTTGTCCCTAACACTGCACTGCTGCTTCCTGAGAGCAGGGGTGTTCTCTCCCACAGCCACAGCGCCTTGCTGACTTTGTGAACTTCTGTTCTCTGATATGCCGTCCACGCTTGCTGGGCCAGGGGTCTAATGACAGCCATCCTTTGCAGTGTTCCTCCTCCGAGGGGGTCCAGGCCCGGGCGGGCGGCCTGGGCTGTGCTGCCTCTTCGGCCACCTCTGCTGTGCATGCTGTTTTTGAGATATTTGATGCCAGCCTAATTTTTTTTAGCATTTAAACTATTTCTTGATTTACATGGAGCCTCTGAGATTTTGTTTTCCTTTTCACTTTTGAGATCTGATTGTTTTACAAGGATCTATTTTGGAATTTCACATCTGAGAGACTTTTCTCCTTCAGCGTAGATTTGTGTCTCTCCCCCCCCCCCCAAGATTTATTTATACGCGCGCGCGCACACACACATATATTGATTTCAGAGAGGAAAGGAAAGGGAGAGAGAGAGAAACATCAGTGATGAGAGAGAATCATTGATTGGCTACCTCCTGTACGCCCCCTACTGGGGATTGAGCCTGCAACCTGGGCATGTGCCCTTGGCTGGAATCGAACCTGGGACCCTTCAGTCTGCAGGCTGATGCTCTATCCTCTGAGCCAAACCAGCGAGGGCTCCCAGTTTTCTTGAGTTATAGTTTTACATATTAGCTCAGGTCTGCTTTTATTTTCTTCAGACACCAATAGGCGAGGTCTCTGTCGTCCATTTCAGCCACTTTCTCTCTGACCCTTTTACTCGTGTTTTTCCTGCTTTCCTTGGGGCCTTGATTTGGCTTTCATTTGCAGCTGCTTCGTTAGGGCTCCCTGGCTCGCAGTCTGAGTTCAGTTATCATTGCCCTGAGCTCAGTCATCTCCCTATCTCTTCCTGGGCTTTGTTCCTCACTCCTTCTGCATGTAGGTTTTGTATTTCTGATTTAACACCTGTGTTTACAGCTACTTCTTTGAGATGTTTCATTGAGATTGGATTGATGCCAGTTTCAGTTTTCTCCCTTTTGACAGTCGATTTTTTTCGTGAAAGACTTTTTCAGCCAAAAAAGTCCTAGCACACTTATTAGCAGCTGAGCAGGGAGCAGAGTCAGATGTTTGTGAAACCAAAAGCAGTCAGTCCTTCCTACCGGGTTTCCACTGTGGTTATACACACACCGTGCACTGTAGTGGAATTTAATATTTCCTCCAGCCTTCCCCCCTGAAAATGTCATGGCAGTAATGTTTATTTTATTAAATTACTTTGTGAGAGTGGTCATTTCTGTGGTGCACACGGTAATTAGGTTTTTATGTATTTTTATTTTATTTAAAATTAGGTATGTATCCTGTAGACGGGTTCAGAGGGTCTCAGTCGACACTGAAAATGAACTGACGTGAAGGAAGACCCTATTGAAAGAATGGCTTTTCCAATCTCCTTTGTAACTGCTGTCTGCTAGGATCCGAGGAGTCGGGACGGCAGCTGTCAACATGTGCCTGGTGGCCAGCGGAGCGGCGGACGCGTATTACGAAATGGGCATTCACTGCTGGGACATGGCGGGAGCGGGCGTCATCGTCACCGAGGCCGGCGGTGTGCTGCTGGACGTGACAGGTAGCGGATGCGGAGGGAAAGCATCTTCCTGCCCCCTCTGTTGGGCTTTGGTCTTCCAGTGTGTGCTGTGTGTGATACTTGAGCTCCAGACAAAACAAGCTCCAGATAGACTCTGCGGGGAGAGGCTAAGGGTGGTGTGGGGCTGCTCACGCCACATGGCTAAGCCTCTCCTGACGTGAGCAGAGGAGCTCTGGAGAGGCCGGGAAAGCCTGGCGGGGCCGCGGGCCTGGGGCTGGTGAGCGAGTGGCAGCTGATGGCAGACTCCGTCTCCCACACTTCCTGCCACAGGTCGGATTGGCTCACTGCTTCAAACTGATGGCGACGTTGTTAGAAGTGGGGGAACCTGGTTAAAATTCTCCGGTGTCTGAGAAGGGCAGTGGAGAAGTCAGGAAGTGGGCGGGGTTTCCTGCCCATGGCGCCCAGGCGTTACAGAGGCAGTCAGAGCATAGCGGTGGCTCAGGGAGAACAGAAAAGGTGGCAGGTTCAGACTGGAGTGATTGAGGAACCCCAAACTGGTCTTCAGATAAGATGCCTAGAAACTCATTTGTGTCTTGCCAAAGCTTAACCGTTAGGTCATGTGACAGAGTAGCTTTTGGGAAATATTATGATTGGTCGTGCCTGTCACCGGGTGAGTGCTGTAGGAATGGTTTCAGTACGAGACTAACTCTCCTCCTTGTTTGATTGACTTCAGGGGGACCGTTCGATTTGATGTCGCGGAGAGTCATTGCTGCGGGCAGCAAAGCCTTAGCGGAGAGAATAGCCCGGGAAATCCAGGTGGTGCCCTTCCAGAGGGACGACGAAGACTGAGCTCCCCGCCTCGCCCGCGGCCGCACGCTGCTCTCAGATGTGCTGACACCGGTGGTGCACAAAGTTTAGGACTTCGTTTCAGCCCTGTAATCTGATTGGCTTACGTTGTCTTGATGTCTAGGTTTAAGAATTGCTACTTGTTCCATATTGTCCTAGGACTAGGTAGGCACGGAGTTGAAATATTTCATTGTAAAATTCCATGTAAGAATGTACCTTTTGGCAGCTGATGAGGTGGTATCTCGTCCACCAAAGTAGTGAGCATTCAGTTTCCGAGTCGGTATGAGCCTCTGAAATTTTGACTTGCTACTGATGTACCTCAGCATTCTTAATTACAGAGTCAACCTTTTGGGAAAGAATTTAGATTGAAAGTAATTTTAGGTTGAAAAGCCATGGTGTGTTGATTTGTAAGGAGTGTGCTGAGTCCTGCCTGGGCCGGGCTGCTGTCTCTGCAGAGTCTTGCTCTATGCATGGCTGCTCAGCTGGCACCTGCAGGCACCGGGCAGGCGGTCGGCAGTCCACAGGAAAGCATTGGAACCGCGAGGCTTTTGGAGGGAGCAGTTTCTGGTTGTAGCAGATACATAGTGAAGAGCTCACCTTTCTGCGTGATCACCAGGTTTTGAAGTAAGGCTATGTAGCCACCCCTTATATTTCACATTACCGTTCCTAGAACATTTCATTCCGCACGTCCCCACAGCTGTCCCTTAAGTGTGGGCATTTCTGCAGTGCGTGTGCGCCGGGACCTGCCTTCCTGTGCCCAGGGACCGGTGAGCGCCGGAGCCCGCCCGGGGCAGGCAGGCGGAGTTGCTAATATTGAGCTTGGTCCTTCTTAGACTCCTCGTTTCACTTCGTTTCCACCGGTTTCTGTTCAGCCTTTAAATATTCCTTAAGGTCTTTGGCTTATCACTCAAAAAGAAAATTGCTTCAGTTCATAGATGCTCTTACAGATTTATTTATTTGTTGGCACGTGAACAGACCAAGTTTAGTTACAGGCTATGCGAGCCTGGTGTTGGAGGGCACGGAGGTGTTCAGGGCAGGGTATTCCATTGTGCGCGTCTCACATTAAACGGTGTCACTAAGACCTGAGTGTCGTCATCGTGCGTCTGTGCTGTTGGCCACGTGCAGTAAAACATCTCATCCTGTGTTCTTGCAATTAAATATATTTTAATTAAGACAATCATGAATGACATTTTAAATAAAACATATAATTGAAATTTTTATTAAGATTTATAGTTTAAACTACCTTTTTGTTTATTTCTTTTAACTTATAATACATTTTAAAAATAAGAAGTAGCCTTAATATTTAGCATTTGTCGAGCACTATAGCAGGCACCGTGTAGCACTTGACATCGTGATCCTATTTAATTCCCACCTTAGACAGGAGAGCTGTGTCCTCGTTTTTACGAGGTGCGTGGATGTTACTTAATTAATGAGCCCACTTTCCCGGCTGCAGGTACAAGCAGTGAAACACGTAGAGAGCGGGACAGCGGGGCCCGCAGTCTTCCCCGGACCGGCGGGCCACACCTGGCTGCAGGAGAGCCACCTGGGGCTCTTGAACAGCATTGCTTGGTCCCACCCGAGGGAATCAGATTGACTTGGTCGGTGCTGTGGCCTGGCCAGCTGCCTTTTGGCAAGGGGCCTGGGGACTCTGGGTGGATAGGAGTGAGCTGCTTTCTCAGGAATGGCGTCCTCAGTGACTCGCCCTCGCCACCTCCACAGTCTCGGGGGGCTTCATGGTGCGACTGGGTGTCTGCACGCCGAAATGTGGCTGAGAGTCATCCCTGTGCTGATGGGGTGAGAGCCGGATTTGAAACTAGTGTAGCGGCCTTTTGATTCCCACAAATGACCACTAGATGGCAAATTACACACAGGGAATCAGACTTTAGCATTTTCATCATGGAAAACATTTTATTTTTCCTTCAAATGACCTCATTGGCCAGTATTGGGGTTTAATAATACAGTACCAAAGCCAGGTAGTTTTCTCGTAAAGTGGAATACCCTGCATTGTGGGTCAACTTATTCCTTCCGGCAAAGCCATAGGTGCTGTCTGCCCTGTGGCCCCGACGTCAGCGCTGTGCAGCGTTAGCTTTCAAGGGCTCAGTAACCATGGACATAAGCGAGGCGTGGGCCTTGTTATACATGAGCGCCTCTCCACCAGTCCAGTCCAGTGTCACTGTCAGTAACCGGCCGCTCACAAAGCCGTCCCCGCGTCCCGGTTGTAGGGCGAGGTATGCTGGTGAGACGTGAGGAAAATAAAAGTATATGAGTGAGGTCATGCACTTGTGTTGATCAGTGAATGATTTTTAAAGTTTTCTATCAAAAAGCAACTACTTGCCCTTCCTCAGACTCAGGCATGGCACCAGCGGAGGGCCGGCCTGGGGAGCTCAGACGTGGATGTCTGAGGGCCTTGCCCTGCCCACGAGAGGGCCCCTCTTGCTCGGCCCCAAACCTTTCCCCCTCCATCCCTGCCTTGCTCCCGTCCTTGCTAGCTGTCTTCCCAAGGCATTCACTTGTGGGCGCTTTGGAGAGCGATTCCCAGGACCCTGGGAGTGAGGGGTCCATAGATTGTCTGGGTAGGGTTCCAGGAGGAAAGATGCCCTCGCTGTCCGTCTGTCTGCCACAGCCAACATGCCTGGGAAGAGCTGCACCCGCCATCTGCCCGGAAACCAGACTTCCCTCTTGTCACTGGTCACTCCCAGGAGGAAGCTCTGGGAGAGCCAGGTGTGAGCTGTCAGGTGACAGCCTGGCATTGGCTCTGACAGGTGTGAGCTGTGCGCCCTTCCCACCTGCTGGGCTCTCACTGGGGAGCTAATGGCCAGCACTTTGTAGACAGCAGACTCTGTGTGCTTAGAGCTAACAGGCCAGCGCTGGGGGGCCTGGCTGGTCCCGGGGTGCAGACAGCAGATAGCAGACACTGTGTGCTTAGAGCTAACAGGCCAGCGCTGGGAAGACTGGCTGGTCCTGGGGTGCAGACAGCAGACTGTGTGCTTAGAGCTAACAGGCCAGTGCTGGGGGGCCTGGCTGGTCTCAGGGTGCAGACAACAGACTGTGTGCTTAGAGCTAACGGGGCCAGTGGTGGGGGGCCTGGCTGGTCTCGGGGTGCAGACAGAGACACCATGTGCTTAGAGCTAACAGGCCAGTGCTGGGGGGCCTGGCTGGTCTCGGGGTGCAGACAGCAGACTCTGTGCTTAGAGCTAACAGGCCAGTGCTGGGGGGCCTGGCTGGTCTCGGGGTGCAGACAGCAGACTCTGTGCTTAGAGCTAACAGGCCAGCGCTGGGAAGACTGGCTGGTCCCGGGGTGCAGACAGAGACACCATGTGCTTAGAGCTAACAGGCCAGTGCTGGGGGGCCTGGCTGGTCTCGGGGTGCAGACAGCAGACTCTGTGCTTAGAGCTAACAGGCCAGCGCTGGGGGGGGCTGGCTGGTCCCGGGGTGCAGACAAGAGACACCATGTGCTTAGAGCTAACAGGCCAGTGCTGGGGGGCCTGGCTGGTCTCGGGGTGCAGACAGCACACTCTGTGTGCTTAGAGCTAACAGGCCAACGCTGGGGGGCCTGGCTGGTCCTGGGGTGCAGACAGCAGACTGTGTGCTTAGAGCTAGCAGGCCAGTGCTGGGGGGCCTGGCTGGTACCGGGGTGCAGACAGCAGACTGTGTGCTTAGAGCTAACAGGCCAGTGCTGGGGGGCCTGGCTGGTCCCAGAGTGCAGACAGCAGATAGCAGGCACTTTGTGCTTAGAGCTAACAGGGCCAGTGCTGTGTGGGCCTGCAGTTAACCTAGAGCTCAGTTGAATTTGAAAAAGTTGAGCCCACTCACTTTTAGAGAACTGAGTCCAGATGACACAGGACTTGCCACACAGCAATCTGCTCACCATCTGAGAATCTAAGGCTGCATTTTCTCCCTTTTCTTTTTTTTTTTTAACTATGGCCGCCCCGTGGGCTGTGCGGCTGTGGCAGCGGGACCGGGGAGGACGGTTTGAGCACAGGGAGGGCGTCCCCCTCAGGACTTCGCTGCGGTTAGGGAGAGGGGCAGGTCGGAGGAGCTCACCTTGGACTTGCTGAGCAGGAGTGGGGGCGGGGGCGGGTTCAGGCAGAGGTGCCAGCGGGCACCTAGGCTTCAGGAAGGGAGCACTGGTCAGCCAGGACGGTCCCCCAGAGGCGGCAGCGGGCACTGTGGAAGGAAGGGGTCACTGCAGGGGCGGAAGGAGCAGAAGGAGATAAAGCTCCTCCCGGGAAGGTCGTCCCAGTGGTTCGTCCTGGGAAGCCGCGATGTGGGCTGGGTCTAGGGCCCTTCTTGAGGTCATTTCACTCGGCGGGAAGGAAGTAAACGGAAAGCAGTGACTAAGAGCAGTTTTACGCCAGGAACTGGCCCCTGGACCTCTCAGAACCCATCTGACTGGGAGAAACAATGTGGGCGACGTGAGCGGCGTGGGGTCCCCTGGAAGCTCACCCCGCAGAGCAGGCACCCCGGCTTCCGGAGGGAGGACCCTCTCCACGAGGCGGGGGGTGTTTACCGCCTCGCACAGCGCAGACGCGGGCCCGCGGCCGGTCCCGGGCTGGCCGTGCTTCCCGCTCGCCCGGCCCTGGTGCTGCTCTGCCACCGAGCCCACAGGCTCCGGCCGGCAGCCCTTCACATGGCGAGATCGCTCCTCCAATATTTACCCTCTGCTGCCGGACTCCGGCCTCACACGGGCCCTGGGCACGGCTCCGAGCCGGGCTGATGGCTGGTGGCACACGCACGCCACCCTGAGGGAGCGGCTGCTATAAACAATTCACCGGATAGCACCCTGGGGCGGCCCTTCCCGCCGGCATGAGGTCCAACTCTCCCCAAGCCCACCCGCTCCCCCACGCGGGACGTCCCCCACGCGGGGCACTCCTCCACGCATGATGCACCGGAGGGGGTGGCTTTGCTCCTCGCCTCCTCCCGCTGTCTCGGCAGAGGTGGCAGGCGCAAGTCTATTAAAGATCGAGAACCTTCTAAAGATTCAGGTCTTGTCATTTTAGGCTCCGGGTCCTTGGCTTGCTCCGTAGAAAGCGGAGAGACCTGTCACTAAGAACACCCTGCACCCCGGGGAGGGCCGCTCCTGGCCGTGGAGCTCGTGGAGGCAGAGCACACGGTGAGCGGGGCTGGGGGCAGCCGTCCTGCCTTCGCCGATCTCAGTGATTCCTGCTCCTGAGCACTCACGCGAGCGACTGTGGCGCCCCCAGGGCTGGGCTTCGTGCTGGTGCAGGCACAGCGAGGATCGAGCAGACACAGCCCCACCGCACGGGCAAGTGGAGAAACGCCACGCAGGGCAGCCCACTTCGGCGCGGTGGGGCCCGTCCGTCCGGGCAGCTGTCTGGGGGTGCCCTGTGCTACCTGTGGGATCGGCCAGTTTCTCTGCTGCTCAGGTCGTTGGTGGTTGGTGGGAAGATCTGTTTAGATGATAGCCATAAATGGCTCGCACGCAGTCCATGTGTCTGATGGTGCTTTAAGCTCCTTGTGACAAGTTTTTGGATCATTTTGCTCACGTTGTGCTGTGTCCCCGGTGCCTGGAGCCACGCCTGACACCGGGCAGGCATTGACACACACGTGTTGGCTCAATGGCCTTAACAATGACGAGAATCACGGTGGGAAAAGAGACCACAGAGGAGACACACGTAAGCTACCAAATGGAGCCTGGTAACCTGGATGTCACAAGGTGCAGCTTTTGGAGTCAGAATCTAAGTCCAAAACCAACAGTTAGTCCTCAGAAATGGAAACCCTGTTACACTCAAGGGAAGGAGTTGGATGCATTTCCATCTGTCCCCACTGGAGGGAGCTGGTCCCTTCACTTGAACCTGCTGGTCCCAAGCCGGACCCCCTCCCTCACCCCCACCTCGCCAGGCCGCCCTCATTGGGAAGCTGCTGGGGCCACGGCCTGCTCTCTCTGGCTTAGTAGATGTTTTAAAAAAGGCTCAGATCAAATCAGTGGTAGCCAGAATGCATCATCGAAAGGTAATTCATGTTGTCTTTCCAAAGAAATGTTAAAGGAAATCACTTATTTCATTGACTTCGGAAGAACTCAGTCTGTTCCCCGCAGGGAGTATGTCTGCACGTTTTTAATCTTCGGGCACGTGAATCTCGGTGTTCGGAAAATCACTGGGAATGCCTCTCTTCGATTGTTTTGGAAATTAAAGTTGGCCAGCTTTCCTTTTTTTGCACATTTTCTTACGTGCCTGAGCCACATGGTCTAAATCAAACGTCTTTGTATCTGACATGTGTGGGTGGGGTTAGTAACGGGTAAGAGGTCTCGATCACCGTGTTGGGCACACGTGGACACGAGGATGAGAGAATGCAGGGAGCAGGGACCTGGCAGAGCTGGGTACCATGGGTCATGTGTGAACATAGATGCTGTGGAGTTCCTCATGTTCGGAATCGCAGTGGCTGGAGCTCGGAGCACAGGCTACCACTGTGTGAGCTGCAGGCGGTGGCCGCGGGGCGCCAGGTGCATGCCTCGGGACCTGCGGCTCAGGAGACAGGGCAGTCTGCTCCCGGCGGCTGAAGCTGTGGAGGTGCAACGTGGTCCTGGGAGGGCCCATCTCCCTGGCAACCGGCCGGCCCGTCCCCTCAGTGCCATGGGAGCTGTCAGGTGAGGTGTGACTCGGGCTGTGGGGTTCACAGCGTTTGTACACTCCGTGGCATGTGTGTGTGTGTGTGTGTGCATGCATGTGTGCGTGTGCATAGCTGTGTGCGCCTACAGATGGGTCATTTGCTGTTCGGTCAGTGTCCAGCTGACTGGTCTCTAAGCCTCCAAATCCCCTGAACTGGAGAAGACTGGCCCGCAGCTGTCATGCTGTTGTCAGATGAGAGTGACCACCGTGCCCCTCACCCCTCAGGCCTGGCCCTGCCGCCTCCCGCCCTGTGGCGCCGCCCTGGGTGGTGACCTGGAAGTCACTGCTCACTCTCGGGTCAGCAGCCAAAGCTCTGAGTCCGGCGGTGGGACCTGAGCGCCCTGGAGCCCAGAGCCCAGCCACAGGCGCCCACGCTGCCCGCGCCGCCTCGGGGCTGGGCCTGGGCCGCTGAGCTCCCTGGGCCGGTGTGCGTGACGGGGTTTCAGGAGCTGGTCACGCTCCTCAGTGAACAGTTCCCTTCTCGGAGGCGCTGGAGGGCAGCTCACCATGGGACAGCGAGCACAGGCAAGCAGCTGCTCGTGGGCCAGGCCCGGGACTGTGACCGCACTGCGGGGGCCTGCAGCCACTCAGGTCAGCACTGCGAGGGCCTGCCAGGTCAGGAGCCCTGCGGCTGGCTGAGGGGTCACGTGTGTGACAACGCCCGCCCACCGTGCAGGGAGTTCAGTCTCAGGGGCCTGCAGCCGGAGCACTGGGACCCCTCGGTCAGACAGGCCTGCAGCCGGAGCGCGGGGACCCCTCGGTCAGACAGGCCTGAGTCAGAGCACGGGGACCCCTCGGTCAGACAGGCCTGCGGCCGGAGCACGGGGACCCCTCGGTCAGACAGGCCTGCGGCCGGAGCGTGGGGACCCCTCGGTCAGATAGGCCTGCGGCCGGAGCGCGGGGACCCCTCGGTCAGACAGGCCTGCGGCCGGAGCGCGGGGACCCCTCGGTCAGACAGGCCTGCGGCCGGAGCGCGGGGACCCCTCGGTCAGACAGGCCTGCGGCCGGAGCACGGGGACCCCTCGGTCAGACAGGCCTGCGGCCGGAGCGCGGGGACCCCTCGGTCAGACAGGCCTGCGGCCGGAGCGCGGGGACCCCTCGGTCAGACGGGGCCTGAGCTGGAGCACGGGGACCCCTCGGTCAGACGGGGCCTGAGCCGGAGCACGGGGACCCCTCGGTCAGACAGGCTGAGCCGGAGCACGGGGACCCCTCGGTCAGACAGGCCTGCGGCCGGAGCACGGGGACCCCTCGGTCAGACAGGCCTGCGGCCGGAGCACGGGGACCCCTCGGTCAGACAGGCCTGCGGCCGGTAGGAACCCCTCGGTCGGACAGGCCTGCGGCCGGAGCGCGGGGACCCCTCGGTCAGACCGGCCTGCGGCCGGAGCGCGGGGACCCCTCGGTCAGACAGGCCTGCGGCCGGAGCACGGGGACCCCTCGGTCAGACAGGCCTGAGTCAGAGCACGGGGACCCCTCCGTCAGACAGGCCTGTGGCCGGAGCGCGGGGACCCCTCGGTCAGACGGGGTCTGCAGCCGGAGCACGGGGACCCCTCCGTCAGACAGGCCTGCGGCCGGAGCACGGGGACCCCTCAGTCAGACAGGCCTGCGGCCGGAGCGGTAGGAACCCCTCGGTCAGACGGGGCCTGAGCCGGAGCACGGGGACCCCTCGGTCAGACAGGCCTGTGGCCGGAGCGGTAGGAACCCCTCGGTCGGATGGGGGCCTGAGCCGGAGCACGGGGACCCCTCGGTCGGATGGGGGCCTGAGCCGGAGTGGTGGGGACCTCTCGGTCATTCTCTGAAGCTCCAAGAGCAGCTGATCCCACGGACAGACCCTGAGGTGAGACCCAGGCCCCGCTCTGGAAGCCAGTCCCCTCCTGTGTCGCTCACGTGTTCGCCACGTGTCTCCATCCTGCACCAGCGACGTGACATCGTGGTATAACACACCGGGGTGACAGAGATGCAGAAATGAACGTTTTATAAGAAAAATCCCGACGGAGTGGCTCTCTGGGTGGGAGTGGCCTTCACACGACATTCCCCAGGGAGGACAGGGCGGGCGCTGGCTTTCAGACGTGTCCACAGGGTTCCGCTCCTCCCAGCAGCTCCGGAGCCTCGCCTCCTCCTGCCTGCGGGGGGTGTGCTGGCGTGGGTCCCCCCCGCAGTCCCGTCCTCCCTCCCGCAGGGAGTGACCACCAACCCCAGGAAGGCCTCTCCCCCGTTCGGGGCCGTTGGGGACGGGCGTGCTGGCTGGCAGGGGCCTGGGGCGGCGGAGAGCCGGCTGCTCGGAGGCTTCGGCTACAGCGGCCAGCACGCCCGGTGCTCCGCCGTCCTCCTTGCTGTGGACACGGAGGACGCCCGTGACACGCATTATGCTAAACGGACACGGGAAGATCAGCCTCGGCTTCTCTGCGAGGACAGGAAACGTGAATCAGGGAAATGAGGAAAACACTATAGTTCCCAAAATAATTAAAAGTGTGTTTTTTTCTCTGGGAGGAGCCCCAGATCCACACCTTGGCCTGTAACTAAACAAAAGGCCTCTCTGCCTGTGCATGGCGCAGCGGGGAGCAGGAGGGGCTGGGGCAGAGCCTGCAGCAGGCGGCTTCCCCCCCGGGGGCTCTGGGAGTCAGGCGGGGGACCCATCACCTTCATCATCGTCACAGAAAGCCAGGCGCCTGGCAGGCGAGCAGCGGCCTAGTGTGGCGGGTGACCAGCTAGGGGAGAGGCCACTGGGACACCACAGACCACGGTGTCCTGCCGGCTGGCACTGTGCCTGCTGGACCCAGCCTCGCCCAGCCTGACCCAGGGACAGGACGCGGCCCGGAGCCGGGATGGAGAAGGCAGCACGAGGGCTCCTCTCAGCTGACCCTGTGTTCGGCCCGTGGGCCCGAGCACCCCCAGGATGGCACTCTCCAGGGGCAGAAAGCATCCTGGTTGTCACTGCTGAGTGTGGAGAGGACACACGGAGTAGGGGCGGTGGAAGGATGCCAAGGAAAATGCCAGAGGAGCAGAGTGCTGCTGACCTGCCGTCCAAGGAGCAGGGGGGCAGGGGGCAGTGTAAGCCGGTCCGGTGCTTGGCTGAGTGACTGCAGGTTGGAGCCAGAGCGGAATGTGCAGAGCTGAGAGGCTCCCAGGCGATGCTCTCTGCAGCCACCAGAGGTCCTCCTTCCCTGTCCCTCCTCTGCACCCTCAGGATCACGACCAGCCTCCACCACTTATACGGCTCTGCCGTGGCCATGTGAGTCCCGGTGACAGGTCTGGTCAGCGTGGTGGCCTCATGTGCAGCAGGCTCAGGCAGGCAGCCCCAGGGGAGTGGGCGGCTGGCCCGCTCGCTGTGGTGCAGAGAAAGACAGAGGAGCTGCCCTTTCCTGGTTCCCCTCCCAGAGCCGCCACAGGCCCAGCATCGAGCCCCGGAGCAGGAGTGGCAGGATCCGTGTTCCAATCGCTGTGCAGCTCCCACGAACGCAGGACAGACGCCCCTCTGGCCCGCACTGCCCCTCCCGTGTGCGGGGAGCGCTGTGTCCTGGGGCCGGCGGCCGTTCCCCTCCTCCCCCTCCCGGCGTCCCGGCTCCCGTGCAGAGCACAGGCTGAGGAGCAGGCGCCTGCCCCAGAACTGGCTCCCCCTCCGTGGGCCGTTGATGTTGATGCAATCGTCCTGCCGTTCGGCCCGAAAGGCCCTTGGGCAACCGTGGTCTGCGGTGTCCCAGTGGCCTCTCCCCTAGCTGGCCCCCCCGGGCTGTCCCCAGCGAGCCCTGCTGACCCCGGCCTCCACGGCTCCCTGCCCACGGAGGCTCAGGCCACGGGGCCCGGGGCTCTGCGGCCTCAGGACAGCGTGCAGGGGGCCATCTGTGTTCGTCTGTTCAGCCAAATCTAAAAGAGGCTTAGAATAAGCCCTTTCTGTTAAAGGACGTGTCTTATTTTTCTTCTTTGGCTGATAAAAGACTCACCGTAGAAAACAAAATGGAAAAGAAAATATTAATTTTTTGGGTTGTGGGGTGGGAAAATGACCTCGTTTAACACAGATGTCAGCTAGGACCTCCTTGTAGTTTGAGAAAACATTCAAGATTTTGTTTTCAGACCAAACTGAAATCACTGCTACCCTCCTGGCGCTCTTTCCCACAGCCAGACTAATCTTACAGCGACACCGCCTGACTTCGCTGGCTTCCCTCTTCAGACCGTTCATCCAGGCACCATCGTGCCAACAAATCTGAAATGTAGGCACATCCAGAGAAAAATGAGAAGCATGGTTAAGGGGTAGGAAACCATGTTACATAGAGAAGGTTCTGGAATTTATTACCTTCTTCCAGGAAAAAACAACACATACCTAAAAGCAAAATGTTAGCTGTCTTAACATATTTGGAAGACAACCAGGTTTATTTTGTTTGGATCAGGGATGCATAATCATAACTAATAACTAGGAGTTGTAGAAAAATGAGTTGGACGAAGGAAAAATCATCCTAGCCACTGGTATCTTCTAGAAACACAGTCCAGTGCCAAAGAAAGCTTCCTTTCCCCCAAATCGTTCAGTCTGCAAATATTTGTTGTGCTAAGTTCCAGGCATTGTCCTAACGCTGGCCGGTGGCCAGGAAAAACTCATTCCAGGCTGATAGCCACGAGTCTGGGCTCTATAGGATGCCTTGGAATCTGAACGGGAACCTGAAATGGTTATTTGTACAGGATTTTCCCTATTCTAAAATGTGACACTTTCATTCACTTGAAGGAAATAATCACAACAAACCTAGTTATCATTCACCGTAATAACCAGTAATTTTGGGACAGAGATTTCCCCGGAGTGATGAAGTGCTGTAGTGAATAGGTGTCCCTCAGCTCTGGGCTCCGGGCTCAGCGAGCCCCCAGGACGCGGCCATGCTAACCATGCCAGCGTTCCCTCTCGCGGTCCGCGCCAGGGCGCCCTCAGAGGGCCCAGTCAGTCAAGATGTGTCCTCACCTTTCTCATCCGGAACTGTGTGCACCGCCCCTGCGGTAATGAGCCTTCCGTATCTTCATTGCGATCCGTGGAGGAAGAGTTCACAGGACGGGAGCAGACACAGCGTGTTCCTGCCAACTTTCCGTCACGCCAGCAGGCATGCGGGTGCCGGGGCGGCCAGGCGAGCTGCAGCATCTCCCATGCGGGCTTACACTCGCACAGGAGCTGTGAAGACGGTAGGACTGGCTTGTGAGCACCCAGGCGCTGTGTCTGCAGCAGGCTTTATTCTGCTCGCTACAAAAGTATGATCTGTGCCCTCGCTGGAGTGGCTCACTGGCAGAGCCTCATCAGCCTGTGGACCGAGGGTCCCAGGTTTGATTCCCGCCAAGGGCACATGCCCGGGTTGCAGGCTTGATCCCCAGCAGGGGATGTGCAGGATGATGCTCTCTCATCATTGATGTTTCTCTCCCTCTTTCTCTCTCTCTCTCTCTCTCTCTCTCTCTCTCTCTCTCTCCCTCTCTCTCTCCTCCTCCCTCCCCCCCCCTCTCTCTCTCTCTCTCTCCCTTCCTCCCTGATCAATAAAAATATATTTTTAAAAGTATGATTTGTTATTAAGATGCTTTGATTTCTTAGCACCACTTCATTTCCTATATGCTCACAAACAATATCCAAAAACTTATTGTAACAGTGCTCCACTGTCTAAATTTACTTAAAAAATTAGCCCTGGCCAGTGTAACTCAGCTGGCAGGGCGTCCTCCCGTGCACTGAAAAGTTGCCAGTGTAACTCAGCTGGCAGGGCGTCCTCCCGTGCACTGAAAAGTTGCCAGTTCGATTCCTGCTCAGGCACCTGCTCGGGCTGTGGGCTCAACCCCCAGCAGAGCGTGGGCAGGAGGCAGCCAACTGACACTTCACTCTCATGTAGATTTCTCCCTCTCCCTCTCGTCCATCCCTCCCGCCCGCCTCTCTCTCGCCTCTCCCTCTCCTCCTCGCTCCCTCTCCCTCTCTCTATCTCCCCTCCGCCCCTCGCTCTCTCTCTCTCCTCGCCCTCCTCTCCCCCCCCCCCCTCTCTCTCCACTCCAATCTCTCGCTCTCCTCTCTCTCTCTTCTCCTCCCCCATCTCTCCCACCTCTCTCTCCCGCTCTCTCTCCCCTTTCCCTCCCGCTCCCCTCCCTCCCCTCTCTCTCTCTCTCTCTTCCGCCCCCTTCCTCTCTCTCTTGCTCTCCTCTCTCCTCCCCCCTCCCTCACCTCCCTCTCTTCTTCTCTCTCCTCCCCCTTCCTCTCTCGCCGTTCTCCCCCCCTCCCTCCCTCGCTATCTCTCTCTCCCCCGCCCTCTATCTTCGTTTCGCCCCCATCTCTCCCCTCTCCCCCCCCTCTCTCTCCCTCTCTCCCTCTCTCTCTCCCCTTCTACTACACAAAATCAAAAATCAAAAAACTCGTCCATCATCTCTCCTCTCTCTCTCCCCCCCTCTCTCCCTCGTCCCCCCTCCTCTCCCTCTCTCTCTCTCTCCTCTCTCCTCCCCCCTCCCTCACCTCCCTCTCTTCTTGCTCTCTCCCCTCCTCCTCCTCCTCCTCTCTCCCGCCCCGCCTCCTCCTCTCCCTCCTCCCCCCCGTCTCTCTCCTCTCCTCTCCCCCCATCCTCGATCCCCAATCCTCCTCCTCTCCCGCTCTCTCCCTCTCGCTAGCCTCTCTTCCTCCCCACGCTCTCTCCATCCACCTCTCTCCCCCCTCTCTCCTCTCCCCCCCCTCTCTCTCCCTCTCTCTCTCTCTCTCTCCCTCTCTCTCTCCCTCTCTCTCTCTCTCCCTCCCCCCTTCCTTTTTCTCTAAATTCAAGTTTTTAAAATCTTAAAAAATAAAGAACATCTAGAATCTTTTATCACTTGAGCTGACTTTCTTCAATGTCTCTAGGGGTGAAATTATTTTCCTGAGTCACTTTTCTTTTACTTCATTTTCCTCTTATTAAACATTTCTATTAAGAATACACTTTAACATGTATCTAATCTGGAATTTAACAGAATTTCTTATTTTAACTATGGTATAACATGTTGCTTTTATTGATTTGATTAAAAAAACATATTCTTATTGATTTCAGAGAGGAAGGTAGAGAAATACGGAATCATCAGTGAGGAGAGAGAAACATTGATTAATCTTCTCAAACATATCGAAGACTTTTAAAAAATTATTAAAAGATAGAAATCATCCTATGCCACTAGATTCTTTTCATCATTCCCATGGAGGTTTTATTAGTCACTGAATAATTTTTTCAATTTAAAACTAGGTTTCCATCGTCAAGTGTTATGTTGTTAACTCGCTCCATGAAGTCTCTAGCAATGAAGCTCACACAAAGAAAACCTACACACATCCGCTAAGCCCACAGTCTCCTCAGGCGTCTAGGTCAGTAAGTTATCCTTTGGAACATGTCTCTTTCTTATTTTTATTTTAAAAGGTAGTTTTATAAGCTATCAAAAGACTACATTACCTAATAATAGAGAAACATGTAAGTTGACCATACCTCTGCTACACCCACAGCCAATCAAGTGAGTATGCAAATTAACCCAACAAATATGGCGGTTACTTTGCATACACACCTGGGTCCTGGGAACCTCCTCGGCACCCAGATCACTCCTAGTCTGTCTCTGGGCAGAGGCTTTAGGCTTGGCAAGGGGCCGAGCCTGTAATCAGATGGGTGTGTGGGGGGGTCCCCCTTCCCAAGCCTAAAGCCTGGGGCGGAGGCTTCAGGCTTGGGAAGGGGCTGAGCCTGCAATCAGAGGGAAGGGAAAAAAATCAATGGAAACGTATCTTCAGGTGAGGATAAAAAGAAAAATAAAGAAATGTCATATCCTATGAAAGACACATCTTGAAAATGCCTAAAGAAAGTTGTCATTTTTTCGTGGTGAAGGGACTGGATTCCGTGTTGATGAAAACACCTTGGTGGCTGTGGTGACAGGCAGTGGCTGCAGCATGGGCTGATGGCGCTGGTGCCTCCCCCTGATCAGCCGGGTTGCCTCCCACAAAGGGAGACCAGACTGCAGCTTAGGTCCATTCTCAGTGGGGAGCGGGCGTAAGCCATCAGTAGGACATCCCCTGAGGGCTCCCAGTATGTGAGAAGGGGCAGGCTGGGCTGAGGGACCCCTCCCCAGTACACGCATTTCTTGCACTGGGCCCCTAGTAACAGGAATAAGACAGTGTCTTTACGCTTGTTGAACACTGTTTTCCAAACATGGGCTGCTGGGTAGAGCTTAGGGAAGGTGCTCGTACATATTCTCTTAATGAATGCTGAATGGATGACTATACAAACGAATGCATCTCAGCACAGACCAGTGTGCATCCTGGAGGGGGGGGACACCTGGACCAGCCCAGAGCTGAGAAAACGGAACTGCACAGCCACGACCAGGGGATGACACCCACAATCATTCTGACAACATTTTAAAAACAAATACACGCGGCATTTCTATCCCTCCTCCCTCTCCGCCCTGTCCTTCCAATGGACACAAAATGTGTGTAAGTGGAATCTTTAAAAACGAAGCTAGAATGTAAGTTATAAAATTCTTTGTGTTCTTCCTTTAAAATCCTTCCATTTGTTTTGCTTCTTAAAACTCTGGGCTGGTTTTCTCGGTGACTTCATCAAAAGAGCACAGCTTTGGCATCTCTGAAGATGGCAGCAGACCACGGGTGGGCGGGCGGGCATGGCGCCTGCCTGAGGATTTGAACTCCACAGCCTCAGTGTATGCCCTGAGGCACCACTTCTCCCCTTTGATCTCCCTGGATCTCTGGGCTTCACATCAGGAAAGTTCACAGCTTGGCAAGCTTCCTGAGCCTGCTCTAACAGGTTACTTGTCCCTGGGTAGCTGCTCCTCTTTCTCTGGAATTGGTTTAGAAAGGAAGGATTAACCCATGCTCTCCGTTGCTGTTGGCTGTTTGATGAATGCCAAAAGGAAACAGGAACTTGGAAGGTTCTCTGAAAGTTCTCTAGTCCCACTGGATACTGACCCAACCCCTGAGCTTGCCTATCTGGGCCTTCCCTCAATGTATCCTCATCTTCCCAACTGCTCTTTCCGTATTGGCCAAGGCTTTCCAGAGAACAGAGCCACCAGGGGGTGTGCATGTGTGCCTCTATGGCTGGGACCCCGGGCAGAGTAGCCATCCCCAGTTTTGAAGTCCTTGCTCAGAGGAGATCAGCTTTAGTCTCCTCAGGCCTTCAGCCAGCTGGATGAGGCCCACCTACATTATCAACTCATCTCAAAGTCCACCCACTTAAATGTTAATTCACATCTAAAAAATACCTTCACAGCAACATCTAGAATCAGGTTTGACCAATTATCGGGGCACTGGCTAGTAGTGTTGACATAAAATTAACCATCATTCCTTCTGTCCCAGCTGTGTCCTTGCCACCATCACTCCCCTCCATTCACAGCTACTTGTTCCCCAGCTACAACACCTCTTCACCTGCCAATCCTGCCCTCCCCGTTGCCTTGCTCTAGTTGAATGGATCTCACCGTGGTGTGTCTCAGAGTCACCAGGAGCAGAATGGCCCAAACATGTGGGAGTAACATAAGGTCTAGGGGGAGAGGAGGGGCGGCACATCTGTGTTTGGCTGTATGCTGTGGAGGATTCTGATACACAGCCAGGTTTGAGAATCATGATTCTAGTCCATAGCCTGCCCTGTCTTTAAGTGCTTTATGTCCCCTTCATTTCGGAAATTATACTTCCCATGAATCCACCTGTTGACTAAGTCTGCCATAAGAAATTCTGCAGACCTGGGGCTTAAACAGCAGGGCCTCGATCATTGTGCGTGCTGCGCCAGGCTGGCATGTGGATGAGGTGCGATTTGAGTGTCTCCATTTTGTGGGTCAGGGACTGTGAGTTGTGTCTCCATTTCCTTGCTCAGCCATCTCCCTCCCCTCCACTCCCCCACCCCCGCTCCTGGCACTCATCTCCCACGCTGGCACCTCCAGGGCCATGGCCCTGCCCCTCCTCCAGCCCCTTCCTGGGGCCACCGCTCTGCCCAGGGCGGCTGCTCCTCCCCATGCTCCCCTCGAATCTCCTCCAAGGATCTCCGGTTCCAGTCCCCCGGTGCCCACTGTCCTTCAGACGCAAGAGGGCCTGGCCCACAGTCCCAGTCTCAGCTCAGAGCACAGTGTTCCCATCATCACTGTCTTCCCAATGCCCCACGACAGGACTCCTGTACTGGCAGGTCTCAACCAGGTGGGACGATGAGGGAAAGGTGACATCTCCCCAGTGCCACTGCAGCAGCCTGCTGTCCACCTCAGCCTTGACCCTGAGACCCTGGGTCGCCCACCCTCCCCCTTCCCCAGGCCCCAGCGCCCTGAGCAGCGCCCTCTGCAGGCCGAGGCTGGGATGCGTTCTTCTTAGTGTGGACATGAGGGCAGTGCAGAGCCGTGTGTTGGGGACAGGTGGCCTACACAAAGCTAAAGGACTTTTCCATTCCGTGTTGGACTTCTTTCTGGCTGCCCCCTCAAACAAAGCCTCCTCCCCAAATGCGATCGCATTTTACCTCCTCCCTACAGGGGGCTGAACGGTGGCCCCCAAAGACCTGTCTACCCTCCTCCATCACAATCCCTGGAACCTGGGATGTGATGCTATTTGGAGACAGTGTTTTTGAAGACATAACTGAGGATCTGACATGACATCACCTAGATTATCAAGGTGGGCTTGGGAGCCAGCAGCAAACTTCCCTCCCGGAGGGAGAAGAGAAAAGACACACCCGGGGGACAGGCTGTGAGGAGACAGGCGGAGAGCAGAGAAGCTGGAAGAAGCAGGAAGGACCCCCTGTGAGGGCCTTTGGGGAGCATGCGGCTGCCGACGCCCCAGTTCAGACTTGTGGCTTCAGAGCAGGGCAGGGAGGATGTCTCTGCGGTTACCAGCTCACACACTCCCCTTCCTCAGGCGCCCCACTGGCTGCTTCCTGTGAGTTTTCATGGGACTCTGGGCCAGTCCTCTATTTCCCCACAGGGACCAAGACTGACCCCAGGCACTCCACGTCACCAAGCCGTTCCCCCCGACCAGGCCTTTGTCTCTGTGCTGCAGGGCTGGGTCTGTAGGGTCCTGGTGTTCACTTTGCCCAGTGTAGACACAAGTGTGCAGTTGAACTCACATCTCCCTTTCTTCTGCGGAGTGTCCCAGTCCTCACGGGGCCCAGTCCACATGCGGGCCAGCATCAGTGCCGGGGGCAGAGCTAGGAGAGTGGGGACCACTCTAATATAAGAAGCAGTAATCCTGCTCTGTTAACCACGATGGCTCTGCTGATTAGAGAAAGCACGTGCTCACCTGGCTGGGAGTGGTGTGTCCTGGTACATGGAGCTGATGCTGGAATGCAGCTCGTCCTCTGTTCTGAGAACTGCCTACCTTCATGGAAAGATAACAACCTCGAGGCTCAAACAATCTAGTCCCGGAGGCACCCACCCCCTGCAGCCCCGGCCCCTCCTGCCTGTGAGGAGGTGCCCAGAGGTGCCTGCCCTCTGTGACCCCCTCCCCAGCCCGCATTGCCCTGTGACCATTATACCTTGCCCACTTTCCATGCCTGAAATTCCTACTTTCCCACGTAATCCTTGTCCTGCTGTCCAATATGAGCCACTGGCTTATGGGGTGGGCAGAGGAGATCAGTGTGGATGGCCTGCTGCTCTCCCTGCTGCCGGCGGGACTGGGGTAAACGCCCATAGAGGGTACAGCCCTGTCTGCTGGATTGGCTGGAGGAGTGACAACAGCCCGGACCCATTGGTTGTCTGGTTCCTTCAGGACCACTTTCCACTAGCTTCTGGCTTCACTCCCATGACCTGTCAGTCTCACAATTCCTTTCTGAACAGACCCTGTTTTAAAAATGTTACCTCCTTATTATTATTTTACATATTGCATCGCATTGTCATTTATAGTAACATGAAATAACTGAACCGTGAAGTGCAGTTGGTGGGTCATGTTCAGTCCTATTCACATGTTGTGCAACAGATCCCCAAAGCTTTTTCATCTTGCAAAACTGAAACTCCGTCTCCACCCTCCCCTCCAGCACACCGAAACTCCCCCTCCCATCACCTTCCTACCTCCTGCTTCTGTGATTTTTGACTACTTTAGATTCTTCATATTAGTAGAATCATATATTATTTGTCCTTTGGTGCTTTATTTTATTATTATTATTTTAAAATATATTTTATTGATTTCAGAAAGGAAGGGAGAGGGAGAGAGAGAAAAACATCAATGATGAGAGAGAACCATTGATTGCCCCCTGCACTGGAGGTGCCCTTGACTGGAATGGAACCTGGGATCCTTCAGTCTGCAAGCCGACGCTCTATCCACTGAGCCAAACCAGTTTCGGCCATCTTATACATTTTTAAATAGTTCTGAGCAGACTACAAATAATTTTGTATGCCCATAGGTGAATGAATGAGCAAGTCTCCCTGTTTTTCAAAATTGTTGGTGTTTGTTTTTAGACACTCCAAAACAGAAGTCCTCATGTTCCCCACCTTCCCCTAAACTAATTTTCAAATATTGTTTGCTTTCCATCTTGTCTTTGTGTTGAATCAGAGCTCAGATGCTAACTTCATCCCCTCCCCCTCCCCCTCCTCCCCCCACACACCCTCAGGTGCTCCCTCGGTGGAGCCACCATCGTTGAAACAGCCGAGGTCACGTTTCCCCGCTGACAGGTCGCCAGCTGCCCAGGCCTGCCGGAGCGTCAGCACAGGCAGCTGTTCCTGGAATGCCTTCATTCACTCGGGATTTCACAGTTGATGCTACTGTGGGGAGGAAAGATGACTCACGGACCGCCTGGCCTGTGGCTAATTGGATTCACCGCATACGCAGGGTCACACAGCCCCAGTTGTGAATGCTCCGCCTTCTAGGGCAACGCTTCTGACTACTGGATGTTTCATTGTGGTTTATAGACAGTAAAGGGCCAACATTGTAACCCTGGCTGTCTTATGTGGAGATGAAGGTAGACTGTCCCATGAGCGATTTGGTTGGAGGGTGGACTTCCTTCAGTGGACAGAAGTCAGCCCTGTCCACCTTGGGGTGGAGTTTATCTCCACCGCAGCCAGGGGGCAGTGTCCTTAGGTAACCCTGCCCTTCCCTCCCTTGATTCCCAGGTTGTGCAACTGGGCGTGTCACCGATGTTGTGGGAGATGTTAACCTCCTGTCAATCCTGATCAAATGTGGGGAAATCTCCCTGATCATCAGCAACGAGATGAGAGGTTTTTGTTTGTTTTAAAATGGAGATTAGAAGAAATAAGCCACAAAGAAGTTAGGAATGGGGCCTTCGTGGAGTATTGGTGTGTTGACTGGAGCAGTCAGCACACCCACAGAGCTGCCCACTGGTGACCCAGGACCTGCCTCCCACCTGGAGACTGGGAACATCCAGCCCCACCCAGAGCCCTTCCTAGGCTCAGCGAGGTGTGGCATCCCACTCAGTAGGTCGCTTCCAACGTTCAGGTCATTGTAGGGTTGCCTTGGTTGCCCTCAACCATGTGGGTGGTAGACTCTGAAAAATCCATGTGCCATGCTCCAATTCAAACAATGTTTTCAAGGAGTTTTTTTTATTTTTATTTTTATTTTATTGACTTTTATAGAGAGAGGAAAGGAGAGTGAGAGAAACATCAATGTGTGAGTGAAACATTGATCGCTGCCTCCTGCAAGCCCCCTATGGGGGATTGAGCTTTTAACCCTGCATGTGCCTTTCTGGGAATCAACTCACAACCTTTTTGGTGCTCGAGTCGATGCCCAACTAACTCAGCCACACTGGCGAGGGCCATTTCTCCAGACTTTTACTCTGCAGTTCGCTCAGGCCCCTTTCTCCAGGAGAAGAAGGCCCATGCCAGCAGCTCTGGGTGAGTGTGCATTTTCACGTTCTCACTGGGTTGGGTAACACCCTATCCAGAATCTGCCTTTATAAACCCAGTAGCTTCTTGCTTCTGAGGCTTCACTGGAACCGCCCACCTTTCCAGTTTCATGCCCGCCCTCCAGTGGCTCCTGCCCGTCACCTGTAACCACACAAGCTGACCTGTCTCTAGATCTTCCCAGATGTGGTTGAGCTGGCAACTGGAGCTCAGCATCGGCATTTATGGTGACAGGGGGTGGAATCCAGCACTCGTCAGCCTGGGAGGTGTGTGGACCAACGGCAGGCGGGAGCAGGAGCAGCCATCGCGTGGACTGTCTGCAGGAGAGCGTCTGAGGCCGGGAGCAGGCCTGGGGTGCATTAGTGACCAAACAAGACTCCTGTGTTTAAGGAAGGAAACGCCTTGCCCTGGCTGGTGTGGCTCAGGTGGTTGGGCATTGTCCTGGGCTCTGAAAGGTGGCTGCTTTGCTTCCAGGTCTGGGCACCTGCCCAGGTTGTGGGCTCGATCCCCTGTAGGGGGTGTGCAGGAGGCAGCTGATCGATGCTTCTCTCTTCCTCTCCCTTCCCCTCTCTCTCTAAAAGTAAAATAAAATAAAATAATAAAATAAAATCAGTAAAAATATTTTTAAACATAAAAAAAGTGTCACACCAACACAAGATAGGGTCTGAGCCTCCGAGAAGGGTTCCAAGGAGGCCGAGCCCGAGCAGTGGCACCGAAGTTCGCATGTGAACTGGGCGGGGACAGCCTGGGTGGTGAGAAGCAGGCAGGCCTCCCATGGTCACGGGAGGGCCTGTCCAGGCCCAGGCGAGGCCCAGCAGATGCTGAGTCCAGGCTCGTGCTAGAGAGCAGGCGGCCACCTCTCTCTGCTCCGTGCATGGCTCCTCCGAGGACCCGAGGAAAAGGCCGATCGGATGCACAGGCCCACGCGGGTCCTGGGGTTCTGACCGTCTGTGTCACACACTCTCGGGCGCTGCCGGCGCTGCTGAGCTGGGACCACACTTTAGGGGTCTTACTTTTTAAATTGTTTTTATGTAAGGATTTGTAGTTTGGAAAAATTTTAGATTGACAGAGGATTGCAAATATAGCACATAGCATTCCCACAGTCCACCCACCGCACTTCCTGCTGTTAGCACTTCACACTTCGGCGAACATTTTCCGAAGCTGAGCCACGGCTGTCGGCACAGAACCAGTGACTGTGGCCTGCACGCAGACCCCCACTTCTCCCCTGATGCCCTCCCCCAACAGGGTCTAACTCAGGATCCAGGGACACTTCGTCCCCCCCTCCTTGTCCCCCTCCGACCTGGGCACGCTCTCAGGGGCGCCTTGCTATTCCAGACGGGACATTGACAGTTTTCACAAGTGCTTGGTAGAGTGTCCTCGGTTTTGTCTTCCTGTGTCCTGTGCTGCCTCATGGTTAGAGCCGGGTGGTGGGGCTTGGGGAGAGAGCTCAGAGGTGAGCTGAGGGGGGTGGGGGGGAAAGGGGCACAGGTGAGGCCGCCCTCGGCCACCTGGGTAAGGCGCCAGGCCAGGTGTCTCACAGCGCAGCCCCCTTTCCGCCCCCTGCTCTTTGGGCGCAGGTCTGAGTGGACGGGTCTCGGCGTGAGCGCGCCAGCTCGGCCTGCAGGCTGCACAGAGGGCCAGGCCCGGCCCACAGCTGCCCACTCCCCGAGTCCCCAGTGAGGCTCGGCGGCCAGCCGACCCCACTCTGAGGACTTGAGCATTTGACCTTTATGACCGACCTCACTGCTCTTCTGCCAAAAAGAAGGAAACAAAATGGTAGGCTCCTTGGCTTACGTGACAACATATTCCCCGTGTGGTGCCCTGAGGGGCCGGCAGGGGGCAGGCAGGCAGCCCCCGCGAGGCCCACACCAGCAGGCCAGCAAGGAGCCATTGGAGGTGCTGGTGACAGACAGGATGCAGCGTGGCACAGAGGCACCGCCGCCGGGAGCACCTGACAGCCCTCAGGGCTCAGGGGCGAGGCTGCGCCACCTGCATGGGATCGTACGTCCTTCATGGAACAGAGTCCTCGCGTGTTGCTGGGACGTGGTGGAGGCAGAATTCTTCAGATAGGACACCAGGTAACTGCGTGAGGAGCTGTCCCGTGAGCGGGCTCTGCCAGGCCCTCAGCCACACCCAGGCAGGCCCTGCGGGACCCGCAGGAGGCTGAACCGGTGCCTCTGGGACCCAGGCCAAGACCAGAAGACGGGAGGTGACTCACCAGCAGGCAGCCCAGGCCCAGGCCACCACACAGGGGTACTGGCACCCCTTTCCTGGGACCTGGTGAGGCTCCATGTGACCAGCAGAAGGCGTAGGAAGAGCCTGAACACGTGTTACAAACAGGTCAACTCAGGGCGTGGACCCCGGCTGACGGCAGAGGCTCAGTGACACGGAGGGGGCACGGGCCTTGAGAAACAGCGTGGAGGCAATGGGTCCCAGGGGACAAAGCTCAGAGGTGCACCTGCTCCCCGCTCTGCTTGCAGGGACCAGTGGCCCGAGGTGAGGGCCACTGGATATCTATAACATCATTCGCAGCCCAGATAATATCCTCGAGGGCACAGGGACTAGTCTGAGTGGCCAGCCCGGGGTCTGGGAGGGAGAGGACTCAAAACTAGAGGCAAGGGAATGGTCTTGACTTACATTAGAGAGAGCATGTTTTCTTTAGATGGTATTGACGGAAGATGACAAGAATTAGAGCTTTTTATTTCCCCCCTGACTCTTCTACACCATCTACTGAATTGCATTTCAAACATTGCAGGATGTGGACTGATTTTCACTCGGTTACTCACAACGCCAGAAAGCAGCCGTCACAAAAAGGCAGGGAGCAGCCGGGCAGACCCGGTGGCCAGCAGCTGACAGTAGCCAGTCTGAATAGACACGACGAGTGTGTGAGTGGAAGGACCACTGGACAGACAGAGGCTGTGCCCACAGCTCTGTGCCACCGACTTTTCTGAAAACCTCACCGGCCGGACCTGGAGACAGGCACTGAGCGCTCCTACGAGGGGATGGGGAACATCCGCATGAGGCCGCAAAATCATTGGGCCCGGCCCTGCCGAGGATGAGGGTGAGTTCATTAAATGTTTGCCCAAGTAGGGCAGGCTAACTTTTAAGTTGATATTTTTGTATGGGCCGCGAATGATGTTATAATCAGTGGCCCTGGCCAGAGAAAGGGTTCCCAGCCCTGCTCTAGGCGGATTCTCAGCGCTGATCCCGCCAGACCCACAGCCACACTCAGGCAGGCCCTGCGGGACCCGCAGACGCTGAAATGGTCAGCGGGGACCGGAGACATGCACAGACCGTGTGCATCCAGCATGAGGCGGCACACTCAGCATGTTTTAAAATATATATTTTATTGATTTTTTTTTTTTTACAGAGAGCAAGGGAGGGGGACAGAGAGCTAGAAACGTCAATGAGAGAAAAACATCAACCAGCTGCCTCCTGCATAACCCCTACCGGGGATGTGCCCGCAACCAAGGTCCTTGCCCTTGACCGGAATCGAACCTGGGACCTTTCAGTCCACAGGCCGACGCTCTATCCACTGAGCCAAACCGGTTTTGGTGCACTCAGCATTTTCTTGGAAAATTTTCGGGGCCTAATTTCCACCTTCAGCGATGGGTCATTTCCTAGCTCAGCCTTATTCCTTCCAATCCAATGGAGTGGGCATAACTTTATAAACTGCACCTGTTAATATGGTTAATATGAAAAATCACAGTATTAAACTGGCGAACACAGGAAAGAAAACGAGCCAGAAACAAACTGGGGTAGCTTTTCTCCCCACAGCGGGGCCATGAGACCGCCGGTGTCTGCGTGTGCATAGACTAGCTGCTCCACAATGCCAGCTGAAGAATGACCAGTGAGACCTCGGGCCTGGGTGAGCGTCTCCACAGGTGCTGGGCGTGTCGGGGATTTAACAAGCACCAGAGGCCGGCAGGACTCGGACTGAGAGGAAGACATCGGGCCGCCAGGACGTAGGACTTGGGAGCTTCCGTTTACCAGCCTCAGCAGCTGGTCTCATGGCCTTGAGAGAGCCGGGCGTGAGCACAGCGCGGTGGGCGCCACTGGGCGCCGTGTCCTGAGCGCTGGGCGCTGCAGGCCCGGAGGCCAGGCGGCTGTGGCAGGCCCGGGCTGCGGCCGGCACACGGAGAGGCACTTCTCGGTGATGTTTTTTTCATCAGCTCAATCCTCACACTCACCGTGGCCTGCCCTGCATTGGGAGAATAATGTGGATTTTCAAATAAACTAGTTGGGACACAGCGTACGATGCAGAGCACACCTCAGCGGTGTGGGACAGGACAGTGAACAGGCTTGGAGCTGGAGAAATAACTGACAATCTCACCTAACACCAAGCTAATTTTTTAAAATATATATTTTATTGATTTTTTTTACAGAGAGGAAGGGAGAGGAATAGAGAGTTAGAAAAATTGATGAGAGAGAAACATCAATTGGCTGCCTTCTGCATACCCCCTACTGGGGATGTGCCCACAACCAATGTACATGCCCTTGACCGGAATTGAACCTGGGACATTTTAGTCCGTAGGCCGATGCTCTATCCACTGAGCCAAACCAGCTTCGGCAACACCAAGCTAATTTTACGGAGAAGAGCACAATCTCACCCCTGTAGCCACCATGACTGAAGCCGGCAAAGGAGAACATTCCGTTTTATCGGCAGAGACCTCACGCGGCTCAGGCCTGGACGCTGGGAACTGCATGGATGGGTGGCTTTCTCTTGGGGATGGGAAGCAGCCCACGTGGTTAGCCGTCTGCTCCGGGATCACCCAATGGTTTCGGGGAGGCCTGGAACCAGCCCGGTGTCCCATGTTTGCTGATGGTTAACCTCCCAACCACAATGCAGGGGGTACAAGCTCAGCCTGAGAAATCTGCCCTGCCCAGACTCCCATGCCCCTGCTGACGGCAGGATTACCGTGTGGGGTGAAGACTTACAATGCAGGAAACACCCAAACCGTGACTAACCCGTCACCTGCACGGCAGCTTTGCGAGGAAATTCTTGCTCAACGCACTTAACAAAGGAATCAGATCCAAGACGGGAGAATTGGATGAAAGAAACAGAAGGTCAAGCTTTAGCTTAGCATTCGCAGATGAGAGCTCTGTTTAAGAATAAGTTTGAGGGTACTGTTGCATGTTGTGCATGTGGGAAATTTTCATGTCGACACAGTGTGGAGATGTCATGGAGATAGGCTGCTAGCTCGCGGGTCACAAAATAGAACTTCTCCTTTAAGAGACCAGAGACCCAGATCGCTTCCCGGGAAGGTGACTAGGCCTGCGGTGGCCGCCCAGGGCTGAGTGTCCCGTGGATTTGCTCTTAGCAATCGTTAGAGCCAACAACACCCAAGAGACTGCAGTCACCATCTTGGACCTATTTTGGCCGGAAATGTTGATGAGATATGACATTTGGTTAAACAAACAGAGTGAATCCGGGAAGGACCAGCTACAGACAAGACTCTTGCTGAGGGAGAGCTGCATGGAGGCCTGGGAGAAGCATGGCCCTCCCTGTTCTGGGTGTGAGTGCCCCCGCACGCCCTGCAAAAAGCAGGGACTTAATTCTGATGACCTCACGGCCAGTTTCCAAACATGCTTTTGTCAATCAATGGGCACTTTTGCCAAATCACACGCAGAGCCCTGATGGGTAAAATGGTGGGTGCAGAGCTCTCCTGTGCAGGCCCCGGAGCCCCATGCGTGATTTCACCTGCCTTTCCGTGTTCAAGGGAATTCCTTCGCTCCGTCTGCAGAGAGGCCAGACCCGAGGTGGGACCCAGCCCTGAGCAGGAGGCTCTGCGTGGCCGGGGCCCTGAAGCAGGATCATTAGATTTCAGAACTTTTCCGACAAGTAGGAAAAGAGAAACTGAGGCAGGCAGTTTGACAAATAGGGCCAAATAAGTCAAGCAATGGACAGCCAGCTAGTAAATCGCAAGACCTTCCCTTCCCTAACCAAGGACACTGGAGAGCGAACAGCTTACACCTCTGCTCTCTATAGCTTAAACCCTGCCTGGCCAGGGAGACAGAGAGCCAGTTAGTGCCATCGGTGCCAGCCAAACCCAAGGACGGAGGAAGCTGGGGGAATAAATAACAACAAACCCAGTCAGAGTCGAACAAATCCCAGCAAAGCTGGCTGGGAAATGACCTGCCCTCGGTGCACACACCCTGGCAGGGCCACCGGCACGTAGGAGAGCACACCTGGGAGCTGAGCACCTGGGAGCTGACGCGCTTTCTGCGGAAACCGGCCTCACACCACCCCAGGCGCCCGCCCACTGAAGAGATAAAGCCCTCAAGACCCAGGAAGTCGCATGGGCTCTCTCTGGAGCCTACCCGCACCTCTCTCAGGTGTGAGCTTTTCATCTTCTTACTCCTAAGCTCTCACTGCCCCCGGCTTTAGTAAATATACCCTCAAATCTCCTGGACTCGTCTTGTGAAATCTCTCCTGCACCAAGAACCACACGCTACCCGCCGGGCAGAGGCTGACTTGGGCCTGGCGCCTGTCCACAGACACGGTACCTCCAACGGCTGGGCTGGGAGCTCCATTTGAGAGGGATGGAAAACCAAACTGACGTCACCCACAGCTCCTGGAACCTCCGCTGCCCACAGTCTGCAGAAACATCACCGGGGTCCTGCTGACAGGAACACAAGACACGACTTCAGAGTGAAGATCTGAGCGCGGTTAGGAAGGAGCCAGGCCTGAGCAGATCAATTGGGAAACTGTAGCAGCCTCCGGGCATGGGGAGGGGGACTTGCCGTGGGGGAGGTGAGAGGAAGCGGATGGGGGTGAGTTTCTGAATTAGGGCTCGCAGAATTCCCTGATGGTTGAATTGGAAAACTTGAACCAGAGTTAGGATGATTTAAAACATTTTGGACTTAGGTCTTAGAAAGATGCATGTTATTGAGAGACATCAACTAAACCATGCCAACACAATTGTCTCATTTTATAAATTCACTGGAAAACGAAACAGAACAAGGCAGAATAACCAAGTGGGTGGGGAAGTGGCTCCTCCTCTTACTCAGGAAACATCTCAGGCTCCCGCTCTGCTCTGACCCGGGTGGAAGAGAGGGAGCAGATTCACTCCACCTGAAACGGCAGGAAAATGGCCGAATGCTGAGGAACGAAGGTTTAAAGGCACAGGCTCTCAGGGAACACAGCAGGGACCCCGAGAGAAGAGACGTGGGTGAGGTGAGCCCGTCCATGGCTCAGCTTCTCCGGCCTCAGAGGGCACCCACACCTGCTAGGCCGCACGCCCTCGCCTCTCTGGGGAGCCTGCCCACTCCAGGGGACCAGGGACACCTTTCCACACCCTAAAATTCCAAAGCCCATCCCTTTCCTGTTGCCCCTGCAGCCACAGGAGCTAGCTCAGTCCTGCTCTCACCTCCATGTACCGCCACTCAGCACGGCCGTTCTCTGACACCAGCTTCAACAACACCTCCGGTTCCATCTCTGTGCGCTTTCTACCTGCTCCCGCTGCCATGCCAAACAACGCCCTAGGTCCATGCTCGGCAAACTGCGGCTCTCAAGCCACTTGCAGCTCTTGGGCCCCTGGAGTGTGGCTCTTCCACAAAATACCACGGCCTGGGTGAGTCTCTTTTGAAGAAGTGGCATTAGAAGAAGTTTAAGTTTAAAAAATTTGGCTCAAATGGGGGAGGAGAATCCAAGATGGCTGCTCGGGTAGACACCTAACCGCAGCAGCACACAACAATTTCAATGGAATACAACTAAAATGTAGAGTGGACATCGCCCAGAGCCACAGGTAGTCGACTGACTGAAAATTCTACAACAAGAAGGAAAGAGAAAACCAGAGGAAAATCAGAGGAGCTGAAAAAAAGCCTAAGGTACGGAGACATGCTGGGCGCCTGCCGCGCGCGGAGAGGTCACAGCCGGAGAGGAGAGGTCGCAGCCGGAGAGGAGAGGGCTGGGTGCTGCCTGGCGTTCCCTAGCAGGAAGAAAATAAAACCCCCAGCCTGGGCTGAACCCCCGAACCAGCAGCGCTGACCCCCAGTTATGAGCCAGACCCTGGGGACCCAGGCTCCGGCAGGGGGAGACAGGGCTGTGAGGCGGAATCCCAGGGGAGCAGCGAAAAGCAGGGCCCCCGGAGTCGCGCGCACATTGTGCGCAGAGGACTGAATGTTGACTCTGATGCTGGATTACCCTAGCTGGAAGGAACAGGGCCTCCGGCGGCACCGAGCCTCAGTCTGGACTGCTCTGAACCCCAGTTCTAGGCCAATCCCTGGGGACCCAGGCTCAAGTAGAGGGAGACGGGGCTGTGAGGTGGAGTCCTGGGAGAGCGGCGAAAGGCCGAGCCCCCGGAGTCGCGCACATTGCTTGCAAGGGAAGGAATGTTGACTCTGATGCGGGATTGCCCTGGAGGGAAGGAAACGGGAGCCCCGGCTGTTTTGGGCCCCAGTTTTGACTGCTCTGAACCCCAGTCCTGGACCAGACCCTGGGGACCCAGGCTCGAGCAGGGGGAGACGGGGCTGTGAGTCGGAATCCCAGGGGAGTGGCGAAAAGCGGAGCCCCCGGAGTCGCACACACTGCGCGCAGAGGACAGTCAGTTGACTCTGATCCTAGACTCCCCTAGTGGGAAAGAGAAAAAAGCGGATGGGGGTGAGTTTCTGAATTAGGGCTCGCAGACCGGAGGAATGCGACAGGGAGCAGGAGCCCCTGCTGGACACCGGCCAGCCGGGCGCCGGCAGGGAGCCGGGCGACGGGGCCCCCGGGGGAGGGGGGTGCCCCTGAGCCCTCGACCTCTGAGCATGGGCAATGGAGCCAAGGCCTTGGGCTGCTTCCTGGGCGGCACCGACCCCGGCAACAGGCTGGAGCAGCGCAGGAGCCCGCGGAGAACAAAGGGGTGCCACAGGCCAACCTGCTGAGCTCCCAGGACAAGGAGGAAGAAACCAAAGACGTTCTCAATGTGAAGAAATCAAGTGAGAGCAAAAGATAGTAAAATTACCTAAGAAAGAATACAAAGAAGATCTTGAAAAATCAAAGACTAAGTCAGAACTCAACTCACCAGCCAACATTGCAACATATATGCGTTTAAAAAAAAAAAAAAGGACAGAATGTTGGAACAGCGGCGGCCAGGCCTAGAGTGCCCAGACACAAGGAAGTGGCAACCAGGCCCGGAGCAGCAACGGCCAGGCCCCAGAGCAGCAGCACCCAGAACCAGAGCAACAATAGCCAGCACAGGAGCAGCCAGACCTGGGGCAGTGCCAGCCAGGCCTGAGGCGGAGGCAGCCAAGCCCAGGGTGGCCAGTCCAGGAACACCCAGACCTGGAGTGGCCGGGCCCGGAGAAGCCGGGTCGGGAGCAGCCAGGCCCAGAACAGCAGTAGCCAAGCCCGGAGCATCCAGGCTGGGAGCGGCCAGACTCAGAGCGGCCGGGCCTGGGGCAGCCGGGCCCAGAGCAGCCGGGTCGGGTGCAGTCAGGCCCGGAGCAGCAGCTGCCAGGCTGGGAGCGGCCAGGCCCGGAGCAGCCGGGTCGGGTGCAGTCAGGCCCGGAGCAGCAGCTGCCAGGCTGGGAGCTGCCAGGCCCGAAGCAGCCGGGTCTGGTGCGGCCAGGCCCAAAGCAGCGGCTGCCAGGCTGGGAGCGGCCAGGCCCGGAGCAGCTGGGTCTGGTGTGGCCAGGCCTGAAACAGCGGTTGCCAGGCTGGGAGCGGCCAGACCCGGAGCAGCCAGGTCTGGTGCGGCCAGGCCCTGAGCAGCAGCTGCCAGGCTGGGAGCGGCCAGGCCCGGAGCAGCTGGGTCTGGTGCGGCCAGGCCTGAAACAGCGGTTGCCAGGCTGGGAGCGGCCAGGCCCGGAGCAGCCGGGTCTGGTGCGGCCAGGCCCGGAGCAGCGGCTGCCAGGCTGGGAGTGGCCAGGCCCGGAGCAGCTGGGTCTGGTGCGGCCAGGCCTGAAACAGCGGTTGCCAGGCTGGGAGCGGCCAGACCCGGAGCAGCCAGGTCTGGTGCGGCCAGGCCCGAAGCAGCGGCTGCCAGGCTGGGAGCGGCCAGGCCCGGAGCAGCCAGGTCTGGTGCGGCCAGGCCTGGAGCAGCAGCTGCCAGGCTGGGAGCGGCCAGGCCCGGAGCAGCCGGGTCTGGTGCGGCCAGGCCCGGAGCAGCTGCTGCCAGGCTGGGAGCGACCAGGCCCGGAGCAGCCGGATCTGGTGTGGCCAGGCCCGGAGCAGCTGCTGCCAGGCTGGGAGCGGCCAGGCCCGGAGCAGCCGGGTCTGGTGCGGCCAGGCCCGGAGCAGGAGCGGCCAGGCCCGGAGCAGCCGGGTCTGGTGCGGCCAGGCCCGGAGCAGGAGCGGCCAGGCCCGGAGCAGCAGCAGCCAAGTCCAGAGCAACTAGGTCGGGAGCAGCAGTGTCCAGACCCGGAGCAGCTGGTTGTGGAACGAACCAGAGCAACAGAGGCCAGGCCCGGAGCAGCCAAGCCCGGAACAGCTCACTCCTCGCCTGCCCCTGCCCCACGGCTGCCTCTCAGTCATGGCTGGAAACTTTTGTGGGAACTTGAGGGTCTGCTGAATCAAGTGATGAAGGCTTAGATCTGGATGTGTTGAGTTAGTATAGGGCTGGGGTGTTGATCTGTGAGTGCCTTGGGTGGGGCCTGGATGAGGCTGGTTGACCTATTTGGAAATGTCTTTTGTGTGAAATGTATCATTGGGCATGTGGTGGTATTATTGATATGAGAAAATGCTAAGTAACTGATTTACTATCTGAAAAGGGATTTACTATCGGGGAAAGGGAGGGAGGAAGAGACTGAACATAAACTGCACCTATGGATGAGGACAATGGGGGAAGAGGAGGGGGCGGAGGGTGGGGTGGGAACCTGGTGGAGGGGGGAAGAAATGGGGAACCTTTGTAATAGTTTGAACAATAAAGATTGATTAAAAAAAAATTTGGCTCAAAAGAAATTTCAATCGTCGTACTGTTGATATTTGGCTCTGTGACTAATGAGTTTGCTGACCACTGCCCTGGGTCATACTCTAAGCTTTAGGGAAGTTAAACAACCCCCCACCCCCAGGTTGCAGGGATGCTAACGGCACGTGCAGGAACCAAGTCTATCTTCTTATAAGACACTGCCCTCATCACTAACACTGTAGCTGGACAAAGGGCTTTGGAAGGGAAGTTGAGACTCCCGCATCACTGTTGGAATTACGGCTAAAGCCAGGATTATTTCTAATCATGTGTAACTTTTTACCTTAAAAATATATTGCAGGGCTAGAGAAGGCTAAATATCTGGGAGAATAATTTGATCTCAGGAATTCGATAAATATCTCAATGTCTATGATAAGGAACTTGGCACTGTGACTAATGGCCAGTGTGCTCAGTGGTTGGCGTCTCCTGCACCAAGAGGTCACCTGTTGGATTCCTCGTCAGGGCACATATTTGGGTTATGGGCTTGATCTCCGGTGGTGGCCCTGCAGGAGGAAGCTGATCTATGTTTTTCTCTCATTAATGTTTCCATCTCTTTCTCTCCCTCTCTTCTTCTCGCTCTAAAATCTATAAAAATCTTTTTTTTTTTTTTTTTTAAGGATTGGTGCTTTCTGTTGTTTTTGGCCATGGTGTTCATGGTGACTCTCCAACACCACCACATGTTTATCCGATGTGGATCCAGGAGCTCTCACACAGAGACGGGCATCCTGTGCCTGGCTGTCTCTGCTTCGTCTCTTCCCTCGAGAAGAGTCTGAAATGAGCTTCAAAAGAGTAAAGTCCTGAGAACACCCCCCACCCCTCTGCAAACACATGACTGACCAGAGCAGCTCCTGTCGGGATAATTTTGAATCTAGACTCCAGCTCCCCTCTTGCGTTGCAGCTGGTGGGCACACGCTCCGGTCCTGAACAGCCAGCTTTCATCCTTGTTTGTTTTCTAGAGAGGTATGTTCCTGTGCAAACGGGGAGTGTAGAGGGGGAGCATGCGTAGTATGGATAGGTATCGCATCTCTTCCCACTTCTCCACCCCAGCGCTGACCTGCATTCCCACCACCTAGGGACTGGCAGAGGGGAAGCCACGCCTGCTTCCACAGTAGGACCAGCAATGTCATCAAAATGGAGGGGTGCATTACTGAGATGAGCGTGGTCACACTGGACAGCACGTGCAGGTGAGACGAGAGGGAGATCAGGAGCTTTGCTTCTAGCCAGGGCTGTGACAACAAATGCGCTATGCCAGGCTAGAATACTGGGCAGAGTGCACGAAGCAGCACTTTCCAGACACCGGGGCACAAGAAACACAGGACAGGATGCCTTAGAGAAGGGGAATGCTTGAGGGGAGCACCCACCACCATCCCAGTTCTCTGCTCGAGGATACATCCCCGAGGGGTGTGTGAGGAGGGATCCCCAGGACAGCACAGCGGCCGTGATGAATAGAGGAGACCAATAGAAGTGTAAGGGTTTGCGGCCCCTAGAAGATGTGGGGCAGGGTTTTGGAGAGGAAAGATCTCAGAAAAAAAGAGCTCTCGAAATCTGTGTTAAAGGCTCCCTTATTCTTGGCAAAACCCCCAGCAGGCGTGGAGAGAATGGCACAGGGCTGGAACTGAACCACCCTGAGTCCACACAGGGAAGGGAACTGCTCAGGCTCTCGCCAGCCAGAGGGGCGTCACTGGCACTCCACCAGGACATTCAGGCGAGACCAAGACAGGCCCTGTTTTGGAGCCAGAGTAAAGATGAGGTTAGACCCACCTCGACGAAACTTAAACTCAAGCCTTGTAAGGGTTACGCTGAGTTGTCAGTAACTTATATTTCTGTAAGAACAAAACAGAGTCCTCTTTAAGGAGGCAACATGAGGCTCAACAAAGCTATGCTTAAAAGGTCCATGCATTCCATCAGAATTATTAAGCAGGACAAGAAAAGGGGATGGAAAGTGAGGTCTCTGAAAAAGGGAGAAACTGTCAATAGAAACAGACCCAGGAATGACAGAACAAGCAGAGCCTCTGAGATTGCTTTAATACCTAAGTATGTGAAATGCACAAGGATTTAATGAAAACTGAGCATAATGGAAGAGAAAACTTCTAGAAACGAAAAGTACAACATCCAACATTAACACTTGCTGGATGAAATTAAGAACGTATGAGAAACTGCAGAAGCAAAGATCGGTGAACATGAAGACTTCGCAGTGGAGTCTACAGGGCTGAAGAACAGAGGAAGAGAGGCTGGAAACGGCTTTTGGCTCCAGTTCAAACTCGGCCCTGCAGGGAGAGGTAGCCACAGCCCAGTGACAATTTTGTTGGGGACACTCATTCCAGATGGGGTCGCAGCTTTATGCCTCCTCAGTGGTTGGGCGCATGCCCAGGTTTGGAAGAAAGGAATAAGCAACGAGAACAACCTTAGAGCTGACGATGCAGTGGCACCAAAACCCCGATTCAGGCAAATTCCTTCTGTGCAAAACGATTTAAAAAGAAAAATTCACAGTGTTCCTTTATGTTTGTTTTCCATGCAAATGCTTCCTCTAAGTTCTTACAATATATATTTAAAGTTTATAAACTAAATGGACATGTGAACATGTTATTGAACAAACAAAGCTGCTTTTGTAAGTCAGTAAGCTCCAGCAGGGTGGGGACTTTTGTTGTGTTCGGTCCTGGTTGGATTTGATACTGTTCAGGACGGTGCATTCTAGTAAACTTCCTAGACGAACAATGCCGCCGGACAGAGCCCTGGATGGTTTCCTAGCGATGTGCTAACCTGTGGCCCCCGGAATACTTCTCCTTCGCTCTCTGCGCTTCCTGTTTGTTCTCTAGCCCCACCCTTTCCTGCCTTCCTTTCCCACAGAGCACACTCTAGGACAAACAAAACTATCAGGTCAAGAAAACATAGGGCATCGAATAGGCATAACTTGCAGTTGAAGTTTCATTAATATCCAGCTATTCAGCAACTGAGAGAAGGTGGAATCCACGGCGGGCTGCTGGGGGCCCTATCTCCTGGGGTAGGATGGGGTTCCTCTCTGCCCGAGCCCCATTGTCTGGAGTGAGGAGTGGGGCTGGGTGCGGGGCAGCAGGCAGCCCAGCAGCTCGCTGCCCTGCTGTGCTCGCGGGCTGCTCTGAGCCCTGTCTGCAGCGGGCTCCTCGGGGCGCATCAATGGCCATCTGGGAGAGCAAAGTTCTCCGTCCAGCTCCCAGTCTGAATGCCACAGAGCACAGGAGCCTGAGGTTACAATACAACGATAACAGACAAATTAAACAGGAGCAGCAGAGACTTGAACGTCCACCATGAGCTCCTATGGAAGGAGGCCTCTACCTGGAGCATGCCCGCGCCTTCTCTGGGCGGAACTTTTTGCTTTCTTTCTCCAAAATGCTGAGTCCCCAAGAGACAAGCAACCAAGGGAAGCACGGGCATGGCGCTTCCCATGGGCCAACCCCTGACTCTGCCTCCGGGGCCCCTTCTCTGATTCCCCAGGAGCCGCAGCCCAGCCCGGGTGCCCCGGCTGCTGCTTCTGGCCAGGCCCCTCCTGGTTTCACTGTCCTGGCGGTGACAAATGTACTCTCCAAACAGACATAAAAGATAATATTTAAGCATCGCCCCGTCCCAGCATGAAGGCTCAGGCTAATCGCTCATGGCTGCTCTGCACTGAGAGGCTGTGGCGGGGGCAGAGCCGTGATTCACACACAGCCCTGGTTTCAGGGAAGGTGCTGGGGGGCTGGGGGGGGGGCGGTCATTGAATACCACCTGCTTCAATGGCAAACCACAGCTCACTGTGTGTCCCTTCCCTGGGGACATGGGGGGCTGGCTTGCTGATTACACGCCTCTGTCACTGACCTTCACGCATGTTTTTCCCGTGTGAGTCCCAGACCAAGTATTTCAACATGGCATTTTTTTGTTGTTTAATTAAAATCTCCTGTTTTTAGGAAATATCGTATACGCTTTCTGAGTTGAGAAGTCTAGGGAGCTGGGCACTGGAGCGTTAACTACATCCAGCGACTGAAAACCAAGCCCCGGAGTTCCCACCTGTGAGAGCCCGGGCTTGAGCTCTGTGCGCAGCAGGCTTTGGGAGGATCTGTTTCACAATCGCTGCTCACGCACGTTAGCAGGATCGTAATATGGTTTTGAAACGGTGGTTTACAGTGTCGTCAACATCACTGTCAGCGACAAGGACGGTCCCTGCTCTCAGGTGGGAGTCACTAACCTCAGTAACACCAAACCCAGGCCACACGGCCATCAGTCCTGGGACCACAGCGGCTCCTCCAGCTCAGAGAAGGGAGGGAGGGGGCAGTTTCCTGGAGGGGATGGGTCATGAAGGAGAGAAAGGGTAGGAGTTGGGGAGGGAGGGGCAGTTTCCTGGAGAGTCATAAAGGAGAGAAGGGGTTGGAGACGCATTTTGGGGGAGGCAGTGGTGTAACCACAGGGAAGCAGGGGTGAGTCATCAATAATGATTGAGGAGAAAAACAAGTAATTAAATGGCAAGTTCCCTAACCATGAGAGACAGGACGAGATCATCAGATCTAGCCTCCTGGCTTTAGGGAGGTAGGTCTTATTATCCCACTTGGCAGATGAAACAACTGAGGCCAGAGCATCTGGGAGGGTTAAATGAGGTGACTAAGTCCTTAGTCCAGTGATTTCCTCCCCCCAAATTTTCAGAAGAGTTTAACACTAGATTGCTGGGCTCAAATCCTAGGGAGTCTGACTTGGCAAGTGGTGGTGAGGCCTGAAAACTCTTTTTTTTTTTTTTTTTTTTTACAAGATGCTCAGATGATCCCCAAAGTTGGGAACCCCATTGGGGAGACAGTGGTTTGATAGACGAGGCAACCAGGGAACATCCTGTACCACGTCTCATCTTATCCTCCCATCCTGATAAGCTCTCAGCAGCTCTGGATAGGTGGATGAATACTTGGTTTATCTAGTCACTGGCTATTTTTATCCTTTTTCCTAGTTTTCAAAAATTCCATTACAGGCAGGGGAGGTTTGGGGACTGCGTGTCTCTTCTTGGGAAGGCTGCACGGTGGGAAGGTTTTAAAAGGCCACGGCGGGGCCTGCGTTGCCGGCTGGTGCCCTCTGGGACCAGGCTTCTCTGGGAAAGGAAGGCCCCTTTGAAGTTCCCGCCGTTCCTGTGTGCCTCCTGGGGCGGCGGCAGGTGGTGCTGGGCAGGGGGCATGTATGTTTGATCATCCTTCGTGCACGCCCAGGGCCTGGGCAGAGAGCTGGGCAGACGCATTCCACGCTGGACTCAAAGCAGGAAGGATCCTGTGGGAAACGATTCATAAACGATGCCGCCCAGCCCCCAGCACTGCCATGGTGCCAGGCAGCGAGACGCGGGGGTGGGGGGGTGCGCAGAGGGAAGAGGACACGGTCTTTGAGAAAGAGCCAGCGGCAGTGACGAATTCAGCAGGACAGGGAAGGAGGCAGGGAAACCCCGGGATAGATCACGACGGCCCCTCTGTGTGGTCCTGTCCCACGAGGTTCACTCCTGGCGCCCCCTTGACCCAACCTAACTCACCCTCTCTTCGTCTGTCTGTGATGAGCATGAAGTGCATCAGCTTTCTAACTGATCTCCTGGTCACAGGGCCAGGCGCTCCCCACACGAAGCCACTCGGCGGCTGGCGTGGCCTCAGGAACACCTGGATCTGGTGTTGCAATCGCCGCCCTACTGGAAAGACCTGACAGTCTCTGGCAAATGCCTCCTCCTGACCTGGAGCTCCAGACCCACCTGCGCAGGTGCCCGCCCCCCACACACCTTACACTAGGGGTGTCGAACTCAATCAGAGAAGGGGCCAAAATCTAAAATCCAGCCTAAATCGCGGGCCGAATGGTTTACTGAACAGTCATAAACTGTCATTGTGATGGAAACGCAGCGGAGCGCAGTGATGACAGCGCGGTGCGGGCCACATTGCAAGGCCTGGCGGGACGGATTTGGCCCGCGGGCCTTGTGTTTGACACATGTGCCTTACACACTCACCTCCACCTTCCCATACGCTTCGGGCACGAAAACGGGCTTCTTATTTTATTAAAAAAAAAAAAAAGAATAAAGAATCACCACATGCCTATGCTCATTCACACCCCCTCGAGGGCCCCACCCCCCTCCTCGGTCTGACAGACCTGGATTGGCCTGCCACCCTCAGTTCCAGCGGCACCTTCTCAGCAAGCCTTTCTTGGCTCTGAGAATGGAATGGTCCTTCCCTGATGTTTGTGGACTAAATAGTTCTAGATTGCAGGTGGATTTTTCTTTTGAAGACTCTTCTGGAATTTCCAGGTCACATGGTGAGCAGCCTGTGGCAGGCAGGCCTGTGCTTCACAGTGACTCTCCTCCTGGCTTCCCCGGACGTAGAGCAGTGGCCACAGGTCCCTGGGCGGTTCTCCTCACTGAACGTGAGAACAGCAGGAATGGCGGGAAGGCCCCCATTCTACCGCAGGCAGAAGCACACCCTCCTCTGTACTTGCCGGTTCTTAAGATGCCTCTTGCTGGAAGCCTGCCTACTTGTTCAACCTGCTTGTAAATCAAAGCGCTACCTTGGAGCTATCTCCATTACTCACTTCCTTGAAAAGTTTCCCAAAGCATCTTTTCACCATTTAGACACCAGTAAGGTCTCCCTCCGATGTCTTCAACAGAGTTTCTTACGGAGAACAAGCTTTCACAGGCCACCCCGGGGGAAAGCATTGGTCCCGGAGGAAGTCAGTGGGACCAGAGCCAGGGAAGTGATGACTGACGGCAGAGTGTTCTGGCTCTGAGGACTGTCTCCCCCCAGCCCCTCAGCCTCTTTTATCTCACATGAGCTATTCCTACCGCAGTTCATAGGCCTGCGTTCTGATCCAGTGGACTAGAAGGACCTAGGAATCTGGTTTCTCATTGTTTTTGAAATTTATAGCTATTGTTCATTATTTAATTCACCCACGCTTCTGCCCACCTCAGTCCTTCCGCCACCCAAGTGGGCCCGTTGTTGGATGAGATCCTTTTCAGGCTCGATCCACCTCACGCACTTTGGCTGAGGAGCAAGTGGACACACGGGATCCTGGACTTTGGAACTGGGACACTGGCATTGAGTGCTTGAAGGGGGTTCCCCTTGATCCTCAGGCAAATGAGAGAGAAGTGGCGAAGGCTCTGATGCCAGTGATCAGAGCAAAGTAATTCCTGTCTCACGTCAGGTGTCTGCTGCCAACTGCACACTAGGATGCGCCCGGGACAAGGGCTGTGGCCTCCCTCTGCCCAGGCTTCCTCCGCGCCCCTCTCCTCAGCGACACGGTGGGAGAAGGGACGTCCTCTTTTACTTTGGCCTCGTTGTTTTCCAGAATCTTTCCATGGTGATTCAGTTCAACAACATGGCCACCCTGCCCGCCCTTTGTCCTTGCAGCAGCAAAGGTTTGTACCTATTGCATTCATTCCAGCAGCAGAAGGTGATTTACCAGGAAGACGGATAGGCAGTGATTCCCCAGTCTGATTATGTCCAGCCCGAGAGAGACTTCCCACTGGCCCAGACCTTTAGCTCTCTGGAGGGATGGGGCCTCAAAGGAGATGTTAGGAAAGGTCCCCACGCCAGTGAGAAGATTGTTGAGTTTAAGAACCACTGGTCTAGCAGTCTTTGCAGGCGTCGCACAGGGTTGACATCTGCCTCCAGGGGATTCCGTTGCCCGGTGGGGTCTGCAGGTTGGATTGTTACCAGCCGCCCAGGTGCCCGGGAAGCAGGCGGTCAGCATGCCTCCCTTCAGAACCACTGTGCCAGTCCGGGGTTAGCAAAAAGGAGCAGAAGGCAGAGAATGCGGCCCAGCTGAGGCTCAGCAGAGCCCTGTCTGGGGTTAGTTCCAAAGCCCGTGCAGACCCACCCGTCTTAACCTGCACCTGCACGAGACCAGCGCTGTAGGCAGAGGGGAACGCAGGCCGCCAGGACCGGGGTTCTGGCCCGTGGCGCCGGAGAGTGGGGAGAGTCCCAGGGACCCAGAGCAGAGCCGGACACGGGCTCCTGCCCTCCAGCCATTCCAGCAGTTCCTCGCTGGCCTGCCCGCGGGGTCTCCCCGCTCGCCTGCCTGTCTTTCCCCAGCACGATTTCGCTCCAGCTTCTACCGTTTGCTGGAATGGCTTTCATAAAAGACAAATCGTCCTTCTCCAGCCTTTGTCATCTTCAGATCTCCATAGCAAGCATGTCAAACTCCAGGGCTCACTCGGGCCAAATAAACAAGGTTTAAATGTATGCGGTCCTAAATAAAAACAAACGCTTCAATTTTCATAGAAACGTAGGTTTATTTCAATAGAGACATGCTGAATACAAAGGGCTGAATTAAATGGGTAATCATTCACATAAAATAATAGAACACTTTAATAAAAATTAATATTTTTTGAACATTAACTTAACAGACACTGAATAACTGCACAAATCAATAAGCGTAATGCAAACAAACCTATATTTCTTGTTCTCTGAAAGCAAAATATTTCCTATTGCACATACCAGACAAGTCAGTACAAGACTAATGACGTGGCCATCGCTGCTAAAATATTCGCTGCTGGTGTTATAGAGAGAATTGGTGCGCCTGCGTCAGGCGCGTAAGGGAAATGAATGCAGCACGATTTCAGTAATCAGTTATTAGCGAACCTTGTAGTTCGTATTAATAATTATATGTAACAGGATGTTATAAAAATTAAGTTATGAAATTTTTATTAAAATGTCTCTTACATACGGCTATATTGGTTGGGCCACAAAAATATTCGTTGTGAGCCAGTGCGGGCCATGGGCCGTGAGTTTGACATGCTTGTGTACAGCTTAGAATCTCCTCTTAACCTACCTCTATTCGCCCTCTGAAGGGGTGTCTTGGGGGTTTTTCACAGGGCCTTCGTGCATCCCTGCTGGCCTTCCCCCTGAGTTATGTGGTCTTCCAGCCTTCTCTTTCCCATGACTGTCGGCTGGACCCTCAACATCCACCCTGGGACTGAGAGATGACACATCCTGTCAGCGCTTCTGCGACTTTCCAGGAAGAGCTCAAGGCCTCTGAATCTTGCGCCCGCACCCATCCTTGGCCCTGGCTACATTCCTGACTGTGAAGCCTGGTCTTCCTGAGGCTGAACCAAGTATCGATGTTATTACCATTAACGTTAATAAAAGCAGAAGTTCTGCCCTACCCGGTTTGGCTCAGTGGATAGAGCATCGGCCTGCGGACTCAAGGGTTCCAGGTTAGATTCCGGTTAAGGGCATGTACCTTGGTTGCAGGCACATTCCAGGTGGGGGGTGTGCAGGAGGCAGCTGATCGATGTTTCTCTCTCATTGATGTTTCTAGCTCTCTATCCTTCTCCCTTCCTCTCTGTAAAAGGTCAATAAAATATATTCTAAAAATAAAATAAAAGCAGAAGTTCTAGTAGTCGCTATTATGTACTAGCTAACTACCACTGCTCCCTGAGGATTACCTCACTTGATCTGGTTAGCACCTGTAGGAAGAGCGAGTGCGGGTGGGGCTGTCTGACTGGACGTCAGGCACTTTGCATGCAGAGGGCACCGAGTAAGTATTTGCTGAATGAGCAAATCATGGATGAACTGATATGCATGAATAAAGATGCTAACTCTTCAGAAGGTTGCTATTATGTAGTCGCTATTATGTACTAGCTAACTACCACTGTTGTCAATCACCAAGTGACCCCAAAGTGTTTTTCTGGACAGTATTTCTATTTATGGAGAGAAAAAAAGGCACCAGGAGTAGATTTTATCCTCTTAAAAATGCTTCTTTAACAGCAAACAAAAATATAAAATTTTAAAATTATATTAATTTAAAAACATCAAAGAGCCTACATACCCTGTTTTCCAGAAAATAAGACAGTGTCTTATATTAATCTTTGCTCCCAAAGATGCACTAGGTCTTATTTTCAGGGGATGTCTTATTTTTCCATGAAGAAGAATACGGTACACATTTATTGTTAAATGAAAATAAAGGAAATGTATTGCCTGTATATGGTACGGTAGTACTGTAGTTGTCAACACAAACCAGACAAACTGTGAATCCTACAGTATCAAGAATTTACTCATTTATTCAATGACAATCATGTCATCATCTTCTGGAAGATCATCATTAACAATCCCATTCCTGAATTTCCTGGTGAATTTCTTGTGACTCCATTTCTTTCAGAATCAGTGGACCAAATCTCTCATGTTTAGCCTGGGTGAGGGGGGCTTATTTTCAGGGGGATGCCTTATATTTCACTCAGAAGGAAACCTGTAAGTAGGTCTTATTTTCGGAGGATGTCTTATTTTCGGGGAAACATGGTAGTACATGTAAAATTACCATTTGCCTTCTTCTAATACTTCAGATGTTTTCTTCTGCATTTCCAGCCATGCCATTGGAATGATGTACTTTAAGAAGACCCGTCCGCTAAGGTTTTATATAACATGTTTTTGCAGCTCCGAGAGCTGTGCTGCCCTCTGGACTACTGCTCTGTGGGTTTCGGAGAGACCACTATTTTTAATAAAGACAATGCACTGGCCAGATTAAAAAGCATGGAAGTGGGAAGTGAGACTTTCATGGACTTGATTTAAAATAGTCCTGGTCCTGCAGCCCCGAGAAGCTCAGAGTGTGTCAAAGGACAGGGAGAGCCCCCTGGACCGGAGTGAGGACAATGGCCGAGGCGTGATTGGGGAAGAAGGAAGGGTGACATTTGCAGAATTTGGCAAGATAACTAGGGGAAAGGGTGAGGGCTGAAGTGGCTGCTTCCAAGTTTCAGGACGGCTGGGAATTGAGGCCCAGAGAAACTCGGTGAAGGGAAATGTGCGCCGGCCCCTCAGGGACCGCCCGGGCGCCTGCACTTCGGCTCATGTTGCTGAGAGGAGGCTGGCTTCTTCCTCCGGCCAAACCGGGAAACACACACACAGACCCACACATCTTATAACACACACAGACCTCACACATCTTATAACACACACAATCCCTCACATCTTATAACACACACACAGACCCTCACATCTTATAACACACACAGTCCCTCACATCTTATAACACACACAGACCCACACATCTTATAACACACACAATCCCTCACATCTTATAACACACACAGACCCACACATCTTATAACACACACAGACCCACACATCTTATAACACACACAGACCCACACATCTTATAACACACACAGACCCACAAATCTTATAACACACACAATCCCTCACACATCTTATAACACACACAGACCCACACATCTTATAACACACACAATCCCTCACATCTTATAACACACACAATCCCTGACATCTTATAACATACACAGACCCACACATCTTATAACACACAGACCCACACATCTTATAACACACACAATCCCTCACACATCTTATAACACACACAGACCCACACATCTTATAACACACACAATCCCTCACACATCTTATAACACACACAATCCCTCACATCTTATAACACACACAGACCCACACATCTTATAACACACACAATCCCTCACACATCTTATAACACACACAATCCCTCACATCTTATAACACACACAGACCCACACATCTTATAACACACACAATCCCTCACACATCTTATAACACACATAGACCCACACATCTTATAACACACACAGACTCACACATCTTATAACACACACAGACCCACACATCTTATAACACACACAATCCCTCACATCTTATAACACACACAATCCCTGACATCTTATAACACACACAATCCCTCACACATCTTATAACACACATAGACCCACACATCTTATAACACACACAGACTCACACATCTTATAACACACACAGACCCACACATCTTATAACACACACAGACCCACACATCTTATAACACACACAGACCCTCACATCTTATAACACACACAGACCCACACATCTTATAACACACACAGTCCCTCACATCTTATAACACACACAATCCCTCACACATCTTATAACACACACAGACCCACACATCTTATAACACACACAATCCCTCACACATCTTATAACACACACACAGACCCACACATCTTATAACACACACAATCCCTCACATCTTATAACACACACACAGACCCTCACATCTTATAACACACACAGACCCACACATCTTATAACACACACAGACCCACACATCTTATAACACACACAGACCCACACATCTTATAACACACACAGACCCACACATCTTATAACACACACAGACCCACACATCTTATAACACACACAATCCCTGACATCTTATAACACACACAGCCCCACACATCTTATAACACACACAGACCCACACATCTTATAACACACACAGACCCACACATCTTATAACACACACAATCCCTCACACATCTTATAACACACACAGACCCACACATCTTATAACACACACAGACCCACACATCTTATAACACACACAATCCCTCACATCTTATAACACACACAGACCCACACATCTTATAACACACACAGTCCCTCACATCTTATAACACACACAATCCCTCACATCTTATAACACACACAGACCCACACATCTTATAACACACACAATCCCTCACACATCTTATAACACACACAATCCCTCACATCTTATAACACACACAGACCCACACATCTTATAACACACACAGACCCACACATCTTATAACACACACAGACCCACACATCTTATAACACACACAGTCCCTCACATCTTATAACACACACAGACCCACACATCTTATAACACACACAGACCCTCACATCTTATAACACACACAGACCCACACATCTTATAACACACACAGACCCACACATCTTATAACACACACAGACCCTCACATCTTATAACACACACAGACCCACACATCTTATAACACACACAGACCCACACATCTTATAACACACACAGTCCCTCACATCTTATAACACACACAGTCCCTCACATCTTATAACACACACAGTCCCTCACACATCTTATAACACACACACAGACCCACACATCTTATAACACACAGACTCACACATCTTATAACACACACAATCCCTCACATATCTTATAACACACACAGTCCCTCACATCTTATAACACACACAGACCCACACATCTTATAACACACAGACCCACACATCTTATAACACACACAATCCCTCACATCTTATTACACACACAGACCCACACATCTTATAACACACACAATCCCTCACATCTTATAACACACACAGCATGGCGAGCCCAAAGGGAACAGCAGTACTGTACAATAGATGTGTTCCTCTAAGCCAGAACGCTCTTTGAGGACTTAAGAAATAATTAAGAAAATTCTGCAGAACGTAAGTACACACCAAGGGCTATGTCAGGCGAGAACACACGTGTTAAACTAGAAACGTCAGTGATGGAGTGAGTGCTGGGTTGAAGGCAAAAATAAATTTACAGCCTTCACAGCTGCTGGGTTTTTGCTTTTTGTTTGTTTTTTACCAAAGCATTCAATGAAACAGGGAAGAAAGGAGATAAAGAAAATCTCTGGATAAAAGTCACCTCCGGCCAAAGAATTCCCGATTCTACACACACACACACACACACACACACACACACACACACACACGATGGTCAATCCGCTCAGATAGCTCAGGGGCGGTTCCGCGGGAGCGTCCTGGTGCCACTCTGACAGGCAGCAGCTCTGAGCAGAGGAGTGCTAAGGCGTTCTCAGCTTGTGTGCCCCCATCCGCCCCGGTGAACGCGTGTCTTTGTGGGAAAGCAGTTCTTCCTGGTGGACGCTGGCCTGTGCAGCACCGGTGCTCCCAACGTCCCAGGGGTGCCCTCAGGGACGGAAATCTTCACTCAGGAAACGCAATCCAGGTTCCTGAATTTTGCATCACATTTTATGCAAGCTTTTCTCTCTGTCTCTTTCCACATTAAGAAGGCACTATGCTATGGACTTTCTCACATAGTCTTGCAGGTTTGCACTGAATTTGTTCTCACATACTCTCCTGTTCTCACAGACTCTCCTGTTCTCATATACTCTCCTCTTCTCACACACTCTCCTGTTCTCACATACTCTCTCTAAAAATCAATAAATAAAAATTGTTAAAAGTGTGTTCACCCATTGACCCTTCAACACTACTGATAGCATTTATTCTACAGTAATATTAATGTAAATAGACCAAGATACACATATAGAAAAATGCTAACTAAAAAAATTAACAGTAAAAAGTAAAGATATTTGTTAAAACATGGCACATATGCCAAAACCCGTTTGGCACAATGGCTAGAGCGTTGGCCTGCGGACTGAAAGGTCCCGGGTTCGATTCCGGTCAAGGGCTTGTACCTGGGTTGCGGGCACATCCCCAGTAGGGGTCGTGCAAGAGGCAGCTGATCGATGGTTCTCTCTCTTCAATGTTTCTAACTCTCTATCCCTCTCTCTTCCTCTCTGTAAAAAATCAATAAAAATATATTAAAAAAAATAAAAAATAAATAAAACATGGCACATATATAAATAGAATACTTGGCTGCAATTTTTAAGAATGAGATGTATTTATATTAATTGACATTAAAAAATTATTGTTATATTATAATTGAAGATAAAAGCTATGGAGGAATACAAACATACAAAGTCTTGGCATATTATCCAATATCTTTCACAAAAATCCATATTTATATTCTATGCCTTAGCATAGGGGTGTTGAACTCAATCAGAGAAGGGGCCAAAATCTAAAAGCCAGCCTAAATCGTGGGCTGAATGGTTTACTGAACAGTCATAAACTGTCATTGTGATGGAAACGCAGCGGAGTGCAGTGATGACAGCGCTGTGCGAGCCACATTGCAAGGCCTGGCAGGACGGATTTGGTCCGCGGGCCTTGTGTTTGACACATGTGCCTTAGCATATTTACACTAGTGAAAGAGAAATATGCAAATTGACTGTACCTCCGCTATGCCCACAGGCCATGCCCACCAGCCGATCAGGAGTGAGTATGCAAATCAACCCAACCAAGATGGCTATAGCCATGGTGTGAGCAGGAGGCTTGGATTTCCCCGGCAATGGAGGAAGCTAAGCTTCCCACCTGCCCTGGCTGGCCCTGGCCTCCATTCAAGGCTACAAAGTTTCAATTATAGAAGATAAATAAATCCCAGATATCAGAGCCTCCACTTGGGTTGCTGGGGGGCCTGCAAACCACCACAGGCCCCTCTCCCAGGCTGTCCCACACCCGAAGGGAATCCCCACTCTGATCCGGGACACCCTTCAAGGTAAACCAGGCGGCCTGCACCCGTGCACCAGACCTCTATCCTATCTAATAAAAGAGTAATATGCAGATTGACCATCACTCCAACACACAAGATGGCTGCCACAAGATGCCCAGCAAAGGAGGGCAGTTGGGAGGGACCAGGCCTGCAAGAGAGGATAGTTGTGGGAGATCAGGCCAGCAGGGGAGGGCAGTTAGGGGTGACCAGGCTGGCAGAGGAGGTAAGTTTGGGGGAATCAGGCTGGCAGGGGAGCAGTTAGGCATCAATCAGGCTGGCAGAGGGAGTCATTAAAAGATGATCAGGCTGGCAGGCAGAAGTAGTTAGGAGCAATCAGGGAGGCAGGCAGGTGAACAGTTGGGAGCCAGCAGTCCTGGATTGTGAGAGGGATGTCCCAGATTGGAGAGGGTACAGGCTGGGCTGAGGGACACACACCTCTAGTGCATAAATAAAACACTGAAAGAATATTCATTAAATCATTAAAAGTGATTATCTGGAGAGTGGAACAATTACTTTCTCATGTATGTTTATATTATTTAAATTTTTATATAAAATGTATTAACATTTTAAAAATGTTAAAAATATTTCCATTTGGGAAGAAAACTGTCACAGTATGATGAGAAGGTATTAACATAGTATCATCTCTTAAGAAAAAAAATTATTCTGATGTCATGATGTCAAAAATTTCAAGAAAACCCATTTAAATTTCATGAATTTCTATGGTCTCAAGACTAAACTTTCACTCCACATTCATTGAGAGTTAAAAACCAAAGACCACAGAGAGAGCAAGACTGTTCTATGTGAGAAAACGTTCACCTCCTCCCAGCCCAGGGCTCACCCCCAAGTATGTGGCTGGTCTTTGAGGAGTAGGTTGTTGTTGTTGTTGTTACTGGAGGCCCGGTGCACAAAATTTGTGCACTGGAGGGGGATCCAGTAACAGCCTGGATCCCTCTCATAGTCCAGGAGCCCTCAGGGGATGTCCTACTGACAGCTTACATCTGCTCACCAAAGGGAGGTGACCAGGCTGATCAGGGGAAGGCACCACCCCCATCATCCTGCTACTGCTGCCACTGCCAGCCACCACAGCTGCCAAGGTGTTTTAATCAACACAGACTCCAGTCCCTTCATGTTGAAAAAATGACAACTTTCTTAGGCACTTTCAAGATGTGTCTTTCATAGGATATGACCTTCCTTTCTTTCTTTCTTTCTTTCTTTCTTTCTTTCTTTCTTTCTTTCTTTTCTTTTCTTTTCTTTCTTTCTTTTCTATTCTTTCCTTTTTTTTCAAATCCTCACCTGAGGATATTCTCCACTGATTTTTAGAGAGCATGGAAGAGGGGAAAAACAGAGAGAAACCTCAGCGTGAGAGGGACACTTCGATTGGTTGCCTCCTGCATGAGCCCTGACCTAGGCCCTGACCAGGGAGCACCCTGCGACGTAGGTAGATGCCCTTGACCAGAATTGACCCCAGACCCTGTGGTCCTCAGGCCAAGGCTCTCTCCACTGAGCCAAACTGGCTAAGGCAGGATACGACCTTTCTTATCCTCTCTTGAAGCAGGCCTTCATTTCTTCCTCTAGGAGTGAGCTAGAAGAACCCTAGATCACCTTCTTGGATTCTTATTATCCAGGTTACCAAGAACACTGCAAGTGGCTTATTGAGAGCTTAGCCAATGAGTGGTCAGAAAAAGTGTTTCCTATACAGCTCATGTGCAGAGGTGGGACTGCTGGTGCACAGTGCTGGCAGGACCCCCTGTCTGTCTCCATTCTGGGCCCTCTCAAGCCGCCGCAGCATCCATGGCTTGCCTCACCTGGCACACAGTCCCCTCCCGCCCACCTGCGTGCGCAGCCTCCTCCTGAGTGGCCAAGACATTACAGCATCCCAGACAATTTGCATATTACTACATATATATATTATTACTCTACTATTATTACTATTACTACTACTACTACTGCTGCTCCTACTGCTCCTACTAGCTACCACAAGTTGAGTTAGTTATATGCTAGGCAACATGCAAAGATACTCGGCATTGAAGATTGCTAATTTAAACAACACCATCATTTACAGCTTTCTGGTTTTACAGGGAGTGCTGAGCGCTATGGAGATCAGTTAGCTGCCCGGCCACATGCTGTGAACAGGGGGGACAGAATGTCAGCGTCTTAGCTGCAGAGCACCAGCACTTCAGCTCACCATGAAAAGGTCACGGTGTTCACTGAATAAAATTTTCAAAATAATGACCAAACGATAAGGAAGGATGATATCTTCACAGCATAAAACCATTTCAAGAATCCGGTGATGGGGTAGTGCATCTGGACGGAGTCTTGGCAGGCGCTGCGCACAGGAATGCACATTTCACCCAGTGAGAGAGGATTGTCGTCAGGAGGGAAGTTAACACCCAGATGGCAAACACAGTTCACAGATGCCTGACATTGTGCTTTCCACTGGATCAGAGTTCATGGGGGGAGGGGTGGGGGAAAGGGGTGGTGGGAGGAGAGGACGGGGGAGGGGGGAGTTGGGGGGCTGAGGGGAGGAGACATTGGAGGGAGGAGGTAGGGGAATCAAAGGGAGGAGGAGGTAGGGGGCGGCGGGGTGGGGGGTCCCATGCAGGAGTGCCTCCCAGAAAGAACACGCCGCATTTCCTTGTAAGCGAAGTCCTCCTGGGACGGGCTGCCCATGCTCCTCCTGAGCAGCATCGGTCACGCATGTGGCGGCCACTGTGTCTGGTGTCTGCACTGGGGCCACAGCTCGCATTAGTCTCCAAGCCCAGCCATCCTGAGTGCTCTCCCCTCCCCTCCTCCCTCTTTCCTTCTCACTTTTTCTCCTTTTCTAATCCCCTTTCTCCCTGATCTCGTCTTCCCTCTTCTCTCTCTAAGCATTGTTTCCTAGGTGCCCACAGAACCAGGAGCCATGCCTGCTGGCTGCACGGCGCCTGCTTGGGGGCAGCCGGGTCCTCACGGGCCTCCCGTGTGTGCTGCTCCTGTTGAGTGTGAAGCACAGACTGCACCCAAGAGACACTGCGTGACGACAGGCCTGAAATCTTCGTTGCATTCAGTTCTTCCGATGTAATTTAAACCGCACAGCCTGTGGGCACCCTGCAAGAGCATGTGACGTGTCAGTGTGCTAGATGGGTAAGAGCGCGGTGAGGAGAGGATGGGTGCCCTTTCCTTGCGGGTTAAAATGAGGTCTCATGGCCCAAGGGGCAGATTCAGAGCCCACAGCCTCGGCCAGACGGGTTGCACAATGGTGTGCCCCACCCCTGAAGTCTTCCCTTGTTTCTGTCACAGACTTTTGTGGAAGTTAATGGGGATCTGTTAATAAAATGCAAATACTTCCAATAATAGTAATGTATTACCTGTCCTTTATACCTTCACATGCTCCCCATCAACCTGGTTGATTTCCTCCTAATTCAGCACGGAACTCTCCGGAACTCCCATGTCATTCAGAATGCTACGTGTGGGCTCTCCAAGCGATGGTGCCGGCCCCACCAGGCTCACAGCGGGTGCGAGAGAAGGAACCACTTCCCCTTAAAGGAACACAAAGCAGAGAACAAACTTGGAGTGTGTATGTGTGTGTGTGCATGCATATGTGTGCATATACATACGTGTAAGTGTGTGTGTGTGTGTGCGCGCGTGAATATGTGTGCATATACATATGTGTAAGTGTATGTGTGTGCGCGCTGGGGCTTTTGCCTGTCCCTGGACATTGTCCTGGTGACGTCTTCTGCCATCACAGCTGGTTTGGAATGCTCGTTTCTCCTGGTTTCTCTGGTTAATTTTTGCTGCCGTCAGTTCTTTCAAGGAGGCACCTCTTACTAGGGAGGAGGGAGGGCATGCGCTGCGATCAGAAAGTGGCCGCCAGCTCCTTTGCTGGTTCCCAGGTGGGCTGCTGTGCCGAGGACGCAGACCCCTTCAACGGATCTGTGGGCACGTGGGCCCGTGAACAACTCGCACACTGGGCACCGCGGCCAGGCCCGTCCTTAGCCACCGCTTCTCACCGGAGCGCAGCCTGCGGCTCCTCACTCCTCCAACCACCCCCACTCTGAGGGCAGAGTCCCTAGTCGCTGTGGACAGGAGTCCGACGACTGGACACAAAGGCACAGGCCTTACGGGAGGCTCGGAGGTGGAAAATAATTCTCACGGTCAGTGTCCAGGACGCCATGGGCCAGAGAATCAATAAAGTGCCTGACCATCCCGCCAGCACTGCATCTTAGACTCTGACAAACCCAAACGGTCCCCGCAATGCATGACGGCTAGAAGCTTTGTTTCAGGAAAAGGGGAGCCGTGGCCTGAGCTGCGACGTACCCACCACACACACTGTGTAAACACTTCCTCCCGTCAGCTTCGCCCCATTATCCAGCGATTGGGTATGCTTCCTCTTCAATTTAAAAATTGTTAGAAAAATACCCTCATTTCCTCCAAAAGAAGTAAACACAGGCAAAGGTCAGGGGACGCATTCCATGGACGCCGTCCACAGTGGAGCAAAGTGCAGGCCGCGGCCCGGCCAGCGCGTTCTGGCCCTCAGCACTGAGGGTCTGGGCCGTGTCCCCCGGAGACAGCGAGGCCGTCACTGGAGACCCCTGCCCGCAGCTCCGGGAAAGAGGCTCAGGTTCCTGCTGGTGGGAGTGCTGGTGAACGGAAGCACAGTCACCCTTGGGAGGTGCGGAAGAGGCTTATGGCCAGGATCCCCCAAAGAAAGGCACTCTCAAACCCTTCCCATGTCACTGATTCCCTCCTTTGTAAAATCCTCACCCAACGATGAAGGAAGTGAGAGAGAGAAACGTTAATGTGAGAGCAAAACATGGATCGGTTGCCTATGCAACTCACCAGGGGACTGAACCCACAACCCAGGTATGCAGCCTGACCAGGAACTGAACCTGAAACCTGTGTGTGTGTGTGTGTGTGTGTGTGTGTGTGTGCTCTAACCAATTGAACCAATTGAACTACCTGCCAAGTGCCCTACATCATTAAAAAAAAAAAAAAAATATATATATATATATATATATATATATATATATATATATATATATTGATTTCAGAGAGGAAAGGAGAAAGAGAGATACAAACATCAATGAGGAGAGCAAATCATTGATTGGCTGCCTCCGGTATGCCCCACACTGAGGTTAGAGCCCGCATCCTGGGCCTGTATCCTGACCGGGAATCGAACCGGGCCCTACATCATTTCTTAATTTCTGTCCCTGCTGGCCCATCACTCACTGCCTTTCCCTGTGCTCAGCCCTTCGCTGTCTCTCAAACCCTGCCTTATGAGAGAATTTGTATGCTCTATACCCCCTTTCCCAGTGCCTGCCTATCTGCCCAACACAGATTTCTGGCAAATATTTGCGGAATGAATAAGGAGCTAGTCACTTTAAGTCACGGATGGGATAAAGTTCAGGATGGAAAAGGGAGGTCAGGAAAGAGGGGAGATTGGGATGAAGATGTAGCATATCTTTAAAAAAAATTTTTTTTTAAGATGTAGCATATCTTTACACATTAAAGGCTAATAAAAGATGCTAAAAATGTGAAAAATTAGGAGAGCAATTAGTGCTTCATGTGCTAACAACATGTTCGTATTAAGATGTCTGTCAAATAAAACATCTAAAGGCTTTGTGTTTTACTTCGGCCCCAGAATGGTAATAGACTAGAACTTGTATCGAAAAGGAAAGACAGGAATAGTGTGCAATTTATTATCATAGTCGCTCACCTTACCTAGCACAGTGCCTTGGACATAGCAGTTTTGCATATTAAAAAAATCACATTCATAATTGCATCAAAACGCATAAAAGCCAAAACCGGTTTGGCTCAGTGGTGGAGCGTCGGTCTGCAGACTGAAAGGTCCTGGGTTCGATTCTGGTCAAGGGCATGTATGTTGGCTGCGGGCACATCCCTGGTATGTGCAGGAGGCAGCTGGTCGATGTTTCTCTCTCATCGATGTTTCTGGCTCTCTATCTCTCTCCCTTCCTCTCTGTAAAAAATCAATAAAATATATATTTTTAAAAAGCATAAAATACCTAGTAGTACATTTTAAATTCTTTGCTGTTGAAAGTATTATACATGTCCCCTCTTTCCCCAGCCCGCTCCCACCCCCCAGCCCAGGCCTTCACCCCACTGTTGTCTGTGTCTATTGGTTATGTTTATATGCATACGAGTTCTTTGGTTGATCTCTTACTCCCCACCCCCTCCCCTACCTTTCATCTGAGGTTTGACAGTTTATTTGATTTTTCTGTATCCCTGAATCTGTTTTTGTTCATCAGTTTATGTTGTTCATTATATTCCACAAATGAGTGAGATCATATGAAATTTATCTTTCTCTGACTGGCTTATTTTGCTTAGCATAATGCTCTCTAGGTCCATGCATGCTCTTGTGAATGGTAAGAATTCTTTCTTTTTTACAGCAGCATAGTATTCCATTGTATAGATGCACCAGAGTTTCTTAACCTACTCATCTGCTGATGGGCACATAGGCTGTTTCCAAATCTTACTATGGTGAATTGTGCTGCTATGAACATAGGGGTGCATATATCCTTTCTGATTGGTGTTTCTAGTTTCTTGGGAAATGTTCCTAAAAGTGGGATCACTGAGTCAAATGGCAGCTCCACATTTAATTATTTGAGGACAATCCATACTGTTTTCCATAATGGCTGCACCAGCCTGCATTCCCACCAGCAGTGCACCAGGGCTCCCTTTTCTCCACATACTCACCAGCACTTGTCGTTTGCTGATGTATTGATGGTAGCCATGCTGATAGGTGTGAGGTGATACTTAATTGTGGTTTTAATTTGTATCTCTCTGATGATCAGTGACTTTGAGCATGTTTTCATATATCTCTTGGCCGTCTGTATGTCTGCTTTCGAGAAGTATCTATTTAGGCCCTAGGTCCATTTTTATATTGGATTGTGTATCTTCCTTTTGTTAAGTTGTATGAGTTCCCTATAAATTTTGGAGGTTAAGTCCTTATCAAACGTAACATTGGCAAATATGTTTTTCCATGCAGTGAGCTCTTTGGCAAAAAAAAAAAAAAAAAAAAAAAAATTTTGGTAAAAATTATTTGCCAGGGTGAGCTTTATACAATGGAATCAGGTTTGAAAACGTGAACTGTGTAATTTCTAGTGGTTTTCAAGAAAGGATGAGCATCAACATTTTGATTAACTAAGATCCTGCATTAATACGTAGGGAGGATATTCTTTAAGGATATCCTCTTTAAGTATCTTCAAGGCAGTTTTTAAGACTTAATCTTGGCTGCATGAATAAGAGAGAATGTTCCCTCATCAAATAACCATCTGTCCCCACAGTGTCAATGAACAGTTGTGGGAATAAGGTAGCATCTGAGGAGGATCCTACAAAAATAATTCTATGGTATATGACCGTGGGGTCCTCACTCCTGTGGGGAGCACAGGATGGCCCACGCATTTGGAACACAGACAGAGCTGCCTTTACCATGCCTCCAACTACGTAACTCTGACAGCCCATTCTGTGACTCCACACAACTGATAATGTGAGATTTCTTCATGTGAACGCAACTCCCGCTCACACCTGTTTCTTTTATTGCTATTTAAGTTCTGAGGCCCTCTAGGCCAGTGTTTCCCAACCTTCTCTCATGATGAGAATCACCTGGTGGAGTTGTTAAAACACAGATTCCTGAATCCCAACTAAGAAGTGCTAAACTAGAATTTTTGGGAACATATAGGTAAAATTGTATACTTAACTAGTGCTCTAAGACAGATTTTATATACAGAGCACTAAGTTAGGTATGCAATGTCAATCATTGCAGTGTTACAATACATCTGATGTATATTCACATGTGGGAAACACTGCTCTAGGCTACTACTGCTCAGGGGAAGCAGGTGCCCGGGTGGCTTGCTCTCCATTGAACCCCAGTGGTTAGCAAAGAGCTGACACACCTGCTGAATAACCAGAGCACCTGGTGTCATCATGGTCCCTAAAACAGTGCTGCCCACAGATGCACAGTGTGAGCCACGAATGTTCTCAAAACTCTCCTAGTTTCCATGTTAAGAAAGTCAGAGATAGATGCTAAATTAATTTTAGTAATTATTCTACTTCACCCAACATAGATATGATTTGCCATTTTCACATATAATCATGTAAAATTTTTAATTAGACATTTTATTGTTATTTCCTCCTGTCCTCAGAACTCAACATGCATTTTATAGTAACAATACACTTCGATTCAGACTCTAAATTTTCTGTTGAAGCAGTTGGTAGGCATTCAGACTTTATAACATTACAGTTGAAAAGTTGATTCACATACCCAAGTTCTCCCAGAGATATTTAACCGTTTTTAAGCAAGTGAATTAAGGACACAGACAGTAGTGTGATGAAGGCTTGGGGAGGGGTGGGAGTGGGGAGGAGGGGTCAATGGGGAAAAGAGGACATTTGAAATACTATCAATGATAAAGATACACTTTTAAAAATTAAAAAAGAAAAAAATTAAAAAGGAGTGTTTCTTAAATTTTAATTAAAATTAAGGAAAATTAAATACTCGGTTTCTCAGTCACATTAGCCCATGTCAAGTATTCAGTACTGACCAGATGGTAATGTTGAACAGTCCCTCTCTAAATACTGCAGCATTTACATTGTAGTATTACAATACATGTGACATATATTCACATGTGACAATCATTGCAGTGTTACAATACATCTGATGTATATTCACATGTGACAATCATTTGAAGATCTGATTGAAGTGATTTGTTACTAAAAGTAAAGCATCAACATATATTTTGAAAAGTAAGCCATTATTCTCAGACTAAGATAAAATATTTGCAAAAGACATAAAGGATATTACCCAAAACATACAATGAAATAACTCAACAATAAGAGTAGCAAACAAGCGTGGTGATCACAGACAGCAACAATATTGTGCTGAAATCATCAATTTGCCGAGAGACTAAAAACCTAATGGTTCTAATCACTAACAAGGAAGGATAATTATATAATGTGATAGAGGTGCTAATTATCACCACAAAGGCAATCATGTTACAATACATAACTGCATCAAATTAACATGTTGTATACCTTAAAGTTGTACAATGTTATCTGTCAAATATATTTTAATTTTTAAAACCTCAACTATAATAAAGCAAACCACCCAATTAAAAAATGGACCAAAGACCTAAACAGACACATCACCAGAGAAGACATCATGTGAAAAGATGCTCCCCATCCTGCAGCACCAGGAGACGCGGAGTAAAACACACTGAGACCACTGCCCACAGTCATGGTGGAAATGCAGAACTCTGACAGCACCCAGTGCTGGTGGGGGTGTGGCCATGCCAATCCCCCTCAGTGCCCATGGAATCCACATGGTGCAGCACCCTGGCAGACAGTCTGGTGGTTTCTTTCAAACCTAAACATACTCTAACCCACTGTCCCGCCACCACGCTCCTTGGTATCACTCAAAGGAGCGCACAGCTCACAGCCACATGAAGACCCGCACAGGGCGCCTGCGGCAACTCTGCTCATAACTGCCAGGTCTTGGAAGCAACCAAGGCGTCCTTCAGCAGGCGGGTGGGCAAACTGGTCCAACCCACAATGGCATATCACTCCACGCTGAAAAGAAATGAGCTACCCGGGCCTGAAAAGACACGGAGGAACCGGAATGCATATTGGTGAGCAGAAGAAGCCCATCTGAAAAGACCGCACACAGTGTGATTCCAACTCTATGACATTTTGGAAAAGGCCAAACTTCGAGACATAAAAATCGCGACGGTGGCGGGGTGAGTGTGGGGAGGCAGAGCACAGAGGGTGTTTAGGATAGTGACACGACTCTGTACGACACTATAGTGATGACACTTGTCCAGAGCCATCGGATGTGCACCAAAAGTGGACCCGGAGGGAAACTCTGGACGTGGTGTGATTATTATGTATCAGTGTAGGCTCATCCTTGGTAAAAAAAAAAAAGAGAGAGAGAGAGAGAGAGAGAGAGAGAGAGAAAAGGGCCGAAACCGGTTTGGTTCAGTGGTAGAGCATCGGTCTGTGGACTGAAAGGTCCCAGGTTCGATTCTGGTCAGGGGCATGTACGTTGCTTGCGGGCACATCCCCGGTAGGGGGTGTGCAAGAGGCAGCTGGTCGATGTTTCTCTCATCGACGTTTCTAGCTCTCTATCTCTCTCCCTTCCTCTCTGTAAAAAACCAATAAAATATATTTTAAAAAAAAAAAAGAGAGAGAGAGAGAGAGAAAAGGAAGAGTGCTTTGCTGAGTGACGTTGATGACGGGCGGGGGGCGGGGGGGAGGAGGAAGTATACACAGGTGTGTAGGGATGGTAGGGATGGTAAATCTCTCTACCTTCCTCTCAATTTTATTGTAGCTCTCAAACTTCTCTAAAAATAGTTTTAGCTGAAACCGGTTTGGCTCAGTGGTAGAGCGTCCGCCTGCAGACTGAAAGGTCCCAGGTTCCATTCTGGTCAAGGGCATGTACCTTGGTTGGGGGCACATTCCCAGTGGGGGGTGTGCAGGAGGCAGCTGATCGATGTTTCTCTCTCATCAATGTTTCTGACTCTCTATCCCTCTACCTTCCTCTCTGTAAAAAATCAATAAAATATATTTAAAAAAATAAAAATAGTTTTAAAAGCAAAACAACACAAAACCAAAGACAAAACAGTTATTAATGTAGAGCATCACACAGTTATCTCTGCACTCAGATTGGCCATTTTCATTTATTTGTCCCGTGGGGAACAGAGGCATTGACCATAGCAAGCCGGCCCGGGATGGGCATTGCCCGCAGTCCTTGGATCTGGGCAGCTCTCCACAGGGGACGGGCGTGATCTCTGTACAGACTACAAACGCCAGCAGTCAAACATTGCTCTGTGCTCTCCGCCCCAAGCACTGCGGGGAGCCCTCAGGCTGCTGCCCGGGTCTGAGGACCGTGTGCAGGTGTCAGGTGGCTGCGGAGAGTACAGGGTGGCGGGCAGAACTGAAACCGTTTCCACTCCAGAAGAGCCATCTCCCGGTGACTCTGTGAAAGAAGGAATGCGGTTTTGGTGGTTTATGACCAGACCACTTGTGGTCATTTTAAGTGACACTTGTTAGATCAGGATAAATCTGGAGTTCATAATATAATTTAAGAAATGAATAAAATTTCTCTGTGAGATGAGTATGTTTTGGATGGGGGCCTATTTTTTAAGGAGTTTCTGGAAGTTGGTCAAATATATGTGGGATAAAAGAGAGAGGCTAAGTTGTTAGGGGGTGAAAGAGGGAGACTAAATCACTATCAGTTAATCCTACATCCAGATTCCCAGTGGGTTCACTGAAGTTACTTTTTCCTTTTTTATTCATGCAAAACCTTTTAAATGAGAAACCTGGGGAACTGCAAAATGCCATCACTTACTTCGTTTTAATTGCCAGTTGGTTCCTGAGAGCACTGTTCCAAAGAGTCTTTCCGATGACTTAAAAATCCCCAAGGCAAATTCTATGTTCCTCAATTCAAAATAGGCACTTAATTGTAATTTTAATAGGAACTCCAGAAAAAGGGGTCAGAGTTCACCCTGAGATAATTACCTGGCTGTGCTCTCCACTGGGATAAATGCATCTGGAAATAATAGGGGGAAACACAATGCATCGAGGATTAAACCTTCAAAACAGGCATGTTTGACAGATTCCGCGAGCGGTTAAAAATAATCTGTACTCCCAGTCCGGTGACCGTTTGCCAGGGAGAGCCAAAGTTGAGAAATTTCTGTGAGGAACATGACTCAGAGAGGAAAATGCAGAGTCTGGTAGAGAAGGAAATGGTCCGACATCATTCCCAATTGGTCCTTCCTCCGGTCACGTGCTCTGGGCATCTTTAAAAGGGCGTCCCCGGGACTCGGCCGGACACAGCACAGTCCCAAGGGCAGCAGCTTCTTCCCACTTGGCAGAGGAGTCCGGACAGCTCTCAAGATGTGTGACGCCTTCGTAGGTACCTGGAAGATGGTCTCCAGTGAGAACTTCGATGATTACATGAAGGAAGTGGGTAAGCGAGCACGTGGCGGGGGGCTGCGTGCAAGCCCCTTTCTCCGGGCCAGCGGGGCTTGTGGCTGTGTCCACTCTGGAAGCGCTGGCCGATGTGGAAGGCTGTCTTCTCTCCGGGGCACAAAAACAGCGAGTGAGACCATTTGCTGGTAGAGACATTGTTGACCGGAGTCACAGTGACAGGTGAACCAAGGTGGAAAAAAGGTCTGAAAGGAATTTTTATGGGCACTGAAAAGATTTCATCTGATTGCAAACCGCGGGCACCTTTGGTTTACTTGGCTCTTTGCCTGCTTGTCTTTCATTCCTTCTTGCACAGAAAAAGGAGCCCGGCTGGGGTGGCTCAATGTTTGAGCCTCAACCCTCGCGCCAGGAGGTTGCCGGTTTGATTCCCAGTCAGGGCACATGCCTGGGTATGGGGCTCGGTCCCCAGTAGGGGGCGTGCAGGAGGCAGCCAAACACCTCTCATCATTGATGTTCCTAACTTTCCTTCCTTTCCCTTTCTCTCTCTAAAACCAATAAAAACATTAAAAAGAAGAAATAACTTGGAAATACAACCATATTTATTTCCTAGCAAGCAGTAATGCCCTTTGACACTGTATTTCTCATATTCATATAATTTTAAAAGTAGACTTATGTTAACCAATTACTTTATTGTCTTAATATCAATCCATTAATATGTGTGTGGTTTTGTGGGGGGTAAAATATTTTTTGTTGTTGAATTTATTGAGGTGACATTGGTTAATAAAGCTATGTAGGTTTCAGGTGTACAATTCTATATACATCATCTGTATATTGTATTGTGTGTTTATCACCCCGAGTCCCGTCTCCTTCCATCATTATTTGTTCCCCCTTTATGCTCTTTTACCTGCTCTTCCCCCCTCCCCCCTTTCCCTTTGGTAGTCCCCTACTGTGTCTGTGAGGTTGTTGATTTTTGTTTGTTTGTTTGTTTTGCTTAATCCCTTCACCTTTCCCACCCAGCCCCTTTCCCCTAAAAGTCTTAATTTTAGAGAGTGTGTTCCTTAACGGGCTGAAGTATTTCTGTGACTAGCAAATCCATGGGATGCCACAGAATTACTGATCATTGAGAAGGAGAATGTTACACACATAACATCCCTTCTCCTTGATAATGGAGGCTCCTGGGTCTTTAGATTCTGCTAGGGTTGTCAGTGTGCCACCTGAAGGTCCCCAGGCAATGAGGGAGCAGAGCAAGGTTGTAGGGAGGCGGGGCTCACCCCCAGGAGTGGGTGTGCAGGAGGCAGGATCAATGCCTCTCTCAGCTTGAGAGCCCCACCCACCTGAGCATGACCAAATCAGGGGTTGGAACTTATTCCCTAAGCCTCAACTTTAACCTCCCCCCTCGGCCCCCCAAGGCACACAGCATGTTTTGTTGCTTCTCTATAACCACCATTTTCCTTGTTTATAGTGAAAGCAGGAAGGACTTCAGCATGAGTGAGACCTAACTTTCCAGAATATCAATTAATTTTTATTCCATACACTAATAGGTGCTGATATGGAAATGCCAGGATTTGAGGCTACTTAGCTATTGACTTTTAGAAACATTTTACACTTTTACTGTTTACATTTAAATTGATAAAATTCTGGTGATAAGACAATAAGACGCCGCCTTAAATTAGCTGCGCTGGTTGATGGTCGGTCAACAGGGCGAAAGCAGGCAGGTGGAGAAGGCTGGTCTCCCTGGAGCCACCCGGCCTGAAACCACTGAAACACCCTGTATCTGATGTTCTATTTGTAACACAGCCAGACTCAGAGAAGCGGCCTCGCAGCTCCCGCCTCTGGCACGTCTGCGGCAGGGAGATCAAGCAGAGCCTCAGCACCCGCTGTTCTGTTCTCAATTTCTCTCCCTGGTCCCCATTTCCAACCTGTGGTGTCTGTCACATCAGGAGCAGAGACTTCTGTGCATGTGTTTATTTATTTATTTTATTTTTAAAAAATATATTTTATTGATTTTTTACAGAGAGGAAGGAGAGGAATAGAGAGCTAGAAACATCGATGAGAGAGAGACATTGAGAATCGATCAGCTGCCTCCTGCACACCCCCTACAGGGGATGTGCCTGCAACCAATGTACATGCCCTTGACCGGAATCAAACCTGGGACCTTTCAGTCCACAGACCAATGCTCTACTACTGAGCCAAACTGGTTTTGGCCCTGTGCACGTGTTAAAAGGAACCCAACACACACAGAGAGAACCTGACTGCTGGTCTGCTCAGCAGTAAATTGTCATCCCATCCTCTTAGCAAGAAAAGTAGGTTCTGCTTAAGAAAAAAGAAATTTGTAATTCAGGTGATTGGCAAGCAAAGCATCGATTACCAAACTCACTGGAACCGTGGCTTCTTGAATGTTGAAATGTCAGTCGCTGTGAGGCCCTCTTTAATCTGCCTGCATGAGTGGGGCCACATGGTTTGCCTTTGGGGGATCCATCTGAACCTCATCCGCTGGTGGGGTGGGGTGAGAGAGACGGGGCAGCAGACGCTGTGAGATGTTATCTCTGGACACCCAAGGGGATGGCATTTTTTAACTGAGTGACCCTAACGGCCAGTATCCCTGTGGGGATTCTGTCTTGGACTGCGCACCAGGTCATGTTTACTTAAGAAAACAAGGTCGCAGTGCCCAGGGTGTACTGAACGGAGGGAAGGCCAGGGGCTGGCTGAGGGCAGTGACTGGAAGACACCACATCCCCAAGGCGCATTCTGGTGGAAAAGGGACAGCGGTCTCCTGGGGGCTGCCTCTGAACAGAGGGAGACGTAAGGGACAAACCTGCAGCCAGCATGCTGCGTGCGTGTCTATGAAGAGTCTCCTCGTTACTTCCCTGCAGCAGCTGTTTGAACGAGACGATTGGACAGTCACCGTCTCCCCCTCATGCACACCCCCCTCCCCCACTCATGTGTGTGCACCACCGTAGCCTCACGCAGCTCTTTCTTAAAGACGCGCCAGGACGCTGTAAACCTGCCCTGTCCTCCCCCCGCAGGAGTGGGCTTTGCCACCAGGAAGGTGGCTGGCATGGCCAAGCCCAACATGACCATCAGCGTCAATGGGGATGTGATCACCATTAAATCGGAAAGCACCTTTAAGAACACGGAGATCTCCTTCAAGCTGGGCCAGGAGTTTGACGAAGTCACTGCAGATGACAGAAAGGTCAAGGTGAGGAGGGAGGGGCTGGGGTGGAGGGAAAACCTATTCTCAATGACCAGCCACTGCCCTGAATGGCCCGTGAGAGGGGAGACCGCCCTCCAAGGGCAGGAGCCCCCTGACTCCCTCCCTCTGAACTTCGTTGCCTTTGATATTTAATTGGTGGCTTTCATTCCTTCTTATAAAGTTGTCATTATTTTAAGAAACAATAACCTTTTGTCATTTGATGTATTATATATAGTATTTGAAGCTGATTAAGTAACATAATGTTAGGGAAGTTTACAAAGCGTTTCCAAATTACTTAGGATACTACCACCTCAACGTAGATTTATGATCTATATTCTTTCACAGCATTTTTCGAATGCATGTTTGTACGACGTTCTGATCACAGCGTATGTTGACATTCATTTAATTTCTTGTGGCAACATATTCCCATAATTAAGAGTTTCTAATGACCTCCAGGACGCCGCCCACAAGGCGGCGGGTTCTCTGTGCTTTGCCTGCGTGTAACAGCCCCCCGCTTCCTGTTCACCCAGAGCCTCATCACCTTGGACGGGGGCGCCCTCGTGCAGGTGCAGAAGTGGGACGGGAAGTCAACCACCATCAAGAGGAAGCGAGTGGATGACAAACTCGTGGTGGTGAGTATGTTCTCGCCACCAGATCCCCTGCGGGCCATCTCCAGCCACCATTCCGCCCAGACACACGGGTAACCACTGCTGCTTCCGAGGCAGGAGCACTGTCTCCGTCGGGATTTTGGGATTCATTCTGTTGCCTTTGTGCCTGCGGCTCAGCCTGGCATGCTCTCCCTGGGAAGCACGGCCTGACTCTGAGCATGCACCATGCACTTCTGCTTGCACCCCTCACCCCCATCCTGATTGTGAGGCCACTTAAGAGGGAAATGTTATCTTCTTGGTCTTACTATCTCCCTGATGTATTACATCAGGTACATGTAGGGACAAATAGCTGTCCTAACCCTGAGGGAGACCATAAGCAAAGGGACTCGCTGACCATGAATGTCTTTGTGTGTCTAGGAGTGTATCATGAAAGGAGTCACTTCCACCAGAGTTTATGAGAGAGCGTGAGCAGAGGGACAGGACCTGGATGGACGTTTGCACTGAGCTCGGTGACATCCTGCTGGATATAGTGTCCAAACGTAATTGTAATCGTCCACCAATTAGCAAGCAACTAACTTCCCCCAATCAGAATTCATTCAATGTGGTTGCATTGGTTAAATAAAACATTTTAAAGTTAGAAGGTGATGTCATGATTTCTTCATTATGCCAGAGAATTCTTCTAACGCAGTGCAAGAAATAGGAAATTGTACCATTGTTTTGTTTCTGGTGTAAGCAATATGGTTTTTCATAATAATCCAAGGTAAAACATATAATATTCATGAATTTCCTATGTCTTGTTAGAAATGGATACACATGCTATTATGAAATATGAAGTTCTTCTGTAGTGTGTCTTCACTCAGGTCACTCTCGCAGTACAGAGACCGAAGGCAGTTTGAAAAGTACAGCAGTCCCCTCTTCTCCATGGGATACCCCCCGTGGCTGCCTGAAACCATAGAGTACCAACTCGATACATGCCATGACTTCTCTATACACCCATAACTATGGCAAAGTTTAATTTATAAACTAGGCACAGTAAGATATTAACACAAGTAATCTTACCTAATAAAAGAGAAACATACAAATTAACCATCATCTCACTACACCCACAGCCAATCAGAGTGAGTATGCAAATTAACCCAACAAAGATGGAGGTAATTTGCATATGCAGACACAGAGCAGTGTAAAGCCTGCTATGAGGGGAAGGAGGGCGGTGGAGGGAGCTACTGGAGTGGTGCCCCAGACAGAAGAGAGGACATGCTGGCTCCCAGGCAGCCGGGAGCAGGGACTTGCTGGTTCCTGGCAGCTGGGAGTGAAGCCCGGGGCCTATTCTTGTATGAATATCATGCAATGGGCCTCTAGTAATAAATTTGTAGAACAATTATAATAATACACTTAATATGAGTTTTGTGACTGTGGCTAAGTAAAAGAAGTCTTATTTTGATGCAAGCATCACCATACTGGGATCCTTGATCTGACATCCAGGATGCTGCCGAGTGGCTAGCAGGTGGGAAGACACTGGACAGAGATGTGAGTCACGTCCCACACGGGACAGAGAAGGACAGAGTGAGTGTCATCGCGCTCCTCAGAACAGTGTGTGGCGTAAAAGTGATGAGGTGCTTATTTCTGGAATTTCCCATTTATATTCTCCTGCCTCAGTTGGCCTTGGATAGCTGAAACTGTGGAAAATGAAACCGTGGTTCAGGAGGTGACACGCACCACTAGGAGATTTTGTGGGTTCAGTTTTAGACCACCTCTGAGATAAAATAAGTCACATGAAATTTTGGGTTTCCCAGGGCAAATAAAAGTTATGCTTCCACTATTAAGTGCGCAATGTCATTATGTCTAAAACAATGCACACACCTTAATTAAAAGTTCTTTAGTGCTAAAAAATGCTAACCATGATCTGGGCCTTCAGCGAGTTGTCATCTTATTGCTGGTGCAGGGTCTTGTCCTAGTCATATCAGAGATCACTGACCACAGGTCTTAAGAAATCTATATAATAAAAGCCTAATATGCAAAGGGTGGAATGACCAGTTACTATGACATGCACTGGCCACCAGGGGGCAGAATCTCAACGCAGGAGCTTCCCCCAGCCTGCAGGCCCCAGGCCAGCCAATTGCCCTGCTGGTCACCCCACAGATCAGCCCTGAATACCAGCCAGGCCTAGGGGCCCTACCTGTGTAAGACTTTCATGCACCAGGCTTCTAGTAGACTAATAAGAATAAAAAAGTTTGAAATACTGTGAGAATTGTTAAAGTGTGACCCAGAGACATGACACGAGCAAATGCTGTTGGACAAATGGTGTCCATAGACTTGGCCAACACACGATGACCACAACTCTCCATTCATAAAAAAAGCACAGTGCAACAAAACCAGGGAAGTCTGGTTCACAGCCTGCTGGCCCAGGTGTGGTTACTCACACCTGCCTGTCCTGGAGGTCACAGTCTGCTGGCCTGGGTGCAGTCACTCACACCTGCCTGTCCTGGAACAAGGAGAGAGAGAAGTAGAGTCATGATGCAGGGCGTAGGAAAAGGTTCTAAGCTGCCATTTTAACCTGGAAAGTTATTGGTAAGCCAAGCTATCTCTGGAGTCTCTCAAGAATGAGTGTCTGGGTTGCAGCCGCAGACTCTCCATGATCCTGAGATGCTGAGGGAGGCGGAGGGAGGCTGTGAAGCCCTCTCCTGGCCGAGGACCACAATGAAGGGCCCGTCACACAGGGAGGCTGGGGGGAGCAGATAATTCTACAATAGTCATTCTGGAACCCACGCAACAGCCTGTGGTTTCCGGGTTTTCCTCACCCGTGGAACTTTTTATTCAAATAAAATATTAAATGTATTCTGGAATTCTTTATTCAAATAAAATCTGCATAGAATTCCAACATATAACGCAGACAAAGTGCTAATGAGGCTTTTTAGGCAGGGTGTGTGAGCTGCTCCTCTGTCTGTGGGGGCTCTGAGGCCTCTCTCCCGAGCACCGGAGGACCATGTGCCTAGAATGGAATTTCTAAACTGGATAGTAAGCCAGCATCTGCTAAACTGTGTGCTGCAGGTGATATAGTCGTGTTTCTGATACTTCCTTTAAAAACATGCTCATTATTTTCTGAACAGCTAGCCTGTGTACTGTATAACACCAGCATACGAGGGAGGAGGCCAGGGAATCCGTTGCTAATCAGAAGAATTGAGCTAAAATGCAGCAGCAGTCCAAGGGTGTGTGGACAGAGAACTGATACTATTGCATTGAATGAATAGGCCGTATAATGCGGCCTATTCATTCAATGCAATAGTATTCAGCGTCAAAGGAAGCTCTGAGCTGTGCTACAACGTGAATGAGCCTTGAGGACGTGCTGAGCAAAACCAGCCAGTCGCACCAACAACACGTCCCCACCGGGTGCTGTACAACCTGTACAATCCTCTCACATGAGTTCTTCCAAGAGTCAGCATCACAGAGATGGGCTGTAGAACGGTGGTTGTCGGGGCTGGGGGAGAGGAAGACAGCAGAGTTATGGTTTAATGGGGACAGGGTTTCTGTCTTGCAAGATGAGAAGTCCTAGAGATGGATGTTAGGGGTGGTTGTGCAACAATATGAATGTATTTAATATCACTAAACAGCATTGGTTAAGACAGTGAACTTTATGTTATGTATATTTTATCATAACATTGTGATAAAATATACATAACATGGTTAAAATAGTATATGTATAGCAACAAATTACCAGGTATATCTCTGGTATGCTCAGCTTCACAGTGTGTGTCACCAATGGAGAAGGTAGCATCTCAAAATTAAAATTTATTAAAACTGCTTAGTACCTAAAATGTCATGAGAAAGAAAGTTTATTTAGACAATGAGATATTGGAGAAGCATATCAAATGAGATAATGAAGAAATAAGCATTGAAATGATCATGGAAACAGGACGTGTAACTGTTCTATAACAAATTAATGTATTCTAGCTCCTTTATTAGTATCAACAATTAAGAACATTCAAACTTGAACTATTTTTACTTGAGGAAATGGTTTGGTTTTGGTTTGTTTTTATGCTCAAACAAAGGTGCCAAAGGCGGGGATGGGGGTTGGGGTGGAGGCTAAGTGGGGGGAGCACGAACAGGACTGTCTGGGTTGAGGTTGCAGACATTGCAAGATCCTACATAGGCAGGCCTGGCAGGAGCAGTGCATTCAAACCTTATCCCTGTTCACTGCTGGAGAGACTCAGGTCAGTGAGGAGAGAAACTCAGTGAAAAAGAAGTAAACGTGCGGTGCCGAGAGGCTGCAGGAAGCGGTGGCTTTGAGAGTCCAGATTCATGATTCCAGGGAAGCTGTTTACAAAGGCACATCAATGACCAAGGCTTGAGGTGTAGGTCACAAAATCTCCAACACAAAACTCGTGAAAGATTAATGGAATTTATTAGTCAGATGATCAGAATTTCAGAAACAAAGTGGCCCACTCCTCCCTCTTTGCTATCTGCCATCCTGTCTCCACGTAACCTTGGAGATGGTAACATAAGGGCTCTCTCAGGGGGCCAGAATCTGATTTTCCCATTGGTCTCATGGGCCTTATGGGCTCTGAAAGGGGCCACCACAGTGCTTTCTGGATTCATCAATGGCAAGGGGGCTGGAGAAAGGGTGGTTCCACTAATGGGAGACCTTGTCCCACTCGCCCCCTGGCAAACACGAGTGACCATGTAGGTCTGCTGTCTTCCGGACAGATGCGTGCACACCTAGAACCGGTTAGGCAAGATCTCTTCATTAGAGCATCACCTCTGAGGACTGTCAGCTGGGAAGGCACTTAATCTTGAGCCCGTGCCCTGGTTTCCTGAAATCAACTCTAGGGTTTTGCTTCCCATTTTACCCTCCATATACTTCAGTAACTATTCCATCTATGAATACATTGCATTATAAATTTCCTCTATATGTGTTCATCAAAATAAATTCTTTAGCTTATTTATGTTATAAACTTGTGGTGCCAACCTTTAAAATAAATTTTCCCCTCCAAAGAGATGGTTTGAATAAATACTTCTTTGAAGAATATTTAACACTAAGAGGCCCAGTATATGAAATTCGTGCACGGAGCCAGCGGGGTGGGGGTGGGGGTGGGGGTGGGGAGGGGGGAGACTTCCCTCAATCCAGCCTGAACCCTCTCCAATCAGGGACCCCTTGAGGGATGTCCAACTGCTGGTTTAGGCCCGATCTCACAATCTGGGACCTTTGCTCCTAACTGCTCACCTGCCTGCCAGCCTGGTTGCCTCCCAACTGCTCCTCTGCTGGTCTGGTTGCCCCTCAACTTCATCCTTGCCAGCCTAGTCACCCCAAAACTGCTCTCCTGCTGGCCTGGCCACCCCCAACTGTGCCCCTGCTGGCCTGACCACCCCCAAATGTCCCCCCCCCCCCAATTGGCTTAACCACCTCAACTGCCCCCTTGTTAGCCTGGTCATCCCCTAACTGTCCAGAAGGAAGTCAGATGGCAGGGAGATATTCAGTCACCCAGTCTAATTAGCATATTACCCTTTTATTAGTATAGATAAGTGGTATCATACATATGTGGCCTCCTATATCTGGCTTTTTCCACCAGGCATAATGTTTTCAAGACTTATCCACATTGTAGCATGAATAAGTACTTCATTCCTTTTTATAGCTGAACTAGAGGCCTAGTGCATGAAATTCGTGCATGAGGGGGAAGGATCCCTCAGCCTGGCCTGCAATGACATAAGCAGTCTGTGCCCACCTGGCCAGAGGCCAGGCTCATGAATTTCAAACTGATTCATTTGCCAACTCAAAAACCATGGCTATAATTTCAACTGCTATCTGATTTTAATCCTCCTGAGCATTTACATATTTTCTTCTCTGATCCCTCCCAAAACTAATCCTAGAGTTTTGAGAATCTGGGAACTTGGGCAAAGAAATCTGAAATCTGAAATCTCAGTTCATTACCTCAACCAACACCAACAGTGCCTTTTTGTTTGTATTGGCCCAACTCAAATGATCAGATCATGTGAATCATAAAGCACAAAATACAGGTGTCCTTAACTGACTGTGAAAAGTCCAAAGTATAATTAAATGTGCTCTTTCTTGGTGGCAGTGTCATTTACTCTTCGCTTAAAAGTTTGCATTTCCTTAAGCCTCTCTCTTTGTCATATAGGCACACATGGTTGCATCATACTCAGTGCCATCTTTGTTGGGTTTAAAAAATTGGCTGGTGGGAGTCATGAAGGTACGGTCAATTTGCATCTTTCTTTTTTATTAGTGTAGATATACCCGCAAGGTCCACCTCCATTATCTGGGTTGCAGAAGATGCTTTTAGATACATTGCATAAAGATTTAAATAACCGGTTCCTTGGTCTTTAGAATGCATGTATCCAAATACTGTATTTCTCCAGAAAACTTTCCCTCACAATTTCAAGTGGTATATTTTAACACTGACCTTACTTTGTAAGCCTAAAAAATGAATTTTCCAAGCATTAGCTCTACCTCTCTTTCTGAGCTTAAACCACAGAACATTAATCAATGATAATTGTTACTTTTCTTTCCAGTCCACAATTACTCTTGATAAAGAACAATGATAATATTAATAATAACCCACACCTTACTCCAAGCAAGTGTAGGTATTTCAGTTACATTAACTGCTATCAGTTCATCAACCTTAAAGGAAGGGAGTGGAAGATACTATTTTAATGAAGAGAGTTCTCAGGCAATGTGCAAACAAAAATCTCCTGAGGTGCAGCCAAGCAAGGGTGTCCTTGTACCAAGTGGGAAAACACCTCAGCCAGGTGCTCCTTAGTCATCACCAGGAGATTCCTTCAGAGTTGACTAGGGACTCATTCAAAAGGCTGATCTCTATTGGATTGTTTCCATTCCACGAGCTATACACATCAGGTGAGCTGGCATATAAATCTCTTTGCTAGACGCTATAATTGTTGACCTAAATTCAACTTACATATTAATTTTCTGCACTTTAATTTGGAGGCAGATAAAATGAGCCTACGCCAGTGCCTGGTCTTGCTGCTGCCCATTGGCCATTCCAGAAGTCACATGACGAGGGTGCCTTGTAAATGAAGATGTGGGGAGCACTGGATTACCCAAGTTTCTCGGCTTCCGGGTGTGAGCGCCTCTCCTCAGCAAGCTCTCCATCATGGTCGAGCCCTTTTTGGGAACTTGGGTACTGGAATCCAGTGAAAACTTCCAGGAATACTTGAAAGAACTGGGTGAGAAATACCATTGCAAGGTTTGGAACCTAGTCATACTCTTTTGATGGGGCTGGGTTTGTACTTCACCATGAGTGTTGTTATAATTCTCTCTTTCGTTTGTGATCCTAAGGTATGTTCACTTGAGATTAACGAAGTTTATATAGCTACTTTTGCCTTTTCTATTATTAGCAATAATTGTCTCTTTTGGAACTACAGGACTCACATGTATTTCCTTATAGTCACCATCCATGTATTTAAGTCCATTTATTCTTTATGGAAATATTTCAAAATATTTTGGAAATAATCTCCTGATAGAGTGTCTCTTTAGCTTGATCATTTCATCAAGTAGCTTTTCCCAGCTTCAAATTTATGGACACTAATAACTATCTATAACTAAATTTACCAACTAAATTTGTTTCAAGGTTTGCTTTAAGTTATAAGTTAAAAGAGTAATAATAACAGTTTTCAGCTGGTTAATTTTTAGAGTTCTGATACCTGTGGAAGATATTTCAAAACATTATTTTGAAGAGTTTCAAAATTTTTATTGGGAAAATGGAACATCTTTCCTCATTAAATGTCTCACCACTGGCTATTTCTCAGAAGTGTAAACTCTACCCACTGTTGCATTTTTACCCACATTGCATAAACATGTATAATAGTGGCTCCAGTCTATAGAAACTAAACTATTCTTTACTAATGCTAGAAGAACAGTAATTATTTACTATCTAAATTAGTAATTTTAAATAATTAAGAGAAACCTCCTTTGCAATAACAAACTGTATATAAAAGTAAAGAACTGCCGAAACTGGTTTGGCTCAGTGGTAGAGTGACCGTCTGCGGACTGAAAGGTCCCAGGTTCGATTCCAGTCAAGGGCATGTACCTTGGTTGCGGGCACATCCCCAGTAAGGGGTGTGCAAGAGGCAGCTGGTCAATGTTTCTCTCTCATCGACGTTTCTAGCTCTCTATCCCTTCCTCTCTGAAAAAAATCAATATACATAAAAGAAATTTTTAACCTAATTTTTAAAACTTGGCTGAAGTAATCAGTGCATCGTAAGAAGTCAATGTGTTCATAATGTAATCTTTGTTTCTCTTGCATACACAGTATTAACTTCTCAGGGACTAATAAGAAACACATTTCCCTATCACTTCACTCATGCATAGACTCATCCGCTTTGAGTTTAAATTTGGGGGCATCTAAGAAACTTGGGGCTTCTGGCAAGAGTACATATGTGCTGATTGGGAGCTTGGATTAGACAGAGGCAAGAGAGCATACAACTGAGCACCTACTATGTGCCACTTACCATCTAAGTCCTCCCGTTTCATCTCCCACAAACTGAGGTAAGACCCATAGAGGTATGCAATTACCCATCACTACTGAGATAATGAGCCCAGGCTGCGTGCTGGAGCCCGGCTGTAACAACTCACCCTGCCCTCCTCTGGACCACAGCTGGCACTGCTTCCTGGCAGTCGGACCTGTCTTGTCCTCCCACGGTCTGAATGTGAAATGAGTTTAATATCAACACTGGGTGTGGAGTCAGCAATTCGATGCCTCCTGCAGGGGCCATGTGTGATGATGGACGATCCCAATCTGAACAGCAGGGCCGGCTTCTCAGCCGATTGGTCTGGTTTGCCACCTCCTCTTCCCTCAGCCAGACAGGACTGAACCTGCATGTGAGACAGGAGCTTGGACTTCATGTCATGTTCTTTTAGCCAGTTTAGGCGCTTTGAAACTTGTATCTATAATAATAAAAGTATAATATGCTAACTAGACTGGATGACCTTCCAAATGACCTCTGGAGACCTTCCGGATGAAGCCGCAGTGGTGAGGGCTGCAGTTGCAGTGGAGGGCTGAGCCCCTTGCACAAATTTTTGTGCCTCTAGTATCTTGATATTTTTAAGAAAAATTGTGTATTAAAATTCTTTTTTTTGTTGTTTCCACTGTATTTATTACAATATAAAAAACTAGAGGCCTGGTACACAAAATTCATGCATGGGGGTGTGTGTCCCTCAGCCCAGCCTGCACTTTTTTCCAATCTGGGACCCCTCAAGGGATATCTGACTGCTCATTTACCTACCAGGATCAGATCTAAACGGGAAGTTAGACATCCCTCTCATGATCCAGGACTGTTGACTCCCAACTGCTCAACTGCCTGCCTTTCTGATTGCCCTTAATCGCTTCTGCATGTCAGCCTGATCACCCCCTAACCACTCCCCTGCCAGCCTGATTGATGCCTAACTCTTAGTCTGCCAGCTTATTTGCCCCTAATTGCCCTCCCCTGCAGGCCTGGTCACCCCCAACTTACCTCCTCTGCTGGCCTGGTCCCCCCTAACTGCCATTCCCTGCAGGCATGATTGCCCCCAACTGCCCTTCCTTGCTGGGCATCTTATGACGGCCATCTTGTGTCCATATGGGAGCATCCATCTTTGACCACATGGGGGCACCCATGTTGTGTATTGGAGTGATGGTCAATTTGCATATTACTCTTTTATTATATAGGAAGGATTAGATAGGATAGAAGCCTGGTGCACGGGTGGGGGCCGGCTGGTTTGCCCTGAAGAGTGTCCTGAATCAGGGTGGGGGTTCTCTTGGGGCATGGGGTGGCCTGGGTGAGGGGCCTGTGGTGGTTTGCAGGCCAGCCACACCCCCAGGGACCCAAGCAGAGGACCTGGTATCTGGGATTTATTTATCTTCTATAATTGAAACTTTATAGCCTTGAGTGGAATCCACAGCTAGTCAGGGTGTGTGGAAAGCTTGGCTTCCTTCATTTCCAGGGAAACCCAAGCCTCCTGCTCACTCCGTGACTGCAACCATTTTTGTTGGGATTTATGTATCTTCTATAATTGAAACATTGTAGCCATGAGTGGAGGCCTGGACTGGCCAGAGTGTGTGGAAAGCTTGGCTTCCTCCATTGCCAGGGAAACCCAAGCCTCCTGCTTGCTCTGTGGCCACAGCCATCTTGGTTGGATTAATTTACAGACTTGCTCCTGATTGGCTGGTGGGCATGGCTTATGGGTGTAGCGGAGGTATGGTTGATTTGCATATTACCCTTTTATTAGGTAGGATTTAAAGAGAAAAAAGTTAATTTTCAGTTCTCCAACGGCTCTCACCCCCCCTTGCCCACACAACTCCTGACCCATGTCCTCTGGGCCAGTTCAAGACTGAGCCATTTTCACAGAAAACAACCAGTGGCAGCAACACAGGGACAGAGGTGGGGAGAGGGCGCAGGACTGTGCAGGTGGAGATCACAGAATTCACACGGAAGGCCTGTGGCCTCTCAGGACTGCCTAAGGATCGCGGTTGTGGAGAAAGAGGGTAGGCCCACCAGAGGGTTTGGAGCACACCTCATGGCCCGTGTCAAACCCAGACAAAGTGACACCAGAAGAGTGGGGGCCAGGGAGGCAGTCTCGCGGGAAGTTGCCACTGCTCCCTGGTTGGGGTGAGGCGAGCCGAGAGGGCACCGAGAGCCTCACTGGTTTCGGCAGAAACACTAGGGGGGGAGCCGCAGACATGCCCGGCCCCCCTGCCCGGCCCCAAACGTAGCGATCCCAGGCCACGGGGGCGGGGGCCGTGCTACTGACGGCGAAGCTGCAGGATTCAGGAAGGACTCTGTCCTGTCACCCAAACTGGACCCAGGTGGCAGGAGCTCCTCAGAGCAGCTGCCATCATGGGGGGGGGGAGGGGTTGGGAGGGCAGGGCTCGCACATGGAAGACTGGGAACAAGCGGCAGAGGGGGTGGGAGGACACTGCTCCAGGCTCAGGACTCGCGGGCAGCACTGCGGCTGGTGGACAGACACACAGGAGGCGGCGCCCAGGCCCCTCCTGCCCCAGGCTGTGCTGAGGGAGAGGACCAGGAGGCAGTGAGGGAGCAGGGATGGGTCCTGAAGGCCAGGCTCCGGAGGCCGGATCAGCAGAGAGTGCTCGCCTCACCCCAGTGATGAAACAAGTCTGGACCCCAATGGGGAGGGTGCACCGGTGGGTGTGACTGACAGAGGGCAGGGTGGAATGGTCTCACAGCAGCTGTCCCGGGGCCACCGGAATGTGTGTGGCCGCTAGTCCCCAGGCGGCCTCCAGCCCAGCGGACGGCAGTCTCACAGGGTGTAGGGGGCACAGAGGTCCTCATGCTATCAGTGGCCTTTCTGGGCAAAGTGTCAGCAGACTGGGGGTTAGATTTGTCTTCATAACCCGGGGGTCATCCTGGGGGGGGGGCAGGTCTTCTTGACAGGCTGCCAGCTCTGGAGCCTCCGAGGATGTCTCCGTTCTCTGTGGAGCCTCCATTGGGAGCGGGGGGTGTCTACCTAGGTCTGGCCCGGGAAAGGGAGGGCCAGCACTGACCCCTCACCAACCACGACCCTGTGGGCCAGACCTGGGGCCTCAGCCTCCCCAAACAGGCCTCTGCCAGGGAGGAGGGGAAGACCAGCAGTGGTGGGACCCCCCAGGCCCCTTGCCCCGGGGACCTCTGCCAGAGGGTGTGGACTGTGGCTCCTCCCACTCAGCGTCCGGTGTGAGGAGTGCCCAGGTCACAGGAGTTCGCTCATTGTCAGTGCAGCGTGGTCTCCTGTGCACACACAGACTCACAGGTGGTGGGCCTGGGGGCGGGGCCCACTTTGGGGCTGACTTGGGTCCCAGGCTCTCCATTGACCATGGGATGGGCCCAGAAGGCCGCCAGTCGCCCTCCTCCCCGGCCTCCTCCCGCTGGGGCCCCCGGGCTGCAGCAGTGGCTGCGGCTGAGCCTGCTTCTCTGAAGTTCCTGAACAATTAGAAAAGTGTGTTTCCGTTTCGCTCTGCTACTCACCACACACCTGAGCTGGCATGAGCCTCACGACCGCTCGGGGACACCGCGTCCTCCTCTCTGAAATGAGGGTCACGGCACCCCCACCCCGCATCTGATCCCCTCAGAGGCCCGGTCCTTTTAGGGTCAGAAAGGGAAGCTGGCTCGGGTCACGCCCATCCAGCGGTGGGCCTAGAGAGCACGGGGGAATCCCCGCACAGCCCCCGGACTTCCCCGAGCCCGCACTCTTTTTAAAAAAAATATATTTCATTGATTTTTTTACAGAGAGGAAGAGAGAGGGACAGAGAGTCAGAAACATCGATGAGAGAGAATCATTGATCAGCTGCCTCTTGCACATCCCCCAACTGGGGATGCGCCCCCAACCAAGGTACATGCCCTTGACCGGAATCGAACCTGCGACCTTTCAGTCCACAGGCCGATGCTCTATCCACTGAGCCAAACCGGTTTCGGCAGCCCGCACTCTTTTTACGTTGCTGCCAAGAAGCCGGTTGGCACTTCTTCCTAAACGCGGCTGCTGTGTCCGCCCTGCAGGAGTGCCCGTCACCATCCGGCCGCTGGCCGCCTCGGAGAAGCCCAGGATCCGCATCAGCGCTCCCGGGGACAAGGTGAGCATCAGGACAGAGACCTCCTTCAAGAACTTCGAGATCTCCTTCAGGCTGGGGGAGGAGTTTGACGAAGCCACAGCCGACGGCCGGCATGTGAAGGTGAGACCCAAACGGTCCCGGTCCTTCCCATCAGGAAAAGCCCAGAAGGTGGATGGACAAGGTTCATTCATATCCAATCTGATCGATTACCTTGTTGAGCTCATTAATGCTGCACATCTCCAAAGGCAACCTTTTTGCAAATTATCCTGATGGTTGACAGGGCCCAAACCTTACCCTGTTTTCACGATCTCTCTTTGCTGTCGGTGGGAAGGTGGTGCTGGTGGTTAGAGAGCAACCAAAGGCCTTGTGTGCATGCACATTAGCAGAACCAATGGCCACAGACATGGGGCAGTGGGGGCTTGCCTGGGGTGGTAATAGCTGGGCGGGGGGCGGGTGGTCAATCAGGGAAAAAGGAGACATATGTAAAACTTTAGATAAAATAAAAAATTAAAAGCATGTAGCCCTGGCCAGTGTGCCCAGTGGGTAGAGCGTCAGTTCAAGAACCAAAGGGTCTCAGGTTCACTTCCCAGTCAAGGACAGGTACCTGGGTTACAGTTCCATCTCAGGCCCTGGTCTGGGCACGTGTGAGAGAAAACCAGTCCATGCGTCTCTCTCACATGGATGTCTCTCTCTCCCTCTTTCCCACCCTCCCTCCCTCCTGCTCTCCCATCCACTCTCTTAAACATATCCTCGGGTGAGAATTAACAAAAACATATAAGTAAAAAAAATAAAAAGTTTAAAAGCATGTAGAGGAAAACAATTCTCCACACACCGCTTGGGGTCCATCTGTCTGGTGGAGGAGGGCGCTCAGTGAACAATCTCTGGAGGCTTCCCTAGTCTGCCGGTATTAAGTTATAACAGAACTGAGGCGAGGAATCGGGAGGAAAAATTTCAAAATGGAAATTAAAGTGTCGTCTTATGTCGGTGAGAGTGTAGTGAACTGCTGTTTCTGACCGATTCCTTTGTCATTCACAGAGTGTCGTAAACTTAGACGGCAACTCACTGGTCCATGTCCAAAGGTGGCTTGGCAAGGAGACAACAATCAGAAGACAAGTCGTAGACAAGAAAATGGTGGCGGTGAGTTCCCTTTAGATGCTCCTGCTTGAAGCAGGCCTCCCGCGGGGCTCCGCTTGCTTCCCAGACTCCCGGGCTGGGGATAGGGCCACAGGTGCTTACCCTAACAGACTCCTCTTTGCTTTCAGAAACACACCATGAATAATGTTGTCAGCAGGCGAGTCTTCAAAAGGGTGTGAAGAAAGCCGCCAGGTCTGCGAATGTCTACTCACTAAGAAAACACGGGGGTTGAAGAGGATCTGCCTCGGGGCCAGTGATTTTAAAAATTGCCGAGTGTAAACGCTCAATAAAAGCATCGGGCATAGGTGCCGTTTCAGAGCTGTGTCACGCTGGGGTTGAAACATGGTGATAACTGGGTAGGGCAGGAAGCTACCGGCCTGTGGTGTGATTGTAGGAGCCCCAGCACCCTCTTTGTCCTCTGTCCCCTGCTCTCAGGGCCTGCGGTTCCCTCCAGGGTCCCAGTCCACGTAGGGTAAACTATCGGTCCAGTGGTGCTTTGTAGAGAGTCATGTGGCTTCAAAGGGGGGAACATTGTAGTTGAAGCCTGTTTTGGGGCAGCACAGATGCTGAGAACTAACATCACTGGCTTTTTATTTTTGCAGAAGGTTGGACCTGCTTAAAGTAGTTAGGATGGATATATGGATGGATGGGTAGATGGATGACAAGCCAATAGGTGGATAACAAAATAGAACCTGGACATTAGTCACTGCATTTGAATCTCAGCCTTTTTCATCTCATGGCACACATAAACTAATTGTAAAAATACAATAAGTATAATTTTTATTTATTCACACCAAAAGGCTGTTGTGTTGGTTGTTGTCATTTTTTAATTTGACACGCTAAGGGAAAAGAGGTCAGTGCCCCTGACTAAATAGTCAGGTATTGCATGTTTTAAAAATTCCTGTGGCACATCGGTTGAAAATTGCTGTTATTGAAAAACAATTATTGTCTTACTTACCCATAAACCCATTTATACCCACTTAACCAGGCTGGTGCATCTGCTGCCACAGTTTACAACATGGTAGTCACAGAATGACATGTCATTACATGCCAGCCCTGAATTTCTAATTGTTCAGTAAGAAACTATTTGTTGAGCACTATCTGGTTTGGCTCAGTGGATAGAGCATCGGCCTGAGGTCAGGGGTTCTGGGTTTAATTCTGCTCAAGGGCACATGCCTGGTTGTGGGATCAATCCCCAGGGCGAGGTGTGCAGGAGGAGGGCGCTCTCATCATTGATGTTTCTCTCTCTCTCTCTCTCTCTCTCTCTCTCTCTCTCTCTCTCTCCTCTTGGAAATCAATAAAAATATATTACATAAATAAATAAATAATGAAATAATTGTTGGAGCTACACAAAGTCCCAATGGTTTTCCTAAGTACTCTCAGGGCTCAGAGCAAACCTATTAATACAGAAAAAATTAATGGGTAAAGCCTAGAAAACTGAGGCTATTTGTAGTAATGGGAGGAGAAAAGGGAGAAAGAATTATATAAATACTAGAGGCCTAATGCATGAATATTTATGCAAGAATGGGCTTCCTTTCCCTGGCTGCCAGTACTGCCTTCGCTCTGGCCTGCAGCTGCCTTTCTACCTTCCCATGCAGTCCAGAGGCCCGGAGTGACTGGAATGGTGCTGAATGCCTGTGTCCGATGCAAGCGTCCCACCCCCTCTCCCAGTGTCTCAGCACCCATGTATGCAAATTAACCTGCCATCTTTGTTGGGTTAATTTGCATACTCATTCCTGATTGGCTGGTGGGTGTCATTAAGGTATTGTCAATTAGCATGCTACTCTTTTATTAGGTAGATTATGTGCACCTTAAATTTATTTATTTATTTATTTTTAAATAAATCTTTATTGTTCATATTATTACAAAAGTTCCTCATTTTTCCCCCTCCACCAGGTTCCCACCCCACCCTCTGCCCTTTCCCCACACCCCATTGTCCTCATCCATAGGTGCAAAGTTTATGTTCAGTCTCTTCCTATACCCCTCTCTCCCCCTTTCCCCAAGAATCATCAGTCCACTCCCCTTCTATACCTCTGATTCTATTATATTCACCAGTTAATATTGTTCATAAGATTTTTTTTTAATTCCCTTGGTTTTTAGATTCACGTGTTGATAGTTACATATTTGTTGTTCATACTTTTTATCTTTATTTACTTTCTCTTCTAAAAGAACCCCCTTCAGCAATTCATATAATTCTGGTTTGGCTGTGATGAACTCCTTTAGCTTTTTTTTATTAGTGAAGCTCTTTATCTGGCCTTCGATTCTGAGTGATAGTTTTGCTGGGTAGATTATTTTTGGCTGTAGGTTCTTGCTATTCATTAACTTGAATATTTCTTGCCATTCTCTTCTGGCCTGCATGGTTTCTGTTGAGAAATCAGCTGACAATCATATGGGTGCTCCTTTATAGGTAACTACCTGCTTTGCTCTTGCTGCTTTTAATATTCTCTCTTTGTCTTTTGCTCTTGGAATTTTAATTATGATGTGTCTCGGTGTGGTCTTCTTTGGATTCCTTTTGTTTGGAGTTCTGTGCGCTTCCTGGACTTGTAAGTCTAATTCTTTCACCAGGTGGGGCAAGTTTTCTGTCACTATTTCTTTCAGTATGTTTTCGATATCTTGCTCTCTCTCATCTTCTGGGACCCCCATAATTCTGATGTTGGTTCGCTTGAAGTTGTCCCAGAGGTTTCTTAAGTCATCTTCAACTTTCTGGATTCTCTTGACTTCTTGCTTCTGTGAAGGAGTATCTTCTGGCTCTTTATGATCCAAATCTTTGACCTGATTCTTGCGATCTTCCATTTTGTTTTTAGGACTCTGTATAATACTTTTTATTTCAGACAATGTATTCTTTATTTCTTGTTGATCCTTTATTAGTTCTTGTTGAACCCTTATTAGTTCTTGTTGATCCCTTATTAGTTCTTGTTGATCCCTTTTCATCTCCTCATAGGTCTTATCGACCTTTTCTAGGAAATTCTTAAAAAACCTTATAAGCGTGGTTGTGAACTCTATATCCAGTCTCTTCTTTTCCTCCATTTCTTTTGTTTGTGATCTAATTCCTTGTCTTGGCATTTTCAAAGTTTCCCTGAATTGGTAGGGTGGCTTTGTGTGCTAAGGTGTCCTATATGGTTCAGTGAGTCAGCCTCCCAGTTACCTGAGGTGGATAGTCTTGGTGTAGCCCTTTGATGGGTGGGCAGTCTTGTTGTTAAGACTTGCTTGTTGTTGGTATCACTGGGAAGTGTTGATCTCCAAGCCAATTGGCTATGAGGATCAGAAGAGTCTCAGCTAGGAGGGTTTCTGTATTCTGCTTGGATGGGCGGAGTCTTGGGGTGGCACAGGCAAGCTTTGTTGAATCCCGCACAATTGGCTGTAGGCGCGCGCACCTCTTTGGTATAGGCGCAGACAAGCTTTAGATTCCTGTCTGCCCCTCCCTAGGAGAGTCCTATTGGCAGTGAACGAGGAAGCTAGCCACTGGAAGGGCCTCTATGCTCTGCTTGGATGGGGCGTAGTCTCGGGTGGTGCAGACAAGCTTTATTCAGCCCCTCCCTATGAGGGTCTGGTTTCTGAGTCCTGCAGTAATGGCCGCTGGCTTCACACACCTCAGAGAGATCTCTGCCCACTGCCCAACAGTCTGGCCTCTTCCTGTCTGGGGCTGTCTGTCAGCGCAATAGGGTGGTTTTGTTTTCCTCCCGAACAAGAAAGCCAGCCGCGCATTAGCTGTCCGCCTCTCCGCGCGCAGGGAGTAAGCCCGCAGGGAACTCGGCCCACCCTCTCCGCGCTCCGCAAGCCAGCCGGCAGCGAACTCTGCCGCCGCTTTTTTGCACGCACAGTTTTCCGTACCTTCACAGTTCCTGAGGTTCAGCACCCCTTCTCTCTCCTTCCCAGATGGTAGAGCCTCCCTTCAGCCAACCGTCCGGCGCTTCAGGGTGATGTTTCCCCCGTTTTTCAGTTCTAAATTCAAACTTGTTGTGGTAGGCTGCATTCGGGTGTCTGCCCTAAGCCGCCATCTTGGTTGTCTCTTTGCACCTTAAATTTAAAAATAGACAATAGTTGGTTAAAAATAAGTCTGGAGTTGTGTCCAATGTGTGCTAAAATGAAAAGTCCATGTCATTTGTCATCTGAACTGGGTGAGAAGTGGTACTAGCCAGGAGCACTCTCCGTGATCACACCTGGGTAATAAGCATGACTGGGACCGTCCCAGGCAAACCAGGGTGGTCAGGGGGGATTGAAGGGCAATAATGCACAGGAAGACTGAGCAGGGCCGGGCCAGAGCTGAGCCCCTGGCAGGAGAGAAGGGAGGGCTCTCAGATGAACCCTGGCAACCTCTGAGCACACAGCAGTGCACCCGCAGGGACCACTTGGTGGTGGCCACACCCCTGCTGACGTGAGCAGGAACAGCATCCCCACAGGACCTGTCCCTGCCCACCCTTAAAGGACACAGGTGTGTACAGATGTGAGCATGCTCGCTCCCCAGGACTCACAGGGGCTTCTAGTCCCGCAGGTAGTGTCCTGTGCATGACAGGACCAGGGACCAACGCCTCCGTAGTCAGAGCACAGGTACCTTGGCAGCGTCTCAGCAGGTGCAGATGTGATTCACAACCACCAGGGAGAATATTTTACTCTATAAAACACTAGACACTGGCTCATTGAAATCTTTGGTGTTACAGAGGCATAACTACGAAAAGAAGTATACAGTCCTGAATCTTCAAGACTTATTTCTCCTCTCATAAATGGGACAGCTCAGAGTACAACGAGCCCCAACGAGAAACAAAACCCTGGTGCTGGGTGTTTAGCAGGGAAGCACAGCGCTCCAAGAAAACCCTTCATTCAGTGGGTCCTGACTCCGCCCCACTGCTGCCCATGCTCTCGGGAGCTGCACACAGGCACTGGGTTAGACGGGAAGTTCCGACTGCCTTCTGACGTTGCCAGTAGCAGAGGCATCATGAAGCCCTACAGCCTTTAATCTTATTCTCAGTCAAATGTCTGTAAGAAATAGGTTTCTACTGAGACTCCTTAGTCTTCTAAGGACTTTTTGTAAGATCAGCCTCTTGCCCTAGCCAGATTGGTTCAGTGGATAGAGTATTGGCCTGTGGACTAAAGAGTCCCAGGTTTGATTCTGGTCAAGGTCACATGCCAGGGTTGTGGGCTCAGTCAACAGTAAGGAACATGCAGAAGGCAGCCAAACAATGATTCTCTCTCATCATTGATGTTTCTATTTCTCTCTCCTCCCTTTCTGAAATCAATTAAAAAAAATTACTGTATTTTCCAGTGTATAAGACGACCACCTAATTTTACAGTTAAAACATAGATTTAGGCCTATATTCGCTGTATAAGACTACCCTCCCACTTCAAAGAAAAGACTTACTTTGCCATCAAGATCTGCAGGTAATTTTTGTGCAATTTTGGTCTTTCGCCCCCGATTTTCGGTTGAATTTTTTTCGTTTCAAATGTCGTCTTATACGCCGGAAAATACGGTAGTCTCTTGGCATATCTGCCTTGCCTTCAAAAGTCATTACCTGTCTGTGAATAGTCACAGTAATCAATTGCATTAGATTTGTCATTATCTATGTACAAGGAAATAATAAAATGTCATTTGTATAAAGTTGTATTGGAAATAACAAAACTATACATTAATAGTGAGTTGAGCAACAAAAAGCCATTATTTATTCACTTGCCAAAGGTTTTGAAAAAAGGAAGTGAGTGTAGGTTTTATAAGCCACACAGGAAAATACATTTTGTTTTAAAAAATGTTTGTTAAACAATAAAGAACTTAAAAATTTTTTTGTTCTGAATAATTTAATAGTAAACTATTCTATTTTAAATACAGACTGATGCTTGTAGAAAAACATAAATGATACCAAAATCAATCATAATAAAACCATGATTAATAGTAGTATTAGAGAACTAGAGGCCTGGTGCATGAAATTCGTGCATGGGGAGGGGGTGTCTTCAGCCCGGCCTGCACCCTCTCCAATCTGGGACCTCTTGGGGGATTCCGACTGCCTCTTGCAATCCGGGACCACTGGCTCCTAACTGCTCACCTACCTGCCTGCCTGATCACCCCTCACCCCTCTGCCTGCCTGCCTGATCACCCCTAACTGCTCCCCTGTTGGGCTGATTGCCCCTAACTGCCTCTCCCTCACCCCACACCTGGGACCCAGGATTCCCTCCTCTGGCCAGCTGCAGGCACCCAGGACCTGGGCTGGCTTTGCCTGGGCTGGCTGCAGCTGCAGGGGACCGAAGATGGGCAGCTTTGCCTGGGCCTCAGGTGCAGGCACCTGGGACCGTGGGGTGGGTGGCTTGTCTCTCTCCTCGGCCACAGGCACAGCTACAGGCACCCAGGTCCACGGGGACCATGGAGCACGCGGATGGTCCCTCTCCTGGGCTACCGGCATAGGCGTAGCTGCTGGTGTGTGGCTTGTCCTACTTCCAGGCCGCAGCCTGGCTGGTCCCCATTCCTCTCTCCCCAGTGTCAAGGGTCTGAGCCATTTCAGCATGAGGGCATGAGGGCATGACGATGTGAGGATGTGAGGGCGTGATGACCATTTGCATATTAGCTCTTTATTATATAGGATGATTAACTGGATTTCTTTTCTTTCTTTCTTTCTTTCTTTCTTTCTTTCTTTCTTTCTTTCTTTCTTTCTTTCTTTCTTTCTTTCTTTCTTTCTTTTTATATCCAATACTATTTAGTAACTCACTGACAAAAAAAATTTTTGAATATACTTAGTGTATTTAATTTTCCTACTTTTACACAAACATTTAATAAACACAAATGGACATACTTTTTTTTCCCCCCCACTGGCCATAGAAAGAGAGCTGACTGACTATTCAAAAATTAATAACCAAAAATTGATAGAAAATTAGGATAAAGTGTTACGGCATAACCTAATCCCCAGATTATAGGTTCTGAAGGTTTCTTTTTGAACGTTTAGTGGGAAATATCGTCTGTCCACTTTGACATTTGGTATCTGGATGCTGTGTGGTTTGGGAGGGGCAAGGAGGGGAGGGACCACCTACCCAGCAGCCCTGGACACACAGAGCCCATTGTCACCCAGAGCCCCCCGGGTGAAGTGGGGGATGGACCCGAGTCCTCCTGCCAGCGACAGCTGTGTGAGCACGAAATGAGCTGCTCAACCACCGAGCTTCCCCTTGGCAAGTGGAGAGCGGGTCACAGCACTGTGGGGAGGGTTAAAGACCGCGTGCAATGGACCAGCACAGGAAGGCTCTTATGATTGTCTTCTTTTTGAAATCCTCATTCAAGGCTATGTTTTTTTTATTGTTGGTTTTTTTTTTGTTTGTTTTTTTTGAGAGAGAGAGAGAGAGAGAGAGAGAGAGAGAGAGAGAGAGAGAGAGAGAGAGAGAGAGAGAGGAGAGAAACATTGATGTACCAGAGAAATATTGGCCAGTTGCCTCCCACATGTGCCCCAACCACAGATCAAACCAGCAGCCTAGGTTAAACAACCACCTGATCGCAATGGTGAGGGCACCGCTGCAGCACTGGGGACCTGAGCCCTGGGGCCAGCAGCTCTGTCACGAGCAAGTGGATCACCGAGGCCTGATGGCTGTGAGGAGTGCCAGCCCGATACACACACACAGTACCGGCTGCCTCACAGGCAGGAGGAGAGCCAGGGCGAAAAGCTGCCAGAAAAGGCGTGGCAGCAACGAGGCATCATTCCCAAGAGCAACACTCCTATTCGAGGGGGGTTGACATTTATCCCCCTGATCAGACGGGGGCTCTGATGACCGTGGGAGCCTGGGGGCTTCAGATCATGACCTTCCCCTTTCTTGACTTGGGGTGAGTGTCCCTGTCTAGTCCTGGTGACGTCAGGATCGCCTGACCTTAGCCAGGGCCTCTGTGCACAGAGGCAGAGGAGAAGCTGTGCAAAATACTGACCTAGAGTCGCGGCACCAGGGAACAACGCCCGGTTCGAATCCTGCCTCTCCTCAGTCAAGTGTTGGGAACAAGTTACCAACTGCCATGACCCCCGCTTTTCTCTTTGGCAAAATGGTTAAAATACCAGTACCTAGCGCCTGGGACTGTTAAAGATGAATACATTAGGATTCTTCTATAGAAAACCCGTTCTCTTTATAGAACTGTGGATTTATTTTAAAGGACTTACACTCAAAGTTTCTGTTTTAACGAAGAGCCTGCCTAATTCAGACTCAAGCGTTTGCTTAGATGACGATCGTCGCTGGGGCCAAGGAGCGTGTGGCGGCCTGTTCTTGTCCCCGTGAATCCGGGCTCTGTCCCCGCTCTAACACACTGGCTGTGTTTGCCGCCCACCCTGCCCCCCTGAGTATGTGAGCTATGCCGAGCCTCCCTCACCTATGACACGTCCGCACGCTGCTCTGGCTTTTCTCTCCCACAGCATGGAGGCGGCGGTCACCACAGCACGCAGGGACATTTCTCCCCCAGGCTTCCCTTTCAATAAGAATTCGTAATTGTGCAGACTCAGGACTGAGAGGGACCAAGATGCCTGAACACACACACACACATACACACGCCTTCATTCATTCAAGCTCAGATTATTTAGTTCGGTATAGGGGTATAGGACTCAATTCCTGCACTTCTTAAAAATGTAAGATCAACAAAGAATTTTTTTGAAAGTTCAAATAGTACTCTTGCTGATTTTTATAAAAATTTTTGGAAATGAAAGGGAACATTATGTGGAGTTTTCTTTTGTCCCAGTGGATGATTTATGGGCCATTCGTTGCCTGGGCCTGACTGCCTTTCCCATTGGGTGTCTGTGGGCTTCACGTGCCATGGGCATCTTTGAAAAGCGCCTTCTGAGGCCCAGCTGCTCACGGAGTCTCCTGAACCTCCCGGGAACGGGCCGCGCTCTCCTCCAGCACCATGAGCAGCAGCTTTGTGGGCGCCTGGAAGCTGGTCTCCAGCGAGCACTTCGATGCCTACATGAGAGCGCTGGGTAAGGAAGCTCTTTCCTCTCCGGGCTGCGAAGGCTCCTCTGGAGAATGTTGTGTGACTGTTGCCATCTGCCTCCTTTTCCGGGAGGCTGGGGCAGTTTGCAGGCTGAAGTGCAAGCCTCTGCTGGTGCCTGATAATTTGTTTGTATTTCCTTTGTGGCAATTTTAATAGATTTTAACTTACATGAGAGTTGCTTAGATGCATGGAACTGCCACCATTTCCAAAGGCAGTTTCGTTTCAATAGGGCTTTGGGTTCAGAACCACAGGAAAGAAGTCTTTGATGTGTAGTCAGCCCGTTCCTCAGCGTTCCTGAATGCTGGCTTTGTAACAACTGAAGGGCCCATAGTACAAGGAGCTGAAGATACTGACGTTAAAATGTTGATGTTTAGCTAAGCTATAAGCTTTCTCTCTCTATCTCTAGGTTGTGCATCACTACATAATCATGTAGAGAGAGAGTTTGTAAAAAGAAGGTGCATTAAAGCAGGGTGTTTATAGCCCAGGGAAGTTCTCAGATAAAAAGAATGGGTTGTGGCAGTGAATTCAAACTCAATTACACTGGCATTAGACTTTCTTGGAGTTGAAACAATGGATGGAAAACCAGGCCATTAGTGACATCAACTTTATTTGACACTATTTCTAAAGACTGTTCCACAGAGATGAGCCTATCAATGGGCAGAATCCTTGGACACCCCAGAGCTGTATCAGTCCAATGAACAGTGAGGCCAATGACCCAGGTTGCCCAGATTGCCAAAATGCCTGTAGCTTTATTACCTGTTCAGAAAGCCAGTGAGGAAGGTTCTTTATAGATAAAAATGAGCAAAATCCTGTCATGTGGCCTAGAAAACTATGAGACCTTATTGGGATCAATCAGCACTATCAGATTAGTTAGATGCATACACTTCACTTTACAGCTGAGGAAGAAGCAAAATCTGAGAATGTCTCAATAAAGGACTCCCTAATTCTGTCATTTTCAACATTTAGAGCACACAGGAATGCCTGGGGGTGGGAGGGGTGGTAAAATGTAGATCCTCAGGTTCCACTGCAGAAATTTAGCTAGAAAAACATTGCCCTAAAGCTTATAAGATAATATGATTAATCAGAATTAGAAAAAAAGAGTACAGTTCACCATGCTTTATCAGGTCTAACTTGTCACTTCTTATTAGGTGGACACAGGGATGGGCAAAAGTGGGTTTACAGTATAATACAAATAAATAATACAATAATTTAAATAAATAATACAAGAAGATGTCCAAAAAATGTATACACATTATAATGGCTGATAGCTCAATTTTTAAAATGAAATGTATTTTAATAAACACTGCTTTTATAATTATTCAAAGTGTGTATGCTGGCCAAAACTGGTTTGGCTCAGTGGATAGAGCATCGGCCTGCGAACTGAAAGGTCCTGGGTTCGATTCCAGTCAAGGGCATGCACCTTAGTTGCGGGCACATCCCCAGTAGGGGGTGTGCAAGAGGTAGCTGATCAATGATTCTCTCTCATGGATGTTTCTAACTCTCTCCCTCTCTCTTCCTCTCTGTAAAAAATCAATATAACATATTTTTTAAAAAAACAAAAACAAAAAAACAAAAACAAAAAACAAAACAAAGCGTGTATGCATTTTTGAGGGATACACACACACACTAGTTTTCCCTTCATATATTTCAATATATTTCTCTCATTGGACATTTCCCTTTTCTATGTTTAATATAATTTTGGATACCTATTAATAATACTTGAGTCTAATTTTTTTTCAAATACAGGGAAAAAAATTAATGCTTTTATTCACTAATGATAAATTGGAATAGTACAGGTAGGTCTTGGAGGGAAATGGATGTTTTTTCCACTCACTAGATTTAGGGGCTGCAACAAATTTCAGAAATGAAATTCAATCAAGGATGCGGGGGAACTCTTTGCTATATCCATAGTATGTTACTGAGGGAGAAAAGTCATGGGACATATCTGTCATAGCATCATTTATTTTTATTATTATTATTATTATTATTATTAAATATATTTTATTGATTTTGTACAGAGAGGAAGGGAGAGAGATTGAGAGCTAGAAACATCAATGAGAGAGAGTCATTGATCAGCTGCCTCTTGCACACCCCCTACTGGGGATATGCCCGCAACCAAGGAACATGTCCTTGACCAGAATCGAACCCGGGTCCCTTCAGTCCCCAAGCCGACGCTCTATCCATTGAGCCAAACCGGTTTCCGCATAGCATCATTTTAAAAAAGTCTATAATCTGTGTGCAAACTAAACTGTACTGGTCGATACAAAACTACAGTGGGTGATGCCCAGGGGAGGTGCTGGTGGATGTGGTGAGTGATTTTCAATGGAGGTGCCGTTGGATGACTCACACTGTGTGGGCTGAACACTTCTACCTTGCAAATTTGCAGAGGTTACCTTAGTAACAAAACCTAAACATCAGAGTCTACGACATGCATTTCCATTAGGAGGTGAAACATGGGAGAGGTTCTTAGTTGTGGTTGTCACCACCTGCCATCTGCCCCCTGGGCCCCAATGTGGCCTCCAGGCTCTGTAGGTGCTCCTTCTGGGTCAGCATAATTCTAATTCTACCTTGATTTTCAGGTGTGGGGCTAGCCACCAGGAAACTGGGAAATTTGGCCAAACCCAAAGTGATCATCAGTAAGAAAGGGGATATTATAACCATAAGGACTGAAAGCTCCTTTAAAAATACAGAGATCTCTTTCAAGCTCGGCCAGGAATTTGAAGAAACCACAGCTGACAACCGGAAAGCAAAGGTAAATGTCAATGCTTCTCTTCAAAGTCTCCAGCTTGAGAGAGGATAACTCCTCTAGGGTTGAAAGCATAGACTGCTTCCTTCTGTGGGAAATGAATGTGCTTACTAACGCTTCTTTAATCAAACAACAGCCACGCAAGTCAATTACGTAAACTTGTCTTCGCAGAGCATCGTAACCTTGGCCAGAGGCTCATTGAACCAAGTGCAGAAATGGGATGGCAAGGAAACCACAATAAAGAGAAAGCTGGTGGATGGGAAAATGGTTGTGGTAAGTGAGTCTTTACTTCTAAATACAGAAATGATGCCATTGAAATAAAGAAATTGGTTATAATATTTTCAAAAATATTCTTTTTTCTTTGGAATCCCAATGGCTAAGAATGGCTCAGAGTGGGGCAGAATTAGTGTTTGCATGACGCTTAAACTATCAAGAGTTCCAGTTTCACTCTTGAGAATTTAGAATTAAGAAAGCCCACTTGTTACTTTAGAAATAAGAACGCCTAAAATGATAGTCAAATTAAAGAGGTATGGCTAAATCTCACCAATTGGGACTCACAAAGAGAAAAGCAAGTCTAAGTTCTACAAGCAAAACAAACCCAAAAGGCTCAATTAGTGAATATTTGTAGATATCTGGGTGTTTTCAAGGATCCACAGTAAGTTGGACTAACCCACGTCCATGATTGAAGTTGAGCTCACAGCAGCCCTCATGAGTCTGCAGATAAGAAGGATGATAAAGGTTACATGAAGTGCCCTCTGATGATTTTTTGAAGTTTTAGGTTCTGTGCTCACTAATTAGCACATATGTTGACTATGAATAGATTCACATGCTGTTTTGAGTGTCTCTTCCTTAGAACAGAGAGTTTTGGTCCCTGGCTGCGCAATAGCCTTCCATGGGGAGTAAGTTCCATTAGGGCCCATCACAGATCACACCTTTGGGGAGGAGGAGCATCAGTATTTTTAAGTGTTCCCCAGACAAGGCAAAAGTGCAAGTGATTTTGAAAACAACTGTTTCAGTAGACTTAAAACATGCATATAATTTTATTTATCTATTTATTTTTCCACTCAATACTATTTTGTATTACTTTCAGGTGAACAGCGTAGAGGAAGTTGCCATTTTAAAAGAATTCTTTTGCCGTAGCCTAGATCAATTGTTTCTCCTGCTTTAGTGGCCGTGGATTTAAATGACTGGAGACTGACATGCTGACATTTTAAACTTTTCTGAGTGTAATCTCATGGGATGGTTTTTAATTTCTGTTATCACCTACACATCTGCAGTCCCCTCGTGTGTGGGCTTTCGGAGTCCAGCTGACCTCTCTCTCTTTTAAAGGAATGTAGGATGAAAGGCGTGGTCTGCACCAGGATCTACGAGAAGGTCTGAGAAAACCGACGCCTCGTTGACCTGGTATTTGCTCAGCTGTTTCCCTGGCAGAGTCTGACTACACTGCAGTTTGCTTGTTCCTGCTTTCATCTGGATAGAGCAGTCAGGCAAAGGCCTCCGCGGAGGATCCATTTACAATCCAGCATTATTCAAATATGCTCAATTTGCTTGCATCTTTGCTGTCTTAAAGCATCTAGATTGCCCTGACCTAAATAGTTGATAATGCCATCTAATTACTTGTAAAATTCTAACTTGTGTTTTGGATACTTGCAATGATAATAAAAGGAGGCAAACGTGCTGGTCAGGGGCCACTCACACAAATGCCTGCCAGGAGGGAGCGCCTGGGGAGGAGCAGAAGTGAGGCAATCCGGAGGAGCAGCTTCAAAGCGAGGGTTAACGTTCCAGCTGAACTGGGCTCCAGCCCATTTCTTTTAAATTGAGGTTAACTTATCGACAGCGAAATGCAAATATCTTCAAGGTAAAGATTAACCCATCGCATGCACCATGTCACCTACACCCTGTTTAAGACATAGTACATTTCCTTAAGCCCAGAACGCTGTCCCATACTCTTCCCAGCTCACATCCTGCTCTCTCTCATCATCTCCAACAAAAGCAAACAGTGGCTTCGTTTTTATCACCATAGATTCATTTGTTCTGCCTGTTCTCAAACTTCATGTAACTGGACTCATCCATTATGCGTCCTTTTGTTTGCCTCTTTAAACGCAGCATGTTTTTGAAATTCGTCCACATTGTTCCTGCAGCAGGAACGGGTTTCTTTTTCTCGCTGAGTAGTAGCCCATTGCGTGAATGTATCACAGATTCTTTCTCTCTTTTTCTCTTAACACAGTGGGGCTATTTCCAACCTGGGGCTATGGTGAACAAAGCTCCTGTAAACATTCTCATACGAGGCTGTTTGTAGACTCTCTTTTGGATAAATTACGAGGCATGAAATTACTGGGTCCAGTGGATTTGGATTGGCAGGAAAGAGGGGACACTGTGTTCCAATAATCATGTACCTATTTCAGATATATTACCTGACTGAGCAAATGAGATGTTTGAATGTTAGGAGCCAGAGTTTTCCTCTGGAAGAAGGAGCACGCAGCTGTGGCATGAGGGGGGAAACAACAAGGTGAAAATGCGCTGGAACAGATGGAAATTCACGGTTTCTAACGCATGTATTTGCGTGTGTGTGTGTGTGTGTGTGTGTGTACAATTTGACATGTACTGATGTGTGTATGCACATATGTGTTTATGTATATGTCGATAGTGGTTCCCCCTTAGCCTTTAGCCTTCAGGGATATGTTCCCAGACCCCCAGTGGATGTCTTAAACCGCAGATAGTACCAAACCCTCTATATACTATGTCGTTTCCCTAGACATACAGACTTATGATAGAGTGTAATCTATAAGTTAGACACAGTAAGACATTAACACCAATAAGTGACAATAAAATAGAACAATTATAACAATATACTCTAATAAAAGTTATGTGACTGTGGTCTCTCTCAAATATCTTGTATCATCTTCACCTTTTCAATGCCAGGGGTCCTCAAACTTTTTAAAGTGGGGGCCAGATCACGGTCCCTCAGAGAGCTGGAGGGCCGGACTATATGAACTACTAATTCCTACTGTAACACCTCAGCTGCGCTCACTGCCCAAAAAACTTGGCGGGCCGGATCAGACTCCTCTGCGGGCCGCATGTGGCCCGCGGGCCGTAGTTTGAAGATGCCTGTTGGAAGCACTTTAAGGCATATCCGAATTGCCAGCAGCACCCCTCTTGCGTTTTGGGGCCAATATGCAGTAAAACGAAGGTTGTTTGAACACAAGCCCTGTGATCTGATAACTCAGACGGCTGTCAGTGACTCCTGGGCACGGAGCGTCTACAGCATGGAGAGCCGACAGGGAGTCACCTCCCAGGCGGGGCGGGCAGCATGGCGCGAGATTTCACTGTGTTGCCCAGCACTGCGGAATTTAAAAGTTCTGATTTGTTTATTTCTGAAATCTTCCATTTTAATACTTTTGGACTTCATGTACTGCAGGTGACTAACTGAAACCACAGAAAGTGAGGCCGGGAATGAGGGGGACTTACAGTCCACGCACACACATGCACGTGTTTTTTAGCTATAGCTGCCCATGAGCTTAGAAGCAGACACCTCCGTGGGAATGAGCCCACCCAGCACCCACACCTTGGTGTCCACACTTCATGCCCCACTAAAACGAAGGAGGGTTCCTGGGAAGATGGCCAATCCCAATGTGAGAGCATCAGGAACCACCTGAGTCTAACATCTCTTCTTATGCCAGAAAGTAAGGACGTGTTCAAACAAATAATCAAGGTATGTCACCCAAATATTCAAATGAGCTTGAAGCACTCCCATTGATTGGCCCAAACTGGGATAATTTGAGAAGCAAAATAATGAAGAAAAACATAAATTATAAACTGTTGGGGAAAATTAAGAATCAGTGAGTAACATTGCAGGGAGGGAGTGGGAGAGAGAGAGAGAGAGAGAGAGAGAGAGAGAGAGAGAGAGGAGAAGGAATTGTCTTCCTCTCTGTAGAGTGCCCTGGGCACACTGGGAAACGTGGACGAAGTGTGGATTGGAAAGTCATCACTTTTCAGCCATCACAGGAAATCTCGGCTCAGGGAAGACGGATCAGTGGTGTTGAAGCGAGAGGGAAATTCCGGTTAGGAGCGATATTAGTGTGCTCCACACAGATTGCTCATTATTACAAGGGAAAGAACAACAAGTGCACAGAGGGAAAACTGGATGACCTCTTGACCTGGTCACTGACGGCAACCTTGCCCACGAAGGGCGGGTGGAAAGCACATGGCTTCCAACGTGACACCCAGAGAAGGAAGTGACATCACCTGTGTCGTATTCTGGCCTGGAATCCATGTCTGGGTCTAATCGTGAAGAAACAGCAGACAAACTCCAAATGAGGAAAGTGCTTTTAAAAAGGGGAACGGGGTGTTGGTTGAATTCTTAAAAAATGCCATTGTTACAGAAGACAAACAGAGGCTCTGGGGAAATGTCCCACGTGGGTGTGCACTAAACATACCTGGCACCACACGCAGTCAGTGCCTCTAGCTGGACGTGTGCAGATAATATAAATACTCCGAGGGTCAATATTAGAGGCACTGGCAAGCTGCAATAAAGATGGCAACTGCGATTAAAAGTTTACTATGACTACGTAAGACAATATCCCTATCCTTGGGAAATACACATTGAAGTATTTGGGGATCATGGTCCATAATGTATGCAATTTACTAAAACATTTCAGAAAAAAAACAAACACCAACATACATACATCCAGAAAGAGAGCATTTGGTAGAGCAAATGGGATAAAATTTAACAATACATGGATATAAATTCAAGCCATGTTTTCTTTGCCTTAGTCTGATTCTTGAACCTATTCTGCAAGTTTAAAATGATTTCCAAGCACACTTTAAAAAAATAAATAAAAGACCTTCTCCATCTCTGAGGTGTGCTTTATTTTTAAAAAAATTTTGTCTCCAGCCAACTAAACCTATAAAAAAGGAGCATTTTAAAACCAGTGCTATTTTTGGCGTTTTCTTGGTAATATGACTTGCTATAAAAGGTATTCCTCAGTAAATACAATTGCACTTTTATACAAAAGTCCTGGGTACTTTCTGCTTTCCAAACAGGAAACGTGGCACTACACTGATAATAAGAAAGAGAAAATAATTATTTTAGCAGGTGATCATGTTGTTGGATTTGAACAAGATTTCCAAATAACCGGAAAGGTGGGTGTGGGCGGTGACTAGACTTCTGCACTATTCAAAAATAATCTCAGAAAATAATTTTTATTCTCTAGGTATTTAAAAAAAAAGATTTTAAAAATTGATTTTAGTGAGACAGGAAGGGAAAGGGAGAGAGAGAAACATCAATGTGATTAACTGCCTCCTGCATGCCCAGTAACCTGTAACCTGACTGGGATCGAACCAGCAACCTTTTTGGTGCATGAGATGATACCCAACCCACTGAGCCACACCAGCCAGGGCTCTCTAGGTCTTTTTAATAAATATGTCCATTAAGAGCAACCTGACTGACTAGTTCAAGTTCCAATTTGCTACTGACTATCTGTGTGTCATTGGATAAGTTAATTAACCTCTCTGATTCTGAGTTCCTTCATCTGTCAAGGTGGAGATAATAATAAAACACACCTCAGAGTTATGAGTAACAAGTTGATATATGCAAAGAGTTTAGAACAGTGCTTGGCCTAGAAGAAGCATGATAGATGTATCTTGTGTTATTGTCATTTATCTAGTAACTAGAGGCCCGGTGCATGATATTCATGCACTTGGGGGGGGGGGTTCTCCTCAGCCTGGCCTGTGCCCTCTCACAGCCCAGGACCCCTCGGGGGTTGTTAAGTTTGCAGGCACACTTACTTCCAGGGGTGCTTAGCACTGCTGGGGAAGCAGGAGAGGCTCCCACCACCACTGCACTCACCAGCCATGATGAGCCCGGCTTCTGGCTGAGTGGTGCTCCCCCTGTGGGATGCACTGACCACCGGGGGGCAGCTCCTGCATTGAGCATCTTCCCCCAGGTGGTCAGTGTGCATCATAGCGACTGGTCATTCCAATGTTCAGTCAATTTGCATATTAGCCTTTTATTATATAAGATGTGCATGATATTCAAAAAGATCATTTCAGTCAACCTCAAAATGCAGAGATTGTACAAGATCTCAGAGCTGTTTATTTGCACACCAAATGACCAATATTATTAAGAATCTAGTGGCCCAGTGCACAGAATTCATGCACAAGGATGGGGGAGGATTCCCTCAGCCCAGCCTGCACCCTCTCTGATTGGGGACCCCTTGGGTGATCAGGCCTAACTGGTGGTCGGATATCCCTCTCACAATCTGGACTGCTGGCTCCTAACTGCTCACCTACCTGCCTCCCAGATCACCCCTAATGGCCTCTCTCTGCCTGCCTGATTGCCCCTAACCTCTCTGCCTGCCTGCCTGATCACCTTTAACTGCCTCTGCCTGCATGCTCAATTGCTCCTAATTGCCCTCCCCTGTGGGCCTGATATTGCCCCCCAACTGCTCTCCCCTGACAGTCTGATCGCCCCTAACGGTCTCTGCCTCGGCCCCCACCACAATAGCTTTGTCTGGAAGGAAGTCTGAGGTCCAGAAGATGGCCAGTTGATCTGGTCTAATTAGCATATTACATTTTTAGTAGTATAGATAGATTATATATGATAGTATTGCTTAAGTGGGGGGGGGGAGCCTTTTTCATCAGGAGGAGATGCTCTTGTCAGACGACAATACATTATACCTATATCTGGACTGATAGCCAGCCATATGTACTATACTGCCAAACTAGTCATTAAAAAATTGAACTGCTTTCATACACCTCACATCGAACAATTGTTGCCCTTAAAACCCCTCCTTAGGTTCTGCCTTCCCAGTTCACCCAGATTACGTAGGTTCTGATTGACCAGTTTCTATGCCAGTCAGCGTCAAAAGCTTTACCTCTTAGGCAGCCATTGGCTCCTCACACTTCACCCAGATTTGGTCTGCTTCTATGCCAGTCAGCATCTCTGGGACTATTCGGGAAGTGGGGTTGATCAGCAGCCCCAGTGAAGGCCTGAAAGAAAGAGAGGCATGGCTGCTGGCCAGGCTTAGAGCAAAGGAGAGGTAAGTGCTGATCAACAGCTGCCACGAAGGCTACAGATCCACCCTGCTTCTCACCCCAGGCCTCTCTTTGTGCCTGATCCACAGCCCCTTTGGCACTTAGTGCTGGGTCCAGGCTCCTGCAGCCGGGCAGTCAGTGCCGGGTCACCACAGCAACCCTGGGTTTTTATATATTAGGATTATTTTCATAAATAAAAACAAACAAGAAACTTATTAAAAAGCTGGCAAACATTGCTAAATAACTCTGCTGATGTACACAACTTTTAAAATGGCAATTGATGAGTATATATTGCAATCTAAATAAGTACAACTCATCCTCAAAGGATAAGTAACTTACTGATGTCAATCAGATAGAGATTGGCATACCTGATGTAGTTCTCTGAGAAGCAGAGCTGGCTTAAATTGTCCCACAAGAGCTGATTGTTAGATTTTCAGGAATTTGGCATGCTGGGTGGTAGCTTGAAATCAGTCATGGTGGGAGAATTTACACCAGGGAAATAGGCAAAATATAACTGGTTAAGGCTTTATTTCTTGAGGATATGGTTTTAAACACTTATTGGCACACCACTCCCTAGAAGAAACGTGGTCCTTGGGTTTTGTTAATGAGAGTCTTAGTTTCATATTGATCATATATTTCCACTTTTTGACTAAAGTGTTACTTTGATATTTATTAAAAAGTCACTCTGCTTAGGTTTTAAGATTATTCCTCCTAAATCAGGTGGCACCTCTCTAAGTATGGCTACACAGTAGAATCATATGGAAGCTTTTGAGCATTCCAACACCAAAAATGCACCACAGACTCACTGATTCATAATTTATGAGTCATGGGTGTGACCTAGGCTTCAATATTTTTCTTAAAACAACGGAGGTGATTCCAGTGAATGGCCAGTTTGAGAACTACCATGCCAATTCTTCCAAAGTTAGACATTTAAGGTAGGCTATTATCATGTTACTATTAACTTGGAGTGAAAAGTCATCAAAGTCCAGAGTACTGCCCCAGCCAGTTTTGCTGAGTGATTAGAGCATCAGCAAGTGAACTGAAGGGTTGCAGGTTCAATTCTGGTCAAGGACCCATACCTTGGTTGCAGGCTCGATCCCCAGTAAGGGCACAGGAGGCAACCACTGGTATGTCTCTCTCACCTTGATGTTTCTCTCTAACTGTCTCTTCCTCCTTTCCATGCTCTCTGTAAATCAATGGAAAAAATATCCTCAGGGAGGATAAATAAACAAAAAAGTCAAGAGAACCTAATGTCTCCAATGTGACACTAAATAATAGCAGGTAGTGAAAATACTACCATAATGTCAACCAGATGTAATCAAGTCCTTTGTTTTGGGAAGCAAGTGTTGACCTCTTATCTTTGTCATTTCCACGGGAGGCAACCCAGTTAGCCATTATCTGTGACATATGGGAAAGTGAAGATTTAAAAATAGCAAAATTGGCCCTGGTTGGTGGGAGAGTTGGTTGGTTGCAGGAGGCAGCTGGTGGATATTTCTCTCATTGATGTTTCTCCTTCTTCTCTCTCTAAAACCAATTTTAAAATATTAAAAAGAAGAAATAATAAAATACAGATCATTCTAGGAATTAGTATTATATGATTCAGATTTATTCCCACATGTAACTTGGAGTATAAGTTAGAGCTACCGTTCCTAACTGCACACTCTGTATAGAATCCATGCTGATTTTAAATTTTTTGAGTGTTGACGAAGTGCAAAAATATTTGTGCGGCGAGGACACAGGAACCATCAGAAAAGCGCAGACCGAGCTTCCTTTCAGCCTTGTGGGTGCCAGTGAGCTGCATTCAGCGCTCGTTAAACCTGGAATTCCTGCAGAATTCATCCGCATCCGCATGGCCGGCCTGCTGCTTTGTGTCTGTTTTGATGATTCAGCTGTGGAAATGGCTTTCACTCAGACCAGTCCAACTCAACAGATGTCTACACTAGGCATCTGCCTCTTTTGGGGTCAAAACTCTCAGCACACAGTGGGAGAGGTGGAGAGAAGGCATGGAAGTAACTCCCAGGGAAACAATGGAGTGACTCCCAGGTGCTCAGAAAGGGACATCCATCCATCCCGATGGAAGAGGACCTCCTGTGGGGAGGGGAGGGAGCAGGCAGCATCAGCAAATATGGAGCTGGGTCTGTCACGCTCTGCAGCATGTACTGCAGAAAATAACAGGACACTCACAATCCACAAGAACACCAAGCCATTTCCCCACCCCGCTTTCTTGATCCCAATGAACATAGTGAAAAACACGTTGTTTCTACACAAGTCATTGTTAACAACATCATGTCAAACATCGCCTTCAACAAGCCCCCTGCCCAGCAAATCACAACCTAAATTCCATTGACAATCCTCAATCAACAGATATCACTGCTGACCGAGGAGGAAGGAGAGAAGGCCCTGCCTTCATGTAACTAAGTCATCTTGGTGAACCCACGGTTGCTGGAAGGCAAGAGCATGTTAAGGGTGGTTCATTGAGAATAAAATGTACCATTTTTTAAAAAATATTTTATTGATTTTACATAGAGAGGAATTGAGAGGGATAGAGAGTTAGAAATGTCGATGAGAGAGAAACATTGACCAGCTGCCTCTTGCACACCCCCATCTGGGGATGTGCCCTCAACCAAGGTGCACGCCCTTCACCGGAATTGAACCCGGGACCTTTCAGTCCGCAGGCCGACGCTCTATCCACTAAGCCAAACCGGTTTGGGCAAAATGTACCATTTTAATGAGCTGTTTGTTGTTCTTTGAGGATAGGTTTCAGGGAGATGATTGATATAAGATTCTTAAGTGTAAATGTTCATTAGCCCTGTCCTTTATCACACACTGTCATTCTTTTTTTTTAAATATATTTTATTGATTTTTTACAGAGAGGAAGGAAGAGGGATAGAGAGCTAGAAACATCGATCAGCTGCCTCCAAGGTACATGCCCTTAACTGGAATTGAACCTGCAACCTTTCAGTTCACAGGCTGATGCTCTATCTACTAAGCCAAACCGGTTTTGGCCACACACTGTCATTCTTTAACATGTTTTCCTGAAGGCAAAGATTTCATGTCATGTCTATACCTGGGTCTTCATAAGAGAACTTAAATCAACATTTCCCTTAGGACGGCTGTGTGGCTCTGAAGGACCTGATTGAGGGGGAGTTACCTGCCCTGCCCTTGTGGTCACAGACTAGGATGCCCGAAGATCTTAACACAAATGAGTCTTACCTGCCTGGCTGGGAGCCTCATTGCCAACCATGACCAAACCAAACTGCAGAGTCCCTGAGTATGTGGGAAATCCTCCTGGGTGGAAGGAAGGCATCTGTCAGCTTCCACTTTCTGGTATGGCAGGAACCCTTGTGAAACTCAACATGGGTCTTTCTGACTTCACCAAATTATCATGATTTGAGAAGCCACTTAAGTACAAAGGTCAAATTCTGCTCCTGGCACTTCACCCAGATTTGGTTCTGATTGATCAGTTTATAATCCAGTGAGCATCAAAAGCTCTGCTTCCTAGGCAGCTATTGGCTCCTGGCACTTCACCCAGATTTGGTTCTGATTGGTTGGTTTCTATGCCAGTCAGCATCTTAGGCCTATCAATGGGCCTGATCAGAGATGTGGGGCTGATCAGCAGTCCCAGTCCTGAGAGAAAGAGAGGCGAGTGTGCAGGCCAGGCCTCAAGAGAGAAAGGCAAGGGCTGATCAACAGCTGCCACGAAGGCTATGGATCAGACCCTGCTTCTCTCTCTAGACCTCTCTTGGGCCTGATCCACAGTCCCCTCAGCAGTTAATGCTGGGTCATGGTGTCCTCAGTGGCAGTCAGTGCTGGGTTGCTGCCGGCATTGACTTCTCGTCGGTCGAGCCTTCAGTTATTTTGGATGTTACAAACCTTGGGTTTTTATATGTCAAAAACATCTCTGAGGGATAAGCACTATTTTTGTTCCTACTTTACAGATAAGGGAAAAGTGAAAGATTGAATAATTCACCCAAGAATATGAAGAAAGCAGAGTTTTACTGTTCTCGCAAAGAGTGATTATTTCTGGATGGTGAGATTTTGGGAAACTTAAGCAGAGTTTTATGTATTTTAAAATTTCCCTAGTGAATATTAATTGTTGATATATCAAAATATTTTTATTTTGAGAGGAAAGCTTTTTATTGACTAATTTGTTTATTTTGCAGACAAAAAACTACCTATACAAGATGATCAGCAGAGTTCACGGCTGTGTGGCTTTATGACAAATCACAACAGCACGTTTCCATGAGCGGCTATTTTAGCAATAACCAATCAAAGAGCCGTGGCATCACTGCATCTCACACAGCAGGTGCCACATGTGCACACTGGAACTGGGTCAGCCAGAGTACTACCTGTCATCAGCGTGTTCCTTTATAGAATCATTGCCATGTTGCAAGAATTTCACCGGCTGCTTTGTTTGGAGAGGTTTACGATGAAGTTCTTTTCCTGACTCCCCCACCCTCTCTGGAGAGCTAACGTCCACAAATAACTATAGACCAGGGGAATCAGCCCCAGTCACATGGAACATTATTCTGAACAATGCATAATGTCATGGCCTGCTACCAAACCCTGTGGAAATGTCAGGAGGAAATCGTTAGGTTCTCCATGTGAATGACAAGGATGTTCGCTCACAATGGCCAATCAGGACCGGTTAGACTGGTGTCCCACGAGAAAACACTTTCAATGCGGCTGAGGTCACCGGAGCGAGCGATCTTATCGTCATTGGATCAGTTCCCAACCGGCAGGACACAGGCTGCGTCTTTGACAGCCTGAATGTGCCTGGTTTTCTACGTGTGTGCAGACCTGGAGCAGGGCTGGCCTGGTCCAAGTTTCCTCTCAGCATCCCTGGCCCAAGCTTTACTCCCCAGGAGATATGCTCAATTAAGAGCAACAGGCCATGTTCTTATACTTACAATGTTACTGTAGCTCCTGTCACTGCTGTGGCACCAAGATGCAGGGAATGCCGAAAGGAAGGCTCTGTGTTCCTCCCCCTTCACCTGCGCCATCCCCTCCCACCCCCCTTCTCTCCGAGCCCCTGCTACTCCACAGGCGGTGTGAGCATCCCCGGGAGCTTTTAGAAATGCTTAGCGAAAGCGCCCTGCCCCCATGTGCTGCGTCAGAATCTGCGTTTAACGAGACCCTCCAGGTGGCTCCATGCACAGGACTGGACATGGGACATCCTCCGAAAGTCACCCTTTGTCCTGACGACACAGTAGCTTAGGGCATTAATCCTTTTCAGTGTTTTCATTTCTATGTCTCCACTGTCATCCAAGGAATGAACAATCTAGAATCAGCCCTCTTCCCCTAGGCTGATGTAAGACCCATCTGTTGAACCCTTTACGAGTTACAACACACACTTTCAGACCGTGGCCCGTTGGTGCCGGCAGCATCCCTGAGAGGTGGACAGGGGTCCAGTTTCACGTCACAGAGTGGGCGGCCCCAGCTGGCAGATGGGAGGTGACACGCACCAGGACACACGCCACTCCTGTCCCTGCCCAGACATGACTGGGCAGAAGCTCTGAACCAGAGCGGCAGGGCAGGAGTAGGGGGTGAGGGCCTAAGACAGAAGCCACTAGAAATCTGGTGGGAAACTGGTTGCATCATTTGTAGCCGCCTTATCTGATTTCATCCCCGACAACAGGGATAGACAAACACATCTGTTAGATTTTCACAGAGGAATTAGGCCTCTTCCTGAGGAGGAGCTGACACAATCCCATGCAAGGGGAGCAGGAAGCCCGGCCCTGCATGTGGGGTCCCGAGCGCTGTCCCCACCGGCTCTGAGCAGCCCGCCGGCAGGTGGCAGGCGGTAGCCCCGCCCCAGGTCTGTCCTCTGGGATACTTTTGACTTGTTTCACCAAGACCACATGTTTAGGAAGGCCTGTCAGACATCCGGTGACCACCTGCTCCCTTTCCGGGCAAAGTAACGTTTGCTCCGTATGTCCCTGTGCCTGTGGAAGCTTCCCACTGCGCACATGGTCTCCTTCTGGAACAGGAACCTTCAGCCGTGCTTCAGGGATTTCCTCGACAGGGACAGTCAGGAGAGCCTCTGGGACAAGATTCCGTGCTAAGGCCATTGCCAGGCACACGTCCCCTCCATGCACGAAGCTGCCTGGGGCTCTCATGCAAAGGTCAGGCGCTGACCGTGGCCCCGGCCTCTGCCTGGCTCTGTGCCCAGGGCAGGCTGCTCTTCAGCAGGCCGCCCCGGAGGACAGCATGAGACACCTTTGCCAACACAGATCCCATCACCAGATTTCGACAGGCTCCTTTCAAGAGTTTCCAGGTGAAAGGAGGTTTGGCAGTTTAGGAGGTCACTGAGAAAGTCTGGGAATGCAAGCCTTCTCATGCAATTTCCAAAATGTCTTCCTGGATATCCGAGGAAAGGCCTGGCACACACAGGAACATGCAGGCCGCTAGCCATATCTCAAGAATCTTTCTGTAAGTGAGGGGCTGTTTCAAAGCATGGAAGGGCTCCGGCCCACGGCGTGCTCAGTGTGGTGGGATCTCCTGGCATAGCCGTGCTTGGCTCTCTGGGGACGTGAGCGGAAGACAGCCCTGTGCCCAAGGTGGAGAAAACAATACAGAACCAGCAACGGACAATTCTCCCTGCTGTAAAGTGAACGCACGCCAGCTCGGCACGGGAGAGACCGCGGCCCATTGGGTCCAGCGAGCCTGTTGCAGGAGGACTTCGCCCGGCCATGCAGCAGCAGGACTGCCGACAGCCACAGAGGTTGGCCCTGTCCTGGTAGCTCTGCTCTGGCATTTGGCAGTTTTTTCTTTTTTCTTTTTTCCTTTTAAAAAATTTATTATTTTTTTAAATAAATCTTTATTGTTTATATTATTACAAATGTTCCTCATTTTTTCCCCCTCCATTGCTCCCCTCCACCAGGTTCCCACTCCACCCTCTGCCCTTTCCCCACCCCCATTGTCCTCATCCATAGGTACACAGTTTATGTTCAGTCTCTTCCACATTCCCCACTCTCCTTTTCCCCGAGAATCATCAGTCCACTCCCCTTCCATACCTCTGATTCTATTATATTCACCAGTTAATATTGTTCATCAGATTTTTTAATTCCCTTGGTTTTTAGATTCACTTGTTGATAGTTACTTATTTGTTGTTCATAATTTTTATCCTTATCTTCTTCCTCTTCCTAAAGAACCCCCTTCAGCAATTCATATAATTCTGGTTTGGTGGTGATGAACTCCTTTAGCTTTTTTTCATTTGTGAAGCTCTTTATCTGGCCTTCGATTCTGAGTGATAGTTTTGCTGGGTAGATTATTTTTGGCTGTAGGTTTTTGCTATTCATCACCTTGAATATTTCTTGCCATTCCCATGTGGCCTGAATGGTTTCTGTTGAGAAATCAGCAGACAATCATATGGGTGCTCCTTTATAGGTAACTACCTGCTTTTCTCTTGCTGCTTTTAACATTCTCTCTTTGTCTTTTGCTCTTGGAATTTTAATTATGATGTGTCTTGGTGTGGTCCTCTTTGGATTCCTTTTGTTTGGAGTTCTGTGCGCTTCCTGGACTTGTAAGTCTAATTCTTTCACCAGGTGGGGCAAGTTTTCTGTCACTAATTCTTCCAATATGTTTTTGGTATCTTGCTTTCTCTCATCTTCTGGGACCCCCATAATTCTGATGTTGGTTCGCTTGAAGTTGTCCCAGAGGATTCTTACACTATCTTCAACTTTCTGGATTCTCTTGCCTTCTTGCTTCTGCGGAGGAGTGTCTTCTAGCTCTTTATGTTCCAAATCTTTGACTTGATTCTTGTGATCTTCCATTCTGTTTTTAGGACTATTATAATATTTTTTATTTCAGACAATGTATTCTTTATTTCTAGTTGATCCCTTTTCATATCCTCATAGGTCTCGTTTATTTTATCAGCCTTTTCTAGGAAATTCTTGAAAAGCCTTATAACTGTGGTTTTGAACTCTATATCCAGTCGCTTGTTGTCCTCCATTTCTTTCGTTTGTGATCTGTTTCCTTGTCTAGGCATTTTCACAGCTTCCCTGAGTTGGTAGCCAAAGCTGTAGGCTCCACTCTGAAACTCCACCCAATCCAAGCTGAGCACAGAGTCTTTTGCAATTTTCCAAGTCTAAGGCTGTCTCCCGGCGTAGACACAGCTGATCCTCACAGCCAATTGGCCTGGAGGTCAGTTCCTCCCAATGATACCAACAACAATCAAGATTTAACTGCAATAAGGCTGTACACACAGTCCACAGAGGGGTGCACCAAGAGTGTCCACCTCAGGTAACTGGGAGGCTGACCCACTGAACCATATAGGACACTTTAGCACACAAAGCATTTGGCAGTTTTTCTATGCATTTCTGAAATACATGTTCCTAATGGAGTTTATGTGCATGGCATGCATCCTCTCTTAGCCATCAAATGTTAATACTTAGTATTGGTTCATTGATAAATTCTATCACTCAACTATAAAAATAGTAGATGCTACAGTTAACACGAGGAGGCATGGGTAACACATCTAACCATGGGCCCTTGCAGAGGATGGTGCTGCAAACACATACATGGGGTCTTGTTACTAACTTTGCCGTTCATGCCACACGTGTCCACCAATCTCCGGCTGGTCCTTGGCGTTCTCAGCTGGAGTTCTCCTCCTTCCAGTCTGGCATCTTCTCCTGACTCTGGAAAGAGGACCTCCTCAGCCATGTCATCTGAAGTAGCTGCCCCTTACTAATCTTTATCAGGTCAGATCATTGACTTACTTCATAGTATCTGCTGTTGTCTGTTACAGCATTGTTACATCTTTTATTTGCCTGGTTACTGCCCATCTTCCTCATCAGCGTGCCAAGTCTCGAGGACAGGAATTGTGCCTTTACTCTCCCTATCCAGCTTCCAACCAAAGCAAAGTAGGTGCTCAATAATTATATGTTGAATGAATTCTAGCTCCATTTTCTTTAAGTCAAACCCAATTTTTTCATCAACATATTTTTTTACCTACACACACAAGTCATCATACAATGTGGCCATTTTAGCCTGAGAGGCATCTCCTGAATTTGAGAAATAAATAGTCCTCTTGATTCTGAAATCTGACTTAAAAATGAAAACGGCTGCCTTTCTCCAAGGGATAAACTCATTGAAGAAACAGACAACCATTTAACCACTGGCTACAATCAATGACAGAAAAATCAACTGTTCTTAAAAACAGTGCCAACTCCATCGTTTAGTTCATTTTAAAGAATATGTCACTGGTTTGGAAACTCTGACTCGTCAAATCAACAAATGCTCCTTGATCTTTCCTGTAGCTGTGAATGCTCCTATCGCAATAGTGGAGGTTTAGACACACAGCTTCGGTGAGTCCTCCGATGGGAACTACAGGGCACATGAGGTGTGGCTTTCCTGCATGGCCCCTGGGAGGTCCCACACTGGTGCGGCGTCACCAGCATCTGCGGAGGCAGAGCTGGCTCCCGGGCTCCTGGCTTTCCTCTCCTGGTAGACAGAACGATTTCCAGTTGAGCACACGGCCCCCAGGAATACAGATGGCATTTGCCAGAATTACGGCCACATTTCTGGCTCCTGTGCAGCTATATGCAGTCATGTGACTGAGTTGTCCTCAGTGGGATGCCTGTGGAGCCCACCTATCTAAGGTCACAGCATTATGGGAAGAGGTGCGCCTCCTTTGCCCTTGAACCCTATCTGGGATGTGGACTTAGGAGTGAGGCAGTTGTACCCCATTGAGGGAGGGTGCTGGAGATAAAGGACCTGGGGAAGCTTAGACTCTAACCTGAGAGCTTTAACTGCCCATCCTCTCTAACCCACTGCTATCCCACTGCCACGTTCACATCCCAAGAGCTGTACCTACACAGAGTTCTTTGCCCCCAAATTCTACATGAAAGAATGCATTTGATTGTAAGTTCACATTGCTCCCCCTGCCCCAGCTTTCTGTTCTCCCTGGAATTCTGCAGGCATTTCCGAGGACATGAAATGACAGAGTGTGCCTGGGGATGGGATGTGTGTCCAGTGCCGTCCTGGGGCGAATTTTACCAGGGCTGAAAAGCCATCTGGGATGACGCTCGGAGCCAGTGAACTTATCGCCAGGATGTGTTTTGATGCTGAGGCCCTTCTCCAGGAGGAGACAGTTCTTTCCTCCCAAAGAAGATTGAGAAGAGTGAACCGAAACCCAACATCCTCATTCAGAACACACCGCAGGGCGGAGAATTCTCTCTGCCCAAACCCGGTTTTCAGGATACAGAGCACATGTAGCCTCTGACGTCACATCACAGCCAGCTCTGGGGGCGGGAAACCTTACTCCTGACCTGCTAGCAGCACCTGAAGTCAATGTGCCCCTTGGAGAGCCTTTTCTTCGTTCGCCTTGCGGGAGTCACATGGCTGCGCGTCACCACATTCCTCAGAAACCGAGCTCCCGGAGTCCGCAGGCTGACGGGCAGTGCTCTGCCTATAGGAACATGCTTATCTGTGTGGAAACTGAGGCACAGAGAGATGGCACAATCGCCCCAGGTCCCACAGCTGCAGGCCAGGCTGTCCAATTGACTCAATATCTTCTGGTCGAAGACTGAACTTCTGCAATATGTAATCCCAAGTCAGGAATTTGCTAGATTTCAGGAACTCAGTGACCCCAAAAATGGTCAGAGCCAGTCCACATGGATGCTCACATTCCTATACACAGCCTGGTCACTCCCCATCTGCCCCCCCCCCCGCCCCAGCCAATTCTGACTTGCACTTGATCCTGTTGAGTCTGAGGGGACAAATTTTCCCTTTCTCACCTGAAGTCTAAGACCTGTAATCCACCCCTCTGCCCTTTCCACCACATACTGTGGCCTTCGTTTGCCCTCATTCCCTGCCCTCGCTAGCAAACACAGAGGGAGGACAGACTCGGAGCGTGCTGTGGCCACCCAGGGCACCAGCCACCTTCTCCTTCAGAATCGGACACAGACACTGCACGACGAGGCCATAGCTTCCAGGCTGCACAGCCATCCATGTGCTTGGAATACTTCACCCGTCCCACAGGCGCCTCTGTCTCTGCCTCCTGGCTCTGCATTCCGCTCAGAACCACTGAGCCGGGAGGCCCCGGGGGACTGGCCGCCAGCACGCTCTCCGGCACCTGGGCCAGCACCAGTGGAGCGTGCTGTGCCCTCGCCACGCCCGACTCCAGCCTTCGCTGGCACAGGGGACGCTGTCCCGGAGAAACCCTGGCACAGCCGAGTAGCTAGGGTCCAGACTGAGTGCAGACTGAGCCAGTCACTTCACTCACAGGTGCCGCAATGCCACCACCTTGAAGGAACCAGAAACCTTTCTTTAAACGATATTCTTCATACAAGCATCCCAGGGTTTCTGTGGCCAGGGGTTGCCATCCAAACCATTGTCAGAAGCTATCATCATGTAGTTTTGTGACTGCAGGGAATGCCTGCGAGTAGCCCCATTCTGGTCACTCAGCGAGCCCCTGCGGTGGGATTATATGACGTTTCCTTGCCATTGAGGTGTGTGTGGAAGGAACACGTGACGCTCCCAAGGGCTGTGTGGGGGCCTCCACAGCTGGCTGAGCTCTGTGGTGCGCAGCCAGCTGTTTGCCACATAGTTCCTAGAGGCCACAACAAGGAAATACCCAACCAGCGCCGAAGGGGTGTGCTCTGGCTGAGTGGTCACCCTTTGTTGTTTTAAGACATTGACCTTTTTGGAGGTCATGTGCTCTCACAGCATGACCCACACCAACCTGATGGGTATAGAAGTCAGTATCCATAACTAATTAGGGAACATGATTAGGGTGACCCACCCAACTAAAATACGTAGCGATGTGTGAGGAACAAAGCGATGCCTGCTGAGCAGGCTCTTACTGGAAGCCCAGAGGGTGGTGTTCTGTGTTTTCCAGGACACCCTGACCTGAGCCAGAGGGGAAGCTTTGCCGAACTTAGTAAATGCAAGGTCTTTGTGGGGAAGCATAGGTCTCTGTGGGGAAACATGGGACTTGGTTGGAAAGTTTGTATGGAGGAAAATTCCGAAAATAGGAGCAGGCTGAAGATGGCCCTTCATGTTTCTTGGAATTCCAACTTTGGGGAGTTTGGCTGAAGGCAGCAACCCCTAATTGTTCCTTCACCTTTCCAAACAAATATGTGCACATGCAGACCCCCAGGTGTTTACTGAATCTTTACACTTAATCTTCAGGTATCCTTACTTAAAGGATGCTGTAGACACACGTGTCCCCCAAGATTACTTACCCCACTGATTGTATCTGAAAGATAACCTTTATCTCAAATGGCTATAACCAAAAAAGCCTGAAGAGGCAGGTGAATGGGACTGTCTGGTTCCTTTAGCCAGGCCATCCCTTAGCCTTCTCTTTCACAGCTAATGTGTCAAGGTAATTCATCTGTTGCTCAGGCTTTGCTGGTCAGCCCCAGCAGGTCTTGGGAAGAGGTTTGAAAGCTGAATACTAGCCATGTGTGTTGGTTGTTTTGGGGCAGCATGTGACGAGGTACTGAGTCTGAGTCCCTATCTAGACCCAACCTCTCCTGCCAATCCTGTGAGCACCTCTGCTCTGTTATGCAACTGAAACTTAGGGCATGCTTGTTACTACTGCAAAACTGAGCCTGTCCTAACTGAAATGTATGACATTTTCTACATTTCCCATTGGCCTCATTTTTAAAAAGAAAAAGCTGAAAGAGCCTTGGTGAATGCCTGAATGTTTCAGAGCAATTAAAACCGGTCTGTTTGGTCACTGTGAATCAGTGTGTATCCTTTCTGGCACCAAAGAGGATACTCCCCAGAGGTCTTTGTCTTTTAACCCCCATCAGAGCTTGTGCTCAGAGAGACCAGAATGGGAGGTCATGTCCATATTCCAGCTTAAGGAGGAAGAAGATGAAGCAGAAAACTTATGTCACCACAGGAAACACAGCCTCAGTAATTCTTCCAAAACAAGTCTCTGGACATGGCAAGAGGTCTGCACTGTTCATGTGACTTCCCAAGCAGCGCCATGCTGGAGGCTCTATAGACAAAAGCAAGTCAACGGTCAAGGCTTAGACATAAACTTCGTCCACAGCAGGCAGCACCTCGGATGCGGTGCCTGTGAGGGACTTGGGCCTCAGCATGCTTTTCTGTCTTACCTCCCACTGGGCAAAGCCACAGCAAAGGCTGGAGGTCAGAAAAGCAGGACTCTGGGCTCGGCCGCCCTGGTCTGCGGGTGGGAGTGACTGAGGACAGACTTCCCACGAGATTGAAGGACCATTTGGAGGATGTCTGCTGGTCTCTCACACAGAACCCATGTTTCCCGGGAGAATGTTCACAGGCCTTTGCTGGCATGTGGTCCTGTGCCTCCACATGCAGCTTCCCCATCAGCCCGGAGTTAAGCGAATGAGCACTGCATACCCGTGTCTGCTGCAGGCAGCGTGCACCAGGGGCGATTCATGTGTGCACCAGAAACGCTTCCCCTCATGTCCTTCTCTTCAGAGCAGCCATTCTTGCAAAGCTTTCAATCCATCATGGCTCTTGGCCTCTCTGGGGGTCTTGCTTCCGTTTGAGAAGCTGATGGAGAATACGAACTCTCTCTCACCAAGAAGGCATATGCATGTGCTTAGATTAAAAAATGTTCATGGCAGGGATGCACGAAATTCCTTCTGCCTGCGGGAATTGTGTGCCTCAGTCCTGCTTTAGATACATAAGGAAGGCGCGTACATGCTTCTGCATGCATACTGTATATACATACATATTCTTTCTCATGACTCAACCATGGCAGCAGAACAGCAGGGCGGAGTGTGCCGATAACATGCAGGCAGGGAACTGCCATTTTGGAGCATCCCCAGCTTTAATCAGAATGAAACATCGGGGTAAGCAGTGCTATCTCAGGACACAAAATGATTGCTTTACTCTCCCAGGCTGACAACTCATATCTGATTTTCTTGAGCAAAGCTGGTCATGTCTCGCTCCATGTGGATGGCTCCACTGAGGCTGGAGCAACACAGAGTTCCAAAGCTGACAGGCACTGCAGGGTGATGAGGCCATGCAAAACAGCTGGAGGCTGCGCCTACACCTTCTGTGATCGATAGATCGATTGATCTATCGTGTTCCCTGCCAGGCCCGCCTTGTGACACTGTGGACCCAGGCCCACCCCTCTGACAGGGCTGGATCATGTCTTACTTCATCCTAGAAAGTGTTCTCCTGTGATAAACAAGAGAGGGCCCTGGCCTTACAGAGAAAACATACCTGTCGAATTCATTATTAGAGTTAATATTGGGGTTCACATTTGGTGGGAGAGGTATTCAGGGAACGTAAGATTCCTGGCATTTTTAAGATCCCACATGTAAGGAGAGCACCCACAAGTGAGGGGAGCACCCACAAGTGAGGGGAACACCCACAGATGAGGGGAGCACCCACAGGTGAGGGGAGCACCCACAGGTCAGGTGAGCACCCACAGGTCAGGTGAGCACCCACAGGTGAGGGGAGCACCCACAGGTGAGGGGAGCACCCACAGGCCAGATGAGCACCCACAGGTGAGGGAAGCACCCACAGGTGAGGGGAGCACCCACAGGTCAGGTGAGCACCCACAGGTCAGGTGAGCACCCACAGGTGAGGGAAGCACCCACAGGTGAGGGAAGCACCCACAGGCCAGGTGAGCACCCACAGGTGAGGGGAGCACCCACAGGTGAGGGAAGCACCCACAGGTGAGGGGAGCACCCACAGGTGAGGGGAGCACCCACAGGTGAGGGGAGCACCCACAGGCCAGGTGAGCAACCACAGGTGAGGGAAGCACCCACAGGTGAGGGGAGCACCCACAGGTGATGGAAGCACCCACAGGTGAGGGGAGCACCCACAGGTGAGGGAAGCACCCACAGGTGAGGGAAGCACCCACAGGTGAGGGAAGCACCCACAGGTGAGGGGAGCACCCACAGGTCAGGTGAGCACCCACAGGTGAGGGGAGCACCCACAGGTGAGGGGAGCACCCACAGGCCAGGTGAGCACCCACAGGTGAGGGGAGCACCCACAGGTGAGGGAAGCACCCACAGGTGAGGGGAACTCTCTTGCCAAGTATAGCTGGAAACCCTCCCAAAGGCCATGGGGCTCACACAGTCAGTCAGATTACTGCATTGCTCATGCCAGAGCCAAGGATAAATCTAAGACACGCGGAAGGGTTGGGGAGCTTCTTCCTTTCCTACCACTTGAGGAAATGGATCGGCGTTGCCTCTGAAATACGAAAGAAGCCTCAGCTTCATCAGCTCATTGTACAGCAACACGGGAAGCATCGCCAGCCGGTTCCCTCCGGGAACTCCCCACCTCTGTCTTGTATCTTCTCATCAAACAGCCATTGCGTCGCCACAGCAATCACTTTTCCAGTTCCACTCTCTGCCTGTGTGCAGGACAGGCCGCTTTTCAAAAGGCGAGGCCGTAAAACCTGGACTCGCTTCCTTCGGGCTCAGAAAAACATGTCCGGAGTCACGCAGCCCCAGAGGGCTGTTAGCTGCCAGGAGTCCTGGCCATTGTCAGGCTGAACTCTGTGTCCATCGCCATATCAAGTGGCGAGAACAATGCCCCTGCAGCTGCCGACTCAGACACACCCCAGGTCTGTGTTGTCAAAAATAGGAAAGGAAAAGGCTGGGTGCAGGGTAAGTCATCCAGGGGGAAGGGAAGCCGGGAAGGAACCGGCACTGTGATTGAGCCCGGGCCCCATACAGTTGGTAAATTACTCAACTGTGTTAAGTGCTCAAAGAGCTTAAAAAATGACAATCAGTCAATAATTTGCACCTCTGGGCTCCCACTTCCCGCCGAGTCTCTCTTTTCTAACCTCATCTGCCCCTTTCTCCTTCGTCTTTAACCTCGTCGCTAACCCAGCCATGAAACCTGACTTCTTTGAATTATTTCATTTCTCTGGAGAGCATAGGGCCTCTCAGCAAATGTTTCCTAAGTGCCTCTATTTTGTATTCCCCCCAAATTTCAAGCAAACGAAACGAAAAGAAAATTAAATCCACTGTAAAACAGGAATCTTTGTTTGAGTTATTGCACACACAGGCAGGTGGTAATAAGTATGACATCAATTTGTTAATTTCAGATAAATTGGTAAACCACTCTTTATTTACGAGAGTATAAGTGGACACAATCGGTTTTTATTTTATTATTTCAAGAGTTTCTACAATTAGCGTTAAGAAAGGCCCTGACTTTCAGATCCAAGATGTGTTCCGGAAGCTGGGCAGCCTGGTTCTTACTGTCCGTGAGAGCACGTCCACACCTACAGAAAACAGTTTCAGTTTGTCTGAGCCAAAGACACGCCCTGAAGCCAGATATGGTGCGTGGGGCAAATGGCAGATCTGGTGAATGGAGAATGGCAGTCTTGCAGCTCCTTTCACACGCTGGCGTCCAAGGGGAAAGGAAGGTGCATGGGGCCCACTGGCGGTAGGCTGGGAGGCAGGGAAGCCAGGGGGATCTCCAGGATCGGGTGAGAACAGCACGGAGACACCCTTCCTTCCTTTGGGAGTGCGGCAGAGGTGACAGGAGCTCCCACCTGGAGGGGGGCTGTGGGAACAAGAGCACCAGCAGCTGCCCTGGCGGCTGAGGCTGCGCCCAGGAATCTAGAGAGAAAAGACGGACCTTCCAAAGGCCTGCTATCTTAGGGGCGGAAGCCGGACAGGCCCCTGCAGGTAAAGCTGACCTTGGCTGAGGAAGCTGCAGGCTGGGACGGGCCCTGCCTGGGAGGAGGCTGTGATCAGAGCAGACCACCCGGCGTGGCCGCTTTCAGTCACTGTGCTCACCAGGCTCAGTCCATGCCGTCCATCGCATGCCTTGCTGGTTTGTTCAGGCTCTTCTGGGTCGATTGTGGGATGTGCTAAGCACATGTGTCAAACACAAGGCCCGCGGGCCAAATCCGTCCCGCCAGGCCTTGCAATGTGGCCCGCACCGCGCTGTCATCACTGCACTCCGCTGCGTTTCCATCACAATGACAGTTTATGACTGTTCAATAAACCATTCGGCCCACGATTTAGGCTGGATTTTAGATTTTGGCCCCTTCTCTGATTGAGTTCGACACCCCTATAATGGAATGATTTATTTTTCTGTCTGACTGCCACTTCCCCCATCACCTCAGTTTATAATGATTTTTGATGGAATTCCTCGCAGTACAATTTTAAAGACACGTATTGGGTTTTTCTGAGTGAGTGTCCTCCAGCAGCATATGTGACTTCGGCAGAAAACGCACTGATGGCCGCTGAGTGCTTTGGACACAGCCCGGGTGTGAGCAGTTCCACACGACACCACCGACTCAGGTTCAGCACCCAGAAGAGCAGAATCTTATCACTTGACCAATTCGAACTTCCCTTACATGTTTCCCACAGAGAGGGGGTGCCCATGTGACAGGGACAATTGGAAGTATGCTAAGATGAATGCTGGGGTTCAAAAGCAGCCAGTCCGCCTCGGAAGCAGAGCCTAAATCCTCACCTGGAGAAGGAACATCTGGGACCTTGGTGCTCAGGGACCCCTCTGCCAGCATCTGAGGTAACTTCCCGCTGCAGAAGCTGCTTCAACCATTTGCCTCTTTCTCCCCTCCCCCCACCCCCTGCAACCCCCAAGCGAGAACTCTTGCCAAGGGGGTGGGGTTTTCTCAGAATCGGAATGTGGGCTCCATTCTCTGTTGTTTACTCTGCCCATTGGATCCCAAGAGTTCCCAGAAAACCGAGCTTCTAAGACTAAGGATAGTCCCGGGTCACTGGACCACTCAGTCCACGTGTTCAGTCCAACACAATTGGACTATTCCCACAGGAAGTGGGTGGAGGTGAGAGAAGTGAGACACGGCCTTGACAGACTGACAGGAATGAGAGGAGGAGAGAGAAGCACTTTCTCGGGACTAGGAATGGAGCCCATGACCCTTTGGTGCGTGGGTCAACACCCTAACCACTGAGCACACCAGCTAGGACATAACTCATTCTTAAATTATGTGGGAAAAGGAGGTAATATTGTAATAATCAGGGCACTCAGACGGATAAGTGACAATTAGGTGATAAAATTGCATTGTTAGCACGGAGGGGCGTTTGTCCTCTGACTGTCCAGACTGTTTCTGCGACCAGGAAGGACCACGGTTCTCTCAGGGGCCTGGCCCGACCACAGAGCCATCCAGCTCCCTTCGCCGTGGTCACTGGATGACCTGCCCACTCTACAACTGAAAGATGAAGCAGAGGGGCCGGAGTCCGGGAGGCCAGGACACAGGCTTTATCGGTGGAGAATACCCCTGCCGGGCTGCCTTCCAAGGAGAAAAAACACATGTGCCGAGGTGAACACGCCTTTTGAGGGGAGGAAAAGGAAGGGACAGGGCTTAGGATACTTGGCACGCGCTGATTGGTGGATTCATGTAAGGTACCTGATTAGGGGCCTAGGGACTTAGGAATCAGGGGCTTAGGGTACTTGGCAGGTGCTGATTGGTGGTTCAATGTACAGTCCATTAAGGTGCCTGGTTAGGAGCTCAGGAATGTCTGTGCTGCAGGTGGAGTTTACGTCATTCTCTGTCCACCAGTTGGAGGAAGGGAGGATCTATCATAAACCTTGATTTGCGTTCTGAGCCTCTGGATAAACTACTCCAGTCTCCTTCCAGGAGGATACCTTTAAAGCAGTGTTTTTCAACCTTTTTTGGGCAAAGGCACACTTGTTTCATGAAAAAAATCACGAGGCACACCACCATTAGAAAATGTTAAAAAATTTAACTCTGTGCCTATATTGACTATATATAAAGTAATTCTCTTGAATAGGAATCAAATAAACACAAAGAAAGTATTTTATAATTACTTTATTATGAAATATTAAGTAAACAAAATAGTGAAAAATTATAAAATTCTTGTCTTGTCTGCACCTACGGCACACCAGGCAACATCTCGCGGCACACTAGTATGCCAAGGAACAGCGGTTGAAAAACGCTGCTTTAAAGAACGGATCCTAGTGCTGCTGGTGGAAAATGGGTTCTTCCACCGGATTGTGAGAAAAGCGTCCGAAGGGCTCACGCACGGGAGACTGGAGTGGCAACATTTATTGGTGATGCAAAATCTAAGGCGTTCCCCTTGTCCCATGTCTGTCCGTCCACCAGCGAAAAAGTCCAACCTTGTCTTCATCAAGGCCAAAGCAAAGCCCCGTGTCCAGAGTTTCTGCTTCACATGAAAGCTTAGTCCTTTGGAACCCACGTGATCTGCTGCAGGCCCCAGGTGGCTGCTCAGAGGTGAGAAAGTGCATGAATGAACAGGTGAGTACAGGTCAGAGACAGACAGAGAAAACATGTGTTGTCCCCAGGGGTTATATTTTCCTGGGCTTGGGAAGAATCAGGAGCTTTTTAAGAATGACCAATGAACTTCCCAGGCTTTCCAAAGCTCTGTTGGGTCCACCCTGACCAGCCAGCTGTTTCCCAGGTTAGATCACCTGGCCTCTAGGTCAAGCACTGGCCACCCCTTTTCTTCCCCCCCCCCCCCCCTCGCCCCGTGTCATTTTGACATCTATTGAGCATGTGCTTTCCTCCCCTCACCCCCTGACAATCCAGTACCCTGGGGGGAGGGAAAGCTGTTGGTTGTTGCGGGGGGGGGGGGGGGGCAATGCCTAGTCCCCGTGGAGTGTGTATGAGCTGTAGTTTCCTGGTGAAGCGAGCAGGGTGTTGGATTCCCTTTGCTTCCTTTCCTTCATTAATATCCAGTGAAATACAGTGACATTAGGTAACATTTGCCATAATATATATATATAGTTCTTTTCTTTTTAAAGTAGTGTTACTGAAAAAAGTCACATGTACAAAAATCATATAGACTTATAGGTATTGTTTAAATAATAAATACTTTTTTAAAAAAGTACCCAACATACAGGTTAGAATCCTGTAATTACATCCGCTATCCTCCCAACCACTCCAGGGATGGCTACCAGCCTATGTTTTCACCACCTCTTGCCTTTCTTTATAGTTTTCTCACTTCCATATCTACCTCTAGCTCAATGGTTCTTAACCTTTCTAATGCCACGACCCTTTAATACAGTTCTCATGTTGCAGTGACCCCCAACCATAAAATTATTTTTGTTGCTACTTCATAATTGTAATTTTGCTATTGTTATGAATCATAATGTAAATATCTGTGTTTTCCGATGGTCTTAGGTGATGCTGCTAGCAGTTCTCAACCCGAGAACTGTTGCTGTGCTCAGTGCATTTAAAAAAAAGATTTTTATTGATTTCAGAGAGGAAGGGAGAGGGAGAGAGAAACATCAGTGATGAGAGTGAATTACTGATTGGCTGCCTCCTGCATGCTCCCTACTGGGGATCAAACTCGCGACCCTGACATGTGCCCTGACCAGGAATCAAACTGTGACCTCCCGGTTTATAGGTCAACATCAAGTTGATGTTGACCTATAAACCGGCTCAGCACACAATGGATCATTTAGATTTTTTGATGTTACATGGTGCATGTAACTGAGGTTATTTTAGTTCGCTGCTGTGCATCTGCCACGATATGACTATAACATAAGTTATCTCGCCACAGGCACAGGTGTTTGGTTTGCTTCCAGGTTTTTAGTTAACAAGCAATGCTATTGTGAACATTTATATGTATGCCTCCCTCTGTACATGTGCAAGAGTTCCTTTGTGGAATATGTCTAAGAATTGAGTTTCTGGGTCAGAGAGTTTGAATTTACTAGGAAAGGCCAATTTTTTTTTTTGAAAAGTTTTATCAGTTTACCCTTCTCCAGCACAGGTAAGCACCTCTATTGTTTCATATCTGTATAAACACCCGATATTATCTGGCCTTCTAATTTTTCTAAGCTGGTGGATGTGAAATGGTTTTAATTTGCATTTCTATGACTAATAAGGTAGGCATCTCTTTCTGTTTATACAGGCCAGACTGGAGAACCCAGAAAACAGACCCACCAAGTGCAGAAACCTGGCTTAGGACAGAAAGAGCATTGCAAATCAGCGAGGCAAACATGGACTGTAATAATTGATTCTCCCAGTGGATGAGCAAACAGAGTTTCCATCCTGCACAAAAATCATAATTTCAAGTGGATTAAAGACAAACATAAGAAAAAACTATAGATGGCCCTCAACTTAGAATTTTCAACTTCATGATGGTGCAAAACTGATACGTATTCAGTAGAAGCCGTGCTTCTAATATTGAATATTGATCTTTCCACAGACTAGGACATGTGGTAGAAACTCCGTCATGATGCTGGGCAGCCTCATCGAGACCAGCTCCCCATCAGCCCTGCAATCATGAGGATCAACACCCGATAGTCTAGCAGTGTTTCCCAAACTTTTGACATATGTGTACCCCTTCTATAATTTTTGTAACGCTGAGTACCCCTTGTACTCATGAGAATGTAGAATTAGGCACAGCTAAGCACGCTGCAGTGCATACCCCCACCAAATTCCGGTGCAACGCGTATCCCCACCAAACTCTTCCCGTACCCCTGGGGGTATGCATACCACACTTCGGGAAACACTGGTCTACAGTGTAGTCACATGTTATAAGATTTACCCAACTGTGGGCTAATTCAGGTGCTCTGAGCATATTTAAGGCCAGGTAGGCTAAGCTATGATGTTCAGTAGGTTATGTGTATTAATTACATTTTCAACTTACCAATATTTTTAATTTATAATGGGTTTATCAGGACATAATCCCATCATATGTTGAGGAGCAACTGCATAAAACTTTTAAATGATAATTTAGAAGAATGCATTTATTATTATAATTTTAAAGGATTTCTTTTAGGAGACATCAGAAACACAAATATAAAAAGTCTTAAAAAAAAACAAAAAAAACAACTTCTGTTGTTGAGAATATTACAGATGATTCTTTTTATCCCTTCATTGCACTCCTGTACCCAGGCCTTCACCACCCTATTGTCTGTGTCTATGGATAATGCATACATGCATATAAATTCTTTCATTAATTTCTTCCCAGCCCTCTACCCCCTTCCCTCTGAGATTTGTGAATCTGTCCCATGTTTCTAGTTCTCTACTTTTATTTTATTCATCAGTTTATTTTGTTCATTAGATTTCTTGTTTATTTATTTTGGTTTTTAGAATCAATTGTTGATATATATTATTTATTGCCATTTTATTGTTCATATTTTTAATCTTTTATTTCTTCTTCTTAAAGAAGACTCTTCAACATTTCACATAATCCTGGTTTGGTGCTGATGAACTTCTTTACCTTTTCCTTGTATGTGAAGCTCTATATCTGACCCTCAATTCTAAATAATAGCTTTGATGGATAGAGTAATATTGGTTATAAGTCTTTGCTTTTGATCACTTGGAATACTTTTTTTCACTACTTCTGGCCTGTAAAGTTTCTGTTGATAAATCAGCTGACAGTCGTATGGGTGCTCCCTTGTCGGCAACTAACTGCTTTGCTCTTGCTGCTTTTAAGATTCTCTCTTTGTCTTTAACCCTTGGCATTTTAATTTTGATGTGTCTTGGTGTGGTCCTCTGGGTCCATCTTATTTTGGACTCTGTTCTTCCTAGACTTGTATGTCTATTTCTTTCACCAGGTAAGGGAAGTTTATTTTATTTTTTCAAATAGGTTTTTAATTTCTTATTCCCTCTCTTCTACTTCCGGTAACCCAATGATCTGTGTGAACAGAAGCCAGAATTGGGGGCTCTAGGGTTGAAGCTCAGAGGACAGCTACCCTGGTTTCCTGTGCTAAGTCATTTCCTCACATTTCAGAGGACATCTTTCTCTGTGAACCTTTGCTATCCAGACAGTTGTTGCCTAGGGGAAGGCAGTTGCCCCAGGCCATTGGAAGACCTCTCATTTCACTCTGTGGTCAATAGCCTGAGACTAATCAAGACTGAGTGTCGATGGGGCTGCAGCCAGAGGCAGGTCTCTGGAAGCTTTGAGTCTTTGCCTGATCTAATTCCTGGCCTAGAGCTAAGAAAAGCAGGCCCTGGTGCACATCTTGGTCCTTTTCAAAGGCACCAAGCCATAGCAGAGGGAGCCACAATCTGTGAATTGCTTATAGCTTCAAACAGGGTACTCAGGACCAGTCAGAAACAGCATCTGACACTGTCCTTCACTAAAGATTGAGAGTTGTAGTAGATCTACCTAATACACAGACACAAACTCTGTATATTAGGTATATATAGGGAGACAGAAAAACACATACACCCACAAAATAAAAACTAAGTCCCAAGTTAAAAAACAAGGAAATTCTCTAGAAGAAGAGCTAAATGAATGGAGATAAGAAATTTATCAGACATAGAGTTTAGAATAATGATCTCAAAGATGCCCAATAGCATGAGACAAGCTATAATAATTATGAAGAATGGCATAGCACTGATACAGAACTCAGGGGAAGAAATACAAAGCAGATAGGGGAAGCCCAAAGATCGGATTAGTGAATTATAAGACAGAGTAGAAAAAAAAAAATCAATCAGAGAACCAAAAAGAAAAAAGAAAAAAACAGGACAGCTTAATGGATCTTTGAGACACCATGAAAATTAATATTTGCATAATAGGAGTGCCAGAAGAGAAAGAAAGTGAGCAAGGGATAGAAAATGTGTTTGAAGAAATAATGGCAGAAAACTTCCATAACCTGGTAAAGGAAAAAGTGACACAAGTTCAGAAGACACAGAGAGTTCCAAGTAAGAAAAACCCAAACAGGCCATTGCTAAAAAATATCATAATTAAAATGCCAAAAATTAAAGACAAAGAGAGAATCTTAAAGGCAGCAAGAGAAAAGCAATTTATTACCTACAAAGTAGCTCCCATAAGACTATCCACTAATTTTTCATCAGAAACTCTACAGGCCAGAAGGGAATGGCATGAAGTATTCAAGGTAATGAAAAGCAAGGATCTGAAAACAAGATTACTGTATCCAACAAGGTTATCATACAAATAGATGGTGAAATAAAGACCTTCCCAGGCAATAAAATAAAATGGCTAAAAGAGTTTATCACCACCAAACCACACTGCAAGAAATACTAAAAGGATTCTTGTATGAAATGGGAAGAATTAGAGAGAGAAACATAGGTATAAAGAATTAAAGTGGAAATAAATAACTACCTATCTATATATATAAAAGGCTAATATGCAAAGTGTCCCCATGAGAGTTTGACTGGGAGACCAGAAGTTCTATTGCTCTCTATAATGTGCTTTGACCACCAGGAAGTGGCGTGGAACAAAGGAAGGCCCCAGCTGACAGCAGGCAGCCAGCGAAGGAAGGGTCCGGTTTGCAGCTGGAAGGAAGGCCCCAGCCAGCAGCCAGAAACAGGAATGCCCCAATCGGCCCTGATCACTGGCCAGGCCTAGGAACCCTACCCATGCATGAATTTCATGCACTGGGCCTCTAGTCTATGTATATGAAATCCTGACAGAAAAATGGGACTACTGGTCACTATGATATGCACTGACCACCAAGAAGCAGACACTTAACCCAGGAGCTGCCCCCTGGCGGTCAGTGCGCTCCCACAGCCACAGCGGGAGTGCCACTCAGCTGAATGACCCATCCCGGCAGCCCACCAGCACAGTGGCATCCACTCACTCCCTCAGTAGTCCTGCAGGTCCAATCTCTGGAGAATGTGTCAGGCACTGATGGACCAGTGCTGCCAGAATGATCCCTACAGCACTGCTGGCCTCTGGGTAGTTAGCTTCAGGCACCCAAGCTGCTTCTCCTCCCTAGACTCTGCAAAGAAGAAAGGATATAAAAGCGGCCAGATGACTCCTCACAACTGGCGCAAACATCAGCAGGACAGATCCAGATCCCCAGCCAGCAAGGATATTCCATCACCTTCTCAGAGGGCCAATCACATCCCAGCTCCCCAGCTCCCAAAACCTCCTTCAGAACCCCACCTAGGCACAAATTTGTGCCCTGGGCCTCTAGTCAATAATAACCTTAAATGTAAATGAACTAAATGCTCTAATCAAAAGACATGGGGTAGCTGAATGGATATAAAAACATGACCCAATTATATACTGTCTAGAAGAGACTCAACTCAGGATAAAATACACAGAATGAGGCTGAAGGGATGGAAAAAATTTCCCATGCAAATGGAAACAAACAAACAAAAAAAGCTGACAAAATAGACTTCAAAATGAAGGCCATAACAAGAGACAACAAAGATCACTACATAATATTAAAAAGATTGATCCATCCGAAACCAGTTTGGCTCAGTGGATAGAGCATCAGCCTGCAGACTGAAAGGTCCCGGGTTCGATTCCTGTCAGGGGCATGTACCTTGGTTGCAGGCACATCCCCAGTAAGAGGTGTGCAAGAAGCAGATGGTCGATGATTCTCTCTCATCAATGTTTCTAACTCTCTCTCCCTCTCTCTTCCTCTCTGTAAAAAATCAATAAATATATTAAAAATAAAAAAGTTACTAACATTTAAAAATTAAAAAATAAGATTGATCCAACAAGAGGACATAACTCTGGTAAACATATATGTACCCAATATAGGAGCACCTAAATATATGTATAAAGAAGAAAAAAACTTCTAGAGGACTTTAAGGGAGAGATCAACAGTAATACAGTCATAGTAGGCACTTTAACATCCTTCTGACTTCACTGGATCTTCCAGACAAAAAATAAACAAGGAAACAGAGACTCTAAATGACACACTGGATTAGATGGATTTACTAGTAATAGACATTTACAGAACATTTCACCCAATAGCTGCAGAATATACATTCTTCTCAGTGCACATAGGTCATTCTGAAAGATAGACCACATGTTAGGACACAAAACAAGTCTCTACAAGTTCAAGAAGACTGGAATCATATTCAGCATCTTCTCAGATCACAATGGAATGAAATTAGAAATCACCTGCAGTAAAAAGACCCCAAACATATAAAGGTTACACAGCATATTTTTAAACAATGAACGCATTATCAATAAGATCAAGAAAGACATTTAAAAAATTTCCTGGAAACAAGTGGAAATAAACACACAACAAGCAAAATCTATGAAACACAGCAAAAGCAGTATGAAGAGGTAAGCTCATAGCACTACAGGTATCCCTCAGAAAAACAAGAAAAATTAATAATAAACTATTTAACCTTAAAAAACTAGAAAGAGAACAAGAAAAGCCCAAAGTAACTAGAAGGAAGGAAATAATAAAGATTAGAGCAGAAATAAATGACATAGAGGCTAAAAGAAATCAATGAAACAAAGAGCTGGTTCATAAAAGATAAACAAGATTGAGGAAATATTAGCCAGAATCATCAAGAAACAAAAAGAACCCGAAGAAATAAAATCAGAAGTGCAGGCAGTGAAGTAATAACTGACACCACAGAAATACAAAGGATTGTAAGCAAATACTGTGAACAACTATACTTCAACAAACTGGACAATGTGGATGAAATGGACAAATTCCTAAAAAATACAATTTTCTAAAACTCAATAAGGAAGAATCAGAAAACCTGAATAGGCCAATAAAAACTGATGAAATAGAAGCAGTAATCAAAAAACTAACAGCAAACAAAAGCCAAGGCCCAGATGGCTTCATAGAAGAGTTTTACCAAATATTCAAAGAACAATTAACACCTATCCTCCTACTAGTAAAACTATTCCAAAAAATCTAAGAGGAAAGAACACTTCCAAGCTCTTTTTATGAGGCCAGCATTATCCTAATTCCAAAACCAGATTAAGACACCACAAAGAAAGAGAACTGCAGGCTAATATTTCTAATGAACATAGATGCTAAAGTCCTAAATAAAATATTAGGAAATCAGATCCAGCAATACATTTTTTAAAAATCATTCACTATGACCAAGTGGGATTTATTCCAAGGATGCAAGGCTGGTACAATATTCATGAATCAGCAAATGTGATACATCGTATAAACAAATTGGAAGACAAAAATCCCATGATTATATCAATAGAGACAGAAAAAAACAGCAGGCAAAATCTACCACCATTTTTTTTTAATAAAAACTCTCAGCAAAGTGGGAATAGAGAGATTATATCTCAACATAATAAAGATCATATATGACAAACCTACAGCCAACATCATACTCAGTGGGCAAAAACTAAAACCATTTCTCCTAAGAACAGAAACAACTCAGGGAAGTGAGTTTTCATCACTTTTATTCAGCATAATACTGGAAGTCCTAGCAATAGCAATCAGACAAGGAGAAGAAATAAAGGAACCCAAATTGAAAAGAAGGAAGCAAAACTTCCATTATTTACAGATGACATGATATCCTATATAATAAAAGGCTAATATGCAAATAGACCGAACGGCGGAACAACCAGAACAACTGAACAACAGAACAACTGATCATTGATTTGCTCTGACCACCAAGAGTGTGTGTGCAGAACATGGCAAGTGTTGGCTGCAGTGGGATGGTGGAGCAGGTGAGTAGGGTGCCAGACCAAGCTGGGCCATGCCTGTAGTGGTTACTGAAAACTCTTTGCTCCCATTCACCGCCGCTGTTTGTACTCATTGCCAGCACTGGTCCCACTTTCATTCACAGCCGGTGCCTGGAGCTGCCACTTGCAGCTGCTGTCGGTGCTCAGCACCAGTCTCAATCACTTGGTGCCAACAAGAGGCGGCTGCCAGCCCTGATCACCCCTGAGGGCTTCCCCATCTCCTCCTGCTCTTGAGGTCAATCAGAGCAGCATCCACCATTCATACCTGCTGCTGGCGCTGGCACCAATCATTCCGCACTGTCAGTTGGTAAGAGTGGGGCCTGCACCGTCAGCACATGGGAGCAGTGGCGGAAGCAGAGCTGTCAGCAGACAGGGGACTGGGGGCCATGGTGGGAGGGTCTGGGTGGGGACACAGAGGACTGGCTAAGACCCGCCCCTGTGCCTACTACAGCATCATGGCCCACAGTTCCTTTCAAGTGCACGAATTCATGCACTGGGCCCCTAGTTATACATAAAAAGCCCTCAAGACTCCACCAAAAAGCTACTAGATTTAATAAATGAATTTGGCAATGTAGCTGGATACAAAATTAACACAGAAATTGGTGCCATTTTTATACACCAATAATGAATTCTCAGAAAGAGAAACTAAACAAACAAACTCATCATTGCAATAAAAATTAAATTACTTAGGAATAAACTTAACTAAGGAGGCAAAAGACCTGTAATCAGAAAACTTCAGGACACAGAAAAAAGAGATAGAGAAAGATATAAATAAATGGAAGGATATACCGAGTTCATGCACTGGTAGATTAACATCATTAAAATAGCTATACTACCCAAAGCAATCTACAGATCCAATTGAATCCCTATAAAAATACCAATGGCATATTTCACAGATCTAGAACAAATACTCCAAAATTTTATATGGAACAAAAAAAGACCCCTAATAGTGCAGCAGTTTTGAGAAAAAAGAACCAAGTTGGAGGAATCACAATACCAGATATCAAGTTATACTACAAAGCCACTGTACTCAAAACAGTGGCACAAGAACAGGCATATAGATCAATGCAACAGAATAGAGACCCCAATAATCAACCCACACCATTATGCTGAATTAATATTTGACAAGGGAGGCAGGAATATTTGACAAATGAAGTCAAGATAGTCTCTTCAATAAATGATGTTAGGGAAATTGGACAGATACATGCAAAAAACTGAAATTAGACCACTAACTTACACCATACATAAGAATAAACTCAACATGGATAAAAGACTTAACTGTAAGTCATGAAACCATAAAAATTCTAGAAGAAGCCATAGGCAGCACAATCTTAGAAATTTCTCATAGCAATATAGTATGTTTCCAAATATTAATACATCTCCTAGGGCAAAGGAAACTAAGGAGAAAATAAACAAATGTAATACATTAAAATAAAAAGCTTCTGCACAGCAAAAGAAACCATCATCAAAACAACAAGATAGCTCACTAATGAGAGAATGGATTTGGCAATGATACATCTGATAAAGGTTTAATATCCAGAATAGATAAGAAACTCATACAACTTAACAGAAGGAAGACAAACAATCCAATTGAACAATCCACAGAGGACATACAGATGGCCAAGAGGCATATGAAAAAAATGCTCAAAGCCAATGATCATCAGAGAAGAGAGATGCAAATTAAAACAACAATGAGTTATCACCTCACACTTGTCAGAATGGCTATCATCAACAAATCAACAATGACAAGTGCTGGTGAGGATGTGGAGAAAAGGGAACCCTAGCATACTGCTGTTGGAAATGCATACTGGTACAGCCATTATAGAAAACAGTATAGAGTTTCCTCAAAAAATTAAATACGGAACTCCCATTTGACCCAGTGATCCCACTTCTAGGAATATAGCCTAAGAGACCTGAAACACCAATCAGAAAGAATGTATGCACCCCTATGTTCATAGCAACATCATTTACTACAGCTAAGATATGGAAACAGCCCAAGTGCCCATCAATAGATGAGGGAATTGAAAAGCTGTGGTACATTTACACCATGGAATACTATGCAGTAGTAAAAAAGAAGGATCTCTTACCCTTTGGACAGTATAGAGAGACATGCGAAATAAGTCAGTCAGAAAAAGACAAGTATCACAAGATCCCACTCATATATGGAATCTAATGAACAAAACAAACTGGTGAACAAAATAGATCCAGAAACATAGAAGCATGGAACAAACAGTGGAAAGGAATCTCAGAGGGAAGGCAGAGGTGAGTGGGTGGATGGGTGGAAAGAGATCAACCGAAGAACTTGTGTGCATATTTGCATAACCCATGGACACAGACAATAGAGTGGTAAAAGCCTGATGGGGGCAGGGGAGGGTGAGAATGAGTCAATGTGGAAAAAAGGGATATAGATAATACTTTCAACAATAAAAATTGAAAGAGAGAGGAGAGAGAGAGAGGGAGAGAGACAGAGAGAGACAGAGAGAGAGAAGAAAGAGAGAGATAGCGAAAGAAAGAAAGAAAGAAAAGCCATTGGAAATGGCTTGGATGAGCCTGCAAGCAGGAAGGGGTGGGGTCTCAGGGAATCACCAGGGCAGGGATAAAGAGTGAGCCAGGTTGATGGAGATTCTGATACGGTGCAGCCTGTCAGCCCTGTGGCAGGGAGGGCTCAGCAAAGGAACAATGGCCTCTGCCAGGCCTCTGTATTGGAGAAAGCTGCCCCTCCAGCTCTTGTCCTGGTTCCAGACAAGTTAGTTCCTCCTCGAATGTCCCAGGATCCTTTCAAGCTGCTGCCAATGCTGGAGCTCTAAGGAAGTGAATCCAAGTACATCCATGCTCAGGCTCTCTAAGGGGAACTGCCTGGGACTCCAGTAGCCCCAGCCTACCTTGGCCACCATTTCTGCTGTTTTTTTTACAGCCAGAAATGATAGGAATTTTTCTTTCCAGCACTGGAACTCTGAGGTTGGGGGGCCTGGTGTGGGGCTGGGACCCCTTAGAGTAACCTCCTCAGCCAAGCTATTCCTCCTTTATTTTAAACCCCAACAACATGGGTGTGGGACCTGCAGGGTCTGTAAATCTGTCCCGAGTCTCCCCAACTCCTACCAGTCTCAATGTGCTTCTTCTTTGATTTCCAGTTGTAGAGCTTCTGTTCAGCTAGACTTCAGGTGGTTCTGGATGATGGTGGTTCTGTGTTTTAGTTGCAGACTTTGATGTGCTTGTGGGAAGCAGCAAGTACCACGTTTACCTACACTGCCAGCACGACCGGAAGCCATCAGAGAAATCTTGATAAATTCCACTGCATTAAAATGATGTACGTCATTGACTCACCAAACCTCTGTGCTTGCTCTACCTTGGGAATTACTCATCATTTTCTCTGCAGCAAAATGAGTGGTCGATTTTTGTAATTGTTTCATGGATTTAGGTTTTTCATATTCTTATTTACTTATTGATAAGTTGCTTAGTCATGTGCTGCAAGAGCTTATGACTACTAGGCTTCCCTCTGCTTCTTCTTGGCGCTTTCAAATGCATGATTTATGTCATGCTGTGTTAGTTGGTTCATACATATATTCCTTGTTGGGGATCATAAAGTTTATTCTTAAAAAATTCCTTCCACTGCCGCTTTTAATTCATTTTTCTCTGAACTCAGACTTGACTGAAATACACATGACAGCCTTGGATTCTCTTTTGTGACATTAGTTGGGCAGCCTTTGTTCTTCCTCCTTTGGTCAGCCTCTCTGAGTGACCTCGCTGCTCTCTTCTTAAAGCAATAGACTTGTCTAATATATGTAACAGATATTTGAGAAGAAATAAACAAGTATGTTTTAGCCACTAAAACGGCAGCCAGAATGCTTGAGAAAAAGTCCTAGTTCAGACTCCTTCCTTATAAGGAATAAAGCAAAATGGCTCAGAGCCATCAAACACATGTTCCCTGTGCCCAAGAGGGACCGAGAAGCAAAAGGTTATATGGCTTTCCCACAGTAAGTAGGAAGCTCTTCATAACTGTATTTGCTACTCTCTGAGCAAAATTAATTACTCCATTTCCATTTAATTACTGCAAAGCAGAAAGTGCATTCAGACCAATATTGGTTAGTGGGAATGTACCAAGTTAGGCTTGGTACCTCCCCACTAACTGATGTACCAAAGAAGACGTAAGTGACCAGGAGACAAAACGCTGGTCACTCAGAAGCAAGAGCCAGTTCCCCTCCCTGGAGATGAGTTACACCAATCAGCTGTGGAAACCACACTTCTTGGTTTACCTGGGATAAACTTCCTCACTTCTTAAAGCAAGTCTATTGCTTTAAGAATTGCCCAAATCAAAAGGGGCTTTTGTGCACTCCAGGGACAGCCACCTCTGCCTGTCTCCTGCCACTCCAGGCCCTACAGATGAGGTCACACTCTCTCTCCCTTCCTCTTTCTGTCTCTAAAGTCAATAAAAAACATATTTTTTAAAGTGTGTGTGTGTGTGTGTGTGTGTGTGTATGTGTGTGTGAGAGAGTGTTGGTTATTACACCAAGCCAAGTTAGGCTTCTCACAGGCTCTCCTTGCTTAAAAACTCTTGTGAAGATAACAATCCAAAATCTTGTAAATTTGTTGGAATTGTTACTTTTTTACTACTCTACCTGTTTTTGGCCTTCAGTCAATATTTTTCTCTCTAATAAAAGCATCAAAGCCATCATCTTATTCACATTCTATGAAAGGTCATTCATTTATTTATTTAAAAAATTCATAGGGCTGTGCACTAGGCACAGTGGTCGGCAAACTGCAGCTCTCGAGACACATGCGGCTCTTTGGCCCATTGAGTGTGGCTCTTCCACAAAATACCATGTGTGGGCGTGCATGTTCAGTGTGACTGAAACTTCGCGGCCCATGTGCAGACGTAGGTTTTCGGCTCTCGAAAGAAATTTCAGTCGCTGTGCTGTTGATGTTTGGCTCTGTTGACTAATGAGTTTGCCAACCACTGCACTAGCAGATACTGTACATAAATTCCTCACATTTAGTATGTGCACTCTCCTATGTGTAAATCCCATTTCAATAAAAAGTGTGTGTGTACATCCTGGCTGGTATAACTCAGTTGGTTGAGCATCATCCAATGCACCAAGAGGTCATCTGTTTGATTCCTGGTCAGGGCACATGCCTGAGTTTCAGGCTCAATCCACAGTAGGAGGTGTGCAGGAGGCAGCTGATAATGTTTCTCTCACTCATCCATATTTCTCTCTCTCTCTTCCTCTCTCTGTCTCTAAAGTCAATAAAGGCATATTTTTTGAAGTGTGTGTGTGTGTGTGTGTGTGATTATAGCATACGAACAAAAAGTATTCCCACAGCTGATTGGTGTAACTCATCTCCAGGGAGGGGAGCCACCTCTTGCCTCTGATTTTTTGTCCTGATTGTCAACCTGATCGTTCAGGTATCTACTCAGGGGCTTGTCACTTGCCTCCTGAACTACCCCTCTGCCCTCCTCTTTCCTCAGCACCTTCCCTGCCATATGGAGACCGCACCCTGGGGGGATGGGCACCAGTCAGCTCCCCGCGGATTGACCCAGCAGGGCTCTGCCCTCCGTCCTCTGCTTCCGCTCTGGCTCTGCACTCAGTGTAACAGCTGCCCACACAGCCGCTCAGCAGCGGTTTGAATCCAGCCCCGAGGGGTCTGGTGTGCACCCCAGGGACGGCGCCCCTGTCTGCCTCCTGCCACCCCAGGCCCCGGCAGATGAGGTCAGCTCCGTTACCCCTTGCAGCCAGTATAATAAAGCAAAATCCTGACACGTTTCCCCTGGCTCAGCATTCGGCATTTATAAATGTGCTGATCTGTTATCGGATACTAATCTGGTTCAATGAGTTCTCGGGAGAACTGCCCAAATCAAAAAGCTTTTTGTTTCTCTTTAGATGCCACAGTGCCCTGCTTGAAAAGCCAGCTGTGCTAAGCAGGGCTGCACACTGAGCCTGGACGCAGGGATGCCAGGAAGCCGGGATTGGCTTATGATGAGTGTGAAATAAAATGCAAGTTAATTCCCGGAGAGTTCTGAGTCTCCCCTCCTCCCCCCCATTTCAAGGGGTAATGTTCCGGGGTGGGGAGAGAGAACCCAATGTGCAGCATCTATAGTACTCACTCCATCGCTGTTTCCCATGTGTGAGAAGAAACAGGGACGTGTCCCAGCTCAAGAGGAGACAGTGCTCAGGATTTAAGAATAATTAGAAATAGACAAGCCGGGGACTTGGTGCAAATAGAAGTTGGTGTATGAAGGTCTCCCTTGGGTACCCAGTTCTGCCAGTTCCCTCTGCCCTCTTCCTGCAGGTATGCAGGCTCAGCTCTGCTGCCAGCTGTTAGGAAGCAGACTCCCGGGCGAGTGGACAATCCAGAACTAGAATGTTAGAGGTAGCCTTTGTTTTTCATATGCAGGCCTGATTGTGTTTTCTTTGCCTGTACACTATGGATTGTACTTCAACACACACAGTGAGCCACCCATGTGTGTATGGTGGACCACACCTGCCTACGTACATGCAGAGAGTGACTCTCAAAGGGGACCGCACAGGAGACAGGCAGCTGCCAGCAGGGAACCAGCTGAAGGTGCCCAGGTCCGTGCCCAAACCTGCCAAAGCCAGTGTTTCTTGTTCTACGGTCAAGGCCCTTCTGATCCCAAGGACTTTTAAATGCCCTTGCTTGCCAGTGACCCAGCAAAGCTAACACTTTTGTTTTCTATAGAAATAGGACATTAAACGTTTTCCTTTGCAGACCTTATTTCCTAGGCCTGGCTCTTGCTTTGGCAACCTCCTCAGTGTCTGCCCTGGTCCTGTTCTCTTAGGATGTGGGCCTGACCTGAGCCCCTGCCAAGGTTTGTCCTCCTCTGTCTCTAACAGATGTTTTTGTTGTTATTGTTGTTGTTTATAATGCCGACAGCCCGGCTTTCTGAGCACGTGCATTCCTGGAGGTCCCCATCGCCGTAATTTACTGGTTGGTGGGTCGCTGGTGACCTGGGCTTCCTTCAGGCAGCCCAGCGCTCCCCAGTGACTTCTGTCTGGACTGAAAACTGATGGCGATATAATGGGTGAGGAGGACACACCCTCAGCTGCCTGGGTACTCGTACTGCCTTAAGCCGTTTGTCTTTTTGCTGAGATCTTTAGTTCTTCTGAGCAGCTCGGTTCATCTTAAAGATGAAGACCTTTTTTCCAGTCCAAATGACCTGAGTGTGCCCCATCCCAACATAACCAGCAAGCCGTGCCCCAAGGAGCCTGAAACTGGGGGCCAGCCTGTGTAATGCATGTAGCCCAGAACACAGGAACACCCAGAACCCCAAATGTTGATTTTCTACTTATTGATCCTTCCCTTGGCTTATTTTCAGAAATACTGACAAATTGCTTAAAAAATACAAATTTAAAATATTTTCCTCAGCAAACCACGCTTTCCCTCCTCTTGTCCTTTAAGGCATTCTTCACTTGGCAACTCGGGCAGCACTCAGCTTGTTCCATCAGCCAGGGGGTTAGCTCTTCTAAATCCGAGATTCTCCCTCTGGCTTTGAAGTGGAAAAACTTGTACCTTTTTAGCCTCCCCCGTTTTGTTTGAACAAGTTACTGCCTTGATGGTTTTGATAATAGTCAGGTATTTTAATTAGCGAAAAGTCATTACTTTCTACAAAGAGCTCCTCTCAGGGAAGTTAGATGAGATCTACTGGACTTGGTGAGATTTCAGCGGTTGCTCTGAAGAACAGAACCTAACCCAATGGGAAGGTCAGGTAATAGTTCATCAGATACCTGCCCACCCCCGTTTCTTATTTGGTTAGTGCAGTCCGTGTCCTGAGTTCACAAGCCCTTCACCACCTAACACGCTAATCAAATGCAAATGTCACCAACTTGTCTTTGCTCGCCTTTCCTGGGAAGCACGCTGGGAAGAAAGGGCCCTGGGCTTCCATGTGGCCTTCGAGCTGCACCGTGCGTGGAGAGGTCCAGTGCCCAGCGTTCCCTCTCAGGGTTCCGTCGTGCTCCAGCATTGCCTGCCGAGTTGGCCCACAGCCCCAGAGAAATGTTTTCAGGATGCTTCATCTCTCAGCCCGCCATCTGCCCACTTCACATGAGGAAAGTGTTTTTACAACCACATTACAACCAGGAATTCGCTGCTTCTACTAAACTTTGATCCAAGTTGAAGAAACTATATTATAAATAATTACTCTCCTTCTTTTAAGACAGGGGTGAAGAATGTCCCACCTGCAGGCCATAGAAGGCCTGAGAAACCATTTGGTCTGGCCCTGCCAAGGCATTGGGGGAGAGTTAATAAAATGTTTGACAAAAAAGAGTAGAGTAGCATTTAAGTTGATAATTTTGTGTGGCCTGCGGATGATGTTACAAATATCCAAATGAGTTGGTCCGAAGGTTGTGGGTTATTGTTAAGCTGATTAACAAATATCCAAATGGTCCTTGGCAGCAAAACTGTTTCCCACCGCTGCTCTGAGGAATGGCGGGTCCATGGTGAAGGCCAAGGAAGGGCAGGCCGAGTGGAGGGCTCCCTCTGCCTGCCCACCCGGCAGTGTCCTGGCTGCTGACCTAGTCGGAGCCCACAGAACCTGAGGCTCAATCCAAAAAATCCTCAAAACAACCTGATGCTATTGTACTGTAACCCGATAGGCATCCCCTGGGACAGACCCATGGTCCCATCACCTGAAAACAGCGACGGGATGGATTTAGTCATCTAGAGGGCCAGGCAACAGACCCCCTTTCCTTCTTTCATTCCCCGGGATTGTACCAAGAGCCAGGCCTTCTCTCTGAATGTTCAATTCTTCCTGCTGGTGATGAATTTTTCTGGACAGTTTTCTCTGTTAGCTCAGTAGGAACGTCTCAGCCATTGCTACCTCATCAAGTTCTCCATGAATCTTCCTTTCCTTTCATTGCTAAGTCTTCATAGACTCATCAGAATGCTCACAAGCCTTTGTCCTTGCTTCACAGTGGCTTCTTCACTCCCTTTCATTGAATTCCAAAGTCACCAATGAAGTCTTAAGCCCCAAAGGTGTTCTACTAAGTCTTCAGGCTTTTACAGCATTTGATCGTGTAAATTTCCCCTCCTCCCTGAAATCCCCCCTCTTGGTGTCTCCATTCTTCGTTAAATGGAAACATTTACCGAGACTTACTAGTCTTGAGTCGTGTCCTTTTATCATTCTGTGGCAAAAGTCTTAGGTGGCTCCCTCTACTGGACGGAGTTCAGACACTTAGGCCACCCTCCAAGCCTTCTTTGCTTCACGCCTCTACCTACAGCCTACACTCTGGCCACACTTCACTTATGGCTCCTTTTGCAATCCTATCCTCTTTGTCTAGAATATGCATTCCACTTTTCCATTTTATCTGGGGAATGAATGCCTACTCACGGTCAGGCCCAGTTTTAAATTCAAATCCTCTTTATGATATACCCTGTGCCTTCCACCATCACCTCCTGAGCAGAGACCTCTGCTCCTCATGCTCTTCCCCCAGCTCTTCACAGCCTGTGATCACATTCATGCTGAGGCTCGCTTCTAGCCAGGACCTAACTGGGCGCCTGACCCACAGCAGGTGCTGCGTGAGGTCACTTATCCCAACAACAGTGATGGAGCGCTCACCCTGCAGCAGGCGCTGTTTTAAATGTTGACAACACAGTGGTGGGAAAAGTAGACACAGTCCCCACCTGCACATACTTAGTAGCTTCAGGAGAAGAACAGACAACCACTCTAAAGAAACAAGTGTTTCTTTAGCTTCATCGCACTTCCTTGCCTTGTATAAACTTCATTAACCTGAGAGTTACTTCTTATATATGAAGTTGCTAGTTTCCTGGAGTACTAATTAAAGCATAATTATCTATATATATAAAGGCTTAAGTGACCGTCCACCTGTTAGGCCTTTCGCCTGGTAGCTATGATGGGCAATGGCCACCAGGGGGCAGACGCTCTGACCAGTAGAGGAGGAAGCCCGATTCCTCACGGAGTAGGCCGTGGGTTAGGTTGGTGTTGGGGCACTGAATCTGCTTCACCCGCACCCCGAACCCAGAGAGGAGGGAGCCTGGTTCCAGGGTGTGTCATCCGAGAGCTACCCTCTTGCAATCCAGGACCCCTCAGGGGATGTCAGAGAGTGGTTTTGGCATGATCCCTGGAGGCCAGGCTAAGGAACCCCACAGGTGCACACTGGGCCTCTAGTCTAGCAATAAAGTTAAATCTCTATAGAACAAATTAACAGTATAATGATCTGATGCCTAAAGCTTGCTATTCTTTGTTTTTGCTGTTTTGTTGTTTTTAGCAAAGAGGAGGGCTGAAGAAGCAAGAGAGAAACATGGCAAATGTGTAACTATTAAGGTGCATGTGTGTTTTTCTGAGGCAGCTGGAAGGATGTCACTGAAAGGGAAGAGGAATGTCTCAGGAGAGGCTGGAGAGCACGATGCTGAGAAAACTGAGTGCTGAGTAGTGGTTTAGGCCACAATTGGCTGTTACATCTTTTGGAAACTTCTTTTTCTTTTTTTAAATATATTTTATTGATTTTTCACAGAGAGGAAGAGAGAGGGATAGAGAGTTAGAAACATCAATGAGAGAGAATCATTGATCAACTGCCTCTTGCACACCCCCTCCTGGGGATTTGCCTGCAACCAAGGTACATGCCCTTGACCGGAATCGAACCCGGGACCTTTCAGTCCGCAGGCCGACGCTCTATCCACTGAGCCAAACCGGTCCCGGCTCTTTTGGAAACTTCTTGGTGGTCCCAGAAATCCCTGGATTTGTGTCCGATAGTTTCCTCGCAATCGGCCGGCCTCCCCTGGGCACTGGTTAGGCCTGCAATGGCTTTGTTGGGAGAGCTGAACAGAACCAGCCACTCGGTTCTGTTGAAAATGAGAATCGCATTAATTAATGTAGGAAAAGGGAGGAATGAAGCGACTCGAAGAGGTAGTTCAGGTTTATTGTGATGGACGTATAATTAAAATTTCCATAGACTTTCCCCTTAGGGGCAATATACATTATAAACTGCTTGGTACCACTAATCTTCACGGCATATGTTATGTCATGAATAGGTAATTCACTCGACATTTATCTAAGCTAAGAACATCCCAGCCTTTGTACTAAATCCCCACTGTCATAAAGATGGAGCCAAATCACCAGGGCAGATGGTGGTTTATACCTGCCAACTCATAATCAGGCTTAGAGTCATCCGCATGGGCCTGCCTGCGAGCCCGGGCATGCCGGGAAGGCGCGGGAACACTCCCGGATCCTTCCTCTGGCACAGCTTGGAGGCTTCTCAGAACACAGCCAGCTGCTGCCGAGAGGATTGCGGTGACATCTCCACTCAGAACCAGCCAGGACCTCTCTGCTCTCCTGTCCTGGGCCCTGGGCCCCGGCATTTTGTCAGGTCCCCTCCCAGCGTGAGGAACAGTGTTGATAACATGTCCCGACCGACATCCCAGTTAAGGCTCTTCCAAGAAACCCCAACACCTGCCCCCTGCCGCCTTCCGCTCCACCGTCCCCACAGCTGAGCTTTCCTTGCCGTAGACACAGTGTCTGTGAGCTCAGAGAGCAGACAGAGGATGTGTGATACTGAGGGGGAGCGAAGGGTAACCATAGATATAAAATACTATATTTCCCAATGAGATCAAACAGGAGACCAGAGAAGTGGTTTCAAATGAAAAAAAATAAAAAAGAAGTTGATGTTAATCCTGTTTTGCATCCTTTGGATGGTCCAGGTACTACTAGTGTCCTAACAGATCCTCCTGCTGTCTCACTGAAGCCTCAGGTCAGCTCCCTACGAAGTAGGTGCTACTGTCACTCCGTTTGACTGTGACCAGCGGAGTCAGGGAACTTGGGGCTCTCTGGCTGGTAAGCAGAGGGAGCTTGATTCCAGGGTGAGTCATCTGAGAGCCACCCTCTCACAATCCGGGACCCCTCAGGGGATGTCGGAGAGCGGGTTTTGGCACGATCCCGCAGGCTAGGCCGAGGAACCCCACTGGTATACACTGGGCCTCTAGTCTAGCAATAAGATTGGATCTCAATAGAACAAACTAACAGTATAACGATCTGATGCCTAAAGCTTTCTAAAACAAAAACAAAACAACATAAAAACTTTTATGATCCTTTTTATTTCCTATTTTTCTGTGAATGCACCTTATTGTGGTCAGAGAATTTTATAAGCTCATTTTCATCACCTGAAAGGAAAATTCCTATTAAAATATTAAGCTCCTGGGCTTGCTCAGTCCTTGCCACACACTCTGCCTGGTGAATTTATTCAGTTAGAAGCTCTGTCCTTTTCTGAATATGATGAACATCTGGTGCCTCCTCACTGAGCACTGCAACTGCTCAGGAAGGCCCGCCCCGAGCACCAGCCACAGCTCACGCCCAAAACAGCACTTTAAGAGAATGTAAAGGATTCTATTTAATTTAAGAGACCAAATTAAAAGTTAATAAATGCAATCAACTTGCAAGTTATTTGCTAGAATAGAGGGTCTTAGAACCTTAATTAAACAGTCCATGGAATTTAAGGTTTTGTATTAATCACTCAGATTTCCTTCCCAGCTCATGTAGTTCGGTAGACACACTTCATGTTTCCACTGGCTTATGTTTCTTGGGGGACAGCAGTAAACCAATTACTATCCTTGGGATAGTCATCATTTATGTAGGGGAGAGAGTATGTTTCTAGCTTTCAGAATATTGAGGCAACAGGAGTTATACACTCTTCTGGAGTCGCACAGCACTTGGCTGTTGGCTTTGAAAACTGTTGTAGCAGATGAGGAAGGGGCTCTGGGAAGGTGACTGGCTTTTTCCGGGCCCCCTGCTACCAATGGCCGAGCTGAGCCCACAGCCTAGGCTTCTCAACCCTTCACCTCCTAGACGTCACAGCTCAGCCATGGAGACAAGTTTGTGAGCGAACGCAAGGATGTGGTGGTGGTAAGAACGGTGATGAAAGTCCTGAGAACAGAAAACACCTAAGGAGGATCCAAGATGGCTGCTCGGGTAGACATCTAACCGCAGCAGCACACCACAATTTCAATGGAATACAACTAAAATGTAGAGTGGACATTGCCCAGAGCTACAGGTAGTCGACTGACTGAAAATTCTACAAGAAGGAAAGAGAAAACCAGAAGGAAAATCAGAGGAGCTGAAAAAAGCCTAAGGTACGGAGACATGCTGCGCGCCCGCACGCATGCGTGCGCAGAGAGGACGCAGCCGGAGAGGAGGAGAGGGCTGGGTGCTGCCTGGCATTCCCTAGCAGGAAGGAAATAAAACCCCCAGCCTGGGCTGAACCCCCGAACCGGCAGCGCTGAGCCCCAGTTATGGGCCAGACCCTGCGGACCCAGGCTCCGGCAGGGGGAGATGGGCTGTGAGGCGGAATCCCAGGGGAGCAGCAAAAAGCAGGGCCCCGGAGTCGCGCACATTGCTCGCAGAGGACAGAATGTTGACTCTGATGCTGGATTGCCCTAGTGGGAAGAAACAAAGCCTCCGACGGTGCTGAGCCCCACTCCCGACCGCCCCAAACTCCAGTTCTGGGCCAATCCCTGTGGACCCAAGCTCAAGCAGAGGGAGACGGGGTTGTGAGGTGGAGTCCTGGGAGAGGGAGTTGAGCACATTGCTCGTAAGGGAAGGAATGTTGACTCTGATGCTGGATTGCCTGGAGGGAAGGAAACAGGAGCCCCTGCCGGCTCAGGTAGGGGGAGACGGGGGAGATGGGGCTGTGTGGCAAAATCCCAGAGGAGCGGCAAAAAGCGGAGACCCCGGAGTCGATCACATTGTGCGCAAAGGACAGTCTGTTGACTCTGATGCTAGACTCCCCTAGCGGGAAGGAGAAAAAAAGCTCCAGACTGGAGGAATGCGACGAGGAACAGGAGCCCCTGCCAGACACCGGCCAGCTGGGCTCCAGCAAGGAGCTGGGTGACGGGGCCCCCCGGGGGAGGGGGGTGCCCCCGAACCTTCGACTGCTGAGCGCGGGCAACGGAGCCAAGGCCGAGGACTGCTTCCTGGGCAGCGGTGCCGACCCTGGCAACAGGCTGAAGCAGTGCAGGAGCCTGCAGAGAACAAAGGGGTGCCACAGGCCAACCTGCTGAGCTTCCAGGACAAGGAGGAAGACACCGAAGAAGTTCTCAATGTGAAGAAATCAAGGGAGAGCAAAAGATAGTAAAATTACTTAAGAAAGAACACAAAGAAGATCTTGAAAAATCAAAGACTAAGTTGGAACTCAACTCAGCAGCCAACATTGCAACATAAATGCGTTTTTAAAATAAAATAAAATAAAATAAAAAGGACAGAATGTTGGAACGGTGGCGGCCAGGCCTAGAGTGGCCAGGCACAAGGCAGTGGCAGCCGGGCCTGGAGCAGCAACAGCCAGGCCCCAGAGCAGCAGCAGCCAGAACCAGAGCAGCAACAGCCAGGCCTGGAGTAGCCAGACCTGGGGCAGTGGCAGCCAGGCCTGAGGCAGAGGCAGCCAAGCCCAGGGTGGCCAGTCCAGGAACACCCAGACCCAGAGTGGCCAGGCCTGGAGAAGCCGGGCCCAGAGCAGCTGGGCCCAGAGCAGCAGGGTCGGGTGCAGCCAGGCCTGGAGCAGCAGCTGCCAGGCTGGGAGTGGCCAGGCCCAGAGCAGCCGAGTCGGGTGTGGCCAGGCCCAGAGCAGCAGCAGCCAAGCCCCGAGCAACCAGGTCAGGAGCGGCAGTGGCCAGACCTGGAGCAGCTGGTTGTGGAACGAACCAGAGCAACAGAGGCCAGGCCCGGAGCATCCAGGTCCGGAACAGCTCACTCCTCGCCTGCCCCCGCCCCAGGACTGCCTCTCAGACATGGCTGGAAACTTTTGTGGGAACTTAAGGGTCTGCTGAATCAAGTGATGAAGGCTTAGATCTGGATATGTTGAGTTAGTATAACACTGGGGTGTTGATCTGTGAGTGCCTTGTGCGGGGCCTGGATGAGGTTGGTTGATCTATTTGGAAATGTCTTTTGTGTGAAGTGTATCTTTGGGCATGTGGAGGTATTATTGATATGAGAAAATGCTAAGTAACTGATTTACTATCTGAAAAGGGATTTACTATCGGGGAAAGGGAGAGAGGAAGAGACTGAACATAAATTGTGCGCCTATGGATGAGGTCAATGGGGGAGGGGAAGGGGGCAGAGGGTGGGGTGGGAACCTGGTGGAGGGGGGAAGAAATGAGGAACCTTTGTAATAATATGAACAATAAAGATTGATTTAAAGAAAGAAAGAAAGAAAGAAAGAAAGAAAGAAAGAAAGAAAGAAAGAAAGAAAGAAAGAAGAGAGAGAGAGAGAGAGAGAGAGAGAGAGAGAGAGAGAGAGAGAAAGAAAGAAAGAAAGAAAGAAAGAAAGAAAGAAAGAAAGAAAGAAAGAAAGAAAGTCCTGAGAACATGGGGAGCAGGATCCTTTCAGGCTGGGGAAGCAGAAGACATTGTTGGCCAGTCAGATCTAGGCAGGGCCTGGCAGGGCAGTGGGGAGCTCTCCTCAGAGCAAGGTGCTCACTCAGGCGCCTGCGAACACGCTCTGCTAAGGCCACCGAGCGCAGCCCTGTCTAGTCCCATTGCTCAGCCGAGCTCTCCGATCCTTACATTACTCTCAACAGACGCCCAGCCGATGACGTCAGAATCAGAGGCAACGCTGGAGCTCAAAGGAGGCAAATGTAGGGAAACGGATGGAAGAACGACACTTCGCAACCCAGACTAACAGGTTACTTCCCGGATGTGGCCGATGCGGGAGTTTGTCCGCCAATATTTGCTCTCCCTTCATGTCATTGCACTTGAAATAGATGACCTCCCTGCCTTGTGTTGGACAAATGGTTTTAGGAACCAAAACTGCCTTTCTCAGCCTCCTTGGCTGTGACTATAATTATGCTTTGGCCAATGAGCTGCCAGTGGAAGTTTGCTGGGGCAGCTTCTCTCTGCTCCTGGTGAATGTCTGGCCCTCCTCTGCCTGGCACACGGATGTGATGCTGGGCCTGGGAGGAGGGGCACCTGACGGAAGGGTTCCTGTGAGCTGGGGACAGGCTGGGTCTCCGAACTCCCCTTCTCCCTCTACACCCCCTCTCCCCCCGCCTCACAGAGCAGGGCTGCACGCAAACCCTGCACTGTGTGTGCTGGACTCTGAAACACGTAGTGAAACTCCATGTCCACAAACATGGGACAAGCCAAAATATGACGGCATTTTGTAAAAGGGTTAGGAAAAAAGACTCCCACACGGCTCTGACAGTAACCAGGAAGAGTCCTAGCATGCTCCTAAGCTGTGGAGTTGAGACCAGAAGCTCAGCTGTCATCCTGAAAACCATCGCTATGGTCTCAATGCACCAGGCTCTCATCTGAAGACCCTCACATTTCTCAGGGCCCACACTACGTCAGAGCCGCGCTTGCCTATGGGAACCGACAAAGGTCCCCCTCCCAGAATGAAGAGGGCCGAGTGCTGAGACCAAGATGGGCCCTGAGCCTTGTGTACAAAGAGACTCTGAGCAAATTGGCCGAGGCAGCACAGAAGGACTAGGCATCTGAAGGAAGCGGGTCACCATGGCCACACCTATGAAGACAGAGGCTCCGCCCTCCCGGGGGGGGGGGGCGGTCCTGAGAGCATGAGCTCACCCTTCTCCATTTTTTGATCCAAGAATAAAGTTTCTGCTCGGCTTTACCCAACCCAGCCTCGTTCCACTGGCACCAACAGCACTGGGCAGGCGGACCTCAGTTTGGGTCCCAACCCAGAATGTCTGTAGTATTCATTTTGGACATAATCTGTTCCAGGTGATCACAGGTCTAACTTCTTAATTCCCATAAACTTCTTGGACTAAGCAGAATATTCTAATCGCTCAGGCGAATGCCCCAGAGCTACCCAATGTCTCTGAGTGATTCTAATGAGGCCTTCTCCGTAGCACTCTCAGAAAATGCCTGTGCCAGGTGAGCCTCTGCCAGCTCTCAGCTCCTGTGAGAGCAGCTGCTCCCGGAGGTGTAGGGGGACTGATTATAGCAGCGGTTTTCAGCCTTCTCCGTCTCATGGGGCATACCTGATTACTACAATTCTCTGGCACACCGAAACAGCCATTTTTTGCCCATCTGACAAGAAAAAAATAGGTATAATTTTGATTCATTCACACCACACGGCTATTGTCATATTTGTTGTTGTCATTTTTTTATGTAGCAATCTAGAAAGAGGTCAGTGCCCCTAACTAAAGAGTCAGATATTGCATTTTTAAAAATTCTTGCAGCTCATCATTGAAAATCGCTGCACTACTATATTGATTGATTCAGTTATCCAACCCACGTCCACCGAAGTGAGCCAGGAGGTTCTGCCGTGGGTAGTCTCAGAGGGCATTCGTGCTCAGAGGGCATAGAATTTTCCACTGCTTCTCTATCAGTTTGGATCTGTCCAACTCCTACTGTCACAATTGTTTTCCATTTCCGAGATCTCCACTGATTTCCTTTATTCACCTAAAGATTTTTGACAAAAACAAAAATAGTCACAACCATTTTAAAGCTCTCTTCCTTGCAAGCCCCTATTGTCATCTCTTGGGTTGACAGAAAGGAAGCTCTGGACTATTCCAGGACATCCGCTCTTCTCTGAGAATCTTGTTCTCGCGTGTGGAGGCAGCCTCGGCGCTGGGTGTTGTCTGCATAAATCACTTGGTTCACTCACAGTCTTATTTCTCCTTTAAGCAACACCATCTCATTTCTTGCCTTGTAGTCACCACCTGCAGTATTTTTCCGTTTTTATCTCACACACCAATGGCATTGTCTGTTTTTCGCTTTAGCAACTTACTTGCCTTAATTGGCTCCAAGTTTTTGTCTTGCTTCGCTCTGTCCCATTGCTGGCGGGATGGAAAAGTACATGGCCACCGAGATGGTGGCTCCTCAGGAAATACTCGACATTTCCACTCCTGGCTGTTACCCAAGAGAAATGAGCACACGTGTACATGGATACTAATAGCAGCACTACTCAGACTAACAGACTAACCAAAGAGTGGAGACAACTAAAGCTTCTAGCAATGATGAATGAATAAGCAAACATGGCATGTTCACGCTACAACACGGATGGACACAGAAAACACTAGGCTGAGTGAAGAAGTCAGACACAAAAGGCCACATTCTGAGATCCTATGTTTGTAAAATGTCCAGAAGAGGCAAATCTACAGACACAGGAAGCAGATGAGTGCGGCCAGGGGCTTGGGAAGACAGAAGAACGAGCGCTCATGAGGACAAGTTCCTTTTGGGTTAGGATCATGTTCCTAGTAGATAGCTGATGGTTGTACAACTTAATTGTAAATTTAAAAATAAGCTTTAGATATTCATACAAACTTCATATCACTAACCAGAGACATTCCATCTGAGAAAACAGGAGATTCAGTCTGAGAAAGCAGGAGATTGGGGTTGGAACAGAAATAACCTGAAAGATATGGCCCTCAAGCAAGAAAAAAGGAAACCCCTTTCCCTTTCAGCCTCTTTTTCCTGGAGCCGCCATCAAGCACATAACAACATTGATTACACCCCAATCTGTCACTGGAGCAGAACATTTTAAGGTAATCACTGCCAGCTGGCCAGTGACAGTTAGAGAAAGTGACCAGAAAGGACGCAGGAGAGGGTTTGCCTGTTAGGCAATAAAGAGCTAAGGCTCATGCAACACATCAGCTGAGCACATCCCATGCCCAAGCATCTACTCAAATGAGAGCTTGCAAGACAACAGACAACCGGGCATCCCCCCTGGTCCCTCACAGCCGGGCCCTTCGACAAACTTGAGCACATGCCCATCAGATCTGTTGTTTGAGATTATAAGACGGCAGGCCTTCTGCCTTTCCTCCCTGCCTTGCAGGGTAAGTGGCATTTGTCCAGAAAGCACCAGGCTGCCTTGGGAGCCACAGGGCATTGCTTTGCATCTCCCAGGCCTGCTGGCCTCGCAGGGAGCAGGGCTGGAGGGTGCTGAGGACCAGCGCCCATGGCAGCAGGTGTGCGTCATGTGGAGCTGCTGCTGCTGCTGCTGCCAGGAGAGGGCGACGTTCCACCCCCGCTGGCGGGATGTCTGGACCCACCCATCAGCTGTGCCACCTCCCCTACCACACTCCTCCCGGAGCCACTGCCTGGAAACCGTCCCAGCCCGCCTGCTGTTTGCCCCACATGCTGCAATCTATGGCGACGCCGAGCCTTTGCTGTGTAGGCAGTGAGGTAAGAGCCACCTCTTTCCTCATCCGCCGCAGAGATCTGGAGCAGAGATGGGGAGTTTCCATTGCAGCCCTCAGCTTGGGAGCTACACCTGCCCTCCTGGTCTTTGAGCCTAGCTGTCTTCATGCTCCCTCCTTAGGACAATGTCCATGATGAACCCCAAGCCCCCTCTCTGTGAAATGATAATAACGCCCAACTCAGACAGTTACTGTTTGGATCCAATGTAGACAGTCACTGCAGCGGGCTAGCCCAGGGCTGTCTGTCTACCATAAATGCCATCATTATTCTTGATGTACTTCTTTGTTTTTTACTATAGAGTCCTGGATAGAAAGGCAAACCAATTCACTCAAAATTAATTCTTGAAATAATCAATTTGCAGAATGATCATAATTTACAAATTGCATGGTTGTTTTTTTGGTGTGTGTTTTTTTTTTAGCAGTTTTAATAAAAATATTTGATTTTTGATTACACATAATCAACTATATCCTTTCGCCAGTGGACATGGCTCTGGGCTCTGGGATCATCCTGGCCCAGGACTCTCTGAAGTCACGTACCGCCTGGGAGACCTTGGAAAATTCCCTGGCATCCCCCATTGTGAGCCTCTGAAGCACAGAGGTGAGGGCATCAACTTCAGGAGCTGCCGGAGGCGTGGTGAGGTCAGAGATGCAGGTGCCAGGAGAAGTGCTGGGTAAATAGTAATGGCAGCAAGCAAGCTCCTAGCCCACAAAAGTCCCTCTGGGGAGGCTTTCCTGCTCACCTGGACATCTGGTCTACCACACTGCCTTCAAGAAACCTGATGACCTCACGCCGAGAAGAGAAACACTGGGGTTAGTTGCACAGGGTTATACGTGTCCAAAGGCTTGTGGTTTCCCACTTATCTAAGTCATTTGAATTTACATATTTTACTGCTGACTTTTTAACTGACACACAGATAAGATTAAACTTGTTTCATTCATTAGAAAAAAATTCGCTTACTTATTCTGACAACTTCATAAAACCTGGCTCATGTTTCATGATTGCTCCCATCCTACTGACATTTTATCATGTATAATTACTTGCAAAGGGCAAACTGTCGTGGTTGGCCGCAGGAAGGAAATGTAGCTGCCAGATGCTCAGTCAGCTGCCTCGCTAAAGCAGTGCATTTCTGAAACATACGGCGCTCCGGGGAGATCTTTCCATGAAGTCACTATGAATGAAGGGCTAGTCTATGAAAGCTTCTAAAGAAGTGGTCTTTGAAACTCCCTGAATTTTACTTCCCTTGCAGCTTTTTAACTGTGTAGGCAGGCACTTAGTGATGCTCTCTGGCCTGGAGACTGGGGACTCCTGGAGAAAGCTCATTGGTCTGTATTGCATCGGGGCCAGATTTCCCAACACAATATCCCATCCCATCCTTGGCACGCCCACGGCACGCTGAGTTGAGCAATGAGTGCCAAAGGCTGTGGTCACAAGAAATTTATCTTTAAGTGTTTGCATACTTACTACAAGAGTTTTCCCACCTCCATGGAGTTTAGCACACCTCCACGGAGTGAGTCTAGAAACTAGTCAGATCGTTGGGAGGTTTTACTTAGAGAATGAAGGGATCAGAGTGCAGTCTTTCAGAATGCCGAGGCCTTAGAAATGGTTGTCTTGGGCTGCCAGTATACACTGTTTAGAGAGAAGCCCTTTCTTAGGGCAGAGGGAAAGAGAGAGCCCCCTCCCACTGGTGAGCAGCATCTTCACACTTACACGTCACTGCCCTGTGTCTCTCTGTGCCCACACCCTTCCTGCTGTTTTCTGCATTATCCTCATGGAGTATTGTGCTTCTCAACCTGAGCGGGATCCGTGAAGAGGGAAAATGAGCCGTACAAGAACTGCTCTTTGCTCAAAGCACTCTCATTTTCTCATTAATGTTTTGAGATTATCCTATATAATAAAAGCCTAATATGCAAATTGTCCCCTCAGGCAGTCATTCGACCAGGAGGCCAACCAGGAGACCAGGAGTTCGACTGCTCACTATGATGTGCGCTGACCACCAGAGGGTGGTGCGGAACATGGCAGGTGTTGGCAATGCAGTGCTGTCAGTGGGGAGACCATGGAGGCATTGCAGGCCCAGACAAGAGCGGGATGACGGTGGGATGGTGGAGCAGGTGAGCAGGCAGTGCCAGGCCAAGGCAGATACAAGAGGGGGCACGGCAGCACCTCTAATCACCCCACAGACTGCTACCAGTGGGGATGGGGACTGATCAATCGATTGCCCCACAGGCGGGATGATGGAGCAGGTGAGGGTGAGAGTGAGGCATGAGGCCAAGGCAGAGTGCCAGGCAGGGCTGTGGGGCTGCAGGGCTGTGAGGCTGGAGCAGGAGCTGGGGCCCGATTTCTGCAGGCCACCTTGACGGACCCCACCTGACTTGAGTTCATGCACAGGTGGGGTCCCTCAAGTATCCATATAACTGGTTCCAGAATGGACCCAAACTCGCTGACTAGCATATGACGGCCTAAGTACTGTTTTCCTGAAGGAAATGAAGGTGTGCTGAGACTAATTTTTGACCTCACAACACTGTGGCAATCACTCCCATCGGTGAAGTTCAGAGGCATGAGGCAATGGTGACCTAAGCCTTTAGGGTCTTGTCTTTTTCCATTTTTTGGGATAAAGTCATAACTTCAAAATAATAAAATAATCTATTGGAAACTTCGACAGCAACTTACTGAATATTGATGCTATTCTTGTGTTAGTTAACATTTCCTGTCTGATAACCCGAATGGCTTGCTTTTAGCTACGCTAGCATAAATTCGTGACATGGTTTTGTTAGCTTCGTGGGTTATGGGGCATTTCCGACGTAAAGGTGACAATTGGTAAGAGACACTCTTGGGCCACACTGTCTGTCTTTGGTTGTTAGGATGACATTTCCTGATTCAGACTCTCTTAAGAACCCCGGGAGAAGCGGGAAAACCCGAGGGTCAGTGTGTAGACGCTCAGCCACAGAATTCTCCCTGCTCAGCACATCCCTGGAGTTCCCCTGCCCATATGTCATGTGACATCGTTCCTGATGCTTGAATTGATATTCTATAATCTGGAGCCTCTCAATCCCAGGGAAGCAAGGGGCTATTAGCATATTTTAGCATGTACTATAGAACCAAAAGTAGAGCATGCTGTCATATTGGCATACCTTAAAGGGGAATAAGAGAGGGTCAGGATAGAGGTAAATGGGATTTAAAAACATGTACGGCCTCTGGTGTTCCTTGCTGAGCTCCTGCTGGATGGGATTTCCTGCTGCGGTGCGTGTGGGAGGTCTGCCCAGAGCCAGCGGAGGCCTCATGCTGCGTCAGCACAGAGGCGGGCCGCCCCGGGGCCTGGCTGGGCAGGCAGCGCGGATGCAGTCGGGACTGGCTCAGGTTGAGATCAGGCCATTTCTCAGCCTTGCTCATTGGCCCACAGAGCAACTTTTGGCTGCCACAGGACAAACCTGTGTCCTGTTGGCTGGCCTGTTCCTGGTGGCCAGAATCCTCCATTCACCATCGCCCGTGAGTATCACACCAGGTTTACCTCCCGACAGCGGGCACCGGGGCCCAGCACATTCCCGGGGAAGAAAACAAGCTGAAAAGATCCTAAAGGATTTGTGTGTAGCTCTCAAGCCTGTCAACAACTGCACACAACCAGGGAGAGAGAGTTCCTTCCCGTCGAATGGGAGGAAAGAGCCTGCAGTGTTGCAAAGATTTTGAGAAAGCAGCCAACCTGATGATTTTGAAACAGAGAATTGCAAACTGTTACTGACAAACTTCTCCTGGCGCCCCTGGCCTTCCGGCTGTGGTCAGCCTGGGTCTCAGAAGTGTCAGCTGACCAGAGAACACTGTGGGTGCCCGGCCGGCCTCTCCTCACTCTCTCCAGACTTCAGGGGAAAATGTTGCAGCCTTTTTTCATCCATTGCCAGCTACAGAGGAGAAAGGTTATTTTGAGGCAGTCACGTCTTCCCTCATTGTGTTGATGGAATTATATCCCAGTGTAGACGCATCTCTCAGGGCAGAATATCCTACAGGACGTGACCCAGAGGAGCACTCACCTGGTCCGAAGAACAACCTCTCATAGCAAAGGGATTACGCCTAAGGAGTGTTCCTCCAGCACAATTCACTCTCCCCAAGTCCGATTGCTGACTCTCTGGCCAGCTGCCAGCTGTGCAGCGGAGGGCTGGGCCTGGCCCTCGCTCCCTCTCTAAGAGCACCTTTCCCTCCATCCCAGCTCTGGGCCGAGGGGCCTGAGAGCAGTCCTGCAGTTGGGAGTGACCTGGCTGGCAGTGGGAGGCAGTTAGGGGTGACCAGGCTGGCTGGGGGGGGGGGGGGTAGGTATAGTTGGGGGTGACCAGGTTGGGAGGGGGGGCAGTTGGAGATGATTAGGCTGGCAGGGGGCAGTGAGGGGCTACTAGGCCAGTGGGGGAGGCAGTTTGGGGCAACCAGGACAGCAGGGAGGGACAGTTAGGAATGACCAGGCAGGCAGGCAGGCAAGTGAGCGATCAGGAGTCAGTGGTCCAGGATTGTGAGAGAGATGTCCGACTGCCAGTTTAGGCCTGATCCCGGACATCCCCCGAGGGGTCCCAGATTGGAGAGGGTGTAGGCTAAGCCTGGTCACTCCTAACTGCCATCCTCACCAACCTGGTCACTTCTTCTTCCCCCCCCTCCTTTTCCCCCCACTGCCCCCTGCCAGCCTGGTTGCCCCTAACTGCTCCCTGCTGATCTGGTCACCCCCAACTGACCCCCCCCCCCGGCCTAGTTGCCCTTCACTGCCTCCCCTGCCAGCCTAATTATCCCCAACTGCCCCCCATACTGGCCTGGTCACCCCCAACTATACCCCCCCCCCACCAGCCTGGTCACCCTTAACTGCCCCTCTGCTGGCCTGGTTGCCCCTAACTGCCCCCACCTGCCAGCTTGATTTCCTCCAACTGCTCCCTTTTTTGCTGTCCTGGTTGCCACATGCAGCCTGCTTGTTCAGTCGTTTGGTCATCCCTCACTAACCCCCTGCCAGCCTGGTCATAGGCAGCCATCTTGTGAGGTTGTGAGGGTTAATTTGCATATTACCTATTTATTATATAGGATTCCAAACTTATAACACCTCCCTACCAGCGATATATTTCAGGGCCAAAATATTATTAGCAATGGCAAATCCTCAACAAGGTTTGGAAGGCTGACATTGGAATGGAAGAAAAACCTGTAGCTAAATGTGTAAAGAGCGAGTGAGAGAGCCAGCTCCAGTCCATGGAGGACTGCAGGCTTGAAGGCGAACGCCTGCCAGGAGGTTCTGCTCGAGGCTCGCAGGTGTGTGGAGGGCCCTCCCGCCTACAAACCGTCCTTGGCCCCAGCTACGCCCACCAAGTGAAGGGGGAATTTGGACACAGACAACAGGCACACTTCTAGATCCTTAGTGAGTATTTCCTACAATTACAGGGTCAGATCAACTGTCCAAATGTTACTTATTGCCTTCCAGTACCTAGCACTTTTTTTCTCTCAATAATTACCACTTGATTGAGGGGGAGAGTGGGCGCCTCCCTGCAGTTGGCACCAGCTCCAGTGCCAGGCGTCACTCCTGGCAATCCACTATCGTCAACATGTTTTCCTTTGGATAAAGGCCCTGTGCAAACAGGTGGCTGCCCAATGGCCAGGCGAATTGAGGATCGACTGTGACAAATGGTGCCATTCACGCCTCTGCCTCAAGGACTAGTTACTGTTTATCTTGGGAACACGTATGGATGGGTGTGTCTGCTCGGCTCTACCAGGGGTGAGATTGCTGGCTGGCTTTTGCAATCTCTGACCGGGTGCCTGCATGCAATTCACATCACACTCTGCTTTAGGCTTTCTCCATAAAACTCTCCTCTTTCTTTTCTGCCTCTGTGGGGAGCTTTTTGGGCTGGCAGAGATGTCGTTTTTATGTTTCCCAACACGTACACACCACTGCCTCTGTGTCTCTGTCCCTCCACCAATTCAAGTTTGCATTTGTGCATTGGACAGGCAAAGGCTCAATCACATCCAGACCCTAATTTGGGGGTGAGCCTGGGAAATGTAGTTTTTTGCTTTCCAGCCCCGGCAATGTATGTTTCATGCAAAAGAACGAAGCTCTGAATTCCCAGGCAAGTAGGCATCATAGTACCATGCAACTGAAATGCACCTCAGCCTCTCCTTCTTCGGAGGAACGCCAAGATTTAGGGATTTTCCTAGGCACACACCACAGCTCACACCTTCTGGGTGCATGCCAGGCGTCAGGGAGGATGGATGGCCGGGTTTAAGCCTCTGCCATGGCCTCTGAGCACACCCTCTGCTTCATTTTCAGTCCTCACATCAACTCTGGGAGCTGGGTGTCCCCATTTGGATGTTACTCAGGCAGGTTCAAACGGAGGTGCAGACAGGCCCAGGTCCTGCCCTGAGCCAGCCAATGGAGGTGGAAACTCCGGGGGCCCATTTGTGATGTGTTCCCCACTTTCTTCACCTACGGACAGACCCAGCGGGCTCCCCTGCCACTCCACACAGCCGTGCGGCATTACTGGGTGAGTGAGGAGAATGCTTCAAAGATAAGGAAACAGTCTCTTCCTGATGTGGTTAACTCGCAGCCTGGCTTGCGGTCCACCAGCTGATGCCAGAGGCCACGCTCTTTGGACCCTTTCCCACCCTGCTGCTCACCGCAGAGGGCACGTCTCTTTGCCAGGCCGGGAACGGAGGAGGTAGGGGCTGTTCCCAAGCTCTGGGTCCTGACCCAGCAACTTCCAGATTCCAAGTGAGCATCCCACACAGCTGGGCGCAGGGGCAGGCACCTGGGGCGCCATGCATCACCGTCACGGCACTGCCCGTGATAAGGTAATCTGTTATGCAAGCAACATTTGGGGAAATGTCTGACTTATCTCCAGCTCACTTGGATTTCAAAATTAAGAACTTTTCTTTCGTTTGGGCCAGGGCAAGCACAGAATTGTTAAAAGTTTGTATTTCCTTGACACCACCTCTCTTTATCGTGCTATGTTGAAAAAAAAAAAAAAAAAAAGTGGGGGGGAGTTTACTAGATTTCTCAAAACAAATAACCAATAGCTCATCTGTAAGAGTGTGTGGTGGGTAATAAATGGCCACCCATTCTTGGCAGCGCCTCACGAGGTGAGACCTGTTCCCACACTTCCTGGGTCTGGGCTGGCGTTGTGACCAGTAGAAGGCAACGGAAGTCACATTGTGTGAGTTCTGAGTCTGGGTTTCCGGAACCGTGCAGTTTCCACGCTTGCCTTCTAGGGGCGCTGTGCCCATGAGAACCAGCCAAGGCTGCTCTGCAGGAGGAGAGACCATGTGGAGCAGAGACAAGCTTTCCTGGGCCAACTGGTGCCCAGCACACCTGCCCACAAACTGCAGTCACCCGAGCAGAAGTGGCCAGTTGGGCTCTGACCAAATTGCTGACCTAGCGAATTCGGATTAGATACAATGACTGTTTTACAACAGATAGCTGATTCAGTATGTAGTAGAGGAGAAGCCTCACATGTAGCTACAGGAATGGCACACCTAGTCCAGGGCCTGCCACATACTATGTTCTCAATAAATGCTAAATGTGTTATTATTTTTAAAGAAATTGTGTATTTTAGAAGAGGAGAGTTGAAAGTTTACTGCATGTTATAAGACCAAGATAGAGATGTTTTCCTTAATAATCTAGAGTTCAAAATTATTAAAATAAAGAAACAGAGACCCTTCCAGATATGGATTAACTCAGAGTCTGGTTTGTGGTCCACCAACTGACCATATGTTTGTATGCCTTCATTACTGAAAAACAGTGGATTCAATATTACACAAAGTCATTTGCAATCACTTATTCCAATCTTTGACTGCAAATAATTCTCAAAAGCCAAGCAGTGTTTGACACTGTTTTCCGAGTTTCAAAGGGGAAAATATTCCAGGATTACCATTTGTGACATTTCCCTCCATCAGGTATGAATTCTCCAGACACAGTCCCCACCAAAGGAGCATGACCTGTCTTCTTGCCCAGCTGAAAGGCAGAGCTCATTGACACCCGCGTGTGACTGCAGTGCAGACACCTGAGGCTCTCTCTGTTCATCACAGTGAGATGGCTTTTGTAAAGGAACAGCTGATGGGCAGCACTGTGGGCATCTCTCCTCAAAAAGTGAACTTACTCAGGAAAAGTTACTCTCACACAATCCTGCAGTGGATATTTTCCATCTGTTTCTTTATTTCCTTATTATTTAAACTTACCTTATTTTATACATGAGAACATTGATATTGAACTGAATAATTTTTCTAAAATAAGAGAGAGAGCCCTAGCCAGTTTGGCTCAGTGGACTGAACCCCAGGTTTGATTTTGGCCAAGGGCTTGTACCTTGCTTGCAGGTTCCCTGGCCCTAGTCAGGGAGCATGCAGGAGACAATCAATTGATGTATCTCTCTCACATCGATGTTTCTCTTTGTCTCTCCCTCTCCCTTCCACTCTCTCAATGGGAAAAAAATATACAATTAACAACAAAAAAATGATTAACAAAAAAATTTGGGTTAACAATAATTAATTAATTAATTAATTAATTAAGAGAGAGAGATAGTATATGGTGGGGTTAATATTCTAATCATTCTTAGAACTACCCCCTTGAATGACTTTATTAGAACCACCTTGTTATTTAAGCTTTTCTCCATTGGAGTTTATGTTATTTGCAAACATAACAATATTAATTGTGGCAGAGATAGTTAACTGTCATCCCCAAATGTATGCCTTTCCTCTCACAGCAGGCATTGACCCCAGAAAACTGTAGCTCAGAAACCACACTGCCAATCAATACACATAGGTTGGACCATGTGACCTGTTCTTACTAATGGAGAAAAGTAGAAGTGATGTGTATGTATCACTTTCAGATCAAAATTGTTATGCATTGGTTGCATCTTCTTTACCTTCCCTTTGTATCCCACTAGCTTTGCAGATGACACTGCCGGGAGCCAATTCCAGCATGTCATAATTACAAGAGTTTCACCAAAAGGTTGGTGAAGCGTGGGCAGCTCAATAAGGGCTGAGCCACATATGTAAATTATCTGTTGGAATGGCTGGAAAGGCACTTCCCCCAAACCTGAATAGGATGGTTGTTTACTGCCAGACAGCTCAGGGCATCTACATGTTATTGCCTCCCATTGCCAAACACCTGAACAGCTGTAGGCTATTCCCCAAACTGACAATGCTTCTGTAAACCTTACCTTTTGAAGTGTTTGTCTTCACCTTAGGACAAATTGTGTTAATAAATAGAGTGGGGTCCTTAGTAAGGGGTTACTCTTCAGTTCCTTTATCTGAAGCTCCTCTGACACCCAATGCCTTTCAAAATTATCTTTCATCCTTGGACTTCTTCTTAATCTATTCATCAGCTCCTTTCTCCAGATTGCACCAACCCTTTGTAACGCTGGGACCAAAATCCTGGCAGAGCATGGCATCGTGGATAGTGAACCTAGAAGATGAAATAAGCCTAACATCCTCAATCACTAGTTGGAGGGGAGTGGCCTGCTGATCTCTCTGGGAGTTTATATAAATGAGAAATAAACTTCTACCAAACATATTGGAGCAATTATATATAGCAAGGCAGCTACTCCTATCCCTAGTAATATGCTAACTATTTTAATCTCTAATCTTCATTATTTTATGGTTATTAAAATTTTCTCCGAGCCTAGGAATGAACATGAAATATATACTAGAAAAAGTAATGATTGAACCAAACCTGGAAACATGTGAAGAATTTAATTGGGTGACAGAGGAAAGGAAGAGCCTTTCAGTGGAAGAGAAGCACACAGGGAAGACATGGCACCAAGCAAAAGCATGGACTATTTGGAGGATAGCAAGTTGTTTATTTTAATGAGGCAAGATTCAGTGGAAACCAGCTGGAGTAGCAGGTGGCAACCAGATCATAATAGCTCTTAGATCAAAGCAAATTCTATGAAACTCTGGGTTCTCATGACCATAACCATTATCTCATCTTTGAGTACAGAAAGAGTAATTAATTCTTTATGGAAATTTTTTCAAGGATCCATGGCATGTATCTCAGGAGGGAAAAAAATGCTGATACTCTGCACATAATTAAGGGAGTTAGGGATTGGGCTGTTTTGGAGGCACCTAAGTTCCAAATTGAACTTGAAATCGAGGCTAGTCAATGGCCTTTTCAGTAGCTTGGAACAAAACTGACTAGTAGGAGTTCTTGGTATGAGATTGTGACAACTAATTTAATTGAATCCTCTTCCCTGGGAAGTGGAAATAGAAACACCCACAGAGAAAGCAGATCACTTAAGGCACAGCTATATCCAAAAGAGTGCGAAAATGTTGTTACAACTCTCCTTAGAGCTTATGGACCAATTCAGTTATGGAATTATCAGGACCTAAGGCCAACTGAAAACAAGAAAGTGAGACAGTAGCCAGGTGACCTTGCTTCATATTTCTTGTGCTAAACTCCCATTACCTGGGGTGCTCTGGGCCCATGAGTCCATGACATATTAGAAATAACCTTTTATGCCACACCATGTCCAGATTTTATCTTGAATATGCAAGCTTCTCCCAGGACCAGAAAGTATGATGACTGTGGTTTTAGTCCACGTTTATTTGACTTCTCACCAATAAACTCTGAAACAGAGAAATCTTAACAATAAGTAAAAGAAAGCAAATGGGTTAAGGAAAATCATTTGAAATAACTGTTTTGTAACATACATGAAAGTAATATTTTAAAATGGGCCATCTGTCAGCAAGACATTGGTACTTGGGAAATTCTGTAAATGAACTTGGCATGACTTGGGTGTTGAATGTTGCAACTTTGAATCTTGCTTTTGACCAGCATGTGGCTGTGGAGGCAAAGGGGATACTGTTAAGACACTGGCAATAAGTGAGATAAAATCTAATAGAAGGCTTGCATATTATAAGACAGGGCAGTTGATTTAACAAATAAGTATTTTATATCATTTTGACAATAAAGATTTCTCAACCTCTTTTCACAAGATGTGACAGGCTACTTCACAACAAAAGTTTTTGACCAACTATCCTTGGAAAATATTAGTTCAAACACAGTTGATCAAGTTTCTTACTTGTAGAGTTTTCCAGAGTTGGCAATATTCTAAGCAGAATTATGAATGTCTAAGACCTTGCAATAATTTTTGGTAGAATATCTCAAACACCATTGAGTTTGACTAGTTTCTACACACTAGTTTGGTCACAGTTTCCATGTGGCCAAAGAATGAATCTCTAATTCAGTGTTTCAGAATTTTTATAAAAAAATATTTAGAAATAGCAATTGTTTAGCACAATTAGATGAAAACTCTTACTTATAGAATTTCTGCACCTGAATTTCCCATGGAAATCTCAGTCTGAATAAAGAAAAGAGGCATGATTACCAGAGGGTCCTACAGGAATGTCTCCTTGAGAACTGAGTCTTACCAGCCAGGACGTGGGCTCTCCAGGCCTATTGGGTCATACAGGGACGGTCCTGCTCATCCCAAGAAATAAGCTACATTACGACAAAATGAACTCTGGTGGAACAGCTACTTTAAAAATACAACATTTTCATTGCTTTTATATCCAAATGACAGTTAATTCCCTTTTCATCTTGGTGAGAACAACAATAATATTCTTTTTTTTTTTACTTAGAATACCAATAGATTGACCACATCTTTTCATTAAATATGATCATTTTTAAAAAAAATCATTAAAAGATGTATATGGGCAGGTTGACTTGCAATATTAAGAAAAACTAAATGGAAGAGTTATGCCATCTATGAGGATTAAGATGAAATCTGCAAATTTTATATCACAGGAGCATTAAGTTTTGTTTCTTGTCATCGTATCAATAACTAATAGGCTGCTTTTGTTTAACATTAAATCTCCACTGAGGAGGCTTACGGAGCTAACATTTTTGTAATACTGTTGAACACCATCTAAAGGAATACTTTCGTTTCGATTTTCTTCATACTCCAAGGTGGACACAAGAATCCATCTGGAGAACAATAGTAACTTCAGAGAAGACTATGCCCTGCAGTTGAGAGGTGTGTGTCCTGCAGTTGAGAGATGCCCTGCAGTTGAGAGGTGTGTGTCCGAGGCCCAGTGTTGAACCCATCTTTGGACAATGAGTGAACCACTCCAGGCACCATCTCCCCAAGAGGTAAGAATTGATGGTTCGAAGAATTCTTCTCGCTTTAAAAAGCCATGATTTGAAAATATTTGTTTAATGTATCAGCTCATTCAGCTGAAATACAAAGTAAGTAGCATCAGATGGGCCCTGGTGTCTGGCTTATGCCTACTACAAAGTCAATCAAATATTTCTAGAGCATGTTCAGTGTGCGCTCGTCCTGTCTGGCCCATCCCTAAAAGGAGGTGTCTGGGAGTCACGTGCAGGGGGTCAGAGTCACTCTGGAGGCCGCGGGAAGAGGATCTGGAAGAAACAGGTGCCACAGAGTTCAAAGTTACACATTTTTGCCCCATTGACAAACCACCCAGACACCACAGAGATTTCCATTATGTCTTTCCTCAATTTTGTGTTTTTCAGAATTTTCTGAGTTTGAATAACTCATAATTGGGGCCTAATATTTGGGCCCAAGTGTTACAGGTTGCTTATGGAGAGAGGGAAAGCTTATTTTTATACTTTTGAGGCATTTGTGTGAATTTATGACACCCAGTGGTCAAAACCTGGGAGAGGGGGCATGTAAGGAAGAGGCAGGGGGCATAGCCTGGAGGAGAGAGGGCCGTGGTTTGAGGACTGAACTGCTTTCTAGGAAACTGCTCACCCACAAAGCTGTCTCGTGCTGGGCTGCCTTACTGAAGAAGAATCAACGAGAAGAAAGGAGAAAACAGAAAAGTAAAATGACCCTCAAAAGAGTCTAAAGGATCTGGAAATAAGCCATTGACGGAGAATGGAAGAACTTCATCATTTGTGCTCTCCCCCCAGGCAGGGTGAACAGCAGCCACCCCAGGAACGGCTGGGCCTGCCGCGCTGTGCCTGATCCACGCCGGTCTGGAGGACAGGCACAGCATGTCACCATCGTTTTATTTCCCACGTAGTGTGACCCAGCCTCAGAAACACGCTTCCAACAAAAGTATGTCCTCAATTATTCAAGATAAGTCTCATTTGCAAAACCTCCAAAGAGAAGTGATGTACAACTCTAGCTCCTTTCCAATAAAAGCAATAGGTGAACTCCTCTCTGAAAACAAAACAAAATAGAACCAGAAAGATAATAATAATAGAGTTTGGATTTGAAAAAGCAATTTCCTGGGTGGGACAGATAAAATGAACACCACTGTTCACAAGGCAGCCACGCTCATGATGTTCTAGAACTGGTGACGAGTGACCTTTCCTTCTGGTTCCTCTCTCAGCTTCTTGGCATTTCCCAGTGAGACCACGGAAGGCACTTTATCATAGAAGGTTTATCAACTCTATGTTCACTACGATACATCGAATGAATACATTCCATAACCGGTTGCTCAGACCTCCTCTATCTTACTGCAATGTCTCTTACAAGCAACATGAGGGGTGTTGGATGGAATTAGATTCCCTCCTTTTAGAAGGCAAGCCCTACACATTCTGGCATATAGGCCTTGCCTGGGAAGACAGCTCCCATTGATAACTTAGTTAAGTTTCCATATTTAAATTAGTTTGAAGTTTCCCAAGACTTCTTCATGTGTTTGGGTTACCTAGACCACTTTTCCCCTTGCCTATTGTAACTAGCCACAAGCCTTTGGCGGGAAAAGTGAATGGGGTCAGTGGATTCATACCATGCTACTGGGAAAGAGTTTAAATCGGAGTTGAAAAAGAAAATCAAGTTTTTAGGATTCAAAAGTCTAGTAAACAAGTTCTCAGGAACCAAGAGAAGTCAGAATGCCTTGTATGCATGGAAGCTTCCCTGAGATCTGCCCACAGCCTGCCTGGGAGTCAGAGAGGCCCCCGCTGGGGCTCCCCATGAGCCACCTGCCTGCCCAGGACAAGCCCCCAGGCCTCTGGGTTGTCTTTCGTCTCCTTAAAAATGAAGTATTTTACTGAGTTGTTTCTAATGTAGGTCCCCTTGGCTTCAGTGTTTGATTTTAAGTAGCTTATTGTACCTACTTTTTCTTGTTTTGTCTTCTTTATTAATCATGCTCCTCCAGTTCCTGACTCTATGCCCTTTGAGATTTAAACCAAAAAAAGAAGAAGAGGAAAACAGAGCTGATGTCTGTTTCCTCACTGCTGTGAGGAAAGAGAAAGTAGAAACATGTATTTCTTTGCCACTTTTTGCCTCTTGCCCCTTTGTCTTGTCAAGTTTCACAGATTTATTGATTCTTTGTCTAAAAGACCACAAAGCCTCCTGCTGGGGGCATTTCTTCCCATCTTCATTCTCTTGTGAAGGCTCCTGGGGATTTGCCAACATCCAATGGGATTTGTAGCTTTTGGTCTGTCCCTCTGTTTTTTGTCAGTTTAATTTTCAGACTCAGCCAGGGACCCTGAGAGAAATGAGTAAGACCTTTTCCTCCCCTACAAGACCGGCCTGTGAAACCAGGAAAGTCACTAGTGAGCCCATGGAGAAGGCAAGGGAGGCGACACAGGTCTTTAGGACTAAAGGTCATCTTCATTGTTTTTATCTCTGTGACCTGGGAGAGAACTGCGATGTGGCCTGGGAAGAGTAAGATGCAAGAAACAGGAGCGAGGCAGGCCTGTGTCCCTAGGCAACGCCTGGAAAACCTCAGTGTTTTATTTGTTTTTGCACAACGCCTGGAGTGCAAGCTGTTTCTTTGCACTCCAGCCCCTCCCTGCTCATTCAAGAGGCTCATTCACAGCGTTCAAGTACGACCTGCAAGTGGCGAGTGGCTGTGTATTTACACTAGCCCTTCTCAGGAAGTGCTAGCTGACTCCTGTGGCTGAGAGGGGCTTGAGCTGGAGCAGAGATGGTCTCACTTCCTGCGATGTTTACTTACCCTGCAAACTGGAGTGTGAGGGCACACACCACGCGCAGTCCAGAGGTCCTGCTACCCGGGGCCCGCTGGTGCCATTGCGACGTGAGAGCGATACAAGAAAAAAGGCAGGCTGTGGCCAATCGGCTCCCGTTCCTTCCCCAAAACATAGCTCAGCATAGAACTAGATGGGAAAGTCTACCTGCTCTTCTGATGGTTGAAAGCTCTTTCTTCCCTAAGTGATAAAGGCTGTTTAAAAGCAGTGAAAAGACTAATTGTAGAAGTGGGTGTTAACGTAAAGAGAATTCAGACCAGTAAAGAATTTTTGTGAGTTTATCTGAGCCAAACTGTAGACATTTGCTGGGAAGCAGAACCTCAACCGATTGAGATAATGCTCCAGAGAATGGAAGGTAACATCTGTGTTTATTCATTGCAATCAAAAGAAAGGGAAATAGGTGGGTTACTTCAAATTCATTGCTGATAGATTAAGGAGGTGGGGTAAAGCAAAGCGGGGTGTGTTGGGGAGACCTCTGGGATCCGGTAAAAGTGAGAGGATGGACTTGTGCTTCTTTTACAGAGATGGATACAGGATAGTTATTGACAATTAACGTGATAACAATAACAATGAGGAAATGTCCTGGTGCCATTTGTTGTGCCCTGAGGGGACCAGAGTAAAAAGGAAGTTACAAGTTACCCAGACATCTCACAGATATGTTATCTTAGAGGCAAAAAAAAAAAAAAAAAAAAAAAAAAGGAAAAAGGCAAATGGGCTCAGGAAAGATCTAAGTGGATCTTTGTCAGGGAAAATATAGGCCTAAGACGTGACTACCCACTATAACCTGTTAGTAGTTAAATATTCAATTTTCAGGCCATCTTTTGTGGTTACTTTAGGTCTTTGAGTTTGCAAGACAGCCATGCAGGCCTCCCCTGAGCTTGTCAAGTCAGCATGTGGCCATTTCATCCACAGGGGGACATAGGACTCAGCCATTAAAGAACCTGGATCTACCCTTTCTTTTCTTTTTTAAATTACTTTAATTTTTTTATTTTTTTTTATTTTATTTCAGAGAGATGAAGGGAAAGGAAGAGAGAGATAGAAACATCAATGATAAGAGAAAATCATTGATTGGCTGCCTCAACACCCCACTCTGGGGATGGAGCCTTAAAGCCAGGCATGTGCCCTGATCAGAATCGAACCGTGGCTTCCTGGTTCATAGGTTGATGCCCAACCATTGAGCCACACCTTGCTGGGCCTGGATCTGCCCTTTTCAACTCTTAGCCTGCCTTTGTTGAGGCTCATCTCAGGGTCTAGCTCAATGCAGGTGACTAGCTGAGAATGATGGAGTTAAAAGAAGCCTAACCATGCATACCACTTAGGATTACACCATAGCATGTGAATTCTGTACAAAGTGTAATTTTGTATCAAGAGCATCTTTCCCCATCAGCTCATTGCATGTTAAACCCACCGAGGGCAGGGAGCACCTCCCCCCAACGAGATGTGATGAGTTTCGGTCTGTAACGGTGGCTTCCTGACCAGAGCACCATGCATTTTCCCCACCCGCTCCGCAGCCAGTGGGGCCTCCCTGTTTGGCAGAATACCAGACATGCTCTCATCAATCAACCTACCGAAACCCCCAAATCATCTCCTATCTGAGCAAATTGGGCCTTGAGTCTGCTTCCCGGGTGAGGACTCTTCCGTTCTGTTACCTGTTGGCAAAAAAGGGCCACTTCTGTCCTGCACCTGATCCTGCTCCCCGTCCTACCTGGGGACCAGCAGGCTGTCAGTGCTGTGCTCTGTGGACACACACTTGTGGAAGGACCGTGACCCCTCTGACCTCTGCCTCCAAGAGACTGCCCGGGGCTCTCGGGCTGGAATCTTCTGAGTGAGGTGCGTCGTGGTGGGGCCAGTGGACCCCGTGGTCACATGCACTTCATCTCACCTCATTCACCATAACACATGGCCCCATTATGACTGCGCAGAGGGACATGGTGGCCCTCAGTGGTGTCAGAGACCCTAAGCAAGAAGGGAGACCCCCATCTGGAGCATGTTCATCTGATGAGGGTGAAGTGAGAGAGCTGCCTGGGGGCGGCCTGGAACCCCCTGTGCACAGCACAGCCTTGCAGGGAGCCCAGCCCACAGTGCAGCCTGGGCTTTCACACCCCACACCTGCCAGTCAGCACCCTGGACAGCAGCAGGGTAGGCCTGGGTGGAGGTGATGGGGGGTTGGGGGAGAGCGGGACTTCACAGGCACCTGGCTCTCTACTGCCAATTGCTTTTAAACGTCTGCTTCTTTGTTTGTGGAAAGGAAACAATAATTGTATCTACTTCACTTTTCAGGACTGAATGAAGCTGTGCATCCCGAATTCTTAATATCTGTCATTGCCTTCAAGAATGGTATTTCCCGTTATTATTTCGAGCAGGAATTATCCAAAACACACATTGGTTTGATGCGCAATGTTACCTCTAAATTATACACCGCCGTGTCCTCATGGGCAGACCAAGTCCCTCAGCAGCAAAAGCAAAGGTGCAAACGTGAGGGTTAGGAACCTCTGAAGGGGCGCGGGCAGCAGCACAAAAAGGCACTTACCACCAATGGTCACGTCCAGCGCCTCACTCCCTCCTCGCCCAACCTGGCGCCAGACCTTTGACCTCAGCCTGCAGGTCAAGCCGCGCCCACTGGTTTGCTTTATTGGGTTTGCTGTTGCTTCTCTTGTGGTTGAGTCATTGTTACTCATATTTTACTATATTGGTAGAAAATGAATGTTTCAAGCTCACACAAACACATGAGTAATTTCATATTTAATGCATTTCTACACAATCATAACACTACCTGACACATAAACAAGTCTTCAAAAAAAAAAAAGAGTTGAATTGATGAATATTAACCATAATAATTCAGGAAAAGGGGATAATCACAGATCTATAATCACATTTTTATCCATGAATCCAAAATCTGAAAAGCTCTGAAGACTGATATTGATATCATCATTCACTTGCTGGCAAACGCTAATTGGACTTGAACTCATTTAGCAGCAAATCCTGAGATGAACAGATGCAGGGCTGTGCATAGCCTTTATTCATCCCCAGCCGTGTGAATCCTCACCTGGTACCCGGCAGGCATTTTCATGCATTTGGTGGCAGGGTGCTGCCCACAGGTGCTTCTGGGAGAGTGGTATACTACATGAGTTAACACATAGGTATCAGATACACCAGATAAACTTCCTAAAATGCAAGGCAAGTCCGGAATGCAAAAATATATGTGGCCCAAGAAGTTTTGGAATTTGAGTGTCTGCCTTCTACTATGACTCTGATTTGTTTTAATTCTACCCCCCTCTCCCCCTCCGCCACACACACACACCTGTGACTTCCCCACAGACTTGGATGAAATCCTCACTTTTTCCCAGGACTCCAAGGCCACGCCCCATGCCCTCTCCCTCCGCCTGGCTCCACACCAAGGCCCTTGCCCACTGCACCATTTCCACTTCTTACTCCCGTTGGGAAGGCAGCCCTTGTCCCCCTCCCACCTGCTCCTTTCTTGCCTTTAGGTTTCCACTTAAGTGTCTCCTCCTCAGAGAGGCCTCTCCTGACTGCCCACCTTTGGTTCCTGCTGTTATTATTCCCACCAGCGCCCACTCCGTCCTCTGGCAAGTACGTCAGCCTGGAACAATTACATTGGATCTTGCTTACTGTCCATCTCTCCCTGCAGATTCCAAGCTCCATGAAGTCAAGGACTTTTTACCTTTATGAATTTTTGTATACCCAGCCCTTAGCACGGCGCCTGACACATTGTAAGGGCTCAAATACATTAGCAGAATTGAATGGATAAACAAATCATTCAATTAATCCATCTCAGTCATGCTGACATTGGGGTGGGATGCAAAGATCTCCTCAGCTGACTAGTCAAGGCTGTCCCCTGAGGAAGACCTGGCTTGTGGGAGATGGGTATCCTACCTAATAAAAGAGTAATATGCAAATTGATCATACCTTTGCTACACCCACCAGACACTCCTACCAGCCACTCCCACCAGCCATGCCCAGCAGCCACACCCACCAGCCAATCAGAGCGAACATGAAAATAAACCCAACCAAGATGGCTACGCCACAGAGAGCAGGACTGAGGCTTGGGTTTCCCAGGCAATGCAGGAAGCCAAGCTTTCTGCCTGCCCTTGTTGGCCTAAGCCCCCACTTAAGGCTACAAAGTTTTACTTATGGAAGATAAACAAATCCAAACAGAAATAGTGGCAGCCACAGAGCTGGAAAGAGCGGGAGGCTAGGGTTGCCCCTGGAAATGGAAGAAGCAAAGCTTTCCGCACCCTTGCTGGCCCAGGCCTCCACTCCAAGTTACAAAGTTTCAATTATAGAAAATTCATAAATTTCAAGAGAAATGGCTGCCACCATGGAGCGAGCAGGAGGCTTGGCTGCCCTCCAGGCTACAAAGTTTCAATTGTAGAACAAAAATAAATTCCAGATACCAGGGCCTCCTCTTGGGTCACCAGGGGGCATGGGTGGCCTGCAAACCACCACAGGCCCATTGCTCATGCTGCCCAATGCCCCAAGGGAACCTCCACCCTGATCTGGGACATCCTTCAGGGCAAACCAGCTGGCCCCACCCATGCACCAGACCTTTATCCTATCTAATAAAAGAGTAATATGCAGATTGACCTTCACTCCAACACACATTATGGCTGCCCCCATGTAGTCAAAGATCCTGCCCCCATGTGGACATAAGATGGCCACCACAAGATGGCCAGCAGGGAGGGCAGTTGGAGGGACCAGGCTTGCAAGGGAAGGCAGTTGAGAGGGACCAGGCCTTTAAGGAGGGCAATTGGAGGCAATCAACCCTGAAGGGGAGGGCAATTAGAGGTGACCAGGCCGGCAGAGGAGGGAAGCCAGGGGCAAACAGGCTGGCAGGGGAGCAGTTAGACATCAATCAGGCTGGCATGGGAATGGTTAGGTGGTGATCAGACTGGCAGGCAGAAGCAGTTAGGGGCCATCAGGATGGCAAGCAGGAGAGCAGTTGGGAGCCTGCAGTCCTGGACTGTGATAGGGCAGTGAGACATCCTTCAAGGGGTCCCAGATTGGAGAGAGTGCAGGCTGGGGTGAGGGACACTCCCTTCCCCCCAGCCCCCGCAGCCCTTGTGTATGAATTTCGATTATTCTAGTGTTGTATATAACTGTGGTCTTGGTATAAGAAAGCATTTTGCTCAGGCTCAGGAAGAATGACTGCCACTCAGAATCTGGGGGTGAAATAAAACCCATGAAAGAGAGAATGTGGCTCTCTCCTGGGCAAACACTCAGATGACATTTTTATGGAATTATCTCTTGGGCTTATTGCCTTCATTAGCATTGTGTTGCCTCATTTTGGTCTGGTGCCTTATTTCTTATTTAAATATGTGTCCTTGTGCCCCTGACATTGGAATGGAAATAGCACCATTTGCCCAGCTGCCCAAAAATACTGTGTAAGATTTAAATGTGTTCAATGATTTCAGTTTCTGGGACCGTGGAATTACTGCCTATTTGCAGAGTGAAGGAGTTAAGCTGTCATCAGAGTGAAGGAGTTAAGCTGTCATCAGAGCCTCCTCCTGACAGCATGAAATGGGAAGGTCCGAGATGATCTCACCCATCAGATCCCGCTATGGTTTCTGGGTGCGGTAACACATCTCATAAAATGACACGTTAGGCAGGTCAGCCTCCAGAACTAAGTCTGCCATTTCCAGAAAGGATGGCTCTTTTTTTTTTTTTTTTTTTTTTTTTACTTCCTGCATTTCTGCCCTGTGTAGCTGAGGGAGGAAGCTGAGTTTAGTGGTTAGGGCAATCGACTGAGTCAGCAAGCCCAGCTTCTATATTTGGCTGTATGATTTGCTGAAAGCCTTTGTCAAACCAATTCAGAATCATGAAAGAAGTCTTTGTTCTCTCATACATAACTTTCCCAAACTTGGAGTGAAAATGACCTCCGTGGCTGAAGCTGTACTGAAACTCTGTGACATAGCGCTGGGCTTTCCCTTGTATTCCTTAGTAATGGTCTTGTCGGGGTCAATAGGCAACCAAACAACCAAGCAAGAAACGAACTAAACCTGACTCCAGGGCCCGCTGGTACACCCACCCCAGGTTGCAGGGCCATGCACAAAGACGGGAATGAGAATGGAGACCCTCAGAGCTGACCAGGTAAGTGAACTCCCTGGTCCTACTGAAACCAGCAGATGATAGAGAACACTGTCCCATCATAATAAAACATTGGCACTGTAACTGGTGTATTAGGGTTGACTCAACCAACATTTCCTTCCTTTTAGATATTTGGTTGCAAAAAGGAAAAGGTATGTTCCTTGGAGGAAATTAAGAGTTCAGGGTGACAACACACCTTCTCATTGGCTGAGCTGTGGCATTTTCCATTGGCTGGGCTTGTTGCTGAGCAAGAAGAAAATCTTCCTGCCTTTCCCTGGGGTAGTAAAATAGATCTCTTTCCTGTTGAAGATGCAAGGTACTATCTTCCTGTTTGGGATCATGGATGGTAGGATATACCAGTAAGAGCTCCTTGTACAGCCCCTCCAGACTCCAATTTTGATGTGAAAAGTTGAGGTTTCCTTTGTTGATTTTCATGGTCATGATGTGGGATAAGACTCAGTCTGGAGGTTGGGTAGGAAACAGAGCTTGTGGACCTGGCAGCTGCTGGTGAGGGATCTGGGTTTATACAAGGACCAAGGGAAACCATGGAGGGTCTCAAGCAGGAAATGACAGATGACTTTTAAAAAAATATCTTCATTTCAGTACAGCCCAAGGAATATAGTCAACATTGTAATAACAATGTAGGGTGTGAGGTGGGGGTTATTAGGCTTATTCAGAGGGATCACTGGGTTATGTGTGTCACTGGGTGTCACTGCGTTATATATAATCACTCTGCTGTACACCTGAAACTAATATGTTATTAAATGTCAACTGTAATAAAAAACAATTTAAATGAAAATTAAAAAATATCCTAGTTTCTCTTTCAGTAATAGAACACTTGATATTTGGAATAAATCTCTTACAAAAAGCAACTGAAAATACTGGACAAAATATGTGTTAGTATTTCCTCCAAATGACAAAGTGCTAATAACATAGTGACGTGTCCCGGCCTGGGTCTGGGATGCAGGGACTTGGGCCGACTGAAGGTGGGTTTGGCCCTGGGGCATTTGCTTGTGGATCTAAAAGTGGCTTAGCTGTCCTTTTGGCAACAAAGCAACAATCTGCCTTTATCTGATGGCACATGGGCTGGCTTCACCTTCTATTGTCTTAGAAAGTGCGTGGTGGCTGGAAAAGTAGTTATGAGGATGTCCTCAGATGGCTGTTAGTGGCAAAGATTAAAACACACGCCACCCCCTTGGAAGTGGGAGCTGCTGAAGTCATCAGAATATGTCCACACAGCATTTAAAAAGATTTAAAAAAAATTACTAAGAACTTGGAATACACCTCATAATGTTCTGTAAAGTGAAAAAAAATCCTGACTCTAAAATATTATGTACCTGTCCCTTTGAATCACAAGATGTGCATATGTAAAGAAAATTTAGAAAAATTATGATAGCAGCTCTCTGTTGGGATTGGGTGATGTTAATTTTTTATTAACTTGCTATTTCCTGTAATAATGAAAATGCAAAAACATTTTAATGTAAGTGGTTTTAATTGTATTTTTAATGATAAGTAGTATATTCAAAAATACTACAGGAAGGCACAGAGAAGAAAATGAATAGCCCTGGCAATCTCATTGGTGTATTAGGGTGACACTAGAACCAACATTTCCTTCCTTTCAGATGTTTACTGTAGAAGGAGCGCTTATATCCTACCACCCATGATCCCAAACAGGAAGACAGTACCTTGTACCTCCAACAGGAAGGTGATAGACTTTACTAGCCCAGCAGAAGCCCAGCCAATGGAAAACGCCACAGCTCAGGCTGAGAAGCCATTGTTGTCACCCTGATCTATTAATTTCCTCCAATGAACTTTCATTTTTCTTTTGCTAATGACTTCCTTGCCTAACCTTCTTTTCTTTTTCTTTTTTTTTTAAAAAAGTATATTTTTATTGATTTTTTTTTACAGAGAGGAAGGGAGAGGGATAGAGAGAAACATCAATGTGAAAGAAACATTGATCAGCTGCCTCCTGCACACCCCCTACTGGGGATGTGTCTGCAATCAGGATACATGCCCTTGACCAGAATCGAACCCGGGACCCTTCAGTCCACAGGCTGATGCTCTATCCACTGAGCCAAATGGTTTTGGCCTAACCTTTCTTTCTAGAAAAGCTTTCCATTTTGTATAACTTCTCTTCTTGCTGGGATAGATGTTGCCCAAATCATGAATCATTTAATAAAGCTAATTAAACCTCTAAAATTTACTCGGTTGAATTTTGGTTTTGTAGCACTTCACTTTCAATAAGTTTCTCTCACGCCGCCATGCTGTCTGTCTCCACTCAGGCCTTTTATAGTTGCCAGTCCCTCTTCCTAGCTCACAACGCCTGCCCCCAAATGTAGCTCTCACATTCTGCTCATTTTCAGGGCTCACTCCCTCTCTGAGCGGCCTCCTGACCACCCCACACAGAGGAGCTTCAACTCGACTCATTCATATCACCCTACTTGGTTTGACGTTTTCCTTGCTGCTTTTGTCACTGCAGGTCACTTGTTTGAATCATGTATGCTCCCTTGTCTCATTCTAGGATGTCAGTTCCAGGAAAAAGGACCCTGAGCCTGCTCTGCATTGTTTGCCATGTCATGTGTCACCAAAACTTAAAAAGAAAAAGAAAAAAAAAAAAAGAAGAAAAAAAAAGGCTCTTCAAAAACATTAAAATTCTCTTTTCAGACATTTTCAAAGTGCAGTGTGTAGGAGGAGGAGGAGGTGGGGGAGGAGCAGATGGGGGAGGAGCAGATGGGCTTGATCTTGGGTATTGCTCACAGCTGGTGACAGCTGACTGACAGACCAGAGATCAGGAGACCTTGATTTTCCAGTTGCTACAGGCAGAGACGCATCACACCACCCGCCTTTCACAATATTTTAAAACACGTGTCTCTGGCTTTTTACACCAGCTCACCCACTTCATTAGTTCTTCCTGCTGACCCACATCACACACGAGCACCATGGCAGGGGCTTTCTGAGAGGGGGCACTGGGCGAAGGGAGCTGGGAGGACGCAGCACCCAGACAAGAGTGTGCTGATGCCCAAAACCTTAGAGCTGAATTTCAGACAACAGCCATTCAGAAGCCGTGACTGCTGAGCAGCAGCCTCGCTGAGCTGGCACTGTTAAAACCGAGGTGCTGAAAAGCTTGTTAGGGTCATGGCACCAATTCAAATGCCAGAAATCTGAGGAAACAGTTAAAGAGATGAAGACTAAAGGAAGCACTGCGTTAGAATAGGTGCACCTATTCACACAGCAGGTGGCAAAGGCCTGTACTGCTGCAAAGATCTCCTGGAGTGGGTCACTGTGCTCCAGGGCGGAAACCCACTGTTGCCCGCACATTTTCCTTTTGTGAGCATTTGATTTATGTTAAACCATCTCTCTGGCTTGAAGTGAATTGTTTCTAGTCTGCGCCATGTTCCTCAGACAACTCAGGTCAAGTTGTGACAGACCTCGCCTGTGGGCAGACTGCTCAGCGGGAGGAAAATGAGGTGCCTTTGTTGACTGGAATTAGGCAAGGACTTCCTGGTGGAGCAGATTGTCCCACACACTTGCTCAGGGACAAGGCTGAACCCTCACTCCCACGTCAAACACGCATGTTCTGCAGTCACACACACACTCCCCCTCCACCCCGCCCACGTCTGCGCTGAGTAAAGGACTGACCGAACTTAAGAAACAGGGCTTAAAAAACCACATCGAAGCAGAATTATAAAAGGCCTTAAGTGATATTAAAAGGTGTTCAACGGGCACAAAAGAAGTCATTAATTTATTAATGAATTTATTTGACTAAATCTGTTGAGCATCTCCTGTTGGCCAGGTTGATTCCTAATTGAGTGATGCGGAGAGAGAGCGCTGTAAAAGCAAAGTCCCAACTTCATGGAGCTTCCTTCCCCATGGGAGATAAATAATAAAAAAACACAAACAAGGAAATAAACGGTCAGTCAGGACTGGTGACGAGGGCTGGCGGCAGAGGGGAATAGTGGGTCCAGGAGGGTGCAGCCTGATTCACACTGTGGTCTGGGGATGACTCACTGCTAGGGCGACTTCTGAGGACAGACCTGCAGGAAGTGAGAGCTGCGGGAGCGGGGGCTGTGTTTCCCAGGGAAGTGATCACAGGCCAAGGCGGAGGGAGAAAAGGCCCTGGGCAAAAGCACATCTGCACCATCCGTGGCCAGTGGTTGGAGGAAACATTTGTGTGAGGAGAAGAAACCACGAGGGGATGCTGAGATGTTGAAGACACGGGCAAGATCAGATCGGACCTCGGTAAAGATTTTGGCCTCTAGTCTGAGAAGCTAAAGGAGATTCTCACCAGGAGTGACACACTTTATGATGCTCGCTCTGGGAGAATGAACATGCAGACAAGGAGGCCAGCGGAGAGATGCTGGTGGGTTTTGAACCAGGGTGGTATCTGTGGAAGAGATGAGAAGTCCTCACGAATTTCTAAATATATTCTGCAGACAAAGCGGAAATCGTTTGCTAATGGATTAGCTGTGGTGTGGGAAAGAGAGATAAACGTTGAAGATGACTCAAGGTGTTTAGCCAGGGAACTGGAAAAATGACATTCCCACGGATTGACATGGAGAATACAAGAGGTGTAGGTTAGAATAAAAAATAAGAAATTTGATTTTGGAAAACAAGCGATTAGTGTCTTGTGCTGTCCCTCACTAACCATCAGTGGGATTTAGATTTACATTTTAATGAATGAAAGTTTACATCAGAGTAAAAAGTTCAATTCCCCAGTTGCACTCACAGTATTTCAAGTGCTCAATACCCACTTGCGTGTGGCTTCTGCCCAGACTGGACAGTCGGTGTCACCGAGCTTGGCGGTCCCCGGGAAAGGCCCACTGGGCGCCGGAGACAAGCAGCCTTCGCGGTGCGCTGGGCCCTGGGAACTGCTCCCTGTACACATGGCACCGAATCTCCAATCGGCTCCTCAGGTCAAGCAATGCCATCCATTCAGAAGAGGAAAGTAAGTTGCCCTAAGTCACACAGCTCTTGGAGGGCAAAAAGCCAGAATTGGATTTCAGGACAGTCTGCTTCCAAAACCCAAGCTCATAAATCATCGAGCTCTAGTTCAGGCTACACTGAAATTAGTCTACACGTGATTTAGTCTGAAATTAGACACGACATCCATGGGGACCCGCCCACCAGGCTATGGGTGGCAAGTGTGGAAGCCCAAGAAGGAACTGGGAAAGCTGAGAGAGCTTGGAGATCTGGGGCAAAGGGAGTCTCCCAGAGGGAGACCTGTGTGCTCAGAACCAGCCGGACACGTCCCCACGCTCACCAGTTCAGAGGAAAAAGCACACCCTCTGAGGCCCTAGTTCACACCTCTGCATAGGGGTCTATGGATGCTAGAGGGCTGCTTAGCAGAAAGAAGGGCTTAATTGACACCAGGTACTAATAATATAAGGTTCAGATCCTGTTCTATCCATGATTCTCAACGAGGTTTGGTGCCACTTAGAAGAGGGGTGCCATGGGTGTTTTGTGGCAATGGCTTTAAGATGCTGATCCCATGATAATGTTGCTGCAACCCTGCACAATGCAGAGAACTTCTCACCCACTGAGTCAGGGCTCCACGAGTCAGGTGGGAAACATGGCCCTCAGCAATGCCCGCCCATGACCATGAGCTGAAGGACAGAAGTGAGAACTGGTGGGAGGCAATGGCCCAAGACTTGTCAGAGAAACTGCTCCCCACTCTGCTGGTGTGGGCCACTGCCTAGACTCACTTCTCACTGAATCACGCAGAACACAATGGTGAGCACCCATGTTGGGGGGCTCTGAGCATCACAAAACTCCAAAATATTGGCCCAGGGACATAAATGTACTGTTGTCAGAGCAGGATGAGAGGATGAAATTGGAACTCTAGGATGGAGATGAAAATAACTAAGAGGAAAGTCAGATAGAGAAGCCGGTAGAGAGCAGCATGGTCCCATAAAAACATTGCAGGTTCAGCTCCCAACCACAATAAAGCAGTGACGTCCTTCCTTACACCTCCAGAGCCACCTCTGAGCTTCACTTTCAGTCTCACTTTCTGTCTGCAGCCCCTGTAGGACTGGTGAGGGCGGTGCTGTGGTGAGGCTCTGGCTTGAGGAAATGCTGGGGCTGGTTTGATCCATCCAGACCACTAACACGTCTACGCACTGGCAGCCGGGCCCCTTCCCTTTCTTATCATTCCTATCAGCACTTTCCATGTCCTTCAAGGGTGTTTCCTTTGCTTTCACAACTTGACTGTTTGGTACAAGAGGCCTCGCTTTCAGCTTATCTCAGCTTCCGACCTGCCTTCCTCCTTGCTTGCTCATTTCTAGCTTTTCATTTGAAGTGAGAGACCTGTGACTTCCTTTAATTTTAGGGGCCACAGTAGGCTCACTAATTGGCCTAATTTCAATATTTAAATTAATAGTGTATGTGGCTATTTCCCCATGGCAAGTGTCTCTGCCACAAATTTAAGATTCTTGAGTTGACACAAAGATCAAATAGCATAGGACAAGCTTAAGTAATGGGTAGTGTATCTGTTACAGAAGTAGCTCTCTGTATAATTACTAGAATGTGATTTTTATAGTTACCCTCAAGACTACCCCAGAATTTATTATTAAAACTCATCCCTAATTTCCTATAAAGTTTTTTTTTTTGTTAAAGCATACAACAGTGGTATAGCATAAACACATTTATTTACTAACAAAATGGTCGATCTTCATTAAACCAACTCAGAAACAGCTGCAGGTAAAATGGTTGTGATAACTGAACAGTGATGGGAAGAAGGCGTGGAGAGATTTGCTCATTGAACTGAGCTCGTTTATCCTCGTGGCCAATCCCCGTCTGGAAGGACGATGGAATTTTTATTCCACTTTCTCGTAGACCCGAGTGCAGTTGACATTGTTCATGACGCATTCCTGGGAGAGAGAAGGATATTGTAGAGTTAGATCTTACATCCTAGGGCAATGGTGGAAGTTAAGTGCTAGAATCAGAATCCTATGAAACCTGTCACCTGTTTCACAGATGAACATATATGTTAGGATTCCTGGGTTTGAAAGGCTAGAACCTGTTATTTTGCTTAAGATATGCATGTGTTTTGCTAAACATACTTGATCTATAATATCTAAATTACTTATTTGGTCTTGCAAACAGTATTCCTCATTTTAAAGTGTGTTGTGTTTTTAAATTGATTTTAGGGAGGGAAAAAGGGAGGTGGTCAGAGAGAAACATCAATGTGAGAGAAACATTGATTGGCTGCCTACCATGTGCATTCTGACCAGGGATTGAACCCCCAATCTGGGTATGTGCCTGACAATGCTCCAGCTAACTGAGTCCCCCCTGCCAGGGCAGTGTTCCTGTTTAAAGAAATGGAAAAGGTATGGCCCAGAGGGCAGTTTGGTGCGCTGCCTCTGATGCTGGACAGTTTCAGCGGGGCCCGGACTGGACCCAGCCCGGCAACACCACTGCCTATCACCGTTCTTTCCTGTCCACAGAGGACTTGGTGGTTTTCAGAGTTTAGTGCTTAGCTTGTCCTGGTGCACTTTCCTGCTGGCCTCGCTGCCCTGCTCAGGATCAGCGACACACAGTTCTGCGAACGATGAATGCAAAAGCGACGCTGAGCGGCCAGAGCTGCACTTACCACCACCAGCTTCCCGCCCTCCAGCCGCCGCGTGATGGTGCTCTCCTTCCCGTCCCACTCCTGGTGCTGGACCAGCGCGCCGTTCACGAAGTTGCAGACGGTCTGCAGAGACAAAGCGCACTTTTTAACTTCCCGGAGGATGTTACCGGCAGCTCCCGTGACGCATAACCTCCTCGACCAACATTTTTTTTAGCTTTTCCACTCTGGTCTGCTTCAAGCCCGCGTTACTCATAATATAGCTGATGCTTGTCAACCTAGATACACATGAGGAGACCCTCAGATGCTCATGTTCCTTCAACTAGTTTTACAAAGCAGACCAGGCTGTGGCCCTTTCACACTAGTCTATTATACACTTGATATTAACTCAAGTCATTAAAATAACTGGAGATGTCTTTTATTCAGCAGCTCCTGCCTGTCAATGGGAGAATGTTACTCATACAATCTATCATTCCAGAAGCTTCTGGGACCATGTACGTGACGCCTGACCTGACTTTTCCTGCCATCTGCTGTAGTCTCTTCAAACTTCTCTCCCAGGTTGCATGAGAACTGGGTGGTCTTCAGCGTGCTCTCGGTTTTGATGGTGAGGTGTTTGCCGTCGGAAGAGATGACACAGTCGGGCTTGGCCATGGCGCCCATTTTCCGCAGAGCCATCCCCACGCCTGTGAACGTCAATCACAGTCACCGTCAGGAGGGCCGGAGCTCCGGCTCACAGAGTGCAAGCTGTGAGCTCATTGCTACCCCTGTGCTGGCGTTATCTCCACTTACTCACTTCCAAGGACTATGGTAAACACAGACCCAGGGCTCACTCTGTGCTAGCACCAGACGCACACAGATTCATGGGAGCCTGGAGACCCCCTGTGAGCGGCGATAGCACCGTCTCCGCGCTACAGATGACAAAGCAAGCTCACACAGGTGGGAAGCGCTGAGCTGGGAGCCAGGATGCAGGCCGTGTGGCTCCAATCTCAGCTCGCGGCCCCTGTGGCTGATGGCCTCCGGAACGCGCGGGAAGCACCCGGACTTGTAAAACTGACTTCCTCAGTTCTGCTGTCCTCCTGTGCCAGGACTCCGGCACAGAACAGGCCCCTGGCAGACACGTGGTCCACACACCACACAAACAGCACCCGATGCTGGGATACTCCAACAGCCAACGTTGTAAGAGGCAGAACAACATCGTCGTGGTGGTAACAAATGGAAAAATCTTACCCTCAAACACAGAACATCTCATAGCTCTGCAACTCAACTGCTATATCGGCATCATACCTAATTTATAGCCAGTGTACTTTGTCTACAAAAAAAACTCAGACCAGCACCACCGCCCTATTTCAGATGAGAAGCACAGAAACGTGGGCTTGATGACGGGCCCTCTGCGGGGCCTGAACCGTCCCGGAAGCCCCCTCGCTGCCGGCACACGTGGTGCCCTGTGCTCGGGCTGAGTTCTCTCCATTCTTATTTGGATTCCTGCAGGGCTCTGCTTCCCCCACACCTTCACTGCATCCCAGTGAACCGGTGTGGCATCCCTCGTGCCCCCAGAACCTCGGAAACACATTGGCTTCCAATGGACAGAGGATGTGTGGCCTCAGGCAGTGCACACAGACGATGTATTTCTTGGGTCTGAGTGAGGTGCCCAGGTCACCTTGATCTGGGTTTACAAGGGGCCTGCGGTTTCCCTCCAGCCCCCTCTGTGCGCTCATCCCCATGGACACAGCCGCACACTGTCCTGCAGAGACACTGCCAAGGGAGCTTCTGGAGGCCGCAGGGACGGTCACCGGTCACCGGGGCTGGGAAGCCCACCCCATCCCGCAGTGGTCTCAGGGCTGGCAGTCCCGGCACAGGCCCAGGCCCAGGCTCCGCCACTGCATCTCGCTTCCCGCTGGCTGTGCCAAGATCCATGTTTGTTTGCTTGTCTCCCCAGTGTCTCCACCAGCGTTCAATCCTCCTCACTGCCTTAGGAAAGGGCAGGATTATTCAGTTTGAGACAGTGAACTTGAACCTCCTCCCAGGCACCCATTCCAGGCTTTAAGGAGTCTGGGGCCTACTGCAGGGCCACGCCCATCGGCATGCCTGTGGGGAGTCGCAGCGCTTCCCCGACAAAGACCATCGCCCTCCTCAAGCAGCGGTGCCCGGCCGCCCTCAGCACGTCTGGCCACCCGCCCTCAGGGGCCTCAGACACGCATGGCCACCGAGGTCAGCACTGCTGGCGCCACGCCTCTGGGGTCGGAGGGAAGGATGCCCCATGCATGCCCCAGGGAGCTGAGCCGCGCAGAGACCGGGGGTGGGAGGGGGAGCTGGGGGGATATCGAGGTTCAGACCTTCTCCAGGCGCCAGCGGGGAGAAGAGGGAGGGACCGGCGCGCCTTGGGTGAACAAAGGATGCGGCACAGTAGCGAAGGGTGGGGAAGGGGCAGTGGGTGCAGCCGCTATGGGGCGAACCAGGAGGGTGGCAGAAGGAAGGATTAGTGGTGGGGATTAAAAATATTAATAATAATAATAATAATAATAATAATAATAACGGAAAAGGGTACGTAGCCGAGCGCGGTGCCCCAGGCAGCGGGACATCCCCGGACTCCGGGGACCGCGGCGCGCACGCCCTCTCCTCTCGGCGGAGGCGGGCCGCGTGGTGCAGGCAGCGGGGACCGGGCCGCGTGGTGGGGCTGCGGGCGGGCGGGCGGGAGGGCTGCCCCGGAGCCCGGAGCGCCGAGGGGGACCCCGGACAGAGGAGCACGCGTACACACACATACACACACTGACACACATTCACAATCACACTCGCACGCCACGCTGCGGACCCGCCGCCCCGGTCCTCACCTAGCTCCTTCATGTACTCGTCGAAGCCTTTGCTCTCTACCAAGCGCCATCTCCCGACCAGCTGCTGGATGGAGGCCATGGTGGGCGCGGAGTCGTGCGGGCTGGACGCGGAGAGGAGTGAGTGAGGGATGGAGCGTGGCGGGAGCCGGCGGGAGCGCGGCCGCTTTATAGCGAGGCGCGGGGCGGGGCGGCGCCGAAGGGCCAATGGGAGGGCTCCTCGCCCATGCCGCGCCCCCGCCTCACCCAGGCCACGCCCCCGCCACGCCCCCGCGCTCCGGGTCGGAAGGTGCGGACCGGCTCCACCTGCCCCGGAGCCGGCTCCGCCCGCGGCGCCTGCAGGCGCGGCCCCGCCCGGCGCGCCCCACGTGGCCCCCGGAGGTTCCCGCTCCCTTCACCCCGGGAGCCGGAGGGGCGCCCGCCTCTCCCGGGCTAAGTCTCCCCGCCAAGTCCCTTTCCGTTTAAAACACCCAACGTGCGAATGAGCCCTCCCTCCCCGCTGGGGCGCTGCAAGGGATGGATCGCTCAGCCCTCTGTGCCTGATGGACTGATAGGTGATTTGCCTTGCTACTCTGGGCTCCTGGTCACTGCACAGCCCACATGCCAGCCCCCTGAGCACCTGTCCCTGCCCGCAGGCCGCCGGCCCACTCAGCACCTCCAGGTGAGGACAGACCTGAGTGAGCTAGTGATTTTATCAGAAGGTGCGGCAGGGCGGAGGTGTCCCCGGAAGTTCGGTTTCCAAACGAACACCCCGTAGGAAGTTTTAGCTTAAGTGCCTGTGGTTGCAATTCCATGCCCCCACGCGGGGATGTTTCCTTAGTGCGTGTTCCCAGACAAGAGGCGTCCACCCGGCCTCTCCTCCTCCCCGCGGCCCCCGCGTTACCCTGTGTCCGCAGAGAAGTCCTGCTTCTCGCGGCGTGCGTGTCCAGGAGCTGCCCCCGGTCTCCGTGGGAAGGTGGGTCAGGTGAGGAGCTGCCACGCGGGGAGGCGGCTGCCTTGATGGACATTTGGTCCCAGGCACTTTGCAGCCAGGAACGCTCCTCTCCGCCCGGGTTTTGCTGACAAGTGTTATCGCCGTTTTTTAAAGAGGAAATAAGGCAGGGAAGGCTAGGGGAGTGCAGGGCCGAACCCCTGTCTAGTCCTCACCGCAGATCTCCTGAAGTAGGACCACACCAGGCGGCCTCTGGCTGCAGCCCCTGGCTCCCCCACTCCCCCACCCCCTCCGTCATCTCCCAGCATGCCTCAGGGCATTTTCTGCCCTCCCAGGACTCCCTTTCATTTTAAGTCCCTGCCCTAAGTTTAGGTCAACCCAGGGCTGTGCTCTGCTGCTCTGAGGGCAGCTGAGGATCATTGCTCAGTGTTGCTAGAACTGGCTTCCAGATGCCTGGGGGATAGTGGCTGCCCCCCTTCCCCCACCACACACACACAGGCAGCCACTGTGGGCTTGTAGTTACATTCTTAATGTGCCCATCCAACATTTTACCTGTTTTTGTATAGAATCCTATATAATAAAGAGATAGTATGCAAATTAACCCTCACACCCTCACTAGATGGCTTCCTATGACCAGGCAAGCAGGGGGGTTAGTGATAGTGAGGAAGACCAAACCACTGCAGATTGGGTGGGTTAACCAGGCCAGCGGGAGGATTAGTGAGGGATGACCAAACAACTGAATAACAGGCTATATGGGGTGACCAGGCTGGGGGGGGGGGGGGGGGGAAGGCAGTTAGGAGCCACCAGGCTGGGAGGAAGAAGGCAGTTGGGGGCAACCTGGCCAGCACAGGGGGGCAGTTAAGGGCAATCAGGTCAGCATGCAGAGACAATTAGGGCCGACTAGGCAGGTGACTGATTAGGATCCAGTGGTCCAGGATTGTAAGAGGGATGTCCGGATTGGAGAGGGTGCAGGTTGGGCTGGGGGGACTCCCCACCCCCATGCATGAATTTTGTGCACTGGGCCTCTAGTAAGGTAATAACAGCCAGGACTCAGCACTGAAATACTAAAATTTAAAGACCCATAACCCATCATGCCCCAGAAATACCAAAAGGGAAATGTCACTATAATGCTAAATATTCAGGTGCCTAAGAAATAGTTTTTAAGCCAGAGGCATAACCCGAAAATGAACTTTTAAACACACTTTTTGGTGTGATACGTGGAAAAACACACCAACAAACAAACATAGAGGCCAACATGCCTGTGAGTGTCGCCCTGGGACAGAGGGCCCGGGAGGCTTTGCCTCTGTGGGCCCCGCGCCCAGCCACGCCGGGGGCAGATCCTGTCTCATGCAAACTCCGGTTCCCTTTCTTCCTTAAGAGCAATGGCAGTGGATGCCACGCTCCGAAAAACAGCCAGCACTTCCTTGACCTGCTAACAGAGTCCTGGTCCCGGCCACTCACCTTGAGCCCCGTGTGAGGCATCAGAACGCACATGTGAAGACAAAGCAGGTGGCTGTCCTGCACGGCTGAGGGGTGCTCCAGTGTCTCTTCTTTGGGGAAAGGGGGAGCACTGTCACCTGACTGAGATGAACTGCATCACAACCCCGGGCCCAAGGAGCGCCCAGTGTCCTGCCTGTCCTCACACACAGCCCGGGCGCCTGGGTGCCAGGCCCTGCCTACTTCCCGCTGCGGGACAGGAACGCATTCTCTTTGGGTGAGAGCGGTTGGAAATCAGGGATTGCCAGTAAATCTTCCCCTGGTCTCTCTAGAAAGCTTCCATTTATAAGAAGATGCCGTTTTACTTAATATCACCGAGCCTGAGTTTTCTTGCCTGTGAAATAAAGGTGTTAAGAATTACACTGACTGATTTCTTAGGTCCATGCCCCAGGTCCCTACAAATATGCTCAGAATCGCTCTATTTCCACCTAGTGGCAAAAGGGAACATTCCCTGTAGGTTTGCTTTGATAAACGTCGGGAGCTTGTCCGCTTCACTCCACACAGTCGCACACACAGCTTTGGTGCGGATTGTGTGTTTTGTTTAAAGGCAACTTCCTAGGAACAGTCTGTGTGGGTAAGTGAGCCTTTGGCGCAGCTGGTTATGGGATGTCATCAGTCACTGAAGACAGCAGGCGTGCAGCTGGTAGAGCAACACACTGCAGCCCATTCAGCAAATCACTGCAGCTCATCCAGCAAATCTTCTCTCAGGACATGGCTGCACTAGTCCAAAAAGGGAGAAAAATGAAAACGGACACAATAAAGCCATACTTCTCTGATGTCAGTATGCAAAACAATCGCCAGGGATCTTGTTAAAGCGTGGGCTCTGACTCCGCACATCCAGAGGAAGGCGCAAGATCAGCATCTCTAACGCTCTCCCAGGGACGCCAGTGGGCCCACTGGGGCCGTGCTCCTCTCCGGTGGACCAGTATTTCCGGGTTCTCCTCCAATGTGATGTATATAGAAAAGCAGGAAGTCTGACAAATGCACTGCAAACACTATCTGACCCAATACATAAACTTTTAAAACATCAGCGTTAGGTAGGTATTTTTCTGTCCGCTCATCTTTCCGGGAGCCTGGTTGGAGGCTTCGAATGGGATGGGGAGGGTTATTGAAACCTAGCCTCTCCCTTAAATTTTATAACCAGGTTTTGGATCTTGACTCGTTCTGGCTTGTCTTGCTCTAGACATGCTTAGTATCCAGCTTGAAAATGGATCTTCTTTAAAAAATCCCCACCTGGGATCAGTTCCAAAAGAACCTTCTATTGATAGTAAGCAGCTGGAGCCCAGATCTGCAGCTGAAGGGCTGCCTGCAGCAGCAGGAGCCCCCGGGGAGACCAGGGCAGGGCCGCACCCTGAATTCACTTCTAAATCCGGCAAGGCCCGCAGCCAGCACGAGGCCTTGGCAATAGCCACCAGCCATGGAGGGGAGCTTGCTTCGAGTCGTTGTGGGTAATAAAATGATTCCTCATGAAAGGACTTGTAGAAATGGGGCTGTTTTATGAACTTTGTTCTTTTCTTTAAAGCAGTTGATTCTTACACAACAGGACAGTCGCCTAAATAATCCCTCCTAAATACCCGCTTGCTAAATGACCTGGACCAGAGGCTAGCTACAGGGGAAATGAGATGTTGCGAAAGTTACAGTAAGACGTGATTGGTTTCGCAAGAAGCCAGAAGACAGGAGGCTAGGCTGTGTAAGATCAATTCATTGCCCTCTCATGGATCTCCCCACTGTCCGATTTCTGTGTTGTTATTAAATTTGCCGTTGGCTCATGGAAACACATTGCAGAAGCATGTAGTATGGGCTGGCCTGTTCATGCCTCCTGTGGACAAGCTCAAGGTGTCTCAGGTCTAAAAACACAACAACACGACACCAAGAGGCACCTTGAAATGGAGCAGGATGAATTCTTAAAGGGTACCTTTGCCCTAAAAACACGGTAAAAGCTAAAAGCCTGCAAACTCGATGTTTCCACTGGAAGAAACCAAATTCTTTTCGTCCGGATGGAACGTTCCCATTTTCAGCCTCCCGTCCATGCAAGAGTCCATGACTTAGCATTCTTCCCCCTGGATTTCTAGCACCACTTGATCACTTTTCTTTACTGATGTTTAGCCACAAGAATGAATGAATTTCCCAATCAAATCTACAAAGCCATAGGCTTGCTTGCTTCCGAGCTTTCTATCCTGATGGCTGGGCCCACAGCTTCCTTTTGCCTGCATGAGCTTGCAAGAAGCGTCCTCCGAGTGTAACCACCTGCCTAAAGCCAATGTGAGACGTGGCTACTCCGATCTCTGTCCTCTGGAGCAGGGGGTGGGCCCTGTGATCCTCAGAGGCGGGCACGGGGCTCCGAAGGCGGTGTGGGGTGTTCTGTGTGCTCCCTCCCTCCCTACCTTCTGTCCACCCACCGCAGGCACCACAGCTCACATCCCCTTCCCCTGCTCACGTCTGCACTGAGCAAGCGCAAAGGGAGACATCCACAGCATGAGTGAGGCTTTGTTTTCCCCCCTTGCATGGTTCCCCACACGCCCCTGCCTCTTGGATTCCTGAATTCCTCCGCTGACAGCAATAATTTCTCAATTATGTGACTCCTTGCTAATGACGAGAAACCAGTGTGAGGCTCCAATAAAGCACGTCTGTCTTCTAGGTTGGCTAAACGCTGGGTGTGACTAGAGAGCGACCGTGGCCTTGAGGCGGGTCTATCTCAGAAGTGGGATGGAAGTATTTGTGCCAAAGTCCCAATGTGTCACCTACCCGCAGCCTCAGGATTCTTGGCCAGTGCCTTGAACAGGGAGGTTGCAAAACCTGCTTGCATGGCGGCCAGTTCGCAGGGACAGGTCTGGGCAGTGCTTTCTCCCACTCCGAGCATCATAAACTGAAAGATGTCAGATGAAGAGTGGTGAATTCAATTCTCACCCATCCGGCAGCTCCGAAGCCTAGACTTGAAGTGAGGCGCCAGGAGGGACTCTGGTGGCATCCAGCATAAAGGGTGCAGGCTGCCTTCCCCCCACACGGCATCTGTCACCTGTGGCCCCTCCGCCCGCCCGGCAGGACAGACAGATTCCTTCCAGCCAAGGCGACCTGCAGTGGGACCTCCCAGGGACAAGCGGAGTGGATCCAGCCCTCGTCTCCAAGGGTGTGTGACCGGAACTGCTACCAGCCTGAGATGCAGTTCTTCTGATTTTCCTTCATTTCACAGACATGAACATTTTTTCCGTTCTAGCTCAGCACATTCTGAAAATTCCCAGTATTAAATGTCTGAAAATATCAGACACATTTTATCTCTATAATGTTAAGTGAATTTTCCAAGACGGTACCACAGATAATTTGGGGTGGGGGGTGAAGGGGAGGAGAAACTAGTCCTACTACATTCAGCTGGATCTGGAAACTGGGGATTTGGTTGGTGTGGCTGGACAGGCCACCTCTCTGCCAGAGCCAGGTGAGTACAAACAGATACAGAGTGATCTTCAGACGGCGCCAAGCGCAGAGCCGCCCCGGTGAGCCTGCGGGGACCGAGGTCTGCCGGCAGCGGCTCCGGTGAGACCCTGAAGCCACAGCCACTGCACACCAGCTGCCCTGCGCTTTGGAAGTGGCTCAGCACCAGAACCTGGCCATAGGCTGGCGCCTGGCTGTCCCGGTTTCTGGGATACAACTTGCCTTAGAATCACCTCCGCCAGCGCACAGGCCAGGACAGGGGTCTCCAGCTCCCCAGCCAGCCCGGGGGACCAGGATGCCCCCTGCGGCCATTGCTCACGTCACCAACATCCCCATGGAGAGAGGAAATGCAGGGGCGAAGCCCCATCTGAAGCCCTCCTCTGCCACAGAAACCCTGCCTGCTTCCAGGGGAGAAGGTGATCTGTCATGACAAGCTTCCTGGAACCGGTCACAAGGAGGAAGCTGCTATCCTGGCTGCAGTGAGACTATTGGTGCATCACACAAAGTAGTAATGCCCGTCAGTCCAGAAAGATGGAGGCATGTGAGGCCCAAACCAGTCCTGCAACAAACCCCTAAAACCGACATGGACCCCAGCTCTGTCTTATCTGCTGTCCCAGAATAGGACAGTTCTAGAAACAGGCCAGAATGTCCCCCCCAGGGTCCCTTTGACTGTCACTTACTGTGTAAAAGTTACTTTGTCACTTTCTATGTACATAAGGTGCTTTTTAAAAATTCTTCTTCAAATTGGATATCTTTCTTAGTTCTATTTTTTAAAGTGGAGTATATTTCCATTGTATTGTACTTTTGTATTTTGGTTGATCTAGTCGTTTCTGAGATGATTTATAGAACTTGGGGGTCTATATTCTGGAATGGAAAATTATTGTATAACTGCCTCTCCCTTCCTCTCTGAAATCAATAAAAAAATATATTTTTAAAAAACAAGTAGGAATATAAATCTGAATTGGGAGAAAATACAGTAAGTCACTTCAGAATTGAGCAAACCCTTGATTTATTACTTTCCAATAAACCTGAGGAGTGGCCCCCAATCTTGTGAGAACTCCCAGGCTCCCCTTGCTGTGAGCGCCGGGCTGGTAGGGCGGTAGCAGAGGCCAGGCCTGATTCTTGCGCCTGATTCTTGCAGGCCCTCTCAGCGCCAGGCCTGCAGGGCTTGGAGGCAGCCCAACCAGCTCAGGTCACCAATGCTTATTCAGAAGTGAAACCCTATCCCTGTGTCCCCACCCGAGTCACACCATTGTAATTGCCTATGTTGGCAGTAACTCCTGCCCAGACCTGACCTCAGCCTAATTAGCTGTCACTTTGGCAGGCCTCGCATTCGTGCATCTTTAAAAGTTATGGGGTTGCATTGCTGAACACAGATTTGTGACTTGGATTCAGACCTGAAGGGGAATCTGAAGCCCGGTGTTTGGAGGGATGGAAGCTGTCTGCTACTTCAGCCAAAGACCAGGAAGGACCCTCCATACAAATAGCTCTGGTCTGGCCGTCTGGGGTTAGCAGCTCTTGGGGGGGCAGGGGGAGCCCAAGCCCATTGTGGAAGTCTGCTGCCAGTCCTTTCTGCCCTTGGGCATAGTTTGACCCGCTGGCACAGCACAGAAGGTTTCTGCTCACAAATCCCCCATGGGGGGACTGTAAGTATTGAATAATGACGACTTATCTAAGTAAAAAAATTGCTTAGAGACCCACATATATGTAAAATAGGGAGAGAGAACTGTAAATAAATTCTATAAAATATCTTGAACATTTTGAATAATTACTAATTCCAATGGGTTAATTCTGAAAAGAAACATCAATTGAGCTATCAGCTGTTAAGTGTTTACATTTAAAAATGTAAAATACATTTAAAAATATGTTTTTAATGATTTCAGAGAGAGGAAGGGAGAGGGAGAGAGAGATAGAAACGTCAATGATGAGAGAGAATCATTAATAGGCTGCCTCCTGCACACCCCCTACTAGGGACTGAATCTAAAACCCTGGCATGTGTCCCGACCGGGTATCAAACAGTGACCTCTTGGTTTATGGGTCAACACAACCACTGAGCAATACCAGCTGGGTGAGTGTATATACATTTTTTTTGGGCACCTGTGTGTGTGTGTGTGTGTGTGTGTGTGTATCTGAGAGAGAAAGAGAGAGAGAGAGGTGGTGTATCAATTATAGCAAAAATAATAGTGAAAAAGATCAATAATTCCAATCACATTTTGAATTTAGAACAAGCTGGATGCTTGGAAAAACCCAATCATAATGACTGGACCTTGGTTAACAAGGTCATTACAAAACATTCTGAACAAGAATCATTTCCACTCTACTTAGCAAAATTAGAATATTTGCATAATCCAACTGTGTCACCTAAATGAAATATTATGCAAAGTTAGAATATTTGCATAATCCAAGTTAGGTGTCACCTAAATGAAATATTTTCAGAGTAAACAAAGACACTATCCCAAATTATAGGTTCACCAAGAATACCACAGATATTCAGTAATTATTTAAGTATTTTTAAAAATACTTTATAGGGAGAAATATTAAAATGAAAAATAAGGGAAGGGGAGTAACCTAAAAATGAAATGATTTCTACCCATTTGTATTTGGCCTATGAAGATAATAGTACATAAGTGATGATTATAGCAATACTAGTGTTTGGATTTTACATAGATAGAGAGGAATTTAATACTGATTAATTATGCCATTGTTTGGCCTCAACCCTCTCTCCTTTCTCAGGAAAACCATGTATGGCAGCCTCCAACTTTCCCCATAGTTTTGGTTACCCACAATCAACCTGGTCGGAAAATATTAAATGGAAAATTCCAGAAATAAGCAGTCCATAAGTTTTAAATTGTGGATCACTCTGAGTAGCGTGATGAAATCTCACTCTGTCCTGCTCAGTGCCACCCATTCTGCCTGGTGTGACTCACCCCTTTTCCACCGGCTGCAAGCGGTAGGCGCTCCCCAGCGGTCCCTCTCAGCCGATGGACTGTCATGGCACCGTCGTGGTACCCAGTGCTTGTGTTCAAGTCACCCTGATTTCATTTAAGGACCCTGAAGTGCATGAGCAGTGACACTGGGAATTCAGATCAACAGAGAATCCGTCAAGTGCTTCATTTAGGTGAAAAGGTGAAAGTTCTTGACTTAATTGGGCATTTTTATCATCTCACATTATCACAAGCACAGTAAGATATTTGGAGAGAGACCACAACCATGTAACGTTTACACTGTTATACTTGTTCCACTTACTATTGTCATAAATCCCTTACTGAGCCTATTGTATAAAGTGAGCTTATCATAGGACTGATGATAGGTGTGCACGTCTGAGGAAAAGAATCGGATTCAGTACTATCCCCGGTTTCAGGCATCCCCTGGGGGCCTTATACAAACCAACAATTTGCTCACTATTTAAACTGTAACAGGGCCTTTTAGGTTTCTTAGAGAAACTTTTTAAAAAGAGGTCATAATCTTTGTGGCCTCAATCCCCCTTTGTCTTTGCTTGAATTGAAAAGGATGATCTTAGAAATATTATTTAAGCCTCGCCAGTGTGGCCCAGTGGTTGGATATTGACCTCAGTATCAGGAGGTCAGAATTTGATTCCTAGTCAGGCAACATGCCTGGGTTGTGGGCTTGGTCCCCAGTGGGTAATGTGCAGGAGGCAGATAATCAATGATTCTCTCTCATCATTAATGGTTCTAGCTTTTTCTCCCTCTCCATTCCTCTCTGAAATCAATAAAAATATATTATAAAAAAAGAAACTGAAAATACAAAACTAACAAAAGCAAACAAACCCTAATGGTGTCCTTTAATCATTTGTCATCTAATTTAAAATGAAAAATGTTGATAATGAAAATATGTGCCATGGCTGTATTCAGACCCAAACTCCTGGGCAAATTTTGTAATATAATCTGAACAGTGGCCCTTCTGCCAGGCAGAGAGATGGAAGATTTCCGGGAATAAGGAAACTGTGAGACATTCTCAGTAAATGGAGGTGGGGTTCTTTGAAAAACCCACCATAACATCTCATGACAACATATAGTCAGCTTTAAATATCCACGAAGTGCAAAATAAATTTCAGGTATATTTCAATTATTATTCAAGTGTAAATGAGTTTCCGATTAAGCCATTCCAGACAAATAGGCTTTTTCTACCCCAAAGAGGTAGAGGTTCTCCCACCTGTGCAGCATCGAGGGAGCGGCTCTCTGTGTGCACAACCAGAAGGCAATCGTTCAGCCTCCCGCTTTCACACGTGTTGCCTACCCCTGTGCAAACGTGCAGGAGGGCTCCTGTTCTCCTTCCAGCCTCTACTCTCGCTCTTTTCCCCACCAACCAGGAATTTCTACCACTTCTTGAAAAAAATTGCCAGAGTCTATGTCAAATGTCATCCTACAAATCAATTAAGTCAATTGGTGCCATTAAAAGCAAGTGGCAGAAGACAGCTTCAGTAGACTTGACCGTGAAAATCTCCCTTACGTGTCCTGGTTCAGTTTGGTTTTGGTTTTGGTTCACCGTCATCAGACTCCTGAAAGGACAGCACCATTCTGCCCGTGACTCCATGGGCTGAAGAAAAGGAAATTAAGAATATTGATGCTCTATTAGAAATTACTGACCATTCTTGTAATTGAAAAACAAAGACACCCCCCGCCTAAAGGCTGAGAGTGGGTATTATGGACAAAGCAACGCTGGGCACTGGAAGCAGCATGGAGGCTCAGCCTCTACTGATCTCCTGAGACTCAGGTGATGGCATCACCTCACCTCCTGGAGGTCCCTGAGGCAAGTTGGAGGATCGCTGGGAAGGCTGCAAGTTTAACCTGCTGGGTGAGTTTCTCCTTAACATAAGCAGGAAGAAAAATCCTACATCACAACTAAATTCAAGGATATCAATTCTCTTCCCTTCTCCACATCACCTCCACACTCTCTCTGAGCCTTTCCAAAGAAAAGTTAAAATGATGGATCTATTTCATCTTGTGAAAAACTTCCAGAATTGTCCCTGACACCTAAAGTTATCTTAGGTAAATGATCATCACTCACAGGTTTTCACTTCAGTACCTATATTGTAGGTAGAGTTTGCAAGATTTTCTGAAATAGGATGATTGGGATTTATAAGGCACTTTTACAAACCTTTCCGACCTACTTCAAAGAAATGGGTCAGAAACTCTAGGCTCCTGTGTTCAGGTCATCAGCACTGCCTGCAGGGTGGTGCCCGCGGCCGTGCTGGCGCGTCCGGATGCTGCGATAAGCGCGACAGGTCAGGAGATCCCGCTGTTCCCGTGACCACAGCACAGTGTCCAGCGGCACCTTCTCAGCGCTGACTTCGACCTGCTCTTTTCAAACCAACTGATCCAACAGCACCGAAATTTAAGATTTTAAATAGTTACGAATGCCATCATCACTCTGGTCTCCTGTCACATGTTAAATTGTCTCAGTTCACAGCAAATTCCAGAAAACACTTCCAGCCAGAGGGATACCCCGGCAGCAAGGGCGGGCTTCACACCGAGAGTCCGGGAACACAGCTGGGCCACTGTGGGGGTTCACACACAGCCTCATAGACAATCAGGGCAGAGGTGCCCTGCCTGAGCCCCGCCCTCGTGAACAAACACCCAAAGTTCGGACTAGAATGCTGAGCAGGAGCCCTCACTCCGGGCTGGTAAGATTGTGAATTAGAACGACGACTCTGGAATTCGGCTTGGAATTATCTACTACAGTTGAGCAGTTACACCAAGAGGCCAGTACATGATCATGTTATTGGAATAGCCCCCATAGCACCACTCATTGTTGAGCCGTAGACTGGACTTCCCGGTGAGGCATTCGCACCGCGGGATGGCACCTGGCGGTGGGAATCAGAGAGCAGGCTACTTGCAACCACTGGGGTGAATGTTGTGACATGATGTTGAGCCATTGGATCCAAACACAGATTAGGAATTTGCATGTAGGTAAAACTAATGTCTGGTGTTAGAAGCCAGGAGAGAAGGAGAGAAGGAGGGCCCTTGTGAAGGGAAGGAGAGTGCTGGCATGTTTGGGGGCTGGAAGATGACCCGTCGGGGTTCGTGCTGGGATGCTCCTGGACTGTCCTCACACGGTTTGCCCATCTTCTCCAGCTCGGGCGAGCTTTAATTACAAATGTTGTTTAAAAAGTACAAGCGTCAGTAAAAGAACTCTGAAATACCTTAACTGTCTCAGGACAGACAATAAATGGCTCAGTAAAATCTATGACTAATCCTGGCTTATAAAGCTCCTCTTAAATGGTTTTAATTATCTAGGGTAGGGGTGTCGAACTCAATCAGAGAAGGGGCCAAAATCTAAAATCCAGCCTAAATAGCTGGCCAAATGGTTTACTGAACAGTCATAAACTGACAATGTTAACCAGAAATGTGAATTTAAAATGAGTGGAACAATCTTTTCCTTAACAGTGCTGTTAACCAACTCACATGCTATCAAGGATTTGGCCCGCGGGCCTTGTGTTTGACACATGTGATCTAGGGGATCCTCACTAGAGGAATTTTCACTTTGTCTATTTTAACCCGGCCGCTGTGCGCAGGGAGCGTAGGCTTTTATTTCATTCTCAAATTTTTACTCTATGTTCAAATGTTTCAAAAGCAAAGTCTTAGGCCCCAGCAAATGACTGGTTTATCTCAAATTGTCTGATGCTAGGATGCTCTGTGGCCCCTGGTATGTTCTTCTGACACTAAACTAACCGATATGCCCCTAAGGCACGCTGATACTACAGTGCAATGGAGGGCGTCAGACCCCTCCAGTGACTGCACCTGAACTTGAGCACAGAATGCTCGTAGGAAAAGGCAGAAGAGCGAGCCCAGGCATCAGATGGGCGAGAGGAGCATTACTATGAACAGATGCAGGGATAGGAAGGAAAGTGCAGCATCCACTCACTCAGACAATCCATGGAGAGGCTCTCAGAGAACAGGAACCAGTGTCTAGCGTGTTGTAGGAGAACTTGGACGTCACCTGGATAGCCAGCAGGACATGGCCTGAGCATTCATATCTTAAAGCATCAGTGTCTTAACTGTAAAATGAATTTAAAATTTTCTTTGAAATAAATTCTAAAAAAAGATTTTCATTAGTTTCTCTCTTGTGGTTTATCCATTGGTTGTTGTTGTTTTTTATTATATATGTTTAATTGATCTTAGAGAGGAAGGGAGAGGGAGAGAGAAATAGAAACATCAATGGTGAGAGAGAATCATTGATTGACTGCCTCCTGCACACTCCACACTGGAGATCAAGCCTGCAACATGGGCATGTGCCCTGGCCAGGAATTGGACCGTGACCTCCTGGTTCATAGGTCAACACTCAACCACCGAGCCACACTGGCTTGGCTGTCTATTCTTTTTTTTTTTACATCTTCAAGAAGAAAAAAAATCACTCTGCAGCTACTGGTGGGGGTGGGAATTGTGGAATTAATACAAATTACTTTCCCAGAGTATCCTTGCAACCATATCATTGGTCTTAGGAGCTCTGAATTCCACTCCAGTCACTCCCAGTTACAACCACAGCTTTCCAGGTAAAAGAGATTTCGAAAAACAAAGAATCATCTTGCATGTTTCTAAAACTTCCTCCAAAAAAATTTTTTTTTCACCTAAAGGTACTGGCGCTGACATAATTTAATTAATGTGTGTGAAACTACAGTGCTCCAGAATCTGAAATCGATGTCATTAAAATAAAATGCAATGTGTATACCTCCAATACTCTTTTTTAATGTCATACTCTATCACTTTTGTTTAATGTCAAATCACAAGAGATATTTTTCGTCTGTTAATTGCATTTTACATGTCCCTCATTATTGGGCTTGAAGCAATAACATTTTAGAGAAAAACTACTGAAGCAAGGGTAACATCCACAATAGTCAAGTTCACTCAAATCCCTTTCCCTCAATTACATCTCCAACAGATTAATTGTTAGTCACAGTTTATCCTCCTATAGCCATTCTACTCTCAGACAATTAGATAAAAGACTGAGGTATTTAGAGAAAGATTTTTATTTTCAGAATATTTATGGAAATGTAGCAAAAGAAAGCTGCTTGTTTCCAATACTGTGCTATAGAAATGATCCTTTACATAGAGCATATATTGTTGCACACATTACTAGTAAAATGAACTAAATAATTCATCAATTTGTGTTACCTCTTTGTCCATGTGTCGCAGGAAGCACACTGTTCTTGTCGGTTTGTGGCTCAGCGATTCTCCATAGACTTAGGGTTCACTGTACTGACAGAGAGGATCTGAGAGTCTGACTTTTAGTGATAACCCAGACCTGTGATTTTCCTAAATGCTGGTTGAGTCACATGGAACCGCCATATGCGCCATTCAAAATGGCTGGTCCAGGCAGTTTTACACATCACAGCTGAGGGCGCCAGGGCGGCCTTTGGCTTCCTGAGAACTTCCCAGGCTCTTCCCCACTAAACTGATGGGAGCAGGTGTTTTGCAGCCATCATCTCGCCCAGTGCCCATCTGCTTACTCTCCTCACCTCCACCTGCCCACTCACTCCTTTATCCTTCGACCGGACAGTGTCTATTACATCCACCCAACAGACACTCCTAAATCACCAAAGACCACTTCGGAGATCGCCAAATCCAGCAACCCTTTCCGGTCTGTCGCCTTAGAGATGTGGTCACTCCTTTCACAGTTCCTTCTTTCATGACCTGTTTATCTTTTATTTATTTTTAAATAATTTTTATTGACTTCAGAGAAGAAAGGAGAGGGAGAGAGAGATAGAAACATTAATGATGAGAGGGAATCATGGATGGCTGCCTCCTGCACGCCCCCCACTGGGGATCCAGCCCACAACACAGGCAAATGCTTTTGACTGGAATCGAACCCAGGACCCTTCAGTCCACAGGCCAATGCTCTAGCCACTGAGCTGAACCAGCTAGGGCCATTACTTATTGACTTATCTACATTTTCATGTCCATTGGTCTCCACTTTATTTTGCTCACCTCATCTCCTTCAACCTTAGTAAATGACCTCTTTTGCTTTCTGGCCACTAAGACACTCACATGTGACCACTCTTCCCTGTTACCACCCCTCCCATCCCTTCTTTCCTGGTAATCAGTTGAGAGGGACCCTGTTCCTCCATCATTGGCCCCACCTTGAGCTATCCCCTGCTTCCACCTGCCCCAGGGACATTGCCCCCCTAGCTTGTCACTTGTCCACACCCTCAACCCCTTCCTATAGGTTTTTCCTCAGTACAGAAACTTGATTGATTTTCTCCTGTGAAACAAAGAAAATAACCTATTGATCCCATGTCACCTTCTAGCAACTGCCCTGTCTCTCTTCTCATCATTCAGAGTTTGGCTTAGGTGTTCTAACTCTTTATCTTCATCTCTTATGACTGTCACTACCTGAAGTCTCAGGTTGGGCATGCCCAGAAACAGAACTTGATGGGAGTCTTTTATTTGAAGGCTAGGGGCATGGGGACACGAGCCGGGCACTGAGAGCCAATATGGAAGTCAATACACTACTACTGTGGGAAGCTGGGCTTTGAATCTCATTGGGAGCGTTTGAGAAATGATGTTTCCCATATTCGTGGTGGACTACTGGGTACTTACCGTGGACTCTCATCCTGCATCACTAAGGGCTGCTTTTGGGGTGCTGCCCTGGCGCTTCCAGCCAGCTTTGGCTTGTATCTGTCTGTCTGATGGGCATCTCCCTGCTCACAGGTGCAAACAGGACTCATGACACCTACTCCCTCCCGGGCCCTCAACTCTGGCTTCCCTATGCCTGACAACACCTGACTTCCAATTGCTCAGAGCAAAAACATCGGGTCATCTTTTACTCCCCTTTCCCCTCACACCCCACAATCAATCAATCAATCAATCAATCAACAAATCCTGTTGTTTTTCAAAATAGATCCAGCGTGTGGCCACTGCTGTCCACCCAGCCCTCGCCATGGTCACTACAGGCCCCAGTGAGCCTTCTCAGTGCTGGGGGCTGGAGCAACAGGACTGGAATATGTCAGGTCAGGTTGCTCCTGCACTAACCCCCTCCGGTAGGTTCTGCTCTCACTCTCTGTGAAAGTCAAAGTCACATTGGCAGCCCACATGGCCTGCATGAGCTGGTCCCTGTGCCCCCTGAGCTCTCTCCTTCCACGCTCCTCACTTATCTGCCATGCTCCCGGGGCTCTGGGCGCGTCCCCACCCCAGGGCCTTTGCTTTCCCTGCCCCTGCCCCTCACTGCCCTGCGGCAGCCTGGCCTCCTGCACACCCGCTCCTTTCTCTGCCTCTGGTCTTTGCACAGATGTTATTTCTCAGTATGGACTCCCCCGAGCACGCTCTTTAACACTGAACGCTCCTACCTCTGACCTTCTCTATCTCGCTTTTCATCCTTAATTGTCTGCAAACCTAAATATTCATTTTATTTCTTTGTTTTATGCTCTATCTCTCCCCACTAGGATCTGATGTTCAGGTAAGTCGGCTGCTCCAGTCCCAGCACCAGGCAGTGCCTGTTTATAATCAAGTGTTCCCAACTTAATTATATCCTCTCCTCAGCCTGCAGCCCAGACCTCAGAACACGTTAAGCCTTTGATAAGTGCTGCTGAATGGATCAGTACATCTGTGATTGATCAGATGTCTGAGCTATTCTAAAATCTCTGTAAAGGCAACTCCACTCTCTATTTCTAGTCCAACCTTCTTCCAAACCTTAAACTTGCAATGCCAACAGCTGCTCGTCTCGGCCTGGTGGTGTAGCACCTCCAGCTCAAATGGCCTACAGTTCACCTCATCTCTGGCCACCCCCAAGCTCAGCCAGCTTCCTAACTTCCAAATTCCTGCCTAGGACTTCCTCGTCCCCAGGGCCTGTGAGTGTTGTACCCGCTGGCTTCTTTACCGCTAGCGATCAACCCTGACGGTGTGCCCAGCAAGCACCTCTGTCTGCCTTCCTCCTGCTATTCTCACCGCAAGGCCCTCCTCAGACCTTGGCCATCTATTAATCCGTCAGTCAGTCATTCAGTTCTCCGTCCTGCTCTTCACACATCAACAGACCTTTATTGAGTCCCCACGGGCCTGTGTGCCTGCTGGGTCCGTACATGTCATACAGAATGTGCCATAGAAGTGGTTTCCTTGATCAGGACAAATGCCATTTTGTAGGAGACATTGATGTGGTCTCTATGTTTCAATGCTTTAGTTTGTACAACTCGGTTACCAAAGCCAAAGCCTGAATCCAGGCCAGTCAAACCCATTTCTATCTTTCTGGATGAATACAAGTGTCTAACACAGTCCACTCCCACTGTGGGCTGGCCCTTCAGCCTGGGAGTGCATTCTGCTGTGTTTTGTTAACACACTTCTCTTGTCTGGACAATGACGATGAACAGTCTGTATGCCTTTTAGTGCTGCGGTGAGGGACATTAGCTCAGTGACTGATGTCCCTCAGATCTTCCTGTGACCACCTATGACATGTACCCGAAGGCCAATTCTAGGAAACGCACCAAAGTATCTATCTGAGGCCCCATAGTCTGTGTTATTAGATTTATTCACATGCTTCTGTTAATGCCCCCTCTCCCCAGAAGCTTATCATACCTAATGAAAGAGTAATATGCAAATTAACCATCACTCCATTACACCCACAAGCCACGCCCACCAGTAAATCAAAGCGAGTATGCAAATAAACCTAACCAAGATGGCTACAGCCACAGAGAGCAGGTGGGAGGCTTGGGTTTCCCAGGCAACGGAAGAAGCCAAGCTTTCCGCCTGCCCTTGGCAGCCTATGCCTCCACTCAAGGCTACAAAGTTTCAATTATAGAATATAAACAGATCCAAACAGAAATGGCTGCTGCCATGGAGCAAGCAGGAGGCTTGGCTCCACTCCAGGCTACAAAGTTTCAACTGTAGAGGTAAATAAATTCCAGATACCAGGACCTCTGCTTGGGTAGCTGGGGGCGTGGCTGGCCTGCAAACCACCTTGCCCAGGCTGCCCCATACTCCAAGGGAACCCCACCCTGATCTGGGACATCCTTCAGGGCAAACTAGCTGGTCCCCACCCATGCACCAGGCCTCTGTCCTATCTAATAAAAGAGTAATATGCAGATTGACCTTCACTCCAACACACAATATGGTTGCCACCATATGGTCAAAGATCCTATCCCCATGTGAACACAAGATGGCTGCCACAAGATGGCCAGCAGGGGAGGGTAGTTGGGTGGCACCAGGCCTGCAAGGGAGGGCAGTTGGAGGTATCAACCCTGCAGGGGAGGGAAGTTAGGGGTGATTAGGCCTGCAGTGGAGGGAAGTTGGGGCAAATAGGCTGGCAGGGGAGCAGTTAGACATCAATCAGGCTGGCATGGGAATGATTAGGGGGCAATCAGGAAGGCAGGCAGGTGAGCAGTTGGGAGCCAGCAGCCTTGGATTGTGAGAGGGATGTCCAACTGCCCGTTTAGACCCGATTGGGAGATCCCAGGTTGGAGAGGCTGCAGGCTGGGCTGAGGAACACCCCCGCCCCTTGCACGAATTTTGTGCTGGGCCTCTAGTATTTAATGAAGCAGGATCTGTGTTGAAGTAATGTGTGCCTTCAATATTGCTTGCATATATTGAAGCAGGAGGAGGGGGGAAGGTTTGTGAATGTTGAAAGTAATAGAATCAAGTTACAGGCTACACTCATTTCAAACATACTATCTATAGCTGCTTTGCACTAGAAGGAATGTACCTAACATGGACAGTAGGGACTGCACATGCAAATGACATTTTACTCAGGAAGGAGTCAAGAGGCCATTCTTTCTTCCATTCAGACAAGGAGGAAAAAAAAACCCAATTTAAGAATTGGGATTAAAACACCAGCTCCCTCTGCTGGTCACTTTAGAAAAGGCCTCACCTCCCAGAGTAAACTTGATTAAACTGGGAATAAATCGATGAAGACACATTTGAAATTTAACGTATCCAAGACTGCTCTTCTGAATGTATAAGAAGTAAAGCACATGGCATTGACTGGCATTTCATACAGTGTCTCCTTCCCGCTGATTACAATGGCCCGCCAGCATCTGTGCTTGGGAGGACTGGTGATAAGGGACAACAGACAGAGACTCTGGGCCCTTTGAAGATAAGGGCTATGGAGTCAGGCTGAGGAGCCTGGCGGAGGTGGGCCAGCTGGGGCAAGTGTTCAGAAGGTGGCCGCTGGCTGCAGCCAGGAGCACATGCTGGAGCTAAGAATTCGCATTTATCACATCCTGGGAGCCAGGACTCTGGAGCATGCTGCCACGTGTGATCTCCCAGACAGCGGCCCGAGGGGGGAGAGCCAGAATCTCAGCCTCCCAGTTCCCCCTGATCAGAATCTTCTCCCTGAAACAATCCCTCAATGACCCGCATGTCTGTTCCAACAAGAGAGGCATCTAGCCCTCCGGCTTTTCCAGGAAAGGGCTGGAGAGTAACACTTTAACCTACGGACCCTACAGTCTCTGCCACAACTGCTCCCCACTGCCATCTTAGCATAGGCAGCCGTGGCTGAGTGTGGCTGTGCCATAAAACTTTATTCACAAAAACCAGCAGGGAGTCTGGCCCACGTATCCCAGTTCAGTAACTTCTGGCTGAGAATGTGTGTGGGGGCTGTTTAACGGCAGCCAATCAATAATTCTCTCTCATCATTGATGTTTCTATCTCCTTTTCCCTCTCCCTTCCTCTCTGAATTCAATAATAATAATAATAAAAAAGAATGAAATCTTGCCATCTGCAACAACACGGATGAACCTTGAGGCAAGATGTAAAATGAAATATGTCAGACAGAGAAAGACAAATACTATTTGATTTTTAAATATGTGTAATATTTAAGAAACAAAAAACCAAGCTGATGGTTGCCAGAGGCAGGGTGGGGTGGGCAAAGTGAGTAAAGAGTGGCAAAAGACCCAAGGTCCGAGGTAAGTGAGGTAAATGTGCCACGGGGCGATGGCACTGACAGGGCGTGACCTCAGTTAGCAATCCTGCAGTCCAGATCTGAAAGCTGCTGAGAGAGTAAACTTAGAAGTCCTCATGACAACAAAAAAATTTTTGCAACTGTGTGTGGTGACGAACGTTCAGTAGAGTTATTGTGATGATCATTTTACATTATATACAAATAGCAATCAGTATGTTATACACCTGAAGTTAACATAATGATATATATCAATCAAAACATATATAGAACCAAAGGGTATGCAGCCAGAAATAGTAGGCAAGTATTGTTGTATCACAGTTAATTAATTTGAGAAATTATATTATTTTGTGAGTTTTGCGATGCTTGGAGTATATATCAGCTTTCTAAAATGTGTATTTTATTGGGATGGCTTTCCTAATTGAAATGAACATTCATTTTTGTAGCTAGTTTTGTAATTTTACTATTTCTCCCCAGTTGTACAAGTTTCAACCCAGAGAACCTGGATCTGGCCCGGGGTCTGAAGAATCCAGATACCAAGGGTCAAGAGAAGGAAGTTGAGGGGCCTCACTTTTGAGGGACATGTCAGATGCCAGCTGACCCCTTCTGGCAGCTGCTGGCCTCTTCCGCGGCCCATTGGGTCAGGAGAGAGCTGTGAGCCTTCTCTTCGTATTTGCTACAACCAAAGGTGGTCACAGCAACTGCTGTCTGCCTGACGCCGGACAGGAGAGCTGCTGGCTGCGGGTAAGGGGTGAGCACAATGACCCGCCAAAGACGAGTGCTGAGCAGATTGTGAGGGGATGTTACCTCTTGAGCTTATAGAAGAACATGTGCGAGGCAGAGCAGCAACATGCTAAGGCGTTACAAAATAGATGTCAGCGGTCCCCAGTGGGCCGGGGTGACACTGAGTTTCTGTGGAGCTTGGTTATCTGTTTGAAAGGTGGAGCCAGGAGACATGTGGTCAGAGTTTGTGTAGCCAGGCCCAGCTCTTCGGTAAGCTGTTTGTTCTTTGTGTGGCTTCCGGCAGAGGGGTGCTGATGAAGGTGACAGGTGAGGTCAAGCACCTCCCTGCCCAGGCCACCCCAGCAGCTAGCTCTGACCCCCTGATGCCTTGCTGCAAAATAGTAGCTACAGGTTGTATTTGTTGCTAAATTATTTCGCTTGTTTTATTTTGTTAATCCTTTAACGTGGGCCACCATAAATTTAAGAACTTATAAAGTGTATATAAACACCAACGGCTGAGAACCACAACACTCTGAAGACACTCTTTTGAGTTCAAATGTAAGAGGTTACTTTGGAGAAATTATCTCAGGATGCCTTCAGTCCAAGGTTCTGTTCTGTGGTAAATGCTGAATTTTACATCACCCAGCACAGCACCGTTTATCACACACTGCCCTGCAAACCCCGGGGCTGTTTTCTTATCTCTCTGGAATTCCGGTGCCAGACCCAGGCTTTGATTTCCGAGGCGTCCACTTCAAAGAGGCGCCCGCTTCAAAGCCAGCTACCTGTAAAAGGTGGCCAGCCTGGGACCAGAGGCAGCCTCCGGCCGCCGGCCAGGCACCTCTGCTGCAGGCGTCCTGGCTGATCTCAGAACTGACCCTCTGGGCTACTTGGTTTTCATCTCTTCCTGCGGTTTAAATTCCTGCTCTTACATTTACCATTAAATTTTAAACTTACCACTAAGGAGTGAGCCCTCAGAGCCCTGATGAAGGTGACAGTTGGTTAAGTTGGTTTGAGTGTCGTCCCAATATGCCAAGGTTGCAGGTTCGATCCCCAGTCAGGGCACATACAAGAATCAACCAATGAATGCATAAATAAGTGGAACAAGAAATCAATGTCTCTCTCTCTCTCTCTCTCTCTCTCTCTCTCTCTCTCTCTCTCTCCCTCTCCCCCCTTCCCTTCCATTCTCTCTCTGTAGTCAATCAAGCATTTAAAAGAAAAGAGGGAGCTGGCAGGAACCCTAGGCCCCCAGCCTCCACCCCAATGAAAGCAGAACCCCAGGCCCACTCCATCTGTCCCTCTCTCTCTACCTGGGGTCTCTCTATGTGGTCCCAGTGACAGGGGCAGAAATGGAATATTGGGAACCAGCGAGAAGTGTAAGAAATATTAATCATGCTCTGTTAACTGTGATTGCTTTGTCTGATTAAAGACAGCACATGGGACCTGGGCGCTCACCTGGATACGCGGCCCATCCTCCCCATTGGGAGCTGCCTGTTCTCATGGAGGGATGGACAACCATGTTCAAGAAACCAGAATCGCAGCCCCTTGGAGACCCCAGCCCTTGCACATCTGTGAACTGCCCATTTGCCCTTTTGCCTACTTCCCCACGTAATCTTTGTCCTTCTACCCAATATAAGCACCCGACTTACGATTGGGGCTACAGAGCAGATGTGTGTGGATGGCCTACTGCTTCCCCCTGCTGCAGGCAGGATTGGAATGGATTCTCACATAGGATTCAACCCCGCCTCTGCTGAATTGGCTCAAGTGGTGACAGGCCGCACGGACCCTGCATTGTCGGTCACACAGGTGTGCTGTGATTGCCCAGCCTTGTAAGTGATGCAGCTGTAGGTGCAGCTGAAGAAGACTTACAATCAACCGGAACCACAGGCTCCGCTGGTGATTAATAGGCTGAACCCAGAGCACAACTCATGCCTGGTAGGTCAGGCGCTGGGCAGTGATGGGGCTTTTTATCTGAGCTGGCCAAGCAGGCCCCCGTCAGCCACGGTGGCCACTGCTCCGGGACAGACAAGGCGGAAGGAATGCAAGTATGTTGACTCTTCTGGAAAGGACTCGTTTTTTATGGAAGTGAAATCACTGCCTAAGAACAGGAATGGGAAAAGGAAAAGAAAAAAAACAAAAGGAAAAGGATCAGAATGCCTGCAAGGTGAGCGTGCTGGCTAGTCCCCGTCCTTCCTCTGGGATGCTGCTGTAGGGCACAGGGTTCTTTCTCCCCGGGCCCTGGCCCTTTAACTGATCGACACAGTCATCCCGGTGCGGTAATGCATTTTTTCTGCCAATAGAAGCAAACATGCTTTGCAAATGACTTGGGTAACAAAACCAGAACGTGGCTAGGACCTCAGGGCAGCTGAGAACTCACTTGTCTCACTTCATGATTTTGCTGAGAATCAGCCAAGATCTCATCCTCTCCCTCTAGTCCATTAAAATGTTTTCTGTCCCATTTAAAAAAAAAATCATTAAATAAGTAACGCCACACTTTTATTTATTTAGGCAAAACCCTCTGAAGTTATTTTTGAAAACCGATGAAGGTGTAATTGAAGCTCCTACTTCTAAGAGACAAGCTTTGCTATTCGTGAATCCCTTTGGGGTGAGCACCGCAGGAGCCAGGCCCCGCTGCCGGAGGCTGATTCCAGCATGTCATAAAGGCAAGAAGTTTCATCAAAAGGCTGGTGGAGCCTTGAAGATTGCCTGCTGGGAATGGCTGGGAGCATTTCCCCGCACCTAAAAGATGTGCACAGGTCAGCGGTCCCCAAACCCGGCTCGCGAGCCACATGTGGCTCTTCCGCCCCTTGAGTGCTCGAACGCCGCTTCTTCAAAACAGACTCGCCCAGGCCGAAAACTGACTTCTGCTCACGGGCCATGACGTTTCAATCGCACTGTATGTGCGCGCCCGCACGTGGTGTTTTGTGGAAGAGCCACACTCAAGGGGCCAAAGAGCTGCACGTGGCTTGCGAACCATGGTTTGCTGACCGCTGGCATAGATGATTGGTTGCTGCCAGACAGCTGAGGGCATTTTAATCTACATGTTATTGCCTCCTACTGGCCAAACACCTGAACTGCTGTAGGCAGATTCCCCCATCTGACAATGGATTCTGTGTACTAAACCTTGTCTTTGATATGTATATATACCTTGCCTTACAATAATTGTGTTAGGACAATTTGTGTTAATAAAGAGCAAGGGGTCTAGAGAGACAAGAGGACTTGGTTTCTGTAGCTAAGTCTTCTCTGGCCCCCCAAAATTATGTCTCTGGGCTCTTGATTAATTTACAGCAGCCCCTTTTCCAGATTCCTGAACCCTTCCAGATGCTGGCCAAACCCCTGGCACCCGGTCTCCGTTTATGTGTCATTTTCTGCGCAGCTAATGCCTGCACCAGTTATGAGCACGTCACTGCAACACTGCTGGCCGCTGTGGAAGCCGATGGAAGATACTTGCAGCTTAAAGTGTCAGCAAAGAGGGAGAGAAGAATGAACAGCGTTCCTGTGGGAGGACAAGAACCCTGGGAGGAGAGAATTCTGCAACGGTGCCCTCTGCATTGCTCACCATGCCTCAGCGTCACGCCGTCTGATGCACCATCTGCAGACTCTTCTCAGAAAATGGAAGTCATTGGCTCTCCTTCCAAGGATGGGAAGGGAGGAAACTGTTTATTGCGAGTTGCATTCCTCTGCCCTGGGAAGTCCAGCCAAGCAGAGAACCCACTGGAGGAAAAACGGGGCCTAACCCAGGAAGTGGAGGCACAGGTCCCCAGGGCTGGCTGCAACAAGGAGCAGATGGCCGGGTGGCGTGGGGACGGCCAGCAGGCCGCTGGAGAGTGTGCCGCCATGCATGCCGGGAGAAGCGGTTCTGGTCAGTTAGGCGAGACCACATGGTGATGGCGGTGCCGGGTGCAGCTTGGGGATGAAATGCAATGGCCAAAGGCAGAGGTGAGGGTGAGGTGGAAAGATCTCAGAGGCCTGAGAAAACAACTATGGTTGCTAAATGATCAAGACTGAATATTTGAGATATAAGGACCCCAAATAACATATGACCCAGTGATTCTCATTTTTTAAAAAAGTCTGAATAGCCACTTTTCAAAACAGGACATTCAGATGGTCAACAGCCATCTGAAAAATACTCAACATCACTAATCATTAGACAGTGCAAATCAAAACCACAGGGAGCTATCACCTCACACCTATCAGAAAACCTATCACCAATAAATCAACAAAAAACAAGCAAGTGCTGGCATGGGTGTGGAGAAAAAGGAACCCCAGGCACTGCTGGTGGGAATGAAGACTGGCGCAGCCACTGTGGAAACCAGTACAGAGTTCCCCCACCCCAAATTTAAAATGGAACTGCCTTATGACCAGTGATTCCAATTATGGATATTTATCCAAAGAAAACAAAAACACTAATGTGAAAAGACATATGCATCCCAATGCTCACTGAAGCATTATTTACAATAGCTAAGTTCTAGAAACAACCCAAGTGCCCATCAGTGGATGAATGGATAAAGAAGTGGTGGTAGCCCTAGCCAGTTTGGCTCAGTGGATATAACATCGGTGTGTGGACCAAAAGGTCGCGGGTTTGATTCTGGTCAAGGGCACATACCTTATTTGCAGGGTCCTCCCCCACTAGGGCCCTGTTCCGGGCTCATGCAGGAAGCAACCAATCAATGTATTTCTCTCACATCGATGTTTCTCTCTGTTTTCCTCTCTCTTCCACTTTCTCTACTAGTAAAAATCAATGGAAGCCCTAATTGGTTTGGCTCAGTGGATAGAGCGTTCGCCTGTGAACTGAAAGGCCCTAGGTTTGATTCTGGTTAAGGGCACGTTCCTTGGTTTTGGGCACATCCCCAATAGAAGGTGTGCAGGAGGCATCTGATTGATGTTTCCAACTCTCTCTCTCTTTTTTTTTTTTTTAAATATATTTTATTGATTTTGTACAGAGAGGAAGGGAGAGAGATAGAGAGTCAGAAACATCGATGAGAGAGAGTCATCGATCAGCTGCCTCTTGCACACCCCCTACTGGGGATGTGCCCGCAACCAAGGTACATGCCCTTGACCAGAATCGAACCCGGGACCCTTCAGTCCCCAAGCCGACGCTCTATCCATTGAGCCAAACCGGTCTCGGCTCCAACTCTCTTTCCCTCCCCCTTCCTCTCTATAAAAATACAATAAAAATATATATATATATTTTTTAAAGAATCTGGAGATTCTTTCTGTAAAAAAATCAATGGAAAAATATCCTCAGGTGAGAACTAACAACAACAATTTTTTTTAAAGTGGTGGTATATATATGCAATAGAATATTGCTCAGCCATGAAAAGAAAGAAATCTTGTCATTTGCAATAACATAGGTACAAGGTATTAAGCTAAGTGAAATAAGTCAGACAGAGACTTATACTGAAGACAAATACTATATGATTTCACTTATATGCGGAATCTAAAATAATTATAAATAAGCTAAATGTCTAAATTATAATAATGCTAAGTATGCCATAGCATATTTATTCAGTGAAATTTAGCCTTTTTAGAATTATGTTCTTATGCGCATAACATAATGTGAAAATATTTATAGTATGTTAAATGTAAAAATCAGGGTATATAACTGCAAATAGGATCACAGCCACATAATAAAACAACAAGCAGATTATTAAAAAAAAATACATCAAATGGTAATAATTTTGGGGTGGTGAAACCATGGTGTGTTTTTTTGTTTGTTTGTTTTACTTTTTAGTTATTTCTGAATGTTCTTTGATAAAATCTTCTTCTTATAAAAATACTAGAGGCCCGGTGCACTAGTATGGTCCCCAGGCCTGGCCTGCGATCCAGGCCATCTTCTCCAGCTGCCCTCAGCCAGTCCAGCCCCCTGCCACCACCCACCCCCAGCTCCCCATTCGCCATTGGCCGTTCCCGCTCACTAGCTGGCCCCACCCCCACTCCAGGTAGCCCTGTGTGTGGGGTGACTGGTGGGGTGGGGACCTTGGCCTGGTACCACCTGCATCTCCCACCACCCACCCCCAGTTTCCCCGTTGGCTATTGGGTGACCAGAGCCTGCCAGCCAGGGAAAGGGTCCGAGAGGTGGTCAGCGCGCCTCATAGTGACTGATCAAGCAGACATTCTGGCTGTTCCGCTGTTAGGGTCAATTTGCATATTAACCTTTTAGTGTAGAATAGAGGCCTGGTGCACGGGTGGGGGCCAGCTGGCCTGCCCTGATGGGGGCCCCAGATTTGGGTAGAGGTCCCCACTGGGGGACGGGGCGAGCGGCTGCAGTCATTTTGGTCTCTGGTTGTTCCGCCATTTCGGTTTCTGGGCTTTTATTATATAAAATTACTTCATTTTTTAAATCCAAAAGCATGAGGCCAATTGAGTCAATGTACAAGAGTAGCTGCTAGGGGCCACTCCGCTTTCCTTGAAGGTTGCTCTGAGATACTTGCTAAGCTTCCATTTCAGTTCAGCAGAGTCAGAGGGGCACTTCCAGGTGAGACAGAGGGGAGATGCTGTGGCTGCATCCCCCATTCCCATGGCGTCCATCTTGGACCCAGACTGGAGCTTAGGCCACGTGGGACTGAACTTGGCCTCACACCGCTGGAGGAGAGTATGCAAAGTCGTGTGAACCGGGAGTTAGAGACTGGGAAGTGTGCAGATGTGAGGGAGAATGTTCCAGAAAGAGGAAGGAAGGCATTAAAAAGCGTGTGGAGCAGTGACCTGTCCGCTGTGATGGGGACCGCCCATGCGCAGTGAGGACAGAATTGAAGTGAGATGCGTGTGACTGCAGTAATGCGCTTGTTGGCCCTACAGAAAGCCTGACTGCACCCGACCCTCTTCCAAACTTTAAACAGCACACGCTTAACTTACCCTCAAATGCTCAAAGGTCCATAACTCGGTTTCCGGGGCTTTGGCCTATTTTTGATTGCCGTTCTGGACTTGCATCATTACCGTTATAAATATAACAACAGCATCAAATCTTTACCCAGCGCGGACCTGTGCCAGGCCTCTGCGAAGTCTTTGCCGTATATTATCTCCCAAGAGCCTCATGAAAACCACAGAAGGTCGGTCCTTATCCCGATTCAACAGATGGAAAAACTGAGTCACAGAAATAGTAAATGATTTTACCAAGGTCACATGGATAATAGGGAAGAAGAAAGGACTTGTCCAAAACTAATCACCTGATTCATTAAAATTAACCCAGAGGCTGAGGCAACCAAACCTGGTAGGGCCGTATGGTGTAGTTCAGCAAGATGGCCGCTAGGTGGCAGAACCAGCCTAGTTTGTACTTGTGAACTGGAAGTGATGGGCCTTGGAAGCTGTTCCGGGATCCAGTTGTGGTTAGAAATAACCATTTCCCTTCAAATTAGGCCGTTTGGGACAGATAACACTCTTCTCTACACAGTTAAGTCTTGAAAAGAAAAAATTCATTTTGAAAATCAAGAACCACAAAGTATTTCCCACGTTACAGAAACCTATTATCCACAGAAGAAAACTGGAGGGGTGTGTCTTCTCATGTTTTTCTCCCACAGAAGAGGGAGCCACCGTCAGCGTGGTTTACTTCGCTGAAGCTTCCTCTGGTTTTAATGGCCACGCCTTTGCCTGCGGCCATAAAGCCGATGGAACAGCACTCTCTCCAGGAAAGGAACACATTGTAGGGCGGACACCATTTGTCTTCCCTGGGTTGGCTTTTCCATCTTCCTTCACCTGTCAAATTGGCAACTATTTAACTTGGGTTAACGAGGCATAGATATAGAGCAGAGAGCGTTAAAGAGGAACATTGTCCAAAGGATAAATTTAACATAAACTTAACAAATGACTGTCATTTGTCCTCTGTCATTCATCTCAGTCTGGTTGAAGTCAAAACTCAAGCAATCAGTAGCTCAAAGACCCACAGTCATCTATCCGTTAATAGCCCTGACCCTGATGAAGGTCACAATTACAGGATTTCCTGCCTGACTTTGCGGGTGTAGAGATCAGAGGGATGACCCTACAACCCTGGTAATGACACACAGGCTGTCCCCAAATCACCGGAAACTGGGACCTCGTGAGAAGAGAGGGTTCATGGCAGGGACGCTCTCAACGCCTACCGGACGTGTCAGGCCAGAGCGCATCATGTTCAGATCACAACTCACCCACCCGAACCGTAGCAGCCTTGATCCCATTTCCTGTGTCACAGAAAGACCTGAACCCTGCAGGACTCACGCCCCCGCTCTGGCCCCCAGGCCTACTTCAAAGGAGAAATCCTGGTCAGAACACATGCCCTGAGGGACACAAAGAAGAGCTTGTAGTTCCAGCACGTGGGATGAGGAGACACATTCAGAGCCACTCAGGGTGAGCGGGGGCCTCTGTCACCCACATCCGGGGGCTGTGCTTTCAAAGGGGAACAAGTCCCCGGCCTCCTCCTTCTCCCTTCTTCCCAAGGGAGGGGCACCTCCATCTCCGGATCAGACACCGGCGGACTCCTGGGGATACGTATATATTTATCAGAGTTTATACCTGATCGGCCTTATGGAGTCTGATTCATGTACAGTGAAATTGTGTGCACTTTAGTGAGCTCAGACAAATGCATATGATTGCAAACCCACCACCAGGAGATTGAACATTTTCAAGACTCCCAAAATTACACGTTCTCATTAAACTTGGACCTTCTCCCACCCCTCCCCCAGGGTCTCAGCTCCTGATAACAAATTGTCTGCTTTCTGTCACTCTAGGGCTTCTCTTCACGGACAAAGTAATGAAATCAGCCCCCATGTAGACTTTTCGCCTGTGTTTTCCACTCAATATAGTATTTTTAAGATTAATCATGAGAGCGGATATATCTGCAGAGTATTTTATTGCTGTGCATATTTCATTGTATGAGCCTGCTACAGTTTGTTTATCCATTCACCAACACCAAGCATTTCCTCCTTTTAATTGCATGTGTGGGGCTGACGTTGGTTAATAGCATCATATAGGTTTCAGGGTACAATCCTATGATACCTCTTCTGTGTATTGCACCGTGTGCTCACCACCCAGTCTAGTCTCCCTCCATCACCGTACATCGGACCCTCTTTGCCCTCTTCATCCTCCCGGCCCCTCCCCTCCGTAACCCTTGTGCTGCTGTCTGTGTGCGGGTATGTTCGTTTGCCAAACATTTTCTTATTTTTGCTTTCCAGCTGGTTGCAGTGAAGTTGCTGGAGACATTGGAGCCATAGGCCTGCGAGAGCACGTCTTCATCTTGAGTAAATTAGGGCAGAGACATGGCCAGGCCCCCTGGTAAACGCCGGTGTAACTGCTAGGGCCAGGCCACAGCTCAGACAGGGATGTGGACGAGCAGGTCGCTCTCCATTCTGAACCCACGGGGCTGGCATGTCTGAGGCAGGCCTCTCCCACACGAAGGCGCGGAGCCTGGCCTGCCCTCTGGCCAGTCGGCTGCTTACTGTGCTTTGTGTCTCCTCCCCAGACTGTGAAGGGTCCCAGCTTTTCACTGGAGCCTGAGAAGGTAAAGCCGCCGAGCGCTGCTCCCCTCCCGGTGCCAGCCCAGGAGCCCTGGCTGCTCCCTGCAACTCTGCCTGGGCCCCGGAGCCGGACCGCTCAGAAGGCTGCCCGGCTTCCCTCTGTCAGGGTTCAGCCCAGGGAACGTCCAGGCAGAGGAATACTCACGGCATTGAATTCCCTCACCACGTGTCCCCAAGGACACCCTCAGACCCCAGCGGCCACCTGCCTGGACCAGTTGTGCCTACGGGTGGCATGCAGGCAGGGGAATGCCTTCCTGCAGTTCCAGAAAGCAGAATCTGCAGTATCTCAAGCTGAGTTCAGAATAAGTTCAGAATCTGGAGTACCTGGGACTGAGAGGAGAAGCTAACAATAAAACAAATGCATAGGAAGCATGGGCTTGGTGATATTAAATATGAATTTCCTAGCACCCTCTCGGTGATCCTGAGAGCTGCTCCCGCACAGGCGTGCAGCATGGCAGCACAGACAGGGCCTTGTTTTCACGGAGCTTCTTTTTTAAGGGAACAGGCGGTGTCCAGTTCATACACACACACACACACACACACACACACACACACACACACACACATACCAAGAAAAATGGTAGTGTCGGGCAGACTAAAACCAAGCTGTTGCGCTGGCAGGGTTGGGAGGCCTCTCTGAAGAAGCCGCGGTAGAGGAGATGCTTTCTGAGGACAAAGAGGCACTGGGCACAGGCTCAAGGTCAAAGGAGCCCGGGAACAGAAAGACAGCTGCCAGGTCCTGGGCTGGAGTGGCGTGAGGCACACGGCAAGATCACCTGCACCAGGGCAATGCACCTGCGCGCTGCCCCCAAGGCCACTTTCTTGCCCTCGCAGGTGAGAAACACAGACCTTAGAGGAAACCTGAAGTTAAAGGGATTGAGACTGAGAATGAATTTATGAAAGTCGAGTGAATATTTTTATGTTCGATGAGCAAAACAATGAAACTGAGAATGCTGTCTGGACTTCTGGAGACATCACTGTCCTGGCCCCTCCCTCTCGCCACCTTGAGATTTTATTATCCAGCCCCTCCCTCAGCTTCTCAGAGCTCTTCCATCAGGTTCAGTTTATTTATTCTGTTCCACTCTCATTGCTGATGGAGGAGTTCATGAACTTTTGTCTGCGTTTCAATGGTATGCTAATTTATGCAAATGATAATTATGTTTTTGAGAAGTTGCATCCTGGGTGACACACAATATCAACATGTGAAATTTGAGACTAAATCACAACATAAACAGCACAGCGATGACTTTCACAGAGAGTGTAACTACAGGGCTCACTGAGTAGAGTAAGCTGAAGGGCGTTCCAATCTCCTGGAGACAGAGGATGGGGCCACAGCTCAGATAGTCTGATTTTATTTTACAGGTTGGCCCTCCCAGCAATTATCACATATTTAATATAAATCATTATGGCTTACATGTGGCCCACAGAAGTCATTCTGCAAATATTAAACTGTAGTGGGAAATTTCCTGCTTAGAAGGGCTTACTTGATTGAAATTCCTAGAACAGAAATGGTATCATAGACAAGAGGCCCAGTGGACAGATTCGCGCACCTGTGGGTGTCCCTCAGCCTGGCCTGTGCCCTCTCACAATCCTGGCCACATCAGGGGATTTCAGAGGCCCAGTGCACAGATTCTGCCCAATTTCCTGAGGCCAGACTGAGGGACCCTGCCGGTGCACGAATCCATGCGCGAGGCCTCTAGTATGCATATAACATCTTTGGTTAATCTCTCTCCGCCTCTACCCCCCTGCCCACTGAGATGCATTAGTCTGTTTCATGTTTCCATGCCTGTGCATTGAATGTTTGCTCCCTGGAGGTCAGTGCATGTCATAGCTACTGGCTGAATGGTCACATAGGCTTTTATACATATAGATGGATCTCATTTCAAAGAAATATATAATTACAAGATAAATGAGTCTGTAAAATTTTAGCTTATTCTCAATTAATTCCAACTAATTATAATTTTATTATAATAGTGATTTACTATAAACTGACATAGTCAAACAATAGACTAGGAGTATTCTTACTATACATATATTATACATGTTAGTAAATATCAATGATATATTATGTAATTGTGTTATATAATTCTGTTATAGAATGTATGATATGTATTTAATTATACATTATTAAATAATTATGTAATAACATGTAATTTAATCCTCCCAACAATCTTATGCAGAAATTGAGGCTTAGAAATATTAATTAACAGGTCTAATACCACACTTTTCCAGCGACTCCATGGCCAGGCTTTTAACCAGGTTGTGGAAGCTCAGAGCTTCAGTGCTTAAGCTCCCCACACCAGCCTCTCACCGGGGGGCCCACAGAGGAGGCTCTCTGGGCAGACGGTTGCACCCAGACTGTAAAGCTGCCCGAGAAGGAAACCCCATCTTCTGAGTGGGCTGGAGGCCCAGGTTCCTGACTCTCCTGTCTGTTCTCAAACATGCTTGTTGAGCGCTCAGTACATGCGAGGCACAGGAAGCTACAGCAGCAAACAAGACACAGCCTCTGCTCTCCGGAGTTCACAGGAGGCAGGCATGCTCGTTCCCAGGGCTGTCAGGACAAAAGACCACAAACAGGGCGCTTCACACCAGCAGAAAGGCATTGCCTCACAGTCTGCAGGCCAGGCGTCCAAAACCAAGGCGTCGTTAGGCTCTGGGGGAGGATCGTGGCTGTGGCTGCCACGCCAGGCTCTGCCTCCTCCTCCCAGGCTGTCCCCGTGCCTCCTCCCCTCTCTCCCCTGTGAGGACACGTCCGCGGAGTCAGGACCCACCCGGCAATCCAGATCCTCGACTCCCTGATGACAGGCTGGTGTTGCACTGCATCGAGGCTGGAGGGCGGTGCTGGGAAGGTGATATTTAAGAAGAGACCTAAAGCACACGGCAGAGCAATCCTTTGGTCTTAGGGTGTGGCTCGGAGCTCAGCTGCCTACCAGAACGTTCTGCTCCCCTGGCCTGCACTGCACCGCATTCCATGCACCTGAGGGAGGAGAGGGCGGGCGCGGCCTGTCCCCCTCAGAGCGCCCACAGGAGCTCATCTCCCCTTCGGCTGGCCGGGAAGGCGCACCCTCCCAGCCATCTTGGAACCGCGTGCTGAGCGTGGCAGACCCCTCAGCCGGGCTCCAGAGTGCCAGCATAGACAGCCCGGGCGCTGCTCGCCTGCCCACGCCTCAGAGGAGGGGAAGCTGGCCACTGGGGGCACCACAGAATCTGGGGTCCATTTGTCACAGCAGTTCTCATCCCTCGTGGAAGACACGAGGGAGGAGCAGGAAGGCAGCAGGGACGGCACCTGGTGCGAGGGCGTCACTGACATGGAAGGGCAGAGGAGAGCTGGTGTGGCCGGAATGGCGTGGGCAGTGAGGAACATGCTAGAAGACGGGCCAGGGAGGCCCAGGGGCCACACCCTGTACAACAGGTCACCGGGACTGTCGTAAGATTGGAAGACGTTGCAGAATTTAACGAGGGTGATGCAAGGTGCAAGAGCTGCACCGGAAAGAAAAACCAGTTGGAGGAGCGTGGGCTGGAGCAGGAGGCCAGGGAGGCGGCACCTGCAGGAGCCGAGCCGGAGCTGAGGGTGGTGTGGCCAGGCCTGTGGGCAGGTGATGGATTCGGTGTCCAGGTGGAACCTCCTGGCTTCCTGAGAGATTGGCATGGGGGCTGAGAGGATGAGAGAACTTGAGGGGACTTGCGGGTTTGGGGCCTGATTCACGGGAATAACCGAGCTGCCACATCCCCTGTGCAGGGAAGGCCACGCTGATGCCAGCATATCACGTGCATGGCAGGTAAGGACCCAGGCACCGGAGCCAGGGCAGCCTCTGGCGGAGGAGTCCTGGAGGACCGAGAGCCGAGGCCGGAGGACTGAGAGCCCAGGCCGTCCGCTCCGGGTGGTCCCCGGAGGGTGTGCTCACTTTACATTAGGCAGCTGCGCATCCTGTCTGCGCTGACGCTGCGGGTTCACTCTGCTGTCTAAGGGTAATCAGTGGCTCCTGTCGGTCTAAAGAGCAGGTCAGCAGCGGCAGAGCCAGTGCTACCTAAGCATCCGCGCTGTCTGCTTAGGTATCTCTGCCGTTAATTAGGAACTTAATGTTTCCTGGAAACGATCTGATGGGTAAAAATGTCTTTGAAGAAGAAGGCCAGGATAGTACCCACCCAGCCTGGAGCGTGGTCCCCGCAAACAGAAGGAACCACAGGTTGCCATGACCTTTTAGTATAAACAGTAGATTTAAAAATAACTACAGGAGATGAGTCCCTCTTGGTCCCCAGAGAGTGAAAATCCCTTGCAGATAAACACTGGACCCAACATATTTTTAAAAATATATATTTTATTGACTTTTACAGAGAGGAAGAGAGAGAGATAGAGTTAGAAACATCGACGAAAGAGAATCATCAATCAGCTGCTTCTTGTACACCCCCTACTGGGGATGTGCCCGCAACCAAGGTACATGCCCTTGACTGGAATCGAACCCGGGACCTTTCAGTCCGCAGGCTGACGCTCTATCCACTGAGCCAAACCGGTTTCGGCCAAACGTATGTTTTATCAGGAATTCTTTTCTCCAGATTCCTGACCAGGAAACAGACATTATTCCCAAATAAGTGACGTTAGCCTTTTCTTACTGAAAAATGAAAATGACCTTTAGTATGTGTTTTGTTTTTGTTTTTTTAATTTTTATTTCAGAGAGAAAGGAAAGGAGAGTAAGGGAGAGAAACACCAAAATATGAAACATGGATCAGCTGACTCCTGCACGCCCCCCCCCACTGGGGCAAGCCCACAACCTGGGCACGTGCCCCAGCTGGGAATTGAACCGGCAGCCTTTCAGTGCACGGGATGACGCACAACCAACTGAGCCACACTGGCCAGGGCTGACAGTGCCCTTTAGATTCAGCACAAGATGGTTACAAAGCACTTACATTGACAGGTGAGCTCATGCAGAGCCCTCCTCTGCAGCAGGTGTGGCAAAGCGTTTAAACGTGGAATTGCGCCGGGGATGTCCTGACCCAGGGCTGAGTGGAGCAGGCTCCGGGCAGTCACTCTGCGTCGCTGTCTCAGGAGAAGGAGCAGGGCCGGGCGAGCAGCACCACATTCAACTCTTCCCGCAAAGGTGTGCGCCGTGGCTAGCCGTGCGAGGCAAACCGCCAGCCATGCAGCGCTGAGGACCGGTCCGCCCCTCCGGAGGGGAGAGTGGACACAGGCTAATGTCCTTCCCCACCGTGTTGTTAGGGGGCGCAGTGCCTTATAGACAAGCCCAAAGGGCGGCATGAACGCCTCCCAGCGCGGAGGTCCCGTTTCCTCCGACTTCACAGCCCAGAGTGGAGTTTCCTTTCCAGATCACGTTTTCCGTGGGCATTTGTGGCTACAGTGGCTTCCAGCCGTGGCTTCTCCTCTCAGCCTCTTGTCCTCTCCAGGCGGCCACGAGAGGGGCCAGCTCGTGTGGACTGGCTGGGAGTGTTTCGTGACAGCCCTGGGAACGGAGCACAGGACACGTTTGTTCCCACGTTCCGTTAGCTAGGACCCAGTCCCACGGCCACACTCCCGGCGGGGGTGAGACCGGCAGAATTGGGTGCCTCGGAGGAAAAGGAAATAGGTTATCGACACCCCGTCCCAGACCGAAGCCTGGGAATCTCTTGGCGATTGCCCTTCGCATGTGCTGTTTTATTTATAAGGAAACGTCGCCAGGTGCAGATGATAAACAGACACAGAAGAGCATCTTGAAGCACTCGTACGAGTGTTTGCGGTGGAATCTTTGTGTTCTCTCGCCAGCCCCTCGCCATTCATCATGCTCAGGAAATGTTAAACATCCCTTCCGTGCTGTCTTCAGATGTTACCCTTCTGGGCCTGCAGCTCTGGGTCCTGAGGTTCACCATCCCGTCTTTCCTGGCTCTGCTCTTCCTGGGAAATCCGTCATCTGGAGAACAAAGCAGAGGAGGCCCAGGTGTGGGGAACGAGGTGGCAGGTTCCTCAGCCACAGCATCTTAGCTAAGTCTCCAAAACCAGGGCTGCCAGGGCCCTGGCCGGGTAGTCAGGTGGTTAGGGCATGGTCCCTGTACGCCAAGGTTTTGGGCTCCATCCCTGGTGAGGGCGCATACAAGAATCAACCAGTGAAGGCATAGATAAGTGGAACAACAGATGGATGCATCTCTCTTCCTCTTTCTCTAAAACCGACAAATTAAAAGTAAAAAAGCACATGGCTTCTGAGAAAACCATCGTCTTGAACCAATACTCTCTCTCACAGGTGTACTTCTTTCATTTTGTTGCTTTATCCCCCTCCCCTCCCCCAAATTATGTAGATAATTTTAAGGTTAAATGAGGACAAATTCAATGTAAAAGTTTGTGGTTTTTTTAATATAGTTTATTGATTTTTTACAGAGAGGAAGAGAGGGATAGAGAGTTAGAAACATCAATGAGAGAGAATCATCGATCAGCTGCCTCCTGCACACACACTCCCCCCCCCTCCCCCCACTGGAGATGTACCCACAACCAAGGTACATGCCCTTGACCGGAATTGAACCTGGGACCTTTCAGTCCGCAGGCCGACGTTCTTTCCACTGAGCCAAACCAGTTTCGGCTCAATGTAAAGGTTTTGATTATGAATTTTCAGTAGGATAATAAAATTCTTTAATTTCATTGTATTCCAAAGGTCATTTTTGCAGTCAATGAGATTGGAAATGAAAGCTTCAGTCCATGGTCGAGAGCAGTGGTCGGCAAACCACGGCTTGCAAGCTTCATACGGCTCTTTGGCCCCTTGTGTGTGGCTCTTCCACAAAATACCACAGCCTGGACGAGTCTATTTTGAAGAAATGACATTAGAAGAAGTTTAAGTTTAAAAAATTTGGCTCTTAAAAGAAAGTTCAATTGTTGTTCTGTCGATATTTGGCTCTCTTGACTAATGAGTTTGCCGACCATGGTCTAGAGAAAAAATGGGAGAAGCCCCCGCAGTATGATCCCAGCACACACGAGGGCACACACATGGGCACACACACACAAAGAGCCTGGCACAGCACCTAACCCCCTCGCCCCCATGTGAATCGCCCTTCCTGACTGCATCTCCAGCACGCTGAGGCCCACACATTCCACGGTCACCATCACCCAACAATGCATTTCAGGGTGAAGTCAGCACCAGACGCTCTCCCTGGGCTCAACCAGGACAGTTCCGGCGGCGGAATGGCAGGGCCAGAGGCAGCCTGGTAGGGTCAGGGCAGAAGGCCTATGGTATCGCCGGGTATTGTCCCCGTTTCCTTGGGCTCCACAAAAGGAGGCAGCTCCGCTTTGCGAGGTATCGGGGACGAGGTGCCACCCCACAGCACTGACACAACGAGCGAGCGCTGATGGATGGCTGCTGTAAACTTGTGCGCAAAGCTCGGCCCCTCACGCCAGCAGCATGCGCCTCTCCTGAGAGCTGGTTGAAATGACCAACCTAGGCCCCTCCCAAGAGCGACAGAGCCAGGTCTCACCGAGTTCTCCGGCTGATTGGCACGCACCTGTGACCTGAGGATCGCTGTTCTGTGCGGCTCCGTCTTCTTGGCCACCATTTTGTCTATTCACTTCTCAGCATGACCATCATGGGAGAACTCGGCTGCGTTACGTTGCTGTCCCTTTATTAGCAGCACCAAGGGAGCACGCTGCTTCCCACGTGATCCACCTTAATTAAATAGATCTATTAATTAGGACACAGATGCTCCAGCCAGGATGAATCTGATTGATTTTCTGGGTGGAGAGAACTGAGGTGATTTTCGAAGGATAAAAAAGTGGGGAGGAGGGCAGAGCTGGTAATCCTGATTTTTTTTTTTCAAAATTCTCTTGTACTAAATATTTTCAAATATTTTCCTAGTCAATAATTGCAGCCAGTAAAATGAAATACTACATTTTTGCTAAAAATTCAGTTTTTGAAGTTCTGAAGGCAAAATTATAAATGAATACAGCATGCATAGTTATTTATTTTATTGGAAAATCCTACGGCATACATAGTAAATATATTTCCTAGAGGAATCAATACAAACTCTCCCAGGTACCTATGTATTTGTGTAAACCAACTTATTAATGCCAAGAATTATCAAAAATGCATTTAAAATTTTTTAAATATTTTTGTTGTGATTTTCATGGAGAGCAGTATTCAAAAATTATAGACACACTTTAGTTGGCGTCTGGGGGAAAGGAGAGCGTTCCCGCAGAGGAATGGAGGAAGCACAGTGCACAGGAAGCGAAGGCCTCGTGTGACCCACTTCACTCTGCGCCCGGGGACCCGCCACGCACCCGCAGAGCAGCCGAGGCCTCTCAGGTCACATGTGGACGCAGGTGGGATGTAGAGAGGAGGACGGAGCGCAGATGGGATGTGAGGAGGAGGACGGAGGAATCTGGCTGCATGGCTCTTAACGAGATGGAACATCCTGTCACATCCTCACAGTTTATGGCTGTTGTCAGGACCATGGCCCCCGAGGGGGGAGGCAGACATGCCCATTAAGGCAGCAGCGGCCACTGCGTTTCCAAAGGAAGCCGCTACCGGGGACGGCTGGTAACAAAGAACGGGGCTGGATCCCCTCTTCGACTATAAAATGTATAAATGAAGTCAAAGGACCTGTTCTAATTGAATGACTTTATGAGCATAATGTTCAGGCACCGTGGTGGGTTGAGAGGCGAGGAGCGGAGTTCCTTGTAAATTACAGCCTCCACAGGACTGTCTGAAGGTAAAACCCTTCAAAGCCTCTCTCAGGTGAACAACCCGGGCAGAGTCCGGGCACCTGGGGGGACAGAAGGCACCCCCGCCCGGAGCTCCGGGGCACTGATCTCTGTGCCTCCGACGGCACGAGTGATTGCCCACGTTGGTTGCCTTCTCTGATGTGGGGGGACCTTGGCGATGGCCCTTTGCGTGTATCATGTGATTTATTTATAAGCAAACGTGGGAGCTCGATGCCCATGTCTCTGGAACGGCACTTCGCAAAGCGAGCGTGTGTGTCTCAGGGATGATGAGCACACGCAGCGAAGATGTGCTCTGTGGAGGCCGTCCCAGGAGTTATAACGGCCCAGCCCTAATGGAAGGCAGCCACACTCATGAAATAATAATACCAGGCTCTTAGCCTTGTCCTCCAAGGAGCTCCTCGCACTTTACAGGCACGGAAACGCTTCTCTTTGTAGCCAAGCAGCCCTTTGAAAGTCTCCTGGATGCTGAGCGAGGTAAACTGCACTCGGTCCAGCAACTTTTGCATAATGCTCCCCATTCCACTCGCTGCCCATTGAGCGGTTCCTCTGAGCGCATCTCTCTAAGGAGACGGTGAGAATGTTTCCTGTTTTGCTTTCAGTGTATCTTAACTCATCCCTGAGTTCTTATGTCTAATTAAAATGTCCTTTTTGCACATGTTGCATGGATTACGTAGGCCACACAAGGAGACAGGCCACCGTTGGATGTTAGTGCGTGAGCCGTCACTGCCAGCGTGGCGGCTGCGCGGGTGTCTGCCTGGTGTTGCCCTGTACCTTCCTGAGAGCCTGCCTTTGGGGGCTGGCCGGTCCCTCACTGCCTGTGCGCTGTGCACTTATTTTCTCTTGAGGGAGGGAAGAATCTAATCAGGTTTTCGGAGGTAACTTCATATACAAGACATTTTCCCCTTTAACTGTACAGATCAGTGAGCTTTCAGAAATGTTGTAAAGTTATAGGGTTATGTTACCACCCACAGGTATGTGGTGTTTTCATCATCCCCCAAAGTTCCCTGTGTCCCTTTGCAATCACCTCCCCCACCCTGGGGCCTGACAGCCACTCTCTGTCGCCATCATTGCAGTTTTGCCTCTTCTAGAATGTGCTATGGAATCGTATGGCCTCTCACTCACCATGGTGTTCCTGAGATTCCCCCGTGGCTGCAGGTGCCCATCATTTCTTTGGGTGACAGACTGGCATTGCGTTGTGTGGGTGCCTATCCGGGCTCTGGTGGATGGGCTGTGTGTCTCCAGTCCCGGCAGTTATGAATAAATCGCTATAAGCATTCACACCCAGATCTGAGCGTGGACATACATCTTTCTTCTTGGGTAAGCAGGAGTGGGATTGCTTGGCTACATGGTATTTGTTCAACTTACAAGAAACGGAGAAACCATCCTGCAAAGTGGTGATGCCGTTTCGTTTTGCACCAGCAACGGCTGCAAATGGCAGCTGCTCACCATCCTGGCTCCCACTTGCATTACAGCCTGTTTCCACCTGAGGCGCTCTAGGCCCACAGCGGCACCTCACTATGGCCTTCCGGGGCACCTCTCCGGTGGCAGTGATAGAGGCACCCGGTCATGTGCTTGTCGGTCATTTGCATTCCTTCTTCGCTAAAGTATCTCTTGAATTTTTCCCCATTTTAAGTGTTTTGTCTTATTATTCCTTCTCAGAGTTCTCTAGAGTCTGGTACTAGTCCCGTATCAGATGTGTGTTTGCACAAATTTGCTCCCAGTCTGAGACATTTTTCATTTTCTGAAAATTTTTATAAGAACAAAAATTTGTAATGTGATGTTTATCGTGTTTTCTCTATGACGGATGCTCTCGTTTTCTTTTCCCGTGTGCTCGCGTTGTTTAAAGACTGTCTGTCTCTTGCCTTTCAGCTAAAACAGACCCACACTCTGCACTCTCCCTCTCTGCCTTACGTTCATTTCCTCCCGCCAGGGAAATTCAGGCACTGGCCGGGCTTCCTCTCGCAGCTCTAACATAGTCCCATGGGTTGGCTGGCTGACAGCCACACCCACTTTTTATTTTATAATTCTGGAGGTCAGAAGTCCAAACAGAAGGGCTAATGTCAAGGTGAGAGCAGGGCCTGGGGCCTTTCTGGAGACTCAGAGGAGGAGTTCGTTTTGTTGCCATTTCCAGCTTCTAGTTGCCCCACAATGGTTGGCTTATGGCCCCCTCCTCCATGGTCAGGTCTGGCAATGACCTATCCTTTTCACATGGAGCCACTCTGACCCCTTCCACCACTCGCTTCACTTTTAAGGTCCTGATGAGTACATTGGTTCCACCTGGGTAATCCCAACTCCCTCCCCTCTTCAGGTCTGCTGATTCCTGACCTTAACTCCACCCACATTCTTTTTTCTTTTTTTCTTTTTTTTTTAATTTCAATGAGGAAGGGAATGGAAGAGAGAGAGATAGAAACATCAACGATGAGAGGAAATCATTGACGGGCTGCCTCCTGCACATCCCCCTCTGGGACTGAGCCCACAACCCAAGCATGTGCCCTTGACCGGAATCAAACCTGGGACCCTTCAGTCCACAGGCCAACACTCTATCCACTGAGCCAAACAGGCTAGGGCTCCATCCACATTCTTAATGTTTCCTTGCCACGTCACACAATATATTCCCAACAAGGAGATCATTGGGGTCCCTACCCTGCCTACCACTGGCAACTGTAAGCATCTGTTTCACCATAATCTCTAGACTATCTCTTCTCAGCCCTTAAGAGACACAGCCCTTCCTGACCCACTTGCTTGTCTGCCCCCAACCCTACGTTGTGAGCTCTTTGATATAAGGGAGTACTTAAAAAAACCAAACACAACAACCTTCTGTAGCCCCAATGAAGATAAACACGCCCCAAAAAGGTAGTAAAAAATGTTTGGTGGTTGAATGAATGAATGAAATTTCTTCAGATCAACCTGGTCTTGCTCACATGTGTTTGCATCACACTATGTTGTGCTGAATGGATTAAATCTAAGGTCCATTGCTTATTTTTCTCTATGACTGAGTTTCTGCATCAGATTTCCATTTCTGCTGTAACAAATAGCCCAAACTCAGCACCTCGAAAGGACACCCATTTATTATCTTACTGTTCTGGGGAGCCGAAGTCTGGGCCATCGGCTCAGGGTCTCACCAGGTCAAAATGCAGGTGTGGGCCAGGCGGGCTCTCCCCAGCGAGGGCCGGGAGAATCCATTTCCGAGTGTGGGGCCGAGGTCCCTGGCTCTCCGCCAGGATCTGCCTCTTCTCAGAGGGGCTGCCTGCACTCACATGGGCCCTCTGTTTTCAAAGCTGCAAGAGCAAGTCTGGGTCCTTCTCACAGTTAATTTTCTCGAGATTTCTGAACCTGCCTTTTAAAGGCTCATGTGATTAGATCAGGCCCATCTGGGTAATCTCTGTGTCTTAAGGTCAACTGACTTGGGACTTTAATTACAACTGTGACATCCCGTCCCTGCCCTGCTAGATTAGAGTCTGATTAAATCACCAGGCTTTGGGCGGGTGGGGGATCTTTAGAATCTGCCTTCCCTGGTTTCTCACTTAACCTCGCTGTGCCTCGTCTCCCCTTACAGAGAGTGAGGGTGGGGATTCCTCCTGCCTGCTTCATTGCTGTGGAATTGTGAACTTAGAATAAAGGATCTCAGGCATAATCTAAACAAACAAACAAACAAACAAACAACATAAAACAACAGAAAGTTGTACTTGCTTTACCACCAGTAAGATTTTCCAATTAATTTTTATTATTTGTTTCCCTCATCACAGGGAAACCAGGGCCATGGTGTGCATTCTCTTTATGCCAGGACCTCATCCCATTCCTGACTTACTAAGGAAGCTTCCTGAGTCTTCCATGGTGAGAGACTGAGGACCGTAGATGCTCTCATCAGTGCTGACCTCCACGTGTGGGCTCGAGCTAATCTACAAGACAGTGGACCTTTAGTTGGGGCTTTAGTAGGTAAAAACCTTATACGAGAATGAGTTGGATAGTTCTGCCTCCAGAAATGACCTCATTTTCTCACAGGCCTCTGGTTTCCTAATTATTCTGTTTTTCATGCAAAGTGAGAAGACATTTCTAACCCAAGAACTGTGGTTTTCCCAATAGTCACTTTGCATTCCGTTTTATGAAAGGAGCTTTTAAGCCACAAATAATCCATCCATTTATATATGTGATGAATTTATTTGGTAACTCTAAATTTATGTAAAAATATTCAGGTTGGTTAAAAATGTTAATAACTCACCTGGAATCTCTTTTTATTATTTGTTCGTTTATTTATTAATTATTTATTTACTAGAGGCCCGGTGCACAAAATTCGTGCAGGAGCAGGCCTTCCTTCCTCCAGCTGCCGGCACCCACTTCCCCTGGCACCCGGACCCGGGCTTCCCTCCAGGCCCAGCTTCCTCCAGAAAGTCGTTCAGAAGGTTATCCAGTCTAATTAGCATATTATGCCTTTATTATTATAGATTGCTTCTGTTTTGTTTTCAGAAAGGACAGTTGTTTACCTCCATTTGTACAGGTTTCAAAAGGATTTTCCATTATTTCCCCTGGTCCTCACCACAACCCTTTGAGAGGTCCAGTGATTCCTACTCTCCTCTTCTCCCAGTGAGGAAATGGCTTAATGATCTCTGGACAATTAAATCGGTTGTTTCCATGTTAGCTGCCCTGTGTTCTTTACTCAATGCAATGCAGCAATTATATTTTAAATATCTCTAAGTTGGTGGCCTCCTCTTTAAGTATAAATTATTTAAAAGCTATACTAATTTATTAATGCACTCTATTCTAAAAACATAAAAAGGTAGAAGCCATACTATGAGATTTCACTACTAAGAGATTTCATGTCTTCGTGTAAAATTTTAAATTTCTATTTGTGATATATGTTATGATTTAAAATGCCATTATTATTAATATCTTCTTGTGGTAACTTGCAATATCTATATTTTTAATCCCACATTATGTTTAAATTCTAATTCTGAAAGCCTAATTTTCAAGATCAGAAAGCTATCTCAGCCATACTAAGTAGTAGCATGCTGTTTTTGCAAGTTAATAGAAACTAGAGTGATTATATAATTTATCATGCAAACCAGGACACTTTTGAGAGCGAGAGAAAAGCTATTAATAATAACCCTGGAACAGCAGGCACAGTCCAGGATGCCCAAGGAAGCCAGGGAATGGGGTCACTGTGAAATAGCCCAGTCAGCCTCTGGCCGCAAAGATTTCCTGCCTTCTCTTCTTTAATCTCCCCTTAAACCACCTACATTAAAGACTGGCAATTGTTCCTTCTCATCAGCCTAAATGGCCTCATCTCCAACACTCTGAGCTCCATCATTTTCCTTTCCCTCTCGTCCCATTGCCTCCTGGGAGACTCATTGGCCCGTAGGATCTGGTGAGCTGTCACCTCCAGCTCCTGGGCCAGCTCGTAGGCACAGCCCTCGCAGCGGACTGCAGGCCCTTCCTCTGCCACACAGACTGCGCCCCCTGGGCCACCATTTCAGCAAAACTCCCAGTAGAACCTTGATCTCTCTTCTACACGGCGCCCTTCCATTAGACCAACCTTTTTGTCCTTCTCCCTGACTCCTTCTTATCATCTCTTCCCCTTCTGTTAGGAGACTGTTGAGCATTCATGAAAAAAAAAAAAAAAAAAGCCACAAAACCAAGTTTGTTTTGTTTTGAGATTCAAACTGTTAATCACTGATCCCGCCTTCTATTTCTCAATCTTCCTTTCATCATTAATTAATGTGCTTTTCTCCCAGGCTCCTCAGAAGTAAATCAGACACAATCTCTGCCTTCCAGGAGAACACAGAAGCAGGGCAGGTAGTCCTAGTACAGAAAGTGCAATTAGGAATTACAGGAAGCTGGGTGCGGTGGGCTCAGACAAAGAACGGGACAAGTCAACAGGGATGAACAAACCGGAAAGACCTGAAAGATGAATGGGCAGCTCAAAGGGGTGAGATGGAGGAATCTTCCAGGCAGCAGGAGTGTCACCCAGAGGCAGGGAGGTCAGAAACAGCTGATGCCCTTGCAGGCCTGCAAGCATTTCTTGGCTGAACTGCGGGCTCCGGAGGAAGCTGGAGAAATGTCACGCCGTGATAAGAAATTTAATCATCACACAGATGACAGTGGGGAGCCAGCAACAGCACGGAAGACCAATGTGGTGAGCATCGCCTTGTAGAAATATCTCTTTGGAGGTGAGGTGGAGGACAGGCGGGAGGGAGGCAAGACAGGAAGACAGGAGCCTGCGGTAGGAGTTGAGAGACCATTGTAGATGTTTAGCTGATAGGGCATGTCTGCACTAGGCCCTACCAGCAAGGTGGGGCAGAGGAACAGAGAGTGAAAACTTCAGCATAGAGGACAGGCGATTTGGGTTTTGAATTAGCTATGAGGGAGGACTCAGTGGGAGGCTCGTTGGCCCCCTAAGATCTGACCTGGGTTACTGGATAGGAGAGCGATCCAACAAATGTAGAAATGCAAGAGAAGTAACACACTTATAGGGGGTGGTGGGAAAGAAGGGATACAGTTGTATGGACACATGGGGTGCCTGTCCTAGGCATGGTGCTGGGATGCTCAGATTCCTCTGCAGAGCTCTGGCCCAAGTCCAGGGGCAGCCTGCACCCAATGGTGGTTAGTGGAGGTGTGTCAACTTTTAAATAAGTTGTTTAGGGGAAGACAAGCTAACAAAGAAGCCTGAGAACAATGTGTAGAGGGGTTATGGAATCAAGAGAGGGTGCTATTCAGGAAGCTAAGGAGAAAAGAAAGGCCAAAAATATCTCAAGAGAGAGAGAGACAGAGATCCAATGAAATTAAGACTTGAAAAGCCTTTGGTGATGGTAACATTTGGGGGACCAGGCAGCACCTGGATGGAGCCATTCATACAGAGGGGAGGGCAAACCTGGCTGCAGTGGGGTCATGGTTTGAAAGCAACAGCTTGGTTATGGGGAGGAGGGCATCTGGATATTAGCTAAGAGGAATGAATGCAGTGCTGTGATTTCTGACTCTGTGGACATGCACAGTTTGTTTTACTGTGGGAAACAGTTCATCTTGACCTCCAGGAGACCACCTACCCCCTCTGCTGAGTTGCTCCCTCCTCTGACTCTTAAGATTTCACCTGTCCCTGTCTAATGTCCTGTCGTTTTCATGCCTGTATAATATTCTCGGGCATGGTTTTTATATACTGTATTAGTGTGTAACTCTTTTGGGGGGGAAATTTCATGAAGAAATTGCCTTTGAATCATTGAAACTACCTTGAATCCCCTACACAGGGTATCAAAGAGTGGGTGCCCAATGAATATTTTATTTATTTATTTATTTATTTATTTATTATTTAAAAAAATATATATATATATTATTGATTTTTTACAGAGAGGAAGGGAGAGAGATAGAGAGCTAGAAATGTCGATGAGAGAGAAATATAGACCAGCTGCCTCTTGCACACCCCCTACCGGGGATGTGCCCGCAACCAAGGTACATGCCCTTGACCAGAATCGAACCGGGGACCTTTCAGTCCGCAGACCGATGCTCTACCACTGAGCCACACTGGTTTCGGCCCAATGAATATTTATAAGAAAAGATCATGAGTGACTCAACCAAAATAAGAAGCGGATGTGTTGAGTCACTGAGGCGCCCTCCACTCTCACTAAGACCTTAATTTAAGGAAAAGTTGGAGAAATAAAAAAAAGAATTGTCACATCTAGAGAAAAAAGCTTATGGGACCAAGAGTCAGTAAGGTTGAGAGGCAGGCAGGTGTGATAAGATTGTTTCTAAACAAAACCAGCTCTTTGGGGCTGAAACAAGACATCTAATTAGTTCCCTTAAAATACCGAAGGATGCAATAATGTGACATACCCTGAAGTGTTTCATAACTTGTATCCAAAAGCATGGAGAGTTTTATTTGATCAGTAGATATATTTCCCAATGAACTACCATTTGAGAATTCATGCAAGTGGTTCAATTTATCTTTTATAATTTTCCTAAACCACATTACATTTCTAATATAGTTTTTCTGGTTAAAAAATGATGCAGTGGGTCTCAGAAAATAATTGCAACTTTAGCAGCCAGCATAGCCTCTTAATATTTCCTTCCAAAAGCAAATTCCAAATGGCCAGCAATAGTAGAAGGAAGAAAAAATGTTTATATTCACTTTTTAAAATCAATGGTGCAATTAACCAAAAGCAGTACCTCCACTGTTTTACTAAAGAGTCTTTTCAATCATTTCATAAAACACACACACACACACACACACACACACACACACACGTATACATTCTTCAGGGAAATTAAAATTTCTCTTAGGTGGGTTCTCTTATTCACTTTTCTGCTGGGAGAATAAATTTAGGATGATCTTGCAAAATTTGGAGTATTTCACACTGAGTTATTTTATTAGAGTCCAAGTTCTCTTCTCTATCTGGGCCTTCTGAGGGAAACAAAATTTATGAACCTAATTAAGTGTGCATATCTCCCAGACTTAGTGAAAAAGAGGGGAAATCAACATTTTTTTTTTTCCATTTTGTGAGTCTCTTATTTGCACGTTTCCCTTAGCTTCGCATGTCTAATGGGTAACGCAGAGTGATAGTTGAAGCGAGCAGTTGTGACAAGGCTCCGCTGATAAATCAGGCAGTCAGGATGTGTAAAGACTATCAGGTAGATATTAGTTAGAGATACACGCTTGTACATGTAATTTTTAGATAAAATGAACGATTTTTCCAAATATTTTCAGACAATTTAAAAAGTTCCTCATCAAACATAATCTAGAGCCATTTTAAAAATTCACAACCTAAGCCAAGATTTATAATATTAATTTTTCTTTGTGATATTTAGAGAACACTAATAAAGTCAGAAGGGATTAATAGTTACATTTTTGGTCTTAGGAAAAAACATAAAATGCCAAAATCTACTCTATTTGAATTAAAATATTTATGAAGAGTATGAGCTTGGAAGGCATAAAATTTGGCTGTAAGATATAGCTGCATATCATAAAGCATGAAATATATAAAAGCATTTAGAACCTTCCAGAAGGAAGATAAATTGAGAGACGTTGCTTTACTTTGGGAAGACTTTGCCGAAGCAAGTCAGAGGAGCGATGGTTATTTGAAAACATGCTACCAGCCTATCTTCCAAATCACCCGTTCACGTTGGTTGAGTTCAAATTTAGGCTGAAGAAAAGCACACATCACCCCCTTTTTCTCTCCCCAAACGCTGGACACCTTGCACTAGCCCGACATGGCCATCAGTGACTGCAGCCCCTCTAAAGCTCGAGACACAGCTGATTTGGGGACACGTGTCTGTCCCAAATGAAAGCAACCTGCACACAGGCATGGCCCTGTGTCTTACTACCAACCAACTACAAAGCCCACAGCCCCGTTATGGTGGGTCCGTGGGCACTCTGATGGGGCGGGGGAAGGGTATGGGTGTGGGAGGCAGGGGCCCTTCTACAGGAGGCAGCATCACATGGACTTTGTCTATGCTGGCACATGGATGGGAGTCAAGAAGGCAATACTTCTCCCAAAGGGTGGGAGCACAGCAACTGGTGCCTGACACGCCCCCCTCCCCACCCCGCCCCCCCGCAGATCCATGTCCACTTATGTCCTCGAAATTGTTCTCACTCTGGCTCCCCCCACACGGTCGACACCCCCTCTCTGAAAACGAGACCTTCCCTGAAACAAACAAAGTCAGAGGTGCAGTGGGGCCTGGGGGACACAGATTCTGGGGTCTCATAGGCAAGAGCCCTTTTCTAGCCTGAGTAGCAACAAGCAGCATTTTAGAGCCCAGGAGGCCTTCAGAGGTCATGTCCCTTTTTCCTCACTGTGCCTGTCAGCGGGGGTAACTTAGTTCTGAAGAAGCTATCAGCACAAGCATATTTTAATTCACAAGCTGTAACAATTTTCCCGTCCTTATTGTCATTTCCATTTTCCTGGCTTTTTTCATTGAAATTTTTTTCCTTATTCAAAATTTCTGTACCTCAAAATAACAGGCCAAGGCGAATCAATGTTTTAATCCATTCAGGCTATCTTCCAGTTTGACTATATATTTGATTTTTAGAGTGTGAATCGATAGAGCAGATTGAATTTTATGTTTCCTAAATCATATCTACGTTTCCAATGTGCTATAGACTCTTACTTCTCGTCTTCCCTTCCTTCTTCTCATTCCAGTAGAACCCGATCCTCGGGCAGCTGTAAAGACCCTCCCCCCTTTCCCTTTAGCAGTGCTCACACAATCATGGCAAATATCTTCATACCCAAGCTCTCAGATGGGAGCCTTTTACCCACTTGGTCCTACAGAAGTGGAGTCATTCTGTAAGCATGTCTCTGCATCTTAATTTTCTCCCTGAATAATGAAAATTTACCTCGGTGGGTATAAGTTTAACTAATTCTTTCTCACGTTGCATAAAATCCACTCACAAATTTTCCACACTATAGTCAATTAATTCCTATTGATGAGCAGTCACTGGCTTTGCTGACCTTCTACAAAAAGTCCCCCGAGAAAGACTTTTCTGAGGTGCATTCTAAGGTATCAAGACTGTTTCTAGATGCTATGTTCACGGAAGTAGAATTTCTAGGTTGAAGGGTAGTATCTGGGATTAGACTATTGAAAAATCTTGTTCTGAACTTGATAACATTTTGTGTCATATTAAGAAAGAGTTCCTCTATTCCAAAATAACTAAGTGCTGTTCAGAAGTTGATTTTGAATCCTTTTAAATGCCTCTTTAGCATCTATCAAGTTTAGCCCCTTTTTTACCCTTGATATTGACAAATTATGCTAGATATTTCTTAATAGTCAACAAATGTTTACATACCTTAATAAACTCCATTCAAATGTCATGATTGCTCACAGAAATTTCAGAGTCAGTTACTTAATGACTTTCTCCAAGGAGAAATGGGAGTCTCTAGGTTGAGTGCCCTTCCTCAGACAAACTAGGAGCACAGCTGGGGGCCTGTGACTGGGTTGCTCCAGGACCCTTCAGAAGGTATAATGTAGTATTCTGGTTGTGGGCTGAATCTACACTAATAAGAAAGAAAAATGCAAATTGACCACACCTTTGCAATGCCCACCAGCCAATCAGGAGCAAGTATGCAAATTAACCCAACAAAGATGGCAGATCAATTTGCGTATGCAGGCACGGAGCAAAGACTGAAGGCTGTGGCCCAAGCTAAGACTGAAGACTGAAGATTGAAGACTGAAGATTGAAGACTGAAGACTGTAGAGGCTTGGCCTCTCCCCTGCAGCCAGAGCAAAGGCCTGGGTGCTGGAGGAAAACCAGTGCTGGCAACCAGGGAGAGGAAGGCCTATTGCATGAATCTTCATGCAATGGGCCTCTAGTTTAACTATAATAATAGTAAATGAGTATGCTATTCTTTCTAGGTAACCCATTGTTGGGGCTTGGTCTTGCAATTTGGCTTCACATTAAGATTCCCACAAGGATAGAATCTAGGGCATCACCTGGGACTACAATGGTGAGGGCCAATCTGTCTGGAAGGGTTCAATCATCATTAATGTGGAAAACTCAAAAAGAACACTTCTTGCCATATTGGAGCAGAGTTCATGAATATGGAGCCTGTGGCACTGGCACGTGAGCTCCATTGCCTATAGTCCCAACAAGTTTCAGTGACCCTCCAAGGTCAAGTTTTGTCAACTCATGGATGAAAGTCATCCAAAGGAAGCCCAGGTATGATCAGAGCTTTATGGCTGAGTCAGTAGATGACATGCACCTTTCTGAGTCAATAATGAACCCCTGCGAAGGATTCTAGACTCCTGCAATTTGCATGGCTTGCAAATGAGACTCAGTCCAAATGATCGGTTGTAGTGAAGAGAAAACACTGAGCCCAATTATGACTACATTTCAGAATTAATTGGCTACATAAGTTCTGTCAATTTCTCAGGATTTTCTTGAGAAAAGATTTCTTTGGCTTTAATTTCTCCATAAAATTATATCTCCTTAATGTTATATTTTAACAACTGCTATTCATGCTTTAACCCCATACTTTTTTACTTAAAAAATAAAGATATTTTTTTTTATTACTCTTGTCTCCTTGGTAACATAGAGGAAGAGAGAACAGGCCATGGTAGTGATCACATTTTGGGATCAGATTTTACTTCTATGTTTTTGAAAAGAGATTGCATTATCAGGAAGCCGAGCTTGGAACCTTGTGCATTGAAGGTGAGGGAGGGGCACCTCCATGGACATGAGGGCCTGGGGAATCAAGGAAATAACTCTCTCCTGGAGCTTCCAGAAGGAATAAATCCTGGCCAGCACCTTGCTTTTAATCCATAAAGCTTCAAATTAGTGACCTCAGCCACCAGGGTCCTGTCAACTTGTCACAGCACCAATAGGAAACCAGTATGTGGCCTTTCCATTTACACAGCTTACTTTCTTTCTGCAAAATAATCAGGAGTGCTATCAAAAGGAGTGCAGAAATCCAAAACTTCACTAAAAATTCAAGTTTCTGTTACCTGTGACCAGGTAAATTATGGTGTGGACAGATGAACCAACTGGCTCATTTTCCCACAAGCTAACATATGAACCAAACTCACTATTTTAAATTAAAAAACAATACATATGAGTTTAAAATAATGTCAAAAACACGATGAAGGCATTTTAAAATGAAATGAAAGGACTTCTGTGATAGAAATCATTTTTTTACAGGAAAACAAGCTCACTCTGCCAGCTTAAGTGAAATGGAAACTAGAGGCTAGAAGACAAGCCAAAGCATTGAAGGAAAAGTGTCAGGATTCTTATCCCAGCATTAATAAGGGATTCTGCAATCGGGAGAAAGGAGCTGATGCATAGTCCAACAAGTTTCAATGAGTCCAAGGACAAAAGATAATTTTAAAAGGCATTGAGGGTCAGAGGAGCTTCAACTAAAGGAGCTAATGACTATTCCTTGACTCGGGACCCATGCTTTTTATTAACACAATTTGTCCTAAAGCAAGGTGAAGATAATACACTTAAAAGGGTAGGGTTTCCAAGGGTAGGGTTTACAGAAGCATTGTCAGATTTGGGAACAGCCTACAGCTATTCAGGTGTTTGGCCAACAAGAGGCAATAACATGTAGATTAAGATGCCCTGAGCTGTCTGGCAGCAAACGATTATCCTATTCTGGTTTGCGGAAGATGCTTTTTAGTCATTCCAACAGATGATTACATGTGTGGCTCAGCCTTTGTTGAGCCCCAAGTCTCATCAACCTTTTGTTGAAACTTGTAATTATGACATGCTGGAATTGGTTCCCTGCAGAAAAGGAACTCTCACCAGAATCAAGAGGACCACTTTCTCCATATTGGTCCAGCCTGCCAGTGCACAGGCGTCCCTTTGGCCTCACTTCCATTCCAGGTGCTCATGGCTCAGCCGCTCTGAGTCTTGCTTTCTCAGCTGACATGGACTAAAGTCACTTTCTCCAAATCTGAACTTCAAGGAGTGAAAAAACAGATGGGTCCAGTTGAATCAGATATTCACTCCTGTTCAATCAGTTGGGATTTTAGGGCCCCATGTTCCTGTTCCTTAAAGGATGTGCAGGGGACTGTGCAGTAAAGAACAAGTGACCAACATGCCATTTCTATGTCTAAACATGAAGGATGGAGCTAGATTCAGACATTAGCTGATATTGTTTAAAAAGAGGAAGTCTATGAATTAACACTCTCATTAGGGGGGTAAAAGAATTCACAGTCAAACAGAGTAATGTGAAACAAAACACATCAGGTTCAAGGAAAGCAAATAGGATTCATAATGGGGAAAGCAAACACTGGCACAATTTAGTCAATCATTTAACATAGGTGCTCAAAATATGTAGGTAATGGAGTGAATGAAAAAGATAAAACCTAGTAAGTTCAATGTAAATTGAACTTCTTATAAATAAGAAATGAAGTAAAACCACAGACACCTGAAAGAACCAGAAAGGCAAGAGAAAATCATGGAGAGCATATGGGAAAAGGTGAGTATCATTTAGGAAATGACAAAATATTATTCCAGTTCAAATAGAACACTAGGTAACTCAGGTTTTATCTAAATAATAGCTCTCTGACCAAACTTTCCTCTATTTCCCAGTAGACAGGAAATACCTCTGACGGAAGACCACTATGATTTCACAGTGCTGACCCATATTACCACTCACCGTTATCTGTTCCTCACCTACATCCATATTGTGAAATAATAAGCCTTCCTTAGCCAATGATCTGCTTAAGCCTCCTAATAATGCTGTTTCCATAGAATAGCTACTTGGACAATGTTGGAATTTGCATCCATGTTTTTCCTTTTCTTGAAGTTAGTACTCATCTGACATTTAATGTCTTAACCCAGATAAGGTCTTTGGCACTTCAACAGTACTGGAAATGGGACTGGAGATAAATTCTTGATGAAATACAAGGAAGATGGAGGAAATTAATCTAGTTCCAAGATGAACTTTTCCAAAGTCAGCTAATAGAGCAAAATGAGTGGAGAGCTCAGATGAGACCCAGACATCCTCGGGGGTCAGATCCCTTGGGAGAGGCCTAATGCCCAAGTGCTAGAGAGCAGGCGGAGGGCGAGGTCGGGCACAAGGTGGACACTGCTCTCTGGGACATCTACTCCTTGTAATAACCGCACAGGCGTGGTCAGTAAATGAAACAGCCTTCCTCTCTCCTCCCCTCGCAATGGCCTACGGAGTCTGTGACGTAGGGCCTGCTTCTCAGGATGGATTCAGGAGGTGAGAGGGGGCGTGGAAGAGCAAAGACTATTCTTCACAACTGGCCTCCCTTTTAGAAATGGACAGTCTCCCTTTGGGACAGTCCTTTCCGTTCCAGAGGGTGCATGTCACAGCATCCAGAGACACCAAGAGTCTTAAAGACGTGCCAGAGGTTAAATAAAAGATCAAGGTGGCAATCTTACAGAGGAAAGAGGACAAGCTTACTTTAAGTGGATATTTTTAAAAATTCAGCTACTGGTTCCACTCTTTTGCTAGTACATACCACCTGCATCAGTAGGAATTAACTCAACTCTGCCAAAATTGGCAAAGCCACGGTTAACACATTTCTACAGCTCTCTCCAGTACTGGAGAATTCCATCATCAGAATTCTGAAGTTGGTCTGAAAACACCTTACAAGTAAGGTTTTAACACGATACAGCTTATGATGTGGTTGTAGATCCACCGGGAACAGAATTAAAGCATCAAGCCGATTTTCTAAGTCTGGGGTGAAAGGCTAATGGATTTGCTAACATGCTAAACAAATTCAAGTAGAACGCCTTGGATAGAGGGATGAGGAAAGGCCTTAAGCACCTGTCAAATCCTTTCTCCATTCCCGAAGTGTTCTAAATAGCATCAAGGAATGCAGGGAAAGGGTCGAGGCTACACGAATAGCGATGAGTCCATCGTGCCTGCCTTCCACTGAGGGTTTCCTAGCAAACACAAGTTTCCACGTCATTCCGTGGAAGGCGGAGAGTAAGCCCCCAGCATGAGCTGTCTGGATGCGGCAGATGGTGGAGCTGAGGTTCTGCAGAGAAAATGATGGTTCCAGCTTCTCACACCAGTGGGAGAAGGGGCGTCACTCACAGCCAGAATCCAGCCACACTGTGTGTTTCCTGCACCGCTTTCTCTCTCTGAGATGGAAAGTGTGATATTGTAGTGGAATCAGAAATGATGGATTTCTTTGGGAGATCTGGGCGCCGCTCTAGATGGTGTGGTGGGCCCCGTCAGTGTTTGTGAGAAGGTCCATGGGAACGCCCTGCATCTCCAGACGCTGAGCTCTGACCGAGGGGCCAACCTCACATGTGCTCGAGCCGCTGTCTCCCTAGGCTCTGCCGGGAAAACCGATTTCTCTGCCGACCTGCTCCCCACAGTAGAGACAGAAGAGCCCCTCGAGCCGAGACTGCGCCCCGGCAGAGCATCTGTCAGACCGGTCAACCCCGCTGGCCAGCTGACTGTCCATTGTGGACAGCACTGAGATCTGGTGCTCACGCAGTCAGAGCCGACCGGACCAGAGAATTCTGTGGTCTAGTCTCCGGTCTGAAGACGGCTGACTTCCTTCCAGATCTGTTTCCTGAGCTGCTTTTGCTATGTTTAACTCGAGAGCCTTAATCCGCCCTGGCCAGCCCCACCCACTTCTCCAATTGTTCCCTCGGGTTAGTTGTCTTTAGCAGGACTCCTACATTTGCAGCGTCCTTTACCATATGGCTGGGTCCCCAGTGACGGGCTCCTGCGATCGCCGGGAGCAATGCATGAGGCCCAGGCGTGTGCACCGGAGGCGTCTACAGACTCGCTGTCTGCACCTTCTCTCCTTCCGCCACAGGCAGAGGGACAGAGCTCAGCCCTGTTTGTTGAGGACAGAGTTATCCCCGTGAAACCCTAAGTTCCATGTAACAGTTAGCAAAGCAACTGTTTTTTAAATGGTGGAATCTGGGTAGAACCCTGTCTGAACGAAGCTGACAGGGTACAGATATTGCTTTATTACGCAGCAACTTACAGAGATATGGGAATTGAGGAAATGTATGTCAGGGATGTGATTCAGACTTCAAGCTGCAGGACTCAGTCTCAGCACTACTGACATTTGGGGACAGAAAATGCTTTGTCCTGAGGGTGGTTGGCACCATCCCTGGCTTCTTTCTACCCACAGGTGCCAACAGCTTATGACAAAATATTACTCCAGTTCACTATAGTGGTCTGAAAACACCGCCCACATTACCAACTGCCCCGGCAGAAGTACCCCCAGCCGGGCACCGCGGTCCAGGCTGTTTATTTTCATGTACCAACCGAAGATCCCTAACTCAGAGCTTCTTCCTTTCCCTTCTCTCCGCAGTGACTTTGCTACTCCACCTGCTCTGCATACCCGCTCCGGACCAGAGGTTGCCATCTTCCTCGTGTCCGCCAGAGCCTAGGGAATGTTCCACTGCAGTGAAGTCCAGTCACAGCCCAGCGGTGAATGCCACAGGGAGACTTACGGAAATGAACGCTCATCCAGGCAGGGCCTGGTAAATGTAGCATCCATTAGGCTAACAGTTTGAGTCAACAGTAGTTCTTGATGCCAAATCTACACAATGCAGTGATGACGGGTCATGTGTGTGAACCTGCATCTAGTCTCATTACGTAGATCTGGGCATCCTCATGGTATTCATTAAAGTGATATTTACCTGAAGTGATATTTTCTCAGTAGCAGAGTCCAGATGAGGGAGTTTCTCCATGGATTTTTGGAAGCTTGCACTCCACAGCACCTACAACGAGAGTGATGCATGTAGACAGTGTAGGGTTTCCTGCATGCAAACACCACAATCACGTTTTGTTTTCCACAAAGAACCATCTCTTTCCTAAGGGACGCCTCTCGGCCCGCAATATTTCACACCGACATCACGTGCTGCTGCACGGTCTCTCCCACGGGAAGTGGGGTCCTTGCTCGCCTTCAGCCCCAGGTCCTGTGAGGCCGTGAGGCCCTCTCCTTTCGCAATGTCAGCTCTGAGGCAGGCGTTTATGCGCTGAGCGACACTGAAGTTAAAACAGCTCACACGGAGCCACCTGTCCCAGCAGAGGGCGGGCCCCCCTTACCAGCAATCTCCAAGCCGGTGGCCAAGTCCATTGGTGAGCCGATTGGTGAGCTGGTCCCCATTATTCCCACTAAGTCTAATTTTCTATTATTCTTATTTTTAAACAATTTCATTTTATTCAATTACACATGGACTTGTTCTTGTAAGGTGAGTGGTATGAGAGCAATGCCTAACATTTATCACATACTTTATCTCAATTTATCCTCCTGAAGGTCTTATAAAAAGTGGGTATCACCCATTTTACAGACGAAGAAACTGAGGCTTAGGAAGATAAAGGTGCTTCTCCAACTCAGTGTCAAGGCGGAGACGTAAGGCAGGTCAGATCTGCCTGCACCATCCCTGCCCTGAGCGGTGGAGCAGAGCTCAGAGGCTGCAGCCACAGGTGTTGCCACACAACAAACAGTCTGTCCTTCTCAAAACCCTGTGCCACGTCTGACAGAGTTCTGTTTTTGACAAAAAACCTGGTAGTCAGTGAAGAGGACCGTGTCAGTGCCTCGCTACATACAACGAAACGGTGTACTCTAGTTCTTAAGTAATCATGTTGGTTTGAAATATAATTATTTTACATGAAAATACTCAGTTAAATAAAAGAATAAAGTTTCCAAACGCTGGATGTTAGGATGACACGGCCGGGAAGTCCTTCATGCGTGCAGGTCTGTGTCGCCCTCCACGTCACGTATTTCAGAATCACCATCACCGATCTTTCAAAATTCCGATGCCAGAGCCCAGCTCCAGGCCTGGCAAGTTAGTCTCTGCTGGTTGGCCCGGAATCTGCATTTATAAACAAGCTTCCTGGAGAACTCTGCTACACGCTCAAATTTGAGAACCAGGGCCTATTTTGAAAATGCCATCTGATTTTCCTAAAGAATAATTTAATTGATGCACTCATTAATTAATGGAGATCTTGTGTCCTTATCATATTGAAAGAGTCCATGGCAGTCCCTCCCCCGCCCCCTTATTCCACTCCTCCTTCCCTCATTGTCCATGGCAGTCCCTCTTCCCCACCCTAATCCCCCTCCTCCTCCCCTCATTGTCTATGGCAGTCCCTCCTCCCACCCTTATTCCACTCCTCCTCCCTTCATTGTTCATGGCAGTCCCTCCTCCCCACCCTTATCCCACTCCTCCTTACTCATTGTCCATGGCAGTCCCTTCTTCCCAGCCCTTATTGTCCAAATCCCTTCTCCAGTTACTGTGTTATCTTAATACTCCTCAGTGGGCTGGAATTTCACTCCTACCCATGTGCCAAATACAGATGCTCTTCCACATCCCTTGCCCAGTCTATCACTAATGTTGCCTAAATCTCTGCCATGGTCATAACACACCTCAAATCTCACATTTTTAGTAGATTTTCCCTGGTTGCTCCAGAGTACAAAATGTTGCCAGCATATGTATTTAAGGTACAATGAATAGAAAGGTAATATTCTTCTGGAATTAAGAGAATGATACCAGGCCTGGGTTGTGTAGCTGTGTTAGTTAGAGCATGGTCCTTGTAGGCTAAGGTTGTGGGTTCAGTCTCTGGTCAGGGCACATACAAAAATCAATCAATCAGTACATAAATAAGTGGAACAACAAATCGATGTTTCTCTCTTTCGCCCTTCCTTTCTCTATAAAATAATTGAGACATTTTATTTTAAATTATCTTTAAAAAGGGTAATGATACCATCTATAACAGTTCCATTTTACTTGCTACTTGATGCATTCATTTAGCAATCTACACTAATAAAAGAGAAACATGTAAATTAACCATCACTGCACTATGCTAAGCCATGCCCACCAGCCAATCAGGAACGAGTATGCAAATTATCCCAACCAAGATAGTGGCCAGCCACGGAGCTGGAACAATCAGGAGGCTTGGGTTGCCCTGGCAGTGGAGGAAGCCAAGCTTCCCTCCTGCCCTGGCCAGCCTTGGCATCTCCTTAAGGCTACGTTTCAATTATAGAAGAGAAATAAATCCTAGATACTTGCTTCCAGCTGGCCCTGGCCTCTGCTCAAGGAGGCAGTGAAAAAAAAAAAAGACAAAAAGGAGGAGATTGGACCTTGGGTCACCGAGAGATGATCAGGCCAGGATGGTTGGCCAGGGGCCATTGGTGGTAAGCAGACCAGCAGGGGGGAGAGTTGAGGGTGAGGAAGCAATCAGTGGGGGTCAATTGGAAGTGACCAGGGGGTAGGGCAGTTTGGAGTGTGCAGGCTAGCAGGAGGCAGCTGGGGGTGAGCAGGCCAGTAGGGAGGGAAAGTGAAGGCAGGGGGGGCTCTTGGGGGTGAGCAGGCCAGCATGGGGGGGAGGCTGTTGGTGGTGATCAGGCTGGCAGGGGAGCATTTGGGGGCTATCAGGCCAGCGGCGGGGGCAGTTGGGGGCAAGTAGGCCAGCAGGCAGAGTGGTTAGGGGCAATCAGGCAGACAGGCAGGCAGGTGAGCAGCTGGAGCCAGCAGTCCCAGATTGTAAGAGGGATGTCCAACTACCGGTTTAGGCCCAATTTCTATGAATGGGAAGTAGGACATCCTTCGAGGGGTCCCAGATTGGAGAGGGTGCAGGCCGGGCTGAGGAACACCCCCACCCCCCATGCACGAATTTTGTGCACCAGGCCACTAGTAAATAACCTATACCTTTGTGTTTTCAACCAATGAAGATCTAGCTCAGCAGCAATCAGCTGCAGGAGAATGGCATCACTAGAGACCGCTGGACATTCCGTAATTCTCTCTGCAGTTGTGAATGAACGATGGTCATTAATAAACCGCTCTGACCAGATCATGCCCAGGTAATAACTGGGTCAGAGTAAAACTGTTATAATTTAAGATAGAAAGACTGTGGCGGGGGGTGGGGGGGTGGGGGGGTTCTTTCTTGCATTAGAAAGAGCACTGTTATCCTTCTCTTAAAATTAAAATAATTCCACATGTCTCTGCAGTCCCTAAGTGCTAACTCTGAGGGCCAACCCCACATTGCAGCGTTTCTCCGACACCAACACAGGACATCAGCCAAAGGGCAGCGAGCACCTCGAAAGGCCATTTATAATTCATCCCGCCCCGCAGAACTTTGTCACATTTACGAGCTCTTCTCCCTTCGTAGATGGCGTGCCCCTGGAAGTCAGAAACCAGGTTCAATAATTCATCCGATACAAGTTTACTCAACATTCGTTCATAAATGATTCATCGAGAGAGGTGAAGCCAAAGTGTTTGATGCAGCGTTCTGAGTTGCAAGCAGTAGAAATTCGCCCTGACCCATTTAAAGCGAAAACGAAGACATGATATTGAAAAGCCATTGCTTTTAAATGCACTTTATATAGATCTCATGCTTGTTACTCAATATTTTATCTTTCTTGCTGAATAGAGTTTTTTCCTTCCCTTTTATCAAGTACATAAAATTCATTTCTGTAGACCATTTGCCCAAAAACTAACTATGTTATTTTATTTTGGTTGATCTCTGGGTTTCTGTCCAGAAACCTGACCTGTGTCTGTGTTGATACTTAACTTTGTTGGACCCAATGTTCCTTGAAGTTAAGAGCAATGGCAGGCCTTTGCGTTTCATACCTAATGCAGCTGGACCCAGACCACAGCTGCTCGGAAGCACCGTCCATCCCAGTCTGGGGGTATGGAGCAGAGTTATGGTTGCTGTTGACGTGTCCAAATCTTCTCCAGAATTGAAAATAATACTCGGCTGTTGTTTTTATTATTATCATCAAGCAACACATTAGTATCCTAGGAGCAAGTTTACTATAATTTCAGGAAAGGAAATATGTGGGGGTTTTTTTTGTTTGTTTGTTTTTTTTAAGTTTCAATTATTCTGGGATGTGACTGCCACACATATCTCATACTCCATCGAGTCTTGGAGCAGCTGGGATCAGAAGCACTGGCCACAGGGAGCCAGGAATGTGCATATCAGAGAGCGGCTGGAAGAATCAGACAAGAATCATCGATCCGAGCTAAGGCAGATCAGTGAATTGATGACAGCATGCACTTATAAATCACCACAGTCTGAAACCAAGCAAATAAGCAAGGGCAGCAGGGTAGTATTTAATAGAGGATGAAAAAAACCCACACACATCCATGGCAGGAAGACTAGGCCTCAGAAACATCCCAGAGAACTCATGGGTGATGGAAACAAACTGCCCACCGAAGGAGGAAGGGACCAGCAGGAAGTCTGACGGGCCAGTGTGCGCTGTTAAGATGATAACTGAGAGTCAGGGAGAAACAAGGAAACGCACTTATGAAATGATTCTAAGTGAACAAAATATATGACAAGGACTACAGAGTCAATATCATTTTTCATAAAAATCAACTGCACGTGGACAAAATACTGAAGAGGTTGTAAGGAATAGCTATTAGAGAGCTGGGATTAAGTTAAGATGAAGAAAATCAATGTTTCGTTCATTTGACAGGATTTAAAAATTCTGCTAAGAGGTGCGCTTAAGAGGAGGGCACGGTGATGGCAGCGGGAGCCTCGCTGGCTGAGGGCGGTGTCGCGCCTCCTGGTATCCCGAGTGACAGGAGCGAGGATTGACTTACTCCTTTGCATGCTAAGCACACCCCGTCCTCAGCCGTGACCTTTCACCTGCATGTGTGGGACTGCACGTGGCATCTCTTACACACAGGAGGAAGTGGGTGGAAGGAGAGGAAGTGCTGTCTATGGAGAGAGACAGAGAGGAGTATTGGCACCATTCTGTCTGGGAGGATGAGGAAGAAATATGTGTGGCCACACCTGCCTCGGGCACTGAGCCCTCCTGAGACGCGTTCCTGGCCTGGGGGGCGCTGCTCTCTGCGGAGCCACGTGGTGGGGGGTGGCTGGGGGCTCACCGAGGGGGCCGTGAGGGACGGCCCAGGGCTGGGGGACACAGCGCTGGGAACAGAAATGTGATGTCAGCCCTAGGAGGTGCGTGGGTCCCCCAGAGGGTGGGAGCAGGAACAGACAGAGTCGGGCTTGTCCTGCTGGAAGGAGGAGGAACAGCGGTGCTGGGGGTTAAACAGTGACCAGCACGCGTGGCGGGAGCCCGGGAGCAGGCCACGCAGGACAGACAGTCAGGGACACGGACGGCAGGAAGCCAGGCTGGCGAGGAGGGGCCGGTCCCCAGCAGGAGCCCCGGCCATGCTGAGGTCTCAGCGTCTCTGAGCCGCGCCCCCGCGGGCCATGGCTCCCCCGCAGACCCAGGGTTCCTGCCGGGGCGCCTCCTGGGCGGGGGAGCGGGAGGGCCTGGTGAAGCCATGCCATAGTGCTGCCTGGAGGTGCAGCCCGAGGGGCCCGCAGCCCTGGGCGCAGGCAGGACTGTCCCCCTGGTTGGCTCCGCGCCCAGTTCTGGTCACTGGTTTTGCATGGGGACAGGGCAGCCCAGCTCAGGCTCCGCTCCTGGCAGCACCGCTCCCAGCAGGTGAGGAGGCATGTGAGGAAGAGGAGAGTGTGTGTGCCAGACAGGGGTGACCGCCGTCCCCATCGCTGTCCCCACGGCTGTCCCCACTGCTGTCCCCACGGCAGACCCCACCGCTGCTTTGGAGTCTGTCCCCTGAGGTGCTGTGACCAGGACACCACATGCAGCTGCTGCCTGGACACCTGAACCACAGCCCCTGGACATTGGGAGCCGGGAGTCTGTGTCTGGGGCTGCCTGTGCATGGCAGGGCCAGCCTTCCGCACTCAGGCCGTTCCTCCGCCTGCCATGGCCCTGAGGAACGCCTGCCAGCACAGCCGCCTGTTCCCGGGGCCGGCCCTTCCGCGGACACCGCAGGCTTAGCTCACTTCTGTCCATCAGCTCCTGGCGCACCTTGAGGACAGCAGCCCGCTGTGGGTGCTGGGCTTACACAAAATGGATAAGACCAAGCACAGAGCAGTGCCCGACACAGCCTGTTTACTGACGACACCAGGCCTGGCCGGTGTGGCTCAATGGATAGAGCGTCAGCCTGCAGATGGAAGGGTCCCAGGTTCGATTCCCGTCAAGGGCACATACCTCAGTTGTAGGCTCCTCCCAGGCCTGGGCCCTGATCAGGGCACATGCAGGAGGCAACGCTGTCTTTCCCTCTCTCTTCCACTCTCCCTAAGAAATAACGGAAAAATGCCCCCGATGAGGAATAATCATCGTAATAATAACAACAGCAACACCAGCATTAAAAATAATGTCAAAAACTTTGTGCTTTATAGTGAGTCTCTTTATGGCTCAAGTTCAAGGTTTATTTTCCCCTTCTCTGGTGATAAATAACGAGGATAAGGTACTTATCCCTAACATTTGTTCCGGCCAATGGTCCGAGGTTGGTCTCGGAGTGGTTAATGTAAACGAAAAGGGTCACTTTGGTCTTCTTCCATCACCAAACACCAGTCAGTCTCTGAGGTTTGTGGGGACTGCGTGTCGTTTCGTTGGCGCTCCGTGAAGGCAGGGTGTGAGGGGGCCGGAGGACTCCGCTGTAAGGTGAGAAGGCAGGCAGGACGCTACACCCAGAGGAGTCCAGGAGATTCATCCTTCAGCGTTCTGCAACATGCACATTTCCTAAACCCAGTCCATAGCCTAGTCCGCAGCCTCAGAGGCAGGACCGCGTTGGGTTTGTCAGCTGACACTGATGCAGCACGCAGACGCCGAGATGGAGCTTGGAGATTGTTAGTGACTTGTCACGTAGAGTAATTAGATCTCTGTGTGATCTCTGCAACTGCATTAGCAACAAGAAGAGGCACTGGTTCCGTGGAAAACCTCAGAGACGGTCATCGGCGCATGAAGAGGGCGTCTGCAGGCTCCTCCCCGCCTTCCTGGGCCGCGGGCAGCAGCCGGGCCACCTGCCCGGAGGGCAGTTGGCAGACAAGGACGTAGCCCTGCCAGGCCCTCGTTTGTTTGCACCGTCTGCCCGGAACTCCCAGACACCGAGCATCTTTGAAACACGCTTATCTCTCCCGTCAGGGGTTGTAAGAGAGCAGTAGAACAAGATAAGCATGCTCATGAGCAATGGTCCGTGGCTTCTGCTCCTGTGGGCTGGAAACTCCGGAGGGTGTGTCCTTCTGCCCACAATGGACTCATTGTTCCAGCGGCTGACGACTGTTTAACGTGCCTTCCGACTCTTCCAGTGCTGGCGCCCAGACTGGTCCCTGTCCGTCCCCGGCCGCACAGAGCATGCACTGAGGAACAGGGCATGAGTGCATGCGTGAGTGAGTGCATGCATGAGTGAGAACAGCAGCCGCTCCAGCCCCCAAGACTGGGGGGCCAGGCCCCAAATCAGTTAGGAGTTTAAAATAGCAGCCTCAGTGTGGCAGGCTGCCTGGGTCCGTGCCACGCCTCAGAGCCGCCGAGCCTGCCAGCGTGGTGCAGCAGCCTTAGAATAGACATGCCTGAAGCCACAGGAAGCGAGGCAGTCAAGTGTGGACCCTGCAATGCTCAGAGCCCCGGGGCAGGGACAGGCCCGCACCCGGGAGGCCAGGCGGGCGTCCAGCCCCGAAGCGGGGAAAGATGCTGCCGGAAATGTCCAGATAACTGGGACAAAGGGCTGCGTGTTGTTTTTCCGCTTAAATGAGATGTGTAATTGCCCCAGTTCTCCGTGTGTCTCCTCACGTTCAGATGGAGCTCCGGGGACCGTGCTGGGAGGTGGCAGCCGGGAGGAGGGAGGCGGCCGGGCACACGGAGGAGCTGGGCCAGAGCCCCGGGCAACGGGCGGGCGGGAAACCATGAAGCAAGCGGGCGGCCCCGGAAATGATTGGGAAATGCCCATGTGGGTCTTACAAATGAGCCGTGAGCCATGGGAAGCATTTGGTCTGAACTTTATCAATATTGCAAAAGCAAATCAGCAATTTTCAACCTTTTTCATCTCATGCTACACATGCACTAATTACTAAAATTCATGACACACAAAAAAAAAAAAAAAAAAAAAAAACATTTTTTCCCAACCTGACCAAAAAAAATGGTATGAAAGTGGATTCATTCACACCAAAGGCTGCTGTTGTGTTGGCTGCGGTCATTGTTTTATTGGACAGTCTAAGGGCTAAGGGGCGGTGCCCTCACCACACAGGCAGGAGGTGCGTGTTGGGTGTTCGGAGCACCACGCAGACCCGGCTCCGGCATTCCTGCAGTGCTGGCTGCAGAGAGGCTTTGCTGTAAGAATGCGCCGGGAGCTGAAGGGAAGCAGCGACGAGGGTGGATGCTTTTAAAAGTTAAGCTTAAGTAAGATGACTGTCTCTCAGGAAATGTTTTTGCAGAAGAAGAAATCAAATTAAGGACAGCAGGGCCCCAGGCGGACCCCTCTGCTCTGAGCTGCGCTGGGCGTGGGAAAGCTGAAGCTTCTCGGCTTCCACTCTGTTTGTCATCCATCATCCCTGGTCCATCATCCCGCATCCATCACCCCGCTGCCTGCCAGCCTGGGCGTGGCACCCAGCGTGCGCTCCAGATCACGGCAGAGCACGGCAGACACCTAAACCCGACAGAAAAATAAACAGGTGCCAAAAAAATTTAACTGAGATGATCTGTGGAAAAGGTTTGTAAACTGCACCCCCCCCCCCCCCCCCGCCAGTCCGAGGATCTGGCACAGGAGGCTCATTGGCGTCTCCATGTTTCCTCTTCACAGGACGGTGTGGCTGGTTAGGAAGATCAAACCTCATTCCATGTTTCACCTGGTTTTCCTTTTTCATCACCAGAAGCCTGTCCACTTTCTACATGTGCTTTTCTCTTCTGGAGCGAGGCCTGTCCCCGCGGTGAGATGTCAGAGACGAATGGGTTATCGCTTCTTGAAGTGCTTGAGCCACAGGAAGATGGACTGAGTCTGCCTGCCTGGGAAGAATCCATCGTGGAAGCCAGAGAGCAGGGAGGAATGAGTGTGAGAAACCAAACCCAACTCCGGCGGACGCCTGGCCACAGGCAGGGCCGCTGGCTCCCTCGGGCCGGCTCCTGGGCCAGAGACGCACTCACAGACTGAGTCAGATGAGGGCAAACATAGTGGCTGTCCCTTAGCTAAATGCCCTGCCACGTGCTGTTTTCCCTGCATACTTCCTCTCTCCCCGGACCTGCGTTCAAAACTGTAAAGCTGATGGGGAAAACTCACGCGTTTAAAAAGTAGTCTTCAGAGTCGGGTCAGTAAGCCTGTGAGTGACCGTTACACACCAAATCGCCAACGGCACTCTTTAAGTTCCTTCTCAGTGTCCAGGAAACCCTTTTCCCCTTCAAAGTCGCTGTGATGAGAAAGGGAAAGGAGTGCTTTCAGAGGGCTCACGGTGGAATAGCTAACTGCTAAGTTCTGTTGAAGAGCTGGTACCAGACTGTTTAACTCTCTCAAACTGTTGTTGAGCATGCCTCCACTGGATCTACATAAACACGTTTGTAAACAGATATTTTAAAGATGTTTTCGGAAAAGAAGCGGCATTGCACCGCATAAGAGGTACGCCATATCTCAGGGTGCTGTTTATGGTCGCCATGGATGGACTTGAGCCGAAGCCTCTCCCTCATGGGGGCCTGGGGCTCTCACGCCCATGTCCGCCTGGGAGACGCTCACACCTGGACCACCAGATGCTGCGTCTGTGCAATCCCATCGCAGTGGGGCTCCGTGTTCCCCACTGGGGCCCAGTCATGTTCAACATGAATGAAATTGAGGGGGTTCATCTAATTCTCTTGACTAAAACTTTGCAGAACTCAGTGTTTTGTAAAATGAGTGGTCTATTTTTACACACTGGAGTTTCTTTATTTGGGAATTTGGGTCACAGCATTTGCTCCAATAAGCAATGTCTTGGGAATAGCTCTTTTCATTCCTGCCAGTTTCTCTTTCTCTTTGATTTTTTAAACAAACGAGCAGATTGAAGGACTCACTGTTGTATTGCTGCTACCGTCACAATCCCCCAAATTTCCTGAAGGTGGTGAACCAAAGTGGAAAACCTGTTACCTTTTCAGTTATTGTTGTTGTCTACATCTCAAACACTTTAAACCATACTTCCTAAAAGAAATCCACTGGGAAAATGTTTACATGTGTAGATGCTCTCTGTTACTGTATGGGAACATTATTTTTCAGAATGATCCTGAATGATCACACACACACACACGGGACTTTTTCCACAGCCTAAGAGGCCATAGCAGGCTGTCCGCCCTATAACTAAGAGTTACTCGCTAGTAAGTGCAAAGGACGGAATGCGATCTTCCAGGCACATCTCCTTTAACTCCACACGCGTCCGACAGCGCCCATCCCGCTCTCACAGGGAAAAGTCTGTGATATGTTTAACAACCAGACACAAGCCGCTTACAGAATCGTGCAGTCACTGCAACGTGGCCCACCGTAGCTCTGATTGGGCTTCGTCCATCCTGTTCGAGGCGATTCACTTCACGTTGGTCTTGGAACAGCTTCGCTTCCCTCCACGTGTCGGAAACGGCAGCATCAGGGAGGTTTCCAGCGGCTACGCCCCTAACGAAGAAAGTACAGTCTCTGACGTTCAAAGGGGCCTATTCTCGGTTACATCCTAGCTAATTTAATGATGTTAAGATGCATCTTCTCCGCTCCTTAGAGGAGGGACAGTGCAGGCAAGGGAAGACAGATGTATAGGCACATTTATGGAGCGGCTGATTGGGCAGTGAGGGCCTGGGCAGGAGAATGTGCAGTGCGTGTCTGAAGCCTGGGATTGCCCACGGCGTTGGGGTGAGCCATGGCCCAATGCGTGGCGTGGAGCCTGGGATTGCCCACAGCGTTGGGGTGAGCCATGGTCCAGTGCGTGTCTGAAGCCTGGGATTGCCCACAGCGTTGGGGTGAGCCGTGGCTCAGTGCGTGTCTGAAGCCTGGGATTGCCCACAGCGTTGGGGTGAGCCATGGCTCAGTGCGTGTCTGAAGCCTGGGATTGCCCACGGCATTGGGGTGAGCCATGTCCCAGTGCGTGGCTGAAGCCTGGGATTGCCCACAGCGTTGGGGTGAGCCATGTCCCAGTGCGTGGCTGAAGCCTGGGATTGCCCATGGTGTTGGGGTGAGCCATGGCCCAATGCATGGCGTGGAGCCTGGGATTGCCCACAGCGTTGGGGTGAGCCATGGCCCAGTGCGTGTCTGAAGCCTGGGATTGCCCACGGTGTTGGGGTGAGCCATGGCCCAGTGCGTGGCTGAAGCCTGGGATTGCCCACGGCGTTGGGGTGAGCCATGGCCCAGTGCGTGTCTGAAGCCTGGGATTGCCCACGGCGTTGGGGTGAGCCATGGCTCAGTGCGTGGCTGAAGCCTGGGATTGCCCACGGCGTTGGGGTGAGCCATGGCCCAGGGGAAGGGAATGCCCTCCTGCGGGTGGAGGGTGGATGTCACAGGACTTCTGCTCCAGACCGTGTGCTCACTACAACACAGCGTGCTACCCAGGCATGCCCTGCCTCACTGCTGACCCCCCTCTGCGGAGGTAAGGAGGAATCATCAAGGGAGAGCACCTCTCTTCTTCAATGTCACCTGCCTCTCACCCCTGCCCTACCCACTTCCCCTTCCCAGGCACCTGCTGCCACACCTCCGTGCCGGATCGCCGCACACAGAAAGCTGTCCTGGCAAAGCCTGGTGCCCTCAGAGCTGCCTGGCTGTGGCTCACCTCCCAAGCTCCACCATCACCCCCAAATGCACAGCAGCCCCTAGCTCAGGCCCCAGAGTGACCGGGGCGGCATTTCCCCTTGGGGGTAAGCACATTTCCCAGGGGCAAGTGAAGGACGCTGGGTTGGGGCCGCCGCCCAGCATCAGAAGCCAGAGTGGGTCTGGGGTGGGAGGGATTGTCGCCATTGACAGCAGCAGGACTGGCTTGACTTCCCCACTGTTGTGAGTCAATAATGAAGAGAAAGGTCATGAAGATTAGTCATTCCTGACATCCAGCAGGCGCCCTGCTCATTGGCCGCCGGGTCCTGCCGATTCTCTCCCCTCCCCGCTTCCTTCACACGCCTGCTGAAGGGTGAAGGCATCAGAGGGGAAAGGGGGTGGGGGTGGGGGAGTGGGGACTCTGAAAAAGCTAGTTTCACATTCTCATCCCCAGCTGTCCGACTTCCGGTCCCGCTGTCCTCCACCAAACACTTCCCCATTTTTACTGAACGAACTGGAACATGCTTGAAGGATCTTTGCCGGTTTCATAGTATCTCTCTATTAATAGGAAACTGCATCATCCTTTTAAAAGAGAAGCAGTAAAGTGACCACTTCAAACTTGGTCCCTTTTAGAGGTTTTGTAACACCTCCTCCAGCGGCCTTCCCAGATTGCATCTGATTTTTGTTGATGTGCGTCCAAACAGAGGGGGATCATTCTCCACGTTCATTATTCAGTCAAAGCATAATAGCCAGTGGCCTATTCATGGCTGACAATGGCGGCCCTGTAGGAGAAGGAGGGGCGGGCTCATCGCCCCAGGGTCCTGCATCCTGGCAGGAGGAGACAGGTGACCCCTTCTTCTCGAAGCCCCTGACTCAGGCACTAGCTCTGTGCGGGATTTGGACAGGCACAGCCACGCCCATTCTGGCCTGTTAGCCACGCACAGGGACGCAGCTGCGGGGGCACCACCATCCTGGTCTCTCCAGTGTTTCCAAAGTGTGGTACGTGTACCCCCAGGGGTACGGGAAGAGTTTGGTGGGGGTACACGTTGCACCAGAGTTTGGTGGGGATATGCACTGCGCCGTGCTTAGCTGCGCCTAATTCTACGTTCTCATGAGTACGAGGGGTACTCAGCGTTACGAAAATTATAGAAGGGGTACCCATATGTCAAAAGTTTGGGAAACACTGCGGCTCTGCACGGCTCTCGGTGCTGATTGGAGACTGTTAGTGACTGGGCGCTGCGTGCTGGTCTGGAGAGACGCAAGCGGGTCTGCACACAGGCCTTTCCCGGGCGCTCGGAGCACTTCACTTCCCCTTTGTGCTTTTCGGGTTTATTTTTTCAACTGCAAATGTCACGTGACCCACTTATTTTTAACTTTTTTTTACATAATAGTTTAGGCAGGATATTTGATGGGGTAAGCACTCGCACACACACACACACACATAAATTTAAATTAAATTAGGAATGAATTTCTTCTTAATACAGCCCGATTCGCAGCCCTTGGATTCAAACTGAGGCTCCTCAATGGCGGAACCTCCTTGTTCTCTGACAAGAGACTTGGGTTGTGGATCCACAGAGACACCGAGTGTCGCTCCCTGCCTCTCCCAAGCCCCTGGCATTTCTGCTTCTGGCTGCAGCCGCCAGGCTGGGTGGAGGGAAGCCTGGGCTGTGATGAGAGACCCGGGGAGGGGAGGGGAATGGGGCGGATGGGCAGTTCTTCACCATGGACAGGGCTGGAGACCCAGGGCATCCGTCTTGGGGACACTCCTACATCAGTGTTCCTGCCCTCTGCCAGCTAGCTGTAGCGGGGCCCCCCTCCACTCTGGACGGATAGGGAGAGCAGTCGTGGTGCCTCAGGAGGAGCCCAGGCCTGTGGGCAGAGGCCTGCGTTCACACCACCGCTCCATTTCCTTCCAGTGAGGCCGCTGTCCCTCACCCTGTGGGCAAAATGGGGAAAGTCAGACTCAGGGCAAAGGGCCCTGTAGGAATGACATCGGCCAAGCGCTGGTATATAATAGACGCTCCATTAGTCTGATTCTCAGGGGGCTGATTTCTAAAAGGAGGCACGTTTGTCTGTGTAATGCACTGACTTTCTCCGGAGAGAGCAAGTAGGGGACCTCTCAGCTCGTCTGTAATCGCAGCTCGGCCGTGTCTCTCTGCCTGTGACAGCCGATCTCCCCTTCACGCTGATCTTGGCTCTGGCCCACACCGGAGCCCACGCTCTCGGCCAAACATCTGCACCCATGTTAGGAAGCAGGCGCGGGGCCCAGCGCCCCGGCAGGAACTCAGGGCGGGTGGCTGGTGTGCCCTCACTCGCATCGCAGCCCCCACTTCCCGGGCCAGGCCGCGGGCCACACTGGCTTCCTGCGTGTGGTGGTTTGGGGCTCCTCCCTCTTCCAGCGCCCAGCTCAGGACAGAGGAGGCAGGCAGCTGGGGTGCAAAGAGAGGGTGCACATAGCGGTGCAGAGAGGCGGGGGTGACAGGAGAGGCAGCATGCCCGGACGACCTGGGCTTCCCCGAACATGGGCTGCCACTGCAGCAGTGAGGCCCGCGGAGGGGCCTGCCCTGGGGCAGAGGGGCCAGAGGCTCCCAGCTCTTGTGCTGCCCGGGAAAGAAAGCTGCCCGGACCCTCCGAGCAGGGCCTTGGCACGTGCTCTCTTCAAAGGCTCTAACTCGGCTGTGCCGCTGCTGCCTGCTCCAACGCTTCTCTGACTTCCCCTTTTAAAGCCTCGTTATCAAACCCTCATATTGTGACAGCTTTGTAGCTCCTTATCGCCACCCCGACTCAGATTGCTCACTGAGCCACTCTCCTCTGATTTGTCTCCTCCCTCCCAGCCCTGGGAGGCCCAACGCATCTTTATGACTCAGTGAGCATAACACTTCACTCCCGCTGAGGCTGTCCATTTCCTCCTTCTTCTAGAGCTCCACTCCGATACTCATTTTTATTCCAAATCAAACCTCAAAAACTCAGTTACAAGCCTTCCCTTTGGTTCCCAAGAGAACCAGGATGGTTCCCACCTCACGGTCTCTGCAGGCAGTTCCCTCTGCCTGGGACATGCAGCCACCGACAGCCCTCCTTCCCGCACCAAAGTCACCGAAGGACTTTCCTGCCACCCAGTCAACCCATCTCTCATTATCCCCTATCAGAGCAACCTGGATGTTTTCTTTTTCATGGAACACGGTATTAGTTTCGGGTGCACAGCATAATCATTGGATATATACGTCTACTATGAAAGGATCACCACAGTAAGTCCAGTTAACATCTGTCAACGTACATAGTTACACACTTTTTGTACACACTTCCAGTTATAAGTACATCCTGGGGCTGTGATGTACAGCATGGTGACTACAGTTGACAATACTGTATTATATATATATTTAAAGGTTGCCCAAAGCATAGATCTTAAGAGTTCTATCGCAAGAAAAGATTGGGTTCATTTTGTTTTTCTTTCTTGACTCCTCTGTTTGTTTCTTATTTGTCTCTTCCTATTGGATTCTAAGTCCCATTAGGGTGGAGACTAAATATTTTATGTTGTAACACATGTTTAGGATATGAACAGAGTGGGTTCTAAATGAATTATTGGGTGGATGGATGGATGCAGGGAGAAATGGATGGATGAATGAGTGGGTGGATGAATGGGTGAATGTATGGGTGGATGAATGAATGAATTGATGGATGAATGGATGGATGGATGGGTGGATGGATGGATGAGTGGGTGGGTGGGTGGATGAATTGGAGGATGAATGAAATGGATGGATGAATCAATGGTCTAAGTCAATCTATCCATATGTGGATTAGGAAACAAATGTTCCAAATTTAACAGCTTTAACTCCTCACCTCTTTTAACTTCTAGATATGCTCAAGGACCAGTCGTGTCCCCCCCCCCCTCCCCCCGCACTGAGGCTTCTCTAAACCCTTCAGCCATAGCCATCATTGCTAGACTTATTTACTGGTGCTAAGTACTGTGAGGAATAGAAAGATGGAGGCAGCAACTGACCTCAAAGAGGTCTGAGTATTTATCACATACTTCCGAACTGGAGTGTAATTTACATGTGTGAAGTGAATCAATGAATGAGCCTCATCAGAGCTTTTCTCAACTCCTCTTTTGTCATGCTATCAACCTCAACACTTAGCTTTTCCCCATCATCTTACTGGGAAGGCTGAGAAAGATCATTTTTCCAGAAGAACCCAGAGTGATTTCTTCCCAGAATAGAATTGGTGCTGGGAAGTGAAGTAGCTGGATTTGCCCTCTATTGATTCATTATATTTAAATAAGCTTCTCTTTTATGGAAACATAACAACATTTTCTAAGCCAAGGTAGTGTTTTTAATGAGCCACCATGTGCAATGACATCCTTTCATTGGCTCCCATACCTGTGTTAGTCCGAGTCCTTTTTCTCCTGTTTGGGGTCTCCTGGTCATCCATGGCCACACTGCATTGGTGTCCCCACTAATTTGAAACCAACTTCGACATCAAATCTAGATTCCTCCCCCACTCTTTGCTGCAGCCAATACACCTAATTCTTGAAAAATAGTTTCGTGTCTGTAGTATTCAAACAAATCGCTAACATGTGGGAAACGCAGCCAGCACGTTGGCGGGTTTGTCTGTATGATGCTCCAGCTGGGTTTGGCTGCTGTTCCGTGTTAGAGACAGGGCGCAGTTGTTTTGGCTGTGTTTTGGCATAATTGGTAAGCTACCAACTTCCTGTAATATCTCCCAGCGGTTTTCTGTCCAATGCTATTTTTATCGCCTCTGTTTCAGGCTCCTGTTCAAGCTCCCCCTCCTCCTTCTCTCCCACCTCCCATCCCAACACAGTGGCCAGAGGACTTCCTCTGTGAGGCGCCCCATCTCTCCACCTGCAGAGAGCAGGCTTCCGGGAGCTCCCATCCATCCTCAGCTCCTGTAATACACTGTCCATTTCCCACCGAACTGAACCCAACCTGTGGGTCACTCCCTGCCGTCCACTCTGACTCAGCGGCCAGTGTCCTCGTGAAATCCTCCATCGAGTCCTGTGTGTTCCCCCTCCATCCCCTGCCCCAAGTCCCAAGCCCTTCTCACTCCCCCTTACCCCATCCCTGGACAGTCCAGTGAAGACGCAGCCACGTCTCCCTGTCCTTACGTCCGTGATGACTGCACCGCTCTCCCAGGTCAGCAGACAGAGACCTCCTGAGCAGCGCTGCTAGTGTATTTCAACACAGGAACAATGAAGGGCCGTAAACCCTTTGTGTTTTAAAGAATTCGTTCCCGGATCGCATCTTTGATGTGATTAAGGAAGCTAAATTAAGGAAATATGAAATCTGACTCTATATCCATAGGAAGGATATTAAAAGGAAAATTCAGTTTTTTCTCAAAGAATATGGATGTTGGGAGAGTGAGTCAGGAGGGCACGTGCTCAGTCCATTCCACTCTAAAGCGGCCTTGTGCCCCCTCCAGGGGGCAGGGGGTAGAGAGAGTCCACGGCACAGGCAAATGAGCATAATGACTGTAGTTACAGGCCCAGGGGAGGAGGTTTGGTTGCATGTTGGATCAGATCTCAAAGTGCATGTGGTTTCCTGCCAGAAACTTAATTTCTAGTCTCAGAACCGTGCAGGCTGGGCCACCTAGACTTCCCTGTCCCTCTCTGATAGCACACATGTGAAAACAGAAAGCAGGAGACACGGCTCAGCCAAAATACACTGAGTGGCGAGGTGATGATGATCTCTGAACGCATAATCATCTGGCCACTTAGTGTATATCCTATATAATAAAAGGCCAATATGCAAATTGTCCCCTCGACCAGGAGTTCAACCAGCAGGCAGGCCAACTGCTCATGTCCTCTCCCCCTGGCCAGGCTGGCCAGACCCCACCCATGCATGAATTCATATATATATATATATATATATATATATATATATATATATATATATATATGCTGAGTGGTCAGATTATTTTGCGTTCAGAGATCATAATGATCTGGCCACTCAGTGTGTATCATGTTGTGTTTCAGGCATCAGGTGAGAGAAAAAGGGGTGCCTGGCAGCGTTTCTCACTATCCGCTGCTGCTGTGGCTAGAGACACTTTGAAATGAGCACCTACTTGGCAGGCGCGACCCAAGCATCTGGAGAAGGCTGATGTCCTTCAAACGGCCAGGGAAACGCCCATACACTGAACAGGCCACACGGACTGCGATGGAACCCTTAGTTTCAGGCAGTTTAAGGACAGCCATTCTGAGGTCCTGGAAATCGGGTCTTCCCACCAGGCTGCCGCTGCTGTGGGGGAAAGCTGCGGGGAGAAGGGTGTCCCGTGAAGCACGATAGCTGGCTCATCAACGGGTCCTTGGAACGCTGAGCAGATAAAGCCTGGACCAGCATTGCACACGGCCCAGCCTGTTTGCTCTGCCTGCGCAAAGACGTGCACAGGGATGAGCACGGCTGTTAAGAATCTCCGTTGGCTTGGAGTTTTAATTATCGCAGTATTTGGAGAGTGGGCTCTGAGGTGGTCAATTCTGCAGGTCACAGAGAGGGGCCCACGTATGGAATAAAATCGCATCAATTGGAGTAGCAATGTTTTGGCAGCAAGATACAGCTAAAGGTTATGCTGGTGTTACACGGAGAACATCAGCAGCGATTTATGATGGGAGCAGAGGCATGACCTTGAATTACAATGAATAGGGTCGGTTGGCTATTAGACATGTATAGTGGTTAGCAAAACTGCACTTGGTTAGACACAGATTTGGGGATCGTTTCTAATGGGTTGTGGATAATGGTTCTAATACAGCCACGCGCGTTTTTAAAGCTGGTTTACAATATCCACTCTGACAGGTCCTGGGTTTAAGGAGGGCAGCCACAGGATTGCAATAGGTCAGATTGTCAGGAGAGCCTGGGGATGATTATCAGAAAACCCTGATTTCATGGAAGTGGTTTGTGTCATGCCTGAAGGACAACGGGTTTAGATTTTTCTGAAGTAAAAGGAAGCAACGTTCCAGAGCTTTCTGTTTCTTTGTAAGACTCTGCCACTCCCGGTCCTTAACCACAAGACAACTCCACAATTCCCAGCCCTGACATTAGAGTAACACATCCTTCCTTATGCCTGGAAGGCAATTAATGGCCATCGCAGAGAGTGGAGAGATGTTATTGTCACTGTCTTCAAAGTGATTTTCTAAGGGTGTGTGGGTGGGTTTGAAATGGGTTACATCAGATCCGAGAGACGTCCTCGGGATCAGACAAAAGAAAAAAAAAGTAATTATCATACTAAGGAGAAACGATGTGTGTTCAAAGTGTCCTCGTGTCTTTTTTTCTCCATGTTCACAATATCTTTTTAAAAGAAAAGGAAATTTCATCCTCTTTTTAAAAATTAGGAATCAGATATCTTGTTTTAAAAAACAACAACTTCATAATAAGAGAGTGTAAATGATCAGAGGTTAAACATGGTGCTTTGGAACATTCCTTTGTTCCCATTTCAAACAAGCATGTCTTTCCAAAGGCCTTGATCATGGGATATTTAAGGGACAGCTCTATGGAATAGCCTTGCACGGCCCCAAGGTCCCCTCCCACAGTGCCAGCACCCACCTCCACATTCATTCTTCCACCAACACCATCCGCCCTACTTCCCATGTCACACAGTAGGCTCAGGTATCAGCTAAAGAAAGGTATATTTTTGTGACATGTTAAGGAAACATATTTATGTTAAGGCCATTAAATATGCAAGAAATGTTCCTCAATGACAACCGAAATGTTGCAAACAAATGAGATAGTTCCCACTATCAGAATCACAACATTGTTTAAAATTAATAATAATCAGTTTTCACAAAGTTGTGAGCAAAGGGAGATCTTACACCATATGCTGGTAAGAATATAAATCAGTGTAACTCCCTATTCGCAGTGTCCATTTAAAAATGTAAATATGCTGTGTATATGTGTGTACATATATATGCATATATCACATGTACATATTTAGGCATATAGGTACACAAACATACATACTCTGTTGTACTGTTTTCCTCAGGGGGAAAAAAACAGTATGCATGAATATGGAAGGTATTGCTTTCTGAAAGGATTTGCTGTAATATATTTTTAATATAAAAAGTTGCAGAACATTATATATGAGATTATACAATTACTAAAAAGCTATCTATGCTAAACTAATAACTACACATATCTAGGACCTGGATACACTACAGTGCTAGTAGGAGGGGAGTTATTTGAAGGGTTATGTCATACTAGAGGCCCGGGGCACGAAATCGTGCAGGTAGGGCCCCTAGGCCTTGTTGGCCAGTCCCCAGGATGAACGCCACCTTCGCCGCAGGGCTGTCAGGATGTTGGGATCACCAGTTTATTCCCAGCTGCGTGGGGGCTCAGGCCTGTGGGAAAGTGTGTGTCGGTGACTGCACCTCCATGCATGTGTGCTGGGCCAGTCACTGACAGCCAGCCCGGTCCTCCCTCCTCACCCCAATTCCCCTTTCACCATCGCTGATCCATTGGAACCTGAGGATTCGGGGTTAGGGACCAAGTGGTCAGCCGTTCAGCCTGCTCACCAGTCCCCAGTCTTGCCCTGCCCCTCTCACAGGCGGGGGGGGGGAGGAGGGGGGGGCGCGGAGGGGCGGGGAGGGATTGAGAGGTTGAGAGGTGGTCAATGCCACCTCATGGTGATTGGTCATTTGGTCATCCTGGCTGTCACGGACACTGGCTATATATATAATAGCAAGGTTAATTTTAACTCTTTTGTATGTGCTTCTCTATGTTTCTCAAATTGAATACATATCCCAAACCATATTATGTCTTTAAGAAATATGTGGATAAGGAGTGTTGGCATCAAACAGGCATGTTTGGGCCCTGGGTCCTTAAGCCTTGGTTTCTGCTATAAAATAATGATAAACTTAGTTCTTATGCCCTGAAATTGTAAGTTAATTTGCAGGATAACTCCTGAAAATGCTTAGTGCAGTAAGCATTGCATAGAAAGCTCACAAGGTATTAGTTTTTGTCATTATGCTGCCTTCAACGTCCAAGTTCTGCTGCCCGATTGGATACATTTTAATCCCAGTCAGCCGCTGAGCCAGGTAGCACCCTGAGCCCCTATTCTCTTAAGTTTGATTTGCTCCTTTGTCTCCCTTCTTCAGTGGAAAACTCTTGTCTGGATCCCCATGCCACCTGCGCTCCCCAGTACAGCTCATCGCCCGGAAGTCCAGCCAGAACTCAGAACCACGCCCCTTGCCCTCCACCATCCCGGGCCCCTTAAGTGCAGGCTGAGTCTTGCTTTTTTTGCTGGAGATGGACCCAGGAACACCTGTATCTCCTGGAACGTCTATGAAATGGACATTACCATTTTTTAATTGCACAAAAAGCATCATGTAACCATGGAAACATGCCCAGGAACCACCACTGAGCTGTCTAGGGCTGACACAGAGAGATGGATCCCATTTTGGAAAGCATTTGAATATGTTCCTTAAAATGGGGAAAGGAAGAGCCTCACTGCTCGTTGGAACCCAGATGGGAACATCCTCCCCTCGTCCTCGGCCTCCGCCACTGCTGCCTCAGGAGCGCCCGGAGATTGCGCTTGGTCTGCCTCTGTGGGGACCATCCATGCCGACGTGAGAGGAGCACGTGGGGAACGGTGGAATAAGTGCTCTTTGAATGACAGGAATTTAATTCTCGTGTCTTCTGGGCAAACGTGATTGACTGCTAAGTGATTGACTCTCCGTGATGGATGGCTCAGCTACATTCCTCTCAGCGACACGTGGGCTCGGAGCATCTTCACGCGAGGAGCTGGGCGATGCAGACAAGCGTGTTTGCTTCCTGGCTGCAGCGGGGAATGGTCGCAGGGATCATAAGACAGATCTTTGAAGAAAAGACACAAAGCCAAGTAGAATGGAATCCAGGCCAGGAGCCACGTGCTCTGTAGACGCTGGAGACAAATGCTTTGGGGAGTCTGCGTGGAGACCAGGAGGTGGGGAACATACTGAGAGCGGGGGTGCGGTGGGCAGGACCTACTGGGTGTAGCTTGGGCACAGCTGGGCCTCAGGGAAGGGACTCACTCTGGCTGGAAAGCAGACTGGGAGGCCCACGGAGCTCATGTAAAGTCGCCCATGTCCCGGTCTGCAGCCTGGGGCGCAGGTGCACATCCTTCTGTAGCCCCCGGGGAGGAGGCTGCGGCAGCTTCTGTGGTGGCCCCGGGGGAGGAGCCCGCGGAGCGGAGATGGTTGACAGCCTCCAGCGGTCATGCCTGGGCTTACCCCGTAGGGACCCCCACCCCACCCCCCCCACCTCGCCACCTTCAGGGCCTCAGGGAGCTCTGCAACCGGGAACTGTGTCCCAGGATTTCCCGCTCGTCCTCATCGGGCTGAGATGGCCCCTTGCTTCTCATTCTCCTCCCAGGTGTCAGGTCTGCCGGCAGCCGGAAGCACCCCATCCTGTGTTCTCCCTGGACAGCACCCCAAATCCACGTGTGCACACCCCTGCTTCCTGGGGGACAGGAAGTGAACAGCCTGACATTTTAGGGCAATGCCCAGATTGGCACATCTGGGCAGAAGGGGGAAGACTCTTTACAACAAAAAAATAACAGATTTGCTTCCTCTCCCGCAGCGTCCTGTGGGTGCGGGGATGGTCCTGAGGCCTTAAAACCACTCCGTGTCTGCCACCGTGTGTGTGTGGGGGGGGGTTGGGGCGGGGGACTGGGTGAGGACCAGTGGTCTGTCCCCGCTGAGTATTGTGGTTCTTCTCTCCTCCCCCAGCCCTTTATGCCTGTGGCCGTGCTTACAGTAACTCAGGGGGTTCGCTGGTACCTCAGGTCCAGGGAGTGCTGCTGAGAGTGGGAAACGTGCCGGCCCTTTTTCTAACCTGAATGGCAATGGGAGATCACATCTCACACGGTGAAGATCTCCCAAGTGACCATGCCACGCCACTCTGTCACAGGCCGTGGCACGGCCCTGCAGCGTGCCCAGGAGGCAGCTGGACTCTCAGTCCTTCCACTGATACTCACACAGGAAATCATAGCTAGGAAGCCGTCGCCTTATGACAGTGTTTAGTAAAAATCAGAAGCAATAGTTTAAGAAAAGAATCCCTTCTCTCTCATCCCAGAATACTATTGATGCTTGACAAGAGAATAGTAATTATACTAATAAGGCCAGGTCAGTAATTTCCAAGCACTCTAAGGTTACTTTTAATATCTGACCTGAGCAGCATTCATAACCGGCTTCCTCTTCTGAGGTCCTCTGTTCCTTTTTGTTTCCCTACTGAACACTCACACGTCAGCAATCAGAGTGAAATAATGTGAACTTATAGACCAGCAACGTGGGTGCTGAGCAGATCTCAGCTGCTCTGCTTCGATGAGAACAAAAATAATTGCGTGTTTAAGAAAAGCTGGTGGAACCACGAAAACTACGGCACATCCGAGCTGACTGTCTGACAGCGTAACTGAATGTTTCGAAATCCACAAGAACTTGATAGTAATTACACATTTCTGTTTAAATATGGCTTTCTTTTTTTTTTTTTTTAACTAAAAAGGGGGGCTTTCTGTTCACCCTTATGATTCTCCCTAACTCGTGGCGTTCACATGGGTTTCCAGCTTGTCTCCATCCTCACATCCGACCAAGGTTCCTGCTTATCGTCTTCCTTTGAAGTGCAGATGAGAGCGATGGCAAGGCCTATCCTTCCTGCTGCGGAGTAAACACGGGGGCGGGGTGCTCCTCTGATCAGCCTGTCGCTCTGAAGCAGCGCCCCGCACCCCGGGTGGGTCCGGGTTCTCTGGGAAAGAGCAGGCCTCCCAGCCGCTCCGTAAACCATGTGGAAGGAGGAGTGGCTGGCTGCCAAGCCCACATTCCAGCAGAGAGAGGCCCCTCAGAATCCACCCGGGTGGGGGTGCTGCTCTCTCCCGCTGTGTTTCCTGTCTGTGATGAGCCGGCTGGTTCCCAGCCACCCCCTCGCCACGGCTCAGCCCAGGACCTTCCTCCTGCTCGCCCCAGCGGCCCTGGCAGCAGCGAGGGCTGTGTCCTCCGGGGCCGGGGATGGATGTGGATGTGGGATCCGAGGTGCAGGCAGCCGTTGTGTCACCACGAGACCGAGGCTGGGGGAACTACAGGACACGGGCCTTGACACCATTTCCTGTCTGAACTCATCCCCGCAGCAAGCATGGTTTGCGAGGAGGATGCATTCCTGTGTATTCCCCCATGGCTCCGCCTCCCTATCCCCCCCGAGTACCTGCTTCCCAGCCTCGTGGCCTGGACCTTATGCCTCAAGCTACAAAACCTGCTTACCGTCCTGCACGTCCATGGTGCCATTTCACCGTGGACACAAAACTCTTCCCTCCCCAATCCTGCTCGTCAAAATGACAGCTCATATGAAAAACCTTCCCCACCCCCACCCAAGCCCCCACGTTCCCTTAACGGTTTACTGAGCTCCTCCTTCCCAAGGGCCCAGGGGTCCTGGAGCAAGTGGCTCAGCTCCTTTCTCTTAATCACCCAGGACCGTCACTCTGTCCTGGAACCTAACTCAGGCGGGAAGCAGAGGGCATATGTTTTGTTGTGAAATTTTACATTTTCTAGACTGCTCTGACAGACAGACTGCTCTGACAGACGGACTGCTCTGACAGACAGACTGCTCTGACAGACAGGCAGCTCTGATAGACAGGCAGCTCTGACAGACAGACTGCTCTGATAGACAGGCAGCTCTGATAGACAGGCAATTCTGACAGACAGACTACTCTGACAGATGGCCTTGGCCATCTTGCAAGCTCGTGTGCGCCCCCCCCCCCCTTCCCGCCAGCCCCAGGGCTTCCTTTGGTTCTCTCTGAAGTCACACCCTCTCTGGACCCAGTGGGGAAAGGCGCACACTGCCACAGGGATTCCGAAGGAGAGATTTATAATAATAATGAGGGGCCTAGTGCATGAATTTGTGCACCTTGAAAGGAACTGTGGGCATGAGGACACAATGGGCACAGGGTGGGTCCATGGCGTGCAGGAGCAAAGAATTTTCAGTAACCACCAGAGGCTCGCCCCGATGACAGTGACGGGCACCCTCCCTTGGTCTGGCACCCCTGCTCACCTGCTCCACCATTCCATCATAGCCAACACCTGCCATATTCCGCACCCCCCCCCCCTGGTGGTCAGCACACATCATGGTGACCGGTTGTTCAGTGGTTCTGTCGTTCGGTCTATTTGTACATTAGACCGAATGGACATATATATATATAAATGTGTGTGAATTTTGATCAGCAATTCCATGCGTGGAGAGTTGTCCCAGAGACATATCATTCCAGTGGGTTAGAGCATTGCTTATAACAGCAAAACCTGAAGACCGCTATGTAACGCTAACAAGAGGGTAAATGAACCAAGGCATCCCATTTAAAAAGAGGATACTATACCACTGCTCAAAGAACCAGAAAAATCTAAGTATGGTAGCATGGGGAAAAAAAATCAAAATGGACTCCAAGCTGTGAGCATTGGTTCATTCTGAGGCTGGACTCTCCCTCTCCGATTCAGGAACCACTGGTGTGGTGTCTATGAACCATTCGGAGGAGTGTTCGTGGTCAGGAACAGCTGCCTGACAGACAGACAGACCTCCGCTGGTGTGCGTCCCGGTGATGGGCGCCCCCCAGGGCAGCCTCCGTGCAGAAACAAGAGGCAGAGTTGGCGTGAAATGCGGGGCAGAGGCTGGGGATGGCGCCAAGACTGGAGGTTCAGGGAGAAGACATGATGGGAACTGTCTCGTGAGAAAGTGAGCTCCCATTTGTCCGCCTGTGCAAGGGGGAGACCTCAGTGTCCCTTTCCACGTCCCCCCCTCATCCCCGAAGCTCTTGACCGCATGCCCTGTCCTCTGCCTCCTCATACCCTGTGGTCCGGGTAACCAGCCTCTCCTGCTCGACCTAGTCGTTGCACCCCTGTCACCCGGCAGGCAGAATTTGGCTCCTTTGACCTTTGCCCTCCTGATAGCACCTGTGAATAACACGTTATACAGCAGAAGGGCCTTTGCAGAGGTAAGGTTATCGATGAAATGGACTTTAAGACAGTGGGGTTATCCTGGGCTGTCCAGGGAAGCCCGTGGCCTTCACATGAACCCTCAGAGGCAGAGCTGCTGGCCCGCTGATGGCAAAAGGGGGTAAGAGAGAAAGGGTCAGAGATTAGAGGCGAGAGAAGGACTGGGCCTGGTGACATGGAAGACAGGAGAGGCCGGGTACAGAGTGAGAGAAGGAAGGTGATCCTGCCAGCGGCCCCTGAGCCGGCAGAGAGCCTCAGCTCCAAGGCTGCCACAGATCCTACCTCGCGAGACCCACACGGAGATCTTGCCCGGGGAGCCATGCTGTGCCCGGGCCTCTCAGCTATGGAAACTGTGATACTGTAATTGATGCTCATTTGTTTCAGCAGTAATAAAAAAGACTAGCACAGCAAGCCCAGCCTGCCTCTAGCCTCTCCTTCCAAACACAATGAGAATAGCATATTTTCTCCAAAATACCCAACTGCTCAAGATGCACCGATTAATTAGCGACCTACAGCTTGCCGGAAACGCTGCAGCCTCCTTGCTGTAGTTCAAGTCTGGCCTGGTTTCAGCTCCCCTGGACCTCTCAGCCCCAGCCCCAAAATTCAGCCACTTGGCCTCCCTTTACTAACACCCTGCCAAGCCCTCACTTGCCCCAGGGCCTTTGCACAAGCTGCCACCTCTGCCTGGAATGTTCTCCTCTCTCTTCACATTCTGGCCACTGCCTGAAGTCTCTCCCGTCCCCTCCGGCTAAATCAAGCATAGAAAGTACAGGTTCCTGTGGGATTACACGTCTCTCTTTCCAAGCAAGTGCCATGGTTACCACGGTTTGTGTGATGGCCTGACGATTGCCTGGCTCCTACACGCTGCTGTGACCTCCACAATGTCAGGAGTGTGTCTGCGTTTCTCACCGGGGTATCAGCACACGCGGACACCTTCCCATGTGTCTAAGACATAATCAGCTCTCAGGAGTGTCCTCACAATCAGTTCGGAATAACTGAAACAATGAGTCACACCGAACCGGGTAGTTGGTGCTCCAGGACAGAGCAGATGAGGAACCACAGGCCCAGCAGAAGCTTCGTCACGTGACCACACGGTATTCTACCCACCACAGGACTGCATGCGGTTCAGAGCTCCGTGCCTATGCAAAGTGTGACAACTGTCTTCTGGCTTTACATCACCAGGGAGCCTGGGTTTTTCAATGAAAATGCCTGCCAAAACGAATACATTGTTTCATCATAAACATGTGCTGCCTCACAGATAACTTTAAGAATTATTTAATGGATGATAACCAAGTGGAAGACACTTTACTATGTGTCCCATAGGATATAAGCATATCATTGATTATTAATACATTCAACCTGTGTACTGAGCGTCACACTTCATAAAAAAATAGTTCTGTGCCCATTACCTCCTCCCATCCTCACAGTAACTTTGTAGAGCACTTGCATGCTTTTTATTGCTTTTTTCCATTCAGCAAAGATCAAATCAGAGATCACTGCTCAGGAGTTAACTGACATGTAAATGTTCTAGAACATGGGAGTGACCCCACTCCATCTCAGATCTTCCTGGTGCACGTCCAATTTTAACAGCACTGGCTTCCCAGTGAGGAACTAAGCTTGCACTTCCCTGTGTATTTCTTTCTCTCCATCCCTGCTTCCGGGTGCCCGGCCCAAGGCCTCATGGGCAACCATGAGCCACCTAAGTCATTTCCATTTAGTCTGCCATCGCTCATCCCAAACAGAGACCACAGCCATGGTGGGCAACCAATCATGTGTGCACACAGACTGTCTGCGTTACTCTCACACTTCATGCGACACGTGTAATCAGTTACTTATGCTTTAAGCTCCTCCGGTTGGAGAATATAAATTTCTACATAAGAAGCTTTCTATTTATTATTGTATTTTTGGATTGGCTTTAGAGTATGCTCTTGTTAAGTAGTTAATAGCTACAGGGGGAATTCTGAGAGATGCGGGGGTTTTCCTGTGAATTTGCATCATGATACCACAGATCAGCATGGGAAGGGTCTTACCAGAATGACTGGGACGTGGTCAGCACGTCAAGATGAGATGAAAGTCAAACTTTGTTCAGTAGGAGCGATGCTGGATGCGCTGGGAAACCCCACAGGAGTTCCACAGGCTGTTTCAGATCACTGTTCCTGGGACAAGAACATAGTCTTGCCTTATAGTGACTTTAAAATAAATGATTTCATTTGGATTCTTCTAGTACGTTCTATTTTTAAAAAGAAACTTAAGAGTAAAATTAACAAGTCAAAGGGCTCAGACATCTTCTTTATAAGTTTCACTTTTCCCTGATAGTTACATTCATGCATGCTTCTGTAGAATGTACGGAAAGTGCAGAAGAGTGTCCAGAGGGAGGGAGGAAATTTACTTATAATGACAATTGTTCTGCCCTGAGGCAAATATTGTTAACATCCTGAACTTCCATCTCCATGATATTCCTGTTTATTGTCATCAGTTGAAATGAAATCCGGATTTTTGTCTACTTATCATTGTGTATTTTTTCACCAGCCTTTGTTTCAGATGCTACTTGTCTGCATCTCAATTCTAAGTTTGCCCAACTGATGTAGCCACTGTCACAAATTTGGCATGGCCTCCCTTACATGGTCCTTCCCTTAAACCCGCAGATGCAGAACACATATAAATCCTATTGTTACTATTGCTGCTTTTACAAAAATAGAAGCATACACATAACTCCTTCAACAACACATCATTACATTTTCCCAATTCCTTTCATATAGATCCACCTCATTTTATCAATTAACCGGTAGTATTTCATAGAAGGGACATACAATAATTTACGAATACATCTCTATGGACATTCAGGATTCTTTCCCGTTATCAAAAACAAAGCAATAAAAATAAGAGTGTATATATGTATTTAGATAATGGCACTTCTATTTTGAGAAAATATTTTTTTGCTAACAGCTACACATTTTAACTAACAAATATAATTGGGTTCTTTCCATTGTTATCCATGAGAGCAGATCCGGGTTTTCCAGCGTTTTACTCTTTTGCCCAAACAGCACACCGAATGTGGCAAATGGAAAGTTGGAGTCAAATAACCACATGTTGAATGGAGCTGAGCAGAGAGCGCTCCCGTGGGGCCTGACGTGAGAAGGGGTCAGTGGGAGCCGTGCTGCATGGCCGTCCAGAGGACACCAGAGTCCGGGCCTGGCCGGACACCCAGGAGCCGCCACACCCGCTGGACCAGCAATGGGCTGCCTGAGTGAAGGCAACCCTCCCCCCTCATTTTTTCTTTACTTATAAACTGAATAAGTGGCTTGCTTCTCATGTTGCCTAGACATGTGTTGGATTTTGATATGCATTTTATTCTTATCAGATGCCTGGTGGTGATACCAGTAGTATAATAAGACCCTTTGACATCAAAGACAGATTAAAGTTGTCTGTCTGGAATTGTGAAAGTGTTCCTTGGCATCTCTTTAGAGCCCATTTCTCATGCAGAAGGTGAAATTAGTACTGAGTTAAATTCTTCCCACTCGTTGCCTGAATCCAGGGTACTCAGCGTCCCTGTGGGAATCCGCTATGCCAGTCCACAGCACCCTCAGGGGCACCCACAGGGGCCGGTGAACGCAGGTGCCATGGGGAGTCAGCAGAAACCGGTCTGTGGAGCCCAGAGGCCTGGGGGAGGGTCTCCTACTTCTACAAAGTCTGATATGAAAAAAAAAAAAAAAAAGGAAGTCTGATATGAAGGGCTCTCAGTGACTAAGGCCTCTTTCCCCCCCTTGAATTCCGAATACATTAAAATGTAGAGAAATTAGACAGATGAAGGCTCGATAGAACGTCCGTTACCGATGAGGATGTTATTGGAGGATTTGACTCTACACATTCATGGGCGAGTAGGCATCACAATACAGCCCCCCTTCCCCCCCTAGAATGAGGGGTTCCCTCTCTCTGTGCGGGAGAGAGTGCTGGGCCCCCCAGCACCTCCATCTTTGGGAGCAGACCAGTCTCTGTAACCAAACCCCAGAGGCCGAGCCCTCGCTGCCTACTGCCAGCACACGCCTAAGAGCAGAGCAGAGCGCTGTCCACCGGCTCTGCCTCTGGCCTCACCCGCCAGGGAAGGCCTGCCCTCCCGCTGGGAGCCAGCACAGGGAGAAGGGAGAGCAGAGGGGTCCGCTGGGGAGCCCCTCTCCAGGGAGGAAATTGCCAGGAATGGGACAGACGAGCCCCCTCCCCCACCCCAACCTTCACTCCTGGAAACACCCCTTTGAGGTTGTTCTGCTTATCAACGCATTGCTGCCTTTCACGGGATTCGGGTTTTGAGCGAGCAGACAGCCGTCATCCAGCAGCCACCTCCACAGAGACATGCTCGCCCTCCTCCCTCCACCTGTGAGCACGAGCACCACGCTGAGGCGTGTCCGAGGTAGGAGCCAGAGGCCCTCGCTGCGAACTGGGTGTGGGGTCTGCATGTTAAATCCTTAGCCAGTGTGCAGTGCGTTTGGGAACGAAACCTCTTAGTTGATTTAGAAGACAGCATTCAATTAGCCCATGATTCCACGCACACGTTTTAAGTTTTCACCACATGATAGCTTTTTCCTGCTGACATAGGTTTTAGTAATGTATTTACTCAAAGCATTTGTTGAAGACTTTCAATGACATTTATGAGTTTCGGCAACAATCCAAATCTTATAAGGAAAATGCTGTCCAGCCCATTTCACAGACGAGGGGATTAAAGTTCAGGCAGATCGTGTGGTGAAGGCGCCGCACAGACAGGGAAGGAAAGGCTCACACAGGCCCCGGCATCCTAGTTCTGCGCAGTGTCTTCGCGGCTGGAATCCTAGCTTCTCTGTAGTCAATTCTCTTTATGCCCCCAGCAAAGGGCACAGAGGAGGCATCAGTAAACACTGAGGTTCGGGTAGGCGGACGACTGTAAAATCCTAGGTAGGGAAATGCACAGAAATGGGCCCGTGTGTATGCGTCATTTTATAATTTAGGAAATGAAGGCTGTAGATCAGTGATTCTCAACGTTTTTAATGCCGAGACCCTTTAATACAGCTCCTCATGTTGTGGTGACCCCCAACCATAAAATGATTTTCGTTGCTACTTCATAACTGTAATGTTGCTACTGTTTTGAATAGTAATGTAAATATCTGTGTTTTCTGATGAAGACATCTCCAGAACCATCAGAAAACACAGATATTTACATTACAATCCAGCGGGAGGAGCGGCGGGGCTGGTCCTGGGACACCCCCTGAGAGGACGGAGGCCCAGTCTGTGTCACAGAGCCGGAAGGACTTACAGGAAAGGGAACAACAGTGGGGAGGCCTCACGCTGATCCATGCGCGAGCAGCAGCAAATAGCGGCTGTGCTCGGACCCGAGCCAGGGGCCTGGCTGCCGCGTGTGGAGGTGGCCTGCTTCTTGCTGGCCCTGGGGCCTCCTCGGACACGTTGCTCGGCAGCGTGTGCCTCAGCTTCTTCATCTGTCAGGTGAGAAAGCGGGTCTCACACTGTCTGTGACAATGAGCGTTATCGACACGAGACACCCAGAGAAAGCATTATTGACACTGGCAGTTATTTGACCACTTTCCAGGTTCCCAAGACGGTACCAAATACTAAACACAAGGAGCTTTATTCATCTGATTATTAAATATTAACTAAGATGAGCGGTTGCTACATTTTACAAACTAGACACAGAAAATTCCCAGCTTGACCCATTCCTAGCACATGGCGGCGGAGGAATGGACACCTGGTGAGCAGGGCACGCCCTGCTGACCCTAGGGAAGGCTAATCCCATGGCAGCTCCATCTCCTGCCGCAGAGAAAAGCTGCCCTGGGGTCCTGTACGGAGACCGTCTGGCCAGATCGGCCCTATTTCAGGAAGTCTAGACCCGTCCAGATAGGCTCTGACTTTCCGGAAGCTTCTTGCATTTACTCCATGTGGCTCTCACAGGAGAGCCTCTGGCCTCCCCTGGAGTTAATCGTTGCAACAACAAACGCCAGGCCCCGCCTGCAGCCTTCTCCCAGGAGGTCGTAGTGCAGGTGTCCCCGTCCAAGGGCACGCGCAGGGCACACGGGAGCTTGTATGGCACCGGCGCCCGGGGTCCGGAGGCACGTCGCTGTCCGTCGAGAGCCGCCAGGGGCCTCTCTTCGCTGCACAGCGGCCACTGCGTCACCTGCTCTGTCTCACTGAGAAAGGGTCCCAAGTCGTGGCTACGGCATCTCCGGGAACAGCCGTTCCTGCAGCGTTTGTTCGCAGTGTGGTCAGTCAGGATGTTCGGGGAAACGTGTGGGGAACCAGCCGATCAGGCCACGCTTATCACTGGGTCCCTGAAGTCCTGGGCACCGGGCTGAACCAACCTGCACGTCCCCTCCACGTGTTTGAGGGGAGTTGAAAGCTCTTAAAGGGCCTGATCACAGTCTGGCAGTCAGGCGGGTACAGTGACGGCTGCCCCCTGCCTCCATTTGTGTCAACTCCAGACACTCTGTCAGAAATAAAGTAAAAGTTTGGTGTTTGGAAGGGTGAGCATTTGCTTCTGCAGAGTAACATTAAACCGGATCAAATGGAAGGAGATTGTTCTCTCTGTTCCCCCATCTGAAATAAATTGTTGGCTGGCGTCCCCATCGCCATTAGCAAGTCCGCCGTCTGCGGCTCTGATTTACAGCCCGAGGAAGACGCCAAGAGCCGGGCCAGCGATAGCCCAGGGGGGATTACACTTTAACCTGCTGGATACTCAGTACAGCCACTTCCACACTCCTGAGATTTGTTGTTTTAAAATGTTTCTTGTTTCCATTTTAGCCAACTCTATCTCACGTTGTTAAATTCTTAACCTTTCCTATCAGTTTAAATAATTCACTGACTCAATCCGTCACGAAGCACTGGATAACTGTTAGTGTAAGCTCAGGCTGCTTGAGTGATTTTGAGACAGTGACAAGCACCCCTTGCAGAATAGAAACTGACTGAGCTTCAGAGACAGCCTCACCATCCAGCCTCGTCCACACGGTGGCTGCACCTGAACATGGCCCTCCTTGGGGCCCGAGGAGGCTGTGGTGAGTGGAGGGACGGACTTGGACACCCAGGCGGGACGGCTTCTAACCTCAGGTCTGAGCCCCACTTGCTCTGAGGCCTGGGGAAGATGGTGACCCACAGCTTGGCTGTGCCTGCTTGTGATGTAAGGAGATAAAGGAGCATTAAAGGAATGTTCGGGGAGATAAGGCTATTAAATCGGCATGAAATGCAAAGTGCATATCATATTCAATAAGTAGTTATTTATTTGCACATTATTACTTTAACCATAAAACAGGTCATTAGTTCCTAGGGTTTTTAGGGCAATTCATTGCGCATTATTTAAAATACGAAGATTTAGAAAATGTGGACTTGACTCCCAGGAGCCGACGGTCCACCTGACCAATGTGATGCACATCCTAACACCTGTTGATTCCTTCACCGACCATCAATCCATGTTGCAGGCTGACTGATACGGCCGCCTTTTCATCTTGAGGTGGTGATGTCACTTCTGCTCTATGCTAACAACACTGTAAATAAGACAAAAACATGTATGTGTGTTCTTAAATTCACCCAATACTGAGTTCTGAAACCAATTTGCTGACATCAACTCAGCGTCCTGCAACTCAACTCAATTCTGAAACTAACTACCTGGAGTTCGGATCAGATCCCACAGGTTAAAGGGCCAGCGTGAACCTCAGGTGCCAGGTGCAGGGGCCTCAGGCTTCCAGCTGCTTCTGACTTGGCTGCACATTCAGAGTTTCCGGGCCGTCCTGCAGGTTCAGTAATCCCCTGGACTGACTCCCAGAATGTAGGAGGCGCTGTGCCTACGGGGACTGTCTGATGTAAAGAATACAAAGAGGCAGATGAGGGTGCCCGCAGGGTGAGTCCGGAAGACGGCTGAGTGCAGAGCTTCTGTCTCTGAGGGTCAGGCACACACCCGCCCAGTACAAGGACATGTCCACCAGTCAGGCAGCCCCCCAGCCTCGGTGTCCTGGGCGATGGGGGTTTCATTACGAAGGCTGATTGATTACATCATTGGCCCTCTGCCTGACTCAGTCCCGCTCCAGCCTCCTCCCCAGCCTAGAGGTCAGGGCAGGGGGGTGGGGGGTGGGGGGCCTGAAGGCTCCAACTTCATCCTCGCGTGGCTGGGTCCCCTCCACATCGCAGCAGCATGAACTCGGGTGCGGTCCAGATTCGTCAGTGAGGAATATCATAAGACACTGCCAGGAACCAGGGGCAGTTGAGGAGCAGTGCCATTCGGATGACAGGGTAGGCATCACAGAGGCTCCCAGGAGGAGAGCCTGAGCAGGGAGACTGGGACCACCAAGGTCACCTTTGTAAATGGGGTGAGGTCTGAAGCAGGCATTAATGTATGGCTGGTATTTACAGGACAGAGAGGAGAGAGATGAGCTTGAGATTAAAACAAACAAACAAAAACAAAAAAAACACACACAGTGAAATACAAAATTAAGAAAGTACGAAAGGAAATGAAGCAACGAAGAGCAAACCATTGTGAACCAAGTAGGAGATTCAAAATGGGGGGTAGCGAAAGATAAAGCAAGTAGTAATCACTCCTGATTAACAGAGGCTTCTTTAAACAGAAAGTCCAATTTTCACAAGAATTCTAATTGCTGTGGACAAAGAGAACTACCACCAGATCGCCTGTTCACAGTGCTGTTAACAACACCCGTTAGAATGGGACTGTAGCTGGTTAAATACTGAACATCCCTTGAATATGTGATTTGGACACAGTATGTCAAAGGAACATAGACAGTGTTTTAAATTGCTGTTACCAGCTCTACAAACCAAAATAAGGTCCCCGGGCCCAGCAGTCCCCTGCATACATAAACAACGGCCTCTGCTCGGCCTTTCTTTTCCCGCCAGAGAAAGCAGCCCCCAGGGCTTCAGACAGCTGTGCGAGTGTGACTGACAGACGCCACCCGGAGGGGAGCACCGCCCGCAGATCTCCGCCAGCCACATCTGGCTCTGCCCGCCCTCCGTCAGACAGAGCTGCATTCTCCTCGGCTTTCCAGAAACAGGAAATGCCACACGTTCCTCGTGGAATCCAGGGCTCGGTATTACAAGATGTCTTGGCGGGAGGATTTGCTTTATGGCTTTGCCTCTGGGAATTCTCTTTCACGAGTTGCTGTGAAATCACCAAGGCCCCTGCTTCTCTAGGATGGCGCTCTGGCCCCTCCCCCGGCGGCCGACCCCCACTGCACAAGTAACCTCTCAGATGCCAGGAGCTGTGCTGCTGCCAAGTGTGTGGAAACTTCACCAACTGGCACTTCCCTGGCCTGGGCCAGCTGCCCTCACCAGAAAGGGTCCTCCTGGTGCCAGTGGGGAGGGAGAGGGTGCAGCCGAAAGGGAATGCTCTCCTTCCTGGGGACAGACAGGGTGTGCTGGCAGTTCTGGGAGATGGGATCTGAGAGGATGGGACTGCTGCTGTGGTGATACCCTGTGGGGGCCAGACCGCGGGCAAAGCCAGAGAGCAAGCCTGTGCTCGCTGTCCCTCCAGGAGAGACAGACGAGAGCAGGGAAGTCCACTTGCTGGAAGCGCTGAGAGGGTGGGACTGGAAGAAGAAGGTGGAGGACGGGGCGGGAAGCGGCAGGAACGCTCTGGCCCTGGCCCTGGCCCTCTCACAGCCTCGCTTCAGCGGCTGCGCACCAGCTTCTCATCTTCCCTCCTCCAACCGGAGTGATTTGTTAGCTGGTGACTGATTTGTGGTTAGTGAAGCAGCTTTCTCAGATGCTTACTTACAACTCAGGTTTGCAAGGATCACATCACGTGGAAATGATAAAGGTGGGATGAACGAGGCCTGAGGACTTTCCGCCCTCACTGAGCACCACGGAGGCTGGGCAGCCACGGACTACGGCAACGACTCAGGTCCAAGTGTGAGGGGTGCAGAGGTCAGGATGACAGGAGTGTGGGCGCACCCACTCCTGTCTGCGACGTGGAGACATCTGCTTAAGCGCGCTCTGCCTTCACTTCTGTAAGCACAGCACTGCTCTCCATCTCTGCCTCCAGGAGAAAGATCTGGAAGGGTCACGTCCACGCCTGCCTTCTCCTCGGCAGACGTGTGCGGCCACGGAGGCACATTAGCCAGCTTTGTCTTGATCTCCCCTGAAAGCCTGTGCGATGCGACCTCCGTCCCCAGAGGAGCCCTGAAGTCTCCGTTAAGCCACCCTGAGCGTGCTCACTGACAGCGGCGAGAGCACCCGCACACGTCCTGCTGCAGGTCAATTCCTGGAGAGAGGAAGAAAGCTCCCTGACAAACAACATGCATTAGGGCCCTACTGTGTGCTGAGGCTACATCACTCTGTAATAATAGGTCATCAGAGCAGCAGCCACGTGATTCCACTGACAGATGGGGATGTTGGGAGAAAGCCAGACCACTCTGCGTGGTTCCCACTCTGCCCCTGGCCTTCCCCCGCCGCTGCCTTCTGCTAGTGGGCAGCTGGGTTGGGAGGGAGGGGGAGGTGATACATGAGATTAGTATTGGATGGACATTTACGTAGTAGTTTTTAAAGCATTTGTCTATTTATAAGGGATTTGTAATCTATGTATTAATCTCGGACCATTCTTTCCTGTAGATTAAGTCAGATGTGGGAGGAGCCTTAACACTTTAAGAACAGAAAGTGCTAAGCCATGGTACAGTTTCAACTGCTATTTCTCATCATGGTCGCAGCCCCTACGTCTCCCACTCGTCTCAGCGGCTGAGCCCAGGCCCCAGCAACTCTGCTCTTCGCCAGCAAGGCCCCGCCTTCCTCCTCAGGCCCCAGTCCCACCTTCCCCACCCCCAGCCTGCTCTTGCCTCAGCACCACTGGCTTCCAGGCTTGGAGTTACAATGATCACTAGGAAAACTTATTTGTAGGATTTTAAATGTATTTAGACACTAGCTGGTTTTGCTCAGTAGATAGAGCATCAGCCTGCAGAACAAAGAGTGCTGGGTTCGATTCTGGTCAAGGGCACATGCCCGGGTTGCAGGCTCCATCCCTAGTAGGGGAAGTGCAGGAGGCAGCCGGTCAATGATTTTCTCTCTCATCATTGATGTTTCTCCCTCTCTTTCCCTCTTCCTTCCTCTCTGAAATAAATAAAAACATAGTTTTTAAAGAAACATATTTTAGAGCAGGCCTGAAATCCCAGGTCATGTATGATACTGACTGCTCTACGTTCTAAGCAAAGTATGTAGAACAAATGATGCAGAAGTGAGCGTTTGCCATGCAGGCATTTTGTCCATGTTCCGGCCAGGGCAGGAGAAGTTGGGCTTTCCAATGGCGCTCAAAAGCCTCCCAGGAGAAAAAGACAATGCCGACTGTCCCAACCCCACCCACAGCCCACGATGGGGTTAGTTATGGGGTCCAGGGAAGTTACGGGCAGCTGCAAGTGTTCCAACAAGGCAAACTTTACAGTAGCCATATCCAAATCCAAGCACAACTGTGTGAACATTTATGGTGGTTTTTCCCCAGTGAAATCAACCCTCATGTCCCCACTGTGGTCTCAGCCTTGCCAGCCACCTCGGACTCCCCAGAGTCCTCTTGTCTGGGTTAACCGCAACTATCAACTAGGCAGAGGTTGGAGGATTTCATGTCAAAGAATCACTCTGAGTGAAATGGATGAAGAAATGTAATTAACAAATAGGGAGAAGTTAGAGGCCAAGCCACTCAGTGATAGCCAGTGACTATTAGCAAAAAGAGTTTAATAAAATCTCTGCTAGGCACAGCTTCCTGAACAAGCAGAGAACGGGTTCATTGAGTTACTAGCCTCTGTACACTTGAAATTTTATAAAGAAACTAGAAGCCGATGCATGAAATTCAAGCAAGGGGCCCCACCCTCACAGCCCTGGCTTCCTCGGAAGGTCGTTCAGCTGTCCGGTCTCATTAGCATATTACGCTTTTATTATTATAGATTCTCAGCCAAAGAGCAGGCTTTGCTGACCCATAAGCAATGCAAACCACAGAGAGAAAAAAATGTAGCTGTTCTTCCAGACAATATAGCGGCTAATGAGAAACAAATTCAAAACCAGACACAGTCAATATTGACACAGTCAAAATGAATCCAATAGAACACATTTCGTGTGTTTAATGCAAATAATAGTGGCTCAAAATACAACGGCAGTGGGACCTACTAAGTCACTGTTTATATAATTCAGTCGTGGATCTCTTAAAGTCAACATGCAAATGAATTCCTGCACTGGACAGGTAAATAATCTCCCTGGAGTTTCTAATACCTAAGCCAGCAGGCTCGCTTCTTCTAAAAGTTCCGGCAGGTCTATTACACTATCTTAGTCTCTAAAAAATTTTTTTCTTATTGAAAACTAATAAAATTCCAGACCCATCTCCCTTGTCTACAGAGATTCTTTAAATTGGGCATTCTTTTTAAAATATATTTTATTGATTTTTTTTTTTACAGAGAGGAAGGGAGAGGGAAAGAAAGCTAGAACCACTGATGAGAGAGAGACATCGACCAGCTGCCTCCTGCACACCCCCCACTAGAGATGTGCCCGCAACCAAGGTACATGCCCTTGACCAGAATTGAACCTGGGCTCCCTCAGTCGGCACACCCAGGCTCTATCCACTGAGCCAAACAGGTTTCGGCTAAATTGGGCAATCTTTCACTTGTTTTTAATTTTATTGTATAATCACACGGAAGAGCAGCGCTAAAGGAGCGCTGCAGTGGCTGTAGAGATAAAGGTGAGGAGGGCACAGCTTCCCAGCCAATCTCCCGACCTGGGAATTGCACGGAGACAGCACCCGTTTTCCTCTGGACCCTCCCTCAGGCTGGGGGCAGAGGCCACAGCACGTACCACAAGCACGAGACTCCCTCCCGCCACTCTGCTTCTGCACCGCCGAGGCTGGGAAGTACATTTGGTTCTCGTTTACTGTGGCAACTGTTGGTATGAACACTCCTCAGTGTGAGTCTCCAGGAGGTGGTTGGGAAGGGAGAGCAGAGGAAAAGGACAGAGGCCTGAGGTTTCTGTCTGGGCTTTTGGCCCAGCTTTTTGTCTGCATCTTTTGGCTTCTCTGGGCCAGGATCGTACGAGGATGGCGAGGAGACCTGATGCTCAGAGCCTGCCGGAGAAGCCTGTGCGAGGAACCTGTGGCTGCAGGACCGGATGCTCTGAGAATCACTGTGCCTCCACTTCGTGGGTGCAAATCTAGGGTGAAGACACAAAAAAGCTCTTCCTCCGTACAAGAATGAAAGCCTTTCTCACTCAAAATATAGGCACAGCCTTGAAGGATGTGAACAGTAAACGCAGAAACGATCTTTGTAAGACCCGAGCCACTGTTCTCCTTAGTTATAGAAGCCAGGCCCAACATCCAGATGTGCACTCTTGTTCAATTCCACTGTCTGTGCGAGCCAACCAATGTGCAGAGCGATCTTTTTTAAATCTGTAAAATGGGCATAACAACTTTTTAGCTAAGTTGCAAGATGGCTGTGAGACTTCAGTGAGGTGAGGTATGGGACGGGCCGTGCATTCATAAGCTCTTGGACCTTGCATTTCACCCTGTGCTGTGAGGAGAAGGCCCAGCCTGGTCCCTTCTTCTCCAACGTGATTTTCTAGGCTCCAGGCTGAGTCCACGCTTTATTTCCTCCTCCATCCCCTCCCCCTGCAATGCACACTGCCCCATAGGACAGCCCTCCGACCGGCTCTCAGCTCCCTTTAATGATGCGTATAATGAATGGGTGTGTTTAGTATAACCTATGTTTTCCTAAGCAATGCATAATAGCTGTAGAAGATTCTGGCTAGCCAGATAAAGCATCTGCTGGATGCGGACCTGGCCTAAGTTCCACACCTGGCTCGGCTCTTCTCGCTGCAAAAGCCTATTCCAAGTCCAGGTGGCTGGTCTCCTATCCTGAAGTTTGCTGCCAACAACACCTACAACAGACTCATCCACAATGGAATTCCAGAGCCCCACCTTCGCCCTGAATCTGAAGTACAACCACTGTGGGCAGGGCCTGGTCATGTGCTCCGCATTTTTGCAAAACTACTCAGGTGATTTTCCACAGACCGAGGCTCGGAGGCTCTGCTCCGATTCCAGAGCTCACTTCAGAGCGAGGATGGGCAGTCCCGGCCTCAGTGCGGGTGCAGGCTGAGAGCCTGTGGGGGACGAACACTCGCCCCCGACACCCAGACCCCCTGACCGGAGCCTGCAGTGTAAGCGAATCCCAGGGGCTTCTGCCACATGAACTGTTTCAGATGCTCTGCTGTATCCCCTGGGAAAGTTTACAACCTACCCATACCTGGGCCCACCCAAAGATGGAGGAGGTTGGCCAAGGCCACGGGCTCTCAACAAGCTTCCCAAGCTATTGCTATGGACAGCAGAACAGAGGGCCACTGAATTCGAAATTCCAGCTTTTTTCTACTTTGAGTAACTTTTATGTTTCAATTAGAGTTGACCTACAATATTGCATTTGTTTCAGGTGTGCACCCCTGTGATCAGATATTATATAACTTACTAAGTGATGACCTCAATAAATCAAGCACCCACCTGGTACTGCACATAGTTATTGCAATATTCTTGGCTCTATGTCCTGTGCTGTATTTTACATCCTGTGGGTATTTTACATCCTATTTTGTAGCTACCAACTTGTACTTCTTAATCCTTTCACCTTTTCACCCATCCCTAAATTCCAGCTTCTTTTTTTTTTTTTTTCAATCTTTAGTGTTCAGATTACTACAGATGTTCCTCTCCTCCCCTCCCTCCCTCCCAGCTCCCTTCCACCTGGTTCCCACCCCACCCCAGGCCCTTCACCCCCACTGTCCTCATCCCTAGGTGTAAGATCTTGACTTAAATTGGCCTCTGTAGTCTTGCCCAGGCCTGAGGACCACTTAGAGTACTTTTAAGGGACAACAGACTCTGGAGACAAACAAGTTCAAATTCACAGCTTCAAGGTTTGTCTTCCCCTTAAATCTAGGCAAGCAGGCAGGACCCCTTCCCATCCTCGGATCGCCCCGCCCTCCTGGTAGCTCCGCCCCTCTTTGGTAGCCCCTCCCCTCTCGTGTAGCCCCGCCCCCGGTGACGTGCCGCCCGGGCCCGGCTCATGCGCATTTGCGCCCGCGCCTCCGGCCGCTCCTCCCGGCGCTGTCATTCTCCGCGGCGCGGCGCCCGGTGCGGACTGCGGCGCCCGCGGCCCCGCGCCCGCCCCCTGCCCGCCCCTCGCCCGCCCGGGCCTCCCGGCCGCCCGGCGAGCTCGCGATGTGACGAGCCTGGCAGCGGGCAGGCGGCCCTGCGAGCAGCAGCCGCGCTTCAGCTTCTGTCCGGCCGCGTCCCCCGCGGAGGAGCCGCGATCCCCTCGGAGCAGGAGACGCCGCACACCCGGGGCTCGGAGCGCGCCCCCCGGGCCCGGTGCCGCCGCCGCCGCCGGGCCCCGCGGAGCCGAGGCGGCGGGTGCGGAGCGGGGCGGCCGGCCGCGCAGCCCAGCGCGGTCCCCGGGAAGGCGCCCGCTCGCCGCGGCCCCGCGAGTTGACTGCAGTTTCCGAAGTTGGAGGGCGCCGTGCGGAGGCGAGGTCGGTGGTTACCATCTTCGCGGCGTGGGAAGCTGGGGCGGCATCTCTGGTTCGCCGGCGCCGGCGGGGAGGTCCGGGTGCCAGCCGCGGGCACACGCGCGGGAGGGCGCGGCGCGGCGGCCGTGCCAGCTGGACACGTGCGGCGCGAGGACAGGTGCTGGCGGGCACCGCGCCCGCCGCCCGGGCACGTCCCCGGCCTCTCCGCGGTGTGTGCGGGGGAGGGCGCCGGGGCCGGTCCCCTCTGTCCTCAGTCCCGGTCCCCGGAGCCTCCTGTGACATCCCTGGCGCCCTGGGTCCCTGGGGATGGGAGCTCAGCCTCGGTCTTCCCGCGCGCCCCACTTCTCTCCTCCCCTGGGCGGCAGAAGTTCCAAGGTCTCCGGAACAGCCCAGGTTTTTCAGGGGAAGACAACTTGCCTGTCAGCCCCGGCGTTTTGTGCTGTGAGGCGATGGCAGGGGCAGTCCGCTGTGCTGTGTGATTGCATGCACTTTGAGAATGGGAGCGGGTCTGCAGGAGCAGCACACAGAGGACACTGGGCTTCTCTGACGTCCTCCCTCTTATGTGAGCCTCCGCGGGCAGCAGCTGTGCCTGCTCTGAGGTCCGGTTTAATGGAAACCCTGACAGACACTCAGCGGCTCTCAGGGTGACATGTCTTCCCCTGACAGGGAGCGAGCGAGCAGAAACCCAGCACATTTTTCAGGGCAGCCCCAGGGCTGAGACAGAGTCGTGTTTTAAAACACCACGCACTGCCAGAGCCCACCGAGGCCTGGGCACTCCCCTTTGTTTTAGAGATAGTGGACATGGGTCCTGCCAGGCAAGCGTGCATCTGAAAGTTAAGACTGATAAGTAAGGGCTTAATTATCCTAATAAACAAAGAGCGTGATGTACAGGAAGCTGCCTGTGCACTTGGAAAGATAGACTTTTTTAAACCTCTCTTTCTCATCTCTTCCCTGGAGATTCCTTCTAAGCATCATTGATCTGCATCATTGATGTTTACTATGTTTGGAGTTGATCAAATTTGTAAAAGGATACGCTGAAGTACCATAGAGTACTGTGGTGACTAAGACAGTGAGTATTAGAAATAAGGAGACTATTCAGATTATTTAATGTAGTAGTCATTAGTTTAACCAAACAGCATTAATACTTCCCTAATATCTATCTATTAATATCTATCTACCTACCCACCTATCTATAGTTGTTGTTTTTTTTAATTTGGACTTATAATTCTTTAAATAAAAACTCATGGGTACATTTTAATGTAAGACTTATTTGGGTAATCTGTAGAAAAAGCAGCACACTTATTTATGGTATTCCAGCACAGAACAAGATGAACTAGTTATAGGTGCCTCATTTAAAAACATATAGTTTCTTTGAAGAGTTCTAAGAAAATATACAAAATGTTACTATTTCAAAGGTTGAAAAGTTGGTCTAGTCAACACACCGTGGTTGTGAGACCACCCATGGCGTATCCCTGAAAGAGAGGCACCGGGATTGGGGTCCCGGGCAGGCCGACCCCCACACACCCGCATTGTGATGGGGAGGACGGAGCGGAGCGGGTACCCACACTCTGCCTCAGAGTCCTCGTCTGTGAAACGGGATGACAGCAGCTCCTCCCTCATTGACGTGGGTGAGGATCCGGCGCGTTACGGATGTGAAGCTGCTGAACCAGTGTCTGGCCCATGAAACGGGTAGAGCGGTTCGTCTTCAGAGAGGAAATGGGCACCTGGACGGCACTGAGTGATAGCTGACGCAGGTGAACAGTCAGTTCACGTGTGTAACCGGGGGAGGTAGAAGCATTTAATACACACCTCCTGGGGATGCAGACCGGCTGGGGCCTGACGCGCTGTCTCCCACAATTCTCCTCCGAGGAGGTGACCCCGTGTCCGCTTTAGAGATGGGGAAACAGAAGCTCAGGAGGCCAAGCAGTAGAACTCAGAGAGGGGATCTTAGCCCGCTTCTCGTCGTTCAAACCCTGTTCTAAAGCTGCTGCCTCCATCGCCCCTCCTCCATCCTCGCAAGAACATAATGAAATAAGTGCAATATTACCTTCAGTTTACAGAGGAGGACATTGAGGCTGCACAGTAAAGTATGCAAAGTGCTGCCGAAACCGGTTTGGCTCAGTGGATAGAGCGTCGGCCTGCAGACTGGAAGGTCCCAGGTTCGATTCCGGTCAAGGGCATGTACCTTGGTTGCAGACACATCCCCAGGAGGGGGTGTGCAAGAGGCAGCTGATCGATGATTCTCTCTCATCGATGTTTCTAACTCTATCCCTCTCTCTTCCTCTCTGTAAAAAAAATCAATAAAATATATTTTTTTAAAAAATAAAGTATGCAAAGTGCTAAACAGCAATCACAGTCTCGTTCTCCGCGACGGGATCTTTGCTGTTATCCTAATTAATATTTAGTAACTCGCCCGTCACAGGTGAGCGCAGTGCCAGCAGGTGCGGGGCGCTCCCTGCAGCGTGGAGTGACTCTGTGGCTTTTTACTTCCTTCTCGGTCTGTGGGGCAAGTCGAGAAAAGAAAACGGGTATGAGGCTGCGACTCCCGGCGGCGGATGGGGCCCTGGCTGGTTTCCTGCCTGCAGCTGGCTTCCTGGCTGCGCGGGTCCAGGTGGGCTAAACCGTGATGGAAGCAGCGGTGCACCCACAGCCATGTCTCCAGGCAGACCGAGAGCCTGGCACGGTGCCGCGCACAGTGCCGTGTGTTCAGAACGGAGGTGGCTGTGCCCCCCTCCCTCTTCAATAAGCTTCCTCTCGGCCTCTGCACCTGGCCTGGGAGCAGCGCCAGGCCCCAGGGAGCACTGAGGTGTCGGAACTGGTCACAGCCCGCGGGCCGTCCCCCCTGAGCACCGGCTGGGCCTGCTGGGCAGCCCGCGCTCCGTGGCTTTCTCCCGTGACCATCGCATCCCTCACGAGGTTCTGGCGCTCGGTAGACACCGCCTCTCTTTGCTAGGCATGGGCATGAATTGCTGTGCGAGGCACATGGCATCAGACCCCTCTCAGGCTGATCTAGTATTAATGACCCCTCGGAACTGATGCCACCCACCCCTGGGGCTACTTCCAGAGAGGCTCCCAGCGGCTTTCTCTGCCAAAAACCAGAACGCCGAGCTGGCTGCAGTGGGCGATACGGTGTCACAGGCTTGAAAGCAGCTAAGATAAGGTGACCAGACGTCCCGCTTTTGGCGGGGCAGTCCCGATTTTCAACGATTTGTCCCGCGTCCCGCAGCCTTTTAAAAAAGTCCCAATTTAAAAAAACAAAATAACGGGACTTTTTAAAAACGCCGCGAGATGCGGGACAAATTGTTGAAAATCGGTACTGCCCCGCCAAAAGCGGGGACGTCTGGTCACCTTAAGCTAAGGGAGTAGCCCTCACACGTTCTCATCACAAGAACAGAGACGCTGTCCCTGCGTGGATGTTAGTTACCTAGACTTGTGGTGGTGGTGCCTTCTCAGCAGATACAAGATCGAAACATCAGGTTGCACACCTTAGATTAATATACGAATAATAAAATACCAGTTATATCTCAATATAAAACAAAAGACAGCTCTGTGGGAGGGAGCTCAGGGGAGGCCTCCGTGTGCTGGGGCCGCAGGGGCGCCCAGGACCCAGGCTGATGCCGCCGAGGCCCACAGCTCTCTGCTCGCCCCTTCTTTCCGGAGTTCGCATCCCCTTTTCCTCGGTCAGACTGAGGTTCAGAGGCTCCCCTGTTCCGGGTGGTTCTGCAGTGAAATCTCCCCCAGGCCCCTGGGTCACTGCAGCCAGACCCACACTGACGCTCAACCAGCTCCTCGGAATGTCCGTGCGGCTCTGTGCTCTTTCTGGTCTGGTCCTCTCCCCGCTGGCTTCTCTGGGGACCCCCCAGACCCCCACTTCCTCTCCCCGGCACCGCTTCCTCTGGCGTCCGCATGGACCGGAGCGCCGGCTGCTCTTCGCGTGGACACAGATGCTCACCTCGCTCACTCTCTCCCCCACCACCTACAACTCTGAATTGTCTGCATCTGAGCTCAGGGAGTCGGGAGCTGACATCCCTGAGACAGCTCTGGGCCACGGTGTGTGGGGGTGTGTGGATGGGGGTGCTGTATACAGGTTTCTGTTTGTACAGGCAAGCCGTTCCTGTGCCTGCGGCAGCCGTCCCTCAGGCCGGGCGCTGTGAGCCCGAGAGCACAGGGTGGGAGAGGGGCAGGCAGCTCCGAGGGTGACTTACTGCCGCCCATCCAGGCCTCCCCGGCTGTGCCCGGATAGGAACGGGAGTGGCCGCTGACATGGGACTCACCCGCCCGCTGTCCTGCTGAGAACTCTGCTTCAGCATTCACTTTAAAAATTAATTCTCGGAGTGAACCTTGCATAGCAGTTACTTTATTGTCCTCTTTCGCAAAAGTGGAAACTGAGGCCCAGAAAGGTCAGCACACGTGTGCAAGTCACACTAGTGGGTGTGGAGCTGAGGGCGGAGTCGGGGCTGTCCCAGAGCCCTCGGCCCCTTACACAGCATCTGCTGCCTCCGTGAACTGTTCCCGGGTGTCCTGCGTTGTGCTTCTAAGTGGTCCCACACTGTCTCAGTCCCTGCATTCCCTGGGGCAGGGCTGTGCCCTCCGGCCTGCCCATGCCAGCAGCTGGCACTGGCTGTCATTGCTCGTCTCTGTGGAGGAAGAGTTTAAGCTCAGTCCACGCCGTGAGCTCAGAGAAGAACCCAGCGGTGCTTGTTGTGAAATAGGAAGCCCGGAGCCGGTGGCCGGTCCCGGGACACCCCGAGGGCCGCGTTAACTTCTCCGTGTATCTGGGTTTGCGTCATCCTCCTTAGGGGAAAGGAGAAGTGCAGAGGCCTGAGATTTTCTCCAGTGACTGAAGAAAGGGGGGTTGTGCCACCAGCAGTGTCCTGAGGCATTCCAGGGAGACCCAGGCCGTTGCCGTAAATGAGCGCCCCCGTCCGGCAGGTAAGGCTCAGGGTGTGGCCGGGACGGGAGCCTCAGACCTGGGCAGCGGTGCCCCCCTCTGACCACAGGCAGGCACAGAGTCTGAAACCCACCGGAAATGCTCTCAAAACCCGGTCCTGAGCTCCACACCCCAACTTTTATTTTGATTTTGCTCAGGAGCCAATTTCATTCAGTAAGTGATTGCTATCCCAGGGTTTGAGCTACTGTTGCTTGATTGTTATCCTATTTTAGCGTATCTTGTCATGCCTCCTGCATTCGCCTTCCTCGGTTCTTTTAGGACTGCAGAGTGACTGCTTAGGGGGAATCCGTATTCTAATTGTGGGCTGTACTCAGGGAGGCTGGCCTACTGGGAGCCTTTTCCGTAAAATGCAGAGCCCTGGGAACCTTATGGAGTAGCCGAGTTTTTTAAAAAAAATGTTCTATTTGATCAGCAGCAGTTTTGCATGTTCCTCTCTGATCAGCCGCGTTCTCGGGCGTCTGGTCCCGCCGTGTTTGTGACGAGATTACCACGTTCACTCCCTGGGCTCCATCCAGCCCTTCTCCCCGCAGTGCTCCCCCTGCGTGCCCGCTGGTCACCGCTGCCCACACTGGCGGTACCCTGACGGCAGCTCCCGCTGTAAGTCAGAGTCAGTACAGCCGCACACCAATCTGTTTCATTAACAAAGACTCCAGTCTGGACCATGGCTGCCCTCAGGACACCGCCACCTCCCCATCCCCTGTGGGAGCTGCGAGCCGAGGGCCTCACTGTTCTCCCCACACCTGCCACCTGCCCAGGGGCGGCCTCTGCTCCCTCCTGTCCTCAGCCACCCGCCCGCAGTGCCGGGCAAACCAGGGGGAGTGCAGTGTCCTTTCTGCCCGCACCAGGTCCCTACCCACCTGGCAGGTCTGCCACGGGCCTGCTGCTGGGCGAGGCGGCCTAGACAGGAAGGCCCTCCCCTGGAGGGGAAGAGACCAGAGCTGGTGGGCACCAGGGCCGGAAGTGCTGGCTCTGCCGGGTCCCTGGCCCCAAGGGGCTCTCCCTGAGGCCTGTGGGTGCTGAGGGTGGAAGGTGGGTTGGAGGGGAGGGGAGGGGTGCAGGCAGCGATGGGAGTGGCTGGCGGGCACTGTTCTTACCCAGGGGGCGAGTGCAGTGGCGGGCAGGTGCCAGAGAGGGCGCTGACCAGGACGGCTGGTCCATGTGGCTGATGCTCCTGGCTGGAGGTGCAGAGCGAGGCTGCAACCACCTCAGGAAGGGGCGTCGATGGTTGTCCTTCTAGAACGGTCACGCTGGGTGTTTGGTAGAGAATGGGGTTGGGGGCGGGGTGGGGGGGGGGCGGAAGAGAGAAGCCTGCGGGAAGCTGTTGAAGCCCATGCAGGGTTAAGGTCTGAACTCACACTGGAGGGTGGCAAAGGGAGAGGGAGGTGGCCACTTTCGGGGGACCCCCAGGCCTCTGCCTTGAGGGTTAGACGGACAGAGGGGCCCTGGGTCCTGGAGGCAGACACAGAGGCGGCCCGGTTCGCAGGGGAAGATGGTGAATTCACCTGCTGATGCGTGGACGGGGCGCCTGGGCTGAGCCGGGCCGTGGCACAGCCTGTGGCTCTGGAACTCGGGACCCAGGCCGAGCGGAAACGGGGCGCTTGGGGGTGCTGCTGAGAGGTGCCGGGGAGCACGTGTGGCGAAAGGACATGGGACGGTCACGTTCACTGAGGGGGCTCTGCCAGGTGTGTGGACGCCGAGCAGGAGCCGAGGCAGAGCAGCTCTGGGCTGGAAGCCGGCGCGGGGAGGGCGGGGGTGGAGTGACAGGCCGGGCACAGGGGAGGGCTGGCTGCTCCCTCGCTTTGTCCCCACGGGGGATGGCTGTTTCTCCGGTGGCTTTCCGTGCCTGAGACCGTGTGGAAGGAGGGAGGGAGGGGGGAAAGGAAAGGAGTGAGCAAGACCGTCATGAGTGGAGGGCCATCCTGGGACTCAAGCTGCTTATAGGACAGAATTGCCATTTCTTGTTTTTCACACTCATTTTTTCTCTCTTACGGAGAAAAGCGGGTAGAATGCAGGCGTCCCTCCTCGGGGCCCCACATGCTTGGTTCTCCGGAGCCGGCACATCTCACTGCCTGCGCACATGCGCCCCCGAGAGGGGTATTTGGACGTTTATGGAAACCAGGCTTTCCCCAGGCCACAGCATCCGAGGAGGTTTGGACCTTGGAACCAATCCCTTTGTAGTTACTAGTGCGCGTCTTGGCCCGTTGGTGTATCGGGGGTAGATTGAGTGCAGTTTCCTATCGTTTTCACTGCCTTAAAAAGCGGCCTTGTGATGTTACAGACAGACTGCGCGTGGGGCTGAGTTCTGGTTGACACCGTGCCTCTCAGTCCTGGCCCACCCTGTCCTTTCATGGGACCCAGGGAGCTGAGGGGGGTTCAGGGGACTGCGCAGAGACTCAGCGGAGCGGCCGAGCTCCTGGGACCCCCGACGGACTTGTGACTTCGCGTGCGGGGTCTTGCCACCCCACCGCAAGGCCTGTGTCTGCCTGAACACCAGGGAGTGGAATATTTCAGAGACTTTTAGATGGGTCTGCTCGGAGCATCAGCATCTACCTGTGACGGGCCACAGGTTACTTATGCAAATGTCTGTGATTAAGTCAGACGGGGGGGGGGCCATCTTCTCACAAATGAGCATCTTATTTTTGTCATTATCTTAAAAGCTTTAAAAAAAAAAAAAGCGTCTGAGTTATCAAATAAAAGGATTGCGTATTCTGAACTGCAAAATTACCGCAGCTAAACTTGTTGTTTGTGCTACAGGAAAATTGATTTTTTAGTTGTGATGGGTGCGTGAGAAGCATGCTGTGTGCAAGTGTGTGTGTGCGTGCATGTGAAATAAAAACCAGCCCCATCAAGTTGAATCTATTGGCTCTCCTTTTATGATATTATTCTCCAATTCTCCAAATACGTTAAGTGGTGGAGCTTGCTTTATCTTGCCAAACCAGCTATCATGTTACCCACTTAATGCCAACGAGTTCAAGCAGTTGCCTTTTTCTTAAGCAGTGCAAAGCGATACAGGCAAATTGGGAGGGTTTATTTTAGTTTTATAACTTGTGTTTGGCTCCTGATATTCTATAATTATGATTTAAGTAACGTTGCTACTGTTGAAGCAGAGATTAGCTGTTCATATACAGAAGTATTAGAAGCATGAAATGTAACATGAGTTTTATGACTGAAAAGCTTATGATGCTACATTTTATTTATTTTAAGTTCATCTTTTGCTTCTTTATTTTTATGTTATATTTATTTCACACACAAAAAACACCCGCGAGCCTTACTAACTGGGGGTTTCCAGATGAAAGCAATTCCTAGCGAGTGGCAACATGCTGGTACCCAGCGCCCATCCCTACACCTCAATTTCAAGCTTCGTGGTGCCAGTTATGCATTTTAGCTTCATTGGGAAAATTTGAACCCACAAGGGCTTATGCATTTGTGACATTCAGTGGTTTGGCTTTTTGTTATTAGTGCTGACTTTTTAAAGTAATCACACATTTTTTACAGTTTTTTGAAAATGTTAGCGAACCATCCGAGCTGTAGTAATTACTACATTTACACGTGGTATAGTGTGGTGGCCTCGCGCCGTGTGGCTGGGAGATCACAATGTAGGTGTATGCAATTGAAATAACAATATAAAGTAATGTGGTATTTTAGATATGATTTTGGATTTATAATAATATGTGGAGAAACTCCAATGAAGTGAAATGAAAATTAATTTGGTCATTTCATGCCTCATGTGTCCGCATTTCACACAAAAGCAAACATGAGCATCCAGGGCTCCGTGGTGTTCGGTGGAGGCTCACTGTGCTGACAGTCCTCTCAAGATGAATACCTGAGCTGCATTTCCTGCTAACCTGTCCTCGAGTGTGTATTTTAATATTATGTGGTAGGAGTTCTCACTTTCTAAAAAGATTAATTAAATGGCCTTTTTTCTTCCTATTGGAGTTTCTTCAGACATTTTTGTGGTGTGTGTACTTGACATGAGAGGATGTCTAAATTAGTCATCTAATTTGAATATCATAATTATGTGTGCAGTGAGGGCTTGATTGACTAGGGAGCGTTTGCATTTTAGCTCTTAGTGGATTTGGGAATTACATGCTTCATATTTCAGAGTCCAAAACCTGCTTCTGTTTACCGATAGGCACACGGAGACAAATGTAATCATTTTAACAAAAGAATTTAAAAAGATATGCTCCCTTTTCCAGGGTTAGGAGTTGGCACATAGCTGTCTACTGAAGAGTTTTCTTCCATGTAACAGATCGGTAAGAAATGAAGAAATCCCCGGAAGCTAGCATGGTGTCGCTTGTAGTGCCCAAATGGTTGGTGTTGAGATTAGAAATATATGCCTTTGTTTTTCTTTTCTTTTTAAAAATTTTTATTATTTTTAAAATATATTTCTATTGATTTCAGAGAGGAAGGGAGGGTGAGGAAGGGAGGGGGAGAAATAGATGGAAACATCAATGATGAGAGAGAATCATTGACCGACAGCCTCCTTCATGCCCCCAACTGGGAATTTAGCCCTCAACCCAGGCATGTGCCCTGGACTGGAGTCAAACCCAGGACCCTTCAGTCTGCAGGCTGATGCTCTATGCACTGAGCCAAACCAGCTAGGGCTACTCCTTTGTTTTTCTAAATAAAAAATAAAGATGCTTTGGAGTAAAGTATTATGAATCTTGATAGACATTTAGACATCTGGATAGTGCCAGGAATATGTTCTCTTGCTTTATTATATGACTGCAGGCCCAGTGCATGAATTCATGCATGGGTAGGGTCCCTCGCAGCTGCCAGCTGGGGTTGCTGCCACCAGCTGGGTCGGGACTGGCCAGGGGGAGGGGCCGCAGGCGGTTGACCGGCTAGCCCCACCCCCTAGCTGAACTCCTGGTTGATCTCTCAGTTGAGGGGACAATTGACATATTAGGCTTTTATTATATAGAATAGTCACTCTGCCCAAAATATACTTCTTGAACTTTAACCTCAGTGTGAAATGCTCAATATTGCCAAAGTAGAATTGAAACCAACAGTATGGAGTCTTGGGAAAAGCATGCAATATGAGTAACCACCTTTCAGGCTCTGGGCTGGGGCGTCTGAAACAGGGTTGCTCAACGCGATGGCTGCAGGGGAAAACGAAACGCTGAAGTGTTCAGCTGATGCTGAGCGTAATGCTTTCTGCCTCCACAGTCGTCCTTAACCTTCCCAGTGGGCCGGGTTATTTGCTCACAGTAGCAGGTCAGGAACTGAATTATTAGAGAGCTTTTCTTTTAACAAATATTCAATAGCATTTTCCGGCTTGTCCTCCGGGATGCAACTCATAGCAATAGCCCAGTGTTCCCTCTGCTGTCTGGCAGCCCTGGGCTGCTTGCACGCAGCCCCGCCTTCTCTTATGTATTTCCCCAGCTCCTCTCCTCACCATGGTCAGCCTTGGCGAGAACGGGCTTTGTGCATGTTCACAGTGACAAGGAGAAGGAACCGGTTTCTCCCTGCAGCTCTCCTGGTCACGTGCCAAGGCCTGTGGTCACAGAGTCACCCCTCGCTAGTCGTACGCTTTCCCTTTCCCGGTGTCCTCCCTGGCTTCCGGGAGCGGAACAAGGCCTCGCTGAGATGTGCGCCCATCCGTTAGGTTCCATCTGCCTTACACTCCCTGCAGAGCTGTGGTTCCCAGCCAGGGCGACTGTGCCCCAGGGATGCAGGGCCCTGTCTGCAGGCATCTTTGGGGGTCACAGCTGGGGAGGGGGGTCAGCTGGCAACCGGTGGGGGAGGCAGGGGTGCTGCTTTCATTCTGTGCAGAACAGCCCCCGGGGAAGAGGCGGCCCCCAGGGCTGAGGGTGAGAAGCCTGACCCAGAAGGCAGGGAATGCCGGTTAGGTTTGCTGTCTACTGTTTAAGTAAATGGCGATATGACAGGTGACCCTGGTGAGGAAATCATTGCATTCGATGCATTCACTTATTGAATGCCTACTAGGTCCTGAATCCATGATAGTGAAGTCTGTGGCATAACCCCAGAGCCCAGGAGTTTGCACTCTCTGCAAGATGATTGGAAAATCAAATACTGCTGCTTGGTACAATAAACCCTTTGAGAACTCAGCTTTTAGAAAGATAACAGGTAATTAGCGGGCCTGCATGGTGTGTTACATAGAAATTACTGAGATTTCATTGGCTAGACGGGGGACTATCTGAAAGAAATCATGCGCTCTGTTTAGATGTGATATTAGTCATTTGTGGGTGAAATTGCTCATTTTTCTTGTAATCGTTAATCGGTCCCATCTCTTGCCCACCGCCTCATTTCCAATGGTATTAATTTGATATGTCAGGAAAATGCCAGGCGGTGTTGACAACTAGGCACTACTTTAGAAATTTAGGATATTCATTTCTTCTAACATCTTCATTGAGGTGTAATTTACATGCCATGGGTCTCCCGCTTTAAGTGTATAATTCCATCTGTCTCACACTCTCTTTAGAGCTGTGGCTCTAATGTGATTTTTAGTAAACGTACAGAACTGGGGAACTATCAGCACAATCCAGCCATAGGATTTTCCCCCCAAAAGATCCGCTGTACCCATGTGTATGCCCACAGGCAGCCTGGCCACACTGACTCTCCTGTCTTTTTCTCCGTTATGTCTACACTAGAGGAATGGTGCACAAAATTCAAGCATGGTGGTGGTGGTGGGGGTGGAATCCCTCAGCCCAGCCTTCATCCTCTTGCAATCTGGGACCCTTTGGGATGTCGGGCCTAAACCAGCAGTTGGACATCCTTCTCTCAATCCAGATGCTGCATGCACCAGTGACCAAACTTTTCATGCAGGTGATAGGCATCTTGCTGTTGTGTAGGCAGCTACATTATTTTGCCCTGATTATAAAAAGTAGTGCATAACATGATCCTTCTGGGGCAGTAGTGCCATCTTCCCCATCTTATGGGTGAAAAAAACTGAAGGATAGAGAAGTTAAGTAATTGGCTTTGTCACACAGGTGTAAGAGTCAGAATCAGGGCTGACCCCAAAGTGTGCAAGCCAGAGTCCATGCCTGTCATCACTGCATCATCCTGTTTTTTCAGTGTCAGAGTAGCCTTGCCAGGTTTTAATTGTTTAATCCAAGAGACTGTTCCCATTATATAGGGTAAGGCCCCTAGGCCTGGCTGGTGATCAGGACCCAGGCGAGATGATTGGGGGGTCCCAGCTGGCACCTGCCTTGGCTGGTGCCCTGGGGTTACCCACTGGCCGGCCCCTGCCAGTAGTCAGTGTGCATCATAGCGACCGGTCATTCTGCCATTCGCTCGATTTGCTTATTAGGGTTTTATTATATAGAATTTCTGTCACTATAGATCTCCTTTTAGAAAACCTGTGGACATTTCATTTGGAACATTTAATTTTACGCTTAAGTGTAGTTAGCTGCCTTCTTTCTGAAGCTCAGCACCACGGTCACAGTTGCCATGTAGCCTGAGCCACAGCCACGCTGCAGTGAGGCGTGGGCCCCGGGAGCTGCTGGAGCCACAGGGTGGGTCAGCAGGACGCGAAGAGGAGGGAGGCCACGGGGTTACGGCAGCATCGGGGCCACGTGTCGTGAGCGGCACAGGAAACTCATTCTCTGCTTTGTCTTGCTTTGTTGCCGATGAATCTGTGCACCGAGATAAACTTACAGGAAAGAGTGAGAAGCAGAGGCCGGGCGAACGCCTGCCTGATGTGGGGAGAGAATAGACGATTAAAGAGAGTGTTTTCCTGTCCAGGGATTGTGCCAGCTCAGCAGCCCCTCAGTCAAAGCAAACCCTTTGGGCCAAATGTCTGAGAATTCAGCTCAGAAAGGTGATAGGTGTGTTCACTGGACATTCGGGAACACTCCCGCGGGTTCAGGGAACAGCCGTTTCTGTGGCGAAGGAGATGAACCCTCACATTTGATTGGACAGAAAAAGACCAAATAACCTCATGTCCGTTCAGGTCTGTTTTTTGGAGCAAATTTATTTGTTATCAAAGGAACGAAGAAACTCTGTTTTCAGGAAGTTTTGCATTTCAAAATTGTGGATAAAGGTTTGTGAGCCAGTTTATCCCAAGATATTTCATTTCTAATAATTGTGCCATCCTCTTCCTGGCTCCTATCCTCTGCCCTCCAGCCTCCTCTGCCTCTCCTCACCTCCCCACTCCCCCTACACACTTCATACAACTTAGCCATCGATCACTTGTCTTTCTTTCACACCATTCACTTCCCATCCGACTTCACAAATGCCAGGCCTGCTGTCCCATCTGGGTGGAGGAGGCAGGTGTGGTTGATGGCCCCGGCCCCATGCCCTGTGGTTGTGGTTTCACCTGCTCACCTCCTCCGGCCCCGAGGCCCAGGGCCCCCAGAGACGGAAATAATTTTGGGTCAAAAAGATGTCCTGAAGCCCAGCTGGTGTGGCTCAGTGGCTGAGCATCATCCCATGTGCCAGGAGGTCACCAGTTTGATTGCCAGTTGGGAGCACATGCCCAGTTTTGATCCCTAGTAAGGGGAGTGCAGGAGGCAGCTGATTGTGCCATCAGTGTTTCTCTCTCTCTCTCTCTCTCTCTCTCTCTCTCTCTCTCTCTCTCCCTCCCTCCCTCCATCTCTCCAAAATCAATAAAAACATATTTTAAAAAATTAAAGTAAAAAAAGGTGCCCTTGAAGAAAATTCTTACGGTAACGATGGTAACCCCAAACACATGTGTAATAACCTATACACCCATCTCACAAAACCATAGGCTGTGAGACTGAGCAGCTACAGGAAGAGATAAGAACCAAGGCAGGGAATCCATGAGAGTAAAGTCTCTTGAGATGAAGATATTTAGAATTCAAGAAAGATAAGGACATGCAGAAAACAGCACGGGCTCACAAATTAGAAGCAGGACACCCATCAAAGCAAGACGTTTCAGACTTGTTCCAAACGGTTAAAGAAAGTCAGCATGATTGCCTTCTATAATCTGCCCAGTGGTAATTCAGCAAGCCTCCTTAGTCCTCGCCATACATTTCACCTCCCGGTTAAGTTTCAGATTCCTTGGGGGTACTCAGCAGACTGTAACTGGGGTCACCGGTGTTTGCTGGTTTCCACACACTCCGAAGCAGCTACACACCCATCGAGAAGGGGAATGCATGTTTCAGCCACGTGTGGGGTTCGCTTTTGTGTGCATGTGGGTGCTCACGCTCTTGGGCACTGTTCCTCAGGCAGAACACAGACAGGTCGGGGACCACGTGCCCGCAGGGAGACACCATGTCTGCAGATTGCGGGGAGCTGCAGAGCACATTGTGGCACCAGCATCCAAGGAAAAGGGTGCACTGCAGAGCACATTGTGGCACCAGGGTCCGAGGAAAAGGGTGCACTTTCAGGGACCCCAAGAAGTGCCGTAGCAGGCTGGGACCTCGCCAAGGCCGTGAGAATTCCTAAAGAGCGTGAGCCTGAAGTCAGCCAAGAGCAGGGGTGGGGGTTTGGATGCTTTAACGGGCACCTGGGTGCCGGTCCTGGGGCGACACTGAAAGTTCTTAATTGCTTCAAGGGGGACACCAACATTTCTGTCTAAAGACGTTGACCTGTTGCCATGGCCGTGGAGATCCAGGCCTTCATCTCGGGGGTCCAGGCCCCCTCCTGCCCCAGCCGCAGCGACAGTGCCCTCTCGGGTCTCCCAGCCTCCTCGCAAGCCTCGTTCTCTCTCCCAGCTCCCAGCTTGAAAGACGTGTGCTCGCCTTCTCTTGGCTTTGCACCTGTCTCCTCTCCACCAGTGTCTTCCTGAGTGTGCAGACATTTCTTCTGTGACCACATTTCCTGCTGACACCAGCAGGGCACGGAGGAAACGAGAAGGAACGTACAAAACGTACAGTGTACGTTCCTTCTCGTTTCCAGAGCCCCCATCCTCCGTGCCCTGCTGGTGTTTCCTCTGTGGGGGCTGGGGGGACCCCTCATCCCTATCCCCTGGGTCTCTCTCCCTCTGTCTCTCCAGCTGCCTTCCCAGCCCGGCTCTCCGTCCTGGCCCGGGAGCCCCTCCTGGCAGCGTGGATCCACAGTGATGCCAAGGCCCGCCCTCGTGACTGTGACTGACGTGCTCTGGGGGCCTTGGCCTTCATGGTTTTTGAAAACTTCCCGGCGATGCAGAACCACCGGTGTAGAGGTCATGACCCCTCCCCGCCATCTGCCGTGTAGACAGCGTGTCCTTGGGGAAGGAAGCAGAGGGAAATCAGAAGACGAAGGTGGGAAGAGATTGGGCAGCTTCCTCATCCCTCTGTTTGCTTCTGTCAGTGGCACCGACACCCTCTCGCTGGCATGGCACCCTCTCCCCCGTGGCCTGGGCTCCCATCCGTAGGTCCCAGGTGGTCAGGGTGGCCCTGTGCCCCCTCAGACGTACTTCTGTCGGGAGGGTCACGGCTGGGGAGCCATGCTCCTCCCTGTGGGCCGCCCAGCCTGCGTGGAAACGGGAAGATCTCCTGCAGAGTCAGAAAGCCCCTGTGGCTCCCGTGTCTTAGGAGTGAACATGGCCTTTCGCTCAAATCCACGGCCCGGACCCTCCCAGTTCAGGACCGAACCACGAATGCTCACTTCTGCCGGCTCTTCTGCTCCGAACGGAAGTTCAGTTTTGTTCCATAAAGGGAGCGGTGAGGCTGCTGGGGGAAACCCACATGCAGGGGACAGACTTGGCCTCCCAGGTCTCCCTGGATCTCCCTTTGCTTGTTTGCTTGTTTCCATGGAGAAGTGAAGAGTGTTAGGGTAGCTTCCCCCATCGTCCACAGACCTAGGAAACCGTGTGAGGCCTCTCAGAAAGTTAGGATGCTTTCAGCGGCCATGAATTATTTATTCCTTAAGAGCCTCTTGAACCAAGAGCTGCAGAAATGGCGTTGAGGAGGTGGCGGGGGGTTGGGAGGGAAAAGCACCCGGATAATTAGAAATCTTATTTAAAAGTTGCCTGAGAACACATGTGCTTGTCCTCCTCTGCAAGTGAGAGGAAGGTCCGGCTTTCTTTTCTTCTTTGGCTTTATTGATAGGACCCTGGGTGGATTTACCTGGAAGCCTTCATTCCCTCGGAGGGTGAGTGCTGTGGGCCTGACATCTAGGCAGCAGCTCGTGTCCGCTGGTGAGGGCACCGGGACAGAATGCGCAGGCTGCACTGTGTCCCCCACACTGGGGTCCCAGCTCCGGGGCGGCAGGCTCGCAGGGTCCTCGGCCTCTGTCCTTGTGCGCAGAGGGTGTCCCTGCTCTTCACCTCGGTGCGCGTGGTCTCGGTGTGTCCGGTCTCCCTCCCCTAAGGACACCTGTCGCCGTGAATGAGGGCCCACTTTGCCTCTATGACCCCTCTCCAAGTTCCCTCCCAGCCTGACATGAATGAATTTTGACAAAACAGGTTTCAGCTCTTACACTCCCTCCCCCTAGGGCAGTGGTCGGCAAACTGCAGCTCTCGAGCCACATGCGGCTCTTGGGCCTCTTGCGGCTCTTCCACAAAACACCACGTGCGGGTGTATACACACATGGTGATTGAAACTTCGTGGCCCATGCGCAGAAGTTGGTCTTTGGCTATGGAATTAAATGTCAATCGTCGTACTGTGGATATTTGGCTCTGTTGACTAATGAGTTTGCCGACCACTGGGCTGGGGAATATGTAGGGGGAAGAGCATGAAAAAAGGGAGAGAAGAAACTCTCCCAGCGCGGGTGTCCTCCGCCCTGCACGGCCACCCTCTGTCCGTCCCTGCGGGAGGCCCAGGAGGGGCATGGGTGGCATCACCCAGGCGCCAGCCCCACACTGGACTCAGCTGGGAGGTGCCTGACTCAGATGGGAGTGCTGTTTGGATGAGCTTCTTGGGTGGGGGGAGGTGGGGGACGGGGGCAGTAGGGGCAACAAGGGAGAGGGGGTGTCCCCTGAACCCAATGTCCCAGGGCAGGGGAATCACTGCTTCCCGGGGAGATTCTTACCTGCAGCTCCCATGGCCAGCCTCCATGGGGCTGCGTGTCCAGGGGCGGCTGTGCACAGGTTCCCAGGCCTCCATGGGGCTGCGTGTCCAGGGGCGGCTGTGCACAGGTTCCCAGGCCTCCGTGGGGCTGCGTTCCAGGGGGCGGCTGTGCATAAGTTCCCAGGCCTCCATGAGGCTGCATGTCCAGGGTTCACGGCTGTGGCTTCCCGGCCTCCATGGGGCTGCGTGTCCAGGGGCGGCTGTGCACAGGTTCCCAGGCCTCCGTGGGGCTGCGTTCCAGGGGGCGGCTGTGCATAATTTCCCAGGCCTCCATGAGGCTGCATGTCCAGGGTTCACGGCTGTGGCTTCCCGGCCTCCATGGGGCTGCGTGTCCAGGGGCGGCTGTGCACAGGTTCCCAGGCCTCCATGGGGCTGCGTGTCCAGGGGCGGCTGTGCACAGGTTCCCAGGTCTCCATGGGGCTGCGTGTCCAGGGGCGGCTGTGCATAAGTTCCCAGGCCTCCATGAGGCTGTGTGTCCAGGGTTCACGGCTGTGGCTTCCCGGCCTCCATGGGGCTGCGTGTCCAGGGGCGGCTGTGCACAGGTTCCCAGGCCGATGCTTTATTACTTGGTGCCGACAGTCAGTCTCATCCCTCCGTTGATGTGTTCGGGGCTCAGGCCACCTCTGGGGTGTAACCTACAAGACAAAGGTCCCTATTGAGAAAGCAGAATGTCCCTGTGTGTGCCTGGAGTTGCATGGAGCGAGGGAGGAACTTTGGGGCCATTTTGGCGGGAAAGGGACGCTGGAGGCTGGAGTGCAATGTAGAGCGTGGCTCTGGTGGGTGAGAGCACGTGGGGGGTCTGTAGGAATCCGTCTGTGAGGTCTGGGATGTAGGCAGACGTGGCCTAGAGGTAGTGCGTGCTGCCAGTTCACATCAGCAGCATCTGTGAGGTGGGGTCACTGGTTTCTAGCCTTTGGGACCCCTCAGGCCTTTGGAAAACGCTGTGTGAGGTGCCCCGCTTTGCCTGCCCCCAGCCCGGGGGCTCCGGGCTCCCCCAGGGAAGGGCGGGCCAGAGAGAGGTGATGGGAATCCCCAGTGATGGTGACATGTTTGCTTGGCCAGGAGCTCTGGCAGAGAAGCCGTTGGGGAATTCAAGATCATGAACAGTGATAGCTCCTTGCGGTCACCGAGCGGCTATCCCAAGGGTTCCACTTGCGCCTGCTATGTTTTTGTTTTGTTTTGTTTATATTTTGCCTTAAACTTACAAATCACTCGGGCTGTAGGCGCCCTTTAGGAAGGAGTTGGCATGTAACTGTGTGCAGAATGGTACCCAGTTGGAAGCCCTCTGCCGTAGGAGATATTGAGGAGTTTGTTTTTTATTTAAAAATGAGGTGTTCAGGCAACATGAATCATCTTCGTGTTTAAGGAGATGGCTGGGACAGGACTGTGAGCTCATGTGGTGCTTCGTCACAGACTGCTGGGTGTCTTCTCAGGAGCCCAGGCCCTGATGCCTCTGTGTCTGCCGGCTTCTCTCACTCCATCTTCTCTGAGAGTAAAGACTGTAGCGCTGTTTCATTGCTGAGCTGAATTCTGCTGTATGAAAATCCCACCTGGCTCAGCCAGTCTCCCCCTGATGGACATTCGGGCTTGTCTCGCTGTTCTCTTAGGAGCACTACATTAAGAAAAATTAAGCTTTTTTCTTTCTCTGTAAATAACCAGGCAGTAAATACTTTAGACTTTGGGGGGCAGGTGTGATCTCTATTGCTTGTTCTTTCTTATTTACTTTTATTTACTTACAACTCTTGATAAAAGTAAAATCCTATTCTCAGCTTGTGACCATTGTCTGCGGACCCTTGCTCTGAGCTCCATGACGGGGCGTGGAATCGCTCACCACCGGTTATGCCACAGTCACTGTAATGGGCAACCAGAGGCTTTTTAACACAGTCCCGTCCACTTCTCCTTGGACCAGAAGCACGTTAGTGTCCAGTGAGCCTCACCCCCACTGCAACCTGATGCTGTGATGTTGGTTAAATGGCTGTCGGGTGGGTAAGAAGCGGGCTCTCACTGTGGCTCTCAGCCAGCACCTGCACGTCCGGGCACCTGCACAGCCGGGTATCTGCACGTCTGCACAGCCGGGCACCTGCACAGCCGGGCACCTGCACAGCCGGGCACCTGCACAGCCGGGTATCTGCACGTCTGGGCACCTGCACAGCCGGGCACCTGCAGCAGAGCCTCCTCTGGTACACGAGCCATGCTGCCAGCTTGTGGAAGCCTCTCTCTACCTTTTGCCGGTTCTTGTTGGACTGTCTGCATCTCCTTGTTGATATGTAGGAGTTTTTACGTATCCGAGATACTATGCCATTGCTATTATGTGGTTCAGATATTTTCTCTTAGTTTTTTTAATCCATTTTTTTATGGGATGTCTTTAAAAACAACTCATCTTTATTGGGATATAATTCAAATATAATAAAGTTTTCCTTTCTAAAGTGCGTAGTTCTGTGCTTTTTTAGTGTATTCTTAAAGAACAGCTTACCTTTAATGTACTTAAATTTTGTAGTCTCTTATAAAAAAATAAAAAATAAAAAATAAAATAAAATGTAAAAAATAAATAAATAATAATAATATATTTTTAAATAATACATGTATTTATACATAAAATATATACGTAAAAAAGGAGAGGTTATATCTTTTTGTGTCGTCAGAAAATCTTCAGACCCCAAGACTGTAAGAAAGAATTATTCCATATTTTCTAAAAGTTTATCATTTTGCCTTTTATATATAAACTAGAAGCCCAGTACACGAGGCCTGGCTGGCGGTCGGGGACAGTTGGGACCATCTTGCCCAGTCCTGATAGGGGCCTATCAGGGCTGGCTGGCTGGGGGGAGGGACTATGGGAGGCTGGCTTTGGGAGCGCACTGACCACCAGGGGGCAGCTCCTGCGTTGAGCATCTGCCCCCGGGTGGTCAGTGCAGGTCATAGTGAGCAGTCGACTGGTTGTAAGGTTGCTTAGGCTTTAATATATATAGAGATGTTTTATTTACCTAAAACTGATGTTTGTGTATGGGATGAAGTAGGATCTAACATTACATGGCTAACCACTTGCTCTAATATTTTTTGTTGTTGTTAATCCTCGCCTGCGGATATTTTTTCCATTGATTTTTAGAGAGAGTGGAAGGGAGGGGGAGAGACAGAGAGAGAAACATCAATGGGAGAGACACATTGATTTGTTGCTTCCCACACGTGCCCCGACTGGTGCCAGGGATCGAACCTGCAACCTAGGTACATGCCCTTGACCTAAATTGAACCTATGACCCTTTAGCCTGTGGGCCAATGCTCTAACCACTGGGCAATCAGCTAAGATTGCTCTAGTATTTTTAATAATAATATTTAAGCATTTTAAGAAAAGATGTTGATGATTTGTTCTTAGATTGGAGATACAGATACTTGGAAATAGGCCTAAGTAAACACTCACATACAGTCACATACACATATACATACTTTTTCTTCTTCCCTCTCAGAGATAATAAAAACCATTCTTTCAGGCCTAAACTACTTTAATGCAATGCTGCCAAGGATAGGAAAGTAGACTAGGTGACTTTTCACAATACTCTTAGCCCCAAGTTTCTTGTTAGAATATGTAATTATTGCCGAAACCGGTTTGGCTCAGTGGTAGAGCGTCGGTCTGCGGACTGAAGGGTCCCGGGTTCGATTCCGGTCAAGGGCATGTACGTTGGCTGCGGGCACATCCCTGGTGGGGGATGTGCAGGAGGTGGCTGGTCGATGTTTCTCTCCCATCGACGTTTCTGGCTCTCTGTCTCTCTCCCTTCATCTCTGTAGAAATCAATAAAATATATTTTTTAAAAAAAAGAACATGTAATTATTATTACATAGGGTAAAATCTTGTTATTTCATAGCCCATATATATTAGCCAGATTAAACAATATGGCTTGTAAAAGGAATTAGAATTGTAGGTTATTTTTAAAATCATAAAACACAGACAGGTAAGTGACCAAAATGCGTGCTTTGGTTTGAAGCATTTGAAGATCGCGTGCGCCTGACTGCGTCAGCACGTGGGTTTGTGTGTGAAGACTGACCCGGGCTGCGGGTCCGCAGGGGGGCGGCTCTGCCACCCGCTCTGGCGAGGCTCGCGGGCACCGCTCCCGTGCCGCCATTCCTGTCCAGGCTGGGTTCTCCTCCGCGGGGCAGGCTCTGCGGGGCCAGAGGCCTGTGGCCTGGCACCCCCGGTGCAGAATGGGCCATTGTTCGATGGGGCCTGGCTGCTCGCAGAGCACAATGCACCTTTTCATGATCTCGATGCTTCTGTGGGTTAATTTTTGGGTTGCTTGTCACTTGGCTGTTAGTTTTCTTTCTAGGAGCCTTTCTGCCGGGTTAGCTGTGAGTCCAGCTGGCTGATGGGGCTTAGTTTTGCTAAATCTGCAGAATGGCTTGTTAATCCTTATTTTACACCCCACGGAGCACTGTACCGTGCAGCTTCCTTCTGCTCGCCCAGCGCCGAGAAGATGCCTGGGAAGCGATAAGGCGGCGAGTAGAGCCGACTCTGAGGACTCGCAGGGGCTTCCACCTGGCACACAGCATCCATTCAGAATCCTGACTCCACAGCAAGGCCCAGGTACCCCAACGTGGGGCCGCCTGGGGCGTTTTAAAGTGCCTTTGGCAATTTGAAGGTTATTCTCATTTACATATTTCTTACTATTTGCTGAATCTTACTTGATTCTGACACGTCAACACTTCTTCGTAAGGGTAACCTTTCAGCTTGAACCCCTAGAAAGGAATTCTGTTGGAAACAGACTTCACCTCAATGTGTTTTAGCTGTGCCGTGGCCCCTCTGTTCATTCCACTCAATGAAGGGCTGGTTAAAGGGACACAGGGGTAATGTGGGGACCCGTCCTCCCTGTAATGTTAACTGTCCCCCTTCCCATGCATCCAGGCCTCTTAAATCCGTCCTACAGGGGCTGTTTGGGAGAAGGGCTTTCGGATAAAGCGGTATAATCATATATAGACCTGTGAAGTCTTGTTACAGACGCCTGCTAAGAACTACAGAAGTAGGAGCAAAACTAAAAACCTCAGTATCTCAGACATTTATTACAAAACCTCACCCACACAGAAAAAGTCCCTTCCTTTCTTTTTCTTAAATTATCTTGGCATAAAATATTAAAATTGCCCTGCCAGTGTGCTCAGTGGTTGAGCGTAGACCTATGAACCAGAAAGTCACGGTTTGATTCCTGGTTAGGACACAAGACCGGGTTGCGGGCTGATCCCTGGTTGGGGGCATGCAGGAGGCAGCCGATCAATGATTCTCTCTCATCATTGATGTTACTATCTTTCTCTTTCTCTGTCTCTTTCTCCTTTAAGTCAATAAAAAAAAAACATTTTAAAAAAGAATTAAAATCACTTAGGTATCTTTGAGCACATTTAAAACATATTCTTTGCAGATTGGCTTTCTCTGCCGTGGCACAGTTCAAGTTTTCCTTCAGGTGACTTCATACGGATTCGAAACTCATTTCATGTAACGTTTTCCAACTTGGTGGAGCTTTTTCAACATCGTAATATGCAAATTTCCATGTTTGATAAGGCTTCTAATTTTAACCTCAAACCTCAACATGGAAGGACATGTTGCTCACACCTTTCTGCTCTGGACAGAGCCGTCCATCAGCTGCCTGTCCCTGTCATGTCCGCGACCTCGATGGGAACCGAACAGGAGAAGACGGAATGGTGCGGTGGACCTCATGTGTTTCCGTCTCTGGGGGGGGGAAGCTGGCAGTCCCAGTGCCCAGCAGAAACAGACAGTGACTCCAGCCTGGCCTCCCGAGCCCAGGGCCAGGAAAGGGGCACCCACTGTGTGGCAGGAGCTGTGGCCCCGCTGCCGTTGATGCTGACGGGCAGCCGGGACGAGGCCCTGCCAGGCCGTGCCCACTGGGGGTGCCACCGAAGGCTGCGGAGGGGACTGCCAGCCCTCTGATGTCTGCTGGGGGCAGCCAAGTCCGCCAGCTCCACCCTGTGTCAGGAACCAACGAGGAGGCTGCCCTTCGCCACCCGGCCCTGTGGGGGGTCCGTGGGGACACCTGGGGCGGGGAGAGCATCCGTGGGACAGGGGGCCAGTGCCAGGTGTGAGGGGAGCCTGGGCACCGCACAGCCTGCCTCTCCCGGGCCCAGCGGGTCTGAGGAAGGAAGGCAGCGGAGACCAGAGGTTCCATAAGACCTGGAGTCTCCTCATAACACACCCAGGAGCCAGAAAGGGCACAGCGAGGGCCAGCCCTGTGAGACCAGAGATGCCGGTCGCCGGGAAGCCGTCACAGCGGCTCCTGAGCGGGGACAGAGATATGGGTGCCCGGGAAAGCTGGAAACCTCAGCAAGGCCGTCAGAACCGGGGACCACAGCAGAGGCCGATCAGTGGATGGGACCAGGGGAGCCCGGCCCTGGAGGGCAGACAGCAGAAGCCGCCCACCGGGCCGGACCCAGCACCCGTCCTGGGAGGCCCAGGAGCAGGGGAGGAAGAGGGAGGCGCCAGAAAAGTACTCGAAGAGCTGAATGGCTGCAAACCTGCCAAGTTTGGCCAAAGATAAACGTACAGATACAAGCTGTTCCTGAAGACGGCTCCCCGGGTAATTCCCGGAACCTGCACGTGCATTGCTGTGCACGGAAAAGGGGCTGACAGCGGTGGCTCATTCTGGTGTGAGACGGAGGGAGTCCCTGCGCATCCTGGTCCCGTGCCAGCAGGAGCCTCCTAGGAAGGGTGGCCGGAGGCGGGGCGAGGTGGTGAGGGGCGAGTGCAGGCCTCTGCAGGGGGGAGGCTGGGCCGCGAAGGAGGCGGGTCTCCCGGGGCCTCCCACTGGTGTGGGGCCTCTGGCTTCCAGTCTGGGTCATCAGTGAGAGCTCCGGGCTGCGGCCTCAGTCCCTGGGCTGCAGAGACTGGTTCCGAAGCCGCAGAAGGAGGCGCTGATAGGGGCAGAGACGCAGAGCCGGGAGCACGGGAAGGCCGGCGTCTCATGTGCTGCTGAGCAGCTCTCAGCCGTGCGTTCGGAAAAGAAAGAACGAGCTGGCCCGTCTCACCTCTGTCACCAAAGCTCACTCCCAGGGGGCCGTGGACTTCAGTGTGAAACACGACGACGAAACTTGGGGAAACAGAGGAGGAGATCTTGGGGACCTGGAGGCGGGTTACAGTTCTTACACTTGACACCCAAAGCGTCACCTGCAAAAGGAAAAGGGGGTGATTGGACAGAACCAACTTCAAACCTGAGCTCTGCAGGGGGCCCTGCGGAGAGGAGGGGAAGACGAGTAAATGGGGGAGGGAGGCTTGTGTGTCACGGCCTGTATCCTGGCCGAGACCTTGCTTTGCGCTTCAGGAGGTCACCACGGGGAAGCTGAGCAGCGGCCGGGGACCCGGGGGCAGCGTACACCTGTAGGGGGCAGTGTTTCTCCCCGTCTCCCAGGGGCCCAGCCCAGGGCCTCCCGGTCTCAGGGCTGAGGGAGGAGGTGGAAGAAAGAAAGGCCTAGCAGGAGGCAGCTTGCCCGAGGAAAGCGTCAGAGAGCTGCTCGCACTGATGGTGGCTTGGGACCAGCACGGTTTCCCTGGAGCCCGCAGGCAGACTGGGAGGATGCTCCCAGGACCGGCATCGTCCGAGGAGAGCGTGCTGCGGACAAGATGGTGACCGGGAGCTGTTCGGTTTTCCTGCTCACGGAGCTGAGGGAGGCAGCCCGTTTGCACAGAGCAGGTTAGGGCTGAGGAAGGACTACCCTCAGAAGGAGCACCCCGGCCGAGTCTGTGAGTGGAAGATGGTGCGTGGGGGTCAGACTCCAGGGCGGGAAGGCTGCTGGGACCCGCCTGTCCGTCCCTGCCGGTCTGTGCTAACCCTGTTCGAGGGAAGGTCGGAGAGACCCGGCGGGGTCTCACCCGGCCAGGACAGCGGTGACTCAGCTCGTAACGCTGCTGCTGGGAAGAGACACATCGGCCTCTGCGGGCGGAAGGGAGGCCACGGAGAGGAGAGGCTGGGGGCGCGGGAGAGAATACAGGCAGAGAGGGAGGGCGGCTGCCATGTGCTGCTGTGTGTCTGCCCTCTACCCCTGCCCTCAACCAGAAGTGCGACCTTGAGCAAGTAACTTATCTCTTGTACTTGGGTTTCCTCGTCTGTAAAAGGGAGGTAATAATGGGCTCCCCCGTCAGGCTGTTGTCAGATGACAGGTGCCTCGGAGGAGCCTGGCCTGTGTGGCCGGCCATCGGTGTTGGTGGCTGGGAAGGAAGGCAGCAGAGGACAGAGACGGGCTTTCTCTCTCCTGCCTGCTCTCAATGCTCCTTTTCACAGGAGCAACATCTCCGCCGGGCCTTCCCTCGGCGACTCCCCTCTGCCTCCGGCTATCCCCTCCGCGCCCAAGGCCATCTGCAGCAGGCTGGCCTGGGCAGGGAGGCAGGGGCCCGGGGAGCAGGCTGGTCTGGATGGGGAGCCAGGAGCCCGGGGAGCAGGCTGGTCTGGGCGGGGAGGCAGGAGCCCGGGGAGCAGGCTGGTCTGGATGGGGAGCCAGGAGCCCGGGGAGCAGGCTGGTCTGGATGGGGAGGCAGGAGCCCGGGGAGCAGGCTGGCCTGGGCAGGGAGGCAGGGGCCCGGGGAGCAGGCTGGTCTGGATGGGGAAGCAGGAGCCCGGGGAGCAGGCTGGCCTGGATGGGGAGGCAGGGGGCCGGGGAGCAGACTGGTCTGGATGGGGAGGCAGGGGGCCGGGGAGAAGGCTGGTCTGGATGGGGAGGCAGGGGGCCGGGGAGAAGGCTGGTCTGGGCAGGGAGGCAGGAGCCCAGGGAGCAGGCTGGTCTGGATGGGGAGGCAGGGGCCCAGGGAGCAGGCTGGTCTGGATGGGGAGGCAGGGGGCCGGGGAGCAGGCTGGTCTGGATGGGGAGGCAGGGGCCCGGGGAGCAGGCTGGTCTGGGCAGGGAGGCAGGGGCCCAGGGAGCAGGCTGGCCTGGGCAGGGAGGCAGGGGCCCGGGGAGCAGGCTGGCCTGGGCAGGGAGGCAGGGGTCCGGGGAGCAGGCTGGCCTGGGCAGGGAGGCAGGGGCCCGGGGAGCAGGCTGGTCTGGATGGGGAGGCAGGGGGCCGGGGAGCAGGCTGGTCTGGATGGGGAGGCAGGAGCCCGGAGGCAAGCTCCGAACAGGGAGGATGAGGAAGGGCCGTGTGCCCCGGGCGCCCTCCCCCCGGGGGGCGTTTCCAGAGGTCGCTCGGGAGCCTGTCTGACCTTCCGGGGTTCTTCATCCCAGGTGTCTCATCTCAGAGGGTCTGTCTTCCCACTGGACCCGAGTATCCGCTCATCGCCCCGAACATCCATTTATGACTGTGAACCACCGGCCGCCCGGGGACTCGGGGCACACAGCCTCCGTGCTCATCCCACTTCCCCGGGCACCGGGCAGAGGACCCTCCTGCTGCCAGGAAGTGGGCTGACCTCTGTTCCTCTTAAGCAGCTTGTGTTCACGGTCTCCTTAGTAACAGAGTCAAATCGTTTTGCGGTTGATTTTACTAAACAGATTAAGAGTGTCGGCCACCTATCTCGGCCAGAGCACGAGATCCATCACAGCTGCGAGAGCTCCGAGGCCCGGCCCTGATGGAGAAACGGGGTGCGCGGGGGCCTCCCTGCTTCTGGGGTCCCGTGTGCCCAGTGCGCCGTGCAGTGCCCTCTCAGGAGCATGTCAGGCCCGGGTCACGGGCCCAGGCTTGTGCTGCGGCTTCCTGTGCGGCCAGCCTGGGAGGCGGCAGGGCAGCCGGGCAGGGGAGCACCTCGGGCGCCCTCCCCCTGCAGGACGGACGGGAGTGCAGAGGGCATGGGGAGGAGGGCTGGGAGGGAAGTGGGCACAGGAGTGTAGGAAGGCCACAGGCTTCTGAGGACCCGAGGGCGGTGGGAGGAGCGCTGACTGCCTCCTACGCTCCAGTATCTGCTCCTTCCTGTTCCTTCAGCAACCGCGGCCTTATCTGTGACGCGGGAGGTTGCGGATGCGGATTAGGAAGTCACGGAGCACATGTGGGGACGTGTCTCTGCCCTGTCTCCTCCCTCCTCCTCCTCCTCCTCCTCACATTGATCCTTGTCTCAGACCTGACTTCTCCCGGGTTGCGGAGTGGAAGCTGGACGGGGTTTCCAGGAATCCTGGAACGTTCCTGGTCTTTTCTGGTCTCCTTCCCCCTCTGCTTCTTTACCCCCGGGGCGTGTGGGGGTAGGAGATCCGAAAGAGAAGGCCCCGAACGTTCCTGTGGTCCTTATTCCTTCCCCTCTCCTCTGCCTCCCAGCAGAACACCCCCACGCACACTGGGTCCTGCTGAGGGGGGGTGTGTGTCTTTGTGTGTGTGTGTCTGTGTGTGTGTCTGTGTGTGTGTGTCTGTGTATGTGTGTTTATGTGTATGTCTATGTGTCTGTGTCTGTGTGTGTATGTCTGTGTGTCTTTGTGTGTCTGTGTGTGTGTGTCTGTCTGTGTCTGTGTGTGTGTCTTTGTGCGTATGCGTGTGTGTGTGTGTGTGTGTCTGTGTCTGTGTGTGTCTTTGTGTGTCTGTGTCTGTGCGTATGTGTGTGTGTGTGTGTCTATGTGTGTGTCTGTGTATGTGTGTTTATGTGTATGTCTATGTGTCTGTGTCTGTGTGTGTATGTCTGTGTGTCTTTGTGTGTCTGTGTGTGTGTGTCTGTCTGTGTCTGTGTGTGTGTCTTTGTGTGTCTGTGTCTGTGCGTGTGTGTGTGTGTGTGTGTGTGTGTGTAGGGTGCTGTAATTAGGGCTCCATAGAAAGGAGGTGCAGAAGAGGACTGAGTGACGGGAAGCCTGGGAGCTCTGAGGAGTGCGGTCAGAGGATCCCGCCATCGGCCTAGTGACCCGTGGTCCCGGGAACGTGTTCTAACATCTCTGTGCACAGCAGATTCTCACTAGCGAGGTCAGAAAGACCGCAAAGCCCTGAGCGGTGAACTCTAATTGCGCAGGAGGGAAAGGCGAGGACGTAGGTAACAGCCGGCATAGCATTCCCAGGGTGGGACTCACAGCCCAGTGGGTGCCCTACGTTAGCCAGGGGAGCCCTCTCGGGAGCCAGCAGTTGGTGGCGAGGGGGAAAACCACGCCTCTGTCCTGCAGGTCCACTGTAACAGTCCCCCTCGGGCCCCCGCAGCTGCGCTTCCGGAGACGGCAGGGAGGGGTGAGGACTGTGCAAACAGGGAGCACTCAGGGCGAGTGCTGAATGAGTTCCTTCAGCCGCCGCCCTTTGGGGATCTGGAATCGCCAGGTGGTGCTGGTAGAGTTGGCATCCCGCTTACCACACGCGGCTCTGCTCTCAGGGCTTCACACACTGATGTCACACAGCCCCACACACTCAGTGCAGGTCCCCTCACACCCGACACTCCAACCAGCTCAGGACAGGCAGGTGTGGGCGCCATTATCCTCCATCTTCCGGGTCTTTCCTGCCCTTTGCACCCAGATGGCAGGACGGTGTTCTCTCTGGAGGGTGTGGCCTCCACCCTCGGCACTCTCTGGTCTGGCCTCCACCCTCGGTGCTCTCTGGTCTGGCCTCTACCCTCGGCGCTCTCTGGTCTGGTGGCCTCCACCCTCGCTCTCTCTGGTTTGGTGGCCTCCACCCTCGGCACTCTCTGGTCTGGCCTCCACCCTCGGTGCTCTCTGGTCTGGCCTCCACCCTCGGCGCTCTCTGGTCTGGTGGCCTCCACCCTCGCTCTCTCTGGTTTGGTGGCCTCCACCCTCGGCACTCTCTGGTCTGGCCTCCACCCTCGGTGCTCTCTGGTCTGGCCTCTACCCTCGGCGCTCTCTGGTCTGGTGGCCTCCACCCTCGGTGCTCTCTGGTCTGGCCTCCACCCTCGGCGCTCTCTGGTCTGGTGGCCTTCCTGGAGTTGGTGTAGAAGCGGCACTGGGACACTGGCCAGCCTGTCTCTGTCTCCAGCTCATCTAAACGTTTGGCTTTCAGCACCGTTTTCAGATTCTTTTAAACCTTTACTCTCAAACTTGAGTTATTGATTCAATCCAACTTTTATGTTTTTAAAACATGCCTTCATCATAGTGCTTTAAAAAAAAAAAAGCCAACACATTCCTTTCTGGTTTCTAAATAGGCATAAAAAAACATAAACAGTTGTGGGAAATATGGAGCTCATCATTTCGTACCTGGAGAAATTAATCTGTTTTCCAGAAAAGTCACACTACGTGGGCCGGATGCCAGCTGGCATTCAGAGCTGAGTCAGAGCAGACGCCTGCCCCGCGCAGTCTGACGGGAGGCACGCAGTCAGCAAACCTTTGGAAACTATTGTGGTGACAGTGGTAGGATTTGAACGTCACCGAGTCCTCTTTCCTCGCACCTTCTGTGGTCTGCTACGGGGAAACCCACAGTAAAACTCCCCACGCGGAAGGCACGGCTCCAGCCTGATCGGACGTCTGCAACGTGGCCACACGGGGCCCGTGGAGGGGGCCGTGGGGAGGGAGCTGGGTTCAAACGGCAGGGACGAGCCAGCAGAGCAGCGGCAGCTCACAGGGTGGAAGTTTTCCTTCTGTGTGGAGTACGTGTCTCCAGGTTTGAGCACAGGAGCCAGCACGAAGGAGCAGTAAGAGGCGGCGGCTGTGGGGGTGGCCGGAGAGCAGAGGCCGCGGCTGCACCTCGGGCCTGCGATGTGCAAACACGTGGGATCCAGATCTCCACAGCGGGGAGCAGGGCCTGGGAAATGTACGTCCTTACGCTGCTGTTCCGGTCAGTCCGGGACACGGGAAAGGTCGCCCTGACGTTTCTGCTTAAAACAAAGCGGTTTCTGTTTCTCTTTTACAGATGGGAGTTGGGAGAGGGCAAGGGTTCGTTTCTGAGGCTTCCTTTGTTGTTGATGTTTTGTTTGCTTCGGTCTCAATATCTTCAAAATAAATGTGATCAGCCCCATGTCCTAGCCCCGCTGAGCACGTGCTGTGTCCTGGCTGGGTTTTGGGCCACTCGATGCTGAGAGTGTGAACACAAGTTCATTAACTCTGGCCCTTCCTACCCTAGGGCCCTGGTCCATCGAGCCCTGGGGGAGCGGAGTAGGCAGGGCCATTATCGCTGGGTCGTGGGGTTGGGATGTAGAGCAGGAAGCTGGTGGGTTCAGATCTCGCGGCAGTGAGCCACGTGGGGAGGGTTGTGTTCAGTTCTCTTTCCTTGGACACGTGCTCACCGGACCCGAGGGCCATGGAAGGGCCAGGCGAGGGGTCCCTGCCAGCGTCTTCTCCCGCCTGGGGCCGGCCACCCGCCCACCAGAGGCCGCTCTCAGTGCCCGGGCGCTGGCGGGCCTGTTAGAGCCATCCCCGCTCAGCAGAGGATGTCAGGGGGCTCCGCTCACGGATTTCTCCAGCCGAGACACAGCTGAGAGAGTGACCGCAGCGCTGGAGAATGGTCCCCTCTGACCCAGGGTGTCTGTGTGAGAGATGGGGCCGGAGACCATTGGTTTACACGCTCGTGGCTCAGCAGGCACACGGGAGATTTGGGAGTAGCTGTGTGTGGGTGGGGGGGGTGGTGCTAAGATGCGCTGAGGACTGTGTATGGTCACACCCGTAGGTGACAGCTGTGTCATGAGAGCAGTGTGTGTGAGGGAGGGGGCTAGGAACGCTTGGGCTGCGTTAGCCGAGCCTCAGTCTCCCCACCTGCAGCACCAGCAGGCGGTAGCCCAGACGCCACGCACTCTCGTGACCCTCCCTGAGGTGAGGGGTGGGTGAGGTCTGCTCTGCTGGAGGCTCAGTCGTCACCGGGAACCATGACGGGCCGCAGCCTCCAAACCATTCGGGTCGTGAAGGAGAAGAACCAGAGTCCGAACCGGGTATTTGTGTCGTTTCACATGTGACTACGGGGGCAGGAGCTTGTGTCCGGGTTGACGGAGACGCCACGCTCTGTTTGTCAGGAATAAAGCTGTTATGGCAGCAACGCCCGCGTGATTAGGCTCAGCATCCGCCTTCGTCCCGGGGTGTCGGGCCCCATGGTGTTCCCTTGTTTATAAAGTCAGCTCTCGAGAGGGAAGGCGGCTGCTCTGGTGAAGAGACGTAAATTCCCCCGGTGTGTGCGGCAGCAGGAAGCTAAGCCTTAAAAGCTGCAGAAGCAGAGCCTCCATTCTGCATTGGTGCCCACGTAGACCCGGGGAGCACGTGGGCTCCTGCAGGCTGGTCGAGAGCCCTCAGTGCCCCCCCCAGGCAGGTGGGAGAAGGCGGTCTCAGAAGCCAGCTCGTTGGCCTGCATGCGGGTGGGAGCGAGGGTGGGGTGGGAGCCAGGTGCTCGGAGTGGCAGTGCCCCTGCGGAGTGGAGTCTGCAGCCCCCAGCCGCACTGCCAGGCTGCGGGGGGCGGAGCCAGCTGTGAGGCCTCTGGATGGGACCGGGAAGCCAGCACGGCCAGTGGAGGGGGAGGCAGAGGCCAGGGAAGCCCGGGCCTCACCAGGCGAGTCAGTGCACCTTTCCACAGGGCACCTGTGGCTCCTGGTCACGTGGGGTTGAACCAGCTCGGTTCAAATGTAAGCCAGTTCGTTCTTCCTGCAATCTAGTGTGCGTGTGAATCATCCGTTAAAATGAGGATTTCAGCGGGTCCCCGGGGAGTCTGAGTATTAAACCGGATGATTGACAGCACACAGGCCCGAGAAGAAGCAGGTGCTGGGTATCTGTCCCTCCCTCCCTTCCTCCCTCCCCCCTGGGCCCTTTCTGACAGTCCCATCAAAACGGCTGTCTTTTTCCACAATTGGAAAGTGTAGATGTAAACATTATTAAGTCGCCTCTTATGTTAGGCCCGTGATTCTCACCTGGGGAGTGGTTTTACCCTCCAGGGGACACCTGTCAGGTCTGGAGACGGTTGTGGTTGTGAGCTGGAGGTCAGGGAATGCCCTCAAACCGAGACCCCCAGCCTGGTGCCGGGCTCTGCACTCGGCACTGGTTACCGCCTGCTTCTCCACCAGAGGCTACGGGGAAGAGAGACCGAGAAGGACCGACCGGGACACGCGGGAGGACCCAGCTGCCAGCTGCCAGGACCCACTCCCCCTTACTGAGCACACGGTCCCCATTGAAAACCCAGCGGTTTGTGCCGTACCCATTTCTGTGTGAGCTGTGCAGCCCCTTAACAAAGCCAGCACACACACACCGGGAGAGGCGAGGAGAGCTGTTCTGCTCTGTTACGCCCCCTGCGGTGCACGTTGAGGACGGCCGCACCTCTCTGTCCAGTGTCTTCCGGGGCCTCGGCTCCTAACGGCTCCCACCGGGGTAAGTTTGGACAGCGGGGCTGTCAGTGTCAGGAGACAGCCTTAGCCACACTGCAGCATCTCAGCGTCCCGCCTGGGCCAGGAGCTGTTGGTTTCCGGTGACCTTGTTTAGAGCTGGACATGCCCCTTCCTGGCTTCTGAGTGGTGGGTGTGCGGGTGGGTGGAGACCTCTCAGAACCCCCATGTCTGATCTTCGTTGCTCCGCCCGGTGGTTGGGGGTGGGGGTCCTGAAAAAGCAAAGAGGAGAGAATCTCGTTGCCTTTCTTTGCTTTAAGTGGAGCCTGGGGGACAGGTGTTCACCCCATCCCTCCTCTCCTATCCTGTCCTCTCCCTCCTTCCCCCGCAGGCCTTGCCCCTGGGCAGGCGTCGGGGCGGGGAGGTGGGGGAGGGGGGAGCCCTGGAGCCTGCGACGACGTGGCAGGTCAAGCAGGGGTGGCACCTTCCTGTGAGAGTAACTGTCTCCCTTCAGTCTTTCTTTTTCTTTTTTCTTTTCTTTTCTTTTTTTTTTTTTTTTTATGTATTTATTGACTTCACAGAGGAAGGGAAAAGGATAGCAACATGAATGATGAGAGAGAATCATTGATTGGCTGTCTCCAGCACGGCCCTACTAGAATTGAGCCTGCAACCCAGGCTAACATAGCACCTTAGGCATAGCTGGCTTTCGCTGAGCCTGGCAGCCGTTTTAAAGCTGGGGTGGGATTCGGTGACGGTAAGTGTGTGGGGAGAGACTGCCCTCGGGGTGACTGATAAGGCCAGCATGAGCGGGCTCCTCCTGTGCACTGCATGCAGGAACAGCCTCCCTCTCCCGCAGCCCTCAGCCTGGCCTTCGGGGGTGGGCAGACTGAGAGCCGGGTTAGAAAAGGAGCGAGAGCAGCACCTGACCTGAGGCGGGTAGACAGATGACTGCTCTTTAGCCCAGTCAAGCGGACTGAGCTCATAGGTGATCTCCTCGCCCCGTTCCACGCACAGTGAGACCAGAGCCAGGGTTTTGAACCACCTTTCTGACTGCAAACCTTGAATATAATGTGTGAATTTAACTGAATGGAACAGAAATTCAGAATTCCACGTTTTCAAACTTCCAATTGTACTCACTTGCCTTCCACGTGTCCTTCCCGGGGACCCTGTGCTCCCCTGGCTTCAGGGGTCCTTCTGCAGGGGCACATTGGGGCCTGCGGGCAGACCCACGCGGACGCCTGCTTTGACAATAACATGTTACCGGGATCCAGGCATCTCGTTCTCCAGCTGTGGCTGCTGTCTGCTACAATGGCGGGAAGGACTAGCTGTGATGGATCATATGGCCCTCAGAACCTAAAATAGTCACCCTCTTGCATGTTGCAGAAAGTGCTTGCATGCCCTGGTCTTACTCTCGTTTCTTGCGACCTTTCTCCTGAGACCTTGACTCCTGAATTTAGCCACCCACCAGGAGTCTTACCCCCATGCCCACACTCACCTGAAAATCCATATTTACCAAACTAACTGCTGCCTGGGTCTATTCCCCACTCTGTTGGACTCCGCCGTCTGAGTTTCACCCCCGTTAATGACACCCCTGTGCCCAAGGTGCCTCTCTTCTTCTATTACTTCTGCCTGACTGTCCCCAGCCCCAGGGTGGTCCCTGACCGCCCAGCGGACATGGACACCATGAGGACAGCAGGCTAGGCTTTCAACAGCCAGTGCTCACCACTCCTGTTCTCTGCCCCCTGCACACAGGCCAGAAGCTGCTTTCACAGTCCCGCAGAAGTTGCCATAAGTACATTCAACGAGTTAATGATGTGCTGTGTCTCCAAAGTGAGCCACGGAGAGATGGGTCCATGTCTCACCTTTAGGTCCTGCCTCCCAGCAGGAATATAGGAATGCTAAGGAGTCAGAATATTGTTTGATTTGTGCTTTCACTTTTTGGATACACTGAAGACAGCATAACTATCGATACATGATTGATTGAGTTGCCACTGTAAAATATTGATCATTGAGGTTTTAAAATTAAACCTCTGTCTTTCTACAGGGCCTCATTGGCAGGGGCTGGGGAGTTAAAACTGTATCATTAGATATTCGTGTTTTTTTCTGATTCATCCAAAGAACACTCAGATAAATGCATTTTCATGCCATCAGTATTATTTGAATATTATTCTTAAGTTCATGATATTATTAGCTCTGAATTCTCTCTTATGAATTTAAAATTGTTATAGTAACTGATGACAATCCCACATGAGCACAGTGAAAAGAAATAAACTTTGAAATACAGAAGGATTAGTGAGGTGAGAAGACACTGTGTCAGAATGCTTTTGTTCTTGGTGCTTGCTTTATCCAGTAAATATTTGCATCGTACTTTAATTTCAGTTTCTCTATCTGGAAAGTTATGTGGGAGCAGCCCACAACGGCGATGTTTATAGTACTTAAATCAAAAGCAGATGCCATAAATTAATTCTAATCTTCTGAGCAAAGACATTAGCCTTTGTGTAACGTAAGGATTTGGGTTTGTTCATACAAAATAATCCAAAGAATAATAGTTCCCAATGCTCACTCAACAGTGATCATGAAAGATTAATATTTTCCTTCAGTTAATGGTTATGTAATACACTAATAAGCTTCTCCGCCTTCTCCCTGAGATTTAGATTATCTGTAGGCTTTCAAAGCTGTATTTTGATCAGACGTGTAAGGAAACAATGTAGCTCAATGTCAAATTAAGGAGGATTTTTACTTTCCGACTTAGAGTAAAATGCCACCCACCATCAGACTTCAGAAGAGCGGAAACACTCAGCGGGGGAGGTCAGAGGTTACGGACCTTCAGGAAGCCATCGGCTCGGTGTCCTGCTGCTTGGCTTGCTCTTGCAATGAAGGCAGCTGCTACTCAGCATTTATTTCGCTGTCCTGGCTGCTGGGGCGGGGGCAGCAGACCTCCCACCTGAGCTGGGGGGCAGCATGTGAAGTCCCACTACACAGACTCACATACAAATTACGTTCACGTTTCCATGAATAGATTCCTGCAGGTGGACAGCCTCAGCCAACAACCTGTTTCCAATGACCCGGCAGACTGGGGCAGAACGAAGAGGGGAGACCCGTGCAGAAGCGTGGCCTGGTGGAGACCGTGTGGAGGACGTGCCCCCTTCACCTTTACCACGGGAACAATAACCCCTGATTGGTAGAAGTTGTAACGAATAGAAATATTATTTTGAGAAGCACCTGGCCCACGGTAGATGCCTATGAAATTGTGGCGACAGTGGTCCTTGATGCAATGGTAATAATAACCACCGTGTCTGCGGCATGACGCTGGTCATGTGGTCACTGTCTCTGTTGGGTGTCCTGAGGTTGTCCTTGGCGCTCACAGGTGCTGCGTCTGCCAGGGGTGGGAAGAGTGGCCTTGGTCTCGGTCCCATGAGGGGCCATGTTTCTTGTCCGTTGCGATGGTGACTTTGCAGCATTGAGAAAAGGGGGCAGCAGTCACCATGCAAGTATTCGTGACAGCACCTTTTTTTGAAAGTGAAAATTTGGGAACAATTTGCCTCAATAATGAGAAAGTGACTAAGGCTATGAAAATATATACTACGGTGCCATTTTTTTTTTAAAATGACACGTTTTGCAGTCTGTTTTTAAACATGGAAATGCATATTTGACGTAAAACTGAAAATGGTACAAGCAGTATTGCTTCGCTGATGGCAACTTTGGAAATGTTTCTGTGAAATGGAAGATGAAAGGGAACTTCACACTGCAGTAAACATGGTTTTAACGTTCACGCTTTCTGTTTTCCGCAGAGTTGGTGAGCTTGGTAGGAACCGTTATGACCTACCTGTCTTAAGAATGTAGTCACCTTCATTTTCTCCTTCTGATGAAAAAGTGGGTTCCATGGCCTAAAGACATAGCCTTTTGGGTTAAACCTATTTTGAAAATTAAGCCTCTTCTGTGGTTTTTGTTTGTTTTTTCTGGGTTGCCAAAATCTTGTGTAGCTACAATAAAACAAAGAAGGTTGAGGTTGAAGAGACTTTCAATCATCCCAACAGAGAAATGCATAAGTACTAGATGAACAGGTCCAGTCACCTGCATGGCAATTGGGGTCCTGATGGTTTCAGAGTTCAGGTAGTTGTAAGGGGTACCTGACAGTGATTGTATAGATTAGGACTTCTCTGTACCCTCCTTTTTCTATTTCCTCGATTGCATCTCCCAGGGATACAACCCTTAGCACTCATTTTGGAGAAGAATGTCATCAGGCTGTGGATGAGGCTTCTCGGGGGCATTAGTAAACACTGGCGTCCACCAATATCAGACCCAGCTTAATACTGGCACCATGACTTACACTTTTCGGGGGAAAATGTTAAGATTTTTAGATGTATACATAGACCTGTCTCCAAAAAGTACTGAGATGAATATGAAGTCCCAAGTGAGTGAGGTGAATGAGAAGGCCCAGGTGAGTGTGAGGTGAATGGGAGGGCCCAGGTGAGGGTGAGGTGAATGGGAGGGCCCAGGTGAGTGTGAGGTGAATGGGAAGGCCCAGGTGAGTGTGAGGTGAATGGGAGGGCCCAGGTGAGTGTGAGGTGAAGGGGAAGTTTCAGATTGAGTGTGAGGTGAATGGGAAGTTTCAGGTGAGTGTGAGATGAATGGGAAGGCCCAGGTGAGTGTGAGGGGAATGTTAAGTTCCAGGTGAGTGTGAGGGAATGGGAAGGCCCAGTGAGTGTGAGGTAATGGGAAGTTTCAGGTGAGTGTGAGGTGAATGGGAAGTTTCAGGTGAGTGTGAGGTGAATGGGAAGGCCCAGGTGAGTGTGAGGTGAATGGGAAGGCCCAGTGAGTGTGAGGTGAATGGGAAGTTTCAGGTGAGTGTGAGGTGAATGGGAAGGCCCAGGTGAGTGTGAGGTTAATGGGAAGTTTCAGGTGAGTGTGAGGTTAATGGGAAGTTTCAGGTGAGTGTGAGGTGAATGGGAGCCCTAGTGTAGGAAAGTAGGGGTGGCAAAGGAGAGGGGGATGACCTGCTCTTTTTCTCTCTCCTCTCCTCTCTCCCCTCCGGAGACTGAGGGCCCTCGGAGGAGGATGTGGGGGTTGTTAGTCTGTAATGAGCACAGGTTCCGGCACGTTCCGGCATGGGAGGCTGGGCCAGGCACCCACTGGCAGGTGTGGACACCAGCACCTGCTCTTCTCACTGCTCCTCTACCTCACGTCTGCCAGTGTGACCTGTTTTCCTTCTGCAAGGAAGGTGCCTTCCCTCCAAGGACTGCCTGCGCAGGAGCCGGCGTGAGGGCCAGGCCGAGGGGAGAGCCTCTCTTTCACTTCGGGATGGCCGGCTCCTCTCTCCCGGGTGGCATGGCACATGTGGCAGTGCGCTTCCCATGGGGCAGACTCGGGTTCACATTGTGTGGTGAGGACTGTGGAGTGGTGCTGGGACCTCTGACCCCGGTGGCCACAGGTGCACGACTTTCCAGAAGGTTCTTCCCCAGCAGCCTTCTCGGCACGGCTGCTGTGGGTGTTGACGTCTATGCTTGTTCCGTGAGATGAATGCTGGCATCTTGGTGCATGAGTGAGGTAGACTCGTGTATGTGATTAAATTCTCGTTTATCTGATAGAAGATTAAAAGCTTCGTTGAAAAATGCCCATGGCTGTTTTTAAATTGGAGTCTCAATTTTAATCGAAACACCGTCATTCTGATTTGAGCATTGAAGAGTAACAGTGGAACTTTTTTTTTTTAATTTCTAAAGTAAAAGATTGAGCTGTATTAATTTAAGGTGGTCTTCCCTAGTTTTGCTTTTATAGGAAAAATATTTGTAGACTTATTTCTGTTTTTCTCCACCTGTACAACAAAGACAGTCCCCTGAGCGTGCCATCCGCGTGCTGGTGACTGGCTCTTCGTCAAACAGAACGGCCCGAGGGAGGGGGCAGGAGGCAGTCCGGCCCGCTACCTCCCAGGTGCCCCTGAACTGTGTCCTGCACCCCGAAGGGATGGGTCACGGCCAGGCGTCAGCCATCGGTCTGGACCAGCCCTGCAGTCCCCGGGCCTCTCTGAGCCTCCATGCCTCCTGTCTGGAGTGGGTCTGACAGTGTTTGCTCGGGGCCTTAATGGGAGACAGAGAGCGTGTGGCCGCGTTGGAGACTGGGAAGGGCGTTGGAGGAACAATGGTCACCAGCTAGCTGCTGTGTGTTCCTCCTGCTTGTCTGGGCCACGTGTTTGTTGCTATTGTTATTCAGCTAATGCTCAATAAATGCATATTTAAGTTAAAGAAAAGACAGCCTACAACCAAATTGGAGGGAAATTAGTAGTCGTTTATCATACTAATCGGCCTCTAAAGCTTTTGCAGCACTGTGCTTATTTTGACGTCCTTGCAATCTTTCTGCGTCTAACTTGTGTCTTCTCGTGGGAAGGCACTCAGACGTTTACGTAGATGAGTGGATCCTTGTTTCTCAGCGGCATCTCCCATGAGTGGCTTTTATGCTCCTGCAGAGCTGTTTCGTGAGAATGTGAGCCGAGGCTAAGGCAGCATGTCTGATTAGGTTTGAGGTGCAGGAAGAATTGGCTCAGGATGGATTACCGTCTGCGCCGGGAGGGAGACCTGGACAAACCACATAACTCACTCCTCCGCGCGCTGTGAACGTGAGAATGTGAGGACGTTCCGCGCTGTGAACGTGAGGACGTTCCGCGCTGTGAACGTGAGGACGTTCCGCGCTGTGAACGTGAGGACGTTCCGTGCTGTGAACGTGAGGACGTTGCGGGCTGTGAGCGTGAGGACATTGCGCGCTGTGAGCGTGGGGATGTTCCGGGTTGTGACCGTGCGGACGTTCCGCGGTGTGAGCGTGGAGACGTTCCGCGGTGTGAACGTGAGGACGTTCCGCGGTGTGAGCGTGGGGACGTTCCGTGGTGTGAGCGTGGGGACGTTCCTCGGTGTGACCGTGGGGACGTTCCGCGCTGTGAACGTGGGGACGTTCCTCGGTGTGAGCGTGGGGACGTTCCGCGGTGTGAGCGTGAGGAAGGGCTGTGATGTGAGGTCTTGTGGGTTCGGATGAGGAAACCATCAGCCTCGCGGTATTGTTTATTTGTTACCTTTGCTCGGTGAGCAGTTACTTCACGCTGCAGGTCACCCTTGCGTTAACTTTATGCCAGCGGTGCTAAGTGACCCCCAAACGCCTGACGGCCCTGACCAGGGGCTCGGGTGGTTGCAGCATCATCCAAACACCAAAAGGGACTCTGTAGGCACAAGGAGCGGCTCTGCCCTCGGCCTCTCCCCGCGGAGCAGAGGGCACGGGTGCGCATGAACAGCAGATACTCTCCGGGCGCGCAGAAGGGACCGTGAAGACAGACAGTGACGTGGGATGCAGGTGGGGGAGGAGGATGCCGGAGAGCACTCCCAGAGGAGGGGACCGGCATGAGCTCCGTGCAGGGATAAGCTGGGGGAACGGGAAAGGGAAACGGGTGGATTTAGGTAGAGCACCCAGTGTGCTCAGAAGAAGGGGGCAGGAGCTCCGAGAGCTTTGGCCTGGAGCAGCTGGCAGCAGCGCTCCTGGGACAGGGAGTGAGGATGCCTAGGGCGGGCCGCTGAGGGAGGGGTGCCCGGGATGGTGCAGAGAGGCGGGACCCCACCCCTGTGGCAGCTTCCTGTGGCTGCTGTCTGAGGCCCACACGCCGTGGCTGAGAACCAGCGGCACTGACTGTCTCCCAGTTCCGGAGCTGGGACTCCGAGCCCAGGTGTGGGCGGGCCATGCGCCCTCCGGGACCTGCCGGAATGCTCTTCCGGTTCTGGTAGCTCCACGTGGTCTCGGCTTGGGCAGCAGAGGTAGGCATTCCAGAGTAGCCATTGTAACTTACTTTCTCATCGAGGAAAACCACACCCCATCTAAGCCTTCACTGGCGTGGAAACGCCCACGTGTTCAGTATGTTCATACCATTGAACGCGCTGTGGTTGAAAGGAGTAAGACAGCCCTCCAATACGTGCTAACACGGGAAGTTCCCTAAGATGCAGAAAATGAATACAAAGCAAGTGCTGAAGAATGCCTAGAGCAGGGCCTGTCATCTATATTATAAAAACCCAGTGGCCCTAATGCTGTAACGGCCAAAGACCGGTCACCAGGAGCTGCGTGTGTGCCGAGGCAGGTGGGGGCGAGAGGGGCTGCGTCCCCTGGCACCAGCGGGACTCTGGGGAGTCGCACAGCGTAGCGGGGTCTGGGGTCCCGGATCTCACACGATTTCCCACAGGTCTGGGTCTTGTGCGATTTCGCGTGGCCACCCAGGGAAGGTGATGAGCAGAGGGTGGGAGGAAGGGACAGGGCTGAGCGGTGGGGTGAAGTGGGACACAGGAATTCGAAACGCTCACAAGCACAGAGCAGCGTTTTAAAGAGGGAGCCGACCGAAAAGACGGGTGTGTATTCTCTGGACCAGCGGTCTGTGAGTTTTGGCTTGAGAATCAGAGGACTTGCGCCTCTTCGGCCACAATCGGCAGACCCTGCAGCCTGATCGTTGGAGAAAGGGAGCCCCGTGCGGGGAGCCTGGCTCCAACGGGAGAGGGTCAGAGGCCACATAACACCTCCTGGACCTGCATCCCGCACTTGAAGAAGAGCTCTCAGGGGCAGGGCATCTGCAATGGCGGGAACCTCCTTCCACCGGCCAGGCCTCCCTCTCGTGTCCCTCCTCCGCAACCTTCTCTCTCTCTTCCCTCCCTTAGCCTCTCTGCACATGTGTACACACACACACACACACACACACACACACACACACACTCCTGTGATGCTAACCTTCCAACCTGAAGACAACAGTGTCAAGAAAAGGAACTAACAGGAAACAATGGCGTCCAAATCAGATGAGCAGCCTCAAATGATGGCGAGGGCAGAGCCAGCCACATCATGTGACAGTCCGTGGCCTGCATGTCATCAGACATGTGCATCCGGGAACATGAACACAGCGGAAAGCTCGCCAGACGAGTGGCAGCAGTAGCTCCAACATCAGCCAGTGTTTCACTGTTTGTGGGCAAAGCGCAGTCTCTCGCTCATTAGCTGGTTTGAGCCTCAGGCTGGCCCTTTGAAGGGGAACCGGTGATTCCGGATCTTAGAGGAGGTGTGGTTCGCAGGCACAAGCGCTCTGATGCCTGCTGGCCCAACCCTCAGTCCTCAGGGACACCGCTGTCCCAGACTGAGCCTTCCGACTGCCCTTCCACCACTGGCTTCCCTAATAAACTAACCTGTGCTGCTGGCTGCGGGGAGGGGCCTTTGAAGGTCAGTGAAAAGCTGGGTAGATGAGGGAAGGGAGAGAGCCCTTCGGTGGGGAGGGGACACCGATGACTAGCTGACAGTGAGAAGATGCAGAATTTCATTTCAGGAGTGGGCATTGTTATGTCGTTACTCCTGATGCAAACATGTGGGGATGCTAACTCTGTGGGCAGGGCACTGAGCCATGAGCAGTGGACGGAGGCCCGGAAGGGGGTCTGGTCCCGCCGGCTCCGAGCTGCCCCGGGCCAGGCCCGCAGGTGCGGCTGATGGTTCACAGGAAGGGAGAGCCATCGTCCACCCGCCGCTCACTGATCCACAGCAGGCGAGCCTCGCAGTCTGAAGGAAGAAAGCAGAGAAATGGTCACCAGGTTCACCGCCTGCCGGAGGGAGAAGCCCGGGGAGGCGGCATTCACCTCTGGACCTGCACTTCGTAGGCTTTTCGGACGGAAGCGTACACAACGGCAGCTCTCCCCGCAGTCACCCAAAAGCCAAACCGCTCATGGGTAGAAGTGAGACCTCGGGTGAGCTGAGCCCCCGGGCGTCCCCGGCTCCTGGGGACCAGCTCCTGTCCCCCTGCGCCTGGCCCTGCAGCAGCATGTTCACAGGCCAACACCTGGCCAGTGGTGTTGCTGGTCCTCTAAGGTCTGAGGTTATCCTTCCCCCTCCCATGGTGCTTTTGTATAAATTTTCTCACCTCCAGTTACCATGGCAACACCTGTTGAGGGCAGACAAAAGGGACTAGTTCTGCAGCCCAGAGGCTGCTCAGGGCTCCTCCTTGGAAGGGCTGCCCCTCACTGCACGTTGAAAGGACTCCAGGCAGCTAATCGCCAGCGCTGGCTGTGATGCTTAGTCCTCCTCCTTCATCTTACCTCCGTGGCGGCCACTGCCGGCACCCGCGGACTGTGCTTTCTCGCCTGTCCATTCCTCTGTTCTCAGTAATGCAGAAGCAAAGCCCCGGGAAGCGCTTCTTTCTTAATGGACTACGGCTTTGCATGCATCAGGGTTGCAGCTGTCAGGGCTGCGAGATGAAGCAGGAGGCGGCGCAGGAAGAGCCGTTAACAGGAAGTGCCGGGAGGCTGGGCCGGGAGGACAGCAGCTGCAGGGAGCTCAGCGGCAGAGAAGTGCAGCCAGGGGCTGAGAAGGGTGGACGAGGGGAGGGAGCCCTGGTTCCTGGCACATGGCAGCCCACCCCACTGTCCCGCAGCCCCTATAAAGGCAGTGCCGTGAGCGTGCTTAGTGTCTTTTTCCTGCACAACTCTCAGGAGGGCTGCGTGTGGAAATTTTAATAGAAGGAAATGTCTCTGCTTTGAGGTTCATCTCTTTTGTGTTGACAATTTATTAAACCCATCGTAGAATTAACAAGAAATCACGTGCATTTGTGCATAGGTATGTTCGACGTTTTTTACCTTGTGGGTGTTCAGTTGCTAACCTTGGTCATTTGGACAGAGAGGGCAGGTGCACAGTGAGCTGGGTTAGTAACTGGGCTGGTAAGTGTGTCCAGAGGATTCATCCATAACTGCTCTCTTCCTGGAAGAAGGCTCCTATCCTAGTCCCATCCCGTCGGCACTGGGCCTCCCCAGGCAGGACATGGCGGCTGAAGCTGGGAGGAGGGCTACTGTGCCAGCCCCGAGAGGAACTTTCAGGGCATCTCGCCATGCTTGCAATGGCCCAAGACTTAGAGGTGTGAGTGCCACCACCAACCAAATCCAGAAACACAGGCGGAGAGCGGTGGCTGGGCTCCCTCCCAGCTGGGAATTGGATTGCCTTCCAATTCTACACGAGTCTACCTCACTCATGCACCAAGATGCCAGCTGTATGTTGTTGGTTTTTTCACGTTTTTTTTTTTTTTTTAATCCTTACCCAAGGATATTTTTCCATTGATTTTTAGAGAGAGTGGAAGAGAGAGGAAAAGACAGAGAGAAACATCGATGTGAGAGAGACACATCGATTGGTTGCCTCCTGCAGGAGCACACACCTTTAGGCCAGGGAGGAGTCTGCAACCAAGATATGTGCCCTTGACCAGAATCGAACCCGGACCCTTTGGTCTGCAGGCTGACATTCTGTCTATTGAGCCAAACCAGCTAGGGCTGTTATAGGATGTATGAATGCTTCATTTTATGGCCCAATGGTATTCTTTTCTATGGATATACCACATTTTATTTATCCATTCACCAGCTGACGGATACCTACTTGTATTGTTTACACTTTGGGGCTGTTATGAATCCACGTCTATGTTTTTGTATGGACGTGTCTTTCATTCTCTTAGTGTACAGGCAGGAGTGGGAATATAGGGGCCAAAGGCGCCTACATTGAACTGTTTGAGGAACAAACAGGCTGTTTTCAAGTTCCCATCAGCAGGGCGTGAGGGTTCTGATCTCCCCAGGTCCTCACCAGCACTTGTCACCGTCTCGGACTTTTTGATTCCAGCCATCCTAGTGCATAGGCAGTGTATCTCGCTGTGATTTTGGTTGGCGTCTCCTTGAGGACTGATGATGCTGAGCATCTTTCCATGTGCTTATCGGCCATTGTACATGTGGGGAGTGTCTGTCCTGCCCTTTTGCCTATATTTGGTTGGATTGTCTTGTTGTTATAAGAATTCTTTACCTATTATAGATAAACATCCTGTATTGGTACCGGCCACTAGTCGCCTCTTCCCTGTGTCCTCCGTGGGAGGGCAGAGGGACGCCTCAGGACACGGAGGCCTGCGCGTCCTTCGGGTCCCGCTGCGCGTGCTGCACCAACACGCGCCTTTTATAAGACATTTTGCCAGGAAAGTGCAGCTCGCCTTCCCCCAAAGCATGAAACCCCTGACTTCGGGCTCAGATACGTTCCCTGAATGTGATGTCACTGCAGTAGCACAGAGGCCGTGATGTCACTGCAGTAGCACAGAGGCCCTGAAGCGAGGAGGCGTGCAGAGGGAGTGAGTGACAGATGTCTATCTGATGAGACTGACTTGGCTGTTATTTTGGAAAAGACTTTTGATTTACTCTCAGCAGCTTTTCCTCGCTTTGCGGGAAGGAGCAGAAAGCCCAGCGTTTGGCATAGGTTTATAGCAAGCAGGACGAGAGTCTTCCCCCTTCTTGAGCCATCTGCCTTCCCCTGACGCTCTCCCTCTTTGGTTGCAGGCCAGCAAGGAAGAGGGGGCTCTCACCGCATTTCAGAGCCAAGGCGCTGCCGGCTGCGAAGAGTTGCAGAGACACGGTTTTCTCCAAGGTAAACACCCCCTTGCACCAGGCCGCGGAGCCGTTAGCGCTGGCCAGGCGCAGCGGGACGCACAAAGGCCCGTTGTTTAGTCTGCGGGGAGCCGGGGTGGGAGGCGAGAGGAGGAACATGGAGCCTCTGGCCGCCAGCACTGTTACCAGGAGCTCCCGTCAGAATCCGGGCTCCCGGGGCTGGGCTTGCCCTGCGTGGGAAAAGGGAGCAGAGGGGTCCACGCCAACAATCGCCAGTGTGGTTCGACTACAAAACTAGCACCTCATCTTTATGAGCCAAGAGTCAGGGGGTTCCCCCCACAGGGGAAGATAAATGCAGGCCGCAGTCACGTCACATGGGGGAACACGTGCACCCCGATGTTTTACACCAGCTGAGACTTGTGCCTCTGACCGACGTGAGAGAGCCATGCTCTTCTGTAACAAAAATTCCTTTCGTCGGTCACTCACAATTGCTCCCTGAAATGCATGGTTTGGAAAATCATATTTTAATGCCGCTTTCGGGGGGAGGGGAGGTGTGTGTATGTGTCAGACGGCAGACAGGCGGACGCACAAAGAGAAGCCTGGGAGCGCCTCACGGGACGTCTGGAGCAGTGACTGCAGGCGCTTCCTTCGCGAGTCGTGAGCTCAGCAGGAAGAAAGGCCGGGCAGAAGCAGCTGGATTCAGTCAGCTCCAGCCATCCTGAGTGAGCTGCCAATATCCTCGCACAAATTGCTGTGTCATTTCTGTGACATCCCCCGGGGCTGCTCCATCTGGAGCTAAAAGCTGCTTTTGCTCTGCCCTGAATTATATCTGATGGAACGCCTCCTTCCTCCTGATAAAGCTTTCCAGGCACGCGCACACAATCACACACACACACACACACACACACACACACACAGAAATATATGCTCCAGTTTAAAAGAAAGGAAACTTGCCGACTCTCCCTGTTGGCAGTCGGCATACTGTTGCCATGTCTGGGCCCCTAGCTTTCTGGAAACGCGTTCAGATGGGGGGCGGGGAGTCCTTCTAGCCTGGCTGTGCTTTCCTGGAGGCTGAGGGGAGCGTCGGAGGGGGTTTTGCTGTGCGGCTAGCTCCTTCTCTGTCTGACAGAGAGGACATTGTTTGCTGACAGGCTGGCAGCTCTGTGCACACAGCACGGGCCAGAGCAGAGCGGGGAGGAGGCGCAGGCGCCACGGCTGTGTGCCAGCTGAGAGGGTTAAAAAGACCCTTCGCCAGCTTCTCATTGTGTAGATGCGGGTCCCAATTTGGGGAAATTGTTTCCTTGAAGAGACGTTTTCTTCACGTGGCATTACACTGAGCAACCTGAGGAAAGTCTGCGAGGCAGCAGTGTGCCTGCTTTAACTCTGCAGTGACGAGAATGTGACCGTGGCGTGTGGAAATACTATACAGTGCTCTCCAGGTCCCTCCGTGCTCTGCTTCCTTTTTACAGCAGCGTAGTATTCCATTGTGTAGATGTACCACAGTTTTGTAATCCATTCGTCTGCTGATAGGCACTTAAGCTGTTTCCAAATCTCAGCTATGGTGAATTGTGCTGCTATGAACATAGGGGTGCACATATCCTTTCTGATTGGTGTTTCTAATTTCTTGGGGGTATATTCCTAGAAGTGGGATCACTGGGTCAGACGGGAGTTCCATTTGTAGTTTTTTGAGGAAACTTCATATTGTTTTCCACAGTGGCTGCACCAGCCTGCATTCCCACCAGCAGTGCACGAGGGTTCCTTTTCTCCGCATCCTCACCAACACTTGTCTGTTGATTTGTTGATGTTGGCCATTCTGACAGGTGTGAGATGGTACCGCATTGTTGTTTTGATTTGCATCTCTCAGATGAGTAGTGACTTTGATCGTGTTTTCATGACTTTTGGCCTTCTGTATGTCCTTTTTTGAAAAGTATCTATTAGGTCCATTGCCCATTTTTTGATTGGGTTGTTTATCTTCCTTTTGTTAAGTTGTATGAGTTCCCTGTAAATGTTGAAGATTAAACCCTTATCAGGTATTTTTAGTTCGGAAGTTGTGATAACATTGGCAAATATGTTCTCCCATGCAGTGGGCTTTCTTGTTGTTTTGTTGATGGTTTTGTTTGCTGGGCAGAAGCTTTTTATTTTGATGTGGAGCATTGGCTAAGTGAAATATAAGCCAGTCAGAGAAAGATAAATATCACATGATCTTACTCATTTGTGAAATATAATGAATTAATGAACAACATAAACTGATGAACAAAAATAGATCCAGAGGCAGAGAAGTATTGGTCAGCCTATCAAACCTCAGAGGGAAGGCAGGGTAGGGGCTGGGGGGTAAGAGATCAACCAAAGGACTTATATGCATGCTTATAAGCATAACCAATGGACACAGACACTGGGGGGTGAGGGCATGAGTGGGGGTGAGGGGACAAGGGGGGATATGGACACATATGTAAACCTGAATCAATAAAGAAAAAAAAATATGTATATATATATTGTATATATATATATACATATATATATATATATGAAGGAGGTAATATGCAAATTAGCTGGGACACTGTAACAGTTACCACCAGCTCAGGAGGAGACCACATGCAGATGGGCAGGAGGAAACTGTGTGTGATGAGGCAAGCCACGGATGACGCAGGCCTGGAGCAGACACGCACACATGGGGGCCTGCCCAAGCCACCAGGCACAGGTAGAACAGGCCCAGAGCAGATGCACGTGAGCTGCAGAGGAAACACCTTTTCTGACTGCTCATTGGCTAAAGCTCTTGGTATGCCGCTCACAGTGTTCTTGGTAACTTGGGTAATAAGAATCCAAGATGATCTAGAGCACATGTGTCAAACACAAGGCCCGCGGGCCAAATCCGTCCCGCCAGGCCTTGCAATGTGGCCCGCACCGCGCTGTCATCACTGCACTCCGCTGCGTTTCCATCATAATGACAGTTTATGACTGTTCAGTAAACCATTCGGCCCGCGATTTAGGCTGGATTTTAGATTTTGGCCCCTTCTCTGATTGAGTTTGACACCCCTAATCTAGAGGAAAAAAACGAAGGTCCACTGCTGGAGGGCTAAGAAATGTCATATCCTGCCCTAACCAGCTTGGCTCAGTGGATAGAGCCTCGGCCTGTGGACTGCAGGGTCCAGGTTGATTCTGATCAAGGGCATGTGCCTAGGCTGCAGGCTCCTCCCTGACTGGGGTCCAGGTCAGGGCTCATGCAGGAGGCAACCAATCGAAGTGTCCCTCTCACATTGATGTTTCTCTCTGTCTTTCCTTCTTTCTTCCACACTCTCTGAAAATCAATGAAAATATATTCTCAGGTGAGAAAAGAAAGAAAGAAAGAAAGAAAGAAGAGAGGAGGGGAGGGGAGGGGAGGAGAGGAGAGAGGAGAAAGGGCATATCCTATGAAAGACACATCTTGAAAATGCTTAAAGAAAGTTGTCATTTTTTCGTGGTGAAGGGACTGGAGTCCGTGTTGATGAAAACGCCTTGGCGGCTGTGGTGTTTGGCAGTGGCAGCAGCAGCAGCAGCTGGGTGATGGGGGTGGGGCCTTCCCCTGATCAGCCACCTCCCGCAGAGGCCATGGGGAGTGGGCCTAAGCTGTCAGTAGGACATCCCCTAAGGGCTCCTGGATTGTGAGAGGGGGCAGGATGGGCTGAGCCTCCCCCCATCCAGTGCATGAATTTCATTACCAGGCCTCTAGTACTTTATAAACTCTCAGCCAGGCGCTGCCTTTAGGTGAGGCCTGCCCTGTGGGAGGTGCTACGCCCAGGTGGTTAGCACATGAAAGGCAGCCAGTGGGGTGGAAGGCTCAGAGCCTGCACAGCCTGAAAACTGCCCCAGCAGGAGTGGAGACCATGGCTGGCCCTTCATCCCGCCTCCCAGCACAGGAGCTGCGGACAAGACTCTGTGGTGCCTGGTGGCTCCAGGTTCCTGGGGACCCCTGTGCATGTGTGCTGCTGTCAGGCCGCAGGCTCCATGCTCACAGCGAGCAGGCAGGGGAGGTGGGACTGCAGAGCAGGGGCCTTAGCCAGTATGCAGGGTGCTCGGTGTCCATGGTGCAGCCCCCCGCATGCTCCACAGCAGGACGGGGGCTCACTGCAGCCAGGCACGTTGAGAGACAAGTTACACAGGATCAGTGATTGCTGTGGCAGGTTTCTCAGAGGCTCCTGTGACTCCCCAAAGCCAGATGCAGGATGTCGGGTTCCTCGAGGCGGGAGAAATGTCCGGGGGTGGGCAGTCGGACAAAGCCATGGGGGGAGCCCCCTGGGGCTGGCGGTGGGGGTGTGGGCATGGGGGGCTGCCACTGAGACCATCAGCTCCATCCAGCGTCTTCGTGAAACGTCGGGGGAGGTCCCTGGGTGTGAACTCAGGGCAGAGGAGCATACGAACGGCGTCTTTCCACGGAGCTGCTTGGTGTGGGCACAGCGCTCCTCGTGAATTAGCTTCCACGTTCACCGGCAAGGAGGTGCCCGGGAACTGTGTTTGGCAACTTGGGGAACGTTTCAGCGTTTGACTTTCCCTGTTTACAGTACAGCGGCGCGCAGTCAGGCATTGGCACGCCTGTGAGGGAAGGCAACGCTTCAACCTTCTCTGTTGTGATCTAACCATCTATTTCAGGGTAAGAGGAATTGGTCTCATTTGGAAAACGTTTTATACAAATACTAGATGCCCAATGCATAAAATCTGTGCACTCGGCAGGGGGGGAGGTGTTCATCACCTGAGCCTGAACCGTCTCACAGTCCAGGAGCCTTCGGGGGATGTCCAACTGCTAGCTTAGGCCCACTCCTCAGGGGAAACAAGCCTAAGCTGGCAGTCAGACGTCCCTCTGGCAGCGCGGGAGCCCTTGGAGGATGTTGGACATCCTTAGTGTGGCCAAGGAGGCGGGAAAGGCTCTGCCACCCGCCACCCACCACCCTGCACTCGCGCCATCAGTCCAGCTTGTGGCTGAGCGGCGCTCCCTCTATGGGAGTGCACTGACCACCAGGGGGCAGATGCTCAACACAGGAGTTGTCCCTGGTGGTCAGTGCACATCATAGTGACCGGTCGTTGTACCGTTAGGGTAATTTGCATATTACCCTTTTATTATATAGGATTGGCAAGAAAACTCTTAACTGCATTTCTGTGGATTTTAAAAATGCTGATTCGCCTAATGTAAATGACGACAAATTGCACAAGATTACTTATTCCTTCTGCATTGCTGTAGTTCTGTGGTCACCTCCTTTGACTACCCTGAGTTCTCACACGGCTCTGCCCCACGCTGTGCTTGTTAATCCGCACGTCAGAGGCCTGTTTCTAGGTCCCTCCAAATGTCAGTTTTTAGAAACCTAACGTTCCTCCTATCCATAGTGCTTTACTCATAATTAAAATTCCAGATCACTTCATTCACATAGGCCCCTTTGTTTTGTATTAGAGAAAATGAGAACAGTAACTTGTAGGATTTTTCCCTTCATTGGCTGGAAAAAAGAAACATATTTGAGGTATTTATATTCTCTCTTTCTCGCTCTCTCTCTCTCTCTCTCTCTCTTTCTCTCTCTCTCACACACACACACACACACACACACACACACACAAACACCGTCTGAACTATACATGACGTGGTCCCCTGAATGGCTTCCTGAAACAAACCCCAAAAAAAGGATGTCTGGCAAAAATGAAGGAAGTCTGAATTAATTTGAAATCTGCATAACTAATGTACCAATATTGGTTCATTAATTCTAACAAAGGTACCAAGTTCATGTAAAAGTTAATATCAGACTAGAAAACACACAGCAACTGTATGTATAACTAAAGTATTGAATGGATTCCAGCCTGCTTGGGAGTAAGAATTGGAGAAGAAAGTGGTAACGATTTCTCCTGATGCCGAAGCCAAAGTCACCTGTGAACACAGCCGTCTGCAGCAGAGGCTGGCAGAGCCCGGGCAGACCACCAGCCGCCTCCCCAGCCCTCCCCCCCCACTCCGTGCCCATACAGAGAGGCGAGGCCGCAGGCACTGAGGCCCGGGCTCCGTTCCCAGGCCATCGATGTCGGGAGCTCTGCTTGACCTATTGAACCTCCATAATCTTCACGTTCCATTTCTGTGAAATCGAGGTCAAACCACATTTTTCCCTTGGGGACTCTGTGGTTTGGAAAATTCTGAATCAGAATATGCCTGGGAGGTCTGCTTGTGATTGCAGCGATGGAATTCATTGAAGATGAAACCTTGGCACGAACTCATTTGACATGATTACATAGTTTGTAGCATAAGAGGGGTTGTTCCTCAGCACTTGTGAACTTGCCAAAAAAGAATAGTCCCTGAAAATAACATTGTTGACATGTGAGAGTCATTTATGCATGAAGACAAGACCATGGTTTTTTAAATTATCCACACTGAATCTGAACTCAAAATCGTATTAAAATATTAAATTATTCCTTAATTTGTGATAGTGTTATTGTTCATATGAGGTACATTTTCAAACAAAGGTTTTAGGTTAATATGCTTTTAGATAGGCTTAAATGCAATTTAGTTTGAATTTTTATTTAATACTACACGCCTCTAGTATTAAATAAATTTCTTAATTTCTTTTTTAAAAATTTTAATTACCATTGACATGCAATATCGTGCATGGGGGAGGTGTCCCTCAGCCCAGTCTGCACCCTCTCCAATCTGGGATACCTCTCACAATCCAGGACTGCTGGCTCCCAACTGCTCACCTGCCTGCCTTCCTGATTGCCCCTAACTGCTTCTGCCTGCCAGCCTGATCACCCCCTAACCACTCCCCTGCCAACCTGATTGATGCCTAACTGCTCCCCTGCCAGCCTGTTTGCCCCTCCCCTGCAGGCCTGATCCCGCCAACTGTTCTCCCCTGCAGGCCTGGTCACCCCTAACTGCCCTCCCCTGCAGGTCTTGCCCCCCTAACTGCCCTCCCCTGCAGGTCTGGTCCCCCCTAACTGCCTTCCCTTGCAGGCCTGGTCCCCCTCCCCCAACTGTTCTCCCCTGCAAGCCTGGATCACCCCCCCCCCAATTGCCCTTCTCTGCAGGCTTAGTCGCCCCAATTTCCCTCCTCTGCTGGCCTGATTGCTCACAACTGCATCCCCTGCTGGACTGATCCCTCCCAGCTGCCCTCCCCTGCTGGCCATCTTGTGGCAGCCATCTTGTGTCCACATGGGGGCAGCCATCTTTGACCACATGGGGCAGCCATCTTGTTTATTGGAGTGACAGTCAATTTGCCTATTGCTCTTTTATTAGATAGGATAATTTACAGTGTTAGATGTTATTTTAATTTAGGACAATAAAATTTTGAACATGTAACTATGTTTTAGGTTCTTGTCACATCTAATAACCCACCACCTGTTTAGAGTATGCTTCCTGAGTTAATCATCAGAAAAAGTTACTCATCTGAAAATTATTTCTTAATTTCTTTTTAAAAATTTTTAATTACCATTGACATGCAATATTTCATGAGTTTCAGGGGTCCTTTTTGATTCCTTTTGAGCCAGCCATTGTCCATGATAAGAAGCTGTTTTCTGGATTGTGTTTATATTTCTTGTATTTCCTAGCTGTACTATCGGGTGCTGTGCTTACTGAGGGGCATAGAAGAAAGAAGCCTGCCTTGGGGCTGCCTGAACGTTAGCCTCAAGAATAACCACTCGATGGTGGAAACTGGGGAGGCGAAGGGGCGGGGGAGAGAATGGCGCTTCTCACGTTTGACTATCCATGTAGTCACTCCGAGGACTTTTAAAAGTCCCCATGTGCAGGTTGTACCCTAAACCGATGAAGCCCATCTCTGGGGTGTTTGTAGACCTCTCGGGGGCTCCTGCAGTGCGGCCGGGCTGAGGCCTGGCAGCCTGTGGGCGGCGGGGACCGCCCAGGGTAGGCTTCTGCGGCAGCATCCTCCACTCTGAGACTGGGGAGATGGAGTGGCTATGGGCCAGTTAAAGGGGGCAGACTTTCAAAGGGAAAGAAGTTCACCAATATTAAGAAAAAGTCTGTCCCTTACCCTACCTCTCCACCCCACAAAGCCAGGAAACTTTGGTTCTGAAAAGACGCAGGGAAAGTCTCCCGCATGCCTCGGTGCCCCAGTGCTTGCTTGGCTTCTGTCTGGGGAGTTGGGAATAGTTTAGTTCACACACAGGATCAGAGGGAGCTACATGTATGGAACACACTGGGTAAGCATCTGTCTATGCTGACCGCATGTCTCAGCCAGGAAAGATAGAAGGTATTCACATCAGAATAAGAGCCAGAGATCTGTTCTGTTAGGGCAATTCTATCTCACTGTAATTGGATATTTAATATTTTATTCATTCATTCAATAAACACTTAGCAAACATGGATACTACTCCAAAAATGGTTGTAAAATGCCAGAAGAGTTGTTTTTGTTAATTCTCACCCAAGCACAATTTTTCTGTTGATTTTTAAAGAGAGTGGCAGGAAAAGAGGGAAGAGAAAGAGGGAGGAGGATAGGAAAGAGAGATGAGAGAGACACATTGGTGGTTGCCTCCCACTCTCACCTGGGCTGGGGCGGGGATGAAACCTGCCACCCGTCTGTGTGGGGGCCGATGCTCTGCCCCCTGAGAACACGCCAGGGCTGTACCCATTAACTTTTGCTCCCTGACAGGCCTGGTCTGATATAACCATTTATTTAGCTCATGACTTTGTAGTTGGCAACTTCGGCTGCACTCCTCCGGCCATTCCCGCTGGTGTCCGCCAGGCCTCCGTGGGCCACAGTTGCTGACCTCAGCTGGGCTCTTACCTGGCGGCCTTCTGCTGGGACAGGCCCTGGTGGAGCTGTGGTCATGTGATCTCACCCTTCGCGGGGCTGGCCTCGCAGTGGCTGTGGGGAGCCAGGGTCGCCCAGGGAAGCGGGGGATGGCCACAGGCCGGAGGCTCAGCTCGGAACCGCTCCCCTGCCCTCCTCCCCGCCTCTGGGCCAGGGCAAGTCAAGTCCAGCCTGGACTGCAGAGTGGGGAACTAGACTTCCTCCCTGGACACGTGGCACAGAGAGGTCACATACACAGGGCCATGGAAGGAGGGAATTACTGGTTGTTTTTGCATCCACCACACGTGGGAAACTGCTTCTGTCTCGGGACATTGAGGAAGGTTTCAAAGGAGAAAATAACGCATTTTTCACATTTTTAGGTGAAAGCAGTCACATGAGCAAAACAATCAAATTGCAGTTTCCTTAGGTAAAAACAAGATGGAAATCCTGACTGTCCTGAATGTAGGAGATATGCCACACCCAGCAGAGCGCGGAGGCACCGCGCACAAGCCTTCTCGTTGATGTCGAAAGAAGTCGGTGCTGTGGCGACACCAGCATGGCCCACAGGAGCTGCCACAGCCTGGAGGCTTTGCCGCGTGACCCTGGCAGGTTGCTGCCCTTCCCCGCCTCTGTACAGAGAAGGAACACGCCTTTGTGTCAGGGAGCTCTGGCCGCCTACCCGCCGCTCAGCAGCTGCAAACAGCAGCCATGCCGGGTCCCGGTGCCATGGGTTTGTGGGTGGGCGGGCCCCGCCAGCACCCGTGGCTCGGGTGGCCTCGCGTGTGTGTCTGTGGTCAGCTGGCAGTCAGCAGGGGGACAGCCAGGACGCCTGGCCCACGTCCCTCGTCCTGCAGGCTGGTCTGGGTCCCGGAGTGAGAGCAGAGAGAGCACAGCGGTGGTCAGGGGTCCGGGCGGACACACTGTGGCTCCCGCTCCGGTGCCCGGACAGTGAGCCCGAGGCCAGCGGCGCTCAGGGCAGAGACACGGCGTCTCTGGCTGCAGGCCCTGCGGGGCCAGGATGCGAGGAGCGAGGGTACGAGGGTGTGACCCCCACACCTGCCTGGACCTCACAAGGACTGGACGAAGAGGAAGCGAAGGGAACCTGATTTTTCCACCTGAGGCTCCGGATAGAGGGACTGGCAGAGAGTGGGTCAGGACGTAAAAACAGTCGGCTTCCTCCCGTTAGAAGTCAGATTTGCAGCCACAGTCCTCAGTCGCCTACTTTAAGGAGCAGCAGATGGTCCCCGAGGGCTGCTCACATTCTTCCCCCGCGGCGGGGGTCCTGGGGCAGGGACGCTCCTGCCCGGCGTGCCCCGCGCCCGGACACAGAATCAGGCATCGCCTGGCGGGCTGAGGTGCGGCCGGGAGCCCGCCAGCCTCGGGGCCGTCCGGAGAGAGCCCGCCTCACTAACGTGAAGGGTCAGCGCAAGCCGGGTCCCGGGGACCAGAGAGGGCCACACTGCCGCTCCACAAGCACGAGGGGCCTTGTCCTGGGCAGGGCCGACTTTAAACCTGTGCGAAGAGCTTTATTGGTTTCTTTCGCTCTCATGTTATAAGCGTTTTCACCAACGCCCCATGTAGTTCCAGGCGAACCCATCAGTTGCTCTGGGAGCCCATGAGGTGGGTTCGGTGGAGATTTCCTTATCTGGGAGCGAGGACCCCTCTGCCGGCCGTGTGAGGTGTGTCCGGAGAAATCTGCCTTCTTTGAAACGAACAGCACATCGGAGGTTATTGGCGGTGTGGCACACAAACCTCAGATCCGCGCTGAAGATGGTCACCACTTCTGACAGCTGTGCACCTCGAAGCTCCTTCAGGGACCTCTGCGTCCCCACCCCAGCCTGTGAAGCCCCAAGGCCCCCCAACACGGAGGCCACCTGCTCACAGGCGGCTTTCCAGCCCTGACTCCCCATATCCCGCAGGCCCTTCCTGAGCACGGAAGGCCTCGTGGAGGAGAGGCGGAGACCATGGCTCCGTCCTTATTGCGGTCACCTTCTCCCTTTCTCGGGGGAGGGGAGAAGGGTACAGGGGGAGGGGGAGGGGGAGGGGAGATCAGGGGGAGAGGGAGGAGGCTCGGGGAGGGGGAAGAGGGTGCAGGGAAGGAGGGAGGAAGGCTGGCGGTAGCCGCTGAGACGCAGTGAGCCTCAGTGCCTGATTTCATCGGCGATAACACAGGGTCATGTGGAACTACAGGGCAGTCCCATCTCATCTGCAGTCACCACGCTATTCATTAACAACCAACGGACACCGAGTCCCAGACGTGCAGGTTCCAGGAGGAAAGGAGCTGTGAGTTAAAGCATTCCGGGGCCCATCGCAGCCAGGGCTGCCGGGGGCCTCGCTCACTCCCAAAGCCCACGGTCACATCTGTCATCACTGATCATCACTGACACACACACACACACACACACACACACACACACACACACACACGTGCGGTCCCCTTTCCCCGAAGAGCCCCTCTGTGAACGCTCGGTGTTTGTTTTAAAAGCGAAGCTTTCGGGGCAGGGAAACCCCAGCCCGGGCTGGGCATATGGCGGCCGGCGCGGCAGGCGCGGAGTCTGTGCGCCGAGGCGTCTGCCCACGCTGCGCTGGCAGGGACGCGGTTGTTGGGGCTGGTGGGCCATCTGGGCTTGCTTCTCTAAACGGGGTGACTCTGTGTGCCTGGCGTCTGTAGGGGGATTCCATACTATTCTACGTTGGTTTGCCACGCTAGGAGTTGTATACAGGTTTCTGGACCCAAGATAAGAGAGTGTTATCCTTGCCACCTATCTTATATTACCGCCAGGATTTTTTAATTAACAGATAAATGAAGCATGAGTGTGTTGGACAAGATCTCAAAGATCCCTAGGAGTTCTAAGATTTTTAATATTGTTTCTGCCAAGCACATTACACATTGCATACTGAGCACGTCTTCAGCGTGGTTGGGAACCTGCTCAAAGGAGACCCATCCACAGACTCAGCGAGCATCAGCCCTCTTGTCCCTCGCGCATTAGATGGTCCGTTCACTATACACACCGGCCTGCGTCACACAAATGAGGTGTTCACTCGCGTTCTCACAGGCTGACTGACTGATGGAACCTGTCTCCTCGCCTTCTAAGACCTTAGGACTTTGTGTCTTGTAGGCGATGCCACGTCTTGTAAGAGAATTGGGGGTGAGAATGGCGGTGTGCCACAGCCCCACCCCGCGCTGTCCCCACAACCAGCACGTGGGATGGTGATCACTTCTCACGGCTTTCTGTTCTGGTTTGCTTCAGGCGGAGTAAGGAACATCAGAAGACACACTGAGCAGGTCGAGTCTTTAGGGGAAAATGAGAAACATGGTGTTTCTCTGAGAAAGAGAAACTCCTTCCCTGAGGTTGGTGCCCAGCTGGCCACCTGCGGCGGTGCGGTCCCCGCCGGGCCCTGTGGCAAAGCCCGGCCCGAGGCCGCGGTGGCTCCACCTTCCGGCTCGGCCAGGCCCTCACTGCGTGTGGAACCACATCCTTCTGACAGGCTGTGCAGTGAAGACAGAATGTGAGGTGGAGAGTAGAAGGCGTCCCTGGGCTAGGCTGGGTCTCGGGCAGCCACTTCATCTCTCACTTGTAAAACGCCAGTAATAATTTTAAATGCATCCAATAGAGGAGCCCTGCCTTGAGTTTCTCACGAGATTGTGTAGCTACTCAAAAAGCAAAAGCTGTGAGCATGTTTGATACTCAGAAGCATTACACAAACATGCGGTAATAACAACAGCTGGTGTGAGCCATGGGTGCGGGACATGGAGAAGGCTCCCAGGTGTGTGGACCAGTGGGTGGAGGTCAGCGGATGTGGATGACGAACCACAGGGCGGGTCTGTCCCAGGCGCCCAGGCTCTGAGCCGGGTGCGTCTGCTGTGGGATTAGCGTGCTGCGATCAGTGTCTCTCTTCCCTCTGCCCTCCAAAGGGCTCCGTCAGACTCACACAGCATGCTCTTTATGTCTATATTCGTGCATATTTTGTGCTATTCTAGATTTGCATAACTGTGAACCTGAAAGTTCATAGAGTGGTTAAATGGTGTTACGCTAGACCAGTGGTCCGCAAACTGCGGCTCTCGAGCCACATGTTTGCCGACCACTGTGCTAGACACCTGAAACAGTTCTGTGATGATTTTAGTAATGGGCTTTTGTGGAGACAAAGAATGTAGATGGGCCCACCTTTTAAAATATCATTTTTCATAAAACACTTCTATTATTTCACAACACCACTCTTTTATAAATACGGATTTAGATACACTGGATTTGGTTAAAGCAAGATCTACTGTCGCGCAGAACACCATATGTTGTATGCCGTGGGCTCCCAGCATTTGAAGCAGCCGGTTCTGATACAGAAAGGGGTGGCATGTCACCATCCACTTTCGGCACCGCTCTAATGAGCCGGAAGTAGTCAGGTATTCGCTGTGCGTTCAAATGCTTCGGCTACATTGCATTTTTAAAAGGTGCAGACTCGTCTTTTAGTTTGAATAAAGTAAATTTTTGTTCGCACAGCAAGGGCCCTGTTTGTGTGGCTCAACGGTGGAGCATTGACCTATGAACCAGGAGGTCACGGTTCGATTCCGGTCAAGGGCACATGCCCAGGTTACAGGCTCCATCTCCAGTAAGGGGTGTGCAGGAGGCAGTCTGTCTATGATTTTCTCTCCACATCATTGATATTTCTATTTCTCTTTCACTCTTCCTTCCTCTCTCTGAAATCAATTTTAAAAACAACAACACATATTTACAATAGCAAGGAAAGCAAAGAAGGACTAAGCATGTGTTGGGTGCCTTTTCTGGGCCAGGGCACTGAACTGTGCGTGTTTCACATGATACGAAGGTAGCGGATGTTGACGGTGACATCAGCCATCCTTTCACTCACTAAATGGGTCCCTGGAATACTAGGGCCACTGCAGAGCCAACATGCAGACAGGCGCACAGCCGGGAGGCGGCGGAGTGTGCTGTCAACATGCCTTGAAGGGCTGGAAATAGAGGTCGTGTCCAACTGTCGATCCATCTGTCAGTCAGTCAGTCAGTCAGATTTGTCCCCAAGACATCACAGCTGCCTTCGCCACCAGCACTGGTATTGGGTGATGACAATGCCAGGGTCAGATTACTGACCAAGCGCCCAGGCTGCAATAAATCCTGCATGCTGAGTGGCTGCTCTTGCAATATAACACCTGCCCCGAGCCAGACGTGCAGGGAATGAAGGGTGCGAGAGACCCCAACCCTTTCCACTGAACTGAGGACCCTATGCCAACAAACATGGTGCTAACATCCCCCCTCCCCCCATAAAGTGACCTACAGAAACCTCAACAGAAGGTTGGAAGTGCAAAGTCAGACAGTGCTGTCTAGCTGCTTCCTGCTGGGAGCCCAGAGGAGCAGCCAGGATTGCAAGATTTGCAAATGCAGAAGCCGACAGCCAGCCAGAGGGCAGCGAGGTACGCAGTGCAAATCACTTTCTTCCCACAGTGGCCGGCTCTGTGGGCCTAATTAAAGTCCTAACACATGCATATAGGTAAGAACTACAACACAGATACTCATTTATTATCTATTAACATTCAACCTTAATAATGCAAGACTATATGCCCTGGCCAGTGTGGCTCAGTTGGTTGTGCATTGTCCCAGGAACAAAGAGATTGCTGGTTTAATTCTTAGACAGGGCACATGCCCAGGTTGTGGGCTCAAGTCCCTGTAGGGGGTATGCAGGAGGCAGCTGTTTCTCTCTCCCTCTCCTTTCCTCTCTCTCTAAAAATCATTTTCAAAAAAGAACACAATACTGTATTCATAACTATTCTTGGTAAGGCTGCAAAAATCATGCATTCACTCACTCGGTTATATTCTAGAAGTTACATGTGGAGGACATCGGGCGTAAACCTGAAGACCCCTAACGAAGACACTATCGTGTAGGGGAACAGGAAGGAGAGGGGTCCTGGGATCAGGCTGGTTGGGGACGGACAGGAGGACTTTCGAAGAGACGGAACATGCTCAGGGTGTGTGGCCGTGGACAGGAGGGCTTAGCGTGGTTGGTCAGTGAAGCTTCTCTGGGAATATGATGTCTGAACGGGACAGAGAAAAGGAGAGAGGAACCCGCTGTGTGATAAGCTGCAGATACACAGCATGAAAGACGCAGGTGAGGACACCCTCGATATGCTCAGGAACAGAGAGAAGACTCCTGTGGGTTTGAAAGGTCGTTGCCAAGGAGACTACGGAACCAGCAGAGACTGGAGGGGTTGGGCCCGCCTGACCCAGGGCAGTCCTTCAATGAATGTTTGTTGCCCTAGCTCGTTTGGCTCAGTGGATAGAGCATTGGCCTTCGGACTGAAGGATCCCAGGTTCGATTCTGGTCAAGTGCACATACCTGGGTTGCGGGCTTGATCTCTGGTGTGGGGCCTGCTGGTGAATGGTTCTCTCATCATTGATGTTTCTCTCTCCCTTTCCCTTCCTTTCTGAAATCAATAAAAATATATTTTAAAAAATGAAAAATAATAATGTTTGTCAAATGTAGCTGAACAAAGTGCATTATGTACATGTAAGCCTGGAAATCAAGAGAGAAGCTTAAGAAGCCTAAAGCATAGAGAATTATGTGCTCATTTCTAGAACATTCTTTACAAGTCCCTATTTTTTACAAGAAGGTTTCCCAGTTTGGCACCTCCTCCTGCATCACACAACCCACGACGATGCCCATAGCACTGAGCTTCCTGAGTGGGCTCAGGGGCCTTGTCCTGACTCAGCACCACACACTTGGAGACACAGGAATGTATTTTTAGATCAGCTTTGACATGCAACCTAAAGACCGTGGGACGTGGGCACCAATAACAGACCTGTTTTGCACTTCGTGTTGACATTTTTATATTTAGAAATGCTTTAAAGTAATACTATTTTAGTTTAAATAACCAATTATGTTTACCCATACGTCTTTCAGTTAGTGTTTTGAGGAATACAGAAAAATCCATGGGCATAATATCGCAGGCAGTGAGAGAACCCGTGTGCTCTGAGACTGAGGCACGCTGTCGCCAGCCCAGACTGCCTTCTGACGTAGACTCCACACATGCCTGGTTGACCAGGGTCCAAGGGTAAGCCTGTGCACAGAGCTTGGCTTCCTGGTTCCCAGCATCCATATGTGTGGCAAGAGGAACAATGAGTTGTGTCTATTGATGTTGTTATATCCTGACCATGCTGTGTTCCAGTTACTATTTATATATATAAAAGCCTAATATGCAAATTGTCCCCATGGGAGTTCAACTGGGAGATCGATCACTTACTATGATGTGTGCTGACTACCAGGGGCAGCACAGAATAAAGGAAGTCCCCAGTCAGCGCCTGGAAGGCCCTGATCGGCTCTGATCACCAGCCAGGCCTAGGCACCCTACCTGAAATGAATTTTGTGCACTGGGCCTCTAGTAAGAAATAAACAGCATTGGCCAGGGATGAGTTTAAAGAATGAATGAAGAATCTAGCCGAGGGATTCCCAGCCCTCACAATCTATTCAGATGCTCTGGAGACACTTTACAAATATCCATGTTCAGACCCCTCCCCACCCGGCCCAATTCAGCCACCTTCTGGGGTTAGGCCTGGGCATTGGTATATGGTCAAAAGTCTCACAAGCAACTAACGTTCAGCCAGGCTTGAAAACCCTAGTCTGATGCCAAGGAGTTTAATAATTCACTGCCTTCAGAATAAAGTTATTTTGGTATGTGGTTTGTTTGTTTGTTCGTTTTTTTAAATATCTTTTTATTGGTTTCAGAGAGAGGAAGGGAGAGGGAGAGAGGAATAGAAACATCAATGATAAGAGAGAATCATGGATCAATTGCCTCCTGCATGCCCCCTGCTGGGGATTAGGCCCAACCCAGGCATGTTCCCTGACCAGGAATCAAACTGTGACCTCCTGATTCATGGGCTTACACACAACCACTGAGTCGCACCAGCTGGGCAAGTTGGTTTGTTTTTAAAAATCTCAGTCCTTGCACTCACTTCAGGTCATCTGGATTCTTCTTTCATTGTTCCCTGAGCGGTCAGAACGTCTGTTCCCAAAGGTCAATTCAGTGGGAAATCTTTTATTTTCCTGCCTGCCTTCCTTTTTCCTTTTCTCATCCTTGGCTTGTTTGAAAATCGTATCTTCCTCTAAAGCCTAATCTGCACATGGAGAACTTTTTAAATCTGTGAAGGTCCAGGTAGGCATACTGAGAAGTTAAAACCTGATTCTAAGAAACATCGGGGTTGTCATGATGAAGACTTCTGTGAAAGATTCTTCAAATCGTACAAAATCAAACACTTGTAATTGAGGTTGGTGCAGAGAGAAGAAGAAAGATGTAGGCTACAGTAATTGCTATAATTAAAGGATAATTACAGCTTTGAGCTTCCAGCCTGGCATATGAGAAGGAAGGAGAAAAAATATGATTTTTGTATGTACAATTTAGTTGCTATTTTTTCAAAAAAGCAAACTAATTTGTCAGGATTTAAAAAAAAAAACAAAAACCTCTTTCCAAGCACTAAAATATCTGAGTTTACCACTCGGACACACAGCTTTGTGTACTACACAACAGAACAATGCCGCTAACAGTTTACAAAAAATGCAAGTGAACAAATCGTGACAGTTTCTTACGTTAGTATTTTATAACAGCCACCCTCCTCTGACATGCATTAGTCCGTGGGTTCGGCTGCTGCCTAACGCAGCGTCTCACCCTGGCTCAGCTGGCTAGCCGTGGTCCTGATACGCCAAGGCTTTGTGTTTTATTCCCAGTCAGAGCACATGTAAGAATCAACCAATGAATGTATAAATGAATTGGATGGCAAATTTATGTTTCTATCTCATCAAAATGTTTGTAAATAATAAATTTAAAACATAGCCCCATCGAAACCGGTTTGGCCCAGTGGATAGAGCGCCTGTCTGCGGACTCAAGGGTCCCAGGTTCAATTCCGGTCAGAGGCATGTACCTTGGTTGCGGGCACATTCCCAGTGGGAGGTGTGCAGGGGCCAGCTGATCGATGATTCTCTCATTGATGTTTCTAACTCTCTGTCCGTCTCTCTTCCTCTCTGTAAAAAATCAATAAAATATATATATATTTTTTTTAAAATAGATAGCCCCTCACTCTGACAGCAGGGCCATGTCAGCCACGGGCAGAGGGAACAGTGTCCCTGTTGGCAGTGGGAGAAGGGCACCCTCGGTGCATCTGAGAGCCATGCCCAGTGGCCAGTGGGGGGAAGGCGCCAGATCACAGCTCTGCGAAGAATACGAAAGATTGGGACTTGATCCTTCACCTTACACCTGCCCTCTCGAATGACCGTGGTGGTAGGGTGCAGTCCTTGGGGAGCATTAGCTAGCCTGTACTGAAATCTTGGGGACTGAAGCCTTCCTCACTGGTGTCCAGATGGGTCCTGGCGACAGAATCAAGGACAGATCAGTGGTGGTCTGGAACATGTGAGACGGTTCTAACCCATCTCGCAGCCATCAGGACTGCTGACGGACCACATTCCCAGCCTGGCATGTTCCTGACACACTGCGCTATGGAGGGTCCCAGGAAGGTGACGTTGGGTTTCGGGTGCTTGGGCACAGGCCTAGGGGAAGTAATGTAAGAGAGACTGGGTCACTTTTAAATTAAGGTATAATAATGTAATTTTCTACAATTAATGTTGAAAAAGTACATAACCATTATAAATAACTAGAGGTCTGGTGCACAAGACTCATTCATGGGGGTGTGACCCTCAGCCCAGCCTGCACCCTCTCCAATCTGGGACCCCTCGAGGGATATCCGACTGCCTGTTTAGGCCCGATCCCAGTAGGATTGGGCCTAAACAGGGAGCCAGACATCCCTCTCACAATCCAGGACTGCTGGCTCCCAACTGCTCGCCTGACTGACTTCCTGATTGCCTCTAACCGCTTCTGCCTGCCAGCCTGATCACCCCCTAACCAACCTGATTAATGCTTAATTGATCCCCTGCCAGCCTGACTGTCCCTAACTGCCCTCCCCTGTAGGCCTGGTCACCCTAACTGCCCTCCCCTGTAGGCCTGGTCCCTCCCAACTGCCCTCCCTTGCTGGCCATCTTGTGGCAGCTATCTTTTGTCCACATGGGGGCAGCCATATTGTATGTTGGAGTGATGGAAAATTTGCATATTACTCTTTTATTAGGTAGGATGACTCACAAGAAGCTGGAATGAAGCCACTGAGCTTAGATTATTTAATCCAGTGAATTGAAGCAAGATTTTAGTAAATTAATTTTTGGTCCTGAAAACACACCTTCTTGTTCCATTCCGTGACCATATTTTTCTCGAACTTTTCCTGTATTAGTGACCCTTTAAGTCCAGATCCCACTGTTGTTTCCCCAGGTTGTTTCCCACAGTGTACTATTGCTTCTCTGTAGTACACACCTCATCCTCTAGGGGGCACCACACACAGGTCACAGTCTGCTCTCAGAACCAGAGCTACCCAACGCCCACTCCTGACTCCCTGGGCCAAATTTCCTTACGTTCCCATGTCCCATTTTTGTTATTGTTGTTAATCCTCACCGGAGGATATTTTCCATTGATTTTTACGGAGGTTGCCGAGCACACCTTCCAGACCTGGCCCTGCAGGCTGGAGAGTCCTCCCCTCCCCCGTGAGGCCCCTCCCAGCGGAAACCCCGGGTGAGCCTGAGAACCTATTATACTTGCATATCCAGGTTCTGACTTGGTCTGGCCAGCAGTCACCCTGGCCTCTCCCAGTCCCAGGCTGTCCCCAGTGACACCAGCAGCTCTGACAATTTCCGTCCCGTTTTTAGGAACCAATGAAAAGCATTTTGTCTGTCGCTTTTAGAGTATAAAGAATTCTTAACGTTTTTAAGACACAGCAAAGATGCGATGTAAAGGTGGCCGTGGCGGGTGAGGAGAGTGGCCAGCCTGCCTTCCGCGTGGCTGTGGTCGTCGGCATCGGGGCCAGCAGCACAGGGCTCCTGGCACGGGCCTGAGAGCAGGGCTTGCTCACAGCATTCCTCTCAGAAGGTTAGATCGCCCCCTGGCTGTCGGTCCAAGTTCCCTTCTCCCAGAAGGAGCCCCTGGGATGTGCAGTCTCCCTGGTGAGGGAGAGGCTTGGGGAAAGAACGGGGATGCCACAGACACTGGCCAACCCCGCAGTCCACCTGCGTGTTAACACAAACCCGGTCTTCGATGAATCAGGAGCCACAAGTAGACGATTGGACAGGCGTTTACACCAAATGGTACATTTCTGAGCCTCTCAGCGAAGAAGCAAGTTTGCTTTGCCCTCACTAAGTCTTCACTGCTGTGAAAACAAGGCCGAGAGTCAGAAGCCACGTGAACGCAGTGCCAAGCATTGCTTCCCAGAGGGCTATTGGCCCTGTCCCCACTGACCACGCCGCACCCACAGGCTCCCGCCGAGCGGCCCACACAGGCGGGCACGCTGGGCTGGCCCCATCCCTCCATGGGCGCCGGGCAGTTTGCTGGAGAGAGAAGCGTCAGGACCCCTGTGGCTGGTGGCCCCAGACAATGCACTTGACCGTGAGCGTCATCCGTAAATAGATGCGGCAGCACCTAGCTCAGGGGCCTGAGGAGTAGGCAGCACGGCTGGTGGGAGAGCAGCGGACACACAGTATCCGCTCACTTAGGTTTTCTCGGTGTTTCTAATGCCAAGCCTTTGAGGCAGACTGTGTGCAGTGGCCTGCTCAGTCCCTGGGAGGACGCAGTGGAGGCAGGCAGGGCCCCGGGCAGGCCGGAGGCGGAGTCTGAGGTCTGTCTAAGCCATGTCCCTGTGTCCCTGTCTCCCCGTGTCCCCGTGCGATTCAACGTCATCTGAGAAAACGGATTTCTTCTGTTCTTACCATCTCTGAAGACCTGGGGGTGGGGAGGGGGCGGGGGCTGTGTTGGGGCTCCCATGGGCTGGAGACGGCCTGTGGGAAGAGTCCGGAACACAGCTCGGGGCCCGGTGGCTGGTGCTGAGCCTGAGGCTGGGGGGTCCCGCACAGAAGGGCGTGCCGAGGGCTGGCCCTCGGGCGGTGGCAGTGGCTTTGGGCGCGGGATGCAGAGCCAGGCGCTGTGTCCGGTCCGGAGCGCGGTCGGCCTTAGTGAGCCCTTAATCTGACGTCTCATCTCTCGCGTTCTCTTTGTCTCCCTGACCTTTAAATTATTAACTGAACCTGTCTTTGGAGAGGCAGCTTGGGAATCTACGCGTCATTCTTCCCGCAAAAACAAGCATTCGCTCTTGGCGGTGCCGGGACTCCGGGGACGTGGTGGACAGGTCCCGGCCCGAGGGCCTCCGTTCAGATGGAAGACAGGCGGGGCCGGGAGGAGGCGGGGCCTGGAGGAGGCGGGGCGGGGAGGAGGCGGGGCCTGAAGGAGGCGGGGCGGGGAGGAGGCGGGGCGGGGCGGAGGCGGGGCGGGGCGGGGCGGAGGCGGGGCGGGGAGGAGGCGGGGCCTGGAGGAGGCGGGGCGGGGAGGAGGCGGGGCCGGGGAGGCGGGGCCTGGGGAGGCGGGGCCTGGGGAGGCGGGGCCGGGAGGAGGCGGGGCCGGGAGGAGGCGGGGCCGGGAGGAGGCGGGGCCGGGAGGAGGCGGGGCCGGGAGGAGGCGGGGCCGGGAGGAGGCGGGGCCGGGAGGAGGCGGGGCCGGGAGGAGGCGAGGCCGGGGGGCCGCCACGGCCTCTGAGACACGGCTAGACCTGCTTCGGCAGCATGAAGCCCCTCACCTGGGTCCTCGGAACCCACCCTCCCTTTCCTCCCCCACTCCCTTCCCCATCCAGATTATCATTAAAACAAAATAGGAAAATGTTTTTAGGGTGGTTTTTAGGTCAGGACAGGAGGAAAGCGCTCTGGGAAGTCTCTCTTGCCCATCAGAGCCGCTGACCCGTTAGCTTTTCTGAGCAGGAACGCCGGGCACAGTCAACTGTATGGTTCTGGATGCCAGCTCGCTGGTTTTAAAGATGAGGGGCAGCCACGCAGGCCCTCCCCGCCCATGCCAGGGTCTGCTTCCTGTGTGGATCCGCGGTGGGGTCTGTGCAGCATCAGGGACGCTGTCAGGGGGTGCCAGCGCCCTCTGCCTCCAGCTGCTGTGCAGGCCTGGCCTGGGGGTGGGGAGCCAGCAGGTCCTGCCTTAGTTTCCCTGAAGCTGCTCAGAAAGAAGGCTCAGGGCCTGGCTTTCAGGGGGTGTTATAAGTGATGCAAGCAGCTCTGATGGAGCTCTGACCCTGGCTCCTGACCTCCCTCTGCTCCTCGGGATGTCTAGCCCCCACTTCCTCCCCCCCACACACACACACACATACACTCAGGGAAGGAGGGGGTTGGGAGAACATTTCAAAAACCTCATTTGGCAGGAAATCTTGTGCCTGGGGTGGCGGGGGGGGGGGGGGTGGTGTGTGTGTGGAGGGGACGCTGTAGACATTTGCTTGACTGATTCCCATGTTGACAGCAGCCCTGGCCACCAAGGTCAGTGTGGCAGGCTTGCCTTCGTGGGAAGAGAAATCTGCCTGAATGTAAATACTAGCTAAACCCCTTGGGGGGGGGGGGGGTTGGGGGTGCTCTGTTGGGAGGCATGGAGCCGTGGCCTGGGGCGTGGCCGGTGCCTCCAGGGCAGAGCTCAGCAGCACCTCGCTCCCTGCCACACTAAACGTGTTTGGTAACCGTGGCTCCGTGTCGTACACGCCGGAGAGGACCAGGAAGGAGGCGTGCCCGGGGGGCGGGCCCACCGGCCAGGCCTCGGTGGGGGCGGTTTCTATCCGCTAATTACAGGCCCACCAGGCCAGCTGTGCGGGGGAGTGAGTCATGCTGCCCAAACCTGCTTCAGAGGAGCCGAATGTCGGCTCCACCGCGCCACTCCGCCAGACCCACCCCAGGATTCCTGGGGTCGTTAAGCTAAAAAGCAGGTCGCTGCAGTTAGTCTGCTCCTCTCCTTAATCCTGTCCGGAGTCTGTCTGCCTTCCTGAAGATGTGGGTTTTGGAGGCTGAGAGCCCAGGTGATGGAGACAATTAAAACGACAAGCGTGCAGCTCAGGCAGCAAGAACCAGGTCTCCCCAGGAGCCTGAACATCCGCCCAGGATGGCGTTACACCGCCACCTTGTGGTTAAAGCGAACCTGCTTGTGAAATAAAGGCATTGGTTTTTCTACAGATTGAATCACATATTGATTAAAATCTCAAAGTGAATGGATATGAAGGACTAAGAAAGAACAGACCAAAATAATTTCATCCAAAATATTTTAGTCCAAAATCATTATCCAGGCCAGTTTTTGAAAAGGATCCACTCACATGAAGCCTCAGTCTCCTCCTCACCTTAATGCACTGACCTTTCTCGGGGTCAAATAGGAGTTCCCACCGTAGCCTGAGATTCCATAAAACTGGGCTGGGGTGAACTGCTTCCTCCACAGCAGTGGCACGTTCGTGTGAAATGATGGTCTCGGCCGTGGCTATCCAGTGGTGAGCCAGTGGGAGCACAGCTGGGAACCGGACCTGCTGTTTCCTGCGCCCCCACCTCGGGGCCCACCTGGCGGGGCGCACAGCTCTGAGTGCGGGGGCAGTGCAGGGGCCCCTCTGCCACTCGGCGACTGTGTACACAGGAGGTCTGACCGCGGACCTGTTTGCACTTTGAGGAGATGATGGCCTGTGATTGAATGGGACGGTGGCGGCAGCTGAGAACAGGACTGAGAGACAGACTGAAGTGTCACCGTGAACACAGCAGGAGGGAGAGCCCCAAGTCTTTGCACGTTTCTGCCGGGATGGCCTCGTCCTGGGGGCTCAGAAAGCACCCTCCTCGGTAGAGGAAGCCGGGGCAGTAACGGTATCATGGACCGGGGCTGTGGAGTGTCTTTCCCACGAGGCTCCTGGTCCATAGGGCACAGTGTGTGGCCTGGGGCAGGCCCTTCCTAATGGGTAGCTGACCCCCCAGATGCCGCACCTCCTGTTTCCTTACGCTTCCCTCTGCTGCTAGGCCGGGGAGAGCCTCAACGTGGGAAGGATGGTGTTCCCGGCACTGCTCAGGTCAAACCAAAAGCAGGACCCTGAGCACTGATTCAGCTCATGAATCTCACACACACACACACACACACACACACACACACACACACACACACGGGGCCCAGCCGTGGAGGGAAGGCCAGGGCCTTCTAGGACGAGCCCTGGACCACTCACAGGAGGCCTCGGTCTCCTCACCAAGAAGGAAGAGCAAGGAGGTCACGTGTGCATGTGCACAGTGAGGGTCAGTCCGGCTGCACACGTGGGGGTCAGTGCAGCTGTACACCTGGGGAGGGCAAATCTGTCCCACTGGTGGGTAAGCCACCAGCATGTAAGTGGGCGCTGACCAGAGGAGTCCGGTCCCCTCGGAGGTGTGTGTGAGGTCAGAGCCGCTGTGTGTGGCCCCTCCCAGGGCAGCTCCCTGCCCACTCCACCCCCGGACTGTGTGGCTCTGGCCTGTCCAGCTGCGCTGGAGGCTCCTGGGAGCCGGAGGCAGGTTGGCCTTGGTGATCACAACGTATCTGACCGGGAAACGTGTGTCAGATGATGATCATTCTCTTCCCCGAGATTTTTTCCCACAAGGAGGACTTTTGGGGGGAAAGTGTTTCTTTTGGTAGCTTTTCAGCCAATTCTAGTTGAAGGGGAGTAGCCAGGAGCTCAGACACACTTTTCTGAGCTGCAACCTTTATTCAGGAGCCTGTTCTACTAGCTTTGATCCTTCTCCCCGCGCGGAGCTGGTCGGCTGGCACATCACACGTTGCATTGTACTCCGTCGGCCTCCGCTGGGGAGAGAGCTCGACAGAAGAGAGAAAGGAGCAGAGGCGATCGGGTGCTGGAGGCCTACGGCTGTCCCGGGGCCCAGGCCTGGCTTCGCATTAACTCACAGAACTGTTTCCTCAGGACCTGCGCTTCCGCAGACACCGGTGGACACTGCCGCGCGATGGCAGAGGGTGGAGGAGGGCAGCACACGCCTGCACACAGGCCACCTGTGCCGTGCTTTCCGCCACGCGTGGAGCTTTCCCACGTGAATCCTAGATTGCCGAGACATGTGCTTGCCTGAGTGTGTCTTAGTAACTCTCTGAGTTTAACGTGACTGGTTCATTGTTTCAGCAAATCCTGGGAGAAGGGGCGGGGATGTCCATTCGTTAGAGCTGCCTGGTGCAGAGAGTGGGGTGCTGTGGCCGCCTGGGACCTGACCATGACCGTGTGTGGATTGTTTACAAACCACCTGGGATGAAGGAGGTCCCTCCTGCTCCGGCAGGGTACGTTTATGTGCTGAGAGGCGGGAAGAGTTCCTGTTGACTCAGGACAGGAGCACAGCCACCTTGTCTTCTGGAATTGTCTGTGTACAGGGCAGGTGTACGCAGTGCGGATTTTTTCCTTTTTCTCCAGCTTTTTGTTATTAATCCTCCACCATATATATACTAGAGGCCCGGCGCATGAAATTCATGCATGGGGCGGGGGGGAGTGTGTCCCTCAGCCCATCCTGCACCCTCTCCAATCTGGGGTCCCTCGAGAGTTAGGCAGCTGGACATCCCTCTCACAATCCAGGACTGCTGGCTCCCAACCGCTCGCCTGCCTGCCTTCCTGATTGCCCCTAACTGCTTCTGCCTGCCAGCCTGGTCACCTCCTAACCACTCCCCTGCCAGCCTGATTTATGTCTAACTCTCCCCTGCTGGCCTGATTACCCCTAACTGCCCTCCTCTGTCAGCCTGGTTGCCCCCCAACTGCCCTTCCCTGCAGGTCTGGGTCCCTCCCAACTGCCCTCTCCTGCAGGCCTGGGTCCCCCACAACTGTTTTCCCCTGAAGGCCTGATCTCTCCCAACTGCCCTCCCTTGCAGGCCTGGTCCCTCCCCAACTGCCCTCCCCTGCCCGCCATCTTGTGGCAGCCATCTTATGTATTGGAGTGATGGTCAATTTGCATATTACTCTTTTATTAGATAGGAGATATATATATGGGGAACAGATCTAGCCGTGTTGAACCTCCTTTGCAGAACAACTTTAGTTTCCCATTTCTCTGGGTGCTCAGAGTGCTGGCTGCTGGGGTCGCCAGTGATGGCAAGATAGGTGACAGCTCCTCCAGCAAAGCCAATAAGAATGAAAACAGGCCGTCTTTTTCAAGAAAATTTTTTTTTTACTCATATAATAAAAAAGAAACATGTAAGTTGACCGTACCACCACTATGCTCACCAGCCAATCAGGAGTGAGTATGCAAATTGACCTGACAAAGATGGCAGGTTAATTTGCATACACAGGCGCAGAATGGCCTGGGTCCTGGGAACATCCTTGGGACCCAGGCTGCTCCTAGCCTGGAGGCCTGTGTAGCCCCTGAGTGGCCAGGTCCTAGAATGCCCCTGACCACTCCAGGCCTATGGGCACAGGTGCCAATCAGATGTTCCCACCCCACGGCCACTAGTGCATGCTCCAGCGCCAAGCAGCAGCTCGGGTCCACACCCACAACCTGGTGCCCATAACTCAGGACTGCTGGCCTGGGGGGCGTGCCCCCCTGGGCTATGGGGACACACCCCTAGCCCAGTGGACACAACGCAGGGGGTCCTCTGCTGCAGAGAAAACATCTTTTCTTTTTAAATATATCTTATTGATCTTTTTACAGAGGAGGGGAGAGAGGGATAGACAGTAGGAAACATCAATGAGAGAGAAACATCAATCAGCTGCCTCCTGCTCACTCCCAACTGGGGATGTGCCCCCAACCAAGGTGTACATGCCCTTAACAGGAATCAAACCTGGGACCCTTCAGTCTGCAGGCCAACACTGTATCCACAGAGCCAAACCAGTTCAAGCATAAACACCTTTTCTGACCACAGATCGGCTAAGCTCCCTGTATGCCACCACTGGCAGTGTTCTTGGTAACTTGGATTATAAGAATCTAAGAAGGTGATCTAAGGTTTTTCCACCTCACTCCTGGAGGAAAAAAACGAAGGTCCACTGCTGGAGGGCTAAGAAATGTCATATCCTGCCCTAGCCAGCTTGGCTCAGTGGATAGAGCCTCAGCCTGCGGACTGCAGGGTCCAGGTTTGATTCTGATCAAGGGCATGTGCCTATGTTACAGGGTCCTCTCTGGCTAGGGCCCAAGTCAGGGCTCATGCAGGAAGCAACCAATTGAAGTGTCCCTCTCACATTGATGCTTCTTTCTCTCTCTCTCTCTTCCATGCTTTTTAAAACTCAATGAAAAAATATCCTCAGGCGAGGATAAAAAAGAAAGAAAAGTCATATCCTATGAAAGACACATCTTGAAAATGCCTAAAAATGTTGTCATTTTTTTCGTGGCGAAGGGTCTGGAGTCCGTGTTGGTGAAAACACCTTGGTGGCTGCAGCAGCTGGGTGATGGGGTTGACGGCTTTCCCGCAGAGGGAGGCCAGACTGTGGCTTAGGACACCCCCTGAGGGCTCCCGGATTGTGAGAGGGGGCAGGCTGAGCTGAGGGAGCCTCTCCCGCTCCCTCTCAGTACACAAATTCCATGCACCGGGCCCCTAGCTGTAAGATAAAATACGTATCTGTTTACCTTATTCATGGAACTTGAGATTAAGTTAGAGGCTGATCCTTGTGAGAATATTCTAGAGTTGAGCAAAGCCAGTGTCTTTAAATAAGACCTCTCTGATGAGAGAGCACCATCCGTCGGATTATGCTAGGCTTTTTCAAAACCTGTGACAGGAGCTGGGAAACTATTCTGATCCTGAGCACTTAGAAGCAATGCGCCTGGGACCCAGGCTTCAGAGCCAGAGGCCTGGCCTCGCCTCACCTGCCAGTTAGCACCTGACAGCTGGAGGGGAACTCTCTGCCCCTCACCTGCCTCGTTGGGAAACTGGGCCAGCAGAGCAGGGCGTGAGGGGCCCGCGGAGCAGGATGTGAAGGGCCAGCAGAGCGGGGCGTGCAGTGCTGTGGGGCTTGGGGAGCGGGGCTACGGCAGCGATGAGGGAAGAACGCGTTTCTCGGACGCCCGGCCGGGCGGTGCTAAGGTGTCGGGCTCGCTCCCGTGCTGCGCCGATGCTCACGGCCTTGTCTCCCGCCGGTGCGTCCCTCAGCACAGGCCCGTTCACCTGGGCTGCGCGTGGGGGTTTGGGGAGCGCAGGGAGAGCTGGCCCTGAACACAGGCAGCCACCCGCTCGGATAGACCACTGTTTTCGGGGTGAGAGAGACATCCTCTGGCCTCGACGGCACCGACCTCCAACCTCTGGGGAAAAGCAGGTCGGGGAGCTGGGGGCAGTGGGGGAGACGGCGGGGAGTGCCGAGGAATGACGGCTTTGCCTGGGAGTCAGAGAAGCCGGCGCACACACGTGTGCTTGCTGTGGGCACTGGCTCCTACTGCACACGAAGGCACCGGGGAATCTGCCCGCCGGTGTGACCAGACACCCGCCCACACGCCGTGCCAGCGCGGAGGGTCCCAGCCTGCGTGTGCGGAGGGGGCGAAGGCTGGACGGCGAGGGGACGGCGGTCCCCCAGAGCGCGGCCCCCTGCCCGCCTCTGCAGCCTTCCTCGGCAGGAGAGTCAGTTAGCAGGTGCCGGCGTCTCCTCACCAGAGACCTTGTTTCCAACAGGTTGGTCTCCGCGGCGGGCGCCGCCCTCGGCCCTGATGCCATCGGGTCCGGAGGACTGACGGACGGGCCCGCCGGCGCCACCTCCGGCTCCCGCCATGGGGCCCTCCGGGAGCCTGCTGGGCGGACACCTGCAGGTCGTGCTGTGGGGAAGTCTGGCAGCTGCCGCCACCTTCTTCCTCGTCACCTTCCTCGTCTTCCTGTGCTCCAGCTGTCACAGGTGAGAGCCCGCCCCTTCCAGCAGCCTCAGAGAGACTCAGCCCCTGTCATTTAGGACTCTGGACATGGCTCCCATCCCGGTGGCTCCGTCAGGAGAAGCAAAGCTGGGCTCTCCGAACCCAGAGCCCTCCTGCCTGCCCAGGGGCACCCAGGCCTGCAGGGCTGGGGCAGGGTCTCCAGGACCCAGGGGCCTTTGCTCCCAGGCCTGGCAGCCCGCCTCTGTAGTTGTTGAGTCTCCCACTAGGGGGCGCTGTTGCCTTACACATCCATAGGGAAACGCGCTAGAACTGATGGCTTCCTAGCCTGTCCCAGTAACAACAGCTTCTATTTTTACTCTCTGGACTTTTCCACAGACTGGGCGGAAGTACACATGACTCATCCTGAGAGCATGCGCCCTTCCCGACGTGCCAAAAGGTGTCTTTTGTTTATTTTCTGAGGCCACTGCAGTGTGAGCCTGCAAAGCCTCCACGCTGAGCGAGCAGGAGAGGTGTCAGGTTCTTTTTTTAAAGCGTCACTCACCCAGCGTTCCAGATACAATCAGTTTCTCCTCAGCATCCTGCCTTGGTCCTCCTGTGGGGATCCTGCTGTGACTGCCCCTCCCACCCCCTCCCGCCCCCTCTCAGCACTCCCCCCTGTTCTCCCCACCCCCCGTCCAGCTTTGCTTCCTTGGCAGTTAAACGGGTTCCGACATTAGGATGGGAAGGGGGTGCTTGTTTGATTTTAGATGGCGAGTGTGATATCACAGAGACATCTTATTTTTCATTTCAGAGAAAAGAAGCCGAGACAGTACAGTGGAGACCATGAGAACCTGATGAACGTGGTGAGCCCCAGTGCATGTGTGTGCAAGTGCGCGTGTGTGTGCAGCCATGTGTCTACATGTGCGTGCACTTGCATCTTCATGTCGGTCTCCATGCATGTGTGTCTCCATGTGCATGTTTCCAAACACCGGCTGCTCATCTAAGCGTGTTCCCACAAGCTTACAGTTTCCTTCCGAAAAGAACAGCCTGAGTTCCAGCTGCCCAGGCGGGCCCTTCCTGCCGGTGCAGACCCACCACGGCCGGAGGCCTGTGCAGGCAGCCAGGCCGCGGGGGGCTCTGACCCGGGTGCTGTAATGCGCGGCCTGGGAGAGATGCTGAGGGGGCCAGGGGCTGTCTCTGTGCGTCCACCCCGCGCTGGCCCCACAAACATTCGCTGGGGCTGTGGTAAGGAAGGACCAGGAATGGAGCGGCTTAACCATCAGTCCTCTGCAGGCTGGGCCCCGGGGAGGAGGTGTCGGTGGGTGGCTCTGCGGGGGTGTCTGGTGGCTTGCTGGCCGCCGTGGCATTTTCGGGGCCTCTGCACCCCATCGGCCTCCCTGCCTGTGCGCCTGTCTGCCCCAGGCCCCTTTGCACGGGCTCTGGCGAGACTCCCATACCTGGTTTCAGCTCCAATGACCCTGCTCCCGAGTAGGGTCACTCCTGAGGTATGGGGGCTGGGGCTCCACGGGAATTTGGGGAGGACACAGTTCCCCCCTAACAGCTGGCCACCGAGCTAACGGGCCCAGCACTGCGGCGTGGCCTGGCCTCTGGTGTGCGGCAGTCCTCGGTGCCTTTCGGGTCCTGACCAGCCCCGAAGGCGCTGCCGGACCACCGGGGAGGAGCCGCCTGAGCGCAGCCTGGTCCTGGCGGAGAGAGAGGAGGGTTCCGCGCTCTTGACCAGCTGAGTCATTCCAGCAGCGGGGCCGGGCGCCCTCGTGTCCACAGAGGCCCAGCCTGAGCCCCATGCGGTGCCCACACGGTGCCCACGCAGAGCCAGTTCCCAGTCCCGCCTGGTCTCACCGGCAGGCAGCACGTGTGTGGTCAGCCTGTTGGGGGGGAGGGCGTGCAGCCTGCAGGCAGCAGGGGCCTCCACGCTCACCCGGGGCGACTCCAGGCTCTGCCGCCCAGCCCGGCAACGCCCAGCAGACAGGGAGCTGCCGGGACCCTCTCCTCCAGGGAGCCCGGGCCCTGCCCTCCTGCTCCGGTGCACCCGCTGCCGTCCGGTGTTTGCCGCATAGCCCTCAGCCTCTATCCCACCCGCTCTGCCTCTGGGTGTCCGGGGCCCTGGCCTTTCTCCTGGCAGCTGGGAGTAGGGGCGGGTGGTGGGCAGAGCCCGGCGTGTGGTCATCCCTCCGGATGGAGTGTTACCGGGAGCTTCCTCCCTCACCGCCCCCAGGCCCAGCAGCAGACCCGCCGGGAGAGGGTCCCAGGGCCTGGCCATGCTGGGACGGCCGTCCAGTGGCGTTTCCCACTGGGACTCGGCCCGGGAGCCCCCGCCACCCGCGGCACCGAGCACAAGACAGGTGCCGAGGGCGTGAGCACCTGCCGCCTATTGAATCCCCGTCATTGAAACCAAAGCGCGGGCGGGCTTTTGCTGGTGTTTCCGTGTTTAGAAAAAGGGTGGGCGGACGGTCTCACCGGTGGTCTCTCTTGCAGCCTTCGGACAAGGAGGTGTTCAGCCGCTCGGTGACCAGCCTGGCCACGGACGCGCTCCTCAGCAGCGACCAGAACGGCGCCCTCACCAACGGGGACAGTAAGTCCTCCCACACCCACCCGGGACTCCTCCCCTGAGGTCCAGGGCTCCAGAGGCGTGGCTCCGAGGCTCACTTTTGGCTCCAGTTTTACCAAAGTCCTCTCACAGGGATGGAAAGCTCGGGCTGCTGATGGCTGGGGAGCCCTGCTGCCTGCTCACCCTGAACCGCTGGCAGCCGTTGCTCCCAGCCCTCCTGCAGCACCTGGCCCAGTCGGTAAAGAAAAGCAGCTAACATTGTCGTCACAAACACACATGCACCCGTGAAAAGGCTACATATTGCATACAGCACACATCAGGGGAGATGGTAGAGTCACACACGGTAAATACGCATGCGTACGGGGTATGAATGCATAGGTAAGCGTGCGCTTCCACATGGGTACCCTCCCACCTTCATGCCTGTGAACCAAGACTATGTCATGGAGCCATAGTCTTGGCATTTGGGGACCTTCCCGGCTGGGTCAGTGCGAGGGTGGGACCCCCTGAGCGGTGGCTGCAGCGCCCCTCCCTGGCCCGCAGCTGCTCTCGGGCACCTTGCCGCTCCTGTCCATCGAGGTTCCCCCTCGGCTTTTCCAGGCGGAGTGGGAATGGCGAGGGAAGGAGACGTGGTGTGCGGCCTCTCTGTGACACTGGTGTCAGGCACACTTTTGCCCCAATATTCCCATCACTCCTGCCGA